>NW_024609868.1:128747493-130067457 GCF_016920785.2 Ixodes scapularis | reverse complement strand
AAGCCCGGAGCTCGCGCTTGTAGCTTTGGCTGCGTCTGGACCGAAGCTGAAACTAAGTATAGGCTCCTTGCACATGACGTCATTTCCGATACCCTCCAGAGAAGAGGGGAAGAAGGAGCTCCCCTCTTATCAGGACCCTCCTTTGTGCCTTCCGGATTTGCACAGGCGTCGCTATTCTCCTCCCAGAAGGAAGTGACGTAGGTGTGAATGAACGTATCTTAGCAGCACCACGCAACGCGTCATCAGCGACTCCACCAATCAACATCCAAAGAGCGTTGTTGACGTCACTTCCTTCTCCCTAGTCTCCTGGGAGTCCAAAACGTGCAACATAGCCCTCCAGGGGTCCTTTTCTGACGGATGGAGCGACTGTATTGCATCGAGTTGGTGACGCACAACGAAACTTTAGGGTTCGACTTTCTTTCGGAAATTCTTTCGGAATTCGGATTTCGGAATCGAAAAGTGCCCGTGTACAGCTTTGATCGACACTTGAAGTGCGCCAGCTCCTCCTGCCCGTAGGGACTTCCGCTTGAGAGGGCTGGAAACACTGCGAACCCGAATCACGTATAATGGCGATAAATTACTACGACGACGGAAAGTGTGTACATGGGGTTCTTCGTTTTTGGGGTAAAGCCCGATATTACCGGATTTTTGCGGCCCGAACAGTTTTTATGAAAATCGGGTTAAAGCCGAGTTCTCCTCGAATACCAATCTTGAAATCAGCTGAATTTATGGAAAGTAAGAACAATTCTGGATCTGTTTCAGAACTGCTTCCTCGGTCACTCGTTTGATGCTAACAAACTTCGATTTGCGTGGCCTCTGCATATATTCGCTTCAGGATGAGAAAGCGGAAATATACTGTAAGATCGAGCACCGTTGTTATATCATACACTTTGATGACTTTTTTTCGTGTAAATAACACATTTCAGGTACTTGCCCTTTATAAAAAAGACCCGAGAAAACCCGATTTGTTAATGGCTTCAAAAATACCCGATTTCTCTCCGATTATCGGCCTGAAAAATAGCGCCTGATTTTTACCCCCCGATTTTTTAAAAATATAAAGCACGAAAACGAAGAACCCTACGTATATATCAGCGTCCAAGTGCAGTCCAAACGAATGGCCCGTAACAGATGTAAACAATTGCCTGATGTTTTTTTTACGCCAGTTCTTTCACTGTTCGGGGTGTTGTTGAAAACGAAAGAATCAACTGGATTTTCTTTTCTCACTTTGGTGGTTACAAGCAAATACGATAACACACCCTCCGATGCCTGCAAACGAAATCTACGGTCTCCATAACTCATGTTAGAGTCAAAATAGGGAATAAAAAATGCGGGCGAGCTGGTGAATGACATCCATACTAAACCTGAGACTTCGTTGTTCTGTTCGTTTTTTTATTTTTTTTTTTTTTATTATATTGTCGTGGGGCCGCTACTTCGGAACTGTCGTTCGTGGCACCGGTCAGTCGGTCTTCAAGGACACAACATCGAGCGGAAGGAATATAAGTGGGAAACGATCGCACGACAAACGGGGCACGCAACTTCGTCGTCTGCTTCACACGTCAAAGAAGCGGAGAAAAAGCAACAGAAAACGCGGTCGGGTGTAGCCACGTGACTTCAGGCCATGAGCTTCCTTGCTTGTGTTTCGGTTTCGAGCAGTTAGCTTTTTTGGCTTGATTAAAAATACACGTGACTCTGTAGCAAAATACTCATTCGGCAATCTCCTGACACCACATTAAATCGCCTAACAAAAAAAAAATATGTTTCTTTTTTTTTGGGGGGGGGGGGGGGGGGGGTGTCAATGTCTCTTTAAAGGGAAACTGAAGCGGTTCTGTATTTGAGGAAAAACACTTACATCGTCTTCATTTGGCCCCCAGAACCGCGAATACCGATATTATTTTTAGTCTGATGTACGGAGGCAACATACAATCATTTTCAAAGTACCGCTGAAGCCCCTCTTTTCCAAAACGTGACGTCATAAAAGGAGTTTTCGGAATCTCCGATCTCGCGCATCTTCTTCGACATCGCGCTTCATCTTCGCGCACACTTACTATTGAAAAAAAAAAAAAAGTCAGAAAAAGTCGTCACACGACTGTTGTCAGTGCCGGGGATATAACTGGACGTGTAACTGGCAAGCATGCAATGGCACGAGCTGCCCACACGAGCGACACGCGCTTGGCGGCCGAAAGGTCCTCTTATGACGTAACAGCTGGTCGTTTTGTGTGTTTCTGTGTTTGTTTGTTTGTTTGTTTGTTGTTTTTTGTTTGTTTGTTTGCTTTTAGTTACATCTTCGAAGAAAACGAACGTGATATTCGGATTTACGGGGTAAAAATACTCTAGAATTCACCTCTAACTCTTTTTTAAGAACCTCTCGAAGCGTAGTTTTGTTTAATGGCTCTATAACCATGCCTAACACCATTAGCCGAACTCCTCTGGAATCGCAGCGCGGTTCGAGTTGGCGGAAGGGCTACGAGGCAGATGCATCCATTGTATTTTCGCCCGTCAATGGCCCCATTCATGCGTGTTCCAACGTAAACATGAACAAACATGGCCGAGCTTCCTGTGGCCTGAATGGCATCCGGTTTGTTGGTCCACTTTCTGCGTACGTTTCGACGAGGGAGAATGAGCTGGGTGAATGCGAAGTTTTCTCCCCGTGGAAAATTTGAGACGTATGTTGAATATGTCACTTTGAGACGTATGTTGAATATGTCACGTATAGTCTCTCGCAACATGAAAGACCCGTTCGCCGAGGCACTTTGTGCGTCGGTGATACGCACGCTCAAAGTAAAAATCGGCATATGGTTCCAATTAGAAACTTGTTGGGCGTGATAAAAACCACTAAATCAGTAATTTTCAGAAAAAAAAAAAAACTTTGAGGGCATGAGAACCGCAGTTCAAGTTCGTTCGTGCAGGGGGAGCAAGGCAAGCGGTGGGATAAGGCGGTCGCGTGATTTTCCCGTCTCTTATCATAGCCCCAGCCGTGTACCTGTTGCACGAGGGGTACCTTTAGCGCACTACCACTTTTTTTCACGCGCTCAAAGTATTTATAACAGATTGTAGATTTGGTGTGTGTGCATGTTTATGCAGCCTAGAACTTGGTCTGCCTCAACGGGCGACGAATCTCTCAGTTGTAGATGAGCAATTTAGTCAGTGCGGTACAACCTCTAGCCTGGTGTCTTTAATATTTATGCTCGCCAAGGTTTTTATTTGTACATGACATATGAGAGGCCCGACTGCCTAGAAAACAATTCGCGGCACGAAGTTTGTTTTCCTTCTGCCCGGAACCAGCAGGTCGGGCCTCAGCACTGGCCGGTTTGAGTCACGCTCACTCTCTTCTCCGTGGTCACGTGCCGTTTTCTATGGTTTAGACACAACCACCAAACGTAATTCAGGTCGTGGATCATCAAAAGCACACGCTCAATAAAAAAAGAAAGATACGATATTCATTTTTTGGGGGGCTTCTAAAAGCTCCAAATAAATTAATTGAAAACAAAAACTTGCACAGCCACATGAATTTTGGCAACACATCCTCCTGTATATTCCTTCTGCCTCCCTCGTCCGGTTTCGGTTTCGAGCAGTTTCGTTTTTTGACTTTATTAAAAACATACGTGACGTTGTAGAAAAATATTGATTAGGGAGTTTTCTGACACCGTCTTAAATCGCCTAACAAAAAGTAATTTTTTGGGGAGGTTTCAGTGTTTCCTTAACGTACACCACGCAGTATCACTAATGCGTGGTGCACGTTAAAAAAAACACTAACACCCCCCCCCTTCCCCCACACAAAAAAAAAAAAAAAAAAAAAATTGGGATGTCAGTGTTTTTTTTTATTATTTACAAACATGAACTGCCGCTTGCGTCCCGAGCGACTTCCGGTCGCTCCGTCTTTGCAAGCTCATATGCTTATGTCACCAATGCTAGACAACATAAATGCTTCACGAACAACAAAGTTGGAGATTTAACAAGGGCCTTCGGCTGTACAACAATTTACATTCTTGGAGGAGACAAGCTGGATTACAAAAATATTCGAAAAATTTTAACACGTCTCGCACTGCTTCGTTCTTTTGGCGTTCACCTGGAGAATGGGCGGTTAAACATTTCATCGACATTTCAGCTAGCGGTGTTATGGTGGGCTTTGTTCATTTTTTTTTTTTTTATGAACCGGAAGTTCTCTCGGTCGCCAAAGACCGGGGCATCGCCTGGGCGCTTTTACCATGAAAAGGGTCCATGCGACCGCATGCTGGTACGATGCTCATCCAGATCGAGACGGGCAGGGGTGGGGACTGAACCCAGAATCCTGGGTTCTGCAGCGCGAGCTTTCGCTCCACGTGCTCCGAGCTGGTGTGCGCTAGCCCACTCGGCCACCGATCCCCATGATTTAGTCGTTTTTGATGACGCTTAGCAAGTTTCTAATTGGACAGGCGCCTGCCCTGTATACTTCTTGTCCTTGTCTTTCTGCTGCGCTATTATATATGTTTTACTAAGATGAACCAACTAGCCCAACAACGTACCCTACTATTCTAATTGGAATCGCATGTATTTTCACTAATGAAAAAGTTAATTAAAACTGTTACTTAATTAGTCGACTGGTCGTTATGATTCGCCTTATATACTTTGTCTCCCTTGCAGCGTAACTCACCTGCACAAACCGCATAGGTGTAGCTTTCGCGGCTTTTTAAAAACAAACTTCTAAAGCTCAGTCTGTATCATGCATACCTCGGCAAACCTCACTCATGAGGGCCCTCACTCACCCTCATCTTCACAGGTGAGGTGAGGGTGAGTGAGTTTCTGAACCAGGAAAATTCATGAGTGTGAGGGTGAGTGAGGGCCGTGAGGGCTGTGAGGGCCGTGTGGGCGGTGAGCGCATAAGGTGTGTAAGGGCCATGAGTGCGTGAGTGCGGTGAGTGCGTGAGGCCCCCTTCAGATCGAGCATCTTACTCAGCAATTTTGGTGTTAATGGCGGGTTGTTCTCTAGTTTTCCCTAGATCGACACGAATTGCTGAGATCGGATCCGGCTCGAAATAAGCAAGCAACTCGTAGCAATTCGAATGCGTTTGAAGCGGCTGCAATCAGGGACGCAAAATTTTCACGTGATACCTCGTGCCGGTGATGATGACCCCGAAAGACTTGGTTCTGGTTTGAAATCGATCGTTTTTTGGAAATAAACTGTTTCAGAAAGGTGCATTAGTATTCTTAACGAGATTTAAATGCATAAAAACACGTTTATAACGCGTAATTGTGTCTAAATACTGTAGTGCAAGAAAAATAAAATTTTATGATGACGATGGCAAATTGCAGCAGTTGGTTGCTGCGTGTGATCGCGGGCGGCCCGTGTTGCTGGTGTTGCGACGTAAAGTATCTGGGCGAATTCACCCCATCTGAAGCTCGCCTGAGTGACGTGAGGGCCATCAGTGCGTGAAGGGCGTGAGGGGTGTGAGGGCCGCAAGGGCGGTGAGGCGCGTGAGGGCGGTGTGTGGCGTGAGGCCGGTGAGGGGCGTGAGGGCGGTGAGGGGCGTGAGGGCGGTGAGTGCGTGAGGGCCGTGAGGTTCAATGAGGGTGAGTGAAGGGCTGAAGGTGAGTGTGACTGTGAGGGTGAGGGTGAGTGAGGGGCTGAAGGTGAGTTTAGCCAACACCTCCTAGAGAAGACAAGGCCGTAGCGCTCTTCTCGTGACGTCGCAAAGGAAGGCCATCGGGGGCGCGCGTCGAAGCGAATGCAACGCGCGTAGATCGACCGTCGTAACGCGTTTTTAGTCACATACGCGTGTCATATTAGCTAAAATGAAAGCTGCACATAGCAACGGGTCTAGAAAACATTTTATTACACGAGCAAAATATTACACCGCTAAATAATCGGTACGAAATGGCACGAGGTATGCGTACAAGACGTCTATAAAAAAATGTGATCGTTTTAAGTCGAAAACATTGAGTCATGCAATTATTGTTGTAGGAATGCATATTTCATACAGAAATACTAGTCAAAATGGCGAGACACGCAGTGATTTGGAAACAGCAAAACAGAACAGCTAAAAATCAGGTAGTCGTAGTCAACGCGGACAAGGCAAGACAAGTGTTTCTCACGATCATGTAAGCGACGTTATCGCGTGCAGTCACTGAACTCTTGCATCATACCCCGGCCACATGGCAAAATTAATGCAATTTCGATCGAATGACATTGTGGGGTCGACAAATCTGCTTGCGGCGCTCGTATAATCACTCAAGACCGCGAGCTGATTAAATTCTATATCACTGAATGAAAATATATTAACTTTTCCGTGTGGCAGGGGTACTAAACTTACTACTTAGTCTACTAATTTACTTCTCCTATGGGGCTCGAGCTGCCTTAGAACAAAACATAACTTATTTTGTATATAATAATACTATTACCTTAATACAGTTAAGATTCTAGTATAAACGCGGAAAAGGCAATAAATTAACTTTAGTATAAGTAAACACAGAACCACGAACAACGCAATTTCATTAATCAAACAAACTTGTTTTTCACCTTCCAGTGAAAACTAGATTAGCGCATATTTACAAATGTCGACGCAACTGCACACGAATCATGACAAAGAACAACATTGCAATCTATCATGCGATTAGAAAAAAAAACAAAAAAAAACGATTGCAGCATCTTACTTGCGTCCTACATGACCAAGAAAGCCCGTAAATAAGTTGTTTCTCACCTGTCGATCGTATCCATACGTCCCACAATATCCGTGACGTACACATTTAAACACGAACTCCAAGAAGCCTCTCTCTGTCGAGAGAGAGGTCTACCGATTAATCGACCAGTCTTCGTTGGCTAGTTGTCACACATGTCACTCAAACCGAAGCAGGACTTGTTTCACGAATCCACGTAAATGCCGTAGTATCAAGCGAAAAAAAAAAAAAAAAAAAAAAAACTACCCGAGATTACGGTGATGACAGAAATACGAAGGGGAAAAAAAGTCTCAAAAGTACCACACACGAGAGCAGCGGCGACGAAAGGCTTGACGTTGTCGACCCATCTCTTGCTGGTGTGCGCTCCCTGGGACAATGACTGGATTTCTTTTCGGTTTCCTTCCCTTCTGAGATGTCTCAGCATTCCTTTTCAGACAGTCAGCAGCTCACACACAACGTAAATTTGCCAGAATCGGAGCCATGTGGCATCGGCAGCATCGCAGCCGGTCCTTTCGAAAATTGTGGGGTGCTGCGGAACTGCACGTAGTCCCGCGGTTACGGGGATACTCATAAATATAAATTTGGTACTCTCAACCTTGGTAACGCGTTGTGTATTACGTTTATATTATATATATAATAAATTGTACAAGACTGCGCCTTTAAAACGTATATTAATGCCGGATAAACGCGCATGAACACCACCGCTCCGAGGTACATTTTTTTCTCACGTCGATAGCGTATTCTCACGTAGTTGCGCCATGGACTTCCTTCCTCCGCCATTGTGACGTAACCTCTCAGAGCGCTCTGGCCTTCTTCTCTAGGAGGTGTTGGTTTAGCTGTGAGGGTGAGGGTGAGTGAGGGGCTTAGGTGAGTGTGGCTGTGAGGGTGAGGGTGAGTGAGGGCGACCTAAAATGCCGACCTCTGGTCTGTATACACTAACTTATGTTACAGTGTTCTGTACTTATGTTTACAAACAAACCGGAGTGCCCCTAGCGGACGCCACCGGCGCCGCGGATGCGCGATGGGGTGTGGGCAAAACGCTTGCTATCGCCCATAAACAAAGCATTGAAATGCGATGTTGTCGGCGTCGGTGTGAGTCCTCCTGCCTTTTTTCGCGTTCGAATTGTTGATTCTACGTCTTCCTGGCAATGTCTGACTACTTAAGCAGCATCAGCGAAATTATCGAGGCTCGTTACACCGCAAAACTTTGCTTGAATAATGTGACATGCGTCGATTCATTCCACGGGGACGCCGCAGAATGTCCTGATTCGCCCATGATAAGGTTTTGCTCGCAATTTTCAGTCGCGACGTCACTCGGGCTGCAAAAGCATGAACCATAGTTGAGATGGTCGACTTCGATACTGAAAGTCGCAAGCAGAATCGGACCAAGTGAATCAGGCATAACAAGTCGGTGATGGCCACTGGTAACAAAGATCAACATATCCTTGTACCTACTGTTTACATCGAGCCTGCTTGCCAACCTTCAAACTTAAATCTTTCGCGGCCTGCATTACTTCTTATCGCAAGCACCGGGCCAGCATTTGGCTTACGGGCCGCCGGTGTCGTCTAGAAGAGCAGACGACAAGCAGAAACGTTTGAAAGAGCAGACGACAGTTCGAACGATCAGGCGGCCGTTTGAACTTGAAGACGCACTGAACGTAGTCCGCAGGTGGTCCGCACAGCTTCACGGTTTTCCCGCGTTCATGTTCATCAAATAAATCTGATGACCACCACGATTGCTTGGGCGGCAAGCACTTTGGGTTGAATTCTCAGATACTTGTGGTCCACAAGTATCCGTGAATTCAACCCAAAGTGCTTGCCGCCCAAGCAATCGTGGTCCGACGCGTCTGGTTTTCCCCTTGCAAGGCACATATCCACGTTCTGGGACGAACCGAGCATGTGAAAACTGACCTTCAAACCTTTCTTGACTCTTTTGGTACGGCCCCAGTCGCGGCGTTTTGACGAGAAAGCAGGTTTTTGTTTGGTTCCTTTCAAAACAACGCAGGAATACACGTCTCACATGGGGTACTTCCGCCCACAGCCCCAGACCGGAAGTGTGCCCGACGCGCCACCACCGCGCCGTGACGTAACAGAGTTGCGTTAGGGCATGAAACAATGCTGGTTGAAGCGCGAAGAGAGAAAGAGAAAGAGGGGGGGGGGGGGGAGGGGGGGGGGGGGCAGTGAGGAACGAGGCTTTTGGCGCGCGGGGAACACGGGACGGGGTAATTATAAACGGGGCTTTCGAAATGTGGGCCTAATGACGAGGGACTTTTGCGGCAGGGATTCTGCACGTTGGGCAATCGTGCTATACCACCTTGTCTACCCTCCTGACTGTCTATAGTGCAGACCCGTTCACGCAGGGGAGATATTTAAGTTAAATTAGGCGGCCTCAAATCAATAGAGTCCTTTGTTCTTATCTCGGGAACGTGCTCTAGCTCGTGACCACGATCGCTTTGTCAACCGCGCGTCGTCGCCATGAGTGGAACTCAAGCTCGCCGCCATAGAGGGCCTGCTTGGGAAATTCTCTTCGTTCGTCGCCGACACAATGTGTAGGATTGCGCGTGCGCCGGTCGCTCCAGGCAGCGAGCAAAAGCGGCGCGTTTTCGGAGACGAGTGGAGACAGCGTGATTGTGACAACGGTCGGCGTATCTCGGCGATCCCGCGAGGGATATCGTCGAGCGGCGGTCGACGCTCAACTTTCGCGCGGACAAAGTTCATTGAGCGCTTCAATGTTCTTACTTCCAAAAAAGAAAAATAAATAAATAAATAAATAATAGAATAAAATAAAAAGACGCCAAGCGATTACTTTGAGTGTGCTGCGATTGACAGCGGCAGCTGTTTCGTCGTTGAAAGACGTGCTGTAAGGGATTTGCTTTTAGTCAGTCTGCTTTGGGATATTTTCTTCGGGAGCTTTGTTTTTAGTATAATACTTGTATACTTTTGAGGAATGTTTTTACGTGATGTGTTTTTTTGGCAAGAAAATGGCACTGAGGCGCCTTTTGATGGGAATGCTTTGATATAGAACGTTTTACAGAAGTGACGGATAAACTTCCAGAAGCCCTAAAGCGCGAAACACATGTACGACGAAACCGTCCGATCCGACGTCCGACCGCGCAATACGACGGTCGGAGGCGAGCGTTTTCAACGCTCTCCGATGCTACGAAAACCCTCGCCTCCGACCGTCGTATTGCGCGGTCGGACGTCGGATCGGACAGTTTCGTCGTACATGTGTTTCGCGCTTAAGCGCAGCGGTGGCGGTTTCGAAGCTGCTGCTGCGTGGGCGGCGGCGAGGGAGCGAGAAAGTGGGGAGCGATAGCGCATCTTGCCGCGGATGACGTGATTGTGCGAGGTGCGATGACTTTGGAAAGTGAGTGATAGCGCGGCGGCGATGCCTCGCGTACGGACGCCGCCGGCACTGTAAGACATAACAAAAAGTGTGAACACAGCTTCACGTGGCCAATCAACCATCGCAAGGCATCAACAGCAGCAAGAATGCTCCAGTACAGAGTAATGAACATTAGTAAGTTTGCTCGCTCTTCAATCGTAGTCATATCAGGGTGTTCAGACATTACAGATTTTATAGTTGCTTTAGAAGAAACGAAATTTCGTTTGACCTTATACAAGGGTCGTCGAGATAAACCCGGAAAATTCACCATACTCAGGAAATCACACAGAGGTGCAGAAAAAAAAAAAAGAATATATATATATATACATATTAGTGTGTCGAACCGAAAAAAATACGGGTTCGGTTACGGTTCAGGTTCAGGTAAATTGATTTTGTTCCGGTTCAGTTCCGGTTCGATTAATTCGATCCGCGAACCGGTTCGGGGCGCTGAACCGGTTCGCGAACCGGTTCGGAAATTATAAATGACAAATTGCAACATCAAAATAAATTGCAAATAAAACATCTGAAATCAGCACATACGAAACGGGATACATCGTAGTGTAAGGCTCAGAGATTTCTATCAGGAATGGTTTCTTTATGTGCACTCAAAGGTTACCTCACCGACGGCTGTCTGTCACGGGCGCTAACTCCAGCGTCTGCTGAGCGTTGGTTTTTTGCGCACGCGCCCGCTTGAGTCCCATGCCTACGCTGGGCAGGCGACGGAAGCAACAGAAGCTCGGCAGATCCTTTGTCAAATTCGAAAGTGCGCGCAGCTTCGCTTCTCCACGAGCGATTAGGGTTTGTATCCCTGTTTTTTTCCCCCCGCATTTATCGAGTTTCCGGTACGAAAAAATACGGCATGTAAATGTTGACACTTCATAGCTCGATATACTCTGACCGGTGGTTGGGGCACCGAAGAGCAGATATAATTCATGACTGCTCATTTCAACTGTAAATTAAATTTCTTTCTCTCCCTCAAACATTATCAAACTCCACAGCCTTTTCTTTTCTCATTCCGATGGAAGCAAGCTTCAAGAACTCGCGCGTTCTAGAAACGTGTTATGAAATGAGCACACAGCAGCATTTAGGATTTACGAGATTGTAGGAAAATGAAATCCCGTGACGCGATTTTTTTTTTTTTGCACAGCCTTCTAATCCTTTTTCTTCCGTGCAAGCCGCGACCACCGCAATACTGGTTCCTATGTCAAGATTCATGGATGCAGCGTTTGTCAAGATTCATGGATGCAGCGTTTATATTCCTAAGACTGAGTGGAGAAGAAAAATATGTAAGCGAGGTGTGTGTCAGTTGACGGCACTTAATAAACAAATGGCATTGATAGCACATTCATTGTCAACAGCGCGTGGCCGAACCGTTTTGACATGAGCCGGTAACCGTTATTTTTTTCCGGTTCAGTTCCGGTTCGGGTTCATCGCGATAACAATATAACGGTTCGGGTTCGGGTTCAGTTCCGGAAAAAATACCGGTTCGGTTCCGGTTCGACACCCTGATATATATATATATATATATATATATATATATATATATATATATATATATATATATATATATATATATATATATATATATATATATATATATATATATATATATATATATACGGGTTCGATCCGCGAACCCGTATATTCGTAACAAACTTCAGGCAGAATTGGAAGAAAAAAAAAAAGACAACAAAAAAACCGAAATAATTTGAAATGGTTTTATCGGCTATGACAAGCTTCTCAAACCTGGACCTGAAAGGGCTGCAGGCGTGCTTCGTCTCCGTCTTGTCTATCTGTGTGATCACCTGCATTCTGGAAGCCCTCGAGGCATCCTCGGTGTTCTGATAAGATATGTAGCATTCGCTTTTGTTTCCACCATGCCCAACACGTATAGTAGTCGAAAAAAGTCAAATTTGGGGGTTCTACGTGCCAAACTAAGTACGGGCATCTGGCACGCCCCAGCGGAGGACTGAGGATTAATTTTGACCACCTGGGTATCTTTTGACGTGCAACCGAGAGCTCGGTTACACGGCGCCTCCTCCGCAATAAGCCTCCGTCAGATTGCGGGCACCTCGGCCGGGATTCGAACCCGCCACACGGGGATCCGTAGGCCGGCACTCTCGCCTCGGAGCTACCGAGGCGGCGTATAGTAGTCGAGAGGGTTGCAGTCGGGGCTTCAGGGAGGCCACAAATCCGGGGACCAACGGTAGGAGACGTTCTCGTGGAGCCAGGCCTAGGTCTTCATTGCCTCGTGAGCTGGAAACACGCACTCCCTTCCTGTGGATCTGCGCTTCACAACCGTCTCAAGTCGGCGTTCATCCTCAAACCCCTGTCAAAGAAGTGGGCTGCCATGACGTTCCCCTCGCTACTGACAACAGCCACCTAGTCGGAAATTAGGTGTGCATGACTCAGACGCATTTGGGCTGATCCATCGGTTACTCGGCCGATTCACATTTCTGTCTCGGATGAAGTTCTCTTCCCAGAGAACCTCAGGAAGCCGGCGCTGTCGTGCTTCAGGTCGTTAAGCACAAAGCCTGGGCCTTCATCTTTCTGCCCATCTTGTTTTTCTCAGTCAGGAGTTGGCGGTTTTTGTGAACGAGTGACCTATACTGCGGGTCTTCGTGAACTGCCAAACATATTGTCAACCTCGCCAATCCCATTTCATTGGCGAGGTCGTCCATGCTGTGCCCAAAATGCTTCTCGGTCTTTTGCTTCAATTCGCGGACGAATTCTTCATTTCTTTTGCGATTCGGCCGTTTGCTGTGCATTGCACGGTCTGCCGAAACGTCTTCCTGGCTGACAGATTCTCTGAACTTCTTGGCAATGCGCTGTAAGCTTGTGTCTTCTTGTAGCCAAACGACGCGATGATTTCCTTAGGCGATTATACGGCGCGAAGCGATTCGAGAGTAACTGCCCTCCGGTCGTGTTCCCTGCTCATTTTTGAGCAAGTCGCAAATTGTTTATTATGCGATAGGCCTCTGTCCAATCACGTGGCCGCAGAGGGGCAATACGGCCGGTTAGCTTCACTATATTGTTGCCAGACGAAATTTGGAACGAAAATGAATGTTGAATTTGTTATTTTTATGAACAGTTACTGAATTTGGCGCGTAACAGTGAAGACCACTCAGTGAAGCGGACGGAGTTGGTTTTGTTAAGCCGGAGTCAGACTGCTCATTCATTATACGAAGCAGTCTGCAAACGCAAGTCGCCGCAATTTCTGGGGTTCGAATGCCGCGTGCCAAGTTTTCTGCTTGAACTCATTGCCATGCGGCATTCGGAGCACGGATCTCGCGGTGACTCGTGTTCGAATCTGTACGCAGACTGTCTTTTGTAGGATGTATTACGCTTGCACATTCTGTGTTCTTGCTTGTTTGAAATGAACAGTTCGATGACGCGGCTTCAGCCATTCTCCAGATTCTCGGGTGTGACAGGCATTTATGCTAGGCGTCAGTCCTGAAAGAGCCCTTAAAAATTAACGGCACGTTTCCTCAAAAAATAAAGAAAACACAAAAAAACACGTTATTTTATTTTGACGGGTTCAAACCAGACTTGTGCCTATCTCAAATATTCTACTCAAGATACTGTATTTTGAAATACTTTTTGAAGTATCTTGGTATCTTGCAAATAAGTACTTTTGATCGAGAGTATTTGATTCTGTATTTTAATCACATTTCTGAGTATCTTGTACGGATCATCTTAAATACATTTTTCGACATTCCGCCATTTGCTGAGTTTTTCGGTATGAAGTGGCGTGGGTGCGTGGCACGAGCAAACATGAACATTCTTTCGAGCAACCAAATCCAGTTGCTAGCTCCGATAAGGTACGGTGACTTAGATTGAGCTCGTGAAAGCATTGCTCTTGTGCCGATTGTGACTCATATTTCAGCACAAAGTTCGTACAAATAATATTTTCTGCTCGCCTTCCCAAAGGCGCCTTGTGTTTCCTAGAGTTTCCCCCCAACAAATTTGTAAACAAAAGGCTTTGCGGAAGTAAAGATAGCCAGACTGAGGCGCAACGCAGAACGGGAAACGACCCACGACAACACTGCAGACTTCCGTGTCAAAACGACAGCAAAAAATGTAAGAAAATGAGAAGTGGACAGAAAAAGAAGACACTTTTTTTTTTGCTTGTCGTGTATTTTATCTTGCTACGACAAAACGTCAAATTTTTTTTTTTTTTTTTGTCGTCAGTCCGGCACTTATTGCTCTTGCGAACACTGTCTGTAAGCGAA
The DNA here is from genome assembly GCF_016920785.2 of Ixodes scapularis. Lineage (NCBI taxonomy): Eukaryota > Metazoa > Arthropoda > Arachnida > Ixodida > Ixodidae > Ixodes > Ixodes scapularis. Next base: position 130,053,189 of record NW_024609868.1, on the reverse strand, counting down.
CATTGATAAGCAGAGAACAGAACAAGAAACAAACTACGAGCAGGATGACCTCTCAAAATGCCAACAAAGCGTCCCCCAACGTTGAGTGCCCCTTTCTGAACGCAACTCACTTGAAGAAGGTGCGACCAGCGCCCTCGATATTATGTGGGCTCTCTTCGTTATCCATTCACTCATTTCCGTATCCCAAGTTTGTTTATAGTGAACTCCCCATATAGGGAATATGGATTGTAGTTAAACGATGCGTCTAAGGTGCGCCGCAAAACGAGACCTTTTTTCTTATTTTTTTATGTACCAGAAATGCTTTGTAACAAGTATCAGTGATATCCTGCTCCTTATAGTTGGACTGCATTAACTAACACTACGTCCCCCCCCCCCACCCCTGTTTTGTGTTTTAGCGTGCTAACAAACCAATCTGGTAAACCAGATTTGCGCAACTTACTGACGTCAATACAAATTACACAATACGGAAATATCTTCAAAAGTAATTGAATTACATTTCTAAGTATTTGTACTTTACTCAAGATACTTACAGTGAAAGTAACTTGACTAGTATTTTAAATACTTTAGGACGCAGATATTTAGTAACTTAAATCCTTTTATCGAGTATTTTGTCCAACACTGGTTCAAACGCACGTTATGAACGTCATAAATAGCTTTCTTTCTTTCTTCCTCCCCCCCCCCCCCCTCTAAAAGTAGGAGTGTGTCAGCGTTTCTTTTGGTGGTCGTATACTTCACTAAAGTGCGAAAGTTCAAATGCCATAAGAAAAAGAAACGATGAATTTGAAGCAAATGTTTGTATGAGAAAGAAAATATATATCGCGACATTGAAACAAAGCACCAACTGTATAACATTTTTTATCTAACAACTAGTGAAAGTCTCACCTCAAGCGACTTTAAAACATTACACCCACAACTTTGTGCTTATTAACTTGTATCAAGTCGACGGGACCCAAAATGGAACTCGTAAATCAACGTTACATATTCATTTTTTACGTAAAATACTGTATAATATTGTTAGATTTTTTTTTTGTGTGTGTGATGGCGAAAACTATTATTGCTTCCAACTTGTTGCCGTTCACGCACCCTCTCGAGGCATGTTAGCTATGAGTGTTAAGGCTGTTTCACATGCTGCGATTCTTGTCCGAAATCGGTGCGAATTCCAGTAAATGTCTGATTAAAATCGCTGCCGCACTGTCGCAGCGGCTCCGCGACTGGTTTCCGCCAAGTTGGTATTTTATCGCAGAGTCGGTGCGATCACTTACTTCATCGTCAACCAGCCGTTCATTAGGTAGCTTTCATCCGCGATAGTTGCGTATTCGAAAATAAATTTAGACACCTTAAAACTTTTGGTTTAATGCTTAATTATTAAAAATTTCTAGTTACATATTGTATTCGTCAAACATTTGTGGTCATTAAGACGTTTTTGTTGTAGTTTAGGCAAAGTCAAACGCGTCGCGTCCGTGTTCAAACAACCGGCAACGCCGACAGAAATCGCGCGGTTGTTGGTGCATGTGAAAAAAAAAAAAAAAAAATTGGGTTGTGTGTATGTTTATACAGCCTAGAACTTGGTCTGCCTCACAGGGGCGACGAGTCTCCCAGCTGTAGATGAGCAATTTAGCCAGTGCAGTACAACCGCTAGCCTGGGGTCTTCAACGTGCACCACGCAGTAGTGATACACGACCGCACGCCGGTACGATGCTCATCCAGATCGAAACGGGGGGGGGGGGGGGGGGGGGGGGGATTGAAGCCAGGATCCCTGGGTTCTGCAGCGCGAGCTTTCGCTCCACGTGCTCCGAGCTGGTGTGCGCTAGCCCACTCGGCCACCGATCCCCCGGTGCATGTGAAACGAAACATTGCGATCGCACTCGCTGCGTCGGCTGTCGCACCGATTTTTTTCGCAACAGTCGCTGCATGTAAAACATGCTTTATGCCTGATTCGCATGGTGCGATTTTACTTGCCATTTCGCAGTTGCGATGTCGCTCGTGCGGAAAAAAAAGCGTGGTGGAAGCTGCGGTGCTTATCGCCGCACTTGCGAAATCGCTAGTAAAATCGCACATACATGTGAAGCAGGCTATTCTCGGAACTCTTCTGCTTGGGTAGATTTTTACAAAGGACAGGGAGGGACACCTTGGCCCCCCAACGACGCTGCCGACTGTAAATTTGAGAATGTGGAACCAATATTGTAATGTCTCGCTTCACACAATCATAAACAGTCACATAAACAGGCTGCAAAACAAAACGAAGAAAAAGTCTAAATATAGGTCTAGGTGCGCGCAATATGGCAGGGGCCTGTTTTAGAGAAGACGCCCGCCGTGTAACCGAGATTTCGGTAGCACATTGAAAAATCTCAATCCTCACTCCTTCGCTTGGGTGTGGCAGAGTCCCCATTTCTTGGTTTGGCAAGTAAACTGCCAAAATATGTTTTCAAAACCTTTTTATTTTTAGTTGGTTTATGGGTTTCCTGGCTGAAGTTTATTTAAGGCTCTCACCAAAGCTGCCTGCTCACGAATGTACCCAAACTCGAATATAAAGAGCACTTTACGACTGGGGTAACGCAATTTTTTTTTTTAAATTTTTTTTTTATGATACCTACCAACCTGTTGTGTGCCATAAAAGCAAAATAAAAAAAAAAGGTGTCAAAAGGTAAAGTTAGATGCCATGATAAAAAATATATATATACATGCTTGATCATGCTAACAACGGCTGACCAAGCTTGGCGGTGTCTTTCGTTTCGCACACTTTAGCCAAAAAAGAAAAGAAAAAACACTTGTGCGGTTACCTGTACAGCACCGGACAGGTTTACAGCCTGTGAGCATCCAGAGCACGACTAAAGATAGAAATGCAGAACGCCCAAAACATGTTTCCCTTTAAAAACATGCAAACAATGCCCGAAACGGGAATGGTTTTCGGCCCTTTCCAGTGCACAACCAGAAGTCGCCGGAATGCCATCTGTGGAACGGAAATCCAGCTGACAAGATATTGTGGGGAAAAAAAGTCATGATTTTAATTTAAATGTCGTATTTACTGGGGCTATAGAGTAATTAGACGTACAGCTGCAATTTTAGTCAAACGTTACGCATTAAAGTTGCGAGAGACTCAAACAGCACTTAAATTGCGTGGCATCAGTTACTGTAATTGAATCATTACCTAGATATGGTTTGTCGCAGTAAAAGTGCGCACCGGAATTACCGGGGAGAACTTGTTTTACGTTTCCTTTAGTTTGCTTATTATGTTTTGATTAAAGACCCACATGTACGAAAAAAGTATGGCAAATAAAAAAAAAAAGGGTTTTCACGAAAAATAAAATAAACAGATGTCGACCCGTTTCAAAGCTTTTCCCCTGTTACACTGATGTCGTAAATTATTTGCTGCCTTCCACTCTTCCGCATTTTTTTTCGTAGCCTACAATCGATTTGTGATCACGGGGTGTTTGAAATGGCCTCTGAGCTAAATACACCGCTTACGTGACCTGCGTCTCAGTTACACTGCTGCTCTTAGAAACCGACATGCAGTTGCGACTGCTTTCGACCGACTGCATTTAAGACCTCTTGTGATCCCTAACAGCGAGATCACGCACTGGCGCACTCTATCGGGTAGGCGCGAAACGCCTGGGATATCCGTATATTTCCTATTTATTTCTGGCATCACTTTTTTTTTCTTTTTTTTGGCTCAAAAACTTTTTGGCAATGTAATAAACGACCATTTCTCATAACTAGTACGTGCATTTAATCTCATAAATACTGCGAAAACTTGGCTCCCGTGAAATGCAGTTAGGCTCTCGACTTCGCAAATCGTTTCCGCACATTTTCTTTGCAGCATCTGGGCCAAGGCGCGAGTTCTACAGAAAAGCGAATGTAATATATTATTCCGTTATGATTTTTCTTTCTTTCGGTGCACAGAACACGCTTTTACGTGGCCGCATCCTTACCGAGGCTGAGTTGATCACTTGGATACAGAGCGAGCGCCGGAAATTTCCGAGCCGGCACTGGACCCTGTACGCGGGGGTTATCTTTCCCTTCACCCTCTTCCGCCGACGTTAAAGAACTCAGACTGGCCATCACGTCGAAACAATCGGACGATTCATAAGCGGCGGAAGCCGAACTCGGGCCTTTCAAATGAGTGACCGTGAGGGCTGCGAAACACTCAAAACGAGACTTTCGAGCTTTAAAAGAAAAAAAAAAAAAACAACAGCAAAAAAACAAAAAAAAAAAAAGAACATTTAGCATGTGGCTGCTAATTGCCGAGAGATGGCGCTCGAGTTTCGATGAGTTCCTGTAATTAATATGCACGTTTGCAGTTGAGCTAGATGGCACACTCCTCCTTCGTCTGGTTCAAAGGATTATACATCCATCCGTAATACGTCTTGCTTACGGTGCCGATATCATGTGGTTCATGGATGCCGTGTCGTGGTGTATTTTTTTGTTTTTTGTACATATTTCAGGGGCACTCGGAGACGCTTTAGTGTTTGGTGAGATGAATAGAACATGCTTTTCATTGTCCGCCATTTTTATTTGGATGCGCGAAGTATTTTTATTTTTTACGCGAAAATAAGTTGATTTGGTGCGCTAACTGTAATAGGAGAGGAGATGCATGTACCGTATAGCCGGTGCACGCCTTGCTGGCACAGAGGTGGAACGTTACAGATTACAGAACATTTTTGGAAGCGATATGGGGAAGGAGACTAGTTTGACAAGTTCAGCCCTAGTAATATTGTGAACGAAGTGGGGTGAGAGTGATTATTAAAAGTTTTTGCTTTAAAGTCAGGCGGAGAGAAGGGGGAAGTGAGCTGGGAACAAATTGGGCCAGGAGCGGGGATCGAACCCGCAACCTTCGCCTGTCCTGAACGACCCCCTTCATTTTAATGCATCGGTACAGGAGGTGCAATTAAATCGAACGCCGCTAATATGCACTTCGATAAAGAGACGCTAAAGTGGTTTTTGAGTTTGTGCTTACACGGCGATAACTCAGTGCACGTGTCCTAAGCGTCCTCAAAAATCCCAAATTACGCTCATGCGTGGCCTTTCCTATCGAAGACGCGACCAAACATCGCCAAACGCTCCTTCTCTGAGTCTCGGGAAAGCGAGGTGGGAAGGCCACGCACAATTGTAATCTTGATTTTTTCTTTTTTTTTTTTTGTAGGATGCTTAGTGATGCATTTGATTGCCTCCTACTTTCTGCGGATAAACCAGTTTATTAGTGACTTGTGTTGTGTGTTTGTTTACACCTCGGCGAGAGGTTGATCAGCCCCAGTGGGTGTTTCCGCTATGTAAGTGAGATATGTAGCCAGTGCAGTACCCCTGCTCGCCTGCAGGGGCATAGCCTCCTCTATACTCACCAAGCCTGACAGTTCGACGACGAAACCATACAGTGCCCGGTCGCAGATTTGGAGCGCGAGGATCTGGCAGCACAGGGCATCAAAGAGCCATTTCTCGGGGAACCTGAATGTCAGCGCACACTTTTTGCAGCAGCGAGGACCGGAAACACACTTGTTCATTCCGGACAAGTGTGTTTCGGCGTCTCGCCGCAGCGGGGCGCCAGTCACGTGGCTTTCCTCTCATCCGTTGTCTGCCGCCTCACCTTTTCCATCTCGGCGGCCGCTTGTCGCGGCCATCTGCCAGCTTTTGTCAGTATATAGGAGGCTAGGCCCGAAGGTCTGTAACGTGCATCAGCCAGTGGTGATACACGACCGCGCACGCCGTTACGAAGCTCATTCAGATAGAAACGGGCAGGGGCGCGGAATGAACCGGGCATCCGATGGGTTCTGCAGCTCGAGTTTTCGTGCGTTAGCTGCGGTGCGCTAACGACCCACTCGGCCACCGATCGCCACCGCAGTTCACCGACGAACTGCGGTGGCGATCGGAGAGTGCCGGTCGCGAGAAATGTAATGCTTCTCCTGGTTAAAACGCCTTGCGAGCGTTTGTCTATTCGCGTCTCCAGCTCGCCCTCCCGCGTCGGAAACGGGAACCGGTCTAGTGAGGGTCCCCTGATTCTCCCGCTCAGCGGGCACGGCGGAACTGCTCGCGATCGTGGCTCGCGACATGTCATTGCCGAATGCAAACACCACTCTTCACTGTCCTAACGTAGTGCTGCAGCCGATATGGGATTGTACGTTACTGGAGAGTTTTAGTATTGCCCATAAAATGCGCATAGAAGCCAACGCAAGTGGTGTGCGTTTGCGTTAAGGCTAGCCCACATGGCGCGTTTTTCAGTGCGTCTAGACACGCGTCTCGGCTTGGCGCGCGCGCTAAACAGGACGCGTGCGCCCAGTCAAACCACACGCAGCGCTACCGTGCAGCGCTTCGCGTCTGCGTTTCCGAAGCGTCTGCCCAACGTAGCCAGACGCGCTTAAGAAACAAAAGCAAATATTAAATATAAACCGCGCGGTAAATGATGGCTACATGCCGTAATATTTAATTTTAGTAATAGTAAGCACTCATTTTTATTACAGCAATCGCAATGAAGCTCAATTTCACTAATTTTCATCTTTTTTAGTGCGTACGCCTCATCCACGTTTCGATACGCCATTGGCATCACCATCGCCCGCGCCAAAACATTTACAGCTGGCCGCTGGCCGCTACAGAGGTTACGTTGTTGCGGTTTTTGCCGGTAGTATTAATTTTGTACCTTTGTCTCTCGGTGTCTTTGTATTCTTTACATTTGGTCTGCCAAAGTGCAGGACGCTTTTGTACTTCGCTAGGTCCTCTCTGTTCCGCTGAAGCAGCGTCAGCCTCTCTCGCGGAGCAGAGAGGATTCCCTGTAAAAGGTATGATAAACTGATATCCGCGGGGGGAAGGACGTAACTACCCATGTTCGCCCTGCTGCTAGCTTTGGCGGGGCCTAAAAGCCGTTTTTATTTAAGGCCGCGAGCGTGCAGATTTTGTAAACTCCGCGCGCGCGGGTGTGTGTGTGTGCGTGCGCGCGTGCGCTCTGCCTTGGAATGGCACAGGGCTGCTACCCGTTCTTGTGTGTGTATCTTTCTGTTTTGAGTGTTTTTATTTCTTTCCCGTATCGCTTTCCCTACTTGGCTGCGGGCTAGCAGGCCCACCTGCGTAAGGGTCTCAATCTTTTTGCCTAGCCTCGCACGCTGCCGAGTGGGTATCGCAATCTGTGCAAATAAAAAGTATTATTATTATTATTATTATCGCCTTTGTCGCGAGGTCCGTGGCGAAAACTACAGTCCTACAGTGGCGAAAACAGTGGAGAAAGTTCAAACGCTCCTTGCAACTAGTGAACACGGCGGTTCATTGATTGTTGCCTTCTGGACGCAGCGGGAGACGCGACGCGTGGACGCAAAGTATCTGGCTCCTCCAGATACGCCGGAATGCGCCAAAAAACGCTGCGTTTCGTCCCGGCGCCGGAAGTGACGTCAAAACGCAGGCGCAGACGCGACGCAGACGCGGAGAAAAGCGCACCATGTGGGCTAGCCTTTAGAGTTGCGTGCCCCACGTTGGTGCGTGCGCCTCATTGCCATGCGTCATCCAAGACCGCAATTTTGAGCTTTGCGCACGCGCAGTGTGGAACAAGGAAAGCTGACAAAAACACGTAGTGCTTGCGTTCGCTTGTATGCGCAATACTAAAACTCACTACTCTCTCACCGGCTTCCAACGCCAACGAAACGTGCTGCAGTGAGCAGACGTGCAAGCGGGTAGGCGTTCCTTCGAACTGGAAAGGCCGAGATTGGCAAAACGACGGAGCGTACAAATGAAAGTAACTGAATGTTATAAAAAAGTTAAAAATATAAAAACAAAAGTTTTTATTATTATAATTTTTTTTTTTACTTTTGGGGGTACAATTTGGAAGGATATTGGCGGCGACTTTGGAGGTTTTGCCGATTATCTAAAGTCGCGACTTTGATAGCGAAACATACTTTACCCACAAGTAATGTAATTTTACGCGGATTTCTCCCATTAGCTAAAATGTTTTCATTGATTTTAGTCTATTTTTATTTTATTACTTGGTAAGCAAAAATGCTGCAATTGGCACCAGTGGGGATAAATAGGACACTTTTGATTGTCATATTTGTTCGCGCGTTTGAAATTAGATCATAAGCAGCAAATTATATTAAAGCTTATTAAAGCTTGAAAATTACGTAATAAAATATCTGAATTTTAATATTATTATTATTAATACAAATCGCGGCAATGTATGCCCCCAATTAACCCAAAGATCACAAAAATATGCCATTAACCCAAATAGTCTTTCCAGAAAGGTATCCTCTTTTATATTTTTAGCATATAAAAAACTCTTGACATCGTTATCAAGATAGAGAAACAGTCAAACACTTGTTGTAATATAAAGTCCTGTCCGGTGACGCCTTGGCTATAAAACACACACACACACACACACTTCAGCTGTCTGACTCGGATTCCGTCTTTGGGTTGTTGCAGTCAGAACAGCGTTTAATAATTTATACGTTTTGTGGACATATCGTAAAAATTTTATTTATTCTCCTATTCTTGTCGTGGGAATAATATTAAACCAATTAATCATCTAAATACCCCAAAACCCATTAAAAGGCCCGCAGTTCATTAATTGTCACGACAATTATCTGAGTGAGAAAAAGGCAGCGAGAACGCACAAATGTCAGCACAGATTTTTCAACAACTACAAATATCAGCCTGGATCGAACATGTATGTCACAAAATAAAGTTTCCGCGAACAACTTTTCTAACTAAATAATTACGATGTGAGACACATTCTGAGTTATAAAGTAATCCGAAATTAAGATCTCTACTGAGAAATTAAATCCAAAATAGAGGTTGGTTTCGGTTTCGCTCCAAAATTAAAACGCGCATATTGCGTAAATGTTACGCTAAATACAGTTCTTGTTTTCAGGGTAAAGAGGTGACTTGCACTTATAACACCCTAGCTTCCTCGTATTACCAGAAATAATTTGTGTCGCTCAGTGAAGCCAGTACACTAGAGAGGCTAAACAGCGGAACGGATCTCCGAACCTCACTATAACCGCCATTTTGGAAAATGAGTGGCGCCACCTATAGTTAGTTGGAGTCGTGAATAGTGCAGGAAGGATGATTGTGAAGACGCGAGAAACTTTCTCATATAGAAAAATACCAAAAACGCCTATGCCTTCGCAAGTGAAATAATAATCTGACTTATTTTTTTTTTCTACCTTACTCAACTGCAGATGTTTATCCAGAGCTGAAAATGTACGTAATAATAATAATAATTGTTATTATTCTTATTTATTTATTTCTTAATGAGGCTCAGGAAAGCCACCACACAGCAGAAAGGCTAGAAGCCCGTACCGTGGCCTGCTGTGCCGTTGAAACTATAGGGTGACGATGCACGACTTTGACTGGTACATAAACACGACGATCCGGATGACGCTTGCGGGTGAGAGTAAATAAAAAGCAATTAATCGATTAAAGGGTAGCGATTATTCGGACTGAAACTTTTAACCGACGCCCCAGCACTGCCTCTTCCAATACACGAAGGGGCCGTGTAACGATATTGAGATAGGAATGTTTCTCTCCTTAGACAAGCTTACTGGCAGTCTGAGACCCTAATATAAATAAGAAACGCCGCAAACAACAAGGACCAGAAAATGTGACAACACAATTGGCTCCTTGTGTTTTGTACTTTTTGGTCATTGTTGTTTTCGGCGCTTTTATATATTTTTTTTAATTATGACCAATTAACCACTTTACTCCAAGTATACCCGCACGCAACGCCACCGACCAAGGAGTTTCTTTGTCGTCGCGTGATTTCAAGGATACAAATGGACGTCTTCTTTCAGTCTCTCCTTCGCAAAATGTGATGACTAAGTTGCGGGCGTTGTGAGGAGATGTTGGTGTTGGCAACAGTGCGATCCCCAGGATCTCGTCGTCAATCGCTTCGCGATCCCCGTGGTGACGTGATTTAATTGTGGTCACCAGTTATGCGTGAGCATTTGATTTGGGCTCGTCACGATCAATGCCTCGACACGCATTCGGGGCATGGATCCTGCGTTTTGTCAACCCCACGTCGCGTGGCTGCTTGTACTGGCGGCGGGTTGAAGGGGCCTGAACGCTGCTCGTTTTTCTCGAATGTTTCGGGACTGCCATTGCGGGGGACGCCTGTTTCACTGGTCACGAATGCCGAGGAACGCGGAGCGCAAGTTCGTCTGGTTCTTTTGCTCGGATGTCGATGTCGTCTCAACAACGTCGAGCTCCGATTGGCTCTTATGGAAGGATAGTGGGTGGACCTCAAAGCAAGCTGCTTTGAGGTCTACCCGCTATCCTTCAAGCTCATCCAATCGGAGCTCGACGTTCTGACGTCACCACAGCTCCTGCAACAGAAGCAAACGAACTTGAGGTCCGCGTTATTGTAAGCGGCATTTACCGAAAACACTCAAATCGTTTCGCCACCCGTTTACATATGTATCTCGATCCTTCTGGCGCGAGCCGGGAACTGGTGCTTGTGTGGCTCGAGTTGCCTATGGAGTGCCGACGGGTGGCTGGCCCGCGGGTCAGCGGTCTTCACGCTCGGCGCACTCCCGACGCCGTTGAACCCGCGGATGGCGACCTCTATTTGCTTTTCGGCGCCGAAGCCCACGAGCGGGCAGGCAGCTCGTCGTCCGTCCAGACACGAAACGGGGCCCTTCCTGGAGTCTGGGGAGCCTGTGGCTTCCCCGTGTCGACCGACGCCGGCCGGTTTCTCGGTCGGCCGCCGCCGGCCTTGGCGGGATTCTCGGCGTCGCGAATCCCGCGGCAGGGGCCGACGGCCGCGAGGCCCTCGAGAAAAACGCTTTGAAAAGCGTGCAAAGTCTGCACTCTGTTTCGCTTCGGGTCCGTCCAACCGCAGCCCACGCTATGACAGAGCCAATCTTTGTAAACGCATTTATTGCCCCGGTGCATGCAGCCGTTTCTTTCGTTTGGACGGTCCTGGTTTAAACTGGACTATGGCCGCGGCGCGGTTCCCGCCGTGCACACTTTCGCTCCTTACGTCCACTTTTCCCCTCGCGTAAAAGGGAAAGGGCCTGCATGCACGCTTCCAATGGGCGCGTTCAGCTCCATTTCATTTTCGTTTATTTTCAACTCCGGCGATTTTTCGAGCTGCCCCAAGGAGCTACATTTTCCGAATCCCTGGTCTTTAACCTTTCGGTATGCTATTGCTATTTACCATCACGAAATTTCGGATAGTTATTGTGAAATCGGCAAATGAAAATGATGCCAAAACCAACATTTAAATCTACCCGCTCTTTTCGGGGCCGTGACGTCAGTAACAAACAAACTTGCCTTTCAAAAAAAAAAAAAAAAAAAGAATATGCCGAGCATTTCACACACACAAAAAAACTAGTCACATATACCTCACCCCTAAACTTCAGTTGGACGTACAGCGCGCTGACGTTCAACCGACGCTACCATCTTTCACGAGCGGCCTATTAAAATAGCTTAAGTTAGTGTAAAGTAACTGTAAAAAAAAAAAAAAAAGTAATGGGTGTTTTTTTTTTTTTTTTTTTGGCCCTACTACAAAACCTTAGTGTTTCTATTTTCTTTTCCTGTACACTTGTATGCGTACTTTAGCTGTTTAATATCTTATATCGCACCGTTATCAAGCCTCTCGTAAAAGTTGGGGCCGTCGGTTGAACGTCAGTGCGCGCTGCACGGCCAATGGTGTAAGGGCTACACCCTTTAGTATTTCTTTTGGTAGGGTGTTCTTTCGTGCTGCTGCGCGGGGTGCTGGAGCGAGCTTCGAAATTATTCATTTGTCACAGTCAGACTGCTTGTAATCAGTTGGGAACAAATCCTACTGTCCAAAGAGTAAACCCTGCCTGCCGCTAGCGTCACTTTTTCATCGTTTCCAGCAAAAACTTTGAACAAAAAAAAAAAAAAAAACGACGAGGACGTTAATTGTAAATTCAAACACTTCGCGATTATTTTTTTTTTTTAATATTTGGGATACTGTTTCAGCGGTTCAGCAATTTTCGGGCGAATTCGGTGTCATGAAGGAAATGCCGGAGTATTCCTTCAACGGCCCGGTTAGGGCATTACACGAAGGGGGAGCCAATGTTTCGAATAATACAATAATAACTTGGAGAGAATAAAATATACAAAATCAAATACAGCGGAAGCTGTACACGTGCCCAGTTCGAAATGAGCTGGCAGAATGTTATAAGACTCCGCTGCATTAGCGACTCTAACGACGGAGGGAGGAACGGAGTGACTCGAGTCAGAAACTGAACGGCAAGAAAAGCTCAGCTCTTCAGCTGCTCGCGTACGCAGCTTCCGCTTCCTGGAAGCAGACGACGCCGAGCACGATCGCTTTTATCTGACGCCAGCATTGAAGAAGTCTCGACAAAGTCGTTAGAGAAAAAGCGAGTCACTGTAGACATGAGCGCAGCTGTTCGAAGCGATCGAGCTCTTCTCGGGGAGATGCAAAAACTAATACCGTTATATGTAAAAAAAGCAAAAAGCAAAAGAAAAAAAAAGCAAATGCAAAATATAGAGTTTGGTGAATCCACGCCGCCGGTCGCGATACTTTTATACGGCCATGTGTGTGTTCTACACTTCTTTGCGAACTTCGTATAAAATGTATTCGTATACAAACTGGAAGCCGGTCGTCGGCCAGTGTATGAGACATTGGCGAGCTTCGACCAACGTCTCATAGTCGGATACACCCCGATTTAGCTATAGGTGAATAAAACACTAATCGGGGTCATGTTCTGCCTGAGTGTTCAGCCGCCCACCAAAGTCGGGTTCATAGCCTGCCTCGCTCTGTTTAGCACGGACAGGACTATCATCGATAATTTCCGTGAAACGGCGATCAAAACACGGCGTCAAGTTAGCGTTAGCGTATCCATAGCGGTACGGAAATGCGGCATACCGCGCTCCTTTCACTCCTCGCGCACCGTCTCAGGACTCGGTCTCCGGATGTCGCTTCTTGCCGTCTATAGTGAAGTGGAATGAGCGCGAACTCCTTGGCTCCCGGAGGAAGCCGCTACTGAACCAACACCTCCTACCTAGACAACAAAGGCGTAGTGCCGAAAGAGACGACGTCATCAGAAAAGGCCAACGCTGGGCACAGATTGGACAAGTCGATTGCGTCAACGTTCGGCTTAAACCCGACTCGAAGTCGAGCGCTGACGCAGCCCTCCCTTCCAATCTGCCTTTTCTGATAACGTCATCTCATTCGGGGCTTTGTTATCTAGGTGTTGACTGAAGGCGCCCAATGACGCGCCGCGGGAGAGAAGGGGATCGAGCGGCCGTTGTGGCTCGAGGCACAACGTACGGGACAACGTAAATCCGAGGCGCAGCGACGATGCCGTTTGCGCGAGACCGCCGACACCCGGCAGGAAAGTTTGGCTCTTCGAAGACAACGCGGACCGTAGGCGGCGATCGAGGGAAGCTGTGATGACTGCATCCGAAACCGCCGACGCCCGGGAGCGTTTTAGCGCCGGTGATAGCGAACACGCGCCGTGACTATGCACTTTTGGCGCTGCTTGATCCAGCGTGTCGTAACCTCGGCTGCGGTCATTCTTGGAAGGGAGTTCGATTCCGTTCAGTGTAGCAGGGGCGTCTATCGTCCATTGGTGGTTGCGCTTGCGGGACTGTATAGCGCAGAGAGAGAGAGAGAGAGAAAGAAAGAGAGAGAGAGAGTTTGCATGTATGTATGTATGTATGCATTATGTATGCATGCATTATGTATGCATGCATTATGTATGTATGTATATATGCATGCTTGTATGTATGTATGTATGTATGCCTGTATGTATGCATGTATGTATGCATGTATATATGTATGTATGCATGTATGTATGTATGTATGCATGCATGCCGAACGGTCATTGTTAGACTGTATAACGGCAGCATGTTTGCGAACAAACCGGAGTGCCCCTAGCGGACGCCACCGGCGTTGCGCATACGCGATGGAGTGTGGGCAAGAAGCTCGCCGCCGGCCAATATTAAACAAACCACTGAAATGCGATGTTGTCGGGGTCGGTGTGGGTCCCCCTACCTTTTTTCACGTTAGTATTGTTGATTCTACGTCTTCCTGGGCAGCAATGTCGTGGTATACTTGAGCGGCCTCAGCGAAATTACCGAGGCTCTTTACACTGCAAAACTTCGCGTGAATAATGTGACATGCGGCGATTCATTCCGCGTGGACTTCGCAGAATGTACGATTAAGCCTGATTCGCATGATAAGATTTCGCTCGCGATTTTCAGTCGTGGCGTCGCTCGGGCTGCAAAAGCGTGAATCGTAGCTGAGATGGTGGACGTCGATACTGAAAATCGCAAGCAGAATCGAACCAAGTAAATCAGGCATCACAAGTCGGGGATGGCCACTGGTAACAATGATCAACATCTCCTTGTATTGTACCTATACTGTTTACATAGAGCCTGCTTACCAACCTTCAAACTTAAGTCTTTTGAGGCCTGCGCTTACTTCTTATCGTAAGTACCGGGCCAACATTTGGTCTAGGGTATGGCTTCGTCTAAACGACCAGACGACAAGGAGAAACGTTTAAAAGAGCAGACGACAGTTCGAACGATCAGGCGGCCGTTTGAATTAAATGTAATCCGCAGGTGGTCCGTACAACTTGACGGTTTTCCGGCGTTCATGCAAAACAAATAAATCTGATGACCATAAGCATCCGCGAATTCAACCCAAAGTGATTCCCGCCCAAGCAATCATGGTCCGACGGCGTCTGGTTTTCCCTTTTCACGACAATATCCACGTTCTCGGACGAACCGAGCACATGAAAACTGATCTTCAAACCTTTCTCAACTCTTTTCGCACAGCCCCAGTCGTGGCGTTTTGACGAAAAGGCAGGTTTTTGTCAGGTTCCTTTCAAAACAAAACAGGAATACACGTCTCACATGGAGACTTCCGCCCACAGCCCCAGACCGGAAGTGCGCCCGACACGTCACCACCGCGCCGTGACGTAACAGAGTTGGTTGTTTCTACGCTCCCATAACGATATGATACACGTGCCAAGGGGCCGGCGGGGTATCGGGCATCGTTATCGGAGTTGTCTGAACGATCTGCACTAAAACTTCCTGGTGTGGAACCGAGGGCAACCCAGCGTTTTAATAGCAAAAACGCCGCAGTCTTGTTTCACTTTCACTCGCAGCGGGGAGGCTGGCGTTTAAAGGGATACTGAAGCGAAACTTGAAATACACCAATTATGGTCAGAAATAGGTTCAATATGATCAATGATATTCATAAATCATAATCGCGCGTTTGTATTTTGAACGGATGGCTATATTTTTCACCCTAATGGGCCCGATTGGGCGCGCGCTCAAAAATCGGCCATCGGAGAGCGCGATGCGTCTTGGGATATTGGGCGCATTCGTGACGTCACTTGTGCCGGTCGGGAAAGGCTACGGCGTGAATGTTGTGGTTACGAGCGTTGCCACTTGGTGGCGCGTCGACGATTTACGACCTGTGACAACGTGGCCGTTTGAGATGTGCAAGGGCTGCACGCACGCTGCACCACGGGACCACGGCAAGTCGGCAACCACGGCAGCACTGACAAAACCAGCTCTGAGGCCGGATTCTCAAAGCGAATTCACGACGAAAAAAGTGCGTACGATAAATTTGAGAGAAAACCCGTGCTCTCGAAACGAAATTGTCGTAACCTTTGCGCAGGTTACGACAGAATCCTACGACAGCTCCGAAGCTGTCTTACGCACTTTTTACGATCAAATCAACAAGGCCGACAGCGTCGCTCAGTTACTTGGTATCGGCCACCAACGGACATTTATTTTTCTTCGTGCTCTTCTCGTGCGTCCCGACTTCAACCAGCAAGAAAAAAGGAAGGAGTACTTAAAACAGACCACGACGATCAAGAACGCAGGATCCACAAACACACGAGAAGAGCTACAACAGCCACGATTCTGCCGACCGAACGAGCTCGGCAGAATATAGTAGGCCTAGCAGCAACATCGACTCGGCGCACCGTTACTCCGGCGGTCCTTGGCCAAGACCGTCTGTCCATGACCGGCTGGCCTGCTGAATGGAATATGCCCGCTCGACCCTTGTGGACCCTTACCGGATGAGTAGTTTGATCCCTGAACTAAATTTCAGAGGTCAATATTTTCCCCTTGTCATCTCGATCTCCTTGTTTTCCGAGACAGCGGTGACGAACGCTGTCGTCGAAAAGGGACTCTCATTGATTCTATCTCCTTGTTTTGTGTGATATAGAGCTCAAATAAACGCCATACGGATTACCTTGACAACTCGGTATGTACACTCTGTTATTAGTATGCCATTTTTATTCTGACTCGACGCTACGTCAGTGTCGAGCTATAGCAGTTTGTGGGAGCTACGCGATGTCGGTCTAACCTTTCTTTGCCGAGTGTCATGTCAGTATCGAGTTGCAATCGTAAAAGATCGGTCCAGAAGCGCTTACCGAAACGCGGTCTAACAGAGCGAATCCAGCACTTCGATCAAACGCGCGTGTCCGCTCCGAGTGTGAACAGGTATTTGGCATTTGCGTGGCTCTTGCTGACACCCTCGTAGTTCAAACATATCCTTTTTAACGTCGGCTTGCAGCTCGCGACTCGCAGCAACTAATACCGGCCGTGCCAGAAGCATGCTCGGGCCGTGTCGTGCAAAGAGCCGCAACGAGAACGAGCTCACTGTGGCCAACTACGCTTTGGCTTTCTCCGCCAAGGCTTTGCAAACGCGTTCAGGCCTAGGCGAATTCTGCCGGCACGCCGTATTGCCGCAGAACGGCGCTGCTATTTTGGCACAAGTGATGTCACGAGAACTTCCCCCCATCCACCAGATGAGAATTTGAAATCGTTTAATTATGTTTAAAATTAGTTCTCCTGTGTTTTACAGCGCAATATTTATATTTCCGAGGTGGTGCCTGTCCCTAGCCCATATTTATGCAACAAGATCGGCGCTAAAATTTCGTTTCAATACCCCTTTAAAGGGGCACTGACACCCCAAAGGTCGTATTTATTTTTATTGTCTAAAACGATGCAAGTTGCAGTCATAGACACGCAAAAAAAACCGCATCGCGAAAAAAAAAATTTCCCGCGCGCGCGCGCGCCTTTTTATTTTTGGCGTTTGATTTTCCCGCCTCTCGCCTCCTCGCTTCTTTTGATCGGTGACGTCAAAAATCAGGAAATTTAGAAGCTTTGTAGGCGACATCTCTATAACATTTAATTACGGCAATCGTAAAACATGTTTTTTAACGCAATTGCGAACGCACTACGGCCCTTCTTTTTGAAATACCAAAAATCGGGAGTTCGTTGTGGTGCCGTCTCCTGGATTTGTATCCTCCAACGGAAAACAGGCGACACCGCTCAAAACCGGTCCGCCGTAACGCCGCCGCTCACTCCTTTCCTCCTCGCTTTGGGTCGCCATGGCAACAGCAGGGAGTGGTGAAAGAAAGTCGACTCTCAGGTCTCCGCGATTTTTGACGTCAAGGCACCGGCGCCGATCGCGCGGGAACTTCGAATTCGGCATTTGGAAATTGTTTTTTTACTTCACAAATACTGAACTCCCAAATTTCAAATTTTGAGGGTAATGTCCCGGCATCGTTTACAATCGTTTCGGATAATAAAAAAAAAAATATGATTTTGATGTGTCAGTGCCCCTATAACTGTTCTTAAAAGACCTTCAAAAACGCTTGTTGACCTTCCCATAGATGCGGCCTGCCAATTAGGGACTTTTTGCATAGACCGTTTTTCTCCTTCCGCTGCGCTGTTCACGAGAGGGAGTTTTCGTAGATCGTTTTCGCCGTCCCGCATCGTTCTCCGCAACCGGCTACGGTACCCGGAACTAGAGTCAAAAGACCATCGGCGCGCAGACGCAGTAGCGGCTTCTTCCTTGTGGAGGGCTTAGCAAAGACCCTCCATTGACCAAATAGTACACATTTTATCGCCCACGAAAAATGTTACAAATGCAGCGTGGCTTCGTGCAATAACTTTTCTGTTGAGCTTTTGATTACCGTACAAGCGACAGTTGAACCCCCTTACAGAGCGAGTCACGGTAAATGCCAGGGAGGAAAATAGACGCACCAAACTGACAGCGTCCAAAAACAAGCGCGTAGCGAAATAGGTTCGGTACGGTAATGAGCGCGTACCGAAGCAGATATACAGAACCGTCCCGAACAGTGCTAAACTTCGCTGAAGACACGTGCCGCAAACGTTTGTGCCGCCATTTGCCTCCGAGAGCTGCGTGGGAGGTCGGCAGAATGTTCAAGAAAAGTAATGTTATCCGTCCGCAGAACCGCCAATCGCTCTCCGGTTCGTTTACAAACTCTCCCGTCCAAAAAAAAAAATCATACATATTTTTGGTTAAAGCTCATCGATAAAGTTCGGCCTTCTTCCAAGTAACTGTTGTGCGAACCGCTCGTCCGCTGGTGAAATTCGTGTATCTAGAACTTATAAGAGCAACATGATCTCACATGGGACATTCATGATTTGATTATCACATCCGTAAAAGAGAGTCCCAACGAACTAAAATGCTTGTGCTTTACCGCATATCGTAACAAATGGCCATCTGTTGCAAGAAAACAAAATAGGCTGGAGGCCGTTATATTCGTAACGAGCCTTTAATTTTGTCCTTTGTGATACATTAAACGACTATATCACCTTGCATGAAACTGCGCACAGCAGTTTTTAGCAGCAGCAGGGGGATCGGTGCTTGATTAGGCTCGCGCACAGCAGCTCGGAGCACGTGGAGCGAAATCTCGCCCTGCAGAACCCAGGGATGCCGGGTTCAATTTCCACCCCTGATCGTTTCGATCTGGATGATCATCGTACCGGCGTGCGGTCATCTATCACTACTGCGTGATGCACGTTCGTTTGTTTGTTTGTTTGTTTGTTTGTTTTGGACACAAGGTCACAAGGAGAAAAACTAGCGGTTGTACTGCACTGGCTAAATTTCTCATGTACAGCTGGGAGACTCGTCGCCCGTTTAGGCAGATCAAGTTCTAGACTGTATAAACATACAGATAACCCATTTTTTTTTTAACAGCAGTTTGCGATTTGATTTTTGCACCATTTGAGGCAAGCTGCGCCAAAGTGCTCTTACATCCTGCTATATTTCGTCCAAATGTGAAGAGAGAGAGAGAGACAGAGAGAAATGCGTCTAAAGTTAATTTCGCTTTATCAGTACCAATAACCTTCAAAGTTCACTGTTCATCTTCTTTCTAGTCTTTGTTCCCCGGCGCTTTTTGATATTCACGCGATTTCCCATCTTACCGAAGCTAATGCGGAGCGCGAGTTCGTCTGCTTCTTTTTCCGGGTGTGCGGTGACGTCAAAACAACGCCGACCTCTGATTGGCTCTGACTGAAGGATAGTGGGTAGGCCTCGAGGAAGCTTCTTCGAGGTCTACCCTTTATCCTTCCATCAGCGCCAATCACAGCTCGGCCTTCTGACGTCCCTGCAAACCCGGAACAAGAAGCAGACGAACTCGCGCTCCGCATAGCGAGTTGGTTCCACTGCATTCGCGTCCACGCGTACATCCGCTGCACTACGGTGCCTGCAGGAACGCGTCACCGACTGTTCTCTTTAGAGTCCTATTCCGCCTATGTATCGAAAAGGGGTCCCGAGGTGCATACAGTTATTATAATGTGTACTCTAGACTGGCGCCAGTGTGCTGTGGCAAATTGAAGCAAACGTCAACCAAGTCGGAAATCGACTTCCGGTAATGTATGCATTTCCATGGGAAAAAGCGAGTGCATTTTTTCCCTGCGCTCGATTATAAGAGCAAATATCACGAATAATTCGTACGTACTAGGTACATTGAAACATTTCTCAGTCGCGCGGACGAAATAATTAGTCAGTTACGGCGTTTTTATTTCAAATTCGTGGCATTAAAAACGGTGCTACAACGGCTTCGTTACGTGTGTTTGTGTGCACTGTGGGACACCGTTAGCGCGAACAAGGCGTCGGCAATTTTCAGCATGGGGTATGTACTACGTGCCGAGCGAACGAAGGACAAGTGGAAAACCAAGAGAGGCGGCAACAACTACGCAGTAACTCTGAATCGGTAACTCCCTGCGCATGTGTACTATCAAAATAAATTGAAGGTCGCTTAATATAGCTATATCCGCAATATATAAGTACCGCTTTATTTTTTCTACTTCGAACATGTGCGAAGAAACTCGAAATCTTTGAAAATAGGGAAAAGCCAGAGAACAGGTGCCCGCTGAAAGCTAGCTGCCCGACATAATATATAATAAAAAAAGACGCAACTTTCATAGCCTACGTACTTTAGGTTTCGTATGTTTTTTAACCGCTCGTAAAGATGCACGACGGGTTCATTTTCATGTAGTAGTGACAAGACGGGCATATTAGCAATATATAAGCACCACCGGAATGCTGGCGGACCTTGAACACACTCTGCATTCCTTTTGATTGCTAGTTTGCTTAGGATCGTCGCTCGTTTTTACATTCCTGCTATGGAACTGAGGGTTGGGCCTGAAATGTAGCAAAGAAATGTAGCACTACGATGCATCCCCGTTTCCGCAGATGCATCGTAGTGAAAAGGCGAAGGGAAGAAGGCGCAAAAGAGTCCAGTTTTCTTTTAAAAGTTCTATAGCAAATAATTTTTTTTTGGCTCCCTATTTTTGTGTTTTTGTGTTTCTTTTCACACCTTTTACGACGTGCGGTGGATGAAATTCGATTTCAAAATCATTTCATGGTCCCTTTAACACCGCTCACTGGTCCAGTAAAAGGCTCAAACTGAAGCAGTTACAGTTTTACAATGTTAATAAAGGTACATAATATTCGGTACGACCCAAATAACAAATTTTATCTGTGTTATTTACCGGCAAAGAGACATTTTTTATTCTTTTCCATTTTCAAGATGTCTTCTCCTTTCTCTTTTTGCTCCCTCTCCGTGTCTCTTTCTTTTTTACTTTTCTTTTTTTTTACTGTAGGGTGTGATTCAAAAAGATATCGATATTTAGTTGAACGAAAGTGTACGCCGTCCTTCGTCCCACCTAGAGCACTATATAGCTCCGACGGAGCAAAATAACGCAATCCTTTGATCCGCGTGCTTTGCCGACAACATGGCCGACACAGCAGCTCGGCGCGAGTCACGTGGCACTCAGGGTTCCAGGACGCGGCCCGCCCTGTGGGAGAACACATGGGGATCAATGCAACACGGCTAATTAAAGAAAATAAACGCCGAGTTAACACTTTTCGAAACTAGTCTGTCGTGAAGTTGGTAAAGCACTAAACACTTTATCAAAGTTTTCATAATATCGGATGCGTGTGAAAATTTTGAGAAGGCAATTTCTAAAGCAATGACATTTGAAGCAGACAATTTTTGTACGCAGTGGAGATGGACTTTCTGGGTTGGCCGGAGCAGGTCACGTGAATGGTGTGACGTCGCCGTGACGTCGCCGCGTCGTCTGCTGCATAATGCTGCTCTGGCAATTAAAAAAAAAACAAAAACGTCCTTACATGGCACGCAATTTAGCGCAACTTATTCTAAGATGTTCCTTTATTATGTCAAAAACTATTGATGTTCCGTGCATCCCCACAATATTGAAGAAACAACGATTTTCTCACGTTCCCCATGCATTTCTGATCCGAGTTAGAACTCCGGGGCGTTCGCCGCTAGTTGCCGAGAGATGGCGTTCTTGATTGCGCTATTCTGCTCCGAAGGAGCTATTGGCTACTCCAGCGAAATCGACGCCGCTTAGCGGCGACGCCGAGAAGCTCAGGAGAGGAGGTCGTTCCGACTCTGTCGTCTGCTATTGCTCCTTGGTTCTCGTAGGCAGCATAGAAACAAACATCGTTCCCAGTAATTCTTTTTATGCTTCCGCCGTGCCATTCCTGCGCACTGACTAGAAGAAGGTTACTTCCGTCGAAAAACCGCTTTGCTTTCATACGTTACTCCGATTTTACGCTGCAGTGCAAGAAATTTATGGTGGTCCGCGTGCTGAACGATGAAAACGACCTCCTTTCGTCCGCCATTTTGCCTGACCAGCGCGCCCCCTATAGTTGGCTGGAGTCGCGAATTTTTTATGGTCGCACCGCGTCTTATTCTTTCGGTGTTCATCAAGTCAACCAACATACGGCCATAGCTGAGTGCACAACTGCTAAGCAAACTTTCACAGTTTTTTTTTTTTTTTTTTTTTTTTTTTTTTTTTTTTTTTAAACGTGCATTTTGCACTTTCGAGATTACCGGTCTTAGCAGCCTACTCATATGAGCTCGTTCTGAGCATGCGCTTTGAACAGCGCCCACTGATCCATCCAGGTACTCGAGGGCTGTATCCATTTTTCCATTAAAAAAAATTTTGAAAATCGCTTATGGCTGATTTTATTTTAAATAATTCAGCAAAAAAGAAATCATGTCTCAAACACATTAAAAAAAAATGTATGTTGGGCAAATCCTTTATTAGGAAGAAATCGAAAACCGTTTTTGAGTAATATTTTTAGTTCTCGAGTTGTTCACTTCTAAAGGACCAAAGGCGGTTTTTTGGGGATTTGGAAGTTCGTCACAGGTCGTGTATTTGGGAGCTTCGCCAAACTCAGCAAAAAAAAGCGCGAGGTGTTCATGAAAAAAAAAAAAAAAAAAGTTATTTTTGTTTCTTTATTTATTAAAAAAAAATCCTGAACCCCTTTGACTATAATTTACCTGGTTTGGATAATGGCCACTTTTGTAACATTCAATTATATGACATAAATTATATGAAAGCTTAAACAATTACCCATTCGACAAGCTCACTATCGTTACAGTCAAATAAAGTTATCTCGGCGAAAAACCGCCTTTGAACACAAGAGGAAACCCTGAAAGTACAAATTTCAACATAAATTTTCTAGAAAAATAGGCCACTCTAAAATACTTTAATTTTCAGCATTATTTTTTTATTTTCACGGATTTCCTGCTCGCGGTCCGTCTCCCCTCTTTTCTTCTTTCCGGGAGGTTGGGGACAGCGAAAAGGGGCCTTAATTGACGACAACCAGCAGTAACCAGTACTTGCTCCCATATCCCTATCTGGCGCAGTCTTCCTTCTGCGTGGACGAAACCAGGCGTAATTCTTCGACATCCAGCTGTTTCACTCGTTTCACTGATACATCGGAGCATATTCTTATCAAACGACCACTCTGTACCATTTAGAAATGAAAAGAAAGCATTCCGGCTGAAAACCTGGTCAGCTTGCATTCCTTTCGCCATATATACATGTACTTGACCTGGGTCTGTAGTCTGGACGCTCGACGAAAAAATGGGCCAGGGATTCGGTCGCCGACTTTTTCTCCGAGTCTCCAGATTTGAGTCCCAGGTAGCTTGTTTTAAAGTGACTCGTTGTGAAGCCTTTGTGAATAAACGGCGCTGCCTTTTGGGGGTTTTATTCTCGCAGAAATGTACATGAAACGACAGCATCTAAGAAAGATGATAACCTTTCACGAGGGGTGATGCTCATACCCGCTACTAAAATACTAACCCTGCGCCCATTCCCTTATTTATGCGTTTTAAAAATTCACAAACGACATTTTAGTCAGAAACAGATTTATTCCCTTGCACGGCGCTACCATATTCATTGAAGAAAGAGAAAGAGAAAATAAACGGTTGTTTTGGAGATATTGGCGGCCTTAAAAACGGACCTGGGTACTTTCCTTCTTTTTTTTTTTTTCTTTCTAAAACGATTTTATTTTCCTTTTTTTTTTCCTTTTAATTTCGGGGGTTAACTTGTAATCGTAGTCAAAAAGCGCCCGCATCAAAGAGCGAACAAAACCTCCGAGCCCATCGAGCTAACCAAGATGCTCTGCCGCGTCAGCCGCTTCTCCTAGCACGCCGGTGCAAGGCGGGGAAGCCTGACGCGCGCACGGGGTGCGAGGTGGTGAAGCCTAATGCGCGAGCGCCGATGCGAACTGGGCTCACGCGAGCGGCGCAGCTTCTTGAAAAATTAGGTTCGGCTATACTGGTTTATATTTTTTTATTATTATTGTCCTAGCTTTTATCTCCCACTCTCACGATTTTCTCGAAACAATGGGTGGGTGCTTGCTTGGTATTTTACGAAGTGTATACCTATGTTTACCCAGGGACAGCTTTTTCTAGAAAATTTATTCGGGAGATTGGCGTCTTTCCGAGGTCGTGTGCCGAGTGTTACTCTTTTCATAGAAAGAATGAACTCCCTAGTGTCTGGGGTCACGTGTGAACACGGGTCAAGTACGTTTCCACTTCCCATCTCCTTTTCATAGTCCAAGTTTTACCGAGTATTCTTTATCAGTCGAGTATAGGGACTTTTTAATCAGAAATTTGTAAATTATCAACATTCTTTGACTGATTAATGTGATTAAAAATTCTCATCATGCTTTTCAAAGCTAGAACTTTCAGCCTTTCCACTCTGGTGAAGAAGGAAAATCAGTGGAGCTGTACAATGGAAAGTAATGGCCGGCCGCATGTCGGCAAGCCAGAGTGGAAAGGCTGCCACCATCTATGAGCGACGGCGGCAACCAGATACGTCGCCATCGCTCATAGATGGCGGTAGGTGTCTAGAGTTTGGTGTCTTCAATTCTTTGCGGGGAACACAATCCTGAGGAAACTAGCCCTTAATAGCTCAGCTGTAAAAATACCTTGAAGTCTGCAAAATATTCTCCCCAGTACAACTGTCGCTGCATTATGAACAAAGTTCCGTGTTTTCGGGGTTTATTTTTTCCCACAGATTTGCGGTTTTTCAGAATCAGAGTTTGTTATTGGACGAAATATCAGGGTTTGTCTGGACTTATGCTGAAGGAAATAGGGCACGGGCACGGGATTCCCCAACTTGCAGGAGACATCGCGTGACCCGAAACCTTGGAAAGCATCCCCGTCCCAATAAGAACAAGCATTGATATGTGTGGTTCTGAAGCAAGGAGCGGTCTAGTGGAGAGTTCTTAGTGGGGACTGCATTATAGGCCAATGCAAAATGAAGCTTTAAAAAGGGTTTCCTTCTCGCCAAGCTTGGGGTTTTTATTATTGAGGACAGCTCCAATGCAGGGTTTGTCGGTTTTTCCCGATCTCAATAAACCCACATCAGGGGTTAATTTTCGAGGTTTATCTGTATTTACCGAAAACACAGAAACCTAATTATCGATTACTTACAACATGCACGTTGCAATCCCTTAGCAAAAGCGATAGGGCGCGCTGCTCGGCGAGCCATCCGAGCCACAAGGTCTTGTACGAGCATGTGTAAATAATCGAAGAAAGGAGGCATTCTCGTTATTATTTTTGCATTTTCTTGGGCGTAATGTGTTCTTAGCCACAGGTGTTTGTTTCTCTCGCAAGCTGTGGCCTTTTGATCTGTGCCTTCTTAGCTTTGAATGCCGACTCTCGGTGCCTGTGAAGGGAAATGGTCATCGAAGACATATAAAGTGCGAAGGACAGACGAGGATACGAAGAACACGGTTGCTCGGCTAGGGAGCTTTGTGGCGCCGTCTTACCTTACAGTAAATACATACAACACGGTGCTAGCATCAGCACTAGGAACCATGCTGATGCAGCACTTACTTAGACCTAACTTAGTACTGAAGCAGCACCCAGTTCAGCACAGTATCGCTGCTATGCACTGATATAGTGCGAAGTCGGCGCGGCATCTGCATAAAGTTAGCGTTATTTATGGCACTGTCCGATAGTGCCGAGGTCCTTCAGTTGGGAGTTTGGCCAAAAGACTCGTCCCCCTCCCCTCTAAAGGCTGAGCGCTGTCACCTTCCCTCCTCAGCCCTCCTGCTGGGGCTGCTGTGGAGGTGTGCCGGACAGGGCTCAGAAGTGTTCCTGGACGGGTCCTCTCGGCTGGTGCTGAATGCGACGGTGTACCCCCGGGGGGCGACCTCTCTGGCCTTCCGCACCTGCGGCCCCGGCAGCCTGCTCCGCCAGGGAGGCCTGTCCCTAGCCCTGCTGCCCCAGGGGGCCCTCGAGCTGCGCTGGAGGGATGCCAAACTGCCCCAGGATGCCCTGGTCCAGGTACCGGCGCTGTGCACCTTTCAAGGAAACATACTAAAAAAATGAAAGCCATTTACAACTCGCTGTAACGCCGAATTAGAGCACAGCTCTTGAGGAGGAGGAGGTGAAGGGTACCGAGGGGAAGGTATATCCTTCCTCCCTCCTCCTCACCTCCTCATCCTGTCTGCTACTCCTCCCTCCGAGCGGCGTCGCCTCACGAGGGTCACGTGACCTCACGGGGGTCACGTGACCTCACGGGGGTCACATGACCTCAGAGGGGTCACGTGACCCCTATGAGGTCACGTGACGATGACGTCATCATCACTAGTGACATCATCAGTGACGATGACAATGCCGATGACGTCATCAGTGACATCAGTGATGACGTCATCAGGGACGATGACGATGCAGATGCCGATGACGTCATCAGTGACGATGCCGATGACGTCACTGATGACGTCATCGGTGACATCACGCGTCCCATAATTCACGCGCGGTTACGGCGACGCCGCTTAAGCCGGGAACGGCGCCTAAGAGCTGCGCTCTAAAAAAATGGAACCCCCCCCCTCCCCCAATATTTTTTTTATCACAGAGTGTGTTATATAGTTATCTTCATTACATAACCAGTGTCAGAAGTCGTTAAGCCTACTGCCAGCCGAACAATGATGCATCGCTCGTCTACTCAGCGATTGGATAACAGTGCCAGCCGAACGTCTTCTTTGAGTGCATTCATGTTACTTTTGCTGCAAGAAAAACGTTGCGTGTTCAGATACGCAGCGGTGCTCTGCTCTGCGAAACGAGCACGCTCCAGGCTTCCTCAGGAACCAAGCGCGAGAGAGAACAACAAAAAAGCTGAGAACAAATGGCAGATGCTCCGTTAGACATTCTCACTTTGCCGCGACGATGGCAACTGGCTGAAGTATGTCCGAGCGTTCGGTCCTCTTTTGCCGCGAGCTGGTGACAGAGCTCGGCTCGGCGCCGCCACGTTTTAATTGTTCCATTCTCTGCGCGCTCTGCATACTGCATCTCGTGCTACAACACATTCCGAGAAAGTCACATTTACGTTGCTGCTGCAGAAGATACAACCAACTTATTATTCGTGTCATCTAGTCTCCATGCGTGTACACAGTTTCTCCACACTAACGCATCATGTCCTGCGTTACCATCGCATTTGCCGCGCTGGTATGGCAAAGGGTCGATTTTTTTTTTCAGTGCCTAAATAAAAACACGTATTTTGCAAAACAAGATCCCCCCAAATGATTAGCGCAATACCGTCGTCGTGAGATGCATTTGAGCGATCCCAAAACACTAGAGGTGTGCGAACGGCAAAATTTCAAATCGAATCGAATTTGATTGAACATCTCTGAACAGTAGCCAAAAAGTTGGAATGTCAATGTGAATAGCAAAAGTTTTGTTCGCGAGACTGTAATTACCGACAGGATAAGAACGGTAGGGGGTTTCTTTTGGACTTGTTTCCTTTCGTCATTCTTTGGCTGTGTGTGCTCGCTCGAGGCTCACCAGGTGCCTAAGTGTTATTGACGGTAGGAAACTCATTCTGGAGGTGGGACAACCAAAGGACGTCCCTGTCCCTCTTATCTTGTCAGTGACTGTAAAAAAAAAGCAGCACGGACGAGAAAAGAGCCCTATGTGTTTATTCTTTTGCATGGCGTAGTGAATGAAGAAAGGCCAGCACAAATAAAAAAGGTTTTAATGACCGCACATAAATAACAGGCTTGAGGCACGGCTGATAGATTTTTTTTTTTTCGTCCATCCCTGTGCTAGACGAATGAGCAGATGTGGCTGAATTGCTCGAATCAGCGATGACTAACAATGGTTTGTTGGCGTTGACTAACAATGGTTTGTTAGTCAACGCTTCTGAACACAGGCTTGATTTGAATTCAATGCAGGCACGTGAGGACTATTTCTCCGCACGACCAGCATTCTTTATTAAACCAGTATGACGTGCAGCCTCGTGCGCCGTGTTTAGTTGGAAGTCTGGGACCACTTTTGGTGCTGGGGCAGAATAGAATGCTAAACGCTCCAGTTGAAGTTGCGTAGAGGCGCAATGTATACTCGCACTCTCTGCGGCCCAGTACGAGGTGACATAGGTGACGAGTGTCTCCCCTTTGATTATAAAACAGTACATAAAAAGCATGGACGAAAGGAAACACGTACAACAGACGAGCATATTTGTCTTCTTTTTTTTTTCTCCAGTTTTTCGCGCGCTCTGTTTTATAATAAGTCGGCACCAACTGGCGCAGTTCTCAACACGTTAATGGTGCCCACTTGTCCCCAGGTGGGCCTGGACCTTCGAGACAACCGGTGGCACTGGGTGGAGCTGCGCTATGAGATGGGCTCCCTGCGACTGCGTTTGGACGCCAGTACCGACCGCCTGGTGGCCAGCGCAAGCGTGCGTCCCCGGCTGCTGAACCTGACACCCTCCCCGCCGGTGCTGATGGGGGAAAACTTCACGGGGTGCCTGCAGGGAGGGGCCGGCCTGCCCCTAGGGGCCCCACGCACCGTGGCCGACGGGGCTGCACAGTGGGGGCCCTGCCCCCTGCCGGACACTGGACACTGCGGTGAGGACGCTCGGCGATGTGGAAGAACGGCCTCTCTGTGGCTGCCAGACATAGTGTGGGTGGCACAGAGAATTTCCTGTTGTAAAACAACCTGGGAAAATTGACGCCAGCACATAGAAAGCTCCAAGTTTTACCGAATTTGTATTGGGCGGGGGTGAGTTTTACTTCAAGAAATGTCCAGACGTAGCTTTCTTCCTCTAGGAAATGATACCTAGAAGCTTGTCATAGTCAATAGTGGACGTGTTCGCAGACGACCAAGTTAGCAAGGAATGTAACTTGTGGCTCTATTTCCTGAAAGGCGCGGTGAGCAGACAACGTGCCTTGTTGTCTGGTCGCTGTGCCTTTCTGGAGTTTTTGTTGTGGGGAAAATGCTTAGCAACAAAACTACTTGTCACATTACGTGAAAAACAAGCGGTGTCGGTGTTGTTGTACCTGAAAGATAGATGGCCATAAAATACGTCGTCAAGCGTCATCAGCCTGATGTCATCAAGCTTAATCATACGTCATCAGCGTGATGTCACCACCAGAGCGCCGTGTTCAAAAGGTGCACTTCGGACTTCATCTGTGCTTGTTGTGTGCTTCGTGCAACTTGGTGTCGATCTCTAGGAAGTTCTCCTCGACGTTGTGGTAGATGTCATTCTAAACTTTAATATGTGTAGAAACATTAGCCGAAAGTATTTCTCTCGCGGGACTATAATGCTTTTGCCGCCTTCCTACACGTAAGCAATGTTAAGTGTACTCATGTAATTTTTAAGCGCGAGCGTTGCAGAAGCTACGAGAGCGAGCTTTGGGGTTTTGGCGTCCCCGAAAGCACGCCCACTCGTGCAGTGCAGGCGTTGTTTCGGGCAACGTGCTCGTGCTTGTGACTCCGGCTTCACTCGCACATAAAGAGAAAGAGAGTATGGAGGCGCCCAGCTCTACTGCCCGGGATGGTTGCGGCAGCCGGGTGAGTGGGGCATCCGCCGAGCGGGGTTCCTGGCTCTGTGCAGATGGGTACGGCGTTGACCCCTGCTGGAGCCACGTGTGCCAGCACGGTGGCGTCTGCGTTCGGGACCCGGGACCCCGCTGCCGCTGCACAGCCAGGTACTCTGGGAAGCACTGTGAACTGGACAAGGGTGAGTGCCGGATGTCGGTCCGCTTCTCCTACTTGTTCTTGCCTTCAGTGCTGTTTGTGCTTTGCCCTCTGATTGCAAAGTGGGATCCTTGCCTGTCTGTTCATTAGAGAAATTTGAAGGGTGTTCTGCTGTGCTCGTCAACCGCTTTCTCCGCCAAGGTACACTTTGCAAAACTTTTAACATGAACGAACGATGGGCATTTTGTTTTCCTGTTGTTTTCCTAGAATCAAGAGGCTGTCATCGAAACTACTACGGTCTGTTCCAGGTTTAGAATAACAGGACAATGAATTTTACCGCACGCCACGATGGGTGGATTCTTCCTCTCCACTGATCTGTTCTCCATCATTGGGGAAAAGGGAAAGAGTGGAGGGCTTTTGGGGCGGAGCTTGTCTTGCTATTCTTAACCTTAAGTGCTCATTCAATGCACCAATATAAGCGGTAAAATGCAGGGCCTACCCTTGTAATGTAAACTGAAAAAGTGCCTATGTAGTGTTTGCACTGGCAGTGTCACGCAGTGTACTTGCACTAGTTGTAGGCACCTTGTGTTCTTACATCTTAATTTCCAATTGAAGCTATGTGTGCAGTCTGCAAGAGGTTATTTCGAAGTATAGAAATGACTTTTTGGTATGTTTATGTTTTGGTCCAAACGCCGCGTAAGCATGAAATATGTAGGTCGGTCAGTCCGTAACTGCTAAACAATCTTGGAAAAAAAAGGAAACCAGTGTTAGGGATTAAGCCGAGTCACCGGTGTGGAAGCCAAGTGAACTCTTGACTGAGCTATTGACCTAGCATGCAGGAACGGGAGGAGCAGAAGTAGGTGGTGTGAGAAAGCTCGCAGTGCAGAGAGGGGTGGAGAGGGCAAGAAAGAGAAGAGCGAAAACAGGTGGTGTAGAGAGAGTGCCCGGAATGAGGAGGGTTAGAAAGGGCTTGAAAGCACGCTTCCCCTCCCTTGGTGACCCAGAGAATTTAGCGGAAAGGCTTTGTGTCTGAGTGGTGCTGAAGTGAAACGCGCGCATCGTTGCAAAGAGACAATGGTGCAACATAATCTGTTTCCATACAAGACCCAGCCCTAGACACCACCTGAACGAACTAAGAGCACCACTTACCCCAGGCACTGAAAGACTGAGGGTCATCCTGTCCCTGGCACCACCCGAACTAAGAGCACCACCCACCCTATAAAGCTACTGCATTGAAGAACATTTGTTAGAATGACCAAACATGCAGCCAATTTTTACTGTGACGTAGGTTTCCAGACGGCATCTGCACAACGCGCATACTGCCTGGCTCCTCGAACCTTCTGACGGTGTTTTCTTGCGGTGTTTAGAGATCCTTTAATATGTAAGAGTTTAAACTTTCTGAAGGAGACTCCTCGTCTATTGCCCTGTATGGGCTACAACGATCGTGGTAAAAACACTGAATGATAAAGAGTGTAAGATTGCCACTGTTTCTCAACAGGTTACTGCCGAAAGCACCGATAGTTCTTCCTCAGTTTTTGTCCGGACATGATACAGATATGGGGCATGTGTAAAAAGAAGCATAGGGATTGAGCCATCCTACGATGTCTTCCGAGCTGGACCGAGTGTGCCATGCGTCAGTACAAGACCGTTGTCCAATTGGTGTGGCGTTTGCAGGCCCCCTGTGCGGTCGGCCTGGCTTGGCCCCCTGCGCGAACGGGGGCTCGTGCCGGGAGGACTGGCTGGGCAACGCCACCTGGTGCCAGTGCGCCCCCGGCTGGACGGGGCCCTCCTGCCAGCAGCTGGCCCAGAGCTGCTCGACAGACGTGCCCTGCTCCCATGGTGGGGCCTGCCTCAACGCCTCCTGCGTCTGCCCCAGCGGTGCGTGTCCCGTCGCCCTCTGTTCCCAAATCTTGTGTCGCCCGATGTCTTAAAGGGGTGGTGCAACGTTTTTTCAAACTTTGTGTAATTAACTGCAAAATGAGTCTGTCACCCACGTGGAACATTTAAATCATGTTGCGGAATGAACATGGTTGCATAGAGCGACCTAATGATTTCAGTAAAGGTGGCAGCTGAGGGTTGGTTTAAGCTATGGGCTTGCATGGAGAAAATCCTGGAGTGCATATGTTAGGGAAACATAGAAAAGACGATATGGCCAGGCGTCGTCAGTGAAAGGTCACATACACATACTGTATACATACAGAAATACTAACGGGCACATTCCCGTTGAAAAGGAAAGTGTATCCATAGGCTTTCACCAAACTCCTGTGAAGGGAAAATCCGTTCTCAGGAGCCTTGTTCTCAGGAGTCACGTTCCATCGGGTAACAAGGCTGCATCAAATCCTGGCAGGTGACGTGGTCATGCCACATGGTCTCTGGTCATGTGAATATCTGTCACTTGACGTTATCGAGCCACCTAACACCCCGGTGTCGCACGGTGGAAGTTCAAACGAGATTACGTGTTTATGTGGTCACAAGGTGTCGGATGCACGCTCTGTGCGTGATGTTACCTCTCTTTTCAGAATTGCTCCCAACCAAAAAATGAATTTTGTCTTCCTAATATCTCTGCATTGGTTTCTGCAAACCATTGATTTAGAGATCTCGGGGAATGAATGGGAGGGGGGCGGGGCTGTGAAAGACCCAAACGCCCCGGGTGCCGGACAGCCTAGCTACGCCATTGGGTGTGGGAATATGAGTAGCATGTAGAAGCGGGCTTGCCCCCGTTCCCTTGTTGAGAGGTGGTGACCACTGGCTGCAGGCTTTGCTGGAAGCCTCTGTGAACTGGACATTGGGGAGTGCCAGCTGATGCCTTGCCGCAACAACGGGACCTGTACCCAGGGACCGGCAGGGCCCCTCTGTGACTGCCAGGGCACAGGTATGAAGGGAAATCTTCCCCAAAACTTGGATGATCTGGAAAATGTTTGTTTTTGAATGCGATAGCATTATTAAGCTACTCATCTCAGATTTCTGTCTATCTGGTATCTGGCCTCCTAATGTGCGGTAGACCATTTCAGCTCACTGTGCTTGCACCCCATTGTGCCGCGCGTATCTGGAGCGGCAGTACACACTTCTTCACATTCGCACCCTCTTCAAAGGGCTTATTGACCTTGACATTGTCCTCGATGTCGTCCAAGGGGTCGTCGTTGAGGTCATTCTTGAGATCACCCCAGAGGTTGTCCTAGATGTCGTCTTTTGACATTGTCCTTGACGTCGTCCTCGAGGTCTTCCTAGAGGTCACACCAGAGATACTTCAAGATGTTGTCCTCGACATTGTCCTAGATGCCGTTCTTGACGTCGTCAAGGACGACGTTACGAGCATTGCCTAGGACGACCTCAAGGACGACCTCTAAGGTGATCTCAAGGACGACAAGTATTTATTGTTGTCCTAGAGAACGCTAAATACTTGTCGTCCTTGAGATCACCCTAGAGGTCGCCCTAGACGTTGTTCTTAATGTTGTCCTTAACGATGTCAAAGACGGCCTTTAGGACAACATTGAGGACGACATCTAGAACAATCTCTAAAACGACCTCTGTACCAACCCCATTTAGCTGCGAGTTTCCCTGCTAAATTTAGCGGAAAAATTGACGTCACAACCTATGCACCGGCTCATTCTCCCCACTAAATTTGACAGTGTGCAACAATAAATGCTATCGTATTATAGATAATCAGCCCTATGGTTTCTACAGCTTTGCCTCGACCATCAATTTGCTACCCTTTAATTTTTTTGTGTTCAAACACACAATGCAGGGCTAACTTAGCGCTAGCGCAGAGATGATGTGGTGCTCACTTAGGTCTACAGCATGTAAACTAACGCTTTTAAGGCACTTTAAATGGCACGCAAAAATTATGTTTTTTTGTTTTCAGGAAAACCATATATTTTAGGACGAAGTAAAATATTCACACTAGCGATGAGAAATTTGTTTTAAGTATATCATAATAAGGAGCTAATAGTAAAATAAGACAACCATTCAGTAACTTTAGTAACTGAACAGGTATCCCAAATCCAGTTCCCCATGTCCTGTACCGGGTAAAGTCGATATCCGAGAATGCTTGGTGGAATTCCTACATAATATGCATAATTTGAATTGGTGCATAAATTAACATAACTAGACTAGCTGAACCATTGCATATCTCTCCATCAAATAAATTCCTCTAAATTCCTGCTAAATTTAGTGAATAAGGTGAAAAGTAAAGTGTAAAGTCTTTGCACATTATGCTTTGTGCAATATGCTTTACGTATTGTGCTTTGCGCATTTCGCCTTAACACGAAGGGTGCCCCAGATCGAAAATCGCAACAAGGCAACATTAAATCCCCTGCAGCCGATTGCATTTCTGTTAGGGCACAACTTCTAAACTAGCTTCATGAAAATATCCTGTTCTTCAATGCAGGAGCAAGTATTTAAGGCTTACTTTGCGTTTCCAATCGATGCATTAGACGCCGTCGGGGGGGAGCTGCGCCGACGACCGTCAGATGCTGTTTGAAATCGAAGCGTCATCTGACTGTTTCATGAAGACCACCTGGGTCAAAACAGTGGCAAGAGCTGAATGGGCCGTTTTTCATTCGCTGCGTCGTAGATAGGTGGCCAGGCGTGACTTGCGCAGGAAAGGGAGTACACCGAGTGATATCTCGAGTTTCAGCCACGTTGACACAAGCGCGGAAACCCCATAAAAGCCCTCGCAGACCGTCCCGGCCCACCCTTCGAGGGCAGCCCTTGTACGACGTGCATTGCGGTGAGGCATCGCCCTCAGCAACGATACGGTATGGTTCCTGGAACGCGTCGTTTAGCGATCTTGAAGCGGCAACAAATCATGTCGCGGGAGCACGGATGTTAGATGTCACGATTCCGGTCGTGGAAGTTACGGCAGAAAGCACGAGCGTATGTGAGCGGCGCCGTCGTTGTGGCATCCCAACTCGCAGCTGCCGAACCTTCCGTGGACTGTCAACGTAGAGAGCGACCTACGGCAGAAAGGGCATCTGCTGTGTCCACCTCCGCCGTCGTGCCACCCCTAGGGTCGCGGCAGGCGACAGAACGGCGCTCTTAGTACGTTGTCGGATGAA
Source organism: Ixodes scapularis (assembly GCF_016920785.2). NCBI lineage: Eukaryota > Metazoa > Arthropoda > Arachnida > Ixodida > Ixodidae > Ixodes > Ixodes scapularis. The sequence goes on along the minus strand of NW_024609868.1, from coordinate 130,018,640 downwards.
AATTGATGGACTACAAATGAGGACGCAGCAAACATACTGCTCGGACACGTGTTTCGGGCAGCATGGCGACAGGTGTCGGTCGTTTCCTCCCTCTTGTGCAGGTTTCGAAGGTCCTCGGTGCGAGCGGGACGTGGACGAGTGCCTGGAGAGCCCCTGCCTGAGCGGCAGCACCTGCTTCAACCGCTGGGGCTCCTTTGAGTGCGCCTGTCCCCGGGGGCGGGGGGGCCGGCACTGCGAACGGGACCTCGACCCCTGCGAGTGGGGCACGCCCTGCCACGGAAACGCCACCTGCATCGCCGCCTCTGGCAACGGTGAGCGCACACTCCGGTTGTTGTAGATCCCACCGGCCGTCTTTATGCCCCAACTTACTATGGGTTGGGGTCCATGGTACTTTGCATGTTCAATGTTCCGCATGAGCCTTTAGGACACTATGAACGTGTAAATATAGATACATACTATGGGGGTTTGTGAATTCATAGGGGCACCCCTCTCTGGGCTACCTGCCCACATGGCGGTTGCCTGCGACCAATGGCTACGATTGCATTTAAGGAATGAGAAAACGAGGCACTGCCATTGGGAGAGAGGAAGGAAGGGGGTCATTGCTGCTTTTCAGAGCCCTTCTGAGCCACCGTGGCTCGTCCCGACACACCACATCGCTGGTGTGCTTAATCGTTTTCGGAACGTCGACTACTACTGTGCCTCCGAAATTCGCAGCTCTGGTCCTTGGTGACCATGTGCTCTTGTTGTTGAACGAGAATTGGTGTTAACTGTTGCGGTGTTCTCATTCGCTGCCCGCCTGAGAGGAGCTGGGGTCATTGAAGTACTATATTTATTAAAAGCCGATGTTCGAAGCTTGTGCCACCATGGCTGAACTGTAGTGTGCTCTAGCCAAGTGCCTCACGGTCCGTGCCCAAGGCACTTGGTCCATGGTGTTTGAGACAGGGCTTGGGATGTCCTGGCCAGAGTCTGTTTTCTGTATTGCAGAATACAGATGCCAGTGTGGACCGGGGTTCTCTGGTGTCCAGTGCGAAGTGCCCCCTGATGGATGCCTGCATGGGAGCTGTCCCAACGATTCCCATTGTGTAGGTGGCCTGCACTGTGCCTGCAACAGTGACTTCATCGGTGAGTGAGCACTTTCTCGGGGTGAGAGGCCCGTTGATGCCGGGGTACCGCTTTTGGTTGGCACAAGGGCGGGAGCCGGATCTAATTTGGCTCTCATAGAGGAATGGCGAGATCTAATTTGGGTCTCGCAGAATGCGAGCGAGATCTAATTTGGGTCTTATGCCGCAATATCTAATTTATCTCTCATAAAGCAGAGTGAGATCTAATTTGTGTTTTACGGAGCAAGAGCAATTTGCTGTCATTGGGCGCGTTAAGTCTGTGCTCTTTTGCTCCTACTCCGACGCTCCATGTTTCATACTTAGAGCACAGCAACTAAACGGAGCATAACATACAAAAGTGCAACGCACCGTAACTATAGACTAGCTGCATGAGTCACTTCTGACCTCACGGTTATGACAAACCCGGCGTCTCATGGAAACGGGTGGCAGAAGCCTAAATTATTTCGAAGATAAATTATTAAGTTCTGTGTGCAGTGGCCGAGTGTAAAGCAAAAAAGACGGTGACGTTTTGAAGTTTTTATGAACGTTTTAATATTTCTGAAAGGTTTAAAGACTCGCTTCTAGCTCATGTGGAAAGTTACCTTGACCGATCTATTTATTCACCATGCATCCTGTTCAGATTTAAATGAAAGGCAACATTCTTGAACTCGCTCGTCGACGCAGGAAACTGTCAAACTTGTCAGATGTTCCGTGACTTTGTCCTGCAGTGCGAGATGGAACTTGTTGATGTGCTATATACAGGCACACCACCACTCAGTACATGGCATATCAATTCATTTTCAGGCGAGATGCATGAACAAACCTCCTCTGCAACGCTAACTGAAGTTTCGGCTTTTCAATCTGAGTATTTTTATTCATCTCGACAACTTTTCTGTCTCTGTGCTATCGGCACGCTCCCGTTCAATAGAGGAATTTGTTTTCACGCGAGATGCACAAAGAAACCTTTTCCGGAATACTAATTGCTATCTTGACTTTCAAATCAAATTGTTTTTACCTGCTGGATTAAGCACTGTTCTACTGAAAAGAGGCAGCGGTACGACTGTGCCCCTCGTCTTGACAATTTTTCTGTCAGTGCAGCGATCTTGTTTGTGGACGTGACGTCACAGAGCACAAAAAAGTCACTCGTGCTCCGAGAAAAATTTGGTGCACGAAGAGCAGGCTCGAGTGTCACTCTGTTGGCGCTCCTGTCTGTTCAGTGAACAGAGTGCCAAACTCTCATGCTCCGGAGCACGGACTTAACCCGCCCAGTGGTGAAATCCAATTTGGGTTTCACGAAACAATATGTAATTTGCCTCTCACAAAGAAATGGTAAGGTCTAGTTTTGGTCTCATGGAGTGAGAGCAATATCTAACTTGGCTCTCAATAGTGAGATCTAATTTGGATCCCATAGAAAAAGAGCAATATCTAACTTGGCTTTCAGTGGTGAGATATAATTAGGGCTCCGTGTTTTCAGATAAATCCGAAAAACTCCGAAAAAAACCCGCCGGTAAATATTTTGTCAATTCGGATTTATCCGATTAACTCCGAATGTTTTGTTTTTGTTTAGCACGGAGTCAATGGTCCTGTGAAAATGGCACCATAATTGTCTTTCAAATCTCAGACCGTTGTCAAAAGGGGTCTTGCCGCTTGTCTCGTCGAGGTTGATTCGAGGCAACAGGTCATTGAACATTCGGGTCGTGACAAAAGCCACTGTTTTGGTTTCCAGTTGGAGCCATCCGATTTGTGATTTAAAGAAAGGAGAAGTTATGTTTTTGTAACAGTGAAAGCTAGGGACCATAGAGATTGCATTAAATAGGGAAGAGGGTACAGTTGAAACTTCTCTATTACATCCTTAACCACTCCACCTCGCGCGGCCGCGGGATAGATTGGTGGGATGACTACGAGCTTCCTTGCGGCTACCTCCGGCAGTTTATTGATTTTAAGTTATCGACGTTTATCGAAGCCACACTTGTGTGCGACTTTTGTCGTGGCAGGAATTAATAGTGCCAATGGCAATGGCACGAACGTCAAATTCAACTGAAGAAATTTTAATCGATACAAGCGCGTGTTATTTTTTATTTGGCATACGTTTACATCCGGTTATTATTTACATATTTATTTTTAATGGGAAACACTGTGAAATTAAACTCCGAATTTCGGAGAATTGGCAATCAAACAAATGTAAACTCCGATAAACTCAGAATCTTCGGCAAAAAAAAAACTCCAAAAAACACCCTCCGATTTTGACGAAAAATAAACTCCGAAAACACGGAGCCCTAGATATAATTTGGACCTCCCGACAGAAATCTAATTTGGCTTCACATAGCAGTGACGAGATCTAATTTGGATCTTATGGAGCGAGAGCAATTTTTAACTTGGCTCTCACTGGTTGGATCTAATTTCGGTCTCACGAAACAAAATCTAATTTGGCTGCCATGAAACAATGCTGAGGTCTATTTTAGGTCTCATGGAGCAAGAGTGATTTCTAAATTGGCTCTCAATGGTAAGATCTAATTGGTCTCATGAAACAATATCTAATGTGGAATTGTGTAACATTCCAGATAGATATTTGGATACTAAATTTCAGAAAATCACCTATAACTTTTGAATAAGATAACGATTAATGCTGAAACTTTAACTTCTAGTTCGAACCTCTAGTGCTAAGTTTGGGCAGAGAATGAGCATTCAGCATTCTATAGTTTATTTTTGCGGTGAAAAACCCCCGTAATGTTTTTGGGGGACATTCTGTATATGGTACACCTTTGCCCAAAGGCTTCATGGCACAAGAGCTCGTCTTTCGAGCTTCCCTGCATACTCCCAAATTAAAATAGACTTTTTCAACGGGCTGTACACAGCATGGCATTTGAGTTCATTTCGTCTCTTGGGTGAGAACAGTTTGAAGTTCAAACTGGGGAAGCCGTCAGATGTGCCAGTGCTCAGAAAGTGCACTTGAGACGCGTGCTGTCGTCTTAGGAGTCAGTTAGGGAATTTCGATAAAATATTAGGGAAAACCCGGGAAGGCCAGGGAATTTGAAAACATCATTTTGGTACTGACTGACCAATGCCACCTAGATACAAGATCACTATTCCTTCCCCACAGCACTAAACATAACACTAAGCCTGCGTTACAAATCTTAGTTAAGGAGACGCGAGTTACTGCCATGGGTCATATCACCTGATAACGCAGACGACTCTGGATGGGAGTAGGTTTTCAAACGACAAGGTACAAAACCCTTACTCGAAAGTGAGATCGAGTAAACTTTGGAACATGACCTGAATGGCTAGGCACCGCCGGCTGTTGGTGGCGTCAATGATGGTAACAAATGCGAGAGAAGGGCCGAATCAACAGGTGCGCCGTTAATGAACCTTCTGTTCTTTGAAGTGAGTAAGCTGGCCCAATCAGTACCTAGGCGGTGTTGGCTGACATCACTATCTTACTGGCATCAGGGTAAAACCACTTCGGGTAGCTTTTTCATAGGAGGTTGTAGGTGCCCCTGCGTGTCTTGTGTCTCGAACAGAGCTAATGTCTGTAGGCAGTTGATGAGCTAGCATTACAGGGGGTCAGTTGAGTGTCCTGCTCCTTCCTTGGTCTGCCAGATTTGGCAGTAGAGGTTGGCATTGAATTTGCGGAGTGGTTCTTCCTCTCTATATATTTTTATTAGTCATGTATCATTATGCTTTGAAAGACGTGGAACTCGTTGAACAAAATCTATTCATGGGACGCGGCGTGCTCCTATTTTATAACGTGCATATTGTATGTTATTTATATGGAATGTTGGATGGATATTGCAGAGATTGTAAGAAAACATGAGGAGCATCTCTATCTTTTCAAAGTGGGTTATGTCGGCTACCCCATACAACTTGCCTGCACCCAACGATCAACAAGTGATCGTTGGGTGCATACTCTTTCCTAGGATCTGTCACCCTGCCAGTCTCAAATCAGTGGAATAACTGACCTTAAAGGACAGTGGAATGAAGGTTGGGTCAGTTATTAGGTCACCATGGATTGTCACAATGTCTCGGTTCTGCTCAGGTTAGAGCTGGACCACAGTGTTTGAATTCACACTGGTAGCCGTTATTGCTCGGCTCTTGCGTAAGAAGCGAGAAAATTTTGCTTGAGAGCAATTAAACTTTTGTCATCACACGGGGCACTGGTGTAGCAGGATACAAAGAAAACGAAAATTTCCGGGTGATTACGTTTAAGGTCACTCATACTTTGGCTCGTGTTTAGACTTGTTCGGGATTTGCAAGCACTGTGGCATTATGATAAGTGCGAAATGTTACAAGGGTGTATACAAATTGTAAATTAAACTTTTATCTCCTTGTCTTCCTGAAGTGTTTTTTCCACCAATATTCACCATTTCTTGCTTTCGTTCGAAACTAATCATAGAAATAAACCTCCGCCGATGATACACGTAAATAGGCACCAGAAAATCTACGGCCTAGTTATCTTCGAGTCATTGCCAAAGATGCCCTTAGCCCGGCGAAGAATCCTTGGCTGCGGCCGACCGAGGTGCAAAGTGTCGCTGCTGGGAGGCCGGCCTGACGAGCAGGCTCTCTTTTGCAGGAAAGTTCCCTTTCTGCGAGCCCGTGAGGAGCTGCGAGGTCGATACCTGTCTGCTGGGGGCCACCTGCCAGGAGCGACCTGATGGAGGCTACCTCTGCGTCTGCCCGCCGGGCTGGACGGGGACCCGGTGCGACCGGTCGACCGACCCCTGCGCCGCTGGTCCCTGCCGCAACGGGGCCACGTGAGCTGCTCTTCCTCCGTGCTTGGGTCCATATTCTGTGTCCGACATAGTTCTGACAAGCTGACAAGGCAGTGGAAGCTACATGCTCGTTGGATCATGTCTGTCTTGCACCTCTCTGCGCACACTGTCATTGCGCAGAGAGTGGGATCGGGCGATACAAGGCAGCCAATTGATTGGTCTGGCAAGAATGAGGCTTCCCCTGCCGTGTGGGTTTAACACTGAATGGAGTGTAGAAAAGAGCCCCTGAATTTACCCTAAAGTGTAGATTTTTTTAGATAACTGAGACTGCATGAAACAATATTTTTGTGTCAGTATTTAAATGTTCGGAGGGAAACATATATTGTATGTGATTGACGATGCGATTCAATAAACTCTCGCTGCTCTGGAAGTGCCAGAAGTTCTTTCTGTGAGGGTTTCTCATTTCTTTCCTTTCCCCGTTTTTTTCCAATGGAGGCTTTAGAAGACGCCCTGGGTTGGGTTTGTCCGAGGGATTGCTTTGACGTGCCATTGACACGTCTTCACTCTCTGCGAGTTGAAATCCGTGTACCGTAAAATTCCGAGAGATGCCTCACCTCCGAAAGATAACCCGCCTCCATTTTTTTTTTGGCACAATTTGCTATTTCTTTAAAAACACCGAAAGATAGTCCGTTTATATTAATGGCAGGGCTCTGGCCAATGGTGACCTCAGCAGAAATGGTGTTACTTAACCACGGCGATAGATAAGTTTACATTGCTGACTGGAAAAGTCGTCTTAATTCATCACCCCTCCCTGCAATTACAAGTTTCGCAGGTCACAAAATCTGAAAGTAGCATTTTTTCAACTTTTTTTGGATCACACACCGAAAATCAACCTACTCTTCATTTTCGTCCGATTTGCTTTTGATTTTAGGTGGGCTATCTCTCGGGGTATTACGATAGTGTCCTGGGTAGTTTTATGGGACACTGTTTCACTTCCAGTGCACCTTCTGAGAATTTGCCGGTGAAACTTCTCTACCCTATTTCCTATTTATTTATGCTCATTAACACCAATCTTGGCTCCCACTAGTTGTTTCGAGTTTTCCCTTCTTCCCTTCTCCATCACTGAATAGAATGGTTTACTGTTGAGCATTTTTGAGAATGATGTTTTCTGCAATGCTGTTGATACGCCTTTTATTCTCGAATATTGTTGTTATAAAAGACAATATAAGTGAATGTCCAAGTCGACAAGCATTAAGTGTTTGCACCATATTTTTTACTTTGTATCGCGATTATTGAAAACTGAACCTTTTTTACTGGTACATGTATTTGCGCGTGCGAATATGATTCAACCTCTCTTTCTGAAATGGGAAGACGAATGAGCGGCCATCGTTAGTAGTCATGGACAAGACGTGGACGGCAAGGTGCCTTGTTCGAATGCCTCTGGCACGCTTGCCTCGCATCACGCTTTGGTTGTGTGTGCACGCTCGTTCGGACACCCATTTTCGAACGGCGGCCGGCGCGGGATTGCGGTTGAAATGTAGAAGACTTAGAAGCGGTCGCGTGTGAATCGGCGCGTTAAAGGATTTTCATTGCAGTCAATTGTCCTGTGGATTTTACCAACAACCTTGACATCACCCACAAAGTCGCCTGACTCGAGAAGCGCTTCAAGGAGCTCGAAGCATTTTTTAAGTATCTCGTGAATTTCGAGCGCTTCGTGAACTTCGCCATCTCGTGAGCTTTGAGCGCTTCTCAAGCGCTCGAAGTTCACGAGATTCCGGAGCAGCGTCAAAACCGGGAAGCTCGTACCAGGGGTGGGAAGACGGGGAGACATCTCTGCCGCTGTAATCGCTGGCAGCTTAGGAAACAGAGTCTCTGGCATCTCATCATCGTTCCGCAGCCCACGAGATTGCGGCCTTAGAACGCCGAAGGTTTAATCACGAAGCTAGAAGCGTGAACGCAATGAGTTCCACGTTTCTTAAGTTGTCGATCGGCGACCAAATGCGCCTCCACCCCCGCAGGTGTTTGGCAGACGGGCAGGGGAGCTTCGACTGCATCTGCGCGGAGGGCTTCTCCGGCAGACAGTGCCAGGTGGACGAGAACGAGTGTGCGGCGGGCCCCTGTGCCAACGGCGCCACCTGCCACGACCTGGTGAGTCTGCTTGCAGTTCCCGGGGTGACAGGTAAATTTGCAAATGCACGCCTTTTCTTGTCCCACGCTTTTTTCCACTCCTGGGCTCAGAAGACGAAGCTCCAAGGTGTTTTGGTGGTCCCGCGATGAGGTCTTCGTAGTTTTGTGGGTTAGGGCTTTGAAAACCCCTCTTGTCCTCGGTTTCATGGGAGGTCGTATGACGGCACTTTGTTGCTGTAAGTGTCGATGGTGGACACCTTTTTTTTTTTTCGTTGAAATATCTCTGGATTCCTGAATATATGACGACAGATAACCCCAAAGCCATATTGACCACCCCATGGCTTATTGCGCCACGAAAGTCTGTTGATGGAATTGTCCGCTTTGGAACCTGCTTTGTGGATAGCGGTATATGTGCTCTTTCTAGCGCATTCTTACCCCATTAAATTGGATTCGACAGAAATCGGAAATATGTTTGTTATATCTGAAATTCATTATAAGTGGGATTCATGAAAAATCTTGATTTTTTCATACATGTTAAGCCAATGTCATGCGACATACAGCATAACGTGGCTAAAATAGTCGTCATTATTTGTTGAAGTGTCAGTGCAGGCGTTTTAATGCAATACCTGATGGTTGCGTATACATTTCATTGTGCCTGGAGGTGGGTTTCTTCCTGTGCGCTTTTATATGACTTGAAACTAGGGGAGCGAGTAGCCAGAAATACGCAGGGCACACAGCCTGTGCTGGTGGGTGGGGGAAGGGGACTTGTTTTTTTTAGGGGAGGGCACTACCTTAAAATTGCAATTTCATTTTTAAAAGTTCCATTTTTAATGAGTGGTCTTATCAGCTATCAAATATCCTGCTGGATGCTGTTAGGAAATTTCACTCCTGCAACTAAAATATTTTTTCCAGAATAAATTATTTCCAACATCCCGGCACTTTTAAACTACAGCTTTCTGAACTTTCAGACACTTTTATCTCAGTTTCATTTTTTGGCCTCAAAAATTGGTTCAGGAAAACTATCATTTGATAATAAATTGATGTGTGGAGCCAGTGTTTGAAGTCTCCATACTGAAATTTTGTAAGGAATGGGACTGTGAGCTTGCTTTCTTGCATTTTAGTGGCCCTTTGTTATGAAAAGCTGCAGTGTCTCTACAACCTAATGCTTGCAAGAAAATAAACTTTATTTTCAGATTTTTAGTTTCTATTAAAAAAGTATAATTTCCATAATTTCCTTTCACAGCCGTGTGACACGGGTGTTATACTGTATGTTTCACGATAAGAACTGGCCATTATCATTACCTTTTTTAAACTATAATTTTCTTCAGGGGGTGCAGTGTTTATCTACTTCGATGTAACTTTATGAAGGATAAATTTATAAACTTTGAACTTTGGTCGTCATCCTTTTTCTCAGCTATGACTGTGCCCTGCAAATTCTATACAAGTAAAACTAACAGTTCAAAAGTTTGCCTTTCTAAGTAGCGTCCTCACTTAAATGCCGTGAAAGGAAATAGAATACACTAGAGCAAACTTCAAGTGTAAATGAAACAATCTGCGACTAGGATGCGACCCCCATACCGCAAAATAAATGATCGCCATTAATTACTGCTTTCTTTCTAAAAATTAAAATTCTTTTATCAAAAATGTTAGCATGGCAGGAAGTGTTTGTCACGAAGTGGGTGGTTAAATTAATAAAAATAAAGCAATGATCCACTCTGAGGATAAACGAGAAATTACGGAAAAAGAACAAAAGAGCTAAGTTCGACCGGTGACTAGCGCTAGGTCCACGCCAGGTGTAAAATCAGGAAAGAGAGACGATGACACAGGGAGGATAAGCAAACAAAAGATTAAAAATTTAATAAAGTGAAATACTACGCCGCGGACGGCAAAAGAGCACTCTACACAAACCTCGCTCCAGTTAAACGCAATGGGGTCCCGCGGGCCAGAAACTAATACTAAAAAAGTCACGACACTCGTAAAACAGGATCGAGCCGACAAAACCGCGACGAAATCCCAACACTAACCAAAAACAAGGGCAAACCGAGACGGAACTCGAACGTTACCGCTACCCAAAAGGGACAATCCCCCAAAACAGTCGCGACAGAAAGTAGCGCTACGTATAAAAATGTCCCAAAGTTCAACAGTTCGTACTTCAGAGCCGGAGGATGAAGTAGACAAAACAAACAAAAAAACAGCTTAGCTTTCCGGTAGGTGCCGAGTCCAGAGCAGTCCGTTGTCTGGAGATGTCGGCCGAAGAACGATGTCTCGGAGTCAGGCGGTCCGGTTAGAAGCTTGATGAGGTCGACACCGCGCACCACACAGCCACGCACGCTTCAGCACAACCAACTCAAACACTTGCCCGACCGGCAGGGCAGAAGCCGAAAAATTAAACGTTCAAAAACTCACGTGCAGGGAGTGACTGCGTCGAGCAGCACCCCGGCCAGCTCCGGGGCTCGACTACCTCCTTTGTTCCAGAACCCCTTTTTATAGGTTCGACTACCGACCAACCTCCCGTTTTCCCGCCTTTCGGGTCAGTCCACTTCCCAGAAAAGCAAAGGTATCCGGCGCCGACCCAAATGGGAAAACATACAGGCCATCCATTTCCCCCGTACGAGTCCAAAACATCAATTATCGTCGATACGTAGAACCCGACAACAACGACAGGCGCCAGACTGAAGAAAGTCGCCGCCTTCAAAAGGCGCGCCAGCCAGCTTAGACATCTTTGTATCCCGGCGTCGCCTTCGCGTGTCAAATCGGCACCAGAGTCCGCAAACGCACCCCTCCGTCCGCGAAGGCCAAGACACAAATTAACTTTGCCCCGGGGTGAAGCCTAATCTGAGTCGTCCGTCCACAAATACCTACCCCGAAAACGAGCAAACCCGTTGGGGACGTAGAAAGGATAATACGACGGGACGAACTGGAGATTAAAAGCGGCCCGGCACTCCCCGTTCCCGGACCGTACCGACACTTAAAGTGGTCCGAAAAGAAGATCATAAAAATGAAAAACAAAATCAAGAAAAGCCTGAATTTGTGACACTACTCCCCACTTCAAGAATTTTTCACGCGTGAAAATTCAAACACAGCACAAATTCAGACACCATGAAACCAACAGCTGCCTCAAAAGGTAAAGGGAGAAACAAACACACACGTCTCCAGGCGGCAAAGTACATACATACAAACGAACCAGAGAGAGCGCTTCGACGCTCCTGTAAGCAGGACTCTACAAATATGAAAATAATATTAATTAAAAATGACAAAAAGAAAACTTAAAGCCGGCCTAAATAATCGGCTCCAACGTTTCCCCGCCCTTTGTGTACTAAACTTGCTGTTCGATGGCGCCTCGAACTGCAAAGAATAGTGTCCGTCCTCTGTTGAGCGCTAAGGCCCGTCCCAAACACGACGTCTTTCGATCTCTCGCTTGTTTCCATTCTCAGCAAGGAGAAATCCCGTTCGCGATCCTCTTCTTCCTAAGTTACGACGTTGCAGACATTGGTCTCCCCCTCCGTCTGTCGCTCTTCGTACTTTGTCAGGAGGTTGCCGTGAAACAACCCTGTCGAGTGCCCCAGATCTACGTTCTTCATAAAGAACTCGCAAGGGTGTCTTTTCTTCTTGACAGTCATTTTCTTTGCCCTCGTTCAGGAAACAGCTCGGGAGGCCCTCGTGCCTACGTTGTTCTGCCAACAGAGCTTCGGGAGTGACAGTTTCATTCGGGATTTCCGGGACCTTGTGTGGCTTAGGTCCAGCCGTCTGGCTGCTCTTCTTTTGAAGCCTGGTTTCCACGGCGGCACTCATGGTAGATTCGACTTCCTTGCCGTTGTTGTCTTCGGTGGTGATCCCGTTATCAGCTGCTTCAACATCCCAGTCGGGATTGGACTCTCCTGCTGCCAGAGCCCCGGGAATGTTGCCCAGAATGATGTCATATATTGGACTCTCCATGCAGAGTGCTGTTACTTCGCCGCTGAAGAAAGGAGTGCACATCGACAGCCTGGCTTCGGGGAGTACCCTGACCGTTCCATCCACCAGGTAAACTGCTTTAGACGTTCCTGTGAGGTCTTCGTCTGAGATAAGGCTTCTCCGAACGACAACGGTGTTGCACCCGGTGTCGCGGAGGATCGTGACGACTCGCTTTCCCGCTTTTCCCGTTCGTACTGGTAGTCGATCCGTCAAGTGCTTCGTTTCGACCGCAATGATCGAACTTACGATCTGGAGTCGCTCCTCGTTCTTCAATTTCCCGTAGCCGTTCTGATTGAGCCCGTCGTTCATCTGGCCGTTCTCAGTAGTCACACAGCAGGAAGCTTGAGATCGCCCCCGGGGTCCATCTTGGGATCCTCCCTGGCAGGAATTTGCGGTGTGGCCTGTCCGACCACATCTCCAGCAGGAGGGAGTCTTCGGGCCTTTCTCTCGGCAGTCAGCAGCCCGGTGTCCCAAGCGGTTGCAGAGAAAGCATCTCAAGGGAGGCCGTCCTTCTCCCGCAGGGTTCTTGTTGCCATCTCGTGGAGCATCAGGGTTCGGTTTCTTCTCTTCCGACTTGAACCCAAGAGACTGGGCCCCTTGTGCTTCCAGAAACCGATCGGCCAAGTCGGCCATGTCGTCCAGAGTCTTTGATCCTCTCTCCTTGATGAAGATGGCAAGCTTCGGCGAGCACCCCTTTATGAATTGTTCGGTGAGTACTAGGTTCCGGAGAGTGTCGTACTCCTTCATCGTCTCGGCAAGTTCGACCCAACGGTCGAATAGGCTCGCCAGGCGCGCTGCAAACTGTGCTCCCGTTTCCCCGTTTTCCGGTTTGGCGTTCCGAAACTTTTCACGAAATCCCTCTGCAGTCAGACGGAACCGTCTCATCAATGCCTTCTTCACGCCCTCGTAGTCAACGGACTCTTCCGGTGTGAGTCTGGAAATTACCGACAGTGCCTCGCCCTTCAAACACAATGCCAGCATCGTAGCCCATTGGTCGCGAGGCCAGAGTTGTCCCAGGGCTAAACGCTCGAACCGAAGGAGATATGCGTCTAAGTCGTCTTTCTTCTCATCAAAGGCCGCCATCCAGCGTTGAGGACTCGTTAGCACGGCGCCGTGATTCGCCCCAGACCCATTCGTAGGGCTCGCATTTTCGACTTCCTTCAGCCGAATCTTCAACTCTATCATTTCTTTTGCCTTTGCTTGCCGCACGTCCTCTCGATCCATCTCATCTCTCACCCAGTTTCGCAGTTCCACCCCATCGTAGCCCAGCTCTCTCCCAAGCGCGGTTAATTCCACTCGCGACATGGTAGCACAATAACTCTCACACTCAAAGCAAGAAACAAACGATTACTCAAATCGCCCGCCCTCGTTCTTCCTCGCGGCCTTCCTTCGCAGTGGGGTCGTCTCCCTAACCTTACACCATGCCACCGGTCCTGTCGCGGACGCCAGTTTGTCACGGAGTGGGTGGTTAAATTAATAAAAATAAAGCAATGATCCACTCTGAGGATAAACGAGAAATTACGGAAAAAGAACAAAAGAGCTAAGTTCGACCGGTGACTAGCGCTAGGTCCACGCCAGGTGTAAAATCAGGAAAGAGAGACGATGACACAGGGAGGATAAGCAAACAAAAGATTAAGAATTTAATAAAGTGAAATACTACGCCGCGGACGGCAAAAGAGCACTCTACACAAACCTCGCTCCAGTTAAACGCAATGGGGTCCCGCGGGCCAGAAACTAATACTAAAAAAGTCACGACACTCGTAAAACAGGATCGAGCCGACAAAACCGCGACGAAATCCCAACACTAACCAAAAACAAGGGCAAACCGAGACGGAACTCGAACGTTACCGCTACCCAAAAGGGACAATCCCCCAAAACAGTCGCGACAGAAAGTAGCGCTACGTATAAAAATGTCCCAAAGTTCAACAGTTCGTACTTCAGAGCCGGAGGATGAAGTAGACAAAACAAACAAAAAAACAGCTTAGCTTTCCGGTAGGTGCTGAGTCCAGAGCAGTCCGTTGTCTGGAGATGTCGGCCGAAGAACGATGTCTCGGAGTCAGGCGGTCCGGTTAGAAGCTTGATGAGGTCGACACCGCGCACCACACAGCCACGCACGCTTCAGCACAACCAACTCAAACACTTGCCCGACCGGCAGGGCAGAAGCCGAAAAATTAAACGTTCAAAAACTCACGTGCAGGGAGTGACTGCGTCGAGCAGCACCCCGGCCAGCTCCGGGGCTCGACTACCTCCTTTGTTCCAGAACCCCTTTTTATAGGTTCGACTACCGACCAACCTCCCGTTTTCCCGCCTTTCGGGTCAGTCCACTTCCCAGAAAAGCAAAGGTATCCGGCGCCGACCCAAATGGGAAAACATACAGGCCATCCATTTCCCCCGTACGAGTCCAAAACATCAATTATCGTCGATACGTAGAACCCGACAACAACGACAGGCGCCAGACTGAAGAAAGTCGCCGCCTTCAAAAGGCGCGCCAGCCAGCTTAGACATCTTTGTATCCCGGCGTCGCCTTCGCGTGTCAAATCGGCACCAGAGTCCGCAAACGCACCCCTCCGTCCGCGAAGGCCAAGACACAAATTAACTTTGCCCCGGGGTGAAGCCTAATCTGAGTCGTCCGTCCACAAATACCTACCCCGAAAACGAGCAAACCCGTTGGGGACGTAGAAAGGATAATACGACGGGACGAACTGGAGATTAAAAGCGGCCCGGCACTCCCCGTTCCCGGACCGTACCGACACTTAAAGTGGTCCGAAAAGAAGATCATAAAAATGAAAAACAAAATCAAGAAAAGCCTGAATTTGTGACAGTGTTATTTCCAAGCAGCAGCCTTAGCAGTATAATTTAGATCCCACGTACGCCTGTCCCAGCAAAATATCAAAAGTGCCAATGACTCGTTCATGCTAACCGTGCTGCACAGTGTGTGCAGAAACAAGCTCGCTAAGTCGTCGTCCGGAGGAATAATGTTTCTTGAGCCAGGCTTTCCCAGAGCAATTCGTTGTTCGGAGCTCGCATGCTTGTGGACTGTGGACGACGCATGTTTTGCATTCGATTTCTTTCCGTAGCTGCCTCATTGTCCGCGCAGCCTCCGAGTTTGAGAGAAGCTACCGGTTTTTGAAGCGACTGGTGATGATTTCATGTTCAATATCAGATCTCTGCCGGACAGTCGATGTTGCCGGTCGTTTGAAGCTGTGCTCGCAGCGATCCGAAAGAACTGGATCAAGCTGACCGAACAACCGTGCAAACCCTCCCCTCCTTACCACTGAACGCATTCCCTCTCTCCCAGCCTCTGCCATGCAGAGCCGTATATGGGGAGAGTCTGGCCAGTAGGCATGGCGACGAAGGTGCTGGAGAGGAGAAAAGTAAAGGAAAGAAGGGAGAGCACCAAAGGAGCGAGCAAAGAGGAAACGACCGTCATTTTGATGCAACACGCTTTCAACGCCGAGCACTGTTGAGGCTATGTATCGTCTGCCACGGGTCGACTTCTTTTTCACCTCAATGAAAGTTTGCGGTCAAACATCGAGAAAACTTCATTCGTTAGCTTTTTAACCCACTGAGGTATAGCACTATATAATTTTCTTGCAAGCGCCAGCAAAATAAAAGGAAAGAAGCGAAATTTGGATGTCGATCCTATGCATTCCACTGGGCGAACGAATAGAAATAGCGGCCCCTTTTCGCACAGCTGGGAGCAGCCAGGAGTTCATGCGCATGCGCTCGCGCCTCGCACTCTGTGCCGCAAGCCAATTGGCTCACTCGGGAGGGGGGGGCGTTACGGTGGCGAGATTGTAAACTGGCCAAACTCTCCCAATATTAGGCTCTCCTGCCACAATGTTGCAACAACACGTGCGATATGACGGAGTCGATTCCGTCGCATCCGGAGATGTGTAAATTTTCTTGTATAAAGCAACCCGACGTCTCTGGGAGCCACCCTGTGCCAAAATATAAGGGAACAAGTTGTCGAGAGACGGGGACACTGAGCGGGCTTTCCCCTTGCGTGCAGGCGGGGGACTTCCTGTGCCAGTGTGCCCTTGGCTGGCGGGGCAAGCGTTGCGAAGAGCCTGAGGACGCCTGCGAGGCCCTGCCCTGCGCCCACGGCCGTTGCTCGGCCACGGGCCCGGGCAACTTCAGCTGCAGCTGCCTGCCGGGCTTCGCGGGTGAGCGACCGTGCCGGTGGGCGTCCTCGGGGACCGACCGGACGCGGGATTCCCTTCTCCTCCTTTGTAATTTTGACCTTGCAACTGCCGGGAAATTCAAAGAGCAGCGCGAGTGTCGGGAAGAATCCGTCAATGCGTGTCGCTTCGTTGTGTGCCGACCCCAAACGGGCCCATCAAGGTCCTGTCGGGTGAAAGTAAATAATAACAGTGTCGACGGCAGCTCAGGGATCCCGAACAAACGCTCATCCTCTTCGAACAAATTAAGCTGCCATCAATACGAGATGGGTGAGCTTTTGGGATACGGTGCCAAAAGTTTTATGAAAGCAAACGGCGAACGTGTGGGCACCTGCTACGAACTCGCTCGACGCTGGGATCGATGCTGCAGAGTGCAGGTTTGGCTAACTCGCTTTCCACTCTACTAGCTTTCGACTTCATGTTGTCACGTGGGACTTCGTTGACCTCCGTTGAGAACAAGTTTTGGTGCTCCCAACGGCAACCGCGTACGAACTCTGCGAGTCGGGTGGCGGACGGCAACTCTGGCGTCCTTTGCAGGGGAGCGCTGCGAGGCGGATGAGGACGACTGCGTGGGCTCCCCGTGCCTCAACGGGGGCTCGTGCCGCGACACGCTGCGGGGCCGCCTGTGCGACTGCCCGGCGCCCTTCTTGGGGCCGGACTGCGGCCAGCGGGGGGACCCCTGCCTGGCGTCCCCCTGCCTCAACGGGGCCTCCTGTCTGGCACGGGAACAGGACCCCTGGTTCGAGTGCGCCTGCGCCCCGGGCTTTGGGGGCCCCACCTGCAACCTGGACGTGGACGAGTGCCGGGGAGTCGTCTGCCCCCCGAGCATGCGCTGCGTTGACCGGGTCAACGGCTACGAGTGCAGGTGCGTCCCCCCCACGTTGCGGGAGATGCGTGGCTGGCCTCGACGGGTCGCCACCTTCCAACCTCTGCGACATCTACCGTTTTGTAAACGCTCCCAAGGCCGCGAATTTCTGAACGCTTTTAAATGCATAGCATCTATAAGGTCATTGGGCGCGTTAAGTTAACGCGCTCGAGCGCGCTCCAGCGGTCAGAGTGCACTCGAGCTAAACTAAACGACATCGTCTCACTTCCGGTGCACGGTGGCGGAGCGCGCTCCGCGAGCTCCGTCGTCGGAGATGGTGCGCGAGAGCTCGAACAGCTCGGTTTCCGGTGTAATGACGACGTTTCCGCTCTCGCGGCCATCTCGCGGTTACTCGAGGTGGTTTCACGCGGTGGTCTCGCACGAGACGGAAGAAACATCAAAACCCGAAGCGTTTTGGGCTCCGGGCCGGGCCGCCGGGACCAGAGGCGTCGGGTGTGCGCAATCCTTGGCGAGCGAGTTCGCTTCCGAACGCTCCGAGGATGCCACCGCGCTCGCCTCGCCAAACCTCGCCGACCGCGACCGCACCAACTGAACCCCGCGGCCCAAAGGCTCCGGCCTAGCCAGGAACGGCACCGAGGTAGGCTCGGTCGTGGGTAGGAGCTGCTCGTTCTGCGCTGCCATGCAGTGCTCGGAGCTCTCGGCGTCGTTCGTGCTTGCGCCGAAGCCTTTAGGGACTCCCTCGGACGCGCAAGTCGCGCCTGCTTGGATGCGTGGATACTTCGACGGCGATCGCTTGGCAGCTCGTGCAATCGTTCCGTCATCGTGGAAAATAAAAAAAGCATGGTGCTGGTGTAGAAAGGTATGCATACATCCTTCAAATGCTTGTCAAAGTTCTTCATGTACCTTACCGCAATTTCACGATCAGGCGAGCCAATGAATTCGGCCATTCAGCCGTCATTCTTTAAGGCTTTTGGGAATTCAGGGGGCGTTCGGCGTACCTTTAATCGCCGCACCAACAGCGTGCAGCACAAATACAAGCTCTTGCTGTTGCCGCCGTCTCCGCGCACTTATTTCATCGAACTCGTCGTCGAAGAAACACTTTTTCGACGTTTCGATGTACTGCAGTTTCGACGAGACGGGAGCCATGTTTACGCGCGCCAGAAAGCCGGAAACGGAAACGTTAAAAAAATAGGCGTCAGATGTCGCCTCGGTAACAAAGTGCGCCGTTAAGCTACGCTCCGAGCCCGCGCGCTCGAGCGCAGATGTCCGGAGTCTGGAGCTCACTAACTTAACGCGCCCATTCTTAGGGATTTCGTGTCTGCAGATATAGCCTTGGTGCTGTCACGTAACAATGTGGCACCGTGTGACATTATGACGTGACATCGTCACATCGGGCCACGTGACATCAAGTCATCTGTTGAACCATGACATCGTGGGACACTGACGTAAATTGGCTCTGGGATGACATTGTGACATGATGTCGGGTAACACCATGACGTCATGTGACACTGTGACAAAAAATGGCAGAGATGACATTGTGACATCATGCCACGTGACATCATGACGTCACTGTGTCGTGTGATGTCAGGTGACACCGTGGTGTGACATCATGACGTCACATGGCACATTGAAGTCATGTGATGGCTATTTGTAAAACCATCACAATGAATATCGTCACAGTGATGTTTATAAAACCATCACATTGTGCTTTTCATTGGCTCCCTCACTGTGCCTGCAAAAGGAGGTGCACGAAGTGGCCCTTTAAATGCTATGTGTGTACAGCTTGTCCCCCAAAAGAATGCAGAGTGTTTTTTCGATGCAGAAGTAAACTACTCATTGCCGAATGCTTATTCTCCACCCAAATGTAGAGCGAGTGGTCTGAACTAGATGTCAAAGTTTCAGCACTAATCGTAGACAAGTGCCAAAAAAAAAAAAAAAAGACTGCGACAAGTTGACGTAACACTTACGCCGGTGTTTATGTCAACATCTTGTCCCTGTCTATTTTTTTGGTGCTTGTCTACGATCATGAACCAACTGACCCAGATTGCCACATTAATTTCAGTACTAACTGTTATCTTATTCAAAAGTTATAAGTGGCTGTCTGAAAATCTCAATCGAAAATGAAGCCCATTTTTGCCCATTTCCGGTAACTGGCACCATAGAGATCCATGTATTCGAGAGCTCGGTCGACCTTCATTTTCCCGCTAAAAATTGTAGAAAACCCTTATAACTTTTAAAGAAAATAATGGTTAGTACTGAAGATTTGGCATTTGGTTTGTACCACTAGTGCCACATCTAGGCAGAGAATGAGCGTTTGGCGATGCATAGTTCATTTTTGCGGTAAAGGAAACCACCCCGTAAATTGTTTTGGAGGACACTCTGTAGATGAGTTCAGGAAATGCCAAAGAAGCAGTGAATTTTTTCAAATGCTTTCCTCGACGCTGAAGGCTGAGGCAGCTTGAGTAACGAAGCATTTCATGGTTTAAAATGGAAAGACGGCTTCAAGTGACGCTAAGTATGGTTTGCAGGGGGTCTGTAAAGGTGTGTGCGGTTGACGCAGGTGTGCCCCGGAGGGCGCCTGCCCCTCGGCAGGCTGCGGAGTGGACTCGTGCCCGGCCAACGCCCTGTGCCAGGACGCGGAGCGGGGCTTCCGGTGCGGCTGCCGGCGGGGCTGGACGGGGCCCCGGTGCTCGGAGGACGTGGACGAGTGCCGCCAGGGGCTGTGCGAGCACGACGCCATCTGCCGCAACCTCAACGGCTCCTACCAGTGCTTCTGCCGGCCGGGCTACACTGGCACCCACTGCCACATCGAGGTAGGGGGCGCTTTTTGCCCGGTCAGGGCACCGGGCGCAGTCACTAGGCCAGTCGGAGGACCACTGTGTTACTGGGATTTGGGGTCTGTTCCCACATAAAGCACCGAGTTGGTACCAACTGAGCACTGATTTGGCACCATGCGGCATCGACTCTGCACCGACTCTGCACCGACTCCACACCAAGTTGCGCCATGCATGTCGGTGCAGAGGTTGGAGAGGTCAGAAACCAGAGAAAACCCAACGTCTTAGAGAAATGTGAGTGCATTGGGAGGCTTTTCTTGTCTTTGCTTGCAGGTGAACGAGTGTCTGTCCCAGCCGTGCCAGAACGGGGCCACGTGCCGGGAGGGCGTCAACCAGTACCAGTGCCTCTGCCCGCCAGGCTACCTGGGCGACCACTGCGAGGTGGACCTGGACGAGTGTGCCTCTTCCCCCTGCCTCAACGGGGCCACCTGCCTCGACAAGGTGGGCACGTCTGCGGACACGGCCTCTGGCGCCGCCACCTTGCTGCACTCTCCACTCTATATGATGTCGGGAATGCCGCGCAACCCAGCCATTGTAACCGAATATCATATCTGAAGTGGCCTTCAAAAGTCCACGAAATGATGTGTGATGCCCCGATGCTGCCGGTTGCAGCTACTTACTGTATTATGTGTATTACATCTTTTAATGTCGGACTTAAATCTTTGTGCCTAAAAAGTAGTAAATTTATGCTTATGGATTTCTTCTGGTGCATGAAGGCCAGACTGATCTCCGCACAGCGCCTTCAGTTGCTACGCATATTCCGGTCGGAGTCCTTTCGCATGCACAGGCAAGATTGACATTGTCGAAAGAAATTAACGTAAAATCTCAAATAAACCAGTGTGGTGAAGAGTTAAAAGGGTGAAAACAATTTGAACTTGCCTCGATAATCTGCATAAGGCCGACTGATGTCGCGTGCTTGTGTCAATCTGTTTCAATCTGTTTTGATCTTTTTCGCCTGGGAGGACGACACAAACTTGCAATGCATTCTGCATCGGTCAGCTATGTATGAAGTATCGAAGTAAGTTCATATTTTTTCTGCCCAACATAACAAGAAAAAGAGCTGAAATCTCTGTTGTTCGACTTTTACTGTTGCTCGCTGGTTTGTGAAAGTGGAGTGGAATGGACAAAACTAAGTCTTTGTTTCAGCTTCTTCTGGGGGGGGCTAGAGCCTTGGGTTTTGCCCTCACACCACCTGACTGTAGATAGAAAAGGAAGCTTTTATTTTGATGTCAATTGTTTATACTAGTGGGAACATCATCTTAGAAGTGAGGATCTTAGATTTGTTGTCTTTCTGGATTCAAGTAAATGTGATGCTGCATTCCTGAGAGGCAAAATAGAATTATAGCGACTCGTTGCCATCGTCTTTCTTGAAAGGACACTGGCATCGATGACTTCTGTCTGTCGCTCAGTTGGATAAAGTCAGGGGTGTGCAATTAATACACCCCTGTGAGACATCCTTCTCTGGCCTTTAGCTATGCTATTGTTGTCATTAAAGTCACTTGTTTGCCCTATTCTTTTTCTTTCACAGGGAAGAGTCTGCAGCATTATTTATTTTTGTTGCCATCTTCATTTTTTTTTTTTTCTTAAGGTTGCTTATATTTTGAGAGTAAAGCCCTTTCTGCACGTAGCTAGCATTTTGAGATTCCTGCAGGGTAACAATACGAGACAAGCATCTTTGCCGCAACCTATGCGTGACCTAGTCTCGTTGGAATTTCACTTGTCCAGCCGGGTAGAGGAACTCGCACCAACTACCATATTTGCATGATTCTAATGTGCAAATATGGTCGGCTCCCATAAGCGCCTCTCCTGGCTACGTCACTGGAGGAGGTCGTGGTGATACAACTGCCGTTTCTTTATTCTGCGCTGAGGAATTCTTGTTTTTTTCGGCTGAGAGTAAAAACAAGTGACGTAGTGGTGCAACCAATTTATTAAAAGCGAGAGTGAATTAGTTCCCTGAATGTTATTTGTATCTTCTGGTGATGCACTCACGCCCACCTAGTTGTAAAAGATAAGTATATTTGTTCGTAGCTACACGAGTCGAAAGGCTTGCGGTTGTATCATCCTCTCAGTCAAGGGTCTGTTCCCGATCTGTTGTGAGCTTATGTGACACGCAGTATGTAGTAATTCCTCGTCGCCAAAATGTAGTAATTAAAAGGGGTTATCCGAGAAAATTAAATAGAGCAGTGCCTGCTGGGGCCTGCGGAAAAACGAGGGGTCTCACATGCCGAAGTGGTGACCGGCGAGCCGGGCGCGGGAGCCCCGGAAGGTGAGAGAGACACGTTCGATGCGGTCGGTGGCTGAAGCGTAACTCTCTTTATTAACGGTAAACAAACATGGGGGTAGGGCGCCACGGGGACGCGACGCTGACAACACGGCGCAATGGTGAAAAGTGGCGCCATCCAAATAGTGTGTAAAGAACTTGTGAAAAATTAAAATACTACACAGTACACAGTTATTGGCAATCCGGTGACAACGGGCTAACCAATTACTATGCGCTGCGCTTGAAAGTCTTGGCTGCCAAACTCGCTAGCAGGTTGCAGGCTGCACACAGAGAGGTAGGTTTCATGTCTAGAAGCAGTTTTGTGAAAGCAGTGGCCCTTTTTGTTTGCTGAGATGGCACTAGCACACCATCTGTCTAGGCTGGTTATGCAAAACAAAATTGGATTCGAAACATATGCACACACGCATAAAAAATAAACATACATAACTCCAGCTGTTGCGCTAAATTAATGTTCATTTATTGCTTAATGTGCTGTATTCACGGCTGCATTATTTTATCGCGGCTTGTCGAGCGTAGCTGCTAAAATGACCAATCCTTAGAAAACAATTATTACTGGTAATTATTATAAAAAAAAAGTGAAGATGGACGATTAGCGAAGCTGTTATCTGTACGACGTCTAGGACGGTGAATAGAGGATGGCGTCTAGGACTTCAACTCCAAAGCATGTTGTGTCTATGTCTGTGGGGCTGTCCTTCTTGCACCGAGTTTTTTCATGTTTTTGTCTAATTTTGGATTTTAATTCCAATTGTAATGTGCACATAATTTCGAGTGTATTTTTTCCGAAGAAAAGTGTGCGTTTGGTTTGTAGAAATACGGTAACGTATTGAGAGAAGCATTAGCGACCTTGAAGAGGTCCTCACCAGCCACACATCTTCAAGGACATTCCTTTACCCAAACTGTCCAATTGTCAAGAGATTGCAAGGTGGATGTGGTCAGCAAGGCATTGACGCTCTCGTTTCGGTCTTATATATGCACTACCTCATTCCTTACATTGGCACAAAATATCGAGCCACTTGGAGGCTGTGTTTTCGGCAGAAACGCCTGAGGTTCTCGAATCTTTTCTTAATATATTGTTACGAATTCAGGTTTATTTTTGCATGGCGCCCGAAGTATAATCAACTCTAATGCATTCTAATCGCCTGCCGACGCCATCTGCACATGCACCGTTGACTTCATCCTCTGGTTTGCTACATCGCCACATCATGTTACATGACATGCATCAAGTGCTTCCTTGCCTGCTTTTCTTTTCTTGCAGTAGTACAGTTCAACCCAGATTTAATGAAGTCACCGGGACCCGCTAATTACTTCTTTAAATCTGGATCTTCCTAAAATCGAGGAAAAGAGACCTTGCGCATAGGCTGCGCGGGGAACCCGAATTTGTGCAATAAATTGGGAAATTTGTAAAATCGGGTTTCGTTAAATCGAGGTTAAACTGTATTTGTATCCACCCTCATACAATGCCCTATCAAGGCACTTCGATGTATAATAAGTAAAAAATAGAAAAGGTGACTTGGGTATGTGTGCTTCAGGTGGCCGGATTCCAGTGCGTGTGTGCCCCCGGTTACGAGGGCACCCAGTGTGAGGTGGACGTGGACGAGTGCCAGTCTGGACCCTGCCTCAACGGTGCACCCTGCCTGGACCTGGTCAATGGGTGAGCACTCCTGCTAGCAACGTATTGCAAACACTCGAGCTCTTTTCCTGTGAAGTGACAAGAAGAAGGACACACTTTAGTTTCAAACTTTTGCGAGACTATCTGGCTTAATTGCTTTTGCAGGGTGACAACCAATGCTCTGCTCGAGCTTCTCTGCACACAGTGTACGGATACCCCAGGAACTTGCCTGCAACAGCTGCAACCACCTACCGTATTTACTCGCATAATGAACGCACTTTTTTTTCCCTAAAGATTGACCCATATTTGGGGGGTGCGTTATTAGGGAGTTTTAGAATAACGTACGCAATTTTAGCGCACGCTAGCGCTAAATTTAGCGCTTGTATTAGCGCACGCGACGCAGGAGAGTTTTAGAATAGCGTTTCTCCGCCGCGACGCAAAAGCCCAAGCATCTCACGCTTGCGACGCCACCAAGATACAGAAAAAAATTTTATTTCACACACGAAATGCTGTAACTTTAGAAAAAAAAAACGAGTTTTTTGGTCCAGAGTAGCATTTTAATTTGTTTAAACATGAGAACGCGACGCGAGCGGTTGAGCGGTCGTGTCCGTTTGCGTCGCCTCGGCAAGAGAGGTCTCGTGTACTGACCTTCGCACATCGCTCCTTCGCCGTGAAATGTTCGCGCGTGGCAAGCATCGAGTTGTCGGTGATCGCTGCCAAACCGAGTACAATGTCGTCCCGGACTGAAAATTGTAGTCGCGAGGATACCGCCGACGTCGAACTCACGACGCCGCCAAAGCAGCCGCCGACATAATCCTGGAAGCCGCCATTTTTTTTTAACTGTGCTCGTCTTGGCTTTAGCCAACTTCTCATCACGAATCCTCCTAGGAGAAGCGCAAAGGCTCTTTGTGTACGCACGCTATTTCCGAGAAATAGCGCACGCTAAAACTGCGCACGCAAAGCGCAAAACCTGCTTTGCGTTCGGAGCATGCGCAGTGGCGACGACGCTATTCTTTGCGTACGCAAAGCTTTAGCGTGCGCTATTCTAAAACTCCCTATTACTCGGGGTAAAATTTTTGCATTTACACACTTATTGCGAATGTCATTTTAGGTGCCAACATGACATGGCAGGGTACTGTAGCACGTCTCCATTGACAGAGGCGCACCCATGGCTGGTCGTGGACGCGCCACAGTAACCATGCTCTATAAATTGCGAATCTTTTTTAGGGCGCTTTCGGCGTGCCTTTTGCCAAAGAAAAAGCACCCTACGAATCTCACTCAACACGGAGAGTGACGCGACACTTCTTAGGCCTAACCACCTTCACGATGTCACTGTTCGAAAACAGATCACAGACGATGGCGTGTTTGTTGACATCAGTGTACAGTCGAACCTCGATATAACGAACTTCAATGTAACGAAATCCTCGATTTAACGAAGTATTTTATTTTTCATAATTTCTTGCCCATAGACTTCATGTATTTTTAGTCTCTATATAACGAAGTCTATTTTGCTCCTATTTCAATATAACGAAGCGCCATTTCCATAGAAGTCAATAAGTAAATAGACTCTAAAGAACAACTTCGCAAAAAAATTGTGGTTAAAAAAAAATTATTCGCAAACGCGAGCGCTTGATAGGTTACTTCATGGGGACAGGCCTTCCAACGTTCCTAGGCTGCCCGAGGATGCGGCGCCGGTAGTGCCGGCGAGGCATGCGGCAAAGCGGATTCCGCGGGGCTGGCCAGAAAATGCCGAGCAAAACGTTAACACGGCATAACAGCATCACCACTGACATTCACTGATCATCATAGTCCACTGTACCGCGGGTAGCGCGGGAGCCAACTTCAGCGGTGGAGCGACGTGAAGGCGCGACCGCACGGGCAGTGCCATCTAGGAGAAGACCCAGAAGACCGATTATCGTCTTGCGAGCGTGATGTAAAGCAAAGGCGCAAGGGTGCAAGTAAACTGTGTGAGCAAGAGTGCTGTGTAGGTTGGAAACATTGGCACCGCCTAAATAGCTTTATTTTTCAACCAGGTGGTTCACTCAGTTCACTCACGTGTTTGCTGCCATGGGGAAACGTAAAGTTCTTTCTTTGGATGAGAAAGCAAACGTTTTGGACGCCATCTCCACAGGCGAACGGAAGAAGGATGTCGCAGGTCATCCTTCTTCCGCAGAGTTCCCTTCCAGAGTTCCCTTCTACGCCGCAGAGTTCCCTTTCAACAATTCTAAAAGCAAAGGATCCTATTCTCGGCTCTCTGAAGAGTGGCTCCTTCTCAACCTTCGTTTAAAACGTTCAACGAACGTGGACATCTTCCAAGCACTGGAGGTGCTCTCCGCGTCTTGGAAAGCCACGACGGACGGAACCATCCAGAACTGTTTCCGGAAAGCTGGGTTTGAAACACCTCCAGCATCAACAGACAGTGCTCACGGGGAAGGAAGCGGAAGTATCGTCCTTTCCAAGTGCAGATGAGACGGAGTCAAACCAAGAGGCACTTCTGGGAGCATGGCAGTCCCTCCGTAGCGACGGTGTTGTCCCCGACGATGTCTCTCTGGACGACTACCTCTACGGGGACTCGTGCGTCGTTGCAAAGGAAGAGGTCTCTGACGCTTCCATCGTGCAGGATGTGGTCGGGAACTCGACGGAGGACGACAACGATTCTGAGGCCGATGCTGAAGAAACTGCCGAGATCCCGAGCACTCGGGAAGTGCTCGACGCAATGGACGTACTGAGGAGGTACACGGCGTCGCATGGGCAGCAAGATGCCGTGCAAGCGCTCTGGGCGCTCGAACGCCGTATGAGGCCGCTGCTACTGTCGAACAAGGCGCAAGCAAAACTCACGGACTACTTTGCCCCTAAATAAATGTCATTTTCGGTGAGTTTTCATACCCGTAAAATGTTTCGTAATTTTTTTTGCATGCTAAAGCCAAATTTCGATTTAGTGAAATTTCAATGTAACGAAGTAAATTGCGAATTTTAACCTACTTCGTTACATCGAGGTT
This sequence comes from Ixodes scapularis, assembly GCF_016920785.2. NCBI lineage: Eukaryota > Metazoa > Arthropoda > Arachnida > Ixodida > Ixodidae > Ixodes > Ixodes scapularis. The sequence goes on along the minus strand of NW_024609868.1, from coordinate 129,992,023 downwards.
TAACTGTATCTGATGGACAAAGCACGTCCAGGGCTACGCAATTCCTCGACCCCAGCTTCGCTAGACGTGCGCGCCGCTCGATTTCACTGTTGATCACTTCCGCAGCCACGCAGTTGCAGCCGTTACGAGAGCAGCTTGGCTTGGCTTGGCTTGACTTAGCCTGGCCGCTTGGTGGCAAAAAAAAAATCGGCTTCAAGACTCGCGGAGTTGAAAATTAAAAGTGCATTCATTATGCGAGAAAAAAAGCTCGAGCTACACTTAAGCATTTCTTGTGAGTTGTGAATGCGAAAGCATGCAAGCCGCTCCTCCGCTTCCTTTGTCGTCTGCTACGTACTAGCACGCGCGCGCTTCAGGATCTCGGAGGCCATGGCACAGCGGCCAATGGGAGCCCTGTCGACGCGCGCCAGCCAATGGAACCGAAGGCGAAATCGCGCAAACTAGGAGCCGTTTTTGCACTTCAAACTGATGACGTCAGCTCGCTTCATGAGACAGTTAATGCTTTCGCATTAAAAGAAAACAGCCCAAATATTGATGCCCGTTGTTGGGGTTGAATGCTTTCGCATTAAAAGAAAACAGCCCAAATATTGATGCCCGTTGTTGGGGGTGCGTTCATTATGTGAGTGCATTCGTTATGCGAGTAAATACGGCATTTGGGGGTGACATTCTCTACTTTATCAGCTTGGTGTTGTGCTTGCACAATGCTTAAGCTTATGCTTAGCACGAGCTTATGCTAATGCCAAGCACACTACAAATGCCGGGTTTATTTAGCTACATAGGAAATTGAAGCACCTAGGACTGTGTGACTGGGTTGCTTAATTTACTTACTCTGCTCTGCGACAGTGTTGGAAGTCCTGCACTGTCTTCTGCCTTCACTTTGCTGAAGAAATTACCGGCCTTTAGATATATAGCTTCTACAGTTCAATACATACACTCATTCTTGTGGTCATCGCTTTCCAATAAGAACTTGTCGTACGTTTGAATGTTGACCGTGTCTGCAGATCGTACGGGTCACCGTCGCCAAAATCGTGGCCGAGAGGCAGCCAATGCAGCTCGTACTGTCCGCAGGTACATCTGCAACTGCACGGACACGGGCTTCATGGGGCTCCACTGCGAGCAGAACATCGACGACTGCCGCCCGGACCTGTGTCTGAACAACGGCACCTGCCAGGACGGCGTGCGAGACTTCACCTGCCTCTGCCACCGGGGCTACGAGGGCCGCTCCTGCGAGCGGGACTTGCCAGACTGCGCTCCCTCGCCCTGCCAGAACGGGGCCCACTGCCTGGAGCGCTCCAATGCCAGCCTCTACCGGGAGAACTACCTCGGCCTGTTCCCCGGCCCCTTCAGCTACGACAACGCCTCGGGCTACCTCTGTTTGTGTCCGCCAGGGTTCAACGGCACCGACTGCGAGAACGACATCGACGACTGCGCGGCGCACGACTGCATGCACGGCCGCTGCGTCGACCTGGTGAACGCCTTCCGCTGCGAGTGCAACGCGGGCTTCGAGGGCGCCGACTGCGGCCGCGAGGTGGACGAGTGCAGCCTGCTGGCCCCGTGCGAGAACGGCGCCATCTGCCACGACTTGGTGGCGGACTACCGCTGCGACTGCGCCCCCGACTTCGGCGGCAAGAACTGCAGTGTCGCCCTCCTTGGCTGCCGCGGTGGGCCCTGCCACAACGAGGGCCGCTGCGAGCCATTCCTGAGCGACGCCGGGGACCACCTACACCGCTGCCATTGCACGCCGGGCTTCGCGGGGACGGCCTGCGACGTGGGCACGACCGCATCCCTGCGCAACGGCAGCTCCTGGAGGCTGAACCTGACCCGGGAGCAGCGGGCGGACCAGGGGCTCACCCTGCAGTTCCGGACGACGCTGCCCGACGGGGAGCTGGCCGCGCTTTCCGTGGACTCGCGGTACACCCTGGTGGTGGCGCTGCGCAACGGGAGCCTCGAGCTGCGCCTGCGGGAGGGCTCGGGGAGGTCGCCGCGGCCACTGCTGCGCCTCGGGGCTGGGCTGAACGACTCTCGCTGGAAGGAGCTCTCGCTGGGGCTGTACCCGGGCACGGTGCACGTCAACGTGTCTGGGGCCAATGGCAGCGCCGACCTCGACCAGCAGCACTCCTACGTGGCGCTGTCTTCGGTGGTGCTCGGCGAGGGGGGATTTGTCGGGTGTCTTCAGGAGGTGTACGTCAACGGTGCCCTCATGGTGCCCGGTGACCAGCAATCCCTGCAGCGGGGCGTCGAGGAGGGCTGCCCGCGGACGGAGCAGTGCGTCCCGGAGGCCTGCGGGAACGGGGGCATCTGTGTCGACCGCTGGGACCACTTTGAGTGCCACTGCCACCGCCCTTATCACGGACAGCGCTGCGAGCTCAGTGAGTCGTACCACGAGGAAAATAAGATGGGGCAAAAAGACCCGGGGACGATATAGAAGAAATATGCGGTCACGGTGCTTGTCCCCGTGTCTTTTTGCACCGTTTTAGTTCACTTGCAACACGTACCAACTCGCCCAACTACAAATGTTGCTACAGTTGTACCATGGGGTGCAGGATCGCGAGTTAATGCTCAGCATCTGGAGTGCCGTTTGCAAAGCTGGAAATAGAGTCTCTACATCTTGCACCCTACCTAACACCCTACCTAAGACTTGTTGGAAGGCTGCCGTTTAATCAAGTGGATGAACATTCTTAAGCATTGCATATATTTATTCGAGTACCTCTTTTAATTCCGGTGGTTACGAAGACTTGAAAGGATAGAGCATAGAGGACGGGGACGGAAACAGGACTTCCATCCCCGCCTTCTATGTTTTATCCTTTCAAGTATTCATATCTATTCACCAACACGCTCGTTTTCAGTTATTATTCCAGTGGTTGGATGTATATTCTAATTGCGCTTTGAAATATGCAATGAGCTTTTTTACGCTTCATTGATCAGTGTACGAGGGCTTGAGGCCCTTGCTAGTTGCTCTGGAAAAGCTCATTGCATGTGAGCTCATTAAAGGGGAGTGTCATATGATGCCTCGACCTCCCGACACTTGAAGAAAAGGGGAAAAGAGAATTAGCAGAGGACAAGCAAAATAGCTTCGAGACCAGATCATTTGGGGCAAACTTAGTGTAACCTGGTCAGTATCCTCCTTGTGCTTTGGAGGAAATGTAGAGTAGAGGAAAATTAAAGTAGCTTAGAGACCAGTGTCTGTGCTAGACTTTGTGGGTCCTGGTCAGAGTGATGATGGTTCTTTCTCTCGTGATGATTGCGTTGGCGACGATGTTCGAAGAAAGAGGCGGTGGATCATTAGATCGATGTGATACAGGACTGGCAAGACAGGACTCCGTAGTTGATAGTGAGAAGATATAAAAATATATTTTCAATTAGACAGATACAGTTCAGAGTTACATCATACTCTCAATACTAGAACCAAGACTCGGGCTAAGACACCCTTTTTGCCCCCCACTCGTCCTGATATCAGTTCACTCCGGATTTTCCCACGATTCCAACAAGCCCTCCCCTAAGCTCTTTTTGCAGCCAATCGGGGAGCACTCCCCAAAAGTAAAAACTTGTGTCTCCAGGGAGGACATGAACTTCCCCCACGAATGCATTAGCAACGAGTTTTTGAAAAATCCCTCGCTCATCTGTCAAGGACAACAGACAATCCGGGGAAAATCCTAGTGCCACCGAACTGCCCCGACTGCCCGGATCCTTGGCTGCTAACCACCATCACCGAAGTGCAGGGAGGGAACAATACAGATTAATACGACATGGGAAACCCCTCTCTAGAACAGTGTTGCCAGATCAGGTGATTGGGATTCCTCACAGTCAATACCCTTCTCACTTTTTGGAAGAAATGAAAAGAAGCGAAATGGCAGGAAGTGTGGGGAGAAGTAAAACAGCAGAGGTGAAACAAACTACTTAAGATTAAAGTGTTTGGATTGGACTTGGTGGGACCTGGTCAGTACCCACGTGTTTTGGGAGGAATGGGGAAAGAAGAAAGACCAAGGGAGTTGTGGGGAGAAGAGAAATAGCAGGGGAGAAGCCAAGTAACTGAGACCAGAGTGTTTGGGTTAGACTTGGTGGGACCTAGTCAGTATCCTCATGCTTTCGAAGGAATGGTGAGGAGCGAAAAAGCACGGGGAGATGCGGGGAGAAATGAAATAGCAAGGGACAAGTAAAGTAACTGCGACTAGAGTGTTTGGGTTTAACTTGGTAGTACCTGTTCAGTACCCTTCTGCTTTGGAAGGAATTGGGAGAAGTGAGAGAGCACAGGAAATGTGGGGAGGAATGAAATAGCAGGGGAGAAGTGAAGTGGCAGAGATCAGAGTGTTTGGTTTTGACTTGGCGGAACGTGGGCAGTATCCTCACGCTTTGGAAGGAAAAGGGAGAAGTGAAATAGTCAGGGAGAAGAAAAGTAGCTGAGATTCCAGAATGTTTGGGTTGGACTTGGTGGGACCTATAGTCAATGTCCTCATTCTTTGGAAGGAATGGAGAGATGTGAAATAGCAAGTGAGAAGAGAAGTAGTTGAAAGATCGGAATGTTTGAGTTGGACTTAGTGGGACCTAGTCAGTGTCTTCATGCTTTGGAATGAATGGGGAGATGTGAAATAGCAAGGGAGAAGAGAACTAGCTGAGAGACCAGAATGTCTGGGTTGGACTTGGTGGGACCTAGTCTGAATCATCATGCTTTGGGAGAAATGTAAAGAGTGAAATAACAGTCGAGGAGTGACAGTGTGTGTGCGAAAAGAAAAGTCTCTGCGTGATAAAAATGCATGCGTGGACTTAGTTGGACCTAGTCAGTATTCACCTCACCGTTTTGAAAGGAATGGTGAGAGGCAAAATATCAAGGGAGATGTGGGAAGAGGTGAAATACAGTAGAATCTTGGTAATACTATCACGGCTGGTACGAATTTCGGTATGATATGAATTAGCAAAATTCCATTGCAGAAGCGCTTTGTATACTATATAACATGAACATTTTTGGGTCTTCCGAATGCCGTGCAGCGCCATCCAGTGGCTAGGAGAGAAAGCGGCACGTCGGGAGCCGAATTCGAGATCCCGATCGACCCCGCGGCGACACGACCATGTGATCATGTCTGAGGCGAGGCAACCGCATAACTGCCTCGCGGCCAAGATGGCAGAGTGGTTTGATGGGCGCCCTCGTGAATGCACGGTGCACCATAGCGCCTTGCGAGCAAAGGCGAAGTCTTCAAAGTTTTCATGCCGCCGTGCCAGCTGTCACGGATACTTGTACAGCAGGTGGGATCCCCATGTCTGGGAAACAAAAATCACGGTCTTTCAAGGAAAAGCTATAGATTTAAAAAAAAAAGGGGGACGAAGGCCATTCTAGAGAATGCAAAGGCGGGAGGCCTAGGGCCGTCAACTCTGTCTGTCATTGTTGGTCAGAGGTCCTTCCTGATTGACCTGGTGAAAAAGGAGGCGCAGAAATACTTCCGGGACTTTCTTGGCCATTTACAAATACATATGGATCCACGCACATCTTGCACCTCAGCATACGAATTTTGCTCGGTTTTTGGTTGTACGAATTTTGTGAGATAGAAATATTTTACGCAACTCCGCAAGATTTGTATCGTCGAGATTTTACTGCAGCCGTAAGACCTGTGTTTTTGGGGTGGACTCGGCTAGACTCGACTCTGCTATCCGGGACGCCCTCGCCAACCCCAACAAGCGTAACGGTAGACGTGGAAGACGGGGCGGTCAGTGCCACTTCTTAACAAGGCGTGCCTCACCCGCTCTCCTTGCAGGCCACCCCGCGGCCACCTTCGGGCGCCAGGGGGCCCTGAGCTGGACCAAGCTGGGGGTGTCCCCCGACCGGTGGGCGTCCCTCAACGGGTCGCTGGACGTGAGCCTGTTTGTGCGCACCCGCAAGGACCGGGGCCTGCTCTTCTACCTGGGCTCGGACCCCCAGGGCTCGGACGGGGGCTTCCTGGCCGCCCTGCTGCACGGGGGGCGCCTGCGGGTGGCCCTGCACCTGGGGGGCGAGGACCGCACCCTGCAGGTGCCCGGGGGACCCTTGGACGATGGGAGGCTACACTTCGTCCAGGTATGTTATGGGCTCTTCCCACCCCTGGAAAGGGCCCCTATTGTTAATTTTGTAGTTGTTGTAGTTGATTGTTGTCGTTGAGATTGTAGGGTGTCCGTCGTCAATGTTGCCATATTCTTCAAAAAGATTGTATGCTGCCCACGGGAACCGAACTTGGGTTTGCTGCGTCTGAAACAGAGGCATTGCCTCGGTGCTACGCCGCAGCTTTAACAACCCGCTCTGTACTTGGGGTCTTTGTTGTACTCGATGCCCACCGCGCATGCTCTCTGGAAAAAAAAAATGGCCGATAACAAAATGCCGGCGTAGCACCGTCACTTCCAAGAGCTCGTGCCGGGAAACGCGCTTTCACGCGTCCCAGAACAAAAAAAGAAAGCGTTTGGGACAAAATGGTCCGATGTTTCTTTGGTTCCGAACGCTTTTGTTCACGCACCTCGCAGTTCATGAACGCGACACCAATGCCCGACGACTTTTCCGTGACATGTCGCAGCTGTCGCTGGGACTGCAGTGGATTAACAGGGGACCGCTCAATTTTCTGCCGCGTTCGTTTAGTGGGTTGTGCGGACGCTTAATGGGCCAGCTTACCAAGCTCGAGCAATGAGTGCTATGCTTTATGAAGATCGGTTTTGTTTCAACCTCTGACTTGTCAGAAGCTTGCAAAACCGACATACCTGTCACCACACGCGTGCAGCACATCCGGTAGTGCTCATTTGGCTGCTGCGGTGAGCTGCCCGTCTTTTTTCTCCTCACGGCAGCGATTCAAGCCTCTCTTCTCGTGGGATACAGCTTGGCTGACGGAAATCTAAAAAACATGGCATTACATTTCCCATAAAAAAAATTTATGCTGCCATATGCAGCATGGTGCGGTGGCATTATAATAAGAATAGGCATGAGCGAATAATGGATCTTGAGTTCAAAACGAATTCAAAAACAAATAGTAGTCCTGGCCGAATATTACTGAATCGGATAGTTTCTCTGAGCCTTTCACTATTGCACCATGCCTAAACAAAAACCCAGCTAAACTCATGAAGGTTGTTTCCAAACTTCCTCTTGTACATTTCTAAACTACCGTAATATCCCGAGTCATCGCCCACCCCCCAACCGCCTGAAATTCGTTAAAAAAGTGGGGTGGGCCATGTCTCGGTGGGTGAGCACAAACACTTAAAAAAAATGGAAAAAACGCCTATTTTTCTCTGCGTATCTAGCGCTGATGCACAAGAGGTACATCAAACTCAAAACTCGATTTAGTTTCATTGTTTTATAGAAAAAAAATGCTCAAGAAAGAATATTTTACTATAGCGAAGTCCGTTGCTTGCATACGCGCTAGAAACACCGCCGATCTGCATATAGCACGAACGCTTGTTCCGTGAAAGAATGTCACCATTATGTTCTCCTAGTTAGTAAAAAAAAAAAAAAGAAAGAAAAGTCTACAAGAAAATAGAAAAACCGACCAGGCGCAAAGAGCGAGCGAGCGAGCGAGCGGACCAAAGAAGCGACCAAGAGCAATGCTGGGAAAGCGGGAAAGCCGGCGGTCGCGTTGGCAAATACTTTGGCGTCGGGCCAAGTCGGGCGCCTTGTCAATTGCAAGCTCTTACGCAACTTTCTTGTTTGGTGCGTAGATACGTGCATCCGTGCACGGCGGGCTATCAATGCACGGTTGGGACGTACGCTCTGCAAACGTCTGTGTAGGACGTTCCAGCAAAGCTTTATTTACGCTTTGGCTTTGCCTAAAATATTGCACAACAGCGGTCGCGACGGGCGGGAAGAAAGGAGCGGGTTCGCGGTGACCTTACTTCGGCGGAGACAGACTTTGACCTAACACTCCGCGGTTACGTTAACAAACTCCTATTTTGTTATCTCCATCGTTTTCTTTTCGCACGGATACACGACCACTTTGGGGTCGCTCTTTCCCTCCTTCGTTTTACTTTGTCACGGACGTCCTCCAACTGTAAGGTCCGCGGCCACGTCATTCGGGTAGGATGAGTGTTCGCGGATTGCAGAGTCCGCGCTGGGGTATTTGAAGGGGTGGGCGATGACTCGGTGTTTTTTCGGAAATCGATATTGGCCCAAAAAATGGGGTGGGCGATGGCTCGGGGATGGGCGATGACTCGGGATATTACGGTAAGTTAATTTTAATCTAAATTTATGGACTGTGAACTCAGAAAGTCTAAAGCCTACATGGGATAGCAAGCAAACAACACATTTGACATACAGTTAAACATATATAAATGTTCAGCTATACATAGTCAAGAGGATTTATAATTCTTGCTTTATGCAAAGTTCCTATCTAAAATCTAGAATTTGAGAAAAAGAGAGACAGTCATGAGGTATAAACACCGGTTATGAGGACATCTCTGCCTAACATATAGTACTCATGCATAATAGTCACAGTTTAATTTTTAAAATCTTAGTGTAGTGTAGGTATCAACATTCACTAAATTGATGTTTCTTTTTAAATACACAAGGCGTGTGCGTGCACCACCCCACTTTGGAAGTGTGCTTTCCTCCTGATCACGCAACTGCAATTTTTGGACTTTTCGAAGTGCGGCGGTTTAGCTTCATTGATTCTGGTCAAAAGGCAACTCCGATCCATATTTTTGAATTTGGGATTATGACTGTTTTCAGCTAAAGCAGTGTCCCTGAATTACAAGGTATAACTTTTTTTCTCTATTGTGCGTAGTTTTATAAATATCACGGCTTAAAGTTTGGTTTCGGGCGTCTACGACAAAACTGAAACTATCTGTTAGAGGGATGGCAACATTGATCATCAGCCTTACGATCGCGACGTGACGTCGCAAGATTTCTGCGGTATATGGTACAACCAATCAACCGCAGCTCCACCGCGACGTGACGTCACAAGGGTGCTGCGCCAGTGTTTCTTGACTAAAAGTTAACCCACTTGCCGCCCGCTAAAGTGCAGCTGGTTGCATCTTGAAAATTGGTTTTAGTGGAATATGCGGCTTCACCTTGACATAATATTTCAGCTGTAATCATATTTTGTGCCACTAAAGCAATATTAGTTATTTATTTTGGTTTCGTTTTCGCCCGGTGTTGCCCTTTAAAGAGTGCACAAAGGACGAGGACAAAGTAGAGAACAAACATGACAGGCAAGAACTCACTCGCAACTAGCAGTTGAATCAAAGTTCGGAGGCCCTTCTATAGCCCCGGTGGATGCACTTCTTACTGAGCACAGGTGCACTGCCAAAAAATAACACCCGCGGAAGCAAGCTCTGCGGGTGTTGCTTCTCCGCACTGCACCGGTGCTTGGTAAAAAGCATGCTCAACGGGACTAAATTGCCGCGATCAACACTTAAAAAAATATGAAAATCACAGTTTATCTTGAAACGAATATTGAATGGCATATAATTCAAAATTACTATTAAAAAATTATCTGAATATTTACACAATCTTAAATATTAATAATAATTATAATATATCCAAGATGGAGACAAAAAGAAGAAAAATATATCCAAGATGGAGACAAGGAAGATCGTGCATGGAAACTGCTCCGAAAAAATTGCTGGTAAGCGTCAATTCCTCGCGTGTTTGGGTGGATGCAAGGCGAAATTCCACTGCGATTGTATTAGAGTAGGCCTTGAGGAGTATAACATTTTCATGGCCTCAGAAAAAAGCTCGTACAAATGCAACGCCTGCACCCGGCGGAATCGCAGTGACGATAAGCCTAATCGTGAAGAAACGTCAGACGTGTCGGGGTCTGAAACGGACAGCGAATCAGCCAGTGAAACCACCCTGAAGTTAAACACCTCATGCTCGCCGAAGTACCAGGAATCTTTACTGGAAAAGATAAACGTCAAGTTAGACGTGCTTATCATCGAAATGAAATGCCTAAGAGCGGATAATAACCATCTACATTCCGAAGTCACCGAGTTACGGAAGCGACTTTCCAAGCTAGGGCCTGACCTGAATCAGCCGAGCCTGAGCTACAGCGCTGCCGCATCATCGGGACGGAATCAGGTCGCACACAAAACAACGAATTTGAGATCGAAGGGGGAAGGCCCAACACGGGACATCGCCAGCATGGATCCCGTGTCGACGAAGCAAAGTTCTGACGGCAAAGGAAACGACGAAGACCGTGCCACGTGTAGTGCGAACTATCTTCAACAGACTTCTATGCCATTTGTGACCGACGACGAAGGCTACACTACAGTGGGACCAAGACGACGAAAGAAGCCTTCAGTCGGAACATCGAAATCATCCAAGGTGACCATTGTGCCTCGTCTTCCTTTTCAAAAGGCGTTGTTTGCTACTAGATTTGGCTTCGAGACAACAGTTGAGGATGTTAATTCGCTTCTTGAACCTGTCCTACGGGGGAAAACTGTTAGCTGCACGAAGCTGAAAACAAGATTTCCCTCCTACTCTTCTTTTCATGTTTCGGTCGAACAAGACCTTTTTGAAACCATTAATAACCCAGACATTTGGCCCGAGGGGTGTATCTTTCACCAGTTTTTTGGAAAGCTTGATATGACGCGAACGTCACTACCAGATAGTACTGATGACTAAACAACAGATTAAGTGCTATTATCAGAACACTCGCGGTTTGAGGACGAAAGCGGATGACTGTATGTCAACTGTTGTTTCCACTAATTTTGACATGTTCTGTTTAACTGAAACTTAGCTATTGAAAGAAATTTCCAGCACCAGTTACTTTCCAACATCATACAGTGTTTATCGAAAGGACAGGGATTACGGTGCAACTGGGAAGAAATTTGGCAGGGGGGTGTTGACAGCCGTGCGGGATAACATTAAATCATGCAGAAGGGTAGATTTGGAAACTTATGCAGAGTGCGTATGGGTTGAATTATTAACACGCGATGGGTTTAATTACCTCGTCGGAAACTGTTATTTTCCTCCACTCTCGGATTCGAGTGTGTTTCTTAAATTATTTACAAAAGCTTGAACAGCAAATTGATTTTTCGAAATTTAAAGTACATATGTACGGCGATTTTAATCTACCAGGAGTGAACTGGTCGACGGCATAAGCAGTAGCGGAAATAGTCAAACGGCAGTAAAAGTGTCACGTCTAGTAGATTTCATTAATTTTAATGGTCTAACTCAGCATAATCAGTTCACGAACGCGGCTGGGAATGTTCTTGATTTTTTTCTTTCAAACTGCCCTATAGACAGTGTCATGCCAGTTAGCGATACTCTTGTGCAACCTGACGTTTTTCACCCGCCCTTCATTGTATGTTTTTCTTTGCCGGTGAGGTCTCGTGACAGACAAAATATAACCAGATATGACTATCATAAAGGTGATTATTTAGGTTTATATACGTTCCTTCGTGATAATAACTGGTCAACGGTTCTTCATGATAACTGTGTAGATTCTGCGACTGAATCCTTGACGAAGATAGTGAAAAATGCAATCGATGCATTCATTCCAAAGCGATTGTCTAAGCCTTCTAAATACCAGTTCTGGTTCTCAAGGGAGCTGAAACACTACATGCGTAAAAAAGAACACTATCATAAATTGTTTAAAAGAACCGGCATTGAGTTATGGTACATAAAGTTCAGTGTTTACAGAGCACTTGTAAAGAAACTGTTTAAACACGACAAATTCATTTATAAAAAATCGGTAGAAAATAGTCTCTACCGTGAGCCTGATAAATTCTGGCGATTTGTCAGGAAGCACACGAAAGAGTCTGCAAGAAATATTTATTTACGTACTGATACGGACTACGTTACAAACCCTGAAAAAGTAGCTAATATATTCCAAACTTACTTTCGTGAATGCTATTCCAAGGAAGAATTCAAAAGCAAGTCTTCAATCTGCGCCACTGGTTGGAACGACAATTTCACATTTAGTGAGGTCGACATAAATGAAATTTTAGAGGCAATTCAAAAATTAAAACCGAAGAAGTCAGCGGGAGATGATACAATACCTAACTTTATTATTAAAGGATGCACTGATTTGTTTGCCCCTTTACTTATGCACATGTTCAACCTATCGCTGAGAAATGGTGTTTTCCCATGTCTTTGGAAAAGGTCAGTGATAGTGCCAATACACAAAGCCGGTGACGCGTCTAGGGTAGATAACTACCGCCCCGTGTCTTTGTTGTGTTCTTTTTCAAAGGTTTTTGAGATAGTTTTACATGCCCGTCTTTCTTTTTACTTTTGTCGAAAACTAAGCACCGTTCAGCATGGAGTTATAAACGAGCGTTTAGTAGCCCCGTGTCTTTGTTGTGTTCTTTTTCAAAGGTTTTTGAGATAGTTTTACATGCCCGCCTTTCTTTTTACTTTTGTCGAAAACTAAGCACCGTTCAGCATGGATTTATAAAAGGGCGTTCAGTAGAAACGAACCTTTGTTCTCTCCTTGAGTATACTGTCCCATTCGTTCTTACACGTGGGCAAGTTGATATTGTGTATTTTGACTTATCAAAAGCCTTCGATAAGGTAAATCATGACTTACTCTTGTATAAGCTCTCTGTTTACGGCGTTTCGTCGTCTCTTTTAAACTTATCTCGTAGTTATCTGTCGGATAGAAAGAGTAGAATAAGAATCTTGAATAGCTTCTCAGATGTATTTACTCCAACTTCGGGAGTCCCTCAAGGATCGAATTTGGGGCCGCTACTTTTTCTTATATTCATCAGTGACATAGAATTGTGCATCCAGAATGCGAAACTGCTCTTATTTGCGGACGATATTAAGCTTTATCTTAGTATCCAGTCGGAAGATGATTGTGCTCTTTTGCAAGAAGATGTATCACGTATCTCAAACTGGTGCTCATGTAACTTTTTGCTGGTCAATCCAGATAAAACAAAAGTGCTATCTATGTGTAGAAAACGCGAAAGAATTTTACATCAATATTTTATCGGCAATTCCACTATTGAACGTGTGGAACAAGTTCGTGACCTTGGTGTTTATTTCGATAGTAATCTTACCTTTTCATATCATGTTACACAAATTGTTGCTTCTGCCTTTAGAACAACGGGGATGATATCACGTTTGACGCATGATTTTTCAAATATAATGTGCGTAGTTCGATTGTTTTGTTCCCTTGTACGAGTTAAACTTGAGTTTTGTAGTTCAGTGTGGAATTCGCTAACAATGACCGACGCTGCACAGATAGAAAGAGTTCAGAAGCGATTTATACGCCTTGTTTACGATAGATATTTTGATAGAAAATGTTATTTTGATTATGAATACCTTCTTAGAGAACTTTCACTCCAGAACCTTTCAAAAAGAAGGATTGCTCGTGACATTATATTTTTATACAAAGTGGTTCACGGCCAAATTGATAGCAATCTTGTGTCGTCTTTAAACTTTCATGTACCGGCCCGAGTCGTTAGAAACTCAAGCATGTTTTATAGATCTATCCAAACGAGACCGTCCCCTTCGGCTAGAATGCAAATTTGTTTAAATGAATTTCCGACTCATGCAGACATATTCTTAAATTTTGCTGCGTTCAAACGACTACTTGATATGCATATTTTTGGTTTATGATTGTGAAATGTTTTAATTTGGAGAGCATATGTCGGGGGGGGGGTTGAGATTGTGTACTGTTTCAGGCGTTTTTTTTTCCCCTTTGTAAACTTTTTATGTGCCACCACACTGTAACCAATAGGTTGTTCTGGGGCATTATACAAATAAAGGATTATTATTATTATAATAATAGGGATGTGCAAATAGTGGATTTTGAGTTCCAAACAAATTGTAAGCGAATAGTCGTTCTGCCTGAATCTTTTTAAATGAAATATGGGATAGTTCTTCCAAGCCTTTTAGTACTGCTGCACCATGCCTGAACAAGAACCCGCTGAACTCGTGAAGGTTGTTCCCAAGCTTCTTCTTGTCTGTGTCTATGCTAAGTTAACTTAATAATCTATATATAGACTGTGGCCTCAGAAAGTCCGGTGCCTACATTGGTATCACAATTAAACGACTAATTTGACAATAAACTAACCCTATAGAGACACACTGCAATACCTAATCGAGGGAATTTATAGATCTTGCTATATGCAAATATCCTTTCTTTAATCTCTAATTGAAGAAAAAGACACTTACAAATGATAAATGGAGTAGCAAGTGCTGTTTTAAAGGCTGCTGTTTTCTATACAAATCTTATTCATATTTGCTCTTTGAAAGCAGGTTGTCAGGGCATCTGTGCCTAAAAACAGGAATGTACTGTAAAATCCCATAAGGATGCCGACCCAAAATGAGGAGATAATTGATGAAAAACATGGGGTGGGATATCTTTGAGGAAGCGACAGGAAACTTTATGAAAAATTTGTGATAAACACTGGGACACCCGCTACAAACCACGTGACATGAGAACTGATACCACAGATCGCAGACACGACAAATTTGTGTTTCACGATGCACTGAACACACGGGAATTCGCTACAAACTCCTGTGTCACGGAAAAAGATACCGCAGGTTGCAGACACAGCAGGTTCGCGTTTCATGGCAGGAAGGACCTGCAGGTACCCGCCACAGACTCTCATCTCACGGGAATGGATACCGCAGGTCGCAGATGCAGCAGATTTAAGTTTCACTCTCCAATAAACATGCATGAACCCGCTACAAACTTGCCTCTCATGAGAGCCTATATATCGCACTCACAAATTACGGACAAAAATGCGAAAATCTGCTACGAACTCGCATGTCATGGGAACGGATACTGCAGGTTGCGGATGCAGTAGATTCACATTTCACGATGAAATATACACGTGGGAACAACTTTCGGTTTACGGGAACTAATATAGCGCGCAGATCGCGGACAAAAACGCAGGAACCCAGGACGAACTTGCTTGTCAGATGTACCGGTACTGCAGATCATGCAATTGTTGTGATTCCTGTTATACATTGCGTGATGTCCGACGGGAATTTGGGTGTGGGCAATGTTTTAAAATTATACGTTATGGATATTTAGCCAGAAAAAACGGGATGGGCAATCTCTTTGGGGAGGGCGTCCTTAAGGAATTTTACGATAGTTATCAACGCTAACAAAGTTTCTGTCTTTTTTTTTAAATACAGCAGGCACGCACATGCACCATCCTGCTTTGAAAACATGCTTTTCTCCTAAGCACCCAACTGCAATATTTGTGCTTACCGAAGTGTTGATTGCAGCAGGTCAGCCCCATTGAGCACGCTTCTTACCGAGCCTCGATGCACTGTGGAAAAGCAACCCCGCGGAGCTCGCTTCTGCACGTGTTGCTTCTTCGCAGTGTACCGGTGTCCTGTAAGAAGTGCGCTCAGTGGGGCTAGCCCATCAACACTTCGAAAAATATGAATATCACAGTTCATCTCGAAGCGAATATTGAATGGCGTATTATTCGAAACTATTATTAGAATATTTGAACATTTGAACAATCCTAAATAACAATTTTTATTTAAAGTGCTCAAAAACAACCACAATGGTCTTATGATTGGTGCTTCTCCACATGAAAGGGGGGGACGTCGGCCTTGAAAAACGAAAAATCGTGAAAGAACTGTTTTTTCGAAAATTACTTTTATATGTTGTTTATTCCATAAACTATCTTCCTTTTAATTGTCAGCCCCTAATACATCAAAAAACTATGTTTAAGAAATTAATTACAAGGCCGTGATAGCTTCTAAATGGTGGTCAAAACACTAAATCAAGCCCACCTTCATGCGATCCGCGCTCCCGTTCCTTTTGGCCGATAACCACCATCTTGGTCTTGTTTGGGAGCTGAATTCTTTCTCTTCCTTTTGCCGGCTTTCAAAATGGCATCTTCCGTGTGGTTGTGGCGTGGTCGGTGGTTTCCTCTCTCGCGATTGCGAAACCGCGATTGACCAAGCACGCATTCCTCAAAATCTGCAACTGCCATTGGTCGCGACACGTGTTCCCTCTCCCCGGGTGCTTCCTCCTCCTCTCCATTCCTCCCGTCTGCCGCTCCTGTTGTCTACCATGGCAGTGGTCTGCCTGCTTTCTTTTCGTCAGGTCCGCTTTGCATTTTGCCATTTCTTAGATGGTTTCTGACACTTTTTTTTAGCAGTTTCGCATCTTTTTTTTGCATGTTTCATGGCTGTACACAATGCCAGCAACAAAGTTCAAGGTGGCGCACGCTTTCGGTATGGTGGCTAGAAGGGGAGGTGTATCGGTCCCACGGCTCGCCCCGTTGTGCGGAGTGTTACGTTGTCGTATGACGGCGGCAGGTGGCGCTAGCAAGCCCAGCCCGATCTGTTTCTCCGGAGACATCGGCGGCTACCGGTGCTCTGCCTGTGTTGAGTCATTCGCCTGGACCTCGTGTTGGTTGGTTCGTGTGCTTCCGTGAGCTACCACTTATTAGCTTAAACGTCTTTCTGTTACCCGTGCCTTTTGCAAACATGTGAGCGAAATATAGCGAGGCAGAGCACTGGACAGAATGGGGAAGAGGCAGACGCACTGCTTTGCGCCGGGGTGCTCAAGCGGCTATGTTTTGACACGAACGAAGACACACGTGTCCTTGTTTGGTGTGCCTAAACAAGCAGATCGCTTCCAAGCGTGGCAGCGCGCCGTTCCAAGAGCCGACAAAGAACTCGACGACAGGTCAGTCCTCTGTGAACTGCACTTGACGAACGATATGTCGTACGCCACTTCACGCATACAGTGAGGGGGGAGCTCGTTCAGATCCCTCGCGACCGACCTATCCTCACGGACGATGCGGTATCTACAGTTTTCCCCAATCTGCCGGCGTACCTCTCAAAGCCGCTGCCGAAGAAGCGCCGAACAAAAACATTGTCTGAGGGCCTCCCTTCGAAAACACCTCGAGCTGACATTGAAGGGTCAGATTCTGCACCGCAGCTCAACGACGCTGACCTGCCGTGCACCAGCACGAGCGTTCTTCAAGGAGTGGACCTGCAAGACTGTGCACTTCCTAACAACTACTGGGGAAGCCATCTGGTTTCAGGTGCCCCTGAGATTGTTGTGTTCTCAGTGTGCGAGATGGACGGAGGGACGGTAGGCTTGGAGCGGTCGGTTGTGTTCAACACGAGCAACGGGATCTGCGCCCTCGTGATCGTTCAGGGTGCAACTCTGAAGACGGTTCAAGTAGAGAACAAACAAGGAGCCGAAGACTTGCTTAGAGAAGTACAAGCGATGAAAACCTGCATGGGACTGGGAGAAGTGCAGGATCTTGATGAACTGCTTTGCGCGAAATGTAAGCACCGGACATTTGGACGCAAAGTATTCAGTTTGAAGTGCACTGGCACTGTTCAGAGCCAGAACAGCAGATGTGTGCAGTGCAAATATCTGCGCAAGCTGCTGCTGAATGAACTTTCGCGCAAGCGGAGGAGTATCAGGTACCCTGTCCAAGCAACAGCTCACAAGATGCGGATCAAGACGCTCAAGCTAAAGAGAGCAAGAGAAGCAGTTGCTGCCATGAAGAAAAAACTGGCAGAAATGAAAGTGAAAAACGCACAGGTTAGGCCATCAACCCTGGATGAAGAACTCAAGCGCTTGCCAAGCATGCAGCAACAGCAGGTGAGAGCTTGCCTTGAGGCCTCCAAGCGTAAAAGTATGTGTGGAATGAAATTCACAGATGAATGGGCACTCGAGTGCATCATCATGCTGATGAAGAGCCCTCGTCTGTACGAGCACCTTCGCAAACAAAAGACGCTTGTCCTGCCGGGGCGTACTTGCCTCTGCACATACACTCGTGCGTACAGGGGTGGATTTGGCCTTAACATAAACATGTTCCGTTGCCTTGCTGAAAAAACAAAAACCATTGACAACTCCATGTGCCACGGCGGGTTGCTCATTGACGAGATTAAGCTTTCTGAGCACCTGAGTGTAGGACAAGGTGGCAAGCTTGAAGGGTTTGTGGACTTGGCCGACTACACCACCGAGAAGGAAAAGCACCTCATGTGCGACCATGGGCTGGTTCTGCTATTTCAGCCGTTTGGTGGAAAGTGGCATCAGATCTTGGGTGTCTTTGGGTCGCGATCTAATGTAAAAGCCGAAATGCTCCCACGTATCATTGTAGATGCTATTCTGATGACTGAGAAAGCTGGGCTTTTCATTGACTTTGTGACATGTGACGCTGCTGCATGGAACAGGCGTATGTGGAAAATATTTGGAATTAAAGCAACGTCAACAAAAGTCGTCTGCAAGACGGAGCATCCTGCAGACCCCAGCAGAAAGCTGCACTTCATTTCGGATTTTCCACACCTGGTGAAATGCTCGAGAAACAACATGCTGATTGCAGGGTTTTGCACACCAGAAGGACGAGTTCTAGTAGAGCACATCGAAGAAGCCTGGAAGTGTGACAACAAGAGCCTCACACCACTGAGAGCCATGCCACGCGTCACAAAACCGGTGCTACACCCGAACGGATTCGAGAAAATGAGTGTCAGCCACGCCATCCGCCTATACAGCGACGAGGTAGTCCGGGGCCTTTACCTGTACAAGCAAGAAGTAGAGGGCAGGTTTGGTACAACAACAGCAACAGAATGCTTTGTCAAGAAGATGAGAGACCTTATCAGTGTAATGACATCTCGCAGCAGCAAGGACGCCTTAAGGCCTGGGTCAAGAAAGGAGGCTGTGCTGCAAGAATTTCTCGATTACCTCAACACATGGGAGGCATCGGCAGGAACGCAAGGGCAGGGCTTCATGTTACGCTTTCAAGCACGCTTTCTCTCTTGGATTACGTGACAGGAGAGTTGGGGTACAGGTACCTTCTGACATCACGACTTGGTCAAGATCCCATTGAAAACCTCTTCGGGCTCCTTCGTCAGATGTCGGGATGTAATGACCATCCAACACCTTCACAGTTTCTCGTCTCTGTAAACTGCCTGACATTCGCCAACCTTGCAAAATCGCCAACAGGAGGGAATGTCACAGGAAGCACCCTGAGGAGCCTTCTTAACCCAAGCAACGCACAAGACGCTCAGAGACAAGTCGATGACCTCCTTGACCTTGGCAACCTTCAGGAAGCCAAAGCCACGCTGGATGCTTGTGGCATCGTTACCGACCAGCTGTCCCTCACACGTGAACGAAGTGACTCGCGCCTGGTGTTCTACATTGCAGGGTATGTAGCACGCAAGTGCATACGCAAGACAAACTGCAGAGAATGCACTGAACGGCTGCTCCAGGAATCTGCAGCAGCACCCAAGGAAGCATGCCTGACGAGTGCTGTAAACCGAGGTGGACTTCTTTACCCATCCGCAGCTCTGAACCTGTTAGTGATGTCTCTGGAAAATGCATTCACTGCTTGCTTTAGTTCCCGAGAACTTGGACCGGACAGCATCCTCGATGTGTGCTCTTTTTTGCAAGCATGCTGACTGGGCTCTGTTGGCTGCACTCCACACAGCACCACATTGACAAACATGATCATTAAGTTTTTCATCTTAACAAGGTTGCACTTCCTTGTCGCCACAAAGAATGCAAGTCGGCAGGAGAGCAGGGAAAGAAAAAAACACTTAAAGATCAGGCGTGTGCTGTAAAAGCCAGTATCGAGTTTGTTGCTAGCTGGCATTATTGCATTTATTTTTGAGTTTTTATGAAAGGCGCTCCGTTTGTGACTACTGAAATGTTTACATAGTTCTGTTGTAGAAACCCTGATTTATAAGACTGACTGCTGGCTCATGTTTGTGCTGCTGGGAAGATGTTCACTACCCTGTTTTGAGTTTTGTGCTTATTAAAGTGTTCATGCATTCTTTGGATTGACGTTGAAGTATTTTACACTGTGCAATTCACCCTTTATTTTGGTGTGATGTGCCAGGGCTCTCAATTATATAGACAACTTTATGAAACAGTTAAAAATAGTATTTTCGATAAAATTCTTAATAGACAAGTACAAAGTTCTAAGAATCGACTACCCGCACGCAAGAACACAAAGCCTTAACACGAGTAAAATTCTGCTTTCTCAGGTACCCAATTATTTCAAATTTATTAGGCATAACCTCGCTGGTACCTCTGGATTATTGGACAACAGCTTTAGTAATGCAGTAAAGAAAGCGTGAACATCAAACGCTGACAAATCAAGTCATTATCGCCCTCTGCTTGTAACCCGACACTCAAAATCTCCCGCTCCAATCTTATTCTACACTGACTCATCAAAAGATTCAGGCAAGAACGTAAGTGGCCACTTCGCGCAAGGTTCCGTGATCGGCCCACGATTAAAACACAACAGAGGTGCAAATACCGAACTAACATGCTACATCTGTCGAACAAAATTAAAATCTCAGTCCCTTATTTCTTGTGGCACAAGAAAAAGAGTTGCATCGGAGTTAACACTACAAACTGAACAAACCGCAAAAACGTGCAGACGACAGCGCGGACACGGAACAGGCTGATCGGGCTGCTGACCATAGCGCCTCTCGCGGCGTCATAACGCAGCGCGACGGCCTTGCCTCCTCCGACCGTCACACCTCCCCTTCTAGCCACCATACTTTCGGTGCACGAAAGTGGTCCATGAAGCTTCTTCGGATGGCGAGGTTGGAAACCTCCGTGCGTCATGTTGATGCTTCTAAAGGGGACTTTTCTGTGCCATCGGCTGTCGCCGACGACGCATTCGTCGTCCCAGATCACCATGCTTCGGAAACGTCTGGAATGCTGACGCCGACCACCTTGGCAGCTTTGAACATCGTGGGCCCCAGTGGCAGTATCAATGTTGTGGCAACGGGTGGGAACGTATCGTCCACCGTTCGTTTGACAACTCATTTTCTGACGTAGGAAGAAATCGAAATGGATTGTGCTTCCTGGTCAAGTCGAGCTTAGTGCTATGTCAGCAACCAAAAGGAAGTTTCAAACCATGAAGCCTGATTCAGCAGCCCCCACTACTTCATCTGCTACAAATTCAGAGGCAAAGTTCTGCCTCGTCCAGTTGGATGTTTTGAACACTCTGCTCTGCTCCACACTGTGCAAGCATTGTTTGGAACCCGGCCTGACAATCCAAGAGAGCGCCAAGCTTGGACTGGCCATGAAGCTGGAGGTTGTGTGTGCTATTTGTGGCGTTCTGTTTTCTGCTTGGAGTTTGCCATGCCAGCAAGACTCCGTGGCTTTTGAAGTGAACATTCGCGCCATGATGGCCATCAAGAAGATTGGGAAGGTGCAGACAGCTCTCAATGATTTCTGGGCAGCGATGAATGTTTCCCATAGAGGCCTTCATCGCGAGACTTTTCCGGAGCAACTGAAGAAGACTTTCAGAGAGTCACAGGCCCAGGGCTTGAACGGGTTTTACGCAGAGCTGGCTACTGCTGTAAAGGTTGCCTACGAAAAGATAGAGGCAAGTTTTCACAAGGACATAACTGTGGCGTTCGACAGGACGTGGTACAAAGGTTTGCATACGTCCCACATTGGTGTTGGATCAGTGATCGAATACCACATGGGCCTCATTTTGGATGCCGTGGTGCTCTCAAATTTGTGCCTTGGATGTCAGACGGGACCACAGCCTAGAGACCAAGGGTATGACAGCTGGCATCAGCACCAGATATGCCAGAAGAACAATGATGCCAACTTAGGGAAGGTGGACATGGAAGCAGGCTTGACCCTTTTCAAGCGATCTTTTGAAAAGCACGACCTGCGATACCCAATGCTTGTCTCTGATGACGACAGCAGGACCTTTTCAGCCTTGATGGAAGAGAATGTTTATGGAATAGTCTCTGTCATCAAGGAAGAATGCCTGAACCACGTTCAGAAGGGGATCGGGACGGCACTGCAAAACCTGGTCCAGAAGAGCGACCAGTTCTTCTGTGATGAAAGTTCTTATCGACAAGCTGACAAACTTCTACGGTTGGGCCCTATGCAACATCTCGAAGGACGTGGCAGCAATGTAGCGGGCAGTCATGGCAACTTTGCACCATGCCACATCGACTGATGATTGGCCCCACCATGAACTTTGCCCAGAGGGAGCTGAGTCGTGGTGCCGCCACAGAACTTACAAGGCAAGAGGTGAGCAACAGTCCAAGCACAAACACAAAGTCTCTGACTATGTGGCTGTGGCTATGTGGCTCGTCTATGACGACCTGTCTCGAGCTTCCCTTCCGCAGCGGTGCTTGGGAGCTGAGAGCAACAGTCCAAGCACAAACACAAAGTCTCTGACTATGTGGCTGCGGCTATGTGGCTCGTCTATGACGACCTGTCTCGAGCTTCCCTTCTGCAGCGGTGCTTGGGAGCTGAGACCCAGAATGCCTCCCACTTGTTTCACGCAGTCCTCTGGTCACTCCTGCCCAAAGAACAGCATGCGCCGCTCATTGCTGTGAAAACAGCACTTCATGAAGCAGCGCTGCGGTTCAGTGCCAGCTGCTGTAAAGCAGCAAAGGAGATTTTGGCTGCACTGGGGCTCCAGCCAGGTCATCTAACCCTCCAGCAAGCTGTCAAAAAAGATGCCCTACGCTTGCACAAAGCTGAGAAGCAACAGGCAAGGATGGAGAAGCAAAACAGGAAGAAAGTGTGCAAGGACACTTCCAGCTACAACACAGGATCATTCTAACCTCAAAAATGTTTGTGCAATTTTCAAGAGCCGTTCTTTTCAAAATTGATTTTTTTTTCTTTCGGTGGTCTTAAGAGCGCCATATGTTTGCAACTACTGGATGTATTCGAGTGCTGTTTCTTGTTTTCCGTTCCTAAATAACATTGTGAGACGTGACAATTTTCTATTTTTGATAACTTGAGTCAGGAGTTTATAATAAACACATCAAACTTGATGAATGGGGCTATAACAAAAAAACATAAATTTAATATTGCTCAAAAGTTTTTTTTTCTCTAGAGATAATATCGAAAATGGCTTTGTCTTGACCTGGGATATCTATCCAGGATTCATTGTAACAAATTTCATACTGCCCCTATTTGTTGTGATTTCTCCACGCCCAGAAATATAGAAGCACATGAACAATTATGACACCTAGCAAGTGATGGGGGTTCGTCATGCAACTTTGCATTTACTCTTGTGCTGATGTTATGAACATACCCTAAAAATTTTATTGTGATATCTCTAAAAATGAAAAGAGCCTTGAGCCTTTCTACTCTTGTGAAGAAGGAAGAGCAGCAGAGCTGTAGCTTCTCGCGGTGGCTTTCCAGGCAAGCGATCTGCTCTTCTTTCGCAAGGGAATCTGAAGCGCTCGACGCAGTCGAACTTTAGGCGATAGCGGCCTCGCGGCGGTTGTAGAACCATTCGCGATGCTGCTGCACACATTGCAGCGCGTTTTGTTCCCGCTCTTTTTCCTCCAAAGAAATGTTGCCGGCATCTATAAGTGACGGCAGCAACCAGTTGTCTGGTTGCCGAGGCTGGAAAGTTTGCCGCGATCTATGAGCGATGGTGGCAACCAGACAACCGGCAAACACAACACTCTTGACAGCTACCACCATCTATGAGCGACGGCGGCAACCAGAGTGTTGTGTCGATATTTGTTTGGTACCGGACGCGATCCTGGGGAAACTAGCCCTTTACAGCTCTGCTGTAAAAAAGTTCTGGGGCCCATGTCCTCCCTTAAGGTAAGAAAAAAAAACAAAAAAAAAACGGAAGAAAATGTATGTATATAATCGCACTCGACAAACAATGCAAATCAATACAAAGCACAAAAAGGAAGCTACCATATTTACTCGCATAATGATTACATTTTTTTTTCATGAAAAGTGATGCGAATCAGGGAAGTGCGTCATTACGTGCCGGGAAAAATAAAATAAAATTATCAATGATCATTGTGGAGGGTCCATTCGCTATGTGAGTAAATACTGTAACCAGTGAAGACAGCTACAATGCAGCCTAGTACAGTGTAAACCCCGGAACAACGGGCACATGCATTAGCTTTCCAAAAAGACAGGGCATAACAGAAAAAACAACTTCATTAGACGTTTCGCCTCCCATGCGGGAGGCATCATCAGTAGTTACACAGCAAATGCAGGGTTCAACCTAAACCTGCATTTGCTGTGTAACTACTGATGATGCCTCCCGCATGGGAGGCGAAACGTCTAATGAAGTTGTTTTTTCTGTTATGTCAAGTCGGCGTTCTTATTTTAATTATGACGTCTCCCGGCTTTTGGAGTATTTTTGCAAAAAGACAGGGGGAGTTAGCATCCTGTCGTTCAAGAACAGCAGCAGCTTGTTTGCAAATAGTCAGTTTGGCGTTGATCGTCATTCGTCCCTGTTCCTTCTCCTCGGCTTCGTTTGCGCGCACGCTCTCTGTCAACGCACCTCATGACTTTTGGGCGCGTCTTGCGCAGGTCTCTCTGCGTGTCACCTGGCTGGAGGCCCGTGTTGACCATGGGAGTGCCGTGAGAGAGCCCCTGCCCCCGGCACCGGAGGGAGGGGTGGTGTCCCTGCAGCCCCAGGTGCTCTACCTGGGCTGGCTGCCCACCCACAGCAGCGAGCGGGTCAAGCGGCAGAGTAGCAATGCCTGGCTGCACCGCATCACCGACTACCTCGAGAACGTGGAGCATTTCAAGGGCGTGCTGCAGGACATGAGGGTCAGTGCCCACCCCCCCGCCGCTGGGGCGGCCCGGAGCCTCTACAGATAAGCTACGCTTTGGCGTAGCGAATCTTCGGCCATCTCAGTGCTCGAGATCGTTGTTACCAGTTGTCTGAAACTCGGTCTAAATCTGCAGGGAGCGGTCTTCTATCCTCTAAAAATGGTAAAACAGTTGGTGACGAAGCAATGCGGAGCGGAAGTTTGTATGCTTTTTTTTGCAGGGGTTGTGGCGACATCAGAACGCCGAGCTCTTATTGGCTCTGATTGAAGGATAGTGGGTAGACCTCAAGGCGGCTCGCTTTGAGGTCTACCTACTATCCTTCATTCAGCGCCATTCAAAGCTCAAATCCTCCTGATGTCATCACAACCTCGGCAAAAGAAGCAGACGAACTCACACTCCGCATACGATATTGCCCGAACTTAGTGACACCGAACCGGAAGCTTAGGAAGTCGCATTTTCAAATTGTAACAGTTGCCACTTGCTCTCGTTCTGCTATAGGCACCAAATGGTGGCACCAACGAGAAAACCTACGAATGTAGTGTTGATACTCGAAACTTTGCTTATTTCGTGGCTCTAGGACTTCTTAACTCTTTGAAAACTTGACATAAAAATACCGAGCACGCTTCCACGTCACAGAATTCTAAGTGGAGAGTCAAAACAAAATGAAAATTTTTGTTTTGAACACGTCGCGGTAAGCACCCAACCCTATTCTTAGAAATTTGAAACGTACGCGAAGGACATGTTAAGCGGCCGCCCGAGCAAATCTCCTAGCCCGATGAGCTAACCGAGGTTTTCTTTTCGCTTTGGCCGCTTCTCGAAAGAAAGGGTGCCTTTTTTGCCCGCGACGTGCGAAGAAGTATAAGCGACAGCTGTAGCACATTCGCGCACCTGGGGCAGAAGAGACACAGGTTGAGCGCATTATCCGAACCGTGGAGTGCACGTCACAAGCGGAGAGGAATAGATCCGCTTTCGTCACCTTCCTGCACATTTTGGCCGCCCAGGCTCGGCCCGTAACGCGCTGCGCGGCGGTGCACTGCCATCGACTTCCAGGGGGATCTGCCGACATCGACAAAGCGATTGCGGCGCAGTCGAAAGCGCTCCACGAAGTTGGCACTGCCATAAATCTGCTAGCGGAAGGTGTCCAACCTGAGCCAAATCTGCCGGTGGAATATGCACGCTTTAAAAAGGGCACTTTTGGCGCGCTCCAAGTCTGTGAGCGGAATATGCCATTAATTACTGGCAGCTGAAAAAAAAAAAAAAACGTGGGGCATGGGTAGTCTTGGGCATCTCATTATCACTCTGCGGCCAATGAGAGTGCGTCATTTTTCATTAAGAACTCCAAAGGATGAATTGCGAAACAAAAAGCCTGAAGATAATACAACACTCCCTGCTTTCATTAGACTGTCAACGACTATCGTTAACCAATAATGATAATGAATTATAATGCTAGAAATATGCGTGTCCTTCCGCCATACACTCCGTGCGTTACGACTTTGCCCAAAGGGTTAAGATGCCTTTCGTTTTGTGCCGCAATGCGTGCCGATCGACTTCGTGCGCCTGACCTCTTTCTTGCCCCGGAACGACACGCAGCTCAACAAGGAGCCCGTGCCGCTGCTGAAGGGGCGCCAGCCGCAGGCTGAGGACGGCGCTGCCCTGGTGAACGTGCTGGAGAGCAGCAAGGTGGACGCCGGGGTGGTGAGCGACGACGAGTGCTCGAGCGGCCCGTGCCTCAACGGCGCCACCTGCACCGACATCTGGAACGCCTACAGGTGGGCCAGGAGCCAACACGGGCTGCCCGAAAACGCGCGCGAGGTTCGCGCCGGGCACGGGCCGCCATTGGGCGGGAGAAGCGGACGAGTCAAAAACTGCACCTGCGTGGGCAACGGCAACTGGAATTACTCGTTTGCGTTTTTGACGCACCGATCGACTGCTTTAGCTGAATGCTGCGTCGGTGTTCGGCCAGAGCTCGTCTACAATTGGTGAAGCACCAATGGATGTTTTGCAAAAAATTCCGGAAGGCCCGTGTGCTCCTCCTTGCCACCACACCAACCAATGCTGAAGCGAGCAGGGGGAGAGATGGGGAGTAGCGCAGTTGCTCACCTGCCCTTGCCCGCGCTTCCTTCTTCGTCTCCTACGACCAAATCTGCACAGTATCATTCCCGGCGTTTCTTTCGGTGCCACGGACAACATGCACAGTTTGCCACGGGTCTGTTTGGCGCGAGTCCCGGCTGAATACCAGCTCATCGCTTCTGCCCAATCTACCTTGAGCCTGATCGAAGAAGGTCACTTAAACGATCCGGTGCATAGACCTTGTTTTGGCTGAACACCGAGCTCTGTAGTAAGTAAGCTGGACAAAATCTCCTTATGGTTACATCTTCCTGCAAAAGGCTTGTCGAGGAACAAAGAGCGACGCAGTAAGAAAGGCCCTGCTACTATTCAGTTCAACGTAGAAATGCACATTTTGCCGGGGTTTTTCTTTGAGCATGCAAGTGCCTTTCTTACTTTATCTCTAAACAATCGGGATGGCATAGTGCCATTCGAACCATCCTAAATTTATTAGTATAGAAAAGGTCTCCCGCACACAAGCACGTGCATCTATAAAAACATAATATATTGACAGGTATAACGACAGAAAGAGCTCAAAATTTTACTCTGGGAAGGTGACATTTTCATAGTCTGTATAATATTTTTTTATAAAATTATGCTTGTGATGAGTAAAAAGTCTGTCGGTGCTGTTCCACTCACTTGGTACTGATTTTGCGACTATGCGCATTCCCACAAAAATGGGATGTGAGTGAGGCTTGGTTGAAAAAAATTAATGGGTTGACAGTAATGAACCTCTAAAACGGTATTGCGCCGGTCGGCATGGGACGTCCGATCAGCCTGCTCGGCCCTCAGTAGCTCCGGGGCAAAGTGCTGGCCTACCGGCCTCCAGTTGGGAGATTCAACTCGCGGTCGAGAGGCCCACAACCCGACGGAGGCTTATTGCGGAAAAGATGCTGTGCAACTGAGATTTTGGTTGCACGGCGCTCGATCGCCCTATTAGAGCAGAAAGTTTCTAATGCCCGAGTGCCCATTGGGTTACGAGCAGCGTGCGGAGGCCGGAGCGGTTGCAGCTCGGTCGTCCCCAGAGCGGGCGCGGCTGGCGGGTCTTTCTTCCGGAGAAGCTGTACCCTTTGCCTATCTCCCTCCGTGCAGTTGTGTGTGTCCCGCCGACTTCCGGGGCAAGCTGTGCGAGGAGCTCAGGCCCTGCGTGCGCCACCGCTGTCCCAACCAGAGCCTTTGCCAGGACCTGAAGGAGGGTCACGAGTGTAAGTGCCTCTCTGGACTTGGGGGTGGGGGGTTAAGTGGGGGGGCTTGGGTGAACGCACTTCCAAGCGACGTGTTGTGCCGTGCCCTTCCACCCCCTTACTCCCCTTTCTGTCCACCCTGCCTGGGCCTCGGATGCCTTTTCTAACGGTGTGAAGGCCACTACCGTGTGTGGTTGACTGCAATTACACGTTCGAAAGTTCTCGCCTAAATGCGAAGCCCCACGCACTCTGGGAGGCGCTACTGTCTGTTGCGTGTAGAAATAGGAGGGTTGCCCAGAAAGCCGAGCCTCACATTTTAGTTCCCACCCAAAAATAAAGAAAGACCTTCAAGTTGTAACTTTGACATTTTCTACATGTTCATGTGTAATTGCACAGTCCTCGCTTAGACGACGCTGTTGTAGCAGTCCGTGAAAATGACGACCGTGTCCGACGCACGTCGCGAGCAACGAGCTGTGATTGAACTTCTAGTGGCGGAGGAAGAAACTATGGAAAAAATTTGCAACTGTTAATGTACGGTATGTGAAAGTTGTACAATCATCAGAAACGCGGTTCGACATTGGGTCCAAAGAATTAGGGCTTCGGAAAGTGAAGAAACAAAGCAGCACGATCGCCTGCAGTTGGAGCATCCTGCCTCTGCCACCTACCCAGACATGTTGCGGCACGCCGACAAAATTATTTGTGCGAATTGGCACGTACCGACAAAATTGACCTAACAGCTTTCAGTCAGCGAAGAACCTGCAATTCCAATTCAATTCAATTCTAATTCAATTCAATTTTTATTCAAAAATCAAAATAAATACGGAACACACTGCACAAATGCACCTGGATTTATAACCTACTTGGCTAGTCTTGGATTCATTCCAAATGTCCAATACTAAATAATGCGGTGGATCACCTGTCACCCATGCCTGTGCCGTACACAGATATTTCTCAGTCAAACATTGTTCTTATATAAAATCTTTTACCTGTACTTTCAGACGTTTTGCTTTCTTTTATTGGGAGGCTTAAGAAATTCCATATTTTGGTTTCAGTATATTGTATCACTCTTTTACCATGCATATTATGAGACAGTGGAATGTTAAGATTGTTGGCAAAAAGGGTTACCCTTTTTGACTGAGAGAATATACTTGGTGGTAAAGGTGAATCTTGTTAAAATATTTTGCATCATAACTACAGCTTTATAATTCTGCACTTGCCTTTGAAGTGTTATAATTGGTTGTATGTGGCTTTGATAAGTAAAACCCTAGGATTCCACACAATATTGGAGGTGAGTGTGAAAGATGCTAAAATATATCAACCTAATCAAAGTAGTGACATGTTTTAACTTAAATGTATATAGAATATCCTAGTTTTTGCGCAGGTCTTCTAATGCACCTTTCATTCAAAAGATGTGTCAAGTTTCACTCCAAGATATGAGAGTGCAGCTCTTAGGCGGCCGTTTCTGTCTTGAGTGGCGTTGCCGTCGGCATAACCGCTAGTGATGCAAAACTATCGATAAATTGGCTATCGATAGTGTCTCAGAACTATCAATACTCGACTATCGATAGTATTATCGATAGTTTTTCGATAGTCGACTATCGATAGTGTCTCAGAACTATCAATAGTCGACTATCGATAGTACTATCGATAGTTTTTCGATAGTCGACTATCGATAGTTTTTCTATAGTCAACTATTGATAGTACTATCAATAGTTTTTCGATAGCCGACTATCGATAGTACTATCGATAGTTTTTCTATAGTCGACTATCGATAGTTTTTGACTATACTGGCGACTAATGATACTATCGATAGTGCTATCGATAGTCTTGCACCACTATAGTCCGTTACAACTCAAGAAGGTGGGGCGAGGGTAAGACGGGCCGGGGAGGGGGAAGCAGATGGAACACAAAAAAGAGAAGGAGGTTTCCCCATCTCTCCTCCAGCGTTCCGTCTGCTTCCTCCTCCCCGGCCCATCTTACCCTCGCCCTACCGCTCGCCTCCCCTTCTCCTTTTTCCGCCCAAACTCCCATCTTCGTCATCACTGACAGCTGAACCAAAGTTGGGATGGTAAGTGCCTGGGCTAGTTGGTGTCCCATTTGAAAGAAATAATAAAGCGATAAAAAGAGAAGAGGGAGCGACAGAAACTACTAGTGTCGCAAAACTATCCATAGTAAACTGTTGACAGTACTATTGATAGGTTTATGATAGTCGACTATCGATAGTTTTCCGATAGTCGATTAACGATAGTTTTCCGATAGTCGACTATCGATAGTTTTATTATCGATAGTCAGATTTCTGGCGACTATCGATAGTGCTATCGATAGTTTTGCACCACTATAGTCCGTTACAACTCAAGAAGGTGGGGCGAGGGTGAGACGGGCCGGGGAGAGGGAAGCAGACGGAACGCAAAAGAGAGACGGAGCTTTCCCCATCTCTCCTCCAACGTTCCGTCTGCTTCCTCCTCCCCTGCCCGTCTTACCCTCGCCCTACTGCTCGCCTCCCCTTCTCCTCTCCTCGCCCAAACTCCCGTCTTCGTTATCACTGAAAGCTGAACGAAAGTTGGGATGGTAAGTGCCTTGGCTAGTTGGCGTCCCATTTGAAAAAAAATAAAGCGATAAAAAGAGAAGAGGGAGCGACGCAAACTACTAGTGTCGCAAAACTATCGATAGTAAATCGTCGACAGTACCATCAATAGTTTTTCGATAGTCGACTGTCGATAGTTTTTCGATAGTCGACTATCAATAGTACTATCGATAGTTTTTCGATAGTCGACGATCGATAGTACTATTGATAGTTTTCTGATAGTCGACTATCGATAGTACTATCAATAGTTTTTTTCACAATCGATAGTCAGATTTCTGGCGACTATCGATACTATTGATAGTACTATCGATAGTTTTGCACCACTAATAACCGCGCGTTGCATTATGGGACGTTTCCGATAATGACGTCACCCGTGACGTCACAAAGGTCACTTGTGAAGGTCACAACCTTCATGTGACCTTCACCAGTAAAGGTCGTGATCTTTACGAGTGATGTCACGAGGGTCACGAGTGATGTCACAAGGGGGGGAGGGAGACGGAGGAGAATGAGAGGAGAGGAGGATGGAGGAGAGGGAGGAGGAGGGGAATACCCGCCTCTCCGCACCTTCCCCTCCTTCTCCCCAAGAGCTGTGCTCTAATTCGGCATTACAGAAAATTTTAAACGTCTTTTTTTTTTTATTATTATTTCCACCCTTTTGATATGTTGATTTCCTATCTTAATATCACTCACCCCAGTTGACATACTCTTAGAGGGGGATGAGAATACAATCTAATTTGTCATTTGTTAGTCTAAAGCTAATTTATTATCTAGGAACCATCTCTCTATTAGCTTAAGTTTGTTTGACATTTCTGACTGAAGTAATTCTAGTGAATTTCCAGAGATAAAAAACTGCAGTATCATCCGCATGCATTATAGTTTGCAGTTTGGTCGTAATATTAGCTAGGTCGTTTATATAAATTGAAAAAAAGTTTTGGTCCCAGCACAGAACACTGGGGGACTCCTGTCAACACAAACAGACTAGTTGAGAATTGTTCCCTTATACCTACACGATAAGTAACCCTTAAAGAAATCAAGAGTAAAACCTCGAAAACCATATCTTTGTACTTTCTCCAAGAGTATGCCGTGATCTACAATGTCAAAGGCTTTTTTATGTCCAGAAATAAGCCAACAGCAATGTTATTGTTCTTTATTGCATTGTTAATGATTGGCTAATTGCTAAAACTGCAGTATCTGTTGATTTGCTCTGTCGAAAACCATGTTGGTTTTCACATAAAATATTTTTTTAGTTAAAAAGTCTACTACTCTTGTCGCTATGAGCGGAGAGTGTTTATACAGCTTAATACTGATATTTGTCTGTAGTTTTAAAATGGGTTGACACCACCATCTTTATGTATTGGTAAAACTTTTGCTATTTAAACAGTACAGAGTATGTGCCACAGTAAAACGCTTGATTGTCTATTTTTTCCAACGGTATGGCAAGGACATCAATGTTGTCCTTGATTACATTTATTGAAATACCATCATATCCAGAAGTCTTACCCCTTGGCATAGTTTTCATTATTGACAAAATTTTTTCGCACATAATATTTCTATAGCTAAATGCTAAGAAATCCTGGTAGTTGGTTTGTGTCGGTTCTTCGGGAATTTTAGCAGGTTCTTTACCTATAATACAAGAATACTTATTAAAATTATCCGTGAGGTCTTTTTCCTTACGGCAAGAAGTCGCCTCCAGGTCCGGCAGCACTAGGCTTCATATTTTTGGTTTAATAATGGAGTTTACAATTTACCACATTTTCTTTGTATCCTTTACACATTTTTGTGTCATATTACAGTAGTACTTCTTTTTCCTACGTTGTACGTTGTAGTAATGTCATCCCCTTCCGATAAATTTTATTTTTTGGCCTACTCTATGTTGTTTCATCTCCCATACCAAAAGGCTTTAGATTTTATTACTTCCAATATTTTATGCGTCATCCATGGGCAGGTAGGCTTTTCGTAGTAGCCCCTTTGTTCAACCAATGATGATTCAATTACACATTGACGGAGTTAATTATGAAAACAACTACCGTAAATTCCCGTAAGAACGCCCACCCAAAACATAGAGGTAAATGGTAAAAAACATGGGGTGGGTTATCTTTGGGGATGCCACAACAAAAGTTTATAGAAAATTATTGATAAGCACAGGTGCACTTGTTATAAACCGCATGACGCGGGAACTGATACCACAGATGACTGACAGGGCGAATTCGCGTTTCACGATGCGATAAACACGCGGGAATTCGCTACAAACTCCTGTGTCACGGGAAAGGATACCGCAGGCTGCGGTAGATTCGCGTCTCACGGTGTGAAAAACCCGCGGAAACCCGCATCTCCCGAGAACGAATACCGCAGATCGTGGACACAGCAGATTCAAGATTTATGGTGAAATAAACATGCGGGGACCCGCTACAGCCTTGCCTGTCACAGAAACCGATATCACGCGTGCAGATCGCGGACAAAAACGCAGGAATTTGATACAAACTCACATGTCACGGAAACAAATACCGCAGATCGTCGATGCAGCAGAATCGCATTTCACAATGCAATATACGCGTGGGAACAACTTGCGCGTGTTACAGCTAGAAATTGATATCGCGCACAGATCGTGGACAAAAACACGGCAATCTACCACAAACTTGGGAACGAATACCGCAGATTGCGAACACAGCAGATTCGCGTTTCACGGTACAATATACACGTGGAAACAGCTTGCGTGTTACGGGAGCCGACATCACGCGTGCCGGTGCCGCAGATTGCGCCGTTGATCCATTATTCCTGCCGGACATAGCTTGACGTCCGACAAGAATAGGGGGGTGGGCAATGTTTCGGAATTTTTATGTTACAGATAGTTAGCCAGAAAAATGGGATAGGCAACCTCTCGGGGGAGGGCGTCCTTATGGGATTTTACGGTATACTGTCGAGACCAGTTATAACGAAATAGCAGCTACAGCCAAGAGATCACGATTTCCCATCCCATTTGAACTTTTTCAGTGCATTTGTGTCGGTTTTTAGCGTAGGAAATTAAGCAGCTCCTGTGAATATAGCAAAAAAAAAAATTTAATGATAAAAAAAATTGTGAAGTTTTTTAAGTTTTAAATTACCGTACTTGGCTGCTGCCACCGAGCAGCCACCCAGAATGGGCCGTAGACAATGCTGCAAAGGCCGCAGGCGGCAGCCTCTGCATCATCGTCTGCTCCCCTCTTCTTATCTGGGAAGTGACTTTTTTACATCGCACGCGGAGAAGCCGTCGTGGCATGCGGATAGAGGCGTTCGGAGCGCCAGTGACGACGTACCGGCGGATATGACGGAGAGAGCCTAGATTTAAGAAAGGGAGCAACTCCAACCATTGAGAGAGCATTTGCAATTTAATGGCAGACGCCTCCTGGGCAGATTGGCGCAAGTATGCCTGCATTTGGTTATCACGTGGCCAGTGTGGCAAAGAAACTAGGTGGAGAGGCCGACACGTTTGCAGAAGGTGAACGCTTTTGGGTTTTGACTCCTTGCATGCCACAGCTCGTCTCGGAAACACGGCCCATAAACCATGTGACCCCAATCGAGCAGTTGCTCCCTCTCTTAAATCTAGGCTCTCTATACTACGAAAGACAAGCTTGAGCGTGAACTCAGTGTCGTGTGCGCTTCTTTGTTTGGTTCATGTCTTGTGTCGGCGTCGCTGTTGAGTGTGGTCGCTCTTGCGCAAAAGTCTAACTTTGCCCAAGCACCGATTCGGTGAATCATTGCACTCAACAAGGGAGAGTTCCGACACCGCTGACACCTCAACGGGGAAGACGAAGGCAGTCTCCTTGGAACAAAAGCATGCCATCTTGGACAAAGTGTGCATGAACATAAAGAATGCCGTCCACCGTTGCGTCCTTTGCAGCGACCGTCGGAGCAGTCGACACAGTTCACACGTAGCTGGCAGGATCTTCTCTCGATCTAGCAAAGACACGTGCAGGGAAGCTCGACCGCTTTCTGCAGGCACGATAAACATGTGCCCGTGATGGCTCAACTTATCTTTTTTTTCTGCGTGTCACTTTTATGAGTCCAAATATAACAAACTATTGGGACATAAGATACAAGCTTCTATTGGTTTGGGGA
This sequence comes from Ixodes scapularis, assembly GCF_016920785.2. Taxonomy (NCBI): domain Eukaryota; kingdom Metazoa; phylum Arthropoda; class Arachnida; order Ixodida; family Ixodidae; genus Ixodes; species Ixodes scapularis. The sequence goes on along the minus strand of NW_024609868.1, from coordinate 129,957,650 downwards.
CTTTTTTTTATTAAATGATTCGGAGAACCTGGGGAGGCAGTGGTAATTCGGACCGTACGCAGACTGCGTGGGTGGGCGTGACGGGCGGCCCTTCTCGCAGGCGTCTCCTCGGCGACCCTGGATGGCGGCGTCGGCCTGGTCTACCGTCCCGTGCTCCTCGGCGACCATGCCCTAGACAATGTGTCCCTGCACTACCGGTCCCGCTCGGCCGGCACGCTGTTGACCGTCCGGCACGGGGACCAGCTGCTGTCTCTGTCCCTGACCTCGACGCACGTGGAGCTGTCGTGGCACCCGTTGTCGGCCTCCTCCACCCTCCGGCTGCCCCGCGTCGACGGGGAGTGGGCGGCCGTTTCCGCGACCGCCAACGGGTCGACGCTCACCCTGCGCCAGGGGACGGACGCAGTAGAGAGCCCGTGGGACCCCGCGGAGGCCCCGGAGCTGCGGGGCGCGTCAGCGACGGTCGGCGAAGGCCTCGTTGGCTGTTTGAAGGAGGTGCGCGTGGGGGGCCTCCTGCTGCCCTTCTTTTCCCCGGACATGCTGGGGGAGGGAACGGCGCCGGAGCGCTTCGAGCTGGAGGCGGTGGAGGGGCCCCGCGGGGGCTGCCTGCTGTGCCGGGAAAGCGACTGCCTCCACGGGGGCCGCTGCGAGGACCCCGAGGGGTCGTACGCCTGCGCCTGCCCACCCTCCTTCGAAGGGCAGCTGTGCGAGAAGGACGTGGACGAGTGCGTTGCAGCACCCTGTCGCAACGGTGCGACCTGCCTCAACCTGGAGGGGTCCTTCCGGTGCCTGTGTGCAAACGGCTTCGAGGGCGATCTGTGAGTGACCGTCGGCAGTGGGCGGACCAGGGGGGGGGTAAAGGGGCGTTGACCCTGTGTCCACTCCGGAAAGGTGACGTCTGTGGTGCGCTCGCCACGAACCTCGTTTTTATTCACGGTAGGAAAAGAGGGAGGTATATGATTGGTGCCGTCTCACCGCGAAGGAAGTATGGCGAAGGTTGGATCGCAGTACTGACAAGCACCGAGGGATGGCACAGCATGTCTAGGGGTAATAGAGGCCTATGAGAGCCACTCAAAGAACCATTCTTCTTTGGACGCGGATTTGCAACGGCCATACCCACCGCTTAGCATACGTGGCCTGGCCCGTAAACCGATGGTGCCTGAGATTGCATGAAGCTTGAGCAAACCTTTGTCGCCTTGTTTAGACACCTTTTAAAGCGGTAGCTTTACGGGCGACACCTTCCAGAGGTTTCGGCTTCGTCTCCCTTCGTCACTGCGCTTAGGAAGAAGGGAAAAACGCTTCTCTCCCCTCTTGCTGCGAGGAAGTCGGGACGCTCCGTCGGCCGTTCCTTGCGAGGAAAGCGAAGAGGCCAGTTTAGGCGTCACTCCAATAATTGCGCGTCGCAGAGAGAATCTCTATGTCGTCTGCTTCGAAAAAGTTTTTTTCAAACATTCCTCGCGTTATGCGAAATCCCACTTTGGCAGTATCCAGTTTCTACGCTTAATGTTAGATTGTTGTAGAAACTTCTACCGCGCTTGCCCACTTACTTCACGGATCTCTGGTGGCAGTCGTCTGTGGCATCCACAACGCCAACCACGACGGCTATGAAAATTAACCACGTCGCACCTCCGTCCTCAGGTACACGACGGCACCATTCCACCCGCGTTGTGCAACCATGCCGCAGCTATTGCTTTCATTTCTTCTCGGCCTTGGGCGAAAAGTATTACTTTTTTCTTCTTTCTCCTTCTTTGGCGCATGATTTTGTGTGAAAGTTTTAACCTGCATCTTGTAAAACTACCCTCATTTTTGGAGCAGAAAACTACTTTAGATAAGCTGCACAATCGAACGCCTTTACAACGAAGTTTGCGAGACTGGCGAAATTTTTGTAGTACAGTAAAACCTCGTTATTATAACAAAACGGGATATAACAAACTAATGGATATAACAAAGCAATCATAATTCCCCTTGCTTGTTAATAGTGGGAAGAAATGGACATTGGCTATAACAAACTAATGGTTATAACGAAATAATTACGACCGCTCCTTCAACTTTGTTATAACGAGGTTTTACTGTACATGTAACTTTGTCGTAGTAGTTGAGCCGCAAAAATTTATTGTGCGAAACCAATTTTGTGGGTCTGTACCACCTTGCACGGTGGTGTTGCAGGTGTGACCAGCGGGTATGGTACTGCGAGCGGCAGCCTTGCGAGAATGGGGCGACCTGCTCAGACACCGAGCCAGGCAGCTACAGCTGTCTGTGCAGCGACGACTTCGAGGGAGAGAACTGCACGCTCAGGGTGAGTGGGGCCACCGGGCAGTGTGCTTTCCACCGGAAGGGGGGGGTAGACCTCGTGAGAATTGGTGCTGCCAAACCTCTTGGCACTCTAACTTTATTGCATTATGAAGCTGGAGTAACTAGTGGTAGAAGGGTGCGCTGACTAACTGTTTATAGGGCTGCGAAAAAAATTTGAGGGTATTTTTTTCGCCCCAAAAATAAACTATGCATTGCTGAACACTCAGCGTCCGCCCAAATGGCATGTGGTGCTGACCGCTAGTGCTGCATTTTGGAGGAGACTGGGTGTTTAGCAATGCACAGTTTATTTTTAGCAGGGAAAAAAACAGTTTTTTTTTCTTGTAGACGCTCTCTATATGGCAGTTTTGACTGCAGGAGCTTTTTCCTGCGTGACCTCCTGCCACGATTAATCAGTCTGTTGCCGTGGAGACAATTGGAGCTGCCCAGTTTGCGCAATGACCGATTGCACCGGGGATTGCCGAGTGTGCTCGGACGAAAATTGGGCGTCGTCTGCTTAACCGTGCATCTCACCCTTCAAGGTCATTCTGAAGAAGCTGATGCACTTTATTTGGTGACACAGTCATCGGGGATCCGACATAGGCTGGGGAAGCAGAGTTGGGTTTTAACAAAAATAAAGGCCTGGCACAGTGGAAAAGATATTGGTAAGCTTAGACGAGTTTACAACTGTATGTCTGGATACAAGAAAGTTGTGAATTCAAGGGACAATTAAGGAATCATTATTGAATCGTGAAAGTTCTGAGATGAGGCGTTGCGTGAGGTAGACTGAACGCTGTTCAGAAATCTGCAAACATTATGATTGGATGCGCGACTCCAGGTTAGTGTGCATATCTTGGGGATGTCTTTTTCGTAGTCTTGGGGATTTCTTTTTCGAATGCCTTCTCGATTGTGCCTGCTCCTTGAGGCACATGTAGAACACGAGGCAGCTCTGTTGTAGACGGCTAAAGTTTGGAGACGTCGATTCAGTTTTGTGTTCATTAAATTCCTCGGGGGATTTTTGGTTTTGGTGCTTCGCTCATGGTTTTAAAATCAACTGAAAAAGAAATGCTAGAATATAAATGACCATTTACGTCATCGGGGTGTTTACCCGGAAAATGCCGATATTCTTTTGAAATTTCGTCAGCTTGGAGAAGTGGGAAAGTATAGAAATTTAGGTGCAACGTGAGAAACTATAGAATTGGGTTTTGAGCAATATGTGGATAGATAATGTGATTTAATACCTTACCATTTTCTGGGTTCTCTTTATCCTTATACGGCCATGGCCATGTTTTTTCGGTTTACGCCCGAAAACCCCTCTGGGAAAGGCAGTGAAGTTTGTTGTTCCGGGAGTCCCGTAAAGAGCCTGCAACGTTGGCTCGCTCGCTTGGTTTCAGAAAATTGTGGGGTGTGCCCAAGCGCCCTGCCAGAACCAGGGAACCTGCTACGACATGGAGCCCAAAGGCCGGATTGCGGTAGGTGCTTTCACGGTCGGGAAAGCGGGCAACCCTAGCATGCTTCGATGAGCCCGACTAGGGATTTTTAAAATCCGGCCGATCGGTCAGATTCAGCAGGACCAACTGCGTGGGATTTGGCACGCAATGGTTGGGTGTGCCCCTGCCTCAATATGTGCTCAACTTCCTCACAGTATGTGTGCAGTCCAGCTGGTGGAAGTTGGCGACACCGAATAAGCTATGTTTGAGAGTGATTAGACAATTCCTGACTGTCTTGTGGACGCAACTATTTTGTTGCCTAGTGCGGGACGGGCGCAGTAAGCTGTAGTTACAATTAGAAAATGTGAATTCCTCACTTTGGGTACGGTGTCAGGGAGCTCAGGCTATATTACCGCATTTACTCGAGTAATAGCCGCACTATTTATGAACAAGGCCTTTGCGTCTACTCTCCCACAGAACATATATACAGCCAATCATTGCATTGCACATAAATAACATAGCGAATAACCAGATCGAGAATATGATTCTCCATATAAATTCCATCTTCAAAGATGGTATCTTAGCACAAAGACGTTATCTCTGTCCTCTAAACAGCTGGAATCATGCTGTCGAACGCAGTGATTGGCAATCTGCGTGCTCCGCAGAAAAACGAACCCCCAGGCTTTCTTCTTAAACAGTGCGGCTCTTACTCGAATAAATAGGACAGTTTGCTCCGTCGTGGACTACTTTAACAACCCTGCAGGGCTAAGAAGCATTTCCTGCGATTTCGGATAAAGCTGCACCATGCCTTCCATCTTACTTTTGAAGAAGAGAAATGACAGTCTTGGATTGCAAATATTTGCCATTCAATAAAATACCTATAGGACATTAAAAGATTTTGCAGCGAGATCCAGATCTTTTCTATTCTCTTAAGCGCCGTTCACACTCTTGCGACTGAGTAGGACCGAGAGAAACCAGACCGGTTTTTAAGCCTTTTGCGACTTCTTAGGACCGGATGCGCGGCAGCGGAGCTGGTCCTAAGGGATCGCAAGAGACTTAAAAACCGGTCTGGTCTCTTTGGTCGTACTCGCGGTTGCAAGAGTGTGAACGGGCCTTTAGAGGAAGCCTTCTGAAAAGGTCTTTGGGGTCGCCTCTTGACTACATTCGTGGGACGATGCTACCAACATAGTATATTTCGTGAAACTGACTTCAGATGTGTGATGCCCGTCCCCACATATGTGACACTGCTTCCACTTGTGTGACTTCATCCCCACACGTGACACCATCCTCACACATGACACTGCACCTGCAGTGTGACAATAGACCCACATGTGGGACATCATCCCCACATGTGACATTGTCTACACACATCTGACGCAGCCCCTATCTGCATGGCACCATAACCACATGTGTCGCACCACCCCCATTTGTGTGACAATAGACCCACATGTGGGACACCATCCCCACATGTGTGACATCGTCTACACACGTGTGATGCTGCCCCTACCTGTGTGGCTCCACAACCACATGTATCGCACCACCCCCATTTCTGTGACAACATCCCCACATGTGTGACATCATCCCCACACTTGTGACACTGCTTGTACCTCTCTGGCACCACACCCACGTGTTATACCACCCCCATTTGTGTGGCACCATCCCCAGATGTTACACCCCCCCCCCCCCCCCCATGTGTGACATTATCACACGGAGTGATGCGAGTGTCCCGCGACTGTGCAGTACCGCTGCGAGTGTGGCCCCGGCCACGAGGGCCGAGACTGCGAGCGTCAGCGGGACCTGTGTGCCAGCGGTCCCTGCGAGAACGGGGCCAGCTGCCTGATTAGGGAGCCTGGCACCGTGGAGTGCGTGTGCGCCCAAGGCTACCGGGGCACCTTCTGCGAGGAGTTCATCGACCTGTGCAAAGAGGAGCCGCCCCCCTGCCTACACGGGGGACGCTGCAACCCCTACGTGGGGGGCTTCGACTGCTACTGCTATGGCAGTGAGTGGATCTCTATCGTCCGTTGCGGCTGGCCTTCCCACGCTACGCCGCACTTTACGACAAACCGCAGCAGGTTGTATCTCGTCGATCCAGTGTTGTGGAAGCATCGCGCGACTACGCTCTCCGCCCGTCACCGTACCCTTCCCGAAGGTCACTGGCACTCGCTTGGGACCGGCTTAAATGGCTCGTAGCATCCTCTGTCGTTCCCCGTGGAGTAAAGCAATGGCTCCTAGGTGGCAGGGCCATAGCACTGGATTTTCTGCATTGCTTTTGGGAGGCCAGTGTGAGCCACACGTGGGAGCGCCGCATTTAGCCGGGTGTCCTTACCTATGGAACACGAGTCTTGACCGAATGTGTGTCCAGTCCGTCTCCTGCGTTGTTTAAGGGACATAGGACACTCGGCACTTTGGCCTTGCTCTCTAAGAGGTGCCGTTCCTAGACCCCGACACCCATCTCGTCGTGCATCGTGGCTGAGCTCTGCACTCACAGATCGCCAATTGTCCGTGTTCCAGTGCTCCCCAACGGGCTTTACAGACACTTCAGGGATTGCAAAGGGATACTGTAGTTTTTTCTAATGAAATGTAACCTTTATTAGAGAAAAGGCTCTTAGGCGCCCATTTCTGGCTTGAGCGGTGGCGCCGTTGGTGTAACGGGCATGGCATTATGAGATGTTTCCCATAATGACATCACACGTGACATCACGAGAGTCACTAAGGTCACTAGTGACATCACGAAAGTCACGAGTGATGTCACAAAGGTCACTCATGAAGGCCTTGATGAAAGTCACGAGTGATGTCACAAGCGACGTCACTAGGGTCACGAGGGAGGGTGAAGAAGAGGAGGAGGAGGGGGGGAGGGTAAGGATCCTCCCCTCCGTCCTGCTTGTTGGGAGCTGCACTCTAATTCGGCATTACAGGGAACTGTAAACGTCTCAATTTTTTGGATAACTTTTTAAAATTATTTTTTATTAAAATAATATTTAGTAAATTTTAGAACGTGGCCTTAAAGTTCTCCGCGTTAACGTCGGTCCGCTCGTCGTTCACGATGTTGCGGCTTTCCACGTCCCAAGAGTATAAAAGGGTGTGTTCCTCGCAGCGGGCTATACGGGCAGCTTGTGTCAGACGGACGTGGACGAGTGCAAGGAGCAGCAGCCATGCCAGGGGGGCGCGACCTGCATCAACCTGGAAGGCTCGTACGCATGCACGTGCCCCGCCGGTCGATTTGGGCGGCACTGCCAGCTGAACGACTCTTGCTGGCTGGACCAGCCGTGCCACAACGGGGCCCCCTGCACCCCGGTGGAGGACCTACACCGGCCGTTCTTCTGCAACTGCACGCAGGGCTTCCTCGGAGACACCTGCGCTCTAACAGTGAGGACGCCCCCTTTCCCCAGATTCTCGGCATCTTTGGCGTGGTGATGTCCCGGAGTGCTAATGCTGCCTGGCGTTTTTACCCATGATTAACGTTAAAGCATGAAATGCTTCCTTAAGTTTGATTCACACATTTGCGTTTCAATTCGAACAGGTGCGTTGTGGTGTCAGCTTACAACTGCTTACAACAGTGGCTCTCAAATGAAGGTTTGAAAATCCTTCGACGACACTGGAGATCTTTTTGTGGTTCCCGAAGCCTTCGATTGTCAGTTAAAGCAAACAATAAGACTTCTTTTTTTTTATTTGATGCTGACTGTCCACGAAACTAAATACAGTAAAACCTCGTTATAACGAAGTTGAAGGGAAAGCCATAATGACTTCGTTATAATGATTACAGTGTAGACCGCATATAATGTATGTCGCGGGAGTCGCGAAAATCCGCACTATAAGCGGTTCCGCGTTATAACCAAAACATCAATTTTTCAGGCCAAAATACATGCCATTAGACAACTTACCTTTGTAAAATAATTTATGTTAGATGAAAAATAAAGCTTAGTTTGAGGAAAGTCTTTATTTCACCAGACTAGTAAAGGGCAACTCCGGCCAAAACTAAAAATGAATTAAATTACTGGTATCGCTTTAGTGACACAAAAAACGACCCCAGCCAAAATTTCACGTCCGTGGGACGCCGCATTCTCAACTAATACCCATAATTAAAATGCAACCCGCCGCAAGCCGCTGCTCCTTAGCGGGCGGCCAGCGGGTTGCCGATCGCTAAAGCAACATTGGGCCGTGATGTCAACATCGTTCTCTTTTTTTCCTCCGTTCCGGACGGGCGCACGGCGCAGCCGTCGCGCGCGCTTCTTTGTGCCGCTATTACCGCTACTTCGGCTTGTGGTTGCGTGTTTAGCCGTTGCTTTTACCTGTAGCCCGTGTAGCTTTGGTATAGCCTTTTGTTTATTTGCTTGTGAGGACTCCTAGACTTGTTTTAGCGAGCAACTCGGTGCGCCCAAGACTGCCCAGCTGTTCCTCGAAAGATGCCGAGTACAACTTAAAGCGCTGTGGGCTGCTTAAACAACCCGCTGCGCAACCCGGGGCTGCTTTTTCACAAGTTTCCAACGGATCGGAAATTGGAGAAGGTGTGGGTGAACGCTGTTCGACGAGTGGACTTTGGAAAGCCTTGGACGCCGACCCCCAGATCGAAGCTCTGCTCCGATCATTTTTCGCCGGAGGGTTACGAACGAAACCCACAGGTGTTGGTTGCTTGTGGCTTGTCAGCGAAGGGGTCGAGGCTTAAAAGGATGCCGTGCCGTCGCTCTTTGCCCATCGTACATGTACAGAAAAGGTAAACATGATAAAAGTATCCTGATCAATAAATAAAACAGTCATTGTCAAGTGCAGTGTTGAAGATTGAGCATTCACGCTCTATTGAATGTCTGTTGAATGGGGAATGGTGGTCATGTAGAGTACAACCACTAACTAGCTCCAAACACAGAAGTTTGTAATGAAAAGGAAAACAATGTTCTGCTTTGCGTCACTGTTTGTTTACTATGCAATCTCGTGCGTAGTATTCAGGTCCGTAGCGACTACTAGCGAACAGCCGGCGCATGAAGCTCATGCGATATAAGCATTCGCCTCCCAATCGTTCGAACCCATTACGCAGCAGTATTAATTAACATTGCGCTTGTGAATACCACAAGGGGCTTCAAAGGAATTGCGAAAGTTCGGATTTGTAAGTTACAACTCACTGATTTACCCGAGTTAGGCTGGAGGTAAATATAATATTTAAAAATGCAAAAAAAACAGAAAAAAAAAACACTTGCCTTAGTCAAAAGTTACGAAGGAAAACTTAAAATCCTATGTATTCCAATAAAAAAAATTGTTGTGGGTGGGGGTCGGAATGCGGAAGGGAAAGAAAGTGTTCTTACCTTGCTAACGTTCTCTGTTTTCCTTTATCACCCACAAAAACTTTTGCTAGCCTTGAGAAGAAAATGACTGCCCAAAGAACTTTTATTTTTTTATTTTTAGTGCGGCAAGTTTTTTTTTATTTGTACAAAGATTCACTACCTGGACGAATTTATGTGATGAATTAGTGTCATAGCTTACAAATTCGGCTTTTACGCGCCTGAGGAAAAAATAAAAAAAACAGACGTCTACAGCTTAGCACACGTCTGTTCGGGCGTCGCGGCCCGCGCCGGAGAGCCTCAAAGCTTCGTGTCTGGGACTGACCCGCAGCGCGAAAGCGAGAGGGCCCCCAGTACTGTACGTCACTGGCAGCGCGGCGTAGAGCAACGCCGCTCCATCCACGGAGCCCCGATGACAATTTAGGCCTAGCGACGAGTGCGGGAGACCGGACGCACGCCGACAGCTGCCGAGTACGGCACCGAACGAGTTTACTCGTTTTCCAGTGGCTAGCTTTTGGGTATACAAGCAACGAGTACGGCACGGCATAGCGCACGCGCGGCGGCGGCCGCCGTGTACGGCACGGAACGAGTTGTTGGGTTTTCCAGTCGCTAGCTTTTGGGTATATACGCACTAACTCTTGCTACATATGCTCGATAACTACCACGTATACAGAATTAAAACAAAATCAGCTTACCTTCTATCTTTAGACGGCTAGCGCAACAGAGGTAGGTGCCGCTTGGACTGCGTACTCGTTGAACGAGAACGATCTTGACGTCACGTTCACAAAGCGGCTGATTTCCAGTGTTGCCGTAACCTCGAGCGGCTAGTTTCGGTTTTGTCGGCCGCGCCCCAAACAAAACTTTGAGACGTCGATATCTTTAAAACTACGCACAATAACGAGAAAAAAATTACACCTTGCAATTCAGGGGCGCTAACTGCACTAAAAACAGCCATAATCCCAAAATCGAAAGTATGGACCGGAGTTGCCCTTTAAGTGTGTCACACATTTTGAATGAGCGACTTTTGCCTGGCGCAGCCTTTTAACGGCGTCGCGGGTTGCGGGCGGACTTTGCGAGTGTTCAGGATTGCTTTATTCTTTATTCATCATTGTCCTGCAGCGCCATCAGGCATTATCGCAGGGGGCGAATAAACTCTGAAAAAACATTTCTGAATTCGCGGCACACACAATCGCACTGGGCAAGGCATTCCACTCCTTAATTGTTTTAACAAAAAAAGAATTTTTGCCCAATTCCGTCCTGGTGCGGTATTCTCTAATTTTATGAATGTGGTCTTTTCTTTTTGAGATATAATTTGGTGGTAATAAGTAAAATGAGCTATTAATGCCAGTTTTATTGTTATAAATGTTGTATAAAAACTTCAAGCGCAAATTTCTTCGTCTTAATGCCAATGTAGACCATCCCAGTTCTTTTATCATGTCGGTTACACTCTCAAAGCGGCCGTACCGCACCAAAACGAACCGAGCGGCACAACTCTGAATTCTTTCTAAGGCAACAATGTGGTTTTGCTGAGAAGGATCCCAAACGGTGCAGGCGTACTCTAGCACTGGGCGCACATAAGATAGATAGGCGAGCTCTTTGATAGATTTGGTTGATTTTCTTAAATTTCGTTTTAAAAATCCAAGCGCTCTGCCAGCCCTCATAACAACGTCGTTAATGTGTGCGTTCCAGGTGCAGTCAGCTGACAGAGTGACGCCAAGATATTTAACTGTTTGCTGTTTTGTTACGGTTTCATTATTCAGTTGGTAACATGTTTCAACTTTTGTTTTGGTTTTTCGGGTAAAACTAACATGGGCACATTTTTTAACGTTTAACTCCATCTTCCACTTTTTACACCATTGCTCTATTCGATTCAAATCACACTGCAGCCGCGTGGAACTCCCCTCGTCTGTTATGCATGTATAAACAACACAATCATCGGCAAACAATCGTACCTGTGAATTAACACCGTCATTAATATCATTAACAAATATCAGAAACAACAATGGACCCAAAACGGACCCCTGCGGTACACCAGATGTTACCATAACAGTATTTGAAGTTTTACCATTTAAAACAACACGCTGAAGACGTGATGACAAATATGCTTTTATCCAATTTAGGATAGTCGTGTCAAAATTCATGCGCTCTAATTTGTATAATAATAGTTCGTGTGACACCGTATCGAACGCTTTTTTATAATCTAAGAAAACACAATCAATCTGTCCGCCTCCGTCAACCCCCGTCATTAAATCATGATAAAGCTCAGTTAGTTGTGTAGTACATGAGTACGCCTTTCGGAACCCATGTTGCGAGTCAAAGAAAAAATTATGACAGTTTAAATGCTTCATAATGTGACAATATAAAACATGCTCCAGTAATTTACAACATATAGATGTCAGTGAGATCGGTCTGTAATTCGTAATTTCTTTTTTGGGCCCTTTTTTGTGCACAGGCACCACGTGTGCCACTTTCCAGTCGTCTGGCAATGAACCATCATTCAACGATTTGTTATATATTACAAAAAGGTATGGAGCGATCGCATCTGCACAACGTTTTAAAATTCTCGGAGAGATCCCATCTGGGCCTACTGCCTTAGCTTCATCTATATGCTTTAGAAGTTCCAACACACCTCCTATAGCAAGTTCAACTGGTGGCATTGCACTGAACGTGCCCTGGCATCTATCGTAGTCGATGTTCTCAGGAGGCAAGAAAACTGATTGAAAATATTGATTGAAGGCTTCAGCTTTTTGCCGGTCATCGGTAATTATTTCTTTGTTGACCATCACGTCTCCTATCCCAATCTGATCATTACCACAGCGCCTCATGTACTTCCAGAACTGTTTGTTGTTTGCTTTCATCCCGTCCTCCAGCCGTTGCAGATAATTTTCTTTGGCTTCCTTCGCCTTTATTTTATACAATGACGTAAGTTCTTTTAGCTTATTTAGATTTCGCACCGAGCTCTTCTTTTTATACCGTGCATACACACGCTTGCGCCTCTTTATCAGCCGCAGTAGGCTACCGGTAATCCATGGTTTTTCTCTCTTTTTTAACTTCGACGAATCTATACTTGGAACGTATTTTTCAGTTAAACTGATAATTCTTTGTTTAAAGACTACCCATATGTCATGAACACTCATCTCCTCAGCAAGGCATTCGAAGGAAAGGAAATTGTTCGAAAGTTCAGAACTAATCCCTTCATAGTCACCTTTTTCATATAACAGCACCTTTCTACCCGTACTCACTTTTTTGCGCGAAACCCGAAAGTCAAGAGTTGAGACAACAGCACTGTGGTCGCTGATACCGGGTATGACATCAGTTTGCTTAACAACGGTAGGGTAGTTGCAGAGAAACAAGTCAAGTGTGTTTTGATTCCGTGTAGGTACAAGAACATGTTGTTTAAGTGCTAAGCTGTCTACCATGCATTTGAGATCGAGATTCAACTGGCCCATGCTTCCACATGCACAAAATTCCTCGCCCCATATCATATCTGGTAGATTAAAATCGCCTCCAAGCACTACACAGTCATTCGAAACACTGGATACTAGGTCGTGAAGTACCTCTATGACAGCTGAGTCAGAGTTAGGGGGTCTATAGAACACTCCAGCAGTGAATTTCTTGTTATCAGGCAGCCCAACACTACACCACACTGATTCGACAGTATTGCCTGGCACGTCTAGCTGGCAGCTTTTCAAGGAATCATGAACCAGTATAAAGACGCCTCCCCCATGTGATGACCTATCTTTTCTATAAGCGTTAAATACGCTAGGGAACACCTCGTGATCTGATATAGAGCTATCTAACCAGGACTCTGTTCCCAGGACTATATCGGCTTTTACAGAGCTAATCAGTCCATACAAGTCTTCCACTTTATTTTTAACGCTTCTGCAATTCACCAGCAACATTATAACATTCCTTCGCGCAATTTTTCTAACAGCCCTTGGACGTCATGCACGCTTCACGGCAACGACTTTTTCTATTTCAGCATTCCAAGTAAACATTTGACCGTTTATTATAAGTTTATCATAGGTTAATCTGACCTTATTGCTTGGATCACTCTTTTGAGCCTTCGCGTATGCCCAGAGATGACGACGCTTTTCCCTTACTTCAAAAGTGTAGTCTTCAGATAACGATAAGACAGAACCCTTAAGCTTGTATGCGTTCCTCATAACCTCAGCTTTTTCATTGCGTGAAGAAAATCTTATCATAACTGGCCGAATTTTCGTTTCATGTTGTTTCCCAAGCCGATGTATTTTTTCTGTAGAAGACACTTTCACCCCAAGTTTGTTTTCAAAAATATCCACTGTCACCTTTTCTTTTAGCAGATCGTTTGTTTCTGACGTGTCCTCGTCGAGTCCATACACTATTAAGTTATTTTGTCTATTATAATTTTCCAGTCCAGTGATCCTGTCACTTAATGTCAAGACTTGGTTACTGAGGTGGTGAACGACCCTCTCGCACGCTTCAAGTTTGGGAACTGAATCCGAGGTAGCTTTAACTTGAGTTTCGATTTTTTCAACTTTCCTTTCAATAGATGAGAGCCTCTCATTAGTTTGTGTTATGTGCTGTTCTAGTCTCTCTTTGATCGAGTTCATACTACTGTTCAGGGCTTTTTGGCCATCAAGAATCGCCTTTAACTGCTCCTCAGTTAGCGGACCCGGGTTCTCCTCTACATCACCGCTGAGTAAAAGGACCAGAACGCAAAGCGAGTCAAAACAAGCAGCGACACATTCACACAACGCTCCCGGGCGAGGCAGCACCACAAGGCAAACATAGTTACTTTTTACTTTCGAGTAGGAAGGTTTTTTACCAACCTGGAATGCGAGCAAGAGCTTGTTAGCCTGTGACCGCATGCCTCGGGTGCTGACTCGCCCACTAAGCGGGACCGCTGAAGGGGCGGCGCAGGCAGCTTCGGTCAGTGTCGATGACGATGGTATTTCGCGCAAAAGCGCCGGCCAAGCCAACGGGCACAGTCCAGCACTCCTCTTTGTCAGCGGCAGACCGGTGGCTTCAGCGCAGTTGGTGATAGGAACTGCGTTGTGAAGAAACTGCTGAGCCAGGCTTGTCGTCACATTGTCGCTTGCCGGCTGCACAATCCACGATGCAAAGATCTGGAATGCGAGCAAGAGCTTGTTAGCCTGTGACCGCATGCCTCGGGTGCTGACTCGCCCACTAAGCGGGACCGCTGAAGGGGCGGCGCAGGCAGCTTCGGTCAGTGTCGATGACGATGGTATTTCGCGCAAAAGCGCCGGCCAAGCCAACGGGCACAGTCCAGCACTCCTCTTTGTCAGCGGCAGACCGGTGGCTTCAGCGCAGTTGGTGATAGGAACTGCGTTGTGAAGAAACTGCTGAGCCAGGCTTGTCGTCACATTGTCGCTTGCCGGCTGCACAATCCACGATGCAAAGATCTGGAATGCGAGCAAGAGCTTGTTAGCCTGTGACCGCATGCCTCGGGTGCTGACTCGCCCATTGCTAACCCTAATCACTTTTCTCAGGCGATGAAAACGCGTGAAAATTCGCATGCTTCATACGGTACGCACCAGTGACACCTTGAACTTGAGCACATGCGTGAAATGCGCCAAATAAGAACTCCGGGCGATGTTCGAGGACACAAATGCTTAGAAATCACCACTGTAGTCGAAGTAAACAAACACGACGACACTGGCGTTTCTGCCGTCTTGAGAGCGCCGCCACGACATCGCCGCACGAGTAGGTGGATCTTCCCTTCTAGTACGTGCTGGGTTATCATAGCGACACACAATGAAAATTTACAGTCAAGGATAGCGCTTTTACGCGGAACGATGAGATGAACGCCGTCTGCGACGACGATTACAACCGACGCGACGCCATGTTTGCGGATAGAAGCAGCTGGCCCGCGACCGGCATGCAATGCGCGCGAACACTTCTCCTCGACCTGCGATTGGTCTGTCGTTGCGGTTGTTTCAAACGCAGCAGAGGGACGCGCGCACGTGAACGACACGTGCGTGCGTCCCTCCGTCGCTATGGCAACTGAAGCCTCTCTCTTCGCTCCTCCCCCCTTCTTCGAGCAACCGAGTGCCTTGCTCGCGCCGTCAGCGCCGCTATCTAGTGTCGCACAGGGAAGCGTGCTCGCTGCTCCAGCTGTTCCAGAAACCGCACTATAACCGGTATTTCCCTTCGCGCGCTTGCATTTTAAGCGGTATGTAATTACATGGAGTTCTATGGGAGGCGAACCGGTGGTTTAAAAAAACCGCGTTATACCCGGTCCTGCACTATAAGCGGTTACGTTGTAAGTGGTCTATACTGTAGTTTGTTATAGTCATTGTTCCACCTCTACCGCAAATTAGGAAGCCAGGGAGGGTGTACTCACCACCGAATTTGACATAGAAGCCTGCCACGCGAGCAAACTACAGTGGCATGGACAAAAACACAAACGAAAGAAAAAAAAAACGGCGATCATGTACGACTTTATCCGTGCATCACATCGCTGAATGCTCCGCACTGTTATGGTTCACTTCGCAGCAAAGAAGTCCATGATCAATGTTTGCTGCGTCTTCTTGAGGCGAATGATAGCTTTTTCTGCGGCAGCTGCTATCTCGAGTCCATCCTCGCCATCATCGTGAGCGCCAAAAAAGTGGCGGAGCAGATCCACCACATCCAGCGCGAGCGCGGACGTCGGTACGTCGGACTCGCAAACATTCGGCTCCTCGCCGTCGTCGACACATTCGTCGCTGTCCTCATCAGCACCCCCCCGTCACAGCACGCACATTCTCTGCCTCCATCAACTCTTCCGTTGTCACCGTGTCAGCATCGGCACTAATGCATGTGCAGAAGGTGTCGCAATCGGGCACAATACCGGCGTCAAGAAGAGCGTTCAAGGACGCTAGGGCTTCGTCACCTGCGGCACCTTCATTGGCAACAGCACCTAGCTCGTCGCTGTCATCACTGTTGTCGCCAAATGAGGCATGCCGGAAGCAATTGGCTATGGTGGTTGCAGAAACATCCATCCACGCTCTTCGTAGCATGTCCATAGCCATGTACAAGTCGATCATCGTCTGGCGGTTCATGGTGATGTTCAGTACAATTCGATCGATGACACGCTTGCGGTAGCCCGACTTAAAGGCCATAATAATGTTTTGGTCCAGCGGTTACAAAACTGCAGTGCAGTTTGGGGCCAGGAGGCAAAGCTTGATGTTGCGGAGCACAACAGTAATGTGGTGGGCCGTGCAGTTGTCAAGAACAAGGCATATCTTGCGGTTCTGCTTGCCGAGCCGCTTGTCCCATTCCTTCAGCCATTATGCAAAACATTATCTTGTCATTCAAGCTTTGCGGTTGGAAACATAAGTAACGTCAAGTTTCCTTTTCCCTTTAAAACATTGTGGTGACTCACGTTTGCCGATAACGAGAGCTGGCAACTTTTCAGACCCGTCCACGTTTGCACAAAGCAACGCAGCCATGCAGAGCTTACTCCGTTTACCGCCCTGGCAGCGTTTACCTTTGAGAGCCAAGGTTTTTTGTGGCAACATCTGGTAAAATAAGGCGGTCTCATCCGCATTGAACATATCTTTGGCACTGTACTTTTGCAGCAGCTCTCCAATGTTGGTTTGCACCCATGCTACCGCAGCTTTTCAGTTGACAGATAGCGCTTCACCGCTGATTGCCCTGCCAACGATCTAGTGCCGTTCTTTAAAGCGTTGCAGCCAGCCGCCACTTGCCACAAAATCGTTGTGTCCCATTATGCAGGCGGAGTCCCTCCCCTTCCTCTGCAGCAGTGCTCCACTCACAGAAATGCAACTTGCCCTAGCATCCAAAAACCATTTGAACACCGCCTTCTCTACAGCTTCGAAGGCTGGGGCTCGCAGCTTCTTCGTGTCGCCTTTGACGCCACGTGCGACCGCACTGGTGATGGCTTGCTTGCTGCTCAAAATTGTAGACAGCATACTCAACGCTATGCCGAAATCCTCAGCCACTTTTTTCTTTTTCACGCATGACTCGACAGCTTTAAGCATGGCCGCCTTTTGCTCCATCGAGATTGTTTTGTGCTTCCGCTTGTCGTCGTCCATCTTGCTTCTTTCAGGCGGCGGAAGGGTAGATGGGTTTATGCATTCCTTGAGAAGGGGAGGCCGAGAGACTCGGCGCCATCGGCGTGCGCGTGCATGTTGCCAAGCGACTTTTAGCCATTTTAGCGCACGGGAGTTTGCGGCCTTTAGTGCGTGGGAGTTTTGAATTACCGCCCCGCTATAACGAAGTTGAAGGGGGGCCGTATTAGTACTTTGTTATTGCCATCTTGTTTTAGAAAAAAATGGTTCGTTATACTCATTGCAAGGAAATTTTCGCTTCATTAAAATGAGGTCTTAAATACATGGGCTTCTATGGGAATTTCAAGGGAAATTACGATTACTTCTTTATATCCATTACTTTGTTATATCCCATTTCGTTATAACGAGGTTTTACTGTAGAATCATGTGTGCCGAGCAAGCAGGGTTGATTATTCTGTTTCAGAGCTGCAAAGTTGGCTTGTACATACGTAATATCCGAGAAATAGCCCACCTAAAGGCGAGAGCAAATCGAGTGAAAATGAGGAGTGGGCTAACCTTTGGTGTGCAATCGAGAAAAATGTAAAATATATGCTATTTTTTGTATTCTGTGGCCTACCAAACTTGTTTTCACATTGAGGGGTAATGGAGCATGAACAACTGTCCTCAGTCAGCAATGTACTTATGGTGATCTCCCGTCGTAGCCACCTACCCCATTTCGGCCATTGTCACCTTTGGCCAGGGCACTGCAATTACTAGATGTAAGCTATCTTTCGGTGTTTAAAAAAGAAATAGCAAATCATGTCGAAACGAGGGCTGGATTATCTTTCGTGATATTGTCATGAAACTGATGAGGTGACAGATGGACAGTCGGGAAACTAAACATTTAAAGGGACACTGACAGGGTATTTATGCTCGCGGAGGTTTTTAGTTGTACGTGACATATGAGAGCTCAACTACCCAGAACAGAATTTGCGGCTCAAAATTCGGTTTCTTTCCGCCGGAAAACCGCCGATCAAGAACTGGCCGGTTCAAGCCTCGCTCACTCTCTTTTTCGCGGTCACGGGCCGTTTTCTAAGGTATCGATGCGACCACCAAATTTAATCAAAGTCGTGGGTCACTGAAGGCACACACTGAATATTAAAAATAGAAAAAAATATGAAACCCATTTTTTGTGGCTTCTAAAAAGCTGTAAATACGTTGTTTGAAAAAAAAAAAGTTCCACAGACAACCGGAAGCATTCTGTGCGTTCGTCGTTTCGCGTATCGTGGGACTCGCGGGGACGGCGATGGTAGCTAACGACGGGCGTGGGACCTCTATCTCAGAACTGTCGTTCACGGTACCGGCGAATTCTGTCTACCGTTAAAAGAGAAATTTGGGACTGATCAAAAGAATTGGTATTCATCCCGTACGACACGCCCGGCCACCAAGCCGATTTGCACGAAGACGTCGCCGAGCTGTCGCTCCCTTCTCGTGGCTGAAGACATCGCTCGCGCAAACGTCAAGCACGACGTGTCTACTTCGAGTTGAATATGCACGTGTACGATTTCTTTACTAGGTGCGAATGTCCCCAAAGCGTGGTGCTTCCCGACTTCGACCCGGGAGTGCTTTTGCTAGAGAAAAATCGACAGCAAGCTTTCCAACTTACAGTTTACCAGCTGAATTATTACTAAGGAAAGAGATCCACCAGGAAGGAGATGCCCCAGTAGCTCAGTGGGAAAGACATCCGGATCACACGCGGTAGGACTGGGTTCAATCCCCCGTGAATCTTTTTTTTTTTTTTTTTTCAAACATTTTTTGATGTTTACATATCTTTTTCTCTTTTTTTGCAATCATCACTTAAGAAACAAACAAAAAAATAACAAACAAATGTTGTGGACGATACTTCGCTGAATAAATGGTATGGGACTTCCGTTTCGACACCTGCGAACTCAATGTAATCACTTTCCACTAAATGCAAGGAGCATATAAATCAGGTAGCGTCCGCTTTCCGAGGTGCCCGTATATGTTCTACAGGAATTGCTGCCAGCCATTGGTCCCGATCCCGTAGATCTTTCGGAAACTCTGTCGCACAATGCCACTTTTGTTTCGGATGCAGGACATGTGAGCCAGCTCTTCACGCAACATCTTGGGTGTATTCTTTTCGAAGCCGATCATGGAAATTCACCACGGGCACTCACTACTCATCTCCAACTCCTCAATGTACAAAATAACTCATCTTGGAGTACAGAACAACGAACGGAACAAACATAACTGCAAAAGAATAGCACGGCGAGCAGTTCCCGCACGCCGCATCGCACGCCGCATGTCGTGTCGTCTGCTACGGAGAGGAGAAAAAAAAAAAAAAAACGCACGGTCGGGTGTAGCACGTGACTTCCGCCACTCACTCTCTTCTCTCCACTTCTCCGACCTCCGTCGAGTTTCGGTTTCGGTTTCGAGCAGTTGCGTCTTTTGGCTTTATTAAAAAAATATGCTACTCTGTTGCAAAATATTAATTGGGTAGTCCTCCGACACCATAATAAAGCGCCTGGCAAAAAATAAAAAAAAAAATTTTGGGGGGTGTCAGTGTCCCTTTAAAGGAACCATGAAATGATTTTCCAGTTTTTTCCGAATGGAGACTAATTAATCTTCAATGTTCATGGAATTCGGAGCAGGAATCCGTTATCATTTTATTGCTTCCAGTTTTGCACCAAGAAAAGATGAAAACTCGCATCTGCTTTCCTCCTCGACTCGACCAGACTCGGCCACCAACATGTGAAATCACGCGGCTGTGACGTGAAGTATGCCTTTCTACCAGTAATGAAGGGTCTCCCAGCCGAGCTAGGGAGCCGCGACAGTCAAGCATCGCGTTGCGTCGACGTTTCGATGCAAGGACGTCGAAACGACATCACCTTCTGAAGTTTCCATGAACTCCGATTACTTTGTAGGACTCGGTCCGCAACGCTTGTGTAATCAACACCGTGGCGGCTATGTGTAATCAACACCGTGGCGCTGAGTGAAGTATAGTGAAAGTATGGGCCTTGTTCTGTACAATGGGACGCCCACGCGACAAAACAAGTACTCGCCTGACGAAGGCTGTAGCAGTTCGGTGCCGGAACCGGCCGTGGAAAAGTGGCAGTTAATCAGTACCGAATGTTAGCTTCACATTTTAGCTGCGAACACAAAACGCTAGAAACAAAATAATATAAATTCCTAATAAGATTCCTTGTGGAGAAACCTCTCGAGCTTTCGTTGATGCTAATGCTTAAGCAACGGGATATTCATAGACACTTTCATCCTTTGCAAGCACAATTAGAGTGACACACTACTCGTATCCAATACGGAAACTAAATTCAACTGACATGCTCAGAAAAAAGGGAAAAAGGGGAAAAAAAGACTCCGACACTGTGGATGTTGCGGTTACTTTGCTAGGCGGTGCAAGCGACCGCCAATTACAAAAAGTTTCTCCGCAACTCAATTATTAATCCATCCATTATTGCACTCAGCTTCGTCCGCTTATATTTGCAAAATTTCATGCCAAAAAATTAGGATAAATTTAGCCTTTCTAATCTCGCATGTTAGTTTTCTTTTGATTCTCTGAACGATATGCAGTCAGTAAAGTTCTGTCTAAAATCGTGTCATGGTCTGTTTAATGTGGTGAACTTGTGCCAAAGCAAAAATAAATAAAAGGAGCGTTGATGGCAGCGTGGTAAAGGGGTAGAGCACTGGAGCGACGCTGACTTTCCACGGCGCAGCACAGCTTCTCTGAAGGCTTCACCAAAAACCTAGAACATTCGACCTCAACCTTGATTGTTCTAGAACTATCTCAAACATTCTAGAATCTTCTATTAACTTGGGGAAGGATAAGAATGGGTAGTGGCAGGGATCGAACCCAGGCCACCTGCGTGGGAGCCAAGCACGCTGCCGACTCAGCTACGCTGACTTAGCTATGCAGACAGCAATATTACGGTAGTTTTCTTTATTTACGCTTTTGTCATTGTAATTAGTCAATTAATTTTGTCATTGTAATTCATCAGATATGGGTAGCAAATGCCCACAGCCGTTTTTTTTTACCCCCACCTTCTTTCTAAGATGTCAACTGCCATAGAATCTTTGTAGCCTTAGAAACTTTGCATTTTTACTTGGTGGCTTTGCTGCCATTGTGCGGTCGTAGCTCTTAGACCATTGTCACAATCCGACAATATTGCATTGTTGTCGTTACCCAAACTGCGTCGCATAAATATTTGATAAAATGGCTCTAAAGGCAGGTGTGCGCGTGCATGTTCGCAGGTGCAGAGTGCCTCCCTGGACAGCACGGACCTGAAGCTGGTGATTGGGCTGACGGTGGCATGCGTCTTCCTACTGGCCTTCATTGCCTTCGCCACGGTGTTTCTGCGCATGGCCAAAAAGAAGCGGGCCACCCGGGGTACCTACAGCCCCAGCAACCAGGAGATGTTTGGCTCCCGGGTCGAGATGAACCCCGTCATGAAGCCGCCGCCCGAGGAGAGGCTCATCTAGCCGCCGGGCTCCCCCCGCCCCTCTTGCCAAAGATGCACTCAAGTCCCTTACCTCAGTGCCGAAACGACCGGCGAGACATTCCAGATCGAGACCCCGTCCAGCGGCGTCCGTCGTCGCCGCAGCCAGAACGTCGGCCCGTGATTTTGCGCCGCTCGAAGACCCGCGCGCAAATGCTCCGTTCCGTCCACCACTCACTGCCTCGCACGTCGAACGTTTTAACCTTGCACTTATTTATTTCGTCTCCCCGGAAATTGCAACTGCCAGCGGTGCCTTACTTTTGACTGGACCACCGAATGCAATTTGTCCTCGTTACGGAGGTGGCGACGGTTACAGAGTGTGCTTAGCGACCGGCAAGATTTTAGCCCGTGCCATACACGTGCCTCGTCGCCCAGTATTTTAAGTGTGAATCGGAGTGTAGTTTTGACGACCGTGGACAGGTGGGTGCATAGTCGATGCGTCCACTCGCTCGTGGGAGATTTTAAGCCCCGACGGCCCTTGAGAGAGCTGCTGACCAGCGTCCATCCGACCTGTCCCTTTCCATCATGGGAAAGAAGCAACTCCAGTGAGGAACATTCTCGAATATGTGCAGTTTTAACGGGTGTACTTAATTGCGGTACACATACTTACCAAAAACCTTTATTAAAACGAAGCTCGCGGGCCTGGATTTTGTCGCACCATGCAACAACAGTGAAGGCAAGCTACTTAGTATAACAGAAGCGTTTGCATGATTTTAGGTCGAGGAAGCATCTTGCTCCCATCCGAGATTAATTTTGCGCTTTCGCGAGGGCAGCAAACTCTGTAAACGAGATGGCAGATTATTAGTTCTTTCCTGCACCGAGTGCCGTGGACACCGGAAAAACGTTGGGTGTGTTCGGTGCAGTTTAAATAATTAAAGGGGAATTAGACTAAAGCTATAACTGAGAGCCCTAATAATAATAGAGGCATTTTAAAGTGCAATATTTATACGACCTACTGCACGACATAAATTTTATATTGATCGTGTTGTTGTTTTCAAATGGTGCTGTACAGATTCAACACTAAGCAGGTTATTCAATTTTGTGTCGCGGTCTGTATTCTCGAACGCCAGGGGATTGATTGTTGTTGCCTTCGCATACCTTCGGTGTCTGGCTGACAGTATTATTGCAGCTGTTCGGAAGGTTTCTGAATCTATGAAGGATTTATTGAGAGCCACTGTACTCTGGGGTGCTCAAGTGTTTGCAGGAAATTGAAGCATTTTGTTATGAGCCGAGGGCCGTTTTCTCTGCCCCGTCGAGGGCTACATTCCATTGCTTTCCCTGAACTCCATTTGGACGATTGTTGCAATTATTGAGATTACTGTACATTCTTTGATTACTTTTTCGTCTGGTTGCTAACTAAATACTTTTTTTGCAGCTGTTTTGTGATTAGTCTTATGAGAACTGTGCAATTCTGACGGAGAGAATATTGTTAACTTTGAAGGCAGCTGCTGAATAGAGTTGCTGGACATTCAGAGGCAGTTAAAATGCAAACGTCTACGTTGCCTCGCTCTTTTCTCACGAGACATTGTTAAATACAGATGCATCTATATACAGTGACGGTACGGTACAACCTCTGTAGCAAAGACTTTGTGATGTAGTATGGGTATATTAGAGCAAAGTTAAACTACCAAAACGGGTGCAGGCATCTGATGTGCTGACACGGTGTAGATAGTTCCCCGAATAAGCAGTCTTTACGAAAGGCGGGTTCTAGTGTATTGCCAATCAGTTTTCTGTTGATCTGTACATAAACTAGATTTGTCGTGGTGCCTTTGCAGCGTGCTGCTCGCTTCACAGAGGCCTTATTTTAGAAGTCTATATCGCAGCTTCTCGTTTGAAATGCCCCGCTAACAGAGGCTGGTCCATGCTACAATGTAGCCAGGATGGTTCAGGTTGTGTCGCTCATTCGGAGCATTTGATTCAGCCTTCACTGCTATGGCGGGCACGTATGACGTTATTCTTTTGGTGGACAAGGCACTGCAGAATGCAGTCCTCTCCCCGACCAGAGGGAATAGCATTTGCAGAATAATGACTTTTGATGCCAATCGGATAACTGGCGTGTGTCCATTTAGTGTCGAGGAGACCGGCTCTGCGCCACATCAACTGCCGGCGTACCGTAGTTCCTTCCCCGCCTAATTCTGGGCACAAAGAGATGACGCGATAACGTAGTTAGTTCCTGGAGAATGGTCACAAAATGTTACGAGTCTCAATAAAAGTTTTCCACTTTTTGCCTCGATCCATCCTTCGTGCTTAAGGTGCTGCTTTGTGCAACTTTCTCTTGCACTGCCACAATAAAAGTGTGAAGAAGGCAATCTTATATTATTCTGCCTGTGAACAAGTGCCATCTTCTAAATTAGTGTACTCTGAAGTGAGGGCCTTCAAGGACAGGGTCCGTGATTTCCTCACACTTTAGTCGAGCTAAGCAATAAAACTTTTATTGTCATGCGCGAGAAACATCAGACTTGTGTGATGTTTCTCTCTTTTATATACACTCATGTCTTGTTAATATGGGCCCCAATAATATTAACACCTTGCATTTCAGACGAAATTTTCAGCGACCAATATTTCACTGTGCAGTTTTGCCTCGTTAATATGGAAACCCGCAGTCCGGACTATGGACAGCTATTTTGGGCATGAATCAGATAAATATAAAATGTTAGTATTCCAATTGAAAAAAAGAAAGGTCTCAAAACTTTCTTCAGATATTGGTGAACCCAAGAGGTCACATGTGCACCGGAACGTTTGTTGCAGATCTCGCAAAAGCGCACTGAAATATATTTTTTTGTTTTGTCTTTTACGTAAAATGTGTCATTACCGCTTGCACTCTAGTGTAGCTTGAGATTGTGTATGACCTACAACCGGGAACAAAGGAACCCTAAAGCAGCTAGGCTACCTCATTAGACCTGGTCGCTGTTTGGCGAGTGGGAGAGAAGCTCTGAACCCACGAAGCTAATTGGGCTATGAGAGGGAAGGGGGAAATTTTTGTTCTTTAAGTGGTTCACAGCAAAAGCCCACTCACTACGCTTGTCGATGTGTGTGTTTTGACCTCGATTCATTATTATGGATGATTTGCACTATGGACGATTTTTCTGCGGAACAGAGGCGTCCATATTAACAAGATATGACTATAACCATGAAACGAGTGTTTCTTACTGACAAATATCATTTACTCCAATTAAGGTTGATTGTTTTGCTCGGGACCAAAGAAATATCTTACCGAGAGGACCCCTTGCTTCAGTCGCTTCTCTGAGCTTGCTGGTGCAAAGGGGTGAAGCTTGATGCAAGTGGTGGATCGTGTCTGCGATTGTTTCGGGGCACAACATCGTTCTGCAGGTTCAAACGATGTGGGAATTAGGCTAGTGCAATCAACAGCTGACTTGTCAGGGTGACTACACCACGTCGCTAAAGAAACAAACATTATGCCGAAATCGCTGCTGTCATTACGCTGATTAATTTTCTATGAAATGTGCCAGAATTTAAAGCGGGGGTTCCGACTTGGCGAAAGACGAGAATTCCAATCTCGCAATGGTCTGCATACTGTTGTGCTTGGAGAGCCAGTCTCTTCTCCCGGGCGTCTGCGCTTTCGGATGCGGCGACCAGGCTGACCAGGCCACTGCAGCTTCCCCTGTTTCTTGCTCTCGCGGCGCATCATTGGAAGCATGCCAGAGTGCTCTTTCCTCTTGTAAAAGGGAAAGTGGACCAAAACAGCACAGTGGGAACCGTGCACCACGCCGCAGCTTCACCAAAACCGGTCCAGTCCAAACCAAACCATGGCCGTCCAAACGAAAGACGGCTGCTTGCACTACAGGGCAAAAAATGCTTACGCATTTAAAAAGCGCTACGTTGATGTTCGGTTTAGTAAGTATTTCATGGTTAAAAAGCACATATGTCTTTCATTGCAAAAATAAGTGCTGCACATTGCCCAAGGCCCATGCAGACTACATCAAAATTTGAAACTTGTGCAAAAAACTAGTTTTGCCCACAAGAAGACTTTGTAGGTGGTGGGCAAAGGCGTTGCATCGACCTGCCTGATTGGTGAGGTCCCGCCATCCGATTGGAGTACCAACTGTTCTTGTTTGCTTGTCCTCGTCTTTTGCACCGAGTTTGCGTCTTAGATTACCAACTAGCCGAATTATTGACCGTAGTCATCTAAGTTTACAGCAGTGCCAGAACTGTGCAGAGCAAACGTGATTCACAAACTACGAGACAAGTATACGGACGTGGAACTAAGGCATGGTACGGACTATGGAGCAGTCATGTTTTCGGAGCTTCTGCCAAGCATTACCTCGATGTTAAAGGGCCTGTTTATGTGTTCTTTGTTAATTCTCATCTGCATGGAGGTATAGTTTAAATAGCAGTGGGAAGAGGAACTTAGATGAGTGCAAAAAGTTTGTTTAGATTTTTAGGGGATTTGTTTTTACACGGGAATTTTCCACAGCTCTCTGCGCTTGGTGTGCACAGAAAGTATTCAAGTATTTATACATAAAAAGATGCAACACAAAATGAATAAACCAAACCCGAAAGCTGACAACTAGGGGAAGAGTAAGAAAGGAAAATGGGCGAGGGAAGATTGCAAGACAGGTCACAAAAGATAACACAATATTGTGCCATATGCCATAGTGAGAGTGAGACGCTAGAACATTTGGTTTTGAAATGCATGGTAAAGCACTGGATACATTTTACATTATATCCAGTGCTTTACTGCACGGGGCTTCGCACCGCCCTCTCTGAAAGGGTACGGCCAGTGGCGTACCAACTTGTTTCTGAGTGGGGGGGCAAACCAGACCCTCCCCCCCCCCCCCCCCCCAAATCGAAAATTCGGCGCAACTTTTGTCCAACTTTTCTAAAGATTTGGCAATGATTCGGCAAAATTACAACGTTACCAGACTTAATATTGATATTTTGTTTTTTCTCACGAAAAAAATTTTGCTTCTTCTTCTTAAAATAAATACAACTTGTAGTGCCTATTGAAAGAGTTATGACTAAATAAGGTGATATTCTAGAAGATAATTGTATCGATGTCGCTTTTGTGTGTTTACTTGTAATTTTGGTGTATGCTTCCAGAAAGTGGCGTAACAACGAGGTTGGGTAGTAGCCGGCACAGTCACGAATCACACTACGAGAGCTTTGATTTTGAGGCTTCATCAGCGCACGCCTGCAAGTGTGTTTACATTGTTAAAATAAAGGCAATCACTGCGTTCTTACTTTCTCTGGTAGTCGCCGTTTCGTGCGCGAAAACGGATGCAACGGTTGCTGAGCCTTCACCAGAAGAGATAGCAATATTGTAAATATGCATGTTTTTCGATTTGAGTCACTTGACGTCAGCTTTGCATGAAAGTGCGCGTTCCATATTCGCAACGTGCCGTTTTTAACCTTTAAAATTACGGTTTCTGGTGTTCGGACACACACGGACGTTTAGGAAGATGGGGAGAGTTAGGAATGGTCGGATGTGCAACGTCGACCATGATAGTTCTGTGTTTAACGAATATTTTTCATCAGTGTTTACTAACGAGTGCTTGGACTCCGTCCCCACTCTCCCTGAAGAGCTTTACGAGCGCATGCATCCTATTAACGTTAACTCCGCCGGTATTATAACATTGATTGATAAACTAAAACTTACTTCGTCCGCTGGAACCGATAACATCAACTCTAAAATTTAAAAGAAACACCAGTGTTATTTCGAGTGAGTATTTAAAACTTATCTTTATTCAGTCCTTGTCTCAAAGGTGCCTTCCATCTGACCAAAAGGTGGGAAGGGTAATTCCCAGTCTTTAAACAGGGCAGCCGCTCTTCCGCATCTAATTATCGCCCTAATTCATTGACTTCAATTTCTTGCAAACTACTTGAGCATATCCTCTACTCCAATATCACGAGGCACCTATCATCCCATTTCTTTTCTTTAAACAGCAGCACGGTTTTCAAAAAGGTACACTCTCCGGCAATATGAAAGACCCACTGGGAGCGCGTGGCCGAGGCGGTGGCTGGCGGGGGCGCCAGGGGCGCTGCGAGCCCTCCGGGCAATTCCATTCTGCTTCGAGGGGAGGACGCTCACTCGGGCTCAGATAAAGCGAAACGCGCTTATCAGTTTGTGCCGAGTGCCGAATGAGCGTCCTCCCCTCGAAGCAGAATGGAACTGCCCGGAGCGCTCGCAGCGCCCCCACCAGCCACCGCCTCGGCCACGCGCTCCCAGTGGGTCTTTCATATCGCCGGAGACTGTACTTTCCTGCGAAACACAACTCTGCGACTTCATCCATGACTTGCACACTAACCTTGAACCTTGAACCTTGAAATGAAAAAACTGACGCAGTTTTTTTTTTTTTTTTCCAAAGCGTTCGGCCGTGTTTTTTATCAACGCCTTCTTTCTAAGCTATCATCTTTTTGCCTCGACCAAATAACCGTTTGCATAGATTCGTGACTTTCTCTTTTCCCGTGTACAGGTCACGTCCATGATAATCATGAATCTTCCTTAATAAATGTATCTCCTGGTGTTCCCCTGGGGTTCGTACTTGGGCCCTTACTCTTTTTAATATTTATTAATGACATCCCCATTGGGATTTCTTCAAAAAACTGCTTTTTCGCCGACGACTGCGTCATCCATAACAAAGTAACTTGTGTGCAAAATAATAACCAGCTTCAGGAAGATCTAGAGAAAATTAACAATTGTTGCAAAGAGTGGATTATGTCATTAAACAAGTATAAACGCAAACTAATCCACTTCACCAAAAAAAAAAAAAAACACTGTCATTTAATTACTTCTTGTACTCCGATCTGATTGAGACCGCTACTGTGTATAAATACCTTGGTGTAAGACTAACATCTGACCTTCCCTAAAATAACCACATTGAAGTCATTACTGCCGATTCATCTGGAACTCTTGGACTAAGCAGACGTAACTTAAAAAGGGCTCCACCCTTTGTTCGTAAGCTAACCTTGGACACGCACGTCAGACCAAAATAGAATATGCTTCAACCATCTGGAATACCCATCGACTGTACCTCATCAATACCCTGTAGAGGCAGTTCAGAACAGAGCTGCTCGCTTCATTTCATCCACTTATGACTTTTTTTTTCAGTGTCTCAGCGCTAAAAACTGAACTAACCATGTCCTCTTTGCAGCTTCGCAGAAAAGTCTCTCAGCTGTGCTTTATTCACAAAATCTACTACCACATTCCCGACCTCAAAACCACTTTGTTATTACCCCCCGACCGAACATCTTCTCGCCTCAACAACGTCTGCACCATCAAGCACATTTCTGACTCTACTAACGCTTTCAATTGGTCATTCCTTTCTCAAGCCATCAGCCACTGGAACAGTCCCCCATCCTCCATTGTCACCATCTTGGACTCTGCTGATTTCTCCTCTGCAGTAAAACTACACCTTTCTTGGCCCATGTGATGGTGTGCGGGGCTAGGAGGTGAAAACCCTTACGCAGAGCGCCTGCCGGGCCAGACTTGTACGTAGTTCAACTACTTTACTCAAGTTACTGTAGTTTAACTACTTTTCTGGGTAGTTTAGTAACTTTTAATTACATTTATATTCTAGTAATTCGTAGTTTACTTTAACTACTTTTCCGAGTGACTTCCACTCAAATTACAAATTACTTTCTAATTTTAGTGGTTGTTTTGCCTATCAACACAGGAAAGATGTCGGAAAGTCAGCTGATATTTGCAGAGGGGGAAGCATGCGGAGTAGAAAAGGGGGGGATGGGAAGGAAGAAAGTGATTTAGATAGTCCAAAAAACCCCAAAATTTTAACGAGCCCCCCCACTGCAACAACACTGCTACGGGGCGCGGGGAGCGAACAGACACGACGCAAGAGAGGTCGAGTAACTGTGGGATTAGCTCCGAATAGTGGCGTTTCTTTGTATTCCGAAGCTCAAGGAGACTTGACGCATTTGAAGAAAGGGCTTGTCCCCGCTTCTCTCCAATGTAGGAATTCTTGCCCACTACAGGAGGTGCACACACTGCTCCTTTTACGGTGCAGGCGATAGAACCCCTAACAACGACGCTCACGCCGGATGGGCTGCTCGTGTATCACTCGAAGCGCGTTAACCCACCCCGCGCCTGCGTTCACGCCGCTTCGCGGTGACGGTGTGCGGCTGCTAATTACAAATCTATTAACCCACCTAGCCCCCCCACCCCCCGTACACGCCGCTTTGCGGCGTCCGGTCGGCAACCCAAGCCCCGCTGCCCCCCATGCACTTCCGTAAATAGAGTCGATACGATTTAGTTTAGCGATGTTTCGTCAACAACATTCGTTTTTTTAGTGTTAATGGTAAAAAAGAAATGTAAATATCGCCAAATGCCTCGACAAAACAAAATGTTCGAGAAAAAAAATAAAAAGAAGTAAGCCGGCCCACACCATAAATAGAACCTGGGTCTGACACGTATGAGGCAGACATCTCACCACTAAGTTACGCTACCTCTTCGGAAACTCGCATTGCATCCGCTGCCTATGTTGACGGCGGCAGCACCTATCTCCAAGCAAGCTAGCAAAACTTTATTTTGTGTAAGGGCCTACGTCCTGGTCTGGACGGCCCGTCCGGCCCATGTCTCGCGGATGGATTCCGTTAGGTTACCGTGTAGCCTTGTTCGTGGGGCAAGGCTCCACAAACCAGCCAATCCGGCGTGCGTGAGCACCGTTGCTAGGGTTTGTATCGCCTGCGCGTTAAAAATATGCCCGCGCGGGTCGGGGGGCAGTGCCCTTGGTATTCCTTGGGCGCCGCCGGCCTGTGTCTGCTCTGCCCAGTGGCGGCCGTTTCAGGGGTGGGGCAAAACGCATGCCTTGCCCCCCCACTCTGAGAACTGGGGGGGGCAAGCGCCCCCCTTGCCCCCCCGGTTGGTACGCCCATGGGTACGGCAGATCTGGCAGGGCCGCTGAGTTTTGGTGGCGAGGATGGAAGGATGGAGGAATAAAGGATCATGCACAGTCACAAAAAAGAGTTTAGAAGATTAGTGGAAATTATCCAGGGAAAATTGAATGAAGCCAAACTAACTAGCACAGCTGGGGACAGGCGGGACCACGGCGGGAGAGAGGAAAACTGGAACTCCCTCCCACATGGATCCGGACCCTGTCTCCCAGTGGGCCCGAAGTTGGGGTAACGCCGACTCCAAACACCGTCGTCTGCGTCAACTCAAAGGAGGAGGCGGGAAGGGGGGGTGACGTTTTTAGTTATTTTGCCCGATCCCCAAAAGGTCATTCTGCAGGATATCCCAAACTCAAAAGAGAGAGGGGATGAATCATACCTTTTAATTTATAAGATAGATGGCGCAAGCTACAGTCCATTATAAAGGGTGTAGCAATCAGAATCCATTCATCTATCAATCGCACTCCGTTGGCGGTGCGCGGCAGCGGCAGGGTCACTGTCCGTTGCGTCTTATGTTTGTCATGTGTTCGATTGGAATTATAGGATTACCGAAATCACATATAATCTAAAACCGACCTCAACCACGGTCATCGGTGACCAACAAAATGGTAGGCGATTGCCGTCTCTGCTTTCTTCTTTGGATCAAAGTGTCAAAGTTACACGGCCCCGACTCTTTTCGAAATTTTATCTCGTCAGCACGGAAGATTGAAAGTGAAGACGACTGCCGAACAAGAAGAGGAAAAACGTAAAGAACGCGAAAAGAAGTTGAAGACCTACAAAGCTGCCAACCGTCAAATCGTTGAAAAAGTAAGCTTCGTGCAAAATTCTCCCTCACTTGCGTAATGCGGAGAGCAAGTCGTCTGCTTCTTGCGCAGGGTTCGCGGTGACGTCAGAACGACGCCGAGTTCTGATTGGCTTTGATTGACAGAATAGTGGGTAGTGTCAAAGCCGCTTGTATACCGGCGGCTTTGTTAGTATAAATAATGGGAAGAAGACAAAACATATACATCCTTACCAGCACGCTCTTCATTCCGAGTATCACGCGGGTATGCAGACCTCAACGCTAGACGCCTTGTGGTCTACCCCCTATTTTTTTCCAGTCGGCCAATAAGAGCTTGTCGTTCCGAGATCATCTCAACCTCTGTGCAAGAAGCAGACCAGTGGCTTAGCCAGGAAATATTTTCGGGGGGTGTTTTGGAGTGCTGGTATGATCACACACGCACAAAAAAAAAAAAGATTTATTGAGACAAACACTTGCCCTTACTTTACACTATGATCCCTATATAGGAAAGTGCCCAGGAGTCCCCAAGGACTCAATTGCAAAGGAAACATTTTAATACAGGGTCGTCGAGATAAATCCGAACGTTTTCCAGATTTCGTCTCTCAACGAAGCAAGCTAATCAGCTGTGTTGTGCTTCTGTGGCCACGTGACTCGACAGCGGACTATCGCATGATAAACAATTCGTGACTTGCTCAAAAATGAGCAGAGAATACAACCGGAAGACAGCGATACTTGAGTCGCTTCATATCGGAAAGTCACTTAATTAAGTAAGTCATTGAGTGGTATATGGCAACAAGAAGATACAAGTTTACAACATTGCCAAGGCGTTCAGATAATCTGTCAGCCAAGAAGACGTTACAGCAGGCCTAGCAAAGCACAGAAAACAATCGATATTCATTTTATCTTTGCCTCTGGGTGTTTTCCTGAATATGGTGAATTTTCCGGATTTATCTCGACGACGCTGTATATGACTAATAAAAACAAAAAAAGAATGTTACAATGGACAAAGATTTGAATATAACATAGAAAATAAAAGGTTCCGATATATAAAGCAAATCCGACAATGCAATTGAATAACTTTCGTTGATCTTCCCACTGCAGATGCGTTCATACAGCAAATTATTGTCCTGAAAAAGTGAGCTTCTAATGTTTTTTGTGATATTAATAATTTGAAGGGTTACATTTACACAACCTCTCCTACAAAGATACCTGACTCGCTTACTTCATTTTCACAAAACACAGGGCACCGATGCGCGCGGAACACCAACTTACAATCATTTGTAACGCAGACTGATTAAACTATGTGAAAGCGGTTCATGCAGATCCCTATGGAGCCACCATGGTCATTCCTATGCGTTCTGCTCTCGAAGAAAAACGAGGTGACCAGAGCATACCCCTCAGGCCCTTTTCTATCTCTCTTGAAGTTCTGCAGGAGCACTGGTAGCTTTGTGTTTGTTTATTAATTTTTTTTGCTGTATAAGAACTTGTTCCGTAGCGTTGTGCCGGGCGGCCCAGTCCTCGAAGCTCACTGGAAAAGGGCGTGGTATGAGGAATTTTCTCGTAACCTGGAAAAGGGAGCAAAGGCTACCTACCGCCTCAGCCAGCCAATCAAAGCGTTTACAATTGACACATGTGACAACGTAATGTCTTGTGCTCCTGTGCAAACTTGCCTCATACTTAGCTCTTTCACTCAGATGGGCTCACCAGGGCCATAACTTATGCCTTTTGTTAAGTTAAGCTGTGACTAGAAAGACAAGAAAACTGCGCAAGACACCCAAAATTTTGGGGTAAGATAATCTGTGTCTTTGGATGCCGAGGTCAGGTTTTCAAGCCTTTGTCCTTTGCTATTGCTGTGCGCCAAGCCCCCGCTCCCTGCGAGCTTGCAGAATTCGGGCACTCCTCTGGTTCTGTTCAGGGATAACCTTCGAGCGAGTCGGACATAGCTAGGTCTCCCCTCCGGATCACGTTACCTTTGGCGTTTGTGAAAACAACTCTAAACGCGGGGAGGTTGACTGCTTTCGAAGAGGCTGTGAGCCGAGGTATAGAAGAAATAGCTAATGCCCGAAAGAGAAAGTGTTGCTGGGGGGGGGGGGGGGGGAATAAAATTTTGGGGGATGTTCTGAAACCTGAACACCCACCCTGGCTACACGCCTGAAGCAGACAAACTTGCGCTCTGCATTGCTTCCTCTATGCAGAGGCAAAGCGGAGAACTGGATGATGAGCTGCTACGCATCACTGGCCAAGTTTTACAAACTAACCCCGATGACAGTACTCTGTGGAACATTCGGAGAGAAGTATTCGAGAAATACTTTGAAAAAGGGCAAGTAGTCTACACCATATGTTTGTTACCACACTGTTCTGGAGTAAAAACGGGAACCTAATAGTCGGCTGCCCAAAGCAGAAACGGGAGTGCGACCCCTCGGGCCAACAGATCAGCGAAGTTTACCAGCGCTTCCTCCCACCTTTGAACATGCCTCTGCCACGGGAACCCGTGTTGCATAGCCTGCTAAAGCTATGACGTCAAGCCCGTCTTTATTGCCAGCCTGACAGCTGCACTATCAGCCTGAGGCTTTATTCTCGCTGCAGGCATTGCTGCAGTGTTTGGAATTTGCTGCAGAAGGCAGTGTCAACAACAGTGATATCTGTGGTTTGGAACCACGAGTTGTCCATGCGGGACATAATGACGGAGGCTCTTTATAACAAAAGTGTGTTGACAGAGTTTAACTAAGATCAAATTAAAAAAAAAACATATGCAGGGAACTACATAAAGGCAGGCATGTATGACATCAAGTGTCTGTTCAGGACTTTGAGCATATGTTCTACGTTTTTCTCCTTCTCTACTCTTCACCCAGTCTTTTTGTGCATTTGTCAGTGTTCCTTGTCTACGGTGGATGGCACAGGGATGCATCACCAGCTTGTCTTCATTGTTTCCCTTATTTTTGGATGTATTTAGTTTTTTCTTTGCTGTACCAGCCTTTCAATTTCTAGATAACTTCTGTTCGACATTTTTCAGCTGATGAGGCAATTGCTGTGTAAATAGTTTGAGCAGTAGACATAACAAAGCCAACTTTGCTACAGGTCCAAACACACGGCAGAGGACGGGGAAGGCGAACTTATGCTCACAGAAATGGCACTGCAAAAGAATCCAAAATCTTACGGCGCGTGGAGCCACCGTGCGTGGGCCATGGCTGCCTTTCCCAACATGGACTGGGACAGGGAACTTCGCCTTTGCAATCTCTTACTTGAGCAGGACGAACGTAACTGTAAGTTCTTAGTGTTTGGTCTTGGTCCCTTTTATATAATTTATTTTTGTTCAGGAAACGTTCCAAACTAGTACCGGACTTTGAGTCATACATTGTCAGTTACTTGCTGAAAGTAGCATTCTGATGACTGTTTTTCTACCGATTGCTTCACGTGGTCGGAGCGCAAAGCTTAGTACATTTGTTTTTCCTCTTGGGACGTAATTCGGCGTGCAGTTAACGGCTGGGACTATCGTCGGCTGGTGTGCCAGCGTGCCAAAGTGACCCCGGAGAAAGAGCTGTCCTTCACCATGGACAAGATTGCAGCCAACTTCTCCAACTATTCAGCCTGGCACTATCGAAGCAGCCTTCTGCCGAAGGTCCATCCAGGCTCCCGAGAGGGTACCGTTGAGGAAGATGTCCTCCTGGAAGGTGCTGGCACTACCCTTGCCTACAAATTTGCCTACTTGTTTTCCAGCGATTTCGGTGAAATTTTTAGTGTGCTTCGGAAGAGTGATTTGGCGCTCATGCAGCTTTTTTGTCTTGTCTGTCTCTTGTGCCTCAGAGTACAGCCTTGTTCAGAATGCCACATTCACAGACCCCGGGGACCAGAGTGGCTGGTTCTACCACAGGTGGCTCACAGGAAGAGGTACAGCCATTGGTCCTCAAGCCAATTCTGACACTGGCTCGGTTCTACTAATAAACTTGGGAATGGAGGTGGCTAAAGCTTCTTTATGCTGCTTACTTGGCAGTTGCAGAACACTGCACATCTTGTAATTCCGCTCATATTTTCATTTAGGCGGAGTAAACATTGGCACATGACACTTGATGTTCAGGTTGATAACTAGGCATTATACAGGTTGACTGTGTCATTATACAGCTGTCATTGCTTATTTCAGAGAGGTCGGCGCTAGGTTTCCTTCTCTTCTGTGTTTCAAAGGAAACTCGTACAGTGACACTTCATTTGACTCAGCAGATAAGGGTGAGTTAGCTGAAGTTGTTTTGTGTGTTACATAATTTTTTAGAGAACACATTTTATAATCCAATTCTTTTACCATGTCCTTTTATATACCATAAAATACCGGGCAAGCACCCACTCAAAATTTTGAGATAATCATGAAAAAATGGGGGATGGGCGCTTGTCCGGTCATCAATTCTACATTTCAATGTACTGTTTATATTTTCTCAGATCTTATGAATTTGGGTATGGGCGCTTAATGTGGTATGGGCGCAGGGCCGTACCCAGAAAAAAATTTCGGGGGGGGTTTTCGGGGACAACGGCGGCCATTTCGAAAGTGTATATTGTCTTATTTTCGCCTATGAATCATGTGCACCGGTGGTATATAATGGAGAGTTGCAGCAAACCGGAGAACCGGTCCCGGTTTGGTATCCGGTAGCCGACCGGCACCACTGCGCGTGCGCAGAGGTGGAGATTAAAATCGGCTGGCTGCAAGTGCACCGACCAGGGCCGTACCCAGAAAAAAATTTCGGGGGGGGTCAGAACCCCCTATCCCCCCCCCCTGGTTACGGCCCTGTATGGGCGGATGCACGGTATTCAACGGTAGGTTTTCAGCTGTTAATATTTCTTTTGGTAGAATTTGTTTTCTTTGTGAACATCAGTAGTAATGACACAAAAAAGGGAACAAGCACATTGAATTTGTTGCAGTCTGCACAGACCTCCTTATTTTCTGGTTTTCTTCTCATAGATTGAGGAGGTGGAGCTGACTGTCAGGATGGATGGAGTTCCCCTTTCGTTAGTATGGCATGCTCCCAGCACACTGTTGTGTTCTCCTCTCTGGGTATGTGTGCAATTCTTTTAGCCGTGAGAAGGACCATAAAATTTGAAAATGTGACCGTTAGTAGATTTGCTTTTGTGGTGTAGTCTAGGGTCCAGGTGCTGTGAATATTGTTCTTGATATTCAAGTTTGTTAGCTTTCTTAAAAAAGATAGCCGAGTTGAACAGGCACTGAAAAGAGCACTACTTTATGATAATTTGCAATTAACATGTATTCTTTGTTCTAGTACGCCGACATTCCTGGTGATGCGTTGGTGGGGAACTGTGATAATGAATGGAAAGCCACGGTGAGATCTCGGGATGGTGCAGAAGCGCACGCAGTCTTGTCTGTCAAGGCCTCTGAACAAGAAGTGAGGTTCACTGGAAACATTCCACGAAATCACCTCTTCAGGTGGGTTCCCTACTGCATTTATAAATGTGCATCGAAGGGGATTGTGGATCACCAATCCGTCCAAGGCTCTAATTGTGTTCAACCTTGTAGTGATGTAGTGATTAACCCACTTGCACATATAAAACCCTTTCCAATAGTGGCTTTACCATGCTTGAAGAAAAAGTAAAACAGCACCAAAAAAACGGGAGACAAGAAGGTGAAGTGTACAAACGGAGTGCTGACTCTCAAGTCTGATTTTTTGGAAGAAAAACACTAATGGACAAGTGTCACGATCATCAAAAAACATCAAGTCACTGCTCCCCCATGCGTGTCAAGCCTGCTCAAAAATGCCAACTCTTTGTCAAATAATGCGATAGAAGGTGAACTGATGCACCCTTCCTTTTGCATCGAAATGTAAAAAGCCTCTGAAATTTCTCTAGTCACCTGTTGACTGTGTCGTCCTAAGATGCTCGTTCTATCAAGAAAGGGTTTGCAACCGCACCTATCACAGTGTACTGCCAAGTTGCCTGCTGGCGATGAACTACCATGCCTACTGTTGCCTTTTTTTTTTAGCTGGCAAGAACTGAGGAAGATGAATGGTCCAATATTTTTATTTAAAATTTTTGTACAATGACATTTAAGTAGTCTGCTTCGTCTACACGGGCTAGATCCAACAAGATCCATCGGGGACCCTTTTCATAATCCAGCTCCAACTGGACTTACTTTGACCTGGGACCCAATGATCGGATGACCCAGTTTTAGGGTCAGACAGGTTGGCTCTCTTGACAGGCTATGGAACTGTCCTTTTACATGTTTGAAAGCTCTGCATGGGTGCTGTTATTATTGAGTCTCCACCGGCACAGGGGAACTACATACTAATCAGGTTGGGGATAGCGGTATTTCGAAATTACAAAAGCTCCCTCTCCTCTTGTGCGAAGAGACCTACTTGCATGTCGCTTTGTAGGCTAACACGCTGTTTACAAACAAGTGCCCACACCATGTGTGGGCACTGCACATGAGCAGAAACCAGACTGGCATGAAGTGAAGCCACTGCACGTGCACCACACTGACAGCAGCGCCACCACAGCAGCATTATGTCAAAGCCATGTGTTGGTCTATAGAGAAACCATACCTCTGGCAGGGCTAGAAAGTGAAATTTTTTTTGTAACGAATGAATGCTTTTGATTTGTGAAGCGAGTCACCCTCTGAATACGATCCTAATCACCGCAGTTGCGAACTGAGCGCTGCCCGAACCTCTGTCTTGGAGAAGGAGCTCGAGGTATGCCAGGCGCTACACGAACTGGAGCCCCAAAACAAGTGTGAGTGCGAACCTTTTCTGTTTAAAAAGCCAGGCCATTCACGAGGCCAGCTTCTTCCAATGCAGGGCCACTGCTCACGTGCGTGCTGCTTATGCGGGCTCTGGATGGCTCGGGGCACCGAGAGGAGATTGAGAAGTTTCTCGTGGAACTGTTGACCGTCGACCCAATGCGATCTGCTTACTACCGAGACCTGAGTGAGTCCTTCCGCTGCTTCCTCTTCCTTGCTACCTGCACAATTCCCATACCTTACGGGAATTGAAGACCGCAGCAGCCGGGGACTCTCGTGCTGGTTTTCAAGGGTTTCCCGGAGTTTGCCCAGTGACTCCTTGAGTACCCAAAGTTCCTTAATACTCTCTATCCTCGAGTAAAGAATTTTTTCAAACTAGGCACAGCCAGGCTAAACCACGTATTGAAGCATCGCATGGAGTAGAGGAACTTTGGCTTCACATACTCCGGTTAAATGTGTTTATTTACTTAATACATGATAAAATGGCGCAGCGAGGTGCACGCTGTTTTGTAGGTTGAGAGTCTGAAAATTCCCTGGTAACAGCCGTTCTCCTCCGCAAACGAAACTTGATGCGTGCGAGCACGGCTTCAGCGGTTGGACTTTGTACGAGAGTTCTTATATACGCGTAGTCGTGGTATATAGCTGAGCGTAGCCGCCGGATACTAGCAATGCAATATATAAATGGCTTCGGACAGTTGGATGAGGCAGTAGCAGTGCTGCGCAGAGTCAGCAAAGAGAATCAGAAGCATTTCTTTTATCGTGCTCACTGCTGGCATGTTTTCTTCAAAGTCAATTTGCCCAGTGAACATTTCCGTTTTTCACGAGGCACACGCACTCATCTGGGACATGGCAATTCGAAAAATATGGAAGGCATTGACATCTCGGATTTCCCTTTGACACGCGAGTCCTCTCTGTACTCACTGTGTTGTAAGACGTGAAATATACTCGAAAATTATGTCTGAAAACACTGATGGATTTAAATGAGTTAAATTATCAGCGAAAAAATATGTTTGCTGAATTTTAATTATCATAAAATGCCGCAGAAGCGCCGACTTCGTTCAAGCACCCACGA
This sequence comes from Ixodes scapularis, assembly GCF_016920785.2. NCBI lineage: Eukaryota > Metazoa > Arthropoda > Arachnida > Ixodida > Ixodidae > Ixodes > Ixodes scapularis. Next base: position 129,918,693 of record NW_024609868.1, on the reverse strand, counting down.
TTAACATTTACTTAACTTGGGAATCCTGCAAATTATACGTTAACCACCCGATTTGACCAGAGAAGCGCTGATGTCTAGATTAACTAATTTTTCTGTGAAAGTGGAGGGGGGGGGGCACTCCCCGGCATTTTGTGGTAGTTTTGTTTTGCCTTACCTCAGTGAAAGCTATAGGTGTATACGACTGGCGTACGTTGACGTACGTTGACGCTCCTCCACACTGCTCTCCTCAACAGCGCTTGCGACTCCGCGGTGCGCAGTGCCAAGAGGTCAAGAAACGGCACACGCGGCGCCACTTTTGCGGCACGCTTCGGGAAGACAAACGTAATAAGCAGGAAATCAGTACGCCTGTTCCTATGGGAGCTTGGTGGGACCTACAGTTTTGAATGTAAGAGCCGAGAAAACGTAAAAACCGTGAACGTGTCATCGAGGCTCTACTGCACTTGGAACTTATACTCCAACAGCGTGTGAATTGCCCCATTGAATGCAATGAGCTCACGGCACTCCCCCAAAGTAGTGAACCTTGCACACAGGTGGCTCTTTTTGCGAACTCCTTTACATGCATTGGACTGCCATTACAGAGTCCAAGTTTGTGATGGAGATTGCATTGGAGGGACTGGATGCAAACGTAGAGCGCGTGAGTTTTGCTGGGAAGGAGCTGACATGCGTGTATCATCCGGACCACCTGGCCCTGGTGCGCGACGTGGACTTCTCCAGGAACCGGATCAGGGGTCTACGTTCGTTATGCTTCCTGCAGAGCGTTGTCAGGCTGGATTTGTCTGGCAACAGGGTGCTCACATGCTTGGGCCTTGAGGAGCTGCCTCATCTGCAGTGGCTTTCACTCGAGGACAATGGTATCCTTTGGGTCCAGCTACCATGGTTGGTCCTTGTGCTGAATGGTTTGCTCAATTTGTTCAACTTCATGTGGGGTCAGGTTATTGTATGCCGTGGTTCATATTGTAAACACTTTATACTTTGGGAAGCACTGTGGGACAGTTGGAAGTCCATTTATTCTTGCGTAATATTAGTGGTGGCACAGACTTCATGCACCTCTTTTTATCACATGCACCCGTGCCATGGGCAAAGCACACCTAACTGTACTAAGAAGGCTCCCCGAACAAACTGCTAATTAATGTTAAAATATTTTTAATTTTTATACCACTGTTTAAAGGTTATAGTGAATACGTCATTATGTAGTAAGTAGAACCCCGCTATAGTAACTCCGCGTGTAGTAAAACTCTGGTTATTGTAAAAGAAGCACCCATCCCGACTGAATTCCCATTTCCTGTATGGCTCAAAATTCGAATATAGTAAACCGTCAAAACTTGAGTACCGGTTACAGTAAAACACGGTAGTACCAATGAAGTGTTATCTCCCCGCAACAACCTACTACCCTCTTGGTGAGATCAGTGTGGATCGGCTCCTAGAAACTCTATAAGTGTACATTTACCACCAAAGCGCTGCAGGCTACAGCACTACTTTATACAATGACTGCTTTTTGAGGGAGCGTCAGTGGTGCTGCGGTCGCTCGTGATTGTTTCCATACTCGGGGGCCCACGATCGTCTGCCACGTCAAAACAATAGGCCTAACGAAACCATAAGGGTGCCGCATTTTTTGGGGTGTTCGGTTCTGAGCTGTACATTATGACTGATCTGAATCGTAAGTGAACTACGCTCGTTTAAAGAGCAGGTAACGACCGGATGAAAAAGCAAATTGCAGATTAATTCGGCGTTTCTGCTGCAGCAGTCTTGGCCTTGGTGGAAAATTGTAGTGTATTGAAGACATAATCATCGATGGAAACAGTGGAAACTGCAAAAAGCTCCAAAGCTCCAAAATTAAAATGTTGGCACAGCGCTGCTTGAATGATTTTGACAAGCACACTTTGTAAACAAGGCCAGTCAATGGGCCTCTTATGAGAAGAAAAGACTTCGAGGCATCAAACAGTTCGTCTGAACGTTTCAAGGCAGGGAACTGTGTTGGTCTTCATCGGAAGTCGAACAACAAAGGTGCCATTTCTGACGCGACCATTGAATAATGTACCGAATAAGTGCTGCCCAAAGGAAGAACCTTAACCCATCCCTACAAGACGTATAAGACGTGAACTCTAGTTGGCTTTAGACAGTCAGGGGGGCTTCAAATGCAGCAGGTGCTAATGGGCAAGACATATCCATACTATCAGTCTCGAGAGCTTCCTTGTGAAGTTCAAAACACCTACAAAACAAGCTGATATATCCGAGTTCTTTACTGCAACTAAGTGGTATTTTTATAGTTGTGGTGTTGGTTTTGGGAATTATGAACATTTTATTCCTTTTCGCTCTTTTTTTGAAGCTTCAATAACAGATATCTTAAGGAGCTCCCGATATAGTAAAGCTCCCGATATACAAGTAAAGTTCTTGCCCGGTCCCGAGAGGTTTACTGTAAAGGGGTTCTACTTATATTGCCGCGTGCATGGACGAGAGGGAACACAACTCCGTACCTGTAGAAGATTCAGCTCTTACCCCAAACGTTCGATGCTCAAACGTTTGAGATACCGAGACCAATAATAATAGCTAAGGAAGCCAGCATGGCCTTGCCGATTCACACTCACGCTAGCCAGAGCCGTAAATGTAGAGAGTTTGGCCATTCGTTGGGAAGTATAGGAGACGAATGAGGAGGCGCAATTGGCCAAAAGCGGGCTGGGCGTGTTCCAGGGCGTCTTCAGAAATTCGAATGTGACCAACCAGAAGCCGGAAATAATACCCTGGCGGTGGTCGCGAGAAACAAACCTGATAACTGCATTGGAGTAACTCTCAATGGCTGAAAATATGGTACACGTGATGTTTCAATCACGTTAATCCAAAATGATGGTGGAAGGGTGCGACTAGCGGAACAATCGACATGATCCATACGCCAAGCGCCCAGGGCCGGGAATCTGCCGTCCGAACGGTCACACTCTGTCGGCACAAAACAGAGTTGCGCGGCGCATTCGTTTCTTACATATTTCTGCATGATCATGATCAAAACAACACGTGCACCCTATTTTCAACCACGAAGAGTTACTACACTTCACTCTTACGCGTTTATTAAAACCATATACGAACATAGACTTTTGATCAGAACTGTTTGCTGCTACCACCACTAGGGGATTCTTTTCGGCTTCTGGTTGGTCAAGAGAGCATGCCAAGCCCTCTTTCTGACTCTGCCGCACACCCTGACTCTGCCCGCACCTCCCATTGACCAAACTCTCTCAATACACGGCTCTGACGCTAGCCAGCTGTCATGCCGACACCTCGATGTTTGTTCCTGCTTTCTCGACGCTCATTCTTGCTTTTGTTTCTGGCACAAGTTTGCCGATTAAACCTTTATTTTTAGTCCTATGTTTGTTTAGACTTTTTATCCACAACTATATTAATAATGTAAATTAACTGCATTACGCTGCTACATTTTTAAAATATTTAATCAAGTGACTAATTTATATTTAATTTCCACATCCCTATGACATTATTAGTGGCATTTGGGGGTGTCTAATGTCGTGCGTATCTGTTTGTGCTAATTATCATAAAGCAAACTTTCATAATTGGTCTGCCACTTCTATTGAAGTTATTGTCGTTTAGAAGGGCCAATTTTCCTAGGTGGCCACTCCCTTATACTATTGAGCTTGTTGAAAGGTGCTCTGATAACACTGAAGGGTGTTTACATTATTAGTGTCAATGACTTAACCTCATTTTGTGTCTGAGAGTTGTTCACCTTGATGCTACTCCAGAAATTTCATCTTTAGATGGCCTTGTTCCACTCAAGACATGTCGAAAGCTGACTACACTACTTCTCAAAGGAAACCCTGTTTGCGAACACGAAAAAGACCTGCCAAGCTTTTTACCTCGAGTGAAAATATTTTGCGACTCCTCAGCCTAAGAACAGCTTCTATATTTTTGCAGTTACTGTTTCGAGCAGTGGTGCTTTGTTGAGATGAAACTTCCATTTTGTATACTTTAAAATAATAATAAATTTATGATATTGTGTAGTGTACTGTGTACTGTGTATATTGTGTACTTTGCTCTGGGTCTATTTTGGGCTTGAGCTATCGTCACAAAAAGTTGCTCAAAATAATGACTGTTTATTGTACAGGCATCTATCAAAGTGGTGATGCAGGCAAGTTGATTCATGCTGAAGTGAAGATACATAGCACACAACACAACGAGGACAATCAGAAACAGGTTATCAGGAAAAGCGTGTCCTATCAACTTCTTTTCAATTGTTTTCCACATGTTGTGCACTGCCTACTTTTATTCCATAGCAGTGGATAAGTACATTTCAGGATTTCTGTAAACCTTGAGAGGGTTATGAAATCCTGGTCTCGGTCAGTGAGTATGGTACACTCGTGCAGAAAACAAAGTATTGCCATGGTATTGCTAGGACCAAAAAAAAGTTGCTGGTCCAGCTTTTGAAACTTGGCAGCCTCCATTGGACTAATTCTCCATCCACAAGAGGGACACCACATACCAGCCTAGAAAGGCAGATTAAAACTTTGGTTTGGGCTAGTTGGTCCATGGTAGGTATAAGGTTTAAAAGTGCAAACAGACAGCCACAATAGAAAATAACACAAACGACAGGGACAAGGCGCTGTAGACTAACGTTCCACTTCCTAAGCCTCCGTGCAACAAACTTTTACAGTTGACTAGCAAACACATTGGAAGCAGCTTTATTGGTCAAAATTTGGTGACGTCATGACCAATAAAAAAATTGTATAGCCCCGTTCAAATGTTTGCCTCCACGGGCCGCACACGCTCCATAGCCCACGACTGCCATGGCAGACGTTGCCCCATGCACGCTGTGCACCATGTAATTCTCTATTCTGGGAGGTTCAGGGTGTACTCAGCATGCTGAGTAATACTGGACGAAATGTAGCAAAGTCGATGAGATGTGCATGCCTTTTATTTATTCAGGACATGGTGGACACTGTCTGTTGTTCCAGGGGTAGTATGTTTCCAGTCCGAGCCCCTCATTGCTAACTTTTTCGTGGGCGATGTGCATTCTCTTACACTGCGCTAAGTAGCGGGCTTGTCAGAGGTAACATTTTGACGCTTTAAAACAATGCACATGATGTAGCGTTGCACTGAAATCGGTAGGACGGGTATTCTACATGAATCATCTGCATGTTTTTGCCGTAGCGGAGAGACAGAAAACGATTGATGAGAAGCAGATAACAGCAAAATACTAATAGTTTGGTTATCCGGTCATTGTGTTTTTGTTTCTCACTATTGGGGCTCCCTATCAAGCTTATATTTTGTTCTTACTGTCAGCAGTGAGGCTTTGCAGCGGTTGTCTAACCTTGAACCTGCTATCTGAAGCAGAATGGAAAGCTGTCCCACTGGGCAATCTTTATTCTTCCTAGTACTACTCAGATTTCTGTAATAGGACACAGAAACCAAGCTGCATTGTTGACATCAGGTAAGGCAATGGAATGGTTGTTCCATTACCACAAGAGTGTAGGCTGGATGGGCAATGGAACAACCATTCCGTTGCCCATCCAGCCTATGCTCTTGTCAGGCTCCCATATCATGATTGTCCAGTCTCATACTATCCTGGGAGTTGGCTTTTCCTCCACTATGGATTTTTCGGAGCACATTGCCAACATTCAAACTTGGGGACCCGACATGTCTCGTGCCATTTATATTGCATTGGTCCTGCCTAGGCTCAAGTATTGTTTCCTGTAAGATACCCATTCCTGGCCCACCTGCTCGACAGGGTTGAGGGTCGATAGGGTACTCCTCTCCACTCCTACATCCGGATAGGGAAACGTTCAGAGCAGCCTAATCTGCAGCATGCCCGCGCTGTGAGTCACACTCATTCTGTGCTCCTTGCCGCCCCCTCAGACTTGGCTCTCCTCGGGAGTCTTGGGCCAATCCATGACGGAGTCCGTTGGCCCGCAGCTTGAAGCACAGTCCTGCTATGGGCCAATGGCCTTTCTCTGGTGTGTATGTGCATGTGTGTATGTGTATGTTTCATGTGAAAATCTTCCTTTGTTTTGTTTTGTTTTGTCTGTAGTAATGCGGCACTACAGGCCTCAGATATGGGCCAATGGCCTTTCTGTGGTGTCGGGGAGGAGGTCACGTGACCCCCTCCCCAAAATCACGTGACCCACCCCTCCTCCCTGAAGTCACGTGACACCCCCCCCCCTCCCGAGGTCACATGACCCCCCCCCCCCGCCCCCGGAGCATATTCAAGAATGAGAGAAGGAGGGGGCTACCCTCCCCTCCTCCTCCTCAAGAGCTGCGCTCCATTTCGGCGTTACAGTTGTAAACGGCTTTCACTTTTTTAGAGCGCAGCTCTTAAACGCGAGACACATGCGCGAAAAATTCATCCGATCCGACGTCCGATCCGGCAGTACGACTGCCTGATCCGAAAAATTTGGTCGCTTCAGACGTTGGATCGGCGATCCGACATGCGTCCAACGCGCCAGATAGTTTCGCACGGCGGACGGATTGTCGGATGCGTCCAGCCAATGACAGCACAGCTAGCGCGAACGTCATGATGACGTACTGGGTCTGGCGGGACGAAGCGAACGCGATAACGGGACGGGCGAGCGGAAGCCGGACGCGTGAATCCCGCTGACCCATTCGAGAAAGACGGCCCCAGCAAAGAATGCACGCGCTAGCGAGAACAAGCTCCTAACTTCGCTCGTGCGACTGGGACCAGAGATCTATGAACGCGGCCCTCCGCTGAAGTGCTTGGATCTCCTGAGCGGGGCCGAACGGATCGTCGTGTCGCATGCAAGATCGGAAGCGTGTCTCTCAAACTGTCGCGTACGGCGATTCGGAGCGGCGTTCGGACTATCGGATCGGACGTCGGATCGGACGATTCTGCCTTCCATGTGTCTCGCGCTTTAGGCGCCCGTTTCCGGCTTTAACGGCGTAACCAAGGTCATCCCAAGGTCACGCGACCCCCAAGGTCACCTCAAGGTCACGTGACCCCCAAGCTCACCCCAAGGTCACGTGACCCCCAGGTCACGTGGTCGCCCCCCCCCAAGGTCACGTGACACCTCCTAAGGTCACGTGACCCCCAAGGTGACCCCCAGGTCATGCCTCCCCGAGGTCACGTCACCCCCTTCCCGAAGTCACGTGACCCCCCCGGAGCATATTAAAGAATAAGGGGAGGAGGAGGAGAAGGAGGGGTCTACCCTCCCCTCAGTACCCTTCCCTCCTCCTCCTCAAGAGCTGCGCTCCAATTCGGCGTTACAGGGAGTTGTAAACGGCTTTCACTTTTTTTCTTTAAGTCTTGCGGCGGTACTGACCAGGCGTCGCACTACGCTGGAGAGGGAGGAGGAAAGAGGAGATCGCGTTCGAGAGGGAGAAGAAAAAAAGTGAAAGCCGTTTACAACTCCCTGTAACGCCGAATTGGAGCGCAGCTCTTGAGGAGGAGGAGGGAAGGGTACTGAGGGGAGGGTAGACCCCTCCTCCTCCTTCTCCTCCTCCTCCCCTCATTCTTTAATATACTCCGGGGGGTCACCTGACCTCGGGGGGAGGGGATCACGTGACCTCGGGGGGGGGGGGGGGAAGGGGGGTCACGTGACCTTTGTAGGGATCACGTGACCTTGGGGGTCACGAGGCTTGGGGTGTCACGTGACCTTGGGGTGACCTTGAGAGGGGTCACGTGACCTTGGGGGTCACGTGTCCTGGGGGTGACCTTGGTTACGCCGACAGCGACGCCGACGCCGCTCAAGCCGGAAACGGGCGCCTAAGAGCTGCGCTCTAAAAAGGACCGCGTTGCGGTCGGGGAGGTCCCCCAAGGATTTGTTATGGGGACTCGTTTCCTTTTGCGAGTGTAAAACGGAGACCTTCACTTTTTGACACACAAATAGGTGTTCCACTAAACGCTGGTCGCTTATCGTTACTCATTTGCAGACGAACTGGAATGCGATATCTTTTCCCGTGTTTTGGACGTTCTAGCAGATTTAGAAGCGCCGTTTCCGAATTTGTCACGAGAGGGTCCAAAATTATTTAAGGGGCCCATATTTTCAATACCTTCGACTCAGCGCTCAGAAGCCCTTTTCAAGTAAGTTTGAGAAATACATTTCTACTCAAAGTTGACTCATTAAAAAAAAGAAACGAAAATTCACATTATTAAGAAGAAAAAAGAGAAGACTTATTAAGACTGCCTATGTGTAAGAATGCGAAAGCATTCCCACACCGAGCACATTCCTACCAAGCAACGCGCCCCGTCTTCCTTCTTCACACGGCGTGTGTGTGTGTGTAGGCGTTCTAGATTGAAATGAGGGGAAGGGGGGGGGGGGACTGAAGGGGAGCAAATTCTGTCTGGCCGTGACATAACGCTGCCCTGCTGCGCAGGAGTGACGCCCGCGCCGGCTCCACGGCTTCCGTGACGATGCATCTGCGTTGCTCTGCTTTGTGTTTTATTTCTGAGGCGCGTCCGCTTTGACCTTGAGCGCCCCGCTGACTTCTGTGACGAAGCCTTACGTTGCTTTGCTTTTGGCCAGTGGGACTTTATGTGCCGTTTCGCTCAGCCAATGGGAATTAAGGTGCCGTTTTTCGCTGCTACAGACGAAATTTAGATGCCGTTTTTCACTGCTACAGACAACGTCGGCTTCGCTCCATGGAACAGTTAATGCTTCCGCATTAAAATGCTTTAGCATTAAGGTGCAACCCCACCCCTGGTTAGTGTGATTCTGAACCAACAGATGGCGGTGGGATCGCCTTCCAGGCCTGTACATCACTGCGAGAAATCGTGTGTGGTGGCGCTTCGATACAGTTGGATATTCTTCTATATCCAGAATTCGACATCCCTGGTCCCTTGCTTGGTTTTCTCTGCACGAGCTTTCTTTGGAACGCGCACGGCTGCGCCAGTTCTCGTGCAAGGGGGCCAGTTGCCACGCTCCGAGCTCACGTCTCCAGCAAATGTAGGCAGAACAAAACGCGAAAATCGTCCTGGGCCAAATGGCGAGACACATGCACAACAAAACTACCGACGCGTTGAAGAATATAAAATTGCCTGTGCGCCGTTATCGGAGATTTCAGAGCCCAATGACACAGATTACAATGTGATCAGATGTATACTGATACGAATGAAGGTGACGAGAGGACGAACAGTGAACTGAAAAATAAAGGTTTAATCGGCCAACTTGTTTCAAACAAAAAAAAGTAAACAAAGAGCGTCGAGGCAGCAGAAAAGCAGGCGGCGATTCGGCAGCGTAACAAAGAGCGAGAGCGAGACTGACTCGACAAGGTCGCTGGCAGCTGCTTATCTAAAGTGCGTCACGTCACCATCTCGAAAGTTCGGCAAAGAAGGTTCGAGCGTCGCGCGTTCGGGGCGAGGATGAACTGGCACTTTCGAGGACAAGAAAACAGGGCGAAAGTTCCGTCTGGTGCAGGAATGAACGCGAATCTTCCAGAAGTCGGTGACCGAGCGTTGCTTTCTCGGCTCTGCGGGCGGAAATATGACGGGCTGGCCCTTTTATCGTGCATATGTTTGGATCTTTGTGGATTTCCGGCAAAACGTGATGACGTCATACTCTGGTTTGCAGAATTCTAGCTTGAGGAATTAACTACCTAAAAGGAAAGACTATTTTTTGGGCGGTCAGGCGTCTCATTTAGGTAGCTGGGTGTTTATTTTCACCCAAACAACGAGACTGGAAAACACAAAAAATGACACTCAGGTTTAGATGTTGAGTTTGGTAAACCGAAAGTAGGACTGGTGCGGGGGTCATAATAAAAAATGCCGAGGTTAAAAATAAACTCACAGCAATAAAGAATAATTATTAATTTTAATACGAATTCGGTGATGAATGCAATGACTGACAATGCAAAGATTCTGGCTCTGTTGATAGCTTTTGCACATAGTTTAAGCAACTTGCAGGGTGTCACAAAAGAAAAAAATACAGAGTTTCTTTTGACCGCAAGAATAAACTAGGCATCGCCGAACGCTCATTCTCCGCCCATAGGTAGCGCTATAGAGGTACAACCAGATGTCAAAGTTTCAGCCCAATACGATACCTTCTTCAAAAATTATAAGTGCTTTTCTGAAAAGTTCAATGGGAAAATAGCGGCCGACGGAGTTTTCGAATACATGGGGCTCTGTGGCACCAAAAACGAAAAACAGGCCCAAAAATGGGCTCCATTTTTCCTATTGGAATTTTCAGAAAATAACATAACTTTTGAATAAGGTGTCCGTTCGGGATGAAACTTTGGCATCTGGCTGTGACCTAGCGCTACCTTTGGGCGGAGAATGAGCGTTAGGCAATACGTAGTTTATTTTTGCGGTAAAAAAAAAAACAAAACAACCCTGTAAATTGTTTTTGTGACATCCTGTGCCAGTCTTAATTTGGTGATTCATGCGCGCAAGTAGTGGTGTGCAAAAATGAAAACGATTCAAACGGGTAGGCTTTGACGTTGTATAAAATATAGTTAGGGCTCCGTGTTTTCGGATAAATCCGAAAAACTCCGAAAAACACCCGCCGGTAAAATTTTTGGCAATTCGGATTTATCCGATAAACTCCGAATTGTTATGTGCCCATGCCACCCCCCCCCCCCCTCCCCCCAATAAAAAAAAAAAAAATTTTTTTTTTTGTTTCTTACTTTTTTTTCTTTTTTTTTTCCTTTTTTACATTTTCGGCAGCGCAGGCTCAATGGTCCTGGGAAAATGACACTATAATTATCTTTCAAGCATCGGACCGTTGTCAAAAGGGGGTCTTACGGCTTGCCTCGTCAAGGCATGGTTCAGGGATACAGGTCATCGTACCATTCGTGTCACGACAAAAACCATTCTTTTGATTTCCAGTTTTGGGCTATGGGATTTGGAATTTAGAGAAAGGAGATGGTATGTTTCTGGGGGTAATAGTGAAAGCTATGGACCATAGAGATTGTATAAAATAGGGAAGAGGGGCAGTTGAATCTTCTCTATTACATCCAGCTCCCGCGGCAGCGGGATAGATTGATGGGATGACTACGAGCTTCCTTGCAGCTATCTCTGGCAGTTTATTGATTTTAAGGTATCGACGTTTATCAAAGCAACATTTGTGTGCGACTTTTGTCGTGGGACAAATTAGTACTGTCAATGACCACCAATGTCAAATTCAACTGAAGATATCTTAATTGATGCAAGCGCGTTTTATTTTTTATCTGGCATACGTTTGCATCCGGTTATTATTTATTATTTTTAATAGAAAACACTGCGAAATTAATCTCCGAATTTCGGAGAATTGGGGATATGTGAAAAATAAACTCCGATAAACACCGACTTTTCGCTAAAAAATAAACTCCGAAAAACACCCTCCGAATTTCACGAAAAATAAACTCCGAAAAACACCCTCCGAATTTCACGAAAAATAAACTCCGAAAACACGGAGCCCTAAATATAGTGTAAGCACGCACATGGTACGCTGATTAAGAATGAAACATCCCTACGTTTTACACTAGCGTTGAGCGTGTCGAAAGTTAAGGGTGTATCAAAAGCTAAAGCTTGTACACATATACTGCTCAGGCCATTGTGTTTGAATGCTCATAGTAATTTATTGCCCTCAAATTTGGTGTAAGTTGTCTCCTAATTGCTTACAACAGAAAGAAGGAAGCATTCTAACTCTGGGTTGGTAGAAAAACTCCACCTGCTGACGGTCACCAATCATCTCGGCGCCGATTATAAGTATTCACTGCATGCAAACGGTCGCGTGCTTAGAACGAGTTCTTCCCACGTGATTTCATACGATCGCAATTGTCCTTGACAAACAACAATGTTTAGTCAGGCGCGCGGTCATATGTGAAGCTTAGAATATTTTCTATTGGTTATGGCATACGTGGCGAGTTGCATAAATATTTTATTTTATTTTTTTAGAATCCGCGAAAAAGAATGCTTTTGGGTTACCTTGGTCTCTAATAATTCATGTAGCACACAAAAGAGCACGAACTAAATCGCTGTGGAAAACGAAAGCAATAATGATAAACAAGCGTGCAATCACGCGAAAACTGAGGGCATTGCACATATACAGAAGGTAAGCTTTGTCTCACTAAATACATTACCAATAAAGTATTTGGTTTTATCCTGCGAGCGAAGCGGAACACACAAGTGCGAGCATACTGTCCTGAACTGCACTTCCAGTGAACAAGCACACCTTCCAAAGCACCGAGCTCGCTTTTATATCGTTTGGTGCGCTCAAACCTTTGAAAACACAATTATAATCAATTCTATTATTTCAATTATTTTTATTAAGTGCGCCTATGCGTTTTTCTTTCTTTTTTTTTTTTACTTTTACGTTCACGTGCCATTTTCTTAGTTATGTAATATTTTTCCAGAAGTCCGACAACTGTAGTCTGTTTCATTATAAGTAAGAGCCACATAATCAAAGATGTAGACAAAAAAATAAAAATAAAAAAGAACGCGAACACACATTAAAAATGCGATGTAACGGCGCATTCAAAATTAGTCGTTAGTTTTTTAGAGAGCAGCAATTTCGTAGGACGACATGGTTACCCGATGAAGGTTATAAAAAGTGCGGTGCAACTGTTAGCTCGGGGTCTTTAACGTGCATTACGCAGTATATGTGATACATGATCGCTCGACGGTAGGATGCAGATGGGCGACTGGACCGATGGTCCCTGCTAAAGCCCCTTGATAAAGGCGTTTTTTACAAGTACCGCCAACCATTATTGTGAAAACGCGCAAGACACGTGCCACGAGCTGGTGCTCCGCCGCCATTCGCTTTCAAGGGCCAGTCATATACCCGTGCCCACGGTGCCCGTGCCACACGGGCAACTCGAATTCCATTTACAACGAATGACATTTGAAAGATCGTTTTCCGCGCGACAGATCGCGAGCCGATTCGTTGATCACGTGAATGTCATTCGTCGTAAATGACATTCGAGTTGCCCGTGTGGCACGCGTGCCACACGGGCAACTCGAATGTATTAGCGCTGCGTCGCCATTTGTGTCCAAGGGCCGGTCGAGACACAGGCCTCGTGCACTGGCACCTTTGAGGCTATTTGAAAGACCAACGCAAATACATCTAGGGAATTTAGTCCCTGCGCGCTCTGCAGCGGGAGCTCCGTGCTTTGAACGGAGCTCGCACTCGAGCATTTCTCCACGGGCTCTGATCTGCGGTGCCACAACACACTCGGCCAACGGTCCCCCACCGTACTTGATTTATCCTGTGAGCTAGACCAAATGAGCTACACTTAGAGTATCGGCAATTTTCCCCTCGATATTGTTTTGGGCGCCGCCATGTTGCTAGTTAGTAACAAATCAAATGCAACTGCCGGTCGTCATGATTCAAAAGTGCGACTCCCTCAGCAATAGTTTCGGTGTCAGGAAGCTCACGTAATATTGCTTTGCTTTGTCGTCAACTGTTTAAACATTTGCGGAGGACGGAAAAGCGTTTCCTGTGATTTCAGATAAAGCTTCAGATAACTGACAACCATCATTTTAAGCATCCATATCTGTATGAATCGTAGCTCATTTAGTGAAAGAGAACGAACAGCTTAACTTCGCGCTCTTGGCGCTGCTTCAGTGGCTTCATCAGCCCGTAGCGTTGGTTACGCTCCGAACTAAGGTAAAGCAAAGCAAATATTTAGATCTTAGGGTTTCACAAGCCAAACCAATAAAAAGCGCTTAACACGCCCAAATAAAAAATAAAAATATTGCGGGTTTATTTTGACTAACCGTAGATCTTTTGACGTGCAACCGAAATCTCAGATTGGCTTCCGTCAAATTGCGGGCACCTCGGCCGATATTTAATCCCGACAAATATAGATTCATAGGCCAGCGCGTTGGCTGAGAGGAATTGAGACATTTTAATATCGTTACCACTTAAGAGCCACCGAGGTGGTTTTTGAAACAAAATATAGTCGAACCATTCCGACAAGCATAGTTTGATATTGTAAATGATTTATGCAAGTGATAAAAACATTAAAATGTTTTCGGATACGTGGCGAAATCTGAAATGGACAGAATGCATTTCATGGCGTCAATTTCATTTGGATCGCGTCGGGCATATATGTACCGACGCACAGTAGAACTCGCGCAAAAGTAGCTGTGGTGCACCCGTAGCCTCGCGCTTGTTGTTCTCACATCTCTGATTTGCTTACTGCGGGCATCCAGGCATCTGACACCCTGACGTCTGGCGCTTTTTCTGTCTTTCACGTGGCGTTCCAAGCGGCACACGACGGAAAATGCACATCAAGCTGTTCTTGAACACGTGTCGCCATCTGTACTTTATATTAAGAAACTACAATTCGCCGTAACTGAATGGGAGAAGTTTGAGGTCTTATAACATTCTTAACGTGTAATATATCAATATGGAAGTTCTGGAAAATGTAATGTCGAAGGATGCTTCATAATTTAATGTCTCGTTATTTTGATTAGTTGACGTGATTCCGTTTTTATAGCGCCATAAAATATTACAATTTTTATTTTTTATTTCAGAATATACATTATCTGTACAGTTCGTTGCTTACTTTTTTATTTTATTACATCTAACCGAACGCTCACGTAAAACATCGTGGACGATGGGACGTTATAACTCCAGAAATATTTTTTTCAATATTAGAGACTGTGGTCTATTAAAAGCTAAATAATTAACTAAAAACTAAAAATAATAGTGATATCAAGACATTAAAGCAATGTTGACAAACTGCTCTTTAATTTGACACTAGCTTTATAATTGTAAGATACATAGAAAGAAAGTTATAAGCCGTCGGAAAAGCACCAAAACGTCATGCACGGTGGGGTTGCACCTTAACAGTGGTGGAACTGCTGCGCCTATTGCGCCAAACTGCGCCGGAACGAATAACTTGCTACATGCTGCTCCAAAAGCTGTATTCGTGCACAATTTGTGCCATGTCTGCGCCGAAGGGGCTCCGAAAGGGAGGCCGAAAGGTCAGTTCCCGAAAAGGAAACTGAAAGTGTCTGGCACGTGACATTGTTGGCGATGCCATTGAAAATGCATATACAGTTTCTTTATGTTTAAGTGCTATGTGCGAAGAGTAGGGCTGCGCGAATATTCTTATTTTCTAATAGTAGTTTCACGTTATTTGATTTTCGCTTCCAACTGAACTGCGATATTCATACTTTTCGAAGTGTTGATCGCGGCGCTTTAGCCCCCCTCAGTGCGCTTCTCCTCAAGCACAAGTGCACTGCGGAGAAGCAATGCTCGGGCGATCTCGCGACTCGCTTCGCCACAGCGCAACCGCGCGCTTGGTACTAAAAAAAAAAAAAAAAAAAAAAAAAAGATTGTGATTGTTGATATTATATTGCTGTAAAATCTTCAAAATTTAACTGTGGCTATTATGCAAGGGTATGTGTTAGGCAGCGACGTTCTAAAAACATGTGTGCATTATTTGTGCTCTTTTTTTAATTCAGAATCGAAGAAAATATTTTAATATAAGTAGATTTATAAATCCCCTCAAATAGGTATGGCTGGAATCTTTTATACGTTTAATTTTATGTAAAATCTGTCATTTGCTTACCATCCCAATGTAAGTACTGAGGCTACAGTCTATACATATAGCTAGATTAAATTTAACAGCTCATGAGTGGGCAATTAGGAATAACCTTCGGGAGTCCAGGTGAATTTTTGTTTGAGCATGGTTTAACAGTAGTAAAAGGCGTGGACCAAAACGCAAAAACTCTTCAACATTCAATAAAAAATATTCGGCCAAAACAACTATTCACCTTGAATTTGCTTCGAACCCAAAATCCATCATTTCCACATGCCAAATAAAGAGTTATCGGTTTTTGTGCGAACGGTGCTCACATCGATCGAAATAAATAGCTAGTGCTAGTCGTTGTAATCGGTTCGAGTAGCTATGTGCTACGCTTATAGCTGCTCTATGAACAGCAGCAGATTGAATACAAGCGGGCAGTGTGAGACACATTCAGTACAAAAGTGTCCGCTTGACGTCGAACTCGCGACAATTACGTCACCGTGATACAAACCCTCTACAAATGAGCCAAAAATATATTTTTACGTCAAACACAGACCGAAGACGCCATCAGTACTCCTAATAGGTTAACTGAGACATCTACAAAATGGCTAGCGCATGGTTGTCCACCAAAATAAATAAATACCTGCACAAACCAGTTCTTCTGTAGGCATAACACTTTTTTTAGTCTCCCAACGCTCGAACAACTGCAGTTTTTGCTACGGGCTAACTTAGAAGAGATTGTATAAAACTTTCTGACATAAAAACTCAAAATTGTCGGCTCCAAAAGTGGAAATCTCTGCTCCGAAACCCGTTTTTTCCTGCTACAAGAGCTGCTCCAAATCACCACTTGTCAGTTACACCACTGCAATAATAACACGCGACACAGGCTGGGCGAAAATATCCGTAGCACAGAGCCCCTGTCACTAATCACGAAGACGTCCGCGTTCGCCACCGTCACATACCTTTCGGCCGCCTCGAAGCGATGGGGCACGCGCAGCGAACGCCATTGGTGGAGTTCAGATTGCTAGTATAAGACTTTAATAAACACAGAGGTAACAATCCATCACTTGCACAGTCGTAGCCTAATCTGTTCTTGCTTTATTGGACGAGAAAATGCCGGCGGCATGCAGTGTAAAACGGTAAACAATCATCGGCTGCAAAATGAGCCTAACTGCATCTGCCTCACGGTGGAAGAAGCATTTAGGGGATGACTGTCCCACGCGGCGATCACATTATGTTCGGCGCACCGAGCGCTTCACTCGCACGGGGATAGATTGCGCCCAAATATCGGGTGCCTCCCAAACCAACCACTCCGGTTGTTTCTCCCAGCGGTGGTCCCGCATCCCCTCGCTCACCGCTTCTTGTTGTACCGCCGCCACGGCGCCACCAAGTCGCCTGAGTCCGTAAATCTGTGTTCTCTTTTTTCTTCTTCTTCGTGCACGATAGTGGCACCTGTGATCAACACAGCCCCAAAGCAAATCACGAGGCCAGCCACTGGCCGCACACCACCACCACACCACCACACCGCGAAAAAGGCGAGCACGCTGCACCGCCGGCACGTACCGTGGCCGCCGAAAGGGACCTGACACCTCAGCGCCCTCCACGGCGGCGCGGAACTAACTATTCCTAAAGCCCCTCTATCCTGGGAAAAGTGGCGCCATTCATTGTTGGCGAAATTGGCGAAATTCTCCAAACACGTGCCGCGCACCACTTCTGGGAAGAACATGGCGCCTGAAAATCTAGCTTAGTGCTGCGCTGTGCCGCCGTGATCTTCCCAAGGGCTGCACGTCGCACGTGCCTCGTGCATCGACGCACCTTGCGCTACTTTTCAAACACGAAGGGGATTTAACTAGGGTGCCTTCGTGTGCGCATTGATGCACCCTAGATTTAACTATTTCTGGTTCGAGGCTAGCTCCGAACCGTGATCTGCCTCCTTCGAATTTTTTGTCGTTATTTTTCTTGTTCTTCCTCTCGCGATCACAGATGTCAGCGCTTGCGATTTGCCACGCTCCAGTCCCCGCTTTGTATCCCTGATCTACGCGAGGTAGAAGCGGTTGAGCCATTACAATCCCGCGTAAACAACCGACGCATCGATCCGAAGAGATCCAAACTCGACGGCCCGGCCGGTCCGACCACCTCACCAAACTCACCGCGCATGTGTCTAAATTATGGCGACGTGTGCGATCGAAAGCGTCGCTGTGATCGGCCCTCCACGATTGGCTCAATGCCCTGATTACTGACTATGACGTCAGCAAAGGATTTCTCTTTGACTGAAATAAAACGAATGGAAGAACTTCAATTTTGGCGGCGTTGGCGGTGTTGGTTTCAAAGCGCAGTGGTTTCAAGCTTCCACCATGCTCAATACAGACACCATCGAAGTTTGACGTCACGAGAAAGAAGCAGAGGAAAACGCCACCAAAACGTCTCGCCGCTAATACTGGGTAACAATGTCACCATATTTTGGCAGACTAAACTCCCTCTGTCTAAACGAGTAGGGACTGATTTGTTTTTCCACGAATGCGAGCGGTGGTATTCTGTTGAGATGGAGCAACACGAGCCCAAGAGACACGCACGCGCGGTCGAGGATGAGGTATTCTATCCTTCGTGGTTGTAATATTCGTTCGGCTCTCCCGTGACACTGCAGAAAAGCCAGTAGCCCACACCAAGAGCCCTGCCGTGCCGTGCTTACTGAACAATGCTGACCTGGTTTTGCGTTTTCTTCACGGGCACAGTGGCAGTCGGCAGGATTGAGGCGCAATCCGTTTCTACTAGGCCTAAGATCGTATACAAAGAAGGTAAGGTTGCCTCGTTTCTACTTGGCTAGCAGAAAGAAAAAAGTGGCCGGAAACAAAACCTGAACTGGTCCCACATAACTTGTATACGTCCTAAACTACAGAGATGGTCCATGACGTCTATGGGACGTCCATGACAACCCGTAGACGGGCGTCTGCAGTGTGGGACAGTATGAGTATGACATCCACGGGACTTGCATTTCTATGGCAAGTTGCCGGGAGATGGAGATTATGGGGCTTTTCAGCTCCGTGGTATCCGTCCACGCAGTGTAGTATTTTCTGCTCTTCCAGAAGGCCGAATTTCTGGCCGTCGTAGCTGAATTTATTGCTGCCAACGTCCGCTTGGGACACGTGTTTCCCAAACGCTTTCGCTCATCAATACTTTTTAATACGTTAGCATTAGTGCCCTGGTACATACGCTGACCTTGGAATTGTTTAGACCAACCAAAGCTCACAACGTCGCCGCGGGATTGCGCCACAGCCGCACTGGCTATGGAAACTGACTAGGAAACACCTTCTGCAGATGCCGACAAATGGCGGGGTGCGGGTGCGCCAGGGCAGAGTTTGGCCAATGAGCAGAGCTTGTTGTACGCCTGAACCAGCGGATTTCGCCATAACACGCAATGGCGTTACTTCTTTCTCTTTATTCCCGAGAAATCGCATTGAATTCCTGTGAGTCAGAGCCTCAAGATGGCGGTCGGAAATATACACAATACCCCGGTTGTCAGATTACGCTGTTGTGGTTGCCAGACTGCCGAAATCTCCTTAAGAAGACCGACTCAACTCTCCTACGTCACGCCGCGGTGGTGGCGCGCCGGACGCACTTCCGGTCTGGGGCGGTGGGCAGAAGTCGCCGTGCCAGACATGCATTCCTGTGTTCCTTTGGAAGAAACGAGACAAAAAAACCTGCCTTTTTGTAAAAATGCTGCGATGGGGGCTGTACCAAGAGAGTCTGGAAAGGTTTGAAGATCAGTTTTCATGTGTTTTTGCCCCCTCCGTTCGTCCGAGAACGTGGATAGTAGCCGTAAATAGGGCAAAACAGACGCTGTCGAACTACGATTGCTTGTGCGGGCAATACTTTGTGGTCGCCAGATGTATTTGCTTTGTTCCAACATGAACGAGAGAAAACCTCCTAGTTGTCCGGGCCACCCACGGGTTCAGTGCGTCTTCAAATTCACACGGCCGGCTGATCGTTCGAACTTTCGTCTGCTCTTTCAAACTTGTCTGCTTCTTGTCGTCTGCTCGTGCAAACAAAAGCGGCCCGTAGACCAAACTTTGACCCAGTGATTGCAATAAGAAGTAATTGCAGGCCTCAAAAGACTTAAGTAGGCTCCGTGTAAACAGTAGATACAAGATGTTGATCATTGGTGCCGGTGGCCATCATCGACTTGTTACGCTTGCTCTGTTCCCGCTTCCGATTTTCAGTATCGACGTCGATCATCGCCGCTGCCTTCTACACTTTTGCAGCACGAGCGACGGCGCGACCGAAAATAACTAGAAGAATCTCATCATGGTTTTGGCGTCCATTCTGTGGCGTTCATGCGAATGAATCGCCGCACGTCAAATTATTTATGGAAAGTTTAGCGGCGTAACGAGCCTTGATAATTTCGCTCAGGCGATTAAAGTGGTAAGACATTGCGATGAGGACCTTGAATCGACAATTACAAAGCGAAAAAGAGTATGCAGACTCACACAGACGCCGACAACGTGACATTCGAATGGTTTGTCGACGCGGGACGCGGTGCGTCTTGACCGTACTCCATTGCGCATGCGTTCGACCTGTCGTCTGCTCTTTCAAATTTAGCTGCTTTTTGTCGTCAGCTCGTTCAAACGACAGCGGCCCGTAACCAAACGTTGACCCGGTAATTGCGATAAGAACTAAGTGCAGGCCTCAAAACACCTTTGAAGGTTGGTTGGGGTAAGTAGGCTAAGTGTAAAAAGATACAAGAAGATGTTGATCATTGTTACCAGTGGCCATCACCGACTTGTAATGCCCGATTCTACTTGGGTTTTTCAGTATCGACGTCCACCATCTCAGCTACGGTCCACGTTTTTGCAGTTCGAGCGATGTCGCGACTGAAAATAGCGTGCAGAATCTCACCGTGGGAGTCAGGGTTTAGCGCCCATTCTGCGGCGTCCACGTGAAATGAATCGCCGCACGTCACATTATTCACGCAAAGTATTGCCTCGTTAGTTTTGCTGAAGCCGCTCAAGTAGTCAGATATTGTTAGGAGGACGTAGAATCAACAATTCCAACGCGAAAAAGAGCACGGGGGCTCCCACCGACGCCGACAACAACGCAATTCAATGGTTTGTTTATGGGCGACGACCATCCACCGCGCATGCGCGGCGCCGATGGCGTCCGCTAGGGGCGCTCCGGTTTGTTTGTAAACATGAGTTGGTGTATAAACGGTTCTGGGGTACGCGCTTTGGACGCCCTTGGAATAGCTCCTACCGCGCGGCTTTGGAGACCTGTGGACGCACACAGGCTGCGGTTCCGTTTCTCGACCTGCCACGCATGTTACGCCGTCCTCAACGAGCAGCCTCTCAGCATGTCACCGTGCCGTCTGCGCACGGTGTGGTCGCCCCTGTGGGCGGCGGAGAAAAGCTCACCGGAGAAAAGCTCACCGGAGATAAGCTCACCGGAGAAAAGCTCACCGCAAAACCGGCAGATGCGGAGAAAAGCTCACCGGCCTTTGAGCGGATGCAGAGAAAAGCTCACCGATCTTTTTAACAGATTCTGCGTCAAACATGGCAATTTAACAGAATTCGGATTCGTCACTTCATTAAAAGTATGTAATTTTTTTTTCTGTAATATTCTTGAAGTTTATTGGGCATGTTTACTAATTTCTCAGTAATCAGCAATCACCCATTCTGTGTATTAATGACGCCGCAAGTATAAAATCAGAACATCGTACACCGGTAAAAAAGACAACAATATATTGACAGCTGACAGTGCGCTGTCGGTAGCTCTGTCAGATAAAGCGGTTTGTTCTTTGCGAGCTAATGTGAATATCGGTGTGTGAACCGTTTCAGCTCCAAATATTGTGTAGTGCCTAATAGATAGGTAGGTGTTTTTTATGTAATCAGTGTCGGCTACGCTGTTTTCTTTCTGTTAATTTCACTAACAAAACTTTGGTTGCAAGAACAGCTTTGTCCTGTCGTGTTTGTTGTATTCACCCCGTCGTCGTCGTTTGAGCGGTTTTCAAGATGTATAACGTTTAACAACTCGCCCTACCCGCTACCTTACAGAAGACTACATATGTAGGTCACGAGTAACAGCGGTGCCAGTGTGCAGCTCTGAAGTAGCGAAGCGCACATAAAGGCACCCCACTCTGAAGGTCATGGGTGGCTGGCCTTAGAAGGGCACTATCACGCAAAGGCAACGTGGGGAAACACCAGCACGAACGGCTAGAAAACGTGCATGTCCGTGGAAGAAAGAAGCCTCAATATCCTATTGGCTGTTTTATCTGGTTTTCAAAGGTTAACAAAAGCCTCAAAGTGAATTTCAGGCACCGCGAAGTTGCGCATTCAATTTCAGATTTACGGTTTTGATTTTTAGGTTTTTGGCAAACATTACTACTTTACGAACTTTTTCCTGTTCTTCAAGTTCATAAAGTTTTCAGTTAGGCTTTCGTTGCCTAGAGAGTAAAGGCCGGTTCAGACAGTTTTGTTTGACTGCGTTGCGTCGAGAACCGAAAGCGAGTCACCGGCACATCTGTGCTTCGTATGAAGCGTGAAGTCCAATTCAATGAATCATCTTGGCACGCCATATAAGCAGCAGGGACGTCCTGGTTTCTCGCAGCCGCAACGCAGTCAAACGCGACTGTCCAGGTTTAAGCCACCGAAAACACTAGAAACGACATTTTCTTTTTCACAAAGCTGACGAATTTTAATGATAATAAATTGATATATGTTGCGCATGGTTCCAACAGCCTCCATATAAAAAGAAGAAAAAAAAATCAGTGAGCCTTCCTCCGCATACGCTCAATGGCCGGTGAGCTTTTCTCCTCATCCGCCGGTTTTGCGGTGAGCTTTTCTCCGGTGAGCTTTTCTCCGGTGAGCTTTTCTCCGGGATTCGCCCCTGCATAGACGGTTCCCGGACATTTCATCGAACGCCGTTTCGTCGAACGCCGTTTCATCGAAAAAATGGACGTTTCATCGAACGCCGTTTCATCGAAAAAATGGACGTTTCATCGAATGTCTTTTATATAAAAAGTGTAAAAGATGCTCTTTTATGCACGAATCGAGTGCATTTTCGTGTCATTCACCCATTTCATCGTCAGGTTATTTAATGTCCAAACTTGTAGCTGTTACAATTTATTTTGATGTAAGTAACCCGTGAGGATATTTGTACGGATTTTTATGTTTGTTTCGCATATTGTGCTTATCTGGTCACGCCCTCTGTATTACCCGATGGGCCTTGAGGGTATTGTAACAAATAAATAAAAAGTCGCACTCCCGGTAAGAGCGCACTCCAACTCATGGAGGCCAGAAGGTGACTTAGGTTTTGCGCAGGCGCAACTACTTTAGCCACGTGAGCCTCCTAGCCTATCATGTTTTTCTATTGATACTTTCTTACTGCCCGAAGCTTGCAGTAGCTAAAGCTGAGGTGCTATTTATTAAACTACAACGAAACATTGTTTTTTTTTTAGTTCTAAGACTCAATGAAGTCAAAAGTAAGTACGTCACTTCAAATTTTATTTGAAAACTTTAGGCGGTTCATGTGTTCGTGTGACAGCCATTCACCGTTCCAAATGATGAGCAATCGCTTTCAAAAAGTCCCCCACAGACATGCTCCGTCGGTTCTCATAAAAAAAGGCGGACCTTCTCATTTCTTCCCGCTATGGCCTTCTTCTGACGAGGGGGCTCTTGGAAACTCAGCATCGCCTCCAGCTTGTCTTCCGTCAGTTGATGTTCTGCGGCGATGCAAGTAAAAAACTTCCAGAACCCGGGATGGGCACCTCCGACCACTTTCAGGAAGCGGGAATGCCACCCTGGCGTTCGATAAGACGGCGTTCGATAAAACGGCGTTCGATGAAACGGTGTTCGATGAAACGGCGTTCGATGAAACGGTATTCGATGAAACGGCTTCGATGAAACGGCTTCGATGAAACGGCGTTCGATGAAATGTCCGGTCCCATGTATAGACAACATGCGCGGCAACATTAGGCTTAAAGGGCAACTCCGCTTCATTTTTGATAATTAGAAAACTATGTAGCCCTCTTCAGTATCACATAGGAAAACCCCATGTCAAATATTACGATCTAATTCCGTTTATGTATTTAATAAACTGGCCAGCAAACCTTCAAGCGAGCCAAGTCACCGAAATCTGCCAACTCTAGCGTGCGGCGCGAGGCGCAATCATCAGCGCAGTCAATGCCACGGATTTGGAGCGGCCAACGTTGAATCACTACGTCAGAGGCATGACTACGTCATTCTCACGTTTTGCTTGTTTTTACTTCTCAGAGCGAAATTGAACGATGACGTCATGAGTTTCTCCTCCCGGTGTTGGCTGACCGGGCGTTCACGTGATCACCGTAACACGGATGCGCTAGTTTGCGCTGCCCTGCGCGCTTATCGGTCGGTTTCTCCGCTCCCCTTCTCCTCTTTCGTCTTCTCCCCTTCCCCCTCTCCCCCGGGCCACCACCGTCCACGCCATGCGAAGCGACCTGCCCGCGTCCAAAAAAAAAAAAAAAAAAAAAGACCTGCCCGCGTCGCGGGTCCTGTTTCTCGCTCCCTCCCGAACGTCACAAGACCACGTGGTTCGACGTGACGTGCCATGACTCTGACGACCCGAGACCAATGTTGCCTGACGCAACCGAAGTTTCGGTTTCGGTATCTGCTGATGTTTAAATTAGGATTACACAAATAATATTCCTCATTTCACGAATCCGAAGACGTAGAGTTGTTTAGTAGTGCTTTGTGAATGTGAATCACATGGAAGCCTAAATTTTTCGGAATTGAGCGGAGTTGCCCTTTAAGAGGACCGGCGACTCCGTTCGTACGAAACCGCCGACGTTCGGAAGCAGAGATATAGCCCTCCGTCGGTACACGGACCGTACGCGAGGATCGCCCACACGTCCTTCGTGCACACGGTAGGTGAGCTGATTTGCTTGCACTAGGGAGAAGAAGGGTTTCGGGAATGTTCATCCCGGGGAAAATTGCTGAGGCTGCATTCACCATGCTTTGATAGTATACTCTACCGCTGCGCGAAATGCTAACGATTTTCTTCAAAAATCAACGTAATGGCAGCAGCGATTTTTTTTTTTTATCTCGAACGTTTCAAGAGTGCGTAAATTATCCAAAAATGTTTTATAAAAAAATAATGAACAATTTTTTTAAACAGTACGTCAAAGGTTCGCGCCCTTCATCCTCAGCCGGGCTCCTTGCTTCTTACTTGCGATGACATAGACCCATGTCGTAGGCATTTTGGACAAATTTAGACGGCGCAAATCACGTTTGTAATGATTAATAAGATTCATAAAACAATTTTACTACAGTTGCAAACGCATTAGGCCGTTGACTTTGAAATCTCAAACCCTAGAGTCCGAAAGTGATGGACGAGCCATCGGCCATATATTGGGTCTTATTTTCTCAATAGGACGGCGCTCGGTAACTGCATCGAGGCCGTTGATGGGGATGGGGCGGACGATAAAACCAAAAACAGATCGGACAATTTTTTTTTTTTTGTTTAATAAATTTTAGATTTACAAAAATTTCGAGGGATAAAGAAGTTTAGGTTATCCCTCACGTCTTTCACCAAAGTCTGCATCTCTGAAAAGTGTTTTAAATCTATTAAAGGGACCATAAAATGAATTTTGGGTAGAAATGAATGATTTTATATTAGGATTTTACTAATCGCATATCCTTTAGTGGGTTAAAAGAAAACTAGTAGACAGACAGGACCGGTAGAAAGCTGAAAGCCCGGATTTCGTTACAACATCTTGGAAATAGAGCGGGCTATTTCTTACCTCCTTCGAAATCTCTCTGCTTTTTCACTGTACTTTCAGATATGTTCGGCCGATCATGTTCAGTAAACATTTTGACAAAAAAAATATTTTCTTGACTCAATGCCCTGCAAAAGCAAACCAATTATTGTTCTAAAAAAAAAAGTCTTACCAAAAAAAAAAAAGGTTCGAGGTACACCTAAATTACTTATGAGTTGTGAATGCGAAAGCATGCAAGCCGTTCGTCCGGTCCCTTATTTCGTCTGCTGCGTACTTTTTGTCGCCAGTCAGCGCGCGCGCTCTCCTGGGCGCGCTGATATTGGACGCTTCGTGTTAACGGCGCGCTGACGGACAAGCAGCGCCATCGAGTGAGCGGTCATTCAGACTGACGCGCAGTGGCCAATGGGAGCCTCGTCGACGCGCGCCAGCCAATAAGACGGAAGCCGAAAATCCATCAGCTTTACTCAACGTTATTAGATTAGCTCAGTTACGGAACTGCTCATAGACGCTGCATGCACGAACAGTACCCCCCCTCACTCACCACGACTCGCCCAGCGTCGCTCGACGCGCCGTTAGACGGCGCTTACGTTTCAACGTACTAGAAACGTAAAAAACAACGAAAAAAAAACTCTTTTGGTAGTAACTTTTATTGGAGTTTAGTACAAAATGAAAGGCGCGTGATGTGTACTAAAATCTTTAGTTTGCAAGGTTTTGCGGCACAATTAATATTGTTTTAAGACAACCATGCCTCAGCGGGGATTTCAGGTAGCGCGTCCCGACCTAGGCTCACCTTAACTTTGAGGCAAATTCGCGGCGCGTCCGCTGGGGACACGGGGGTGGCTTCCCTGTACCTTTTCCCACTGTGTCTGTTTCGGCTCCGAAATGGCCGATTGAAGCCAAAATGGATGTTACGTGCAGTTCCGTGAGTGACCGCTGCAGGATTAATGGCAGCGTTGTGATCGCCTTTAGGCGCTTTAGCTGGGCTCTTTGGATCGCATAGTTATGAAACGAAAATATAGATGGCGCTTTGAACGACGCTTGGCGGATAGAAATGAGTGAGGGTGGGTACCCCCCTCCGGCGAGAGTTCCACAACTGACGTAATCTAATAACGTTGGCTTTACTCCGCTTCTTTGGGATCGGCGAATTTTCGCGTGGTTTCATAGCGGGGATCTGGATTCACTTGGAGAAAGGATTTAAGGTGCCGTTTGGCGCGGCTCACTCCATGGGACATTTAAGGCTTTCGCATTAAAATGATTAAGCACACTCTCGGCCCGAAGCGCTTCCTGCGGATTCCGCAACGTTGGCATTTCGGGCACTTGCCCCAAAACAATTGCTGCGTCTATGGGTCTAAAACTATTTACTGACAAAATAAGGATAGGGAAGATTGATCGAAAGTATTTGCCAGGGAGTGACGACGTCGTTAGACCGGAGTCACACTGCTCATACCATAATACAAGACAGTCTGCAAACACGAGTCACCACAATGTCCGTGGTTCGAATGCCGCGTGCCCAAATTTCTCGTTGAACTCACTGTCATGCGGCATTCGAAGCTCAGATCTCGTGGTGTCTCGCGTTCGAATCTGCTTGCAGACCGTCTGTTGTATGATGTATAAGCACGGTAGTTTAAAATCACAAACACGGCCTATTGCGCAATAATGATAATTTGGAAATTTGTTTTTCTTCGCCTCTCTAAACTCTAGAACTTTCAAACGTTGTCAGCGAGTTGCCCTGTATTAATGCGAAAGCATTAACTGTCACATGGAGCGAAGCCGGCGTTGTTTGTCGCAGCGAAAAACGGCACCTAAATTCCCATTGGCTGAGCCAAACTTCCCACTGGCTAAGCGAAACGGCACTGAAATTCCCATTCCCAATAAAACACGAAGCACAGCAACGCAGGCGCTTCGCCGCGGAAGCCGCCGGTGCGCTCAAGGTCAAAGCGGACGCGCCTCAGAAAGAAAACACAAACAAAAGCGCAGCAACGCAGATGCTTCGTCACGGAAGCCCTCGTGGAGCCGGTGGGGTTCGCCGCGCCTGCGCACTGGGGGAACGTGATGTCACCGTTGGAGCGCCGTGTGCGAAAAGAAGGTGTGACGCGCTGCTTGTAGGAATGGGCTGCGTGTGGGAATGTTTTCGCATTCCTACACGCAAGCAGTCTTTAAGTGTTAACAAGTAAAGACAAGTAATACGAATGAGTAAGCACATTCCGTAGGAACGAAGTGGCACCATTCAGTTCATTCTTTTGCTTTGTGCCGCCATTGGCTCTCTAAAATCTACACCGTCCGCAGTCGGCGCTTCAAAGAATGTCACTATTTGTAGGAACCTCTTATCTAGGAACTTCAGGTGTTAATCTTGGTGCGAAATATTGTTGTCCTTGTTAGCGGACCAAATTTACGAGAAGCTCCCAAATGGGGACATTTTACTAAATACGGATTATTTTTAATATCAATCCAAAGGTTCAATGAAAAAAAAGTTTTTTTTTTTTTAACAGTCTGGTTGGGACACGCGTGTCAAGAAATTAATATTACGCGAAAAAAAATTATATCAATATCGACGGCACGAAATTTATCTTAAAGGAATACTTCAACAAAATTTGAAATATACCCGTCGGGTTAAAAAAATAGGTTGAATACGATCTACAATATCCGTAAATGGCAATCGCACGTTTGTATCTTAAACCCGTGGTTGTATTTTTCGTTATAAACGGCCCACACTGGCAAACGCTCGAAGAGCAGCCAGCGGAGAGCACGTGACATCTTTCGCAATCGTGACGTAGGTCGTCTCGAGACGAGCGAAGCTGCGGCGAGGCTGACGTCGAGAGGATGTCCTAGGAAGCCTTCATGTGCGCTTTGCTAGGGTGATGCCACCCTTTGTAATACCACTCGCCGACAAACCAGCAGCCATTTTGTTCCTCGGCGATAATCCGTGGGGCTTATAACCCTCCCGGAAACAAGCACTTTATCTCAGAAGTTCGGAGCAGCGTTGTGGGAACCACGGAGGGAGGATTAGCATTTTCCCCCTCGGATGGGATTACCGATGGACACAAAGGCCACTTTCCGGCGCACGGGGAAACAATGAGAGAAACAAAATGGCGGTGGAAGAGGGTGTGGGAAAGGGAAGCAGGCAGTTGGCATCACTCTATGCGAAGCGCACATGAAGGCACTCTAGGATGTCCTAGTCGTTCCAGCCACCCAAGCGGCTGCTTTTGTACAAATTTTGAGTGACGGGGTAATCTATAATCGTGTAGAGGGACAATAGCGACTTCTGGGACACACAAACGAAATTTTCGTGGAGACGAGAATTAAAAAATGTACGATAGAGTCAGACAAAGAGGACGGACAGGACAAACATCTTTCGACTTTCAACACATAACAAGCAACGAGCTGCCGAAGATTTGGGGAAAGGGTGAGTGGGAAAGATTAGACCAGCGAGAGAAAGAAGGGGCGGAAGAAGAAAGGGGGGTGGGGGGGGGGGGGGGGGGGGAGAGCAAAGAAAAGAGCGAAGGGGGCGGGAAAGGAAGCAAGCGAGGTTGGGGGGCGCTTGGCGTGGACAGGTATCTCGTCTCGAAAACTCTCCGAGTCACGGCCCGCCAGTCCGGGTCGTCAAGGTCGCCAACTCGGGCCCCGGGAAGGTCATCTCTCTCTCCGAGAGCAGGAGTGACGGCGACGAGATGTTGCGCGGCGCTCTTCTCATGGCAAATGCCTCCAATATTTCCCGCCCGTACCGGTTCTTGTGCGCCCCAAGGACGCGGGGGGTGGGGAAAGCGGGGGAATACTAGGCGCATGCCCTGAGTAGGGTGCCTCCATGTGCGCTTCGAAGGGCAGTCTAGCGGCAGTCTAGAGGTTTTTTTTGCGCTTGTCCGTGTCTACTCGCTTGTGATTGTCCCTTGTGTCGCGCAAAAAACCCTCTAGACTGAATCATGAACCAACTAGGCCAACAACAAGTTTTAATCGCATGCCCTGAGGTGCACCGACATCGGGTGTTGCGAGTCCGCCTCATCTTTGGTGATCTCCCGCTGGTGCTCTCGTAGCCGGTCATTGACACAGCGCCCTGTCTGCCCGATGTATTCGGCCCCACAGGAAAAGCGCACCGAATATACCGGACCGGTGGCGCAAGGGATAGAGGGCGCAACATGCTTCTTGGAGCACTCGGTCTTCGGGGGCGGGACGTTGTTGGTGAGGCGAAACATCGTGCCCAGCTTGAACGGATATGTGAATCCGACTTCGGTGTCGAACCGTCGGGCGGCTGCTTTTAGGCGGTCTGTAAAGGCCCGTTCACACTCTTGCGACCGAGTACGACCGAGAGAGACCAGACCGGTTTTTAATCCTCTTGCGACTTCTTAGGACCGTTCGCGCTGCTGCGGAGCTGGTCCTAAGAAGTCGCAAGAGGATTAAAAACCGGTCTCGTCTCTCTCGGTCGTACTCGGTTGCAAGAGTGTGAACGGCGCTTAAGGGATGGCTACGAATTTTGGTCGGGCAAGTTTCTGGGGAGCGAGCCTTTCGGTTTTTAGTCTTTTCAGTGTGGCCGACAGCAGGTCGCGGGGATATCCGGCCTTTATCAGTCGGCCGATCTGGACCCCCAGGCTGGAGGCCGAGAGGTGATGGCAGGACTTGGAGCGGGAGGACGAGATCAGACTTTTTACGATCCCCGCTTTGACCGTCTTGGAGTGGTTACTGGAAAATTAAAGCACAGGCTTCTGTGAACGTTGTTGGAAGCTCCAGCAGGTGCCCTCCGCCGAGATAATCAGGCGCAAGTCCAGGAACTGTAGACCCTCTGTCGAGGCGCCTTCTCTGGTGAAAGTTAGGCCCCGTGCGATGGTAGCTTTTTTAAACACCGGAGTCGTAAGGCACAAGGTAGTCATCGACATACCTGTATACCTGTGTTCCCGGGGCCAGGCAGTCAAGCTGGGTTCTAATGGCTTGGTTGACAGATGAGAGATAGACCTCGCCGAGCGCCGGCGCTCAGCGAGGTCTCCTCTCCTGGTGGCTAGAGGCGAGACAAACGTCGCCACTACCTGTCAAGGTTCCTAGACGGTCATTACAAACGAGATGTCAGCAACATCCACCAGGTGCTCTTTGGTAATCGTTTAATTCGTTCTAAAATCCCCTTTCGTATCTTTGTTAGCAGGATATTGGTGTGTCCGATATAATACTGCTCCTTTCAATACATACAGTCCGAAAAATAAGCGCTGAAACTTCATTGTAGTATCCCTTCAAATTCTGCGCGCAAACTCGATGACGTGACGGAATGGTCATACACTCTTTCCACCTCAACGAGATGATCATACACTCTCTGCACCTCAACGTTATGGCCACAACTTCTCTCCTCCACGCACCCGAAATGCCGAGAGAGAAAACAAGGGGAAAGGAGGTGACTACCGACTAAATCACGTCTCGCGTCGTCGATATTGCTCTAAATATTTTTTTTTCGCGTAAATTTTTTTTTTTATTATTTGCGTGTCCCAGCCGGACTGTGCAAAAAACATCTTTTTTTCCCTTTCAGTGGCCCTTAAAAAAAAGAAAAAGCCATCTTCGATATTTTTTGAAATCTTTAAATGAAAGGTCAATGACAGGCACGAACAGAATATGGAAAAGCATGTTGCAATATTTTTGTGTCTTTGATGATATAAAGCGAGAAATCTGGCTACATTGAGGATATCGCTGTGGCGTACATACACATAGTTGACAAGTTTATGATTTTTACAAAGCGTAAAAATTCTCGGCGGTGGACAGAAATAAACCATAAACATGGCGCCACCGAAACATCTCGTCGCCGATGGCCACCGTATTTACGTGGCGTGCACAGAGACGCTACAAGCCGGCTATTGAAAACAAGGCCGGCACATCATGCGGCATGATAGCGCCTTTTGATTGTTCCGGCTGGCAGTTCAACAACGAAGTATAGAGTGCCCGGTAGCAGATTTGGAGCGCGAGGATCTGGTAGCACAGAGCATTAAAGAGCCATTTCTCGGGGAACTTGGACGTCAGCGCAAGCTTTTGCAGTGGCGAGGACCCGAAACACACTTGTTTGCTTGGGACGGTTGGTTGGTTGGACAAACTTGATTTAGATGGGGTGTGTGTCATTGAGCCTCGTGGTTGGGTCCCTTAGACCAGGGCCCCGCAGGCCTGGGCCACTCGCTTCGAGAAGCTGTCGCCGAAATGGAAAAGGGGGAGCGGCAGGCAACGCTTCTCGAGGCAATCTACCAGGCTGGCTAGTTCACACACTTGTAACCGAGAGCGACCGGGTGCGCTGCTGCGGAGCTGGTCCTTAGACGTTGTAAGAGGCTTAAAGATCTTGTCTCTCTCGGTCGCTGTAGGTTACAAGTGTGTGAACAAGCATTGATCCGGCCCACGCGTATTTTCTGCGACTCTACATGCGGAGACAGACTAAGAATTCAGTGCGCGTGCTCCATCTCGAGCTTTCTGCCTTTGTGGTCGCACGCGCAGCCGAAGACTGCTGAAAGGCTACAAGCGCGTGCTGGAGGCGGAGCTGCCACTCAATTCTTCGCCTGTCACCGACTATTGGCGACGTGCACGATCGAAAGCGTCGCTGTGGTCGGCCTTCCTCGATTGGCCGAATGCCGAATATGACGTGAGTAGAGGCTCTCTCATCGACGGAAGTAAGAGGAATGGGAGAACTTCCACTTTGGCGGTGTTGGAAGTGTTGGTTTCAGAGCGCAATGATTTCAGGAATCCGCCATGCTCATTACGAACACCATCGAACTTGTTGTTCGCGAGGTAATGACGTCACGAGAAAGAACCGTACGAGGGCGCCACCAAAATATTCCGCCGCGAATAGTACAAAAACGCACCCTGAATTCTGGCTTTAAAACCCCCGCCCGCCTCTGTACCGTCAATTTGTTTATTTCTGACCACCCCCGTGCATTTTTATGCTCAGTAAAAGCAATGAACATGTCAACTATGCGTATGTTCGTGCCCCATTCACGGCACTGCGGTAGCCTGAATCTGGCCAGATTTCTCGAGTCACAATTTCGAAAACACGAAAATGATGCAACATGTTTTTTTTTGTAGATTTTGTTAGTAATCATCGAGCTTAAATAGTAGAAATTTAAAAACTTTTAAATTGATTTTCAAAATAATCTGTGGTTAGAAAAATAGCCCCAGGTGTTTCTCGTGAATTTGTCCCGCTATTCAGGACAACAATATTCAGCGCAAATATTAACAAAAATACAGAGCAACACCCTGGCAAAGTTTGAAAGTCATAGCATTTACAAATGCTAACAAAAAGTATGAATGTTAGGCATTATTGTGCCATTTGCCGTGTTTGCGATTTTTCTTATCAAACTAACAACTTTAATACTCCGTGGTAAATACGTTGCGTGAATCTTCTTTATGCGTAATTTGTCAGTAAATATCTTTAAACCCGTAGATAGTTCTTTTGAGGGAGGTGCCCGAAACGACAATTTCGCGCAATCCGCAGAGAGCAGTTCGGACTGAGAGTGTGCTTCTAAACGTTTTCAGCAGACTTTTTTTTTTCTTTTTTCAATACTAAAGTTGTTTTTGTTTTGCTGTGCACTCCACAAGTTTTATGGTGTGCTTAAAAGGCAGGGTGGAAGCTTGGAGTTATCGCATCCCGAAACCAACACCATCGCAATGTTGACAATCTGACATTACTCTTATTTACGTCCAAGAAAGCAAAATTAAACAGACGTCAGTCGTAAAATAGAGCGATCTCACCAAGCGTTTGACGCTTGCGCGAGGCAGCCATAACTTTAGTTCACAGGGGGCATTCGGCAGTGCACGAGACTGTTCGTGCCCTGCATGCGCAGAGCTCCAGCGAAGTAGTCGCACACGCAGAAAGACTAGAATTCCCTCGATGCATTGCGGCAGCGGTGGCGTAGTCAAACTGGCTGGTGAGATCGGTCTATTGACGATTGCATCAGACCTATAAAGAGCACTGACAGCCAACCCCGCGGACCGTCAGATGGCTGGGAGAACTTCCGGTTCCTGTCAAGAACTACATCACGACCAAGGGATTACTCATTCCGTTTTTGAATTGAGGTGCATTCGTGTATATACCAAATTACCAACTGATGTTTCCAAACAAGCTGATGCGCCCCCAGTCCATGCATTTTCTTTTCTCACGTTTCACCTGATGAGTTTCATAAAAAGCTGGCGGTGCTCCTGACCACGAACACCACTTGAATAAAAACCCGTAGTGCTGCATTTTTCCCGTCACCTACTGAGTCCCAGCGCAGGCCACGAGCGCTGTGTCAACGTTTGGGTAGGGTCCGTGTCCTTGTATAGCGAGTGTACCAGACCAAAACTGACACTCATGTCCAACATGTGTATTGCTCTGGCCCTCGGTAGAACATCTTTCTACACAAATCGTAATCTCTTCTGTGTGTGTGTGTGTGTTTTTGTCCCGTCACATGTCTTCTTAAGAAGACTGGAATCATCTTGGAGAGACATGTGATGATTCTCTTCGCAGACACGTTAAGGCACGAGATGTGTGTAAATGAACTCATTTCATGTTATAAACAACATTTTTGACAATGCGGAATGAATACTGCGTACGCTACTTTTTAGCGCGCGCACTGGAGGGCAAGCCTTGTGCTTCGATGGTGTTCTCTGCACACCAACAAGTTTGATCTAGTAACATTGCTGTGCACAGCATCGAACCTGCTGTTCCCAAATGAAAATAAATCCCCGCTCTAAGAAGCACAGTGACACGCCCCTGCAACTTTGATTATATGAAACAAGAAGAGGTTAAATCGCACAGCTACAGTGGCACAGCTTTGTTCTTCCTCTCAGTGCTCAATCTTTGTTTTCACTGTAAGGAATATTTCCTGCAGCTTTTCTAGCTGTGTGCGCGACTGCTGAGCGCGCGCTGATGGCGAGTTTTCATAGTTCTTCTCCAACGTGCATTCCGCACCATCAAGAGTGCCGGTCTTAGCAGCCTATTAACGTGAGTTTGTTCTGCGCATGCGCTCTAAACACCGCCCTCAAATATGGCGTCCAGTGAATACCCCCCTATACTTCGTCTTACCCACCATGGTCTTACTGTAGTCTTACCTTAGGATGAACTATTGTTAGCCGTGCATCCTAAAAGAGCGCGGTTGCACGAGTGCTCGTGCAGCGAGTGCTCCAGTCAAGGCTGCCGAGGCTACCCGCTTGCGCATGAACAGCCTTCGCAGTCATTGTATGCTAAGGTGAGGCGAAGTATATAGATGGTCCAAAAACGACCGAATAATGATTTTACACTAAAGAAGCAAATCGCGCTAAATTACAACAAATCATGGAACCACTTCAATAAAAACAAAATGCCGATTGCTTGTCGCGTCCCGCAAAGGAACTGAGGCGACAGCCGAGACGCTGCTGCAGAGATACACACAGTCATTCTCCACCATCATTCAAAATTTTTTAATGACTTACAGATTACGTTGTCACGTGGCATCACGATTCCCCCTTTTAATTTTGCGAGGAAATGTTCCCACTAAATTAAGCAAAAGCTCGTCAACATGGAGTTTTAGTCGTTTTCTTTTTTTTACGCTATCCCGCAATGCTCTCCGTAAACCGTTACGAGATCAGAAACTCTGCAGACAAGGCTAGCGGCGCGCATGCGCAGTAGCGGCGTCTCCGTTGCGGCAAGTGTGGCGGAGGTAGAAAATGGTCTTACTTTTTTTTATGTACGGCTGTGGTCGTAAAATAATGAAATTATATTTATCAGTTAAGTAAAATTGCCGATAGTGTTCATTTGCAGCAATCGAGAAAAAATAACCGAAATGAATACCGGCAGATTACGAATAAAAGTTTACTACTGTATGGTGAATAGAAAACAAGCAAAAAAATTATGCCGAAACTGCTGTTGTCGCTACGGTGAATCTGGACGAAATTCTCCAGCATTTAGCGCGAGGGTGACTCGGCGAGACATGGGAATTCCTACCTCGCCACGGCCCTCATACTGTTGTGTTTGGAGAACCAGTCTGTTCTCCCAGGCGTCGGCTGTTTCGGATGGAGCCGCCACAGCTTCCCTCGATCGCCACCTACGGTCCGCGCAATGTTGTCTTCGAAGAGCCAATTTTTCCTCCCCGGTATCTGTGGTTTGCGAGCGGTATTACAAAGGGTGGCATCACCCTAGCAAAGCGCACATGAAGGCTCCCTAGACTTCGCCTGGTTGACGGCGTTGTGATTGTGGAGGGGACCCCCCTCAAAACCTTCTGGCCTGTCTTTTTTTTTTTTTTTTTTTTACTTTCGTTGCGCACAATTTTTTCTACGAAAAAAAAAGAAGGCGCTTATATTTTTGCCAACGACCGCTCGCCGAGGGGGCAAAAAGGAGAGACAGACACGAACCTGCGTGCATGATTTTTGTGAAACATCTTACAAACATTAATGCGAGTCCATATTATATGAACGAAGACGTTTTAGCGAATTACATTTTAGCGAATAGAGATCACATACGCGAGTCGACGTTTATGCATTTGTAGGAACGGCAAACTGGGCATCCTAACAGTTCGCGCCAGGCCGTCTGTTCGGAACGATAGCAAGGGGTGCTTTGCTATAGTTTGGGGAAAATAATATGAACTCAAGTTCGAGCGTCCGTCGCCAAAAGTTCGGCAAGCTCGAAAACAGGACGGCGGCGGCCTCCATTTTATCTATTCGGTCAAATGAACGCCGCCATTCGCTAAAGTGTCATTCGATGAAACGTCGTGGGCCAGGTTTCGCTCGCTAAACCGTCGTTCGATCAGTACAAAATTGTTCTGTGTTTTATCTTATTAATTATGATCCATGGCAACCAGCCTATCGTTGCCTACCTCACTTTGCGTCGTGAAATAGCGCGTTGATGTCACTTTCATAAGAGATACCATAATAACGCAAGACTTCCCAACCGACCGCTGAATCACCCGTCTAATATTTTGTCACGGATTTCATCACATATATATATATATATATATATATAAAGTAGACATTCCAAAACAAGAGTCATCCATTCCCAAAAAATTCAGTGGACTGGAACTACCTTCCCACATCTGTTGCCACAACTGCCACTTACTATATGTTTAAAATTGCCGTAAATAATCTATACAGCTCAGACTGAGCTCCAAAGTGTACAGCTTTGTTCTGTTCTCTTGTAACTCCCGCTCACCTCTGTGATGCCGATGGCCCTGAGGGTATGTCAGTTAAACAAATAAATAAAAAAAGTAAGTGCCTCCTCTGAAAAACCTCTTAAAGACCGACGACCAGTTCGCGCTTTCCACTTTTCCATCCCTTTCTCCTCTCCCTCTTTTACCCTGTCCACCGTTACCCGTTTCCTCCTCCCCCACGGTGAGGGGGATCTTCTGCCTTGCAGAATCTCAAGTCTGGTTGTCGGCCTTTAAGGAGGCGACCGGCAGCTTGCCGAAACAATGAAATCTGTGTTTTATTTGAACCCGTTGGTCACAGTACACCTGATCATTAATTAAACCACTCATTGGATCATTCACCTCAAAGCAATGTTTCCTTCTGAGCGTGTTCGTGTCGCTCAACCTACTTTGAGCGAAATGCAGTTGAGATAACTAATGATGGCGGTCGACTCCACTTTTCTCAGCTTTGAACCGAGGCGAGGCGCGCGACTCACGCGCGCCTCGCGCTCGTTGTTTTACGCCGGGGTTTGACTGCGCATAGACTGTGTTTTCGGAGTTCATTTTCGAATAGAATCGGAGCGTGTTTTTCGGAGTTTATTTTGTAGCGTAGGCTACACTGGCCGAGGTTGAGCAGTTTCGCGTGGCTTCTGGCGAGCCGTGCTGCGTATGCGCGAGGAGCAGTGACGTCACACGTGTCAGTCCCCGATGCACGCGCCGCGCACATGGACCCGCTCGAGATCATGGCTCGCGCTGTCCGGTTGTTCTGGGCGGCAGCTTGGTTGCTTGATACATGTAACAACACGGCGCACAGCTGGCCAGACCAACACTGGCATCTGGCACGCCCCAGCGGAGGATTAATTTGGACCATCTGGGGATTTTTTGATGTGCAACCGAAGGCTCGGTTACACGGCGCCTCCTCCGCAATTAGAAGAGCGGAGAAGCTTAACTCATCGGATCCTGAAGTAGTCACATAATCCGTAAACCGTCTGTGGCATTGAAGCAGCAGTAAGCATGATAATCAAGCTAATCCTAGACAACCACGAAAGCTAAGAATAACCAGCTGAACCTAAGCTTACGCTACGTATATCCTGGCATAGCCGAGCTAAGCCACTGCAATTTTTTTACAATGAATTCGGGGTGTTTTTTGGAGCTTTTTTTAATGGTATACTAAATTCGGAGTTTGTCGGCTTCTTTGGTGGTGCGAATTAAATTTAGAAAACAGCCGTTTGCGAATTTAGTAAATCAGCCTTTTCATATGCGAGACTTCGACTGTGATCGCAAGAGAAGCTACCTCGTTTCTATGATAACGGGATAAGTTCATAAGTTGCAACTAGAAACGATGACAAACGTAAAGCTTGTTGTAAATTCCGGGGAAATATGAAGACCTGTCGGCGTTATTACTTCTGGCAGCCCCAAATATTCGTTTTTTTTTTTTTTTTTTTTTTTTTTATATAAACCCGAATCGGCAAAAGTTTAAACGGCAAGTGTTCTTCGGATTTCATAGGGTTTATTCAAAAAACGCGGAGCCCTAATTATACTGTAGTGGGCTCACGCAAAATGCGGAGCTAACTGCATTCTTAACTTGGTTAAAACTGCAGTTCGAAGCCCCCAGCGCGCACTCGCTCCCTTCCGCCGAACATGCGCTGCGCTTGCAAGCTTGTGCTTTTCTGGTGACGCAGGTCTAGGAGAACAACATGCATACAAAATCAATAAAAGACGAAGTTCTCGGGGCGCGCAGAATACGCATGCCTCGAGAGTCGAGGCACAGAGAACGTATACCAGCCCCAATAGCCGAATGCGCAGTGGTGACCCGGAGGCTAGAAACCTCGTGCTGCAGGCAGACCTTGCACTGCGGTCTTCACCGGTCACTGAATATAAGTACAATAGCGCAATGTGCTGAACGTACTTGGCACGCTACACCTATGTCGATACCTGTGGGCGGCATGTTTCCGTATTTCGTTAAACTACTACGTATCCGAAGCTCCGTTTGACTAAACATGAAAGGAACCGCGGCGCAAAAGGACACAGACACACGTAGAACAGCGACACGTGCACAGCGCTTTCTGTCCTCTACTTGCTTTCCCTGTGTTCTCTTGCGCCGTTTTTCCTTGTATGAACGGTCTTTGTCAAAAGTCCACAGCCCACCAAGCCGCTCCGGCCAGGCCGGTGAGGGCTCCGAACGCACTGAACGTCCGCATGCAGGCGGCCCCAACAACTTGGTGGTATTCCCGCTTTCATGACGGAACAAAACAACTAAATATGATGACAACAAGTTTCCGTGAATTTAACCCAAACTGCTTCCCGCCCAAGCAATCGTGGTCCGACGGCGACTGGTTTTCCATTTTCAGGGCACATATCCACGTTCCCGGACAAACCGAGCACATGAAAACTGATCTTCAAACCTTCCTCGACTCTTTTGGTACAGCCCCAGTCGCGGCGTTTTGGCGAGAAGGCAAGTCTTTGTCAGGTGTTTTTTTTTTTTTTTTAATACAACGCTA
This sequence comes from Ixodes scapularis, assembly GCF_016920785.2. Taxonomy (NCBI): domain Eukaryota; kingdom Metazoa; phylum Arthropoda; class Arachnida; order Ixodida; family Ixodidae; genus Ixodes; species Ixodes scapularis. Next base: position 129,879,970 of record NW_024609868.1, on the reverse strand, counting down.
GAATACACGTCTCACATAGGGACTTTCGCCTTCAGCCCCAGACTGGAAGTGCGCCCGACGCGCGACCACCGCGCCGTGACGTAAGTTACGTCATGGCGCAGTGGTGGCGCGTCGGGCGTAACAGAGATGCTCCTTAAAACCAAAACCGACAGACTCCACACTTAACCCGTAACAAAAACGAACAGGTCACAACGAGTCGACAAAGGACGTAAGAGGAAAAACCCGAACAGCGAACTTTTCCCTACACTTGGCAAGGTCAAACTGTACCTACAGGTTGCCTCAAGCTTGAAACACAAAAGCTTACCCCAAGCTTGAAACACAAAAGCACTAATCACAAACGAGCGTGTTGGGGACGAATTAAGTAAGTGCTTATACTTCCTGTTTACACGTCTAAGAAACTAGGGAGTTTTGTGTATTTTTCCAATAATTCCCCCCCCCCCCCCCCCCCCCCTGTAAGGATAGCCGATACTCCTCTGTCATCTTTGTGCATGCATAGTATCGTTATTGGGTATCGTTACCGAGAACAAAAACCGTCTACAAGAACTCCCATCCGTTTATCGTTTTTCTAGTGAAATTAAAGACGACGTTGGCAAGGAGAAGCAAGCTAACTAGTCTCGAAGGGAAGGGAAACAGAGGTCGTCTTCGCTCCTTCAGCTCCCCTTGATAGATGGTAATTTCTTCAAGCAGACAGAGCCAGTGAGGACGCTTTCAGCGAACATCAAACAGTCTTTGAGATGAATAGAGGCAGGTTCTTAATTTTGCTTTTGTTACAAAAGAAGGGTCATTTTGGAACAAGGTCTGGTGGGAAATGCAAGATGGGAGGACGGGCAAACAGCTCGTCCACACTTCTAGACGGGGAACACAGCCTGTCAGAAAAACTGAACATCGCCGGCTCATCTGACAAGAAGGAGCAATGTCAGGCTCTAAAGAGCGTGGGAAAGTAAAAGCTCTTTGAGTGAACTGACGATACGTACCCCAGAACAGCACGACGACGTGCATGGAAAAAGTTTAAAGGAACGCGGCAAGCCCGGTTCAATAGTTTTCCATGTTTTAAAAATAACAGGCTTATTCAGCTCTTTGCGCACCTCGTGTGTTTGCTTACCCCTCAGACGCTCTGACGTACCGCTATTTACACCTCGTTTTGACCAATGACGGCGCGCGCTTTTCTGTGTCGTCTTCGTGCGTTCTGTGCGCGCCCTTTATGTTTCCCGCTGATTGTTGTGCCATTTTTTTTTCAATGGGTCACGATAACGTTCGCAAGCGCGGAAGACACGTTTTGGTACCCCTTCTTGCACGTCGTATAAACACTTACTTCGCATTTGACTTCAACCTCGACCGCGCACCTTGTTTTTCATTGGTAGCCTGCTTGCAACGGAAGGATGACGGTGATGACAACGCAATCGCGGTTTGCTTGTGGTCCTGTGTGATGGGCTCTCGCTTCCGATCGAAGTAAGAGCCATTCGTATCGCTCCGACGCTGTTGAAAACACTCAGTAGACCTTTGAATGAGTCACTTGCTCAGGAAAATAACGGGGAGACGAATGTGTAAGCGCTTATGTAAGAAGAGTAATCTCGCTTTCAAATGAAAAGCACTCCAGCAAAATGTGGCCTATAGGGTTCGTATGCAAAACTAGCTAGCATAAAAAAAGAGATAAATTCAGAAATGGGGACGGACTATCTGTCTCCCCCCTTGGAAAAGATTTATGTCATTTTATCAAGAATCTTTGAACACTCGTACTCCGCCTTCGCGTTCAAAGCGCTGTTCACGGAGTAAGGCTAGGCTGCTTAGTGGATTGAGTTTCGCCACGTGTTCGTCGCATATTTTCTGATGGAGTCCGGCTTTTACACACAAGTATCGTGCCAGTAGCTGACTTTTGCTCAAATAAACAGAAACAAAAACCTCTTTAGTCAATATTCATGTTCAACGGAAATCGAAGAACTCTGTTCGTATTCCTAGAATTCAAGAACTCAGGCATATGCACGACTTTGATGAAAACTACTATCGGCAGCAGCAAGCAAAACCCGCACCTAAACGCCTGAGAGCACGTAAAATCCTCTCCGCCTGTTATTGCCACGGACACGTCCGCGCGCTTGTTAGGAAACGTGGGCGACAAACCGTGATGCCAATCGGCTGCTTCCTCACATTTTTAAAATTATCATAATTCTCTGGCATATGGATAAAGCCCGTAAACTTCCGTGATTTTTCTAGAATAGCGTCAAGCCTTCCGGAGATCTTAGATGCTAAATAGCGTTTGAAAAAAATCCGGAAGCGGCCGAAACAGATCAAATCCGGCGCACGCTTTTTCGTGTGGACGGATAAAAACGAGAGTATGCCGCATATTACCAGCATCATAGAATACATGTAAGCATTATTAAGCGAGAGCGAGAAAACAAACATTGTATAGTCCAGTTAGGGTCACACCAGTACTCGCGTAAAAGCTCCAGGAAGACGGTTTTATTTGTGTTTCCTAGAGGGGTGCGCGCACGCACGCGCTTACAAAAGACCAAAACATGGGCGCACGGACGCACACAGATGCAAGCAACGCGAAGAGAAACCCTCCCGTGGCAGAATAGCACAGTGGCAAAACGACACCTTCCCCCTGCCCCCCACACACAATGACACATACACCGAAAGGAGCCGCCAAGCGCCGCCGCGTGAACAGAACTCCATGGCCATGCAGGAGGCTGAAACGTCTGCCGCGCACAGACAAAGCCCCCCTAATGTTCGCCTGCTGCACGTGCACTACGCGACGCGGGCACGCACGCCCGCAGTATCGGGGCAGAGGAGCGGAGGCCCGCAAACTCGTTGGAGTCGCCGCTGGGTCTGTGCCGGTCCAAACATCCCCCCCCCCCCCTCCCCCCCAATCCCCATCTGGGAAGCGCTGGTGCCGCTCAGAGCCGTATATGTAGAGAGTTTGGCCATTCGTTGGGAAGTATAGGAGACCAATGAGGAGGCGCCATTGGCCGAACGCGGGCTGGGCGTGTTCCGGGGCGTCTTCAGAAATTCGAATGTGACCAACCAGAAGCCGGAAATAATATCCTGGCGGTGGTCGCGAAAAACAAACCTGATAACTGCATTGGAGTAACTCTCGATGGCTGAAAATATGGTACACGTGATGTTTCAATCGCACTCATCTAAAATGATGGTGGAAGAGTGCGACTAGCAGAAAGATTGGCATAATCCTTACGCCAAACGCCGAGCGCCGGGAATCTGCCGTCAGAGCGGTCACACTCTGTCCGCGCAAAACAGAGTTGAGTGGCGCATTCGTTTCTTACATCTTTCTGCATGATCATGATGAAACAACACGTGAACCCTATTTTCAACCACAAAGAGTTACTACACTTCACTCTTACGCACTTATTAAAACCATATACGAACATAGACCTTCGATGATCGATCGGCTCAGAACTGTTTCTCGCTACCACCGCTAGGGGATTCTTTTAGGCTTCTGGTTGGTCAAGAGAGCATGCCAAGCCCTCTTTCCGAGTCTGCCACACGCCCTGGCTCTGCCCGCGCCTCCCATTGACCAAACTCTCTACATATACGGCTCTGGTGCCGCTTCGTCTGCAATACACAGTCCCCTCCCCATTTCCGATTTCGCGCTTAAGCCGCGCACAGTCGCACACGCAAAATGTCACATCCTCTCTCAAAGTCCTCCAAAGCAAACGCCCCCTGCAGTTGCCTCCTCCAAACGTTACCAGACCACCCCTACTACCAAATGTCAAGTCGGCTATCAGTCGCGAAGAGTACGCACACGCAAGCAAATCCATACCGACATCTCTTGAGTCCTGACTCCTAGTTCACGAACTCAGTCCCCATCACATCACAAATTCAGTTCACGAATTCATTCACCATCACATCACGTATACACCAGAGTCACGAAGTCCTTCACCCCTGCATCACGGGTGCGTCAGAGTTCACGAGGTCACTCCCCGTCACATCACGGCTTCTTCCAAGTTCATGAAGTCACTCCCCTTCACATCGCGACTCGTTCCGCGTTCACGAAGTCACATCCCCTTCACATCACGGGTTCTTTCGCGTTCACGGAGTCACGCCCCATTCACATCACGACTCCTTCCGCGTTCACGAAGTCACATCCCCTTCACATCACGACTTGGTCCGAGTTCACGAAGTCATTCACAGCCCTTCACCATGACGCGGTGAGCGTGAGTGAGTGTGAGTGAGCGAGTTCGTGAGTGACTTCGCCGAGGTATGGTGGTTTCGCGCAAACGGCGTCGTCTTTGCGTCTCGGTTTTACGTTGTCGCGTACTTTGTGCCACCGCCACGGCCGCTCGATCCCCCCTCCTCTCCCGCTCCCGCGGCGCGTCATTGAAAGCGTGCCAAGAGTCTCTTCTCCTCTTGTAAGAGGAAAAGTGGACGTAACTAGCGAATGAACGGATCGAAAGAAACGGTGGGAACTGCTCATCGGCCTCATAAAACCAGTCCAGTCCAAACCATGACCATCCAAAACAAAATACGGCTGCATGCATCAGGGCAATAAATGCTAACACATTTAAAATGAGGTGGGTGAACTTTTGCGGTTCGGTTCGTTCGACATTTTACGCTAAGCGCGAAAAAGTGACAGGCTCAATTCACCGCAAAATCCCCGACCCGACAAGACAGGGTGTCTCGATACGTTAGCAATAAAACGCGTTCTCCACCACCACGCCGCAGAGAAGTTGTTCGACCTATGTGGCACGCCAGGGATCGACATGGACCCCACTGGCAAGAACTCGGCCATCCGGCTGGTGGCCGACCAACCCCGTAAACGGATCCGAAGCAAATGCACCTTCAACGTGACGGCCAACAATTCGGACGGAGTGGTCATCTCCCTCAAGACGAACAAGCTGCGCACCGCCAAGATCGTTGAGGACATATGCATCGACTACATCGAAGTGAGTCAACAACTTAGAATAGTCAAAGCGACAGCCTCCTTACATCCAAGTAGCGTCATCGCACTCGCGTTGCGCGCCGGGCGTCCTTCGACGGATTGATTGAACACGAGTCGAACGCTGACACAGCACTCGTGTTCAATCTCTGCATGCGTTTGATGATTCGATCTCACTGTGATGACGTAAGCTTTGATTATTCGATGTAGTGCTGGGTGAGGTCATGCGATGGATGTTTGTGTTTCTGTCATCTGCATGAGATAGCTTAGTATGGTTTGTTCGCCTCAACAACTGCGGAGTTCGTATACAGGCTCGTATAAAGGGGCGCTAAAGGGTTCAGCAGAGCTGCGGCAGCTTTTCCTTGATTTCCTGGCTGATGTTTAGAAGCTCTTGCATCTTTGTTTTCGGCGTTTGCCTTTGGTTGTTTGACTTGACAATGTAGGTGTGGTCACCCGCTGCCTCTGCTTTCTCAGCGAAGTGATTGGCTGAAGCCGTCAGATCAGCGACCATTGTGGCCAGGCGCTCAACGAGCATCCAGTACATGTGTTTAGATATGCCATATAACAAAACGTCCTCGTTGGAATTTCAGAATGTATATAAACAGAGGCATAAAAATAATTATTATATTTTATTATTGTAACAAAAATTATTTATGGCAAAAAAAAAACACACACAAAAAAAACGACCTATCATGGTGAAATTTAAGGGTCTTGAAGCACTGCTATAAATTCCAGGGCTTTCAAGGTCTGGAAAATGCCGTTTTCAAATCCAATGGGTTTCAAGATTTTCAAGGAACCATGCGAACCCTGAAATGTCTGATAATTCCGAGGGTACGGGATAAATGGTACAGTACGTCTCACACAATATGAAAGACCCATCTGCCGAGGCCGTTTATGCAGCAGTGCTACTAAGCCCCCGTTACCATAGGTACTTTCATTTTAGAGAGAGAGAGAGAGAGAATAGAACAGAGGTTAATCTATTTCCTCACCCCAAACAGTATGGGTCTGACCAAAACGAACGTTGCCCAGTCACCTGTAACTGCCGCGTCGAATCGGTCTTTCATATTGTTGGAAACTGTACTCTTGTTGAAATTGGGAGGGGTTTAAAAACGGTAGGGCACTTAGACGAAAAGCGAAGTGGGCCTCACAGGGAACATGATTCGGTGGTTTGCGGGTCGCACGAAGAAATGATTGGATCAAAGAGAATGGAAGTCTTAGAGCACAACAGACATCGTTTGCCGTCTCTCGCGCAGTCTTGTCGGCATCTATAGCATGGTTTCAGCTTAACGCCAGATGCAGCCGATGCTACAAGCGCGAGCTTCACACTCTAAAAGAAATGTAGGAAAAAGGTAGCAACGGCGCGTTGCTACCTTTCCGAGCGGACACGAGAAAAAGGGAGGAACGAGACGTTTTTTTCCTTCTCCAGGCACAAGGGAGAAAGGTACCGGCTTCCCGACGCATCTTCTTTCGATTTCGTTTTTCGAGCGTGTCGCGCACCTTGTTTAACAAATGTTGCTGAGTTGATTGAGCTTCAGCGGCAGCGAAGGCCGCCCGTAATTCCGTCTCCCGGTCCACACGTGCAGAACATTTCGGTTGCATTGACGTTTTTACCACTCATTTTGTCGATCGACGAAACGAAGCCGCTAGAAACAGCGAAGTTCCGAAGTAGTGTCAGCAGCGCTACGTGCACTGGGCTAAGATGGTCCTCCCCGGATTGCGGAACCCACGTGTAAGTAACCCGACTTGTACGTAATCCGTTACAAGTAACGAAATTACTTGTAATCCCTTACATTTATCAGTAATTTAGTAACGGATTAATTACATATTTTCTAGAGTAATTTTAAAGTAATTCCGTTACATTTTTTACGTGACGGATTCCTTGTAATCCGTTACATTTTTTTTTGTCAGAACCAACCCCCCCCCCCCCCCCCAATTCAAAATAAAGTTGTTTTTTTTTTTTTTTCATTTTTGTAAAGTCGAGCGCGGTGACACTGTCACGTGAATCGACCAGCGCAAAGAGAGGCTTGGCACTCTTCAGTTCCGCAAACCCTTTTTTTGCAACACCAAGCCCCTGAATCTATCTTTTTTTTTTTAGACACTAACATCAATGTCAAAAAATCCATAAACAATTCTACAACAAAAAAAAAAAAGAGGAAAAGGGGGGGGGGGGGCAAGTCACTTCAGCTTTTTTTTTTTTTTAGTTCCTTTGTTTTTTCTTTGCGATCGAAGACGGTGAAAGGAGGACACCAAGTGATTGTGCGCCTCTTCGAGAAGCTCGAGGCGGTAAGAGCTCTGAAAAGAATTAACAATGTGACTAGGACCATTTTCATAATGTCACAACACGAGACAACGCTTCGTCTACCCTACCCTTTTTGTGAGTCAGCTTTTTGCGAGCACTTATAAAATGGTAATAGTCTTCCTTTCTTCTTCTTCCTGTTTTGCCCCAGCAGGACGCATCTTATCTCAAGCAGATATTGTTACAAATAAAACATAATAATGGCTGACGTAGACTTGATATTCTGGGCTTGAGGAGAGAGTGAAATTCGTGAGTGGGGCCATAGCGCGGCTTACTTAGTACTCTACCCTTTGCTGCCCGTGGCATCATCGGACGTCTATCTGGAGAACACCGGAGTAAACTGCAGTCGGTCCGTGCTCCGTGCGTTTTTGAACGGCACCAAGAAAAGTACACAGGCAAACGTGCGTTTACATTTCCTTGTTTTAACCGACGCTCTAATTAGTTGTTGTTATGAGTGTCCTTCTTTTTCTTTTATTACTTATATTTATATACTGGAAACTTTTTTTTTATTCACCAACGTCTCAAGTGAGGCTCGAACTGTTCAGAACCAAAGGAAGAAGAATATCGAGCCAAACCTTATTTATTATTTATTTATCCCCTTACTGTTACAACTATGTTTTGCTGTTGATGACTTCTACAGCTTCGCGATTTAGACAATGGAGAATTTTAGTAGATCGGTCCGATAACTCCGATAATGATATCCGATACTTCGCCGCCGTCTTGGCGTATGCATCATATCGTTATCGGGTAAAGTTATCGCGGGTATCGTAGGTATCGGAAGGATCTACTAAATCTCTCGAATCGCATGGCAACGGCTGCAACGACGAAGCTTTGCTCTACATTCGAGGTAAATAGTACTTCCCTTGCTTCGCTGAAAAAGCTCAATGCAGAGCATGAAGCATTCTTGAGTAACAATATGGCACTCCCATCCAGTGCCTCAGCTCAAATGGTGTTCAGCGTAGCAGTCGACATATTGAGTAAGAAATTACGCAAAATGTTTAACGAGACTTTCGAGAGCCAGCTTTTGCTCAAAATACTCAAGGCCATTAAATGGAACAGGTGGCAACAATAAGAACCTGAATAACCCTCTTCCCTTTGTTTCTTACTTGAGGACAATAATGTTAAAAGTAACGCACGAAAGTAACGGATTACTTTTTGGGGTAACGGTCAGTTACTTTTATTGGAGGGCAATTCTAATTGTAATAAATTACAATTTAGCCTCGAGTAATTGTAAATGTAATTCATTACTATATTTCAGTAACGTGTACAAGTCTGCTATTAACCATGTCTATGTTCCAGATCTACAATGTATCACATGGGAGCAGGAATAGAGCAACGCTGTGGAGCAAAGAGGGGTTTTCGAAGGAAAAAGTACAAGCGGCGAGAATGATAATGTTTGAAGCGCGGCCTTGTGGTCGTGTGCAATCTGTTGACCAATCACAATTAGGCGAGCCGCGCTTAAACGTCAAGTGCAATTAAGTAGGTTGATAATGAGCCAGCACTGACCAGTGATGAAGAGCTGTTGTGCGCGGTATTCTGTAAATCGTCTCACGACGAAAAAAAGACGTACATTCCTCCCCCCCTCTTCCGTCGCTGCTGGACGCTAGATCAAGCTCGCTTCTGGACCACGAGTGCCGCAAGTATACAGTCGCCAGGGTAAAGTAAGACGCTGATCCAGAGGCACATACGGCTTCATGCATATTGGACTCGCAAAACACATCCACACAGTGTCGATTCTTGATCGGTATCCAAGCGTGCGAAGGCACAGAGATACAACACTTCGGCGTGCCAAGGAAGCGCGAGACCGGCGAGACTTGCTTTCGACGAGTTGTGCCTTCTTCATACGGCACAGCGCTATCGTAAAAATTTCCACGTGTTCTCAGCGGCAAGTATCACGGCTCACACAGGATCTTAAAGAAAGTCTTCGGTGTATGTCCAAACGAGTAGAAGACGTGCCTTTAGCACGCTGCCGCCGGCCTCTGCAACGCTAGCAAAACGAAAATATTCGACATGCATGATGGCCGTCCGGTAGCCGTACTCGTGCTGCAGCGCACAAGTGGGGATGTGCTATCCAGCAATTGTCATAGAGATCAGTGGTCCTGGCCTGCTCCTGTCTTACGTCTGCGTTAAAAGCTTTCTTTTAGTAGAAATACAAATTATAAGTGGCGCGAACCGTTTTAATTATTAATGTTTTTGTTCAGTATTTTAGATCAGAAAGGAAAGACATGGAGTTTATAAAGTACGAAAACAAGAAATGATCCGTCGACATACCCTCCACCAAGCGGTGGAAAAGGCGGCGCGAACTAGAAAGTGGTACTATGGTGGCTAGAAGCATAGTGGTACTAGTGGGATAAGGCGCCGACGCGCGCGCCACAGATTGCTGTGGTGTGGCGAGCGTGGAAAGATCCCGAATGTACGCGGCGGCACTGCAGTCGTATGGGCTGAAGGATCCGACCGGTACCGAGCGTTCCGAAGACCTTCGGCGAACAGGTCTGCCTGGCGGTATGGCCGTTTGGCGGTTTGGCAGCGCGAAGTGGCTCCCGTTTTGAACTGATCTGTACCCCGTGTTGCAGTCGTTTGTGGCCAATGAAGTGTCGTGCCGAATTAGTGTTTAGTCGCGCAGCAAATGCAACGCGAGCCGCCCTGGCTTCCCGCTTCATCCAGCCTATCCACAACATGCTTTAGTGGCGCCCTCTCGAGCCGTCGACGCGGAGTGCGGCAGCCGTAAGCGCTCGCTGAGCTCACTACCCCTCCTCTAGTTCACGGTCACTCAAGCCTGGAGCAGGGATGTCATGAAGGAGTTTATTTTTTGCTTGTTATTGTAATTTAATTTGCCTATAACTTTTCAAATAAAGCGAAATTCGAGAAAAGAATAGTTTCATTAAGTTACTACGTACAGTGCTCTCAGGTTCGGTGCAAATTAAAAACCGGTCAAAAATTCGTTGCAGGGCATCTTTAACGGTCTCACGTCACTAATCGGACACAGAATTGTTTGTATATCAACAATGCGAAATACGCTTATATCGTTACACGAACGGTCTTCCATAGTACTTAAAGTGCGATTTAAAAATGTTACATTCAGCGTGATGACTACAGCATATCGTGGACACACGTAACAAGCGTCCTCAGGGGTGCTCTTGGAGCACAACAGTGTATCCCAAAATAATTTATTATTGGACGAGAAAATATTTTTTGTCAAGGTAGCGTAGTTTCCGCAATTACCAAGGCTGTCGAGGTACTTGCGCAAGAGCGTGGCTTTGTTTGGAGTCTTCGCATAAGAGAATGTTAAAATTAGCGAAGCTACGCTAGGCGCATGCTACACCCTCTCCCTCGGCCTGGCTTCCCGCTGGCGCCGTTTCCTGAGGGCACCTTCGCGTACAACAAGAGAGTTGTAGTGGGCTCACGGGACGGCTCGGCCTGACGCGTTTGATGTCGACGCGGCGGTGGCGCTGTAAGCGTTTCCTCCTGAAACTTTCCAGCGCGCATTGGCCAGACCAGGGGCCCTAATCTGGCCACTTGGCAGAAAAGTCGGCGAGAAATTTGGCGGCTATGAATGGCCGGCGCCAAGGTCAAGTGTGGCATTGGCCAATCGCGGCCGCCAGATTTCTCGCCGTTGTTTTCGCCAAGCGTCCAGCTTAGGGCCCCAGGTCGCTAGGCGGCTCTTACCAATCGCGGGCAGCGGGCAGGAGAAGCTTCAGAAGAAATCTACTGCTGCGCCTCCGGCGTTTTCGACATCGGCCGCTTCAGCGCAATACACGAGGGAGGTAGAGCGGTGAGCCCACTACCGAACTTCTAGGGCACTTTAGTACGACCAAAATATTCAGCATTCATCTTTGTGTTATCGCGTCCATTTTGACGATTCATTTTTGAGTGTACGTAATTCGGGACACAAAAAGCAAGAAAACCGTTTCAACGGCACGATACCAATGGCAATGTGTTCTGGCGGGCGGAGGCATGTTGGCATATTTTATTTCGGGGGGGGGGGGGGGGAGGGGGGGGGGGAGGAGGGAGGGAGGGAGGGGGGGGGAGGGAGGGAGGGATTCAAAACATGAATCCCCCTCCCCCCTCTCCCCTACCCCCCTCATGACGAGGCAGGGTGAGCTTGGCGGTACGGACGGTTACGCAAAGGTTAGCGAGCCGCTGTTAAGATAAATCGGGTAAAGTTGCATTGTCATTTTTGAAAACGTTCTACTGCTCTACTGTCGTCGTAGTTGCGGCCCACCAACTTTAAAAGCTTCCTCACAACACAGAACTCCCCTCGCGTTTTGAGGTAGCACTGCATTACCAACGCGTGAAGGCCAGACAAAACACAAAGGCTGTGTTCCAAATCTTACCCAAATGGATCCGAGCTACTCCGGCGGATCGTATCACGTGACAGCACAGATTGAAAAACGTTAGACGCAGGTAGGTTTTAGAACGCCAAGGGTACAAAACCCTTACTCTGGAGTAAGATCGAGTAAATTTCGGAACACGGCCAAAGATTGCTATAAACCAGTGTCTGCTAGCTCTGTTCCATGGGCGCCGCCATGTTTGTTTTTACTGACGCAACAACACAGAAAAGGGGGGGAAGGGGGGGGGGGGCGCTGCGTTTTTTGCTAGACTCCGTTCTTTTTTTCTTTTACAAGTTTTTGCAGATATTGCAGCGCAAGGACGTCGGAAAGGCATACTCACGAAGCTCCAAGAACAACACTAATGCCAAGAGTGCTGTAAAGAGCAAAAACATTGTTTTATGCGCAGCCCCTCTTTCCACAAGAGAGGGGCTGCGCATACCTAGCAAAATACAGCTGTGCAGCTAGAGAAATCAAAATAACAGACGATTTTTCGTCTCTCTGCAAGCGTCGACAAAAATTGGAACAAGCGTCAGCACCAGGGGATTGCGCACAATGGGGGAAAAAAAATATATATTTATATTAGGTTAGGTTAGGTTATATATATATATATATATATATATATATATATATATATATATATATATATATATATATACAACACGGGCACTTCACGTCATCGTACGTGGTCTCCGAGGAGGATATGAACGAATATGTGCAGATGAATGAACCGTACTTAATCCAATGAATTAAAGAATCCAAGTTTTCAGGAACCCGCCGAAAGCCAAAAATCCTGGCTCCGCCGTTTTTTGGCTTCCGGCGGGTTCCTGAAAACTTGGATTCTTTAATTCATTGGATTAAGTACGGTTCATTCATCTGCACATATTCGTTCATATCCTCCTCGGAGACCACGTACGATGACGTGAAGTGCCCGTGTTGTATATTCAATAACGTGGCTCTTGATTCTCGCAGATGATGATGATACCGTGTCTCTAAAGCTCATAAACAAAGAATACTACTATATGTACACGGGGCGAGACAAACAGTGGGAGGATTTCTGGAGCACAAACGAGCACGCACCACGTGACACTAAGCGTTGTACCGCGTTCCACGCGGCGGCGTGTGTTTCCAGAACACCTCCGATTGGATACATTTTGTTTCTTGTGCATTAATAAGACAGGTAGGAAACGCCAGAAAGCCAAGGTGGATTGGTGTAGTGGTTACTTGAAAGTAAACATCTTCGACAGAAATCTGTCTGGTTTGGGGAACAATTCGAAAAAAAGAAAACTCAAACCAAAAGTTTAGAAACAGCAGTTCCCAACGTTTCGGGGTCGACTTGACTCCTTCTTCAGGGGTGACTAAAAATGGAATTGGACAGCGCGAGCTTCGACCTCTCCTTCTTCTTCTACCGAGGTGATGTTTTCTGAACGTGACGCAGGCCATGGACGTGAATAGATGGTAAGGCCCCGAGGGACCTGTTAATGTTCCCCGGTGTATTCTGGATGTGCCACGACTCCAAGAACAGGCGTCTTCGAATATGTGGCTCCGTGTCTATCACGTGTGCTTTTCCGAAGTCGATCCGATGGTCAAACACCTCACAATGTTCCGCGACGGCGCTACGCTCGCGATCGAAATTGCGCACATCGTTCTGGTGCTGGCGCATGCGTTCGGGAAAGGATTTAGTTTCACCGATGTAGGCGGCGGGGCACTCCGCACACGGTATCTTGTAGACCACGCCCTGTGCTTTCTCTTTTGGGAGGCGATCTTTTGGCCTTGGCATGAGCCGTCCTAATGTTGACACTGGCTTGTGCGCCACTTGGATACCTTCTTTTCGGAGCACGCGCGCCAGTGTCTCGCTCGTCCCTTTTACATAGGGGACGCTGATGCGCGCGATGGGGCGGGGCTGTGTGTCACCCGACGATCCATGGTTATTGCGCGTGCAGCACTGTCGACGGGCGACGCGTTGGACAAAACTCCTTGAATAGCCGTTTTTTTGGAGGTCAGCAAGTATGGTCTGATTCTCCTTTCTTCTGTCTCTTTCGGACGAGCAGATGGTCGTTGCTCTAGACAGGAGAGTAGAGACCACCGACGTCTTGTGACTCGTTGGGTGGTTCGAGTCATAATCAAGGTAGCGTCCGGTGTGTGTTGGCTTCCTGTAGACCGTGAACCCCAGCTTGTCTCCTTGCCTTTTCACCAGAGCATCGAGGAACGGCAAGACTCCATCTCTCTCGTATTCTACAGTGAACTGGATGGCCGGTTCTATGGAATTCAGGTGTGCGAGGAAGTGGTTCACCTCTGATTTCTTCACGATGCAAAAGCAATCATCTACATAGCGCATGAACTCTTTTGGCCTGTTGGCGAAAGTGCTAAGCGCTTTCTGTTCAACCACTTCCATTGTGAGGTTTGCCGTCGTGACCGAAATAGAGGCGCCCATTGCCGTTCCGCTGACTTGTTTGAAAAGCTCACCCTTGAAGCTGAAGTACGTACTGCCAAGGCAGAACTCGAGAAGGCGGCATAGCTCATCAACACTGAGGCTGGTTCTTGAGCCCAATGTTTTGTCTTTCTCGAGAACCTCTCTGGCTGCAGCAACTGCTAAGGGAACTGGCACGCTGGTAAAGAGCGACACAACGTCGAAAGACACAATCGTGTCATCATCGCTGAGTCTCACTTGCGAGGCACGTTCCACGAAGTGGCCTGTGTTCAGCACATGTGTCGGCGTATTTCCAACAAGGGGAGCTATAGTCCGGTGTAGGTAATTTGACAGCGCTCGGAGCGGTGAGGTCGTAAAGTCCACGATAGGTCTCAAGGGGACGCTAGGTTTGTGGGTCTTGGGTAGTCCAAGCTTGGCGCAGAGCCATTCCTGCAGATGAGATGCAAGTAAAGGGCTTTCGACTCTGGATATTGCTTGAAAATGTCAGACAACATCTTGTTCATGTTCCGCTGAATTTGGGACGTTGGATCTTTCTTAAGCTTTTCATAGGCCGGACTTTCCAGAAGATCCCGTGCCTTCTGTTCGTACTCCTCCCGGTCCAGGACGACGGTAGATTTCCCTTTATCTGCCGGCAGTAGCACAATCTCTGTATCTTCGCGGAGCTTCCGAAGCGCAGCAGTTTCATCGCGAGATAGATTGTGGCGTTGCCTCGGCGGAGGTTTTGAAAGGATGCCTATCGCCTTAAGTCGTACACCTTCTCGGACGCTAGGGTCTAGACGCGCAATGCCGTCTTCCACAGCGGCAATCATTTTTGGTAGAGGGGGCCGGGTCGTGGTCATGTTGAAGCCGTGACCTTTTGCCAAGACTTCAATCTCGCAGGGGGAGAGTTGTCTTGAAGACAGGTTCGTGACAAAACTGGTGGTGTCAGCGCCTCCCCTTTCCGGGTCTTTTTTCCTTAGCTTAGAAAGCTTCTCTTCTTGAGATGCCTGTCGTTTTTCTCTGGTAGCGGAGGCGATGCTGGAAGCGAACGACTGCAACGACGGAAGCACACCGGGGATGCGATGTTCGAGCTGCCGACGCGTGAAGTACAGGTCCAGTTCTTTTCTCCTTAGGATGGAGTGGCACTCGTGAATCCTGGCGCTTACCAACCGGTGCTCCGCCTGTGCCAATATCTTGTTTCCCTCCTGGGTGTGTACGAGGCGCTTGAGACGGAGGCTTTTGGGAATCACGTGCAAGTCCTGGCAGGCCCTCGTGAAGTCAGTATGCGTCTTGTAGGTAGCGATGCTGCGGGTGATGTTAACAAACCGCTTCGCTAGCTGGGCTGTCTCCGGTCCAAAGTCAATGGATAATGACTTGAAAGTAAACATCTTCGACAGAAATCTGTCTGGTTTGGGGAACAATTCGAAAAAAAAGAAAACTCAAACCAAAAGTTTAGAAACAGCAGTTCCCAACGTTTCGGGGTCGACTTGACTCCTTCTTCAGGGGTGACTAAAAATGGAATTGGACAGCGCGAGCTTCGACCTCTCCTTCTTCTTCTACCGAGGTGATGTTTTCTGAACGTGACGCAGGCCATGGACGTAAATAGATGGTAAGGCCCCGAGGGACCTGTTAATGTTCCCCGGTGTATTCTGGATGTGCCACGACTCCAAGAACAGGCGTCTTCGAATATGTGGCTCCGTGTCTATCACGTGTGCTTTTCCGAAGTCGATCCGATGGTCAAACACCTCACAATGTTCCGCGACGGCGCTACGCTCGCGATCGAAATTGCGCACATCGTTCTGGTGCTGGCGCATGCGTTCGGGAAAAGATTTAGTTTCACCGATGTAGGCGGCGGGGCACTCCGCACACGGTATCTTGTAGACCACGCCCTGTGCTTTCTCTTTTGGGAGGCGATCTTTTGGCCTTGGCATGAGCCGTCCTAATGTTGACACTGGCTTGTGCGCCACTTGGATACCTTCTTTTCGGAGCACGCGCGCCAGTGTCTCGCTCGTCCCTTTTACATAGGGGACGAGCGGGAACTGCTGTTTCTAAACTTTTGGTTTGAGTTTTCTTTTTTTCGAGGTGTAGTGGTTAGCACACCCGACCGGACATTGGGAGGCCCAGAGTTCAAATCCTGGCTCCGCCGTTTTTTGGCTTTCGGCGGGTTCCTGAAAACTTGGATTCTTTAATTCATTGGATTAAGTACGGTTCATTCATCTGCACATATTCGTTCATATATATATATATATATATATATATATATATATATAACAGTAGACGAGAGGTTGCAGTTAGTTCAGGAAGTGAGGGCCAGAAGGGTCTGAACAAATTATGGGCAAATTCAGCTCTTCAGTCAGTGGAGACAAACACACAAAGAAAAAAACAGGCCTCGTATGACATTGTCAATAAAGTCTTCAACTACATCATTAATATATTTTGATCTAAAATACCATACTAGATCGACAATAACCAGCGGAAAATGGTTTTACCATCGCTTTGAGGAAACCGGCCCAGGATGGCTAGGTTGGGCAACCATCAAGTTCAAATGAAATGCGAAGAGTGACGGAACGATGTGTTTGAAACTCGCCGAGCACAACCCAAGCTTGGAAACTGCGCCGGTGGTGGGCTCGAAGTTCTCTCACTGTTCGCATTTCATTCAAACCCGACGGTGCGTTTTAAGAGGTCACGGAAGTGCCGTAACGGCGTCTGATTGGTGGAGTAAATTTCCTCCACCAATCAGGCGCCATTACGCCACTTCCGTGACCTTTTAAAACGTACATGGTAATGTCCAACCTAGCTATTCAGGAACATGTCTACAGCACTTCATCAGTAGACCGTCCTTGCGTTATGATGGTAGCAATGCGCCGGGTATTTGCGTTGTAAAAAGTTCACAGTGCGTATAAAAATGTGTTTACCTACATTTGCATGTTTTGATCATATAATAGTTAGCATATTATAAAATTGAACTCAGACATAAGAGATCAGCATATACTGTCCTTAAAAATGTACTAAGTACTACTACTACGTACTGCATAAAACTTCTTACATGGTAACACAACTTCTATGACATCAGTCAGTGCGTATATGAGGTGACACGTTTTGATAGGATCGACATTTCTACCAACAGGTATCAACTTTGCGCAGAGGCAGTGTCGTACCCGAGGAAGGCAACTGAGGGGCGACTATTGCTAGTTGAAAACTTTTCCCAATACCCCGCCGGGACGTCGTGCAATACCGACGGCCATGGCAATTTTTGGCAGGCCCCACGGGGCTCCCTCTTTTCAATCCAAAAACAGAATTTGTTAAACACACGGTATTAATATGAGTGCGTGTGTAAGGAAAATACAGTGAGGGCGGCAGGCGCTGTTTCACACTTAACTTACTGGACGAAAGAAAGTAGCGCCATTGCCTTTCCGGCTTCTAGCCGGACAGAAACAAATACCAACATGCAGATGACAAAACCTCTCAAGGTTTTGTCATCAACTGCTTATTGCTGTCGGTTTGCAACCTTTCAAGGCTTCGAAGCTTCTAAGAAGTCGTTAAAATTAGGTGCAAAAATACTCCAAAAGCCGGGAGACGTCATAATTAAAATTAGTACACCGACTTGACATAACAGAAAAAACAACTTCATTAGACGTTTCGCCTCCCATGCGGGAGGCATCATCAGTAGTTACACAGCAAATGCAGGGTTCAACCTAAACTCAACGCTATTTATCACGAATGTCCGTGTAAGCTTCGTGGAGAGGGCCGCGGTTTTTGTTGCACACGGATGTGTCCCTGCGAAGAAACCACGATTCTAGAAGCTTTCGGGGCCCCCATCTGTGTTAACACGTGGGGGCCCCCTTTCGGGGCCCCCACGTGTTAACACATCCATCGAGCCAGTACATCCACCGAGCCGTTACATCCATCGATGGATGTAATGGCACGGTGGATATACTAGCTCGTTGGATGTGTTGACATGTGTATGGATGTAGCTGCTCGATGGATGTAGTTGCTCGTTGAATGTAGTTGCTCGATGGACGTAGTTGCTCGATGGATGTAATTGCTCATCCTATGTCACGACGCCTAACGTGCCATTACATCCATCGTGCTAGCGCATCCGTAGAAGCCAAGATGGCCGCCATTGGGCTTTTTGCGTTATTCGCACTCTTATTCGGAGAGCAAGTCCGTTTGCTTCTTGCGCAGCGGTCGCGGTGACGTCATAAAGACGCCGCGCTCTGAAAGGAGCTCCGATTGAACGATAGTGGTTAGAGTTCAAGGCAGCTTGCTTTGAGGTCTATCCAATATCCTTCATTCAGAGCCAACCAAAGCTCGGCGTCTTTATCACGTCACCGCGACCCCTGCGCAAGAAGCAAACGACTTGCTCTCCGCATTGGTTCGGGAGCCACAGGGACATAACAAACGGTAAGCCCCAGAACGTTAGTATATCACAATTAAATTCGATAAGACATTCTGATTTTTTTTTTTCAAAGCAAAATAAAAGGTATGGTTGTGTGTACCGTCCATATATATAAATAAAGTTTATCTTTATTTATATTTGAGGGTGAAAAAAGCAGCAACTGAAGTGTGATCACTGTGGAAACAACGAACAACGAGCCGATGATGCATGTTCGACTTTGGAGACGCCAAGGGCCGCAGAAAGTGCATGACGCACAGAGGGTCCTTTCACTCGCTTTAGTACATACAATTTAGCGTATAACTCTTCAAAATATTGTGAACTATTATACAGCATAGTTAAACAAAGAAATAAACCTGCGTGATTGATGGATGTAAGGGCACGTTTTTGGAAGAAGCTGCTCGTTGGATGTGATGACAAGATGGATGTGATGACACGATGGATGTAACGGCACGATGGATGTAATGACACGCTTTTGGAAGAAGTGGCTCGATGGATGTGATGGCGCGGTGGATGTAATGGCACGATGGATGTAACGGCATGATGGATGTAATGGCACGTTGGATGAACTGACCAAAAATGGATGTAATGGCACGATGGATGTGCTGGTACTATGGATGTACGGGCACGATGGATGTAATGACACGAAATTGGACGTATTTGCTCGATGGATGTAATGGCACGATGGATGTGTTGGCCCCAAGCCCTCTCTCGCCAAGGTCGTCGCGGCCGGAAAGTCGAAAGAATGCCCCATTGTCCACGCATGGTCCACCAGTTCAGTCTTCAGTCGCGTCGCGTGGGATGCGTACGTGACGTCACGCTTGTGTTCTTTGAGTCTGGTATCTCTCCTCCGTCCGGTTTCACCAATGTAGGACGCTGGGCAGTCACTGCAGGGGATCTTGTAGATAACGCCTCTTTGGACGTTCGCC
The DNA here is from genome assembly GCF_016920785.2 of Ixodes scapularis. NCBI lineage: Eukaryota > Metazoa > Arthropoda > Arachnida > Ixodida > Ixodidae > Ixodes > Ixodes scapularis. The sequence continues at coordinate 129,860,723 of NW_024609868.1, read as the reverse complement.
GGGGTTGGGTCCTTTGGTTTGGAAACGGAATTTCCAATAGTTCTGTATGGCTTGAAAACAGTTCGGATGCCAAGGGGCCTCAAAGCGCGACTAAGAGGTTCGGAGACTCCTTTGACATAGGGGATGCACACTACATTCTTATCTCTTTCCCTTTCGCACGGTTCCACATTTTGTTTCATTTTGTTTTTGACCTCATCAACAAAACGCCTCGGGTAGTGACGTTTCACCAAAGCTCCCTGTAAATGAGTCATCTCATTTGCGCCATGGAGCTCATTAGATGACACGGTATTTGATCTCTGTACAAACGATCGCACTACTGATTTCTTGTGTTGCACTGGGTGATGGGATAAAAAATCCAAAAAATTATCTGTTTCACATGGTTTGCGGTACACCCCCGTTTCAATCCTGTGGTTCGGCTCGCCTGTCCTTATTACAGATACATCTAGGAAGGGCAATTTGCCCTGCTGTTCTGCCTCGCAAGAAAACTGTATCGCGGGGTGAACACTGTTTAGCTCCCGGTGGAAATCATTAGCATGACTTTTATCTAAAATGACGAAAGTGTCATCCACATATCGGCGGTAAAATTTGACCGGGAACAGAACTTTTTTCAGCACTTTCTCCTCAATATGCTCCATAACGAGATTGGCAACACTGACGGATACCGGGCTCCCCATCGGACACCCGTTCACCTGATGATACGTCTCCCCACGGAAGGCGAAAAAACATTGGTTTAAGCAAAAACGCAAAAGTAAAATTATATCATCAACGTGAAGTGACGTGCGTGCTTTTAGGCTTTGATCATCAAGTAGACGCTCGCGTGCGACATCAATGGCAACATCGTTAGGAACATTAGTGAAATCAAATCAAACATCAAAAGAAAACATGCCTTCATTCGGAAGGAGGGTCTGGGCGCGGACTAACTGAACGAATTCTTGGGAATTCTGCACACAAAGACCATTTTTCCCTGTCACCGGCGCCAGTAGCTCTACCAAATATTTTGACAGGTCGTACGTGGGGCTACCGATAAAGGATACAATCGGGCGGAGAGGACATTCTGGTTTGTGCACTTTTGGTAGGCCGTACATTTTAGGTGTGCATCCGTCGGAGGAAAAAAGGCGGCGGTACAGAGAATCATTTATCCTACCCTTCTTTCGAAGTTTCCGGAGATGATCAACTAACGAACGTTCGGTTTTCCCAGTTGGGTCGCGAGCTAGTTTGACAAAGTGTGCGGGATTACTGAGAACGTTATACATTTTCTGGTCGTAGTCGGTCTTGTCGAGAATCACCGTTCCCCCACCCTTATCAGCACGTACAATGACGATCGACTCATCAGCTCTCAACTCCTGCAACGCCTTGCGTTCATGCTGGTCCAGGTTTGGCTGCGGCGGCTTGGCATTGTTCAAAATGGACAACACTCGACTTCGGGCAAGGTTGACGCCAGTCTCGCTAGATATGTGGCGGAGTTTCTCCTCGATTTCGACAATGAAGTCACGCTTGGGGACGTATCGAGGTGCCATTGCAAAGTTGAGACCTTTTGAAAGAAGACTCACGTGGTGGCCGAACCACAGGATTGAAACGGGGGTGTACCGCAAACCAGGTGAAACAGATAATTTTTTGGATTTTTTATCCCATCACCCAGTGCAACACAAGAAATCAGTAGTGCGATCGTTTGTACAGAGATCAAATACCGTGTCATCTAATGAGCTCCATGGCGCAAATGAGATGACTCATTTACAGGGAGCTTTGGTGAAACGTCACTACCCGAGGCGTTTTGTTGATGAGGTCAAAAACAAAATGAAACAAAATGTGGAACCGTGCGAAAGGGAAAGAGATAAGAATGTAGTGTGCATCCCCTATGTCAAAGGAGTCTCCGAACCTCTTAGTCGCGCTTTGAGGCCCCTTGGCATCCGAACTGTTTTCAAGCCATACAGAACTATTGGAAATTCCGTTTCCAAACCAAAGGACCCAACCCCGGCGAATGTCCAAAGAGGCGTTATCTACAAGATCCCCTGCAGTGACTGCCCAGCGTCCTACATTGGTGAAACCGGACGGAGGAGAGATACCAGACTCAAAGAACACAAGCGTGACGTCACGTACGCATCCCACGCGACGCGACTGAAGACTGAACTGGTGGACCATGCGTGGACAATGGGGCATTCTTTCGACTTTCCGGCCGCGACGACCTTGGCGAGAGAGGACAGATGGGGGCCCCGAAAGCTTCTAGAATCGTGGTTTCTTCGCAGGGACACATCCGTGTGCAACAAAAACCGCGGCCCTCTCCACGAAGCTTACACGGACATTCGTGATAAATAGCGTTGAGTTTAGGTTGAACCCTGCATTTGCTGTGTAACTACTGATGATGCCTCCCGCATGGGAGGCGAAACGTCTAATGAAGTTGTTTTTTCTGTTATGTCAAGTCGGTGTACTTATTTTAATTATGTTAAAATTAGGGATGTCGCGAACCACCCTAGGTTCGATTTCGAAAGGTTTCGATATTTGCGAAGCGAACTGAGGTTCGATTTCGAAAAATTTCGATATTTTCGTACCGACCGAGGTTCGATTTCGAAAAATTCGCAACTTTTGTTCACAGCGGAATTTCGAATTCGAAAAGTTCGAAGCTTTCACGGTTTCTAAAATTTCGAATTCGAATATTTCGAATATTTTTTTACTTCAGGTTCGATAAATTCGAAGATTTCGAAATTCTTCGTAAAAAGATTCGAAAACTTCGAACGCTTCGAATTTATATAGACATGAAGTTCGAACAATTCGAAGATTTCGAATTTCTTTTTCCATAAAGTTCGAAAAGGTCGAAGGTTTCGATTCTCTTTTAACGCAAATTTAAAAAAAAATTTCGAAGATTTTGAAGTACTTTCTAATCCAAGTTTTCAAAGTTCGAAGTCCGATTTTCAAGTTTTTCCACAGTTTCAGTTTCAAATAACGTTTTCACGACTCACTGGTTTTCACAAAATCAAGTTTAGAAAAGTTAGGGTGTGATATCTAGATTCTGCGAAGTTGGTCAGGCAATTAAATGAGACGACGAGTGTCCCGGATGTGCTAGAATATTTGCCAGTGCAGAATTGTGACCGCCAGCCCTGTGGGGGGGGGGGGGGGGGGGGGTTTAACCTGCATCAAGCAGTAGTGATTGCACGAACACACTGTTTTACGAGACTCTTCCAGTTCGAAACGGCCAGGGGCGAGCAGGAGGTTGAGGCTCAGAAAAACCGTGAAGCGACCTGGCAAACTAGCTCGCCACCCCTTGCACGCTGGTAGTAATCCGATCCGGTGAAGTTTATAATTGTCCTGGAGGTTTATTTTCTGGGACGGAGGAATCGCCTCGCAAAAAGCACAAAAGCCGACACAACTCGAGGTCGAGGAGCGTTCTACCATACAAGTGGCGTCGGAAGAGGAAAAACGGGGGGAAAGAGGGTAGCGGGGGGGGGGGGGGGGGGGGGAGGAGGGAGGGGCTTCAGCCTCCTTCTTCCCCTTGCAGGTATTTCGGACTGTTAAAGGGCAACTCCGCTTCTTTTCCAGTGGTGCAAAACTATACAGTTCTCTTTGTTATCATCTACAAAACCCCCATGGCAAATATTACGACGGAATTCCGCCTAGAAGTTCATTAAAATCGCTGTCAAAGTTTGACAAGCACGAATCCGCTGGTTTTGGTTGAGACGTGCGGGCCAGACAACACTGCCCGGCTGCATTTCCGCTTCCTCCAAATTCCTTCTCCCGGCACGTCCGCGACGTCATCAAACATGTACAGCTTCTTTTTTTTTTTTTTTTTAAATTTTGTTCCCGGGGAGAGCACGGGTGGCGCCAGCGCCGTGAAAGACGTGAGTGACACGCTCGGCCGGCCCGGCGCTCGACTATTGGTACTACTGATAAGCCGATCGCCTCGTTGAGCGCGGCTTGTGTTACATCGCATACTTTTGAACACCAAGTAAAAGGAGGAGAGGGAAGCTGCTTTTGTAAGAATTTTGAGTGACAGGTTAATCTTCTATAATCTTCTGGGAGGAGAATAGCGACGCCTGTGCTAATCCAGGAGGCACAAAGGAGGATCCTGATAAGAGGGGAGCTTCTTCTTCCCCTTGTATATCACGTGGGTGTACATGCTTAGTGATGCCGAATATACAATGTTGTCCGGATTTGCCACCGTTTCGGTTTCGGTTTGTGATCATGGCTAGAGTAAAATTACATGAAAAATACTTTATTTTTCGTGAAACAAAGGATTGGGGATTGTTTTTGAGTGCTTCAAAAAGCAAAATCGGCCACTATCTCAAAATTTTTGAAATTAAGCGGAGTTGCCCTTTAAAGAAAACAATACGGGGAAAGAGGGCGTGGTCGAGCTTATTTTAATCTGAAATTATTTATGCATATGTATAGCTAATGTCGCTCCTCACTGCATAAAAGGTTGCGTAGATGGTCATTGTTAGAAACTCGTTGTCAGAAGGCACTGCTCGTCACATGCTTAGTGGTTCGGAAGTTCAAAGCTGTCTTTTCGACCTAAACACCTGTGCCGATAGTAACAAAAGAAAAAAAAAAAGAATAAATGCGGGAATAAAAAGCAGGAGAAAAAAAAACTATCAAGAATTCGTCTTAAGTGTTCTATTCTTGCATATTCAGAGGTTCAGAACTTCGAAACAAGTTTCTTTTACCAAAGTGTGTACAGGCTAAAAGAAACACGTCCCAGGAACGTGAAGCGAACAAAAAAAAAAGTTTTCTTTTAATGACGTGCTGAACTTGAACACTACTAGAAATCTTCTCCCATGAGTTAATTTATTCCTTAACGTGAAAAAACAATAAATATATTATTTTGTATTCTGCAGATGGCAATGATATGTACTGTCTGTGGTGTTAATTTAAATGCGATACCTCAAACAACTTAGACGAAAATAAATATCAAGTTTAGGTCATAATTGCATGCAGATACATGTTTGGACATTTCTTCGAAACTCACGTTTAATAACAATAATCACATCTTAAGACGGCACTTACCTAGGCTATACATAGATCATTCTTAAAAAAGTATAACATCTCTACCATGAATAGCTCCGGCTGCAGCGTGCTTCAAATCTGGCACAAACGATAATCGTCAAAAACCAGTCGTCCTTCCTCGCCCCTTCGGGGATTTATTTCTTTAAACCTAAGCATGCCAGAACATTGAAATAAACGACATTGTCTTTCGTAAGGAACGCAGCACCGCGTGTAAAAGTTCGAGAAAAAAAATTACGAATGTACCCCACTACTTGAAATCAAATGAAACCGTCCGCCGTTCTTTCGAAGTTCGACGAACGTCGAACTTTTACCCTAAAAGTTCGAAGTTCGTCGAACTTCTGACTTTTCAGAGTTCGAAAGTTCGAAACTTTTCGAATTCTCTTGATAAATAAGTTCGAAAGTTCGAAATTCATCGATTTTTTGGTCATTCAAGTTCGAAAGTTCGACAAGCATCGAACCTTGCAGCGCAATAAATTCGAAAGTTCGAAAAAGATCGAATTTTTTAGCGTAATAAGTCCGACGGTTCGAAAAGCGTCGAACTTCTTAGCTTAACAAGTTCGAAAATTCGACCTCTGTCGAATTTTACGATATAGACAATTCGAAAAATCGAAATCTTTCGAACCTTTCGAACCGCTTGATTCGATCATCGAAACTTCGATTCGAAAAAAGTTCGCGGCATCCCTAGTTAAAATGAGTTGCACTAAGATCGCTATGATAGAGCATCATCGTGCTGAAAGCGGTCAATATGAGCGTCTTTGGCGCTGTGCATGCCATAAACTCATCACTCGTGCTTATTTCCCCAGATCTCTTACAATTATGTTGCTCTTCTTGCGTGTTTTAAGACAGTAAAGTTATCTTTTAATATCTCTAAGCACTGACGTTACGTGTGATGGCGTTACGGAGATGTACGGCATCACACGCGGCGTCCGTGCACGCGCCCACAAAGTGCAGGGCTTGCCTACGCCACACCCACGGGGGTATTTTACGCGCGCTGTCCAGCCCACTTTGGTCGCGTGCGCCTCCCCCTTCCCTCATTGCTATCTGGGTTATTCCAAACTTTTTGCGGGCGGCCTGTGTGCACTGGTTTATCCCTGGCATCATGCGGTATGCCCGCATAGCCGCATGTCTTTTGCCGCCACCTCCAACTGCCGCCGCCGGAGGGCTGACGCAAGCTGCCACACATGCTCGATATTACGTTCATAGGCTCATTTTCGCGGACTACTTTTTTTTTTTTTACTAATAAAAAATATTTAATAATATGACCCGAAGTATGAAATTGTAACTGGGAACGTTAGAAACTCGCTTCCAGTTCTTGTTTCGCGTATGGGGATTGCGTAGTGCTGTTCTTGCGAGAAATTAAAACTCGATTAATTCAGTTGCATGCAGTGCCTAAAATGAGGGGGCTCTCGCGGGGTCTTGGACCCCCATCAATTTTCACAAATGGCCTAAAATGCCCGTCGTAGCTCCTGCGTTGGTGAAATCACAATAATAAAATATGAATCTTGCAGTAAGGCATGACCTGTATATTAACGATACAAGTACTTTTTAGTAGCCATATTAAGGGAAAACGAAAAAAAAAAAAAGAATATTATGTTAGTAGCCATGTCAACTTTATGTGAAAAAAATATTTCAATTTTATCTTTCATAAGAAAATAGTGCTCTTAAACGGGTACTGCAAAGGAATTCTAGCGCCTAGTTTAGCGTCTAAATGTCAACAACGTTCTGACCATATGACCGAGATACCAATTATTTTTTGCTCGAAAAAACGAATAAACGGAATGTCGTTACGTAAAACTATTAATAAAAGCAGCGTCGCTTCACGGAAGTACGGCGACAAGCTGCGTGCGTGCGAGCGTACTTGGAGGGGCCCTGCAATGACTTTTTGACTGGTTTTTAATTTGCACTGAACCTGAGCGTACTGAACGTAGTAACTTAATCAAAATTTTCTTTTCTCAAATTTCGCTTTATTTTAAAAGTTATAGGCAAATTAGAATTACAAAAACAAGCAAAAAATAACCTCCTTCATGACGTCGTAGGTCCTGGCTTGAGTGGCCGTGAACTGGAGGAGGAGTAGTGAGCTCATCGAGCGCTCAAGGCTGCCGCACTCCGTGTCGACGGCTCGAGAGGGCGCCACTAAAGCACGTGTTGGATAGCCTGTAGGAAGCGGGCGGCCAGGGCAGCTCGCATTGCATTTGCTGCGCGACTAAACTCTAATTCGGCGTAACACTTCATTGGCCACAAACGACAGCAAACACGGGGTAAAGGTGAAAAAACGGTTAAAGTGCAGGCGAGCTGGTGGATATTTACCGTGATGGAACTTAACCCGAGACTGGGGTAGAAACAGAAACTTAAAAGTAGAAGGGACAGAGACAAGTGAAGAAGAGAACGTCTCAAACGCAGCTAAAAGATTTATTTAGTCCCACATCCTTATATACTCACAACCACAAGGTCACCCAAACACTCAACACGCCCCTTTCAAAAGCACAACACACCAGAAAAAAAAAAAAAACAAGGACAACGTCTTTTTGCATTGTTGTCTTTGGTTTTTTTTTTTTTTTTTTTCTGGTGTGTTGTGCTTTTGAAAGGGGCGTGTTGAGTGTTTGGGTGACCTTGTGGTTGTGAGTATAGACCGACACGCGGAGCGGCTCTGTTTACCAACACGGCCGGAAGGCCGCGCATGCGCGGTAGCTATGTGGGCAAGAGCAGCCCGGCTCTCCGTGTTTTCGCCATTGCGCTCTATGGCGTGCGCTCGTTGTTGACGTTGTAAGGACGCTTGTATCTTTATTTGTGCGTCGTATTTTCTCATAACGTATGTCGTATGCTATGCCCGACTATTTGAGCTCGTTGCCCGAGCCTGAACGGTAGCGGTATCGGAACAAACTGTGCGTGGACGGCGTTGCCTACGAGGATCCGTGCGTCGTAAACAAGGCCTAGGTGCTGGACTTCCGACGTAAAGTTGCTGCCACGGAAGTCGACGGCTCAGGTCGTCGTTTATTTAGTTTTCGCCAAGTCAGTTCACGCCCGACACGGTGCAGGCCTACAAGTCTCTCGAGGCCTATAGGATTACATCAAGTCGGTTTCCGCACTGCCGGCGAGATCAGCAGACTGTGGGTCTGCGGAAGTGTGTGTATTCATTAATTGATTAAATACACAGAGCGTCTTCAAGTCAAGGTATGATATTTTTCATACCCTCGTGACCACAAGGCATTACAACCAGTAAAGGTTTGTCCGTTCTGCAGTCTTGGCGGTAACAGGTTACAAGTAACGGCGTTACCAGGAAGGCGTTACTTTTTTCAGTAACGTAGTAACCTACTCGTTACGTTTTCGACACAGTAACGGGTGACGTACTTATGTTACTATTTCAAGTAACGTAGTTACGTTAGTCGTTACTACTTCCCAAGTCTTAAAGAAATTACACTTCAATTGTTTCCGTGTTTTATTCGTCAAGCCATGTTTTTCTTTGCGTTTTTTCTCGTAAGTATTTAGGTGAAACCGTAAAAAAATGATAAAGTAGTTATGTTCCGTTTCTGCTTGATATATGACCTGTATCATCAAAACCGTAAAATCTGTTAAATCATAATTTAAAAAAAGGTAACGCAGAAGTAACGTGCCTTACTTTTTATCGGTAGCGGTAACGCGTTCCTTTTATTTTTAGATAACGTAGCTCAGTAACGCGTACCTTTTATTTGCAAGTAACGAGTAACGTATTTCGATACTTTTTTCGGTAACGCCTACAACACTGCCGTTCAGTCGCCGATCCCCTTCTGCTCGGTAGCACGGGCGTAGGGAGCCTCCGACGAGCGCTTGGCTGGTGCTTTGTGCACAAACACCGTGGGAACAAAATCCGGGTGGTCTCGATCAGACAACGGCTTCCCTGCACATAAGCAAGCCTCGGGACGGAGATTGAAATGGAAGCCGCACTTGCCTCCAAGAAAGTGTTTGCCGCACAAACGGTCGTTCGCGCGAGGCGACCATTCTTTTCGATCCACGGATATTATCCACCTTCTATGCCTTTTAGAGTCTGCCGGGTACTTGTGGAAACTCACTCCGCTGCTTTTCTTGTACATTTCGGTGCAATTAACGGCAACACAGCTTCGCGGCATGCTGAAATGCTATGACGCCCATGCGAAACGTGCGCGCTTTTGCCCACACCCCCCGGCTCCGGCGCGATCGCAGCGCCGCCGCAGCTCCGTGACGTCAAGCCCGCGTGTCGGTGTATATAAGGATGTGGGACTAAATAAATCTTTTAGCTGCGTTTGAGACGTTCTCTTCTTCACTTGTCTCTGTCCCTTCTACTTTTAAGTTTCTGTTTCTACCCCAGTCTCGGGTTAAGTTCCATCACGGGGTAAAGATCAGTTCAGAACGGGAGCCACTTCGCGCTGACGCACCGACAAATGGCCGAATCGCCAGCAGTGCCCGCGCCGAAGGCCTTCGGAACGCTCGGAACCGGTCGGATTCTCGACCGCAGCGCCGCCGCGTACATCCGGGACCTTTCTACGCTCCTCGTTCGTCGTAGCCTCATCCCACTAGTTCTTTCTAGTATGCGCCGTTTTTTCCGCCGCTTGGTGGCGGGAATGCCGACGGGTCATTTCTTGTTTCCGTACTTTCTAAACTGCATTCGTTTCTTTTCTGATCTAAAATAGTGAATAAAAACTACTTTTATACATAATTGAAACGGTTCGCGACACTTATATTTTGTATCTCGACTAAAAAAAAAGCTTTTAGCGGCTTTGACCAGTGGCAAGCCAAGGACCAAAGACGTCACATTTTGCGCGCTTTCGGTACCACGGGTCGCCCTCGTCGGTGGAGGAGGTTTCCGCGTCGTCCGGTTAAAGTATGACGCACTGATATTTAGTTACTTTCTCCGTGCCTGCTGGCTTGCCCGAACCCCAAGAGACGTGGAAACCGCAAAAAAGGCAGACGCTTAAATATGATTGCAGGGCCCCTTTAAGAGGATATCGCACCTCCCGAGCCCTATGCAATTCCAATGGCAACTTTTTAGTATTTTTTCTCAAAAACCACCGAACGGATTGGATTGGGATTGGTTTTATTAGAAAGATAATAAAAAACTGAGTAATATTGTGGCGCTACCTTTTTCGATTTGTAAAATTAAAGTGTTTTACAGGAACTTAAAGATGACTGAAAAAGCATTTTTTTTCTCGTTCCGTGCTTCATAAACATTTAAAAATAAACCGGGACCTAAATACAAATTTAGGCTCCACAATATTCAAGACCAGGACTTTCTGAATATATCTCTTACAAGATCTGTTTTCCAGAGATTATCGTTGTAATAAATTTTAACTAAGTTTGTAGCCCATCAAAACGTCAAAAAATTCAGCTGGCAGGTGGCGCCATCTATGACTGAGTCCGCGAAACTTGCTCTTGAAATTGCGCAATGTGTTATTGCGCCCCGGACTACTTGCATCTTCAAGGTCGTTGGGTTGACAGTCGGAATTTTGAGGAAGAGTGCCTCTCGAAACAGATTTTTTTTTTTTCTTTTTTCTTTTTTGTTTTGGGGGGGGGGGGGGGCGAAGATATTTTGCGGGTTATCGCGATAGTGAGTAATAGGTTGAACGTCGCCTGGGCGCGTCCTTGGGAGGATGTTCCGTTCTTTGTTGGTGTTTTGGGGTCGCACAAATACAAGTAAAAAGTTTCTTGTTGTTCTTTTTTCTTTTTTTTTGTTTGGCGGCGGAGATATTTAGTGGGTGAGTGAGAGTCATTAGTTTTCAATCGCCAAAGCGCGTTATTGGGAGGATGTTCCATTCTTTGTTGGCATTTTGGGTCAAAAAAATGGGAGTGAAAGATCTTGCGTGAGGACTGAAGTTAGCAAATGCAGGCAGACAAAAGCTACCGAAGGGTCAAAGAGTAGATACTGTCTTACCACTTCTTTCTGTTCGAAATAGGATAGGTGATTTGATCTGGCGATTTCAAATAATCTGCAGAGATGCATTTAAAATGTTTACTCATTTTAAATGTGGAAGAAACATACGTGAGTTCGTCGACATTCGCTTTGCATGTCAGCTTGTGGAGGCGGATTTCTACCCAAATAAAACAAACATTGCGAAAAAAATTCAGTGAAGCTAAAACAGAACAAGCATTTTGGAAGTTGGCGTGACATGTTGCAATTTGGAAGTTGTGAAAGTCGCGCTGAAGGTTCTTTGTTTGACTCGAACCAACACACTCTTGATTCAGTATTTTATGAAATACAGGCAAATGTATTAGACAAGAACCCGCGCGCTTTTTATTATGGTGTTCGTAGATTGCACTGTCTTGGCTGCGATGAGCCCTTGGTCGGCTGTTACTATTGAGCGGCGGACAAAAAATCTCACCGGAGAACGGGCGGCGGAGAAAAGCTCACCGGAGAGAAGCTCACCAGTGAAATGCTCACTGCAAAATCGACAAATGCAAAGAAAAGCTCATTTACGAAATATTTTATTACTGTTCGCACTGCGGTGTTTATACTTAAAACTCATGTCCGCACTTCGCTCAGCGCTCGCGCGCTTTTTGCGCGTTCGTATATTTGTAAAACCAAGTGTTCTCGTTCAGCCCCAGAAGAACAACGTACTTCTTAAGAAAAATGGGGAAGAGGCAGACGAATCTACAGTTTTGCAGAATGCGAACACATGAAAAAGTGGGGAACGCTTTTTTTTTTTAATAACTTTTACGTGGAGTCAGGGCATTGCCTCAAAGTTGTGTACTATGAAAAGCAACAATGTTACCCCCGTCTCGGCACCCGACGACTCCTGGCCTCTAAAAAGTATCAAGTTCGTCTTAGGCCTCATAACCGAAGGAAGTCATTGTTTACTACAAAGCAAAAGAAAAACAGAACATAATATTACCGCGTGCGCGGCTTGCCAACTAGGCAGCGCGCCGGTTACCGTGCTTATCTTCCACGCAAGTAGCCGAGGTTCGATGCCTGGCCGCGGATACGCCTTTTTTTATTGTTTCTGTAATGTTGCGTTCTGGTGAATTCCAGAACCCTGTTGCTTATTCGAGGTTAAAACGTTCTGCGCGCCGAACCTACTACGCCGGTTGCTCCAGAAGCAAATGCGTGTACGTAACGAGCTCCGCGTGGAGAGCCGGAGTCAGTCCCGATCCTGCTGTTTCGCCGACATCGACGCCTGCGACGCCAACCTTCTATTTTCTTCAAAATTGGGTGAATCTAGGAACCGAAATAAGGTATTTTCTGCTGAAACAAGAACTATACCCGTCGGTGCACCGATCTTATGTTTTTAAACTTGAATCGGTCATAGTATGCGACGAAGACCACTACGGAGGTGGCCGCAGTACATGGCTCACTGATACGCAAACATTCGACTTTATCTCAGTTTCGCTTGACATAGAATTGGCTCATTTCGAAAAAAAAAAAATATTTATAATTTTGTAAAAAATATAATCACATGACCCGAAAATCAGCCAGCGCACTTTCACCCTCTTACTATGTGCAACAGCGTTTACTTATTTGAGTGATTTGCGGTGCCGGCGTTTTGTCCAGGCGAACAAAACAAAACAAGAACGAGTGCGGTGCTCGGTAAAACATGCTAGAGCGTTAGTGGCAATTCACTTTTGCAAAGTGATTAATCGGAACACGTAATCATGGAAGTTATTGTTTTAATATTTTTTTAAAGCATAGCTTTGTGACTCTGGAACTACGATTCCGATTCCCCGAAGTTCATCTTGGTGATATTCCACACTGCCTGGTGATAGTTAGGATGAGAAGATCGATCTTAGATCTGCAGGAGTAATTATATGTTTGCCTTTTCAAACTTAGGCAAGGTGGCGCAGGCTGCCGCCGTTACAGAAGGTACAGCCGTTAACATCCATCTATCTATCCATCCAGCCTTGCCTGTGAAAGTAAACATGACGTCACGATCGCGCGAAGGGTGCCTGATTTCCCGAGACGCATCGAGTTCTCCGGTGGCTGGCCTTCGAGCGCTCGCCGGAATCGGCCATTTGCAACAAAAAATATAGCCATTCGTTCAACATACAAAGGCGCGATTATCATTAGCAGATTTCGTTTATCGTGTTTACCGAATTTCCGAGTGTGAGAGGTGTATTTCAATTTTCATTTCAGTATCCTTTTAGCGAAAAATATCGGAGGCCTTGCATTAGGGTTTTTGGCGTTTTTGTGCCACGAAACATGCCGAAGGATGTTTATGCACTAGACAAGTCGGTTTCGCTTACTGGAGTTCGCACTGCTAGGTAATAGGTTATTCCATTTCGAATTTCTTGGCATTTGGTTATTCCAGTTCCAATTCCTCAGTAACTGCTCGACAGGCTAGCGACAAGTCACCTAGCCTGTCGTCACGTTTTCAGGGTTGCCAGTAGAGCCTTTCAGTTTGACAAAAAAAAAGAGGAACAACGAGGACGACACTTGAAAATGCAATAATTTCGTTCAAAAGAAAAAAAAAAATATTTTGACCTATAACTTCGGTTGCTAGTTCAGCTGTGTTTTCAACCAATTTTGAAGCAACCCATTTTCTTCATTCTCTTCTACGGCTCGGTGTCAGTTCAGCGCGGACAGCGGCAAGACTCACATCACCGTTTGCGGCGAAGGGATCAAGTCGTACGACACGAGCGTGCCGCTCAACGTGAGCGTCTACCTGAACCCCACGGTGACCTACGAGCAGGAATTCCTCTTCTCCCTCGTACTCACCAGCTTCAACAAAAGCAAGTACTCCTCCCAGCACACTCTTCTCAGTGAATAGAGTCGGTGTTCGCCCTATTGGAAAAACAAACAACATATGCGCCCATTTCATGTCCCATAATACCACTGAATAAAAGACAAATAAAAAACCATGAAAATTAAGTTACTCTATCAGTGGATTTTACAAATTCAAGTGGTTCAAAATAATATGCCATACATTAAATATTGTGCGCATATATTATAGAAAAAATTGCCGGTCATAGTGCGACACATTCATTTAAATAAAATATCACCTTTTGGCAAATTATAAGAAAAAGCGGAATAAACAATGCCATTTATGTACCATCTGAAAGGCAAACTATGGTAGACAACCACGTCCAAATATCAAATGGACCTGAAGGTGTGTTCATCATTGAGATAAGTGCGTATACTATATCAAGATTCTTTCATGTGGTAATATAGGATGTTTCATGTGGATCATATACAGGGTGTTTTTTTAGCTACACCAAATTGTTAAATAAAGGAAAAGAAAGTTATATGATCGCGGTTTTCACTTCCTGTTTATATGACTCGGTGGAAATTAGATGGGAATATGACCATCACCATTATCAGACTAATTAACGCTATTTTGTTTATTAACTTTTTAATTGCTGTAATTAGGACGTATGTTTATGTTACAAACTTCTAAGCGGTCGTATTCCAAGATTGTTCCAGTTTGTAATATTGTCACGGTTGGTGACCAAAAGAAAACAGGAAATAAACAGGGAGAAATAAACGTTTAATGTGGCGAACTTGTGCCGAAAATAAAGAAGGAAACAGAAGAAAGCAGAGCGTCGCGGGCGTCGAAGTCGGCGTGTCAGCAGAATCGAGCGCTAGGGCGAGACTGACTCGACAAGGTCGCGGGCGGCCTCTTATCTAGAGTGCGCCGCTCAGACTTGTACACGTTACTGAAAAATAGTAAGGAATTACATTTACAATTACTCAAGGATAAATTGTAATTTTTTACAATTACAATTACCCTCCCATAAAAGTAACTGACCGTTACCCCCAAAAGTAATCCGTTACTTTCGTGGCGTTACTTTCAACATTATTGTCCTCAATTAAGAAACAAAGGGAAGGGGTTATTTAAGTTCTTATTGCTGCCACCTTCTCCATTTATTTGACCTTGAGTATTTTGAGCAACAGCTGGCTCTCGAAAGTCTCGTCAGACATTTTGCGTCATTTCTTACTCAATATGTCGACTGCTACGCTGAACACCCTTTGAACACAGGCGCTGGATTGTGCCTCAGTTCATATTGTGCCTCACGAATGCTTTATGATCTGCATTGAGCTTCTTCAGCGCAGCGATGGAAGTACTATTTAGCTCGAAGATAGAGCAAGGCTTCATCTTTGCCGCCGTTGCCTGATATTCGAGAGTTTTAGTAGAGTTGGTAACAGTAAGGTGATAATTAAATAATAAATAAGGTTTGGCTCGATATTCTTCTTTCTTTGGTTATGAACAGGTCGAGCCTCGGTTGAGACGTTGGCGAATAAGAGTTTCCAATATATAAATATAAGTAATCGAGAGAAAAAACAACACCAGGACACTCATAACAACAATTAATTACAACGTTTTTTTTTTAACAAAGAAATGTAAACGGACGTTTGGTGTATGAACCTTTCTTGGTGCCGTTCAAAAACGCACGGAGCACGGGCCGACTGCAGTTTACTCCGGTGTTCTCCAGATAGACGTCCGCTGATGCCACGGGCAGTGAAAGGCAAACGACTAAGTGAGACACAGTATGGCCCCACTCACGATTTTCACTCGCTCCTCCAGCCCAGAATATCAAGTCTGCGTCAGCCACCATTATGTTTTATTTGTAAAAATATCTGCTTGAGATAAGATGCGTCCTGCTGGGGTAAAAATAGGAAGAAGAAAAAAAAAAGGAAGATTATTACCGTTTTCGAAGTGCTCGCGAAAAGTTGACTCACAAAAAGGGTGTCTGAGATGCAGATAACCTGGCTGGAGTTCATAAATAAAGTGGGACAACCCTAGAAGTTGGACTACAAAAAAGTAAGTAGCTTTTAAAACAGGGTCAAATAAGGTGAAAGAAGCAGAAAAAATACATCGTGTTAAGAGAAGATAAGTGTGTAGCAACGAACGAGGATGGTTGTGGCAATAACACCTTCACATATTATCACATCTCTAATGAATTTTAGGGTAGACGGAGCGTTGCCTCGTGTTGTGACATTATGAAAATGGTCGAGTCACACTAACCGAGAAGGACATTGTTACTTCTTGTCTCTGCACTTACCGCCTCAAGCTTCCCGAAGAAGCACACAATCACTAGCTGTCCTCCTCTCCCCATCTTCGATCGTAAAGAAAAAAAACAGACTAAAAAAGCGGATATACCTTGCCCCCCCCCCCCCTTCTTCTTTTTTTTTTTTGTAGAAATGTTTATTTGGATCTTTTGACAGTGTTGATAGGGTGAAAAAAAAAAGTTTCAGGGGCTTGGTGTTGCAAAAAAAAAAAAAGACTTTGCGGAACTGGAGTGCCAAGCCTCCCTTTGCGCTCACTGCGCTAAAATTTACCATAATAAAAACGATATTTTCTTTAGAAGGGGGGGGGGGGGGGTTGGTTCTGAAAAAAAATGTAACGGATTACAAGGAATCCGTTACGTAAAAATTGTAAGGGAATTACTCTAAAATTACTCGTGAAAATATGTAATTTTTCCGTTACTAAATTACCGATAAATGTAAGGGATTACAAGTAATTTCGTTACTTGTAACGGATTACGTACAAGTCTGGCGCCGCTATCTCGAAGATTCGGAGAAAGCGGCTCGAGCGTCGCGTGATCGGGGCGAGAATGAACACGCACTTTCTAGAAAACAAAGCAGGGATAAATGATAGAAGTTACGTGCGGTACATGAATAAACGGGAACTTTCTGGAGGACCGTGACCGAGCGTTGCTTTCTCAGCCTTGCGCGCGGCATTACTCCCCCCTTTAAAAGTGCATCGCCCCGATGCAGTGTAAAACAAATCAAAATAAAAAAAAGAACGATAAACTAAAGAGTCTTTTGGAGCACAAAAGGTCCACAGTCCTATCGAGCGTAGTACGGCTTCAGGCGCACGACGTGGACGACCTCAGGTCGTGGTGGGCGGCGTGACGATGTTCGTGTTCCGTCGGGCATCACCTCGTAGTTCAGCTCGCCGAGGCGACGAAGTACCTTGTATGGTCCAAAGTACCGTTTCAGCAGTTTCTCACTGAGGCCGCGGCGACGGATGGGCGTCCATACCCACACCCTATCTCCGGGCTGGAAGTGGACGTCCCTGCGACGAAGGTTGTAGCGGCCGGCGTCGACGCGTTGCTGGTCTTGAATCAGGAGTCGGGCGAGCTGGCGAACTTCTTCGGCGCGTTGAGCAACCGCCTGGGCGTCGTCGCTCTCGTTGTCAGATGGCTCATGGGGCAGCATGGCGTCCAGCATGGTCGTTACCTTCCGACCATGTACCAGCTGGAAAGGGGTGAATCCAGTGGTCTCTTGAACCGCCGTATTGTAGGCGAACGTGACGTAGGGCAGCACCTCGTCCCACGTCTTGTGCTCTACGTCGACGTACATAGAGATCATATCGGCGATTGTCTTGTTGAGTCGCTCCGTCAGCCCGTTGGTCTGCGGGTGGTACGCAGTTGTACGACGATGGCTGGTGTGACTGAGTCGGAAGATTTCTTGGGTCAGTTGTGCCATGAACGATGATCCGCGATCTGTAATCAGAACTTCTGGAGCGCCGTGCCGGAGGACGATGGACTCAATGAAAAACTTGGCAACTTCCACAGCAGTCCCCGAAGGAAGAGCTTTCGTTTCGGCGTACCGCGTGAGATAATCTGTGGCGACGATGATCCAGCGGTTCCCCGACGTCGAAGGCGGAAAAGGACCAAGTAGATCCATTCCGATCTGCTGGAAGGGTGCAGTTGGAGGAGAAATAGGCTGCAGGAGTCCGGCCGGCCTCGTCGGAGGTTTCTTGCGTCGCTGGCACTCGTGGCATGATCGTGTGTACAGGTGGACGGTCTTGGGGAGCTTGGGCCAGTAATACTTTTCACGAATACGGGCCAGTGTCCGGCTGTATCCAAGGTGTCCGGACGTCGGGTCGTCGTGACATGCTTGAAAGATCTCCCCTCGGAGGTCGGTCGGGATTACCAGCAGCCACGGCGAGTTGTTGTTCCCGAAGTTCTCTTTGTAGAGTACACCCTGTCGGATGGCGAAGGTCGGCAGTACTCGTGAGAAGACACGTGGCACGGTACTCCTGCCCCCTTTCAGGTGCTCGATTAATGCGCGCAGCTCAGGATCGTCCCGTTGACGTCGTGCCATATCGTCGGTGTTCACTGCTCCTAGGAAGCACTCGTCGTCATTGTCGTCGCTGCAGCCGGAAGGGGTTTCGACGGGGGCTCTGGACAGGCAGTCGGCGTCGCTGTGCTTGCGGCCTGACTTATAGACCACTGTCATGTTGAACTCTTGTAGTCGAAGACTCCATCGAGCGAGGCGTCCTGACGGGTCCGTCAGGTTCGCAAGCCAGCAGAGCGAGTGGTGGTCCGTGACTACACGAAACGGGCTCCCGTACAAGTACGGACGAAACTTCGTTATTGCCCAGACGACCGCAAGGCATTCTTTCTCAGTCGTGGAGTAATTTTTCTCCGCCTTGGACAATGTCCGACTTGCGTAGGCGATGACTCGCTCGATGCCTTCTTGCACTTGGACTAGTACTGCGCCCAGTCCCGCGTTACTTGCGTCCGTGTGAATTTCTGTTTCCGCATCCTGGTCGAAATGTCCAAGCACAGGAGGAGTCTGGAGTCGTTGTTTCAGTTCGTCGAATGCCTGCTGTTGCTCCTCGGCCCATTCGAACTTCTCGGCGTCCTTCGTGAGATTCGTAAGTGGTGCGGAAATCCTTGCGAAATCCCGAACGAAGCGTCGATAATAGACACAAAGTCCAAGGAATCTTCGCACGGCCTTCTTGTCTGTCGGCGCTGGAAATGCCGCGACGGCGCGAGTCTTCTCGGGGTCTGGGCGGACGCCTTCGTTACTAACCACGTGGCCAAGGAACTTCAGTTCGTCATAGGCGAACCGGCACTTTGACGGCTTGAGTGTGAGTCCGGCGGTCTGAATGGCTTGAAGAACAGCTCGGAGTCGTCTCAAGTGCTCGTCGAAGTCAGCTGAAAATACTACGACGTCGTCAAGGTAGACGAGACAACTCTGCCACTTCAGCCCTGCCAGCACGGTGTCCATGACACGCTGGAAAGTTGCTGGCGCCGTGCATAGTCCGAAGGGCATCACCTTGAACTCGTACAGTCCATCCGGCGTGACGCAGGCTGTCTTCTCTCGGCTCCGTTCGTCGACCTCGATTTGCCAGTAGCCGCTCTTCAGATCCATCGATGAAAAGTATCGAGAGTGGCGCAGCCGGTCTAGAGTGTCGTCGATGCGGGGGAGTGGGTAGACGTCTTTCTTCGTAACCGTGTTGAGCTGCCGGTAGTCCACGCAGAACCGAAGAGTTCCGTCCTTCTTCTTAACCAGCACGACTGGAGAGGCCCATGGACTGCTTGAAGGTTGGATTATGTCGTCATTCAGCATCTCTTGAACTTGCTGATGGATCACCTCCCTTTCCTTAGCGGAGACTCTGTACGGCGATCGATGCACAGGGCGCGCGTCGTCCTCGGTAACGATGCGGTGCTTGGCAACCGCGGTCTGGCGCATCTTCGACGACGTCGCAAAGCAGTCGCGGTATTCGGCGAGGAGGTTAGCCAGCTGACGCCGTTTAGGGTCCGGAAGCTTAGGGTCAATGTCGAGCTGCGCTGGCGACGTACTGTCTTGCTGGGGCGGCGAGGATTCGTCAGTAATCGCGGTGATTTCGGCGGGGTTTCGGAGTTTCTCGATGTGGCCCACGGCTGCACCTTTTGTGAGGTGTTGCGTTTCGTTTCGGAAGTTCGTCACGAGGGCCACAGTCCGCCCGTCCTGAAGTTCAGCTACTCCCCTTGCGACGCCTATGCCTCTTCCCAGGAGCAATTGGAGGCTTCCCTCGAGAAGAACTTCGCCACAGGAAGCTTCATCGATCCCGACAAGTACGAAAACACTCGACCGCGGTGGTAGGTTTACGTGGTTTGCGAGGACTCGGACCGTGGGTGACGTCGCTTGGGGTCCCTCCGCTGGTGGAGCAGGTTTTCGTAGCGTCAGCCGGTTTGTTCCGAGATCGATGACGGCGCCATACTCGCAGAGAAAGTCCATTCCGAGGATAACGTCCCTCGAACAGTCTTGCAGAACGACGAACTTGACAGGGCACGTTTCACCGTGGATGTCGACGCGAGCAGTGCATCTCCCGACTGGTGTGATGAGATGTCCTCCGGCGGTTCGTATTTGGGGTCCTTCCCACGGCGTCATGACTTTTCGAAGGCGGCGGGAGAGCCTCCCACTCAAGACTGAGTAGTCTGCTCCGGTGTCCACGAGTGCCGATGCGTCGAGGCCGTCGATCACAACGTTCAGGTTGTTAGACACCGATGCAGGAGCGTCGTTGTGATGCTTGGGGTCGGGAGAGTGGGAGCGCTCCGTCGTTCTTGGAGGCTCTTTACGTCGGTTGTCTTCGGCAACTCCACCTCCAGGGGTTGCCGCGCCTAGTTTCCCCGGTGAGGAGCGAGGGGTGACAGGCTTTCACGTCGGGGTCGGTGCATCGGCGAAGCTGGACGTCGGGGCGATGGCGACCGGAACTCTCGGCGGGACGCAGGCTCGGGGGACTGGGGTCGTCGCAGGTACTCGTCGATCTCCCGAGGGCGTTCACCATACCGGGGGCGCGGGTCGTTTGGGTGGAATCCGCGCAGCCCGAGTCGTCGGTATGGGCATCGGCGGTACACATGGTCGGCTTCCCCGCAGTGGTAGCAGAGCGGGCGTCGGTCGGCCGTTCGCCACACATCGGTCTTCCGGGGTACACGGGGCTCCTGGCTGGCGTACTGGGGCTGGTCGTCGCGGCGTCGGTCGTGCTGCGGCGCAGGAGACTGGCGTCGGGGCGGCGCGACATAGGCGCGAGGAGGAGGCGGTGGTCGTCGGGCCACTTCGGCGTAGGTCACGGTGGGCTCCTCGGGTGCAGCTACGTTGGCAGGAGCCTCCAGTTGAATTGCCCGCTGAACCTCGTCGCGGACAACTTCGGCTATTGACACCGAAGCCGGCTGGTGGGTAGCAGGCAGGAGCTTCTTAATTTCCTCCCGGACGACGTCCCGGATGATCTGGCGAATGCTGGAGATGCTGGAGCCAAGGTCGCAAGCGGACGGCGGAACCGCGCTGACGCCGGGTAGCCTCTGGTAGTGGCTGGCTCGGGATTGCAGTGCACGCTCAATGTTCGTCGCCTCGGTTACAAATTCTTGAATCGTCGTCGGTGGGTTGCGTACGAGGCCACCGAAAATGTCGTCCTTCACGCCGCGCATCAGGATACGCAGCTTCTTTTCCTCGGTGGACTGAGGGTCGGCGCGGCTGCTCAGGCGGAGGACGTCTTCAACGAAGCTGGTTACCGTTTCGTTGGGCCCTTGAGTTCGTACTTGAAGGAGGTCTTCCGCTCGCTGTCGTCGTGTCTGGTTCGTGAATGTCTCCTTCAGGCCAGCGATACAGGTGTCCCACGACGTAAGCGACGCCTCGTGGTTCTCGAACCACTGCCTCGCGGTACCCTCCAAGGAGAAGTAGAGGTTTTGGAGGCGCTGCTCAGTGGTCCATCCATTATGGCGTGCTACACGTTCGTAGTGCAGGAGCCAGTCCTCTACGTCTTCGTGGGTCTCGCCATGGAAGGTCGTCGGGGTTCGCTGGGCAACAGGCAGGTAGACGACGGCGGCGGCGGTCGGGGACTGCGATTGCTGGTCGTCCATCGTCGGCCTCGTAGGCTGCCTGGTCCTGGGTGGCAGAAGTCCGTATTCCGGGTGTAGACCTTGGGTTCGGCGACTGATCCGAGTTTCAGGTTCCGCGTTGAGTGGTCTTGTCACAGGGCTTGGAATCGGGCTTGCACTGCGGGCCCCGGGAGGGGAACGCTGTACGGGCATGCGGTACCCCGCACCTCCACCAAAATGTCACGGTTGGTGACCAAAAGAAAACAGGAAATAAACAGGGAGAAATAAACGTTTAATGTGGCGAACTTGTGCCGAAAATAAAGAAGGAAACAGAAGAAAGCAGAGCGTCGCGGGCGTCGAAGTCGGCGTGTCAGCAGAATCGAGCGCTAGGGCGAGACTGACTCGACAAGGTCGCGGGCGGCCTCTTATCTAGAGTGCGCCGCTATCTCGAAGATTCGGCGAAAGCGGTTCGAGCGTCGCGTGATCGGGGCGAGAATGAACACGCACTTTCTAGAAAACAAAAGCAGGGATAAATGATAGAAGTTACGTGCGGTACATGAATAAACGGGAACTTTCTGGAGGACCGTGACCGAGCGTTGCTTTCTCAGCCTTGCGCGCGGCAATATTCGTGTAACCACCCTGTGTACCGCGATATTTGTCCCCAAATTTTGCATTTTGATCCGGCTAATGTAGCGAAGTTTCCCTATAGTGCCCACTTTCGCGGGTTTGCCGAATGCAGTGGAAAAAAAGTCGGATTAAAAGTGGGACTAAGTAGAAAATTTGGGGGCCGATATCTCGGAACGCGATCTGGTTACGCGAATTCTACAAAATGAAACAGTTTTGGCGTACGACCGCCTCAAAGTTCGTAATATAAGCATACATCATAATTACAGTAATTAAAAAGTTATTTAACGTATTTTAGTTAATGAGTTTGATCATTGTGATGGTTATATTCCAGTCTAATGTCCGCCGAGCCTTATAAACACGGAGGGAAAACAGCATTCATATAACTTTCCACCCTTTATTTAAACATTTTGTGCAGCTAAAAGAAAAAAAAGAAAACACCCGGTAGGTTTGTCTGATTTATCGAAGTTTACATTTTCAGATGGTTTTAGAAACGCGTTAGCGGTATTGAACTTGAAAAGGAATAGAAAATTATATTTAAAAAAAAAACTCAGATTGAAGATATGTCACAATATCTGAATACTTTTTGACTGTTTCCTCACTGCCGCAGGCTGCTTTTTTACTGCCGAGTAACGCAATTAATATGTCACTTTAAAAACACTTTTTTTTTACGAGACAACAAGAATTAAACGATTGAATAACTAGCTGCTTTTTTGTTAAACGTACTAATTCGACTTCAAGCTAGCAAATTAGTGGCAGTTTTTACTTTGATCAGGAATTTTCTTTTACTGTGCATGGTGCTTGGCATAGCCTCCTTTTAGGCAGCAAATCAGAAAAATTTGCAATACAAAAAAGAATGAAGGGACACACCGCAAATGACATCTCAAAAAAAGAAAAAACCGTACAATTCAATATATAGGTATGGGGGGGGGGGGGGGGGGGACATCGAATATATTTAGCTACGCTGAGCAAAGCAATTTCGAACATTTCCTTGAAATAGAAAACTTTATTTAATTTAAACTTGGGTTTGGGCTAGTTGGTCCATTACTGACTAAAAGGTTAAAAAGAAATAAATTAAAAAGGAAAGGCCATACTCTTAAAAAGGCAGCTGGTAGATACGATACGTATTAACGTGGTCTTTTCGGCAGCGTGTAAACTTGCTAGGATCTGTCCGATCTTGACAAGGCACAAAAAATTAGAGTCCATTCACTTCACGTGAAGATGGAGGACCAGCGAAGCTGTTATCTGAATCAGAACTTTACGACAACTATACGATATCTATACGATTTACATATGATTGCGATGAAGATACGTACACGACTTTGTTACTTAAATGCCTTTATGTAATTATTAGTGACTAAAGTTTTCAGTGCCTTATGGTCACTTATGGGGAAGTTCTAAACCCAATTTTTCGAGGCACACCTCGAGGACAGTTTTTCCGATTGAGCCCAGGTTTCTCTATCTGCACCGCGGAAGCGAAAGAAAAGAAGGTTAGATCGGCGCGTTCTTCTCTCAACCTCGTCACAGTGGACTCTTAGCTGAGATAAGTCGGTGACCGTAGATGATAACAAGGGATGAGGAACTCACTATCTAATAACGCCAAGGAAGGCTGACTCACGCGGGTTGCCCCCTCTTTTTATTTAGACTTGCCACTACTAATCGGAACGAAGGAGTGCCGTTTAAAACGTTTTTTTTTTTAATGCGAAAGCATTAACTGTCTCATGGAGCGAGCTGACGTCGTCAGCCTGAAGCGTGAAAACGGTAGATAGTTTCCTTTGGTTCCATTGGCTGGCGCGCGTTGACGGGGCTCCCATTGGCCGCTTTGCTCGTCAGTTTCCACGACTGCTCACCCCATGGCGCTCTGTGTCCATCAGCGCGGAGCGTCCAAGGTCACCAGGGGAGCACACGCGTTGACAGGCGACGAAAGATACGCAGCAGACGAAAAAAGAAGCGGACGATCGAGCGGCTTGCATGCTTTCGCATTCACAACTTATAAGGAATGCTTAGGTTACCTCGATCTTTTTTTGTTAACATCTATGGACGCATCTTTTTAAAGATCCTAGCACATAACAGTTTCGCTGTAAAAAGCACCGTGTTCCAAGAAACACGTGGTGCAATACACTACGTGTGTCACTAACGTGGTGTACGAGATTCCCTTTAGTTGTGGCAGAGTCTATACATTAGGCAGACTGGGCGCTGATTCAGTGATAGAGCACGATAGCATAATCTGTATGTACGCAACGACGTGGGGGGGCCATCTTGCTGACCTTTGTAGGCGATGTGGGCGTAAATTTGACCTGATTTGCACGAAGTTTTTAAGAAAGGCAAAAGACCAAAACGGAAAGAGAGATTATAGAACCATTCTGCATAAAAAAGAGCAATTCCGTCAGCGCTCTGTCTGTGTGTCTGCTTCAGAGTGAAATGGTGTTTCTGGATGGTTCGCTTTGATTCTGGCGGTTGGGTGCGATGTTGTTTGAGCAATGTGTGTATATATAGGTGACGATGGTGATAATAAAAACCAGTTTAGAGTGAAGGGCCTGTCCTGTCGTTCGCGGTTCTTCACTGTCCCCGTTCGTTCGCGCCTTTTAACCTTTTATTCAGTAGAAAACTTGACTTTTTTCCCGAGAAAGACCTCGTTAATTTGATAAAAACAACGTCTCCGAAGATAAGCTACGGAAGCCCATAAGTTTAGAGCGATAGGACTCCCCTCGGTTTCCTTAATACCGTACTATAGACATTTCCAGCGCATATCACCCAGGCGAAAACTGCTGAGTAACTGGGCTGTGGACGTATGTTTCAGGCGTACACGCGCAGCTTCAAGACAGTCGGCCTTTCGTTGCCGGCGGTATCAAGTACGTCTCGTAAACACGTATCTTCAGGTTTTATACTTTTCAGCTTTTTTAAAAAATTGTTCCGATACCCAAAACACAGACACGTTGTGACTTACGTTGGCTCAGTATTTTGACTTTTAATATGCTACATATAATATGTTGCTCTATGATGAGTCACTTTAGAAGTTCGTACTTAAAATACGACAACAAAAAACATGTTTACTAACTTTCAAATTGACACATTCAATAAATGAGCGTGTCACCAGTTACTAGAAAGGGTCAGAAAAGCCGTATTATTATCTGAATGTTCACTTTTGGTAAATATTGGGAAGTTTTTAAGTGTGACCTGCTTAAGATATTTTAATACCCTTGAAGTCACCGAAAAGATCAAACATAGCTTTTTTATTGAATACGCATTCGATATATTTCAAATTCAATATGTTACGTATGGAGTGCGGCCGTAAGGACCAGCCCATTTGGCATACCTTGCAAAATTCGAATTCCAAACGTATATGGCCGAAACTGGGCACGCGAACGTCGTTTCGTACACCACGATTATTTGAACCCGAGACTGGGGCCGAAGGAGGAAATTTGTTTCCAGTTGAAGATAAAGTAACAGGGACAGACGGCGTCTCCAACTTAGCTAATACTTTTATTCAACCAGCCTCTTTATAATGAGAACTACAACCGCCACAAAATCACCGAACGTCCTGTTTTTTAAGGTCGCGCCCACAACCCTTATCCAGATCACAAAACAAACTAAGTGATGTCACTCACAAAGCACAACCACCTTCCGGTTTAGGCAAAAAACTTTTTTCCAGGCAGCTAAATGCCACAAAATATACAGTGCTTTTAAAGTACGATATACGCATACTTCATACACGCTCAAGAAAAAAGGGTGTCCTCTGTTTTTACCAAAGCCTCGGGTTTTCTACATCATGATCAATATCCACCAGCTCTCCTGCGCACTCACTGTTTTTTCATTCTAAAAGGGTGTATCTTTACACCCTTTGTCCCGTATAATACACACCAAAACTTCAATTGCAGTCGAACAGACGGCCCCAAATTTTACGAGGGGCTTGATAGCCGTGTGGTACAACTTATTAAAACAGATAATGTACGTTTTACTGAGCATAAAAAAAATAATTGGGGTTTTCTTGGCCCTACTGTAAAACTCGGTGTTTTCTTTATGTGGTCTTTGATACGTACTTTAGCTATTTAAAAAAAGTTATATCGCACCGTTATCAGGCCCCTCGTAAACTTTGGGGCCGTCTGTTCGACTATAGGGCTCAGTGCGTCGAAATGAAATTTTGGGGTGGGACAAAGGGTGTAACGATACACGCTTTTCTCTTGAGAGTGTACACACGAAGGGCATTTCATAAAGTCTAATGAAATATATTTCTAGCGTGTAACAAAAAAGTCCTGGTGCTTTATTTTGACAGGTGAGAAAATAGCGAGCGGTAAAACTTGTAATCCCCAATAGGTGCGAGAAACGTGAGTTTTCACACCGGTTACTTCAACAACATAGGTAAAAAAAACAAAACAAAACAAAAAACACATCAACGATGCCGTTTGCGCTTTCTTTCATTAAAAAAAATTCTTAAAACAATTTTTCTCGTGAAAAGTAATTGTTAGACATTAAAACCGCGCCTGAATTAAGATAAAAAATGCACTGATAATGATTTTACTTTTTTCAGAAAAATACAAAAAGTAATCTCTGTATTTCTGACCTAACTGTGCCGAAATTGTGCCAGATACATAGAGAATATCTGCTATAAAATAACTTAACATTTCAGTGCAATTTTGTTGTGATCAGAGTGATTCTCAAGAATGGTACAAGTTACTGATAATTGCGATTTCACTTACAGCCACGCAGGAGGTCTGCAAGGGTGACTCTTTCACCTGCCTGAACTCCCGGTGCATCTGGAATGGCTTCAGCTGCGACGGGAAGAATAACTGCGGTGATGACAGTGACGAGAAATACTTCGTCAATTCCATGTGCAGTTGAGTACCCTTTCTCGTGGTCTCGCGAACCGTGGCTCAGTAGAAAACTAAAATAGGCTATTACGAAATATTGCGAATTACAATTAGGAATTACCAATAAATGGAAACTGCAATAAGCGACAAACTGAGACAGGCTACCAGGGCGAGTAAAATAAAAACCTTAAAATAGCAATACCAATTTGAAATTTTGTACAATTGCTTTAAGTTGCCAGCCCTCTTACCAATTTTTAAGAAAGTGGCCAAAGCACAGTGCATATAACTAGCATGACGTAACAGTAGCAGTCTAAAAATGGCACCCCTTGAGTCATGCACCAAAGACGAGCAATTTCCTGTCATCCATATTTAGGTAGTGAAGGAGTGAAACGTATTCGAATTCATTGTCGAATGTTGTTGTATTATGGCAGCATGGTGATGCTTGTCAGTCACTCCAGCAAGTCTAAGAATAGACTAGCGTGTTCCAAAACAATGTGCACTATGTGACAAACGTTCATCGACCGGGTGAGGTACACCGAGCGGTGATAACAGGGTCAATCGCTGCAGTTGAAGAAATCGCACTGGTTTATATCCGAGTGATGGAGGATAAAAAGTGGCTGCACGTTTGGCCATTCTGCCAAACGCGTTTAAATGCGGTGGCTTTATAGAATGGATGGTGCTCTTAGCTCAGGTGGTGCCTAGGACAGGATGACCCTTAAGGCGCGTTCACACTCTTGCAACCGAGTACGACCGAGAAAGACTTCTTGGGACCGGATGCACTGAGCGGAGCTGGTCCTAAGAGATCGGAAGAGGCTTAAAAACCGGTTTGGTCTCTCTCGGTCGCACTCGGTTGCAAGAGTGTGAACGGGCCTTTAGTCGTTCAGTGCTTAGGGTGGGTGGTGCTTAGTTCAAGTGGTGTCTAGGACAGGGTTATGTACGGAAACAGATTGCGTCACACCATTGTCTCTTTGTGACGCTGCGCGCGCTTCCCTTCAGCACCCCCGGGATACAAATCGTTTGCGCAGAATGTTTTGGGTCACCAAGAAGGGGAAGCGCGTTTTTCTGTCCTATTCTACTCCTCCTCGTTCCGAGCCCTCTTTCTACAAAACCTGTTCCTCCTCTCTTCCTTACCCTTTCCACCCCTCTCCGCTTCGCGCGCTTTCTCACACCACCTGCGTCTGCTCATTCCGTTCCTGAGTGCTGGGTCCGTAGCTCAGTCAGAAGCGCACTCGGCTTCCACGCCGGTGACCTGAGTTCGGTCCCTGGCATGCAGCGGTTGCAGTCTTTCTTTTCAAGATGATTTAGCGGTTACGGGCTCTGCGACCTACAAATGTCGTGCTACGCGGCTCCTGAGGTTGGTTGGCCCTATAAAATTTCCTCTTTAATAGTCACACTCATGAACGTCTGTAATATTTCTTTCCCCGGATGCTTACGACAATTTTGGAGAAGAAGGTAGTGAACGTGGAAAGCATTTCAAGTCCTTTGCAACCAAATATTTTTCCCAGAGGAATTCACGGACTTATTAGGCACTGGAAGACCTGCATTAAGTGAAATGAGACTATGTTGAAAAATAATACATATATGTCCATCACTTTTTAAAATTAATTTTGAGCGGAAATATTATAAGCCTTTCATTTGACGCACCCTTGTATTACCACGAATGCAAATGATAAAACGTTATTACGAAGAAATGCGAAGTGTAACAGCTATTTACCAAGGAATGCAAACTGCAATATGCAATTACCCAGAGATGAAAACTGTAATAATACGCTTTTACGAAAGAATGCAAACTGAAATAAGCAATTATCAAGAAATGCAAATTGCAATGAGTAATTAAAAAAGGCTCATACCAGCTATTACCAATAAATGGAAACTGAAATGAGCAATTACTAAAGAATGCGAATTGCAATAAACAATTACAAAGAAATGCAAATTGCAATAGGCAATGCCATAGAAATGGAAACTGAAGTAAGCTCTTTCAAAAGAATGCGACCTACCATAAACAGTTACAAAAGATCACAAACTGCAATTAGCAGTAACTACCAAGTGGAAATGACAATAAGCAGTTATCAAGGAATGGAAACTGCAGTAAGTTATTACAAAAAAAAATCAGAACTGCCGCAGCTACTTTATTACCAGGAATCAGAACTTTAATAGGCAAAAACCAAGGATTGCGAACTGAAATAAGATATTACGAAGAAATGTGAATGGCAATGAGCAATAGACCATGTGCAAAAACGTTCAAACGTATGGCAACACTCTTGGCACTCCCATCTTTGTTGCATCGAGATTCCTCTGCTGTTTGTCGATTTCGTAGCGTTGTCGGTAAATCGATCCTCACCCACACCCGCGAGCTAAGGGTTAGTACCGTTTTACGCTTTTCCTTGCGCATGTACGTGCTCGTCGCACCGCCGGTCGCTGGTTTTTCGCCGCAACCACCATGGCGGACGTACACTTCAGCTCGGAATTTGGCTTTGAGTACCGGCAAAGGCGCGGTCGCGGGCGCCTGGTTTCCGAAAGCGCTTTTTCTGCGCAAGTGCATGTTGAAGCGAAGGATTCTCCAGAGCTACGCTTTCGCACCTTGGCCTTTGCAAACGCCGAAACCAACTGGTGAGACGGAGCATGTTCTTCGACGTCTCATTAGATGGCCATGTGCATTTCGCACGTGGTTTATTGCCAAGAAATGCAAACTGAAAATGATATTACTAGGGAATGCAAACTGAAGATATTAAAGAGGAATTCTAACTGCAGTAAGCTATTACAAAGGAATACCATAAAATATTTAGAATATTTGGTGCCCGGTTTCGGCACCAAATTGTTGATATGAAGACCCAGGAACAGCGGCAGCTTCACAAAACTGAAGAGCTTTAGTTCCGACGTGCGTTCAATGCGATAAAAAAAAAGGTAATAAAAAAAAGTTAACGAGCTCCACGCTTGCCGTCCACGAGCGCAGGCCCCGATCTCGTGTGCAGGCTTGCCATTGTGCTGATCAACACTTCTTCGCTGGTACTCGACCAGTTTGATCTATTTTCAACACTACTGTATGTTGTTACTAAGGGATACAAAATGCAGTAAGTTATTACCAAAAGATACAAACTGAAACAAGGTATTATCAAGAAATGCGAGCTGCAAGAAGCAATAGACTACTTCCATAAAGCCCTGCATGCAACACGGCGCGCGTTGCATTCTGGGAACTAGTTGGCCAGGGAGGAGAGTGGAATGGTTTCGGTTTCGATCGACACGTCGTCAAGAGATTACGCACAGAGCGTGGACTATTAACGGCCGTTATCTCATGTTTTCTGGCCCCGAGAGCGTCATTTGTAGTCTCTAAACTAACCTAAATGGCCACACCTCGAAGCTTTAGCACAAGCCCGAGACGTATAGCTTGTCTTAACACATACTTCTTGTATTTTTGTACTTGAGCCTTTCTGTTAGCGTTTCGAGGTATGTGGACGAGTCAGTGCTGGGAATGTCGACGCTGCGAAGCTCGGGGATCTTGCTTATGTACGAATCAACAAGCTGTAGCAACCAATAAGTATCCATACATCGAGCTCGCGCCTTTACATTAGTGCTGTTGATCAGGAAGTTTGTTTGTTTCGTGCGTCCATAGACTAAATATTACTTTTTGCAATTACTGTTTTCTTAATACGCCTGAGTACGCGAGGTAAAACTCGGAGGCGCCATTGAAAAGTTCAATTATAACACACTTCTTATCTCTTATCTGTACTGGCCCGCAGCACTGCACGAAGCGAAGTCCCCACCCGCTTGCATTTTACTAATATTCAACATCGCGTATGCGCATAACGTTATCCTGCAATCGTATAGGCAGATTCGCACGTACAAACCGTTTTAAGAAAGCAAAAGTCGAGCACTTGTGTGAAAAATGTCGCACCGTTCGCCAGAAGTACGCCGGACGGGCATGAACCCCTATGCGGTTTACCAAACGAACGAAATTATTCAAAGTGCATTTGACGGTTGATAATGACCATAATATTTGTTTTGTGTTTGCTTTCTTCCTGCCTGAGTATGCCGAAATAATTTCAGACACACCGTTCAGGCACAGATCTTGAACGTCAGTAAAAGCTCGTCCGAAAAGGCTTAGCGAGGAATAGGGAACGCTTGTTAGGGCCTCCGTCATAGCTAGCTGATCTCAGCGTTTGCGAAAACTTAATCTTCTATCAGCATAAAATTTGAGTGGGAGATATATGATGACACGAGGAAGACATCATAGTAACTTTGGTGCGGTAGTGAGGTCGAATTTATTGCGTTTTCTTAAACTTTCATGCGTCAACGCTGGGCTCAGATTTGATACTCCTGTGAGGATGCGGCTTGCTTTTCGCCCAATGAAGTAACAAGAAGCGGACGTTTAGCAAACAAAATACGTGCAAGGCTCCAGGTGACCAAATTTCAGTTGTAGTTCACTTATACTAGACGGGATTATTGAAATTAAACTCAAAGGTGAGGTGACTAAGCCCCGTCTTAATTACTACGTTTGCATACGCACTCACAATATCCGGTGTTTCGGGAACCAAGGAAAGTGTCCCGGTTCTCGTTTTGTATCGCTCGAGAATGAGTGTTTTGTACGTTTGTGAAAAGTCAGATAATCGAAAACGCAAGCAGCGCGTTCAGTCGCGGCCCGATAGCATGGGATGGAGCTGCTCAGTCGAAACCGAAACTAAATGGCCAACTAGTCCCCAGAGTGCACTGCATGGTATTTCGCCGCGATGGGGCGCGTCGGTTTTGGAAGAAGTCCATTACCAAAGAATGAGAACTGCAAAAAGCAATTACTAAGGAATGCAAGCTGAAATAAGCAGTGACGGATAAATAAAAACTGAAATAAGCTATTATCATAAATAAAAACTGAAGAAAGCTATTATCATAAATGAAAACTGATGGCCTATTAGCAAAAAATGCAAACTGGAGTATGCAATTATTGAGAAATTAAAAATGCAATAAACAAATTAGAACAAATGCAAACTGCTATAACAATTACCGAATAATGCAAATGCAATGGACAATTAACTAGAAATGCAAACTGAAATAAACTTTTACCAAGGAATGCGAGCTATTGTAGGCCATTGTAAAGAAAGGTGCACTGCAGTAAGTAATTACCATGGAGTGCAAATGGCAGTGATAAATCATCAAGGAATACAAACTACATTAGGCTGTTACCATTGAATCAGAACTGCAATAAGCAATTACAAAGGAATGCGAACTCAAGTAATGAAATGCCGAGAAATTCAGACTGAAATAAGCAATTACCAAGAAATGCGACGGCAGTAAGCAATTAGCGAGGAATGCAAAGGGTTGCAAACTTTAATAGGCAAATATCAAAGCTTTCGAACTGCAATAAGCAATTACCATGGAATACATTCTGAAATGAGCAATTGCCAAGGAATGCAAACTGCGATAAGATATTAACAAACAATGGGAACTGCAGTAAGCAATTACCAAGAAATCCAAACTACAAAAAACTACTATCAGGGAATGTGAACTGCAATGCGTTATCACCAAGGAATGCAAACTTCAAAAAGCTAGAAGGAATACAAAACGTAAGCAAGCTATAAATTATAACCAAGGAATGCGAACAACAATCAAAAATTATCAACAAATGCAAATTAAACTAAGCAACTACAAAAAATGCAAACTATAAGTAGCAATTACCAGGAAAAGCAAACTGAAATAAGCTATCACTAAAGAATGCAAGCTGCAAAAAGCTGTATTACCAAGAAATTCAAACTGCAGTACGTAATTGCCAAGAAATGCAAACAGCAATAGACAGTAGCCGATGAACACAAACTGCAGTAAGCTATGCATATTACCAAGGAATGCAGGCTGTCATAAGCTATTACAAAGGAATGTAAAATTTAACAATAACAAAGGAATGAAAACTGCAATATGCAATTATCAAGAAATGCCGGGCTGAAATAAGCTATTAGGGAGGAATGTAAACTGCAATAAGGTATTTTCAAATAATAAAATTTGTGATAAGCTTTCACCAATAGATGCAAACTGAATACCTTACTCGTTATTTCGTCAAAACACAACAAATATGTTACTCGTTTTTTCACTCACAAATACCTAAGTCAATAATTAATTACCGAAAAATGTAACTAGATGCAATTAATGCGTTTTTTTGTTATACGTTACGTATAAGTCTGGCCGGCAGCGCGTCGCCGGCTGCAGACTTATAGGCGCGCACATATAGACCATTCCATTTAGCGCTCTCTGGGCGGCACCATTTTTTTCGACCGCAGCGCCCTCTCCACACATCCGGGAAGTTCAGCGGGTTCGGCGGGGTAAAACGAGAGAGAGGGCACGCGCCCGACTCCGCTAGCAGACGACAAACCGGGAGGTTGATGTTCTCCATCTTTGGGCTGTATCGGCGGCCTCTACCGAACATCGAACTCTCGCTCGTGGCTGCCGTTGTGAAGTGGTTCGCGTTCTTAGAATAGTTGTGGCTACTCCAAAATCAGCCTATAGCTCTCTGTTGTTCTATTTTGCTAAATGATCAACTAGCATATATTTTTTCCGTTACTTATATAGTAGTTGAGTCAGCCGGCAGTACTACCCTCAACTACTGCTTGTATTGTGTCAGGAGAGCACGTTTTATTTATTATTTCAGACTTCCACTCATGGTCGCTAAAGGCCTACACCAGTACGAACTTTTGTATAGTAAAAAAGGTACAGCAACCGGATTTACTTTTCGCCAAAGAGACCGGCCAAGCTCACACAGTTTTCCGTATTTCTTTTTTTTATTTGCACGGAGGGAACAGCGCAATTGGACCCTGTGAGTCGTTTGATCTAGCATAATATTACACGACAACTGGCATACCAAAATCTGCGCATCTGCGCTTGAAAGTTCCAAAATGACGCGATTTTAAACAGAGTTTGCACGCCAGCCGGACGTTAGCTACAGCCCACTCGGCGGAGCGGACGAGATGTGGGGTGAGAGGGGGAGTGCATTTTTTTCTCTTTTACCCTCTCTGCTATGACCCTAATGGAACGGTCTATAAGCGGCGCCGTGCAGGGGCGGATCCAACGGGGAAGGGGGTGCGACGAAGGCCGGCGCCCCCCCCCCCCCCTTCAAACAAAGTCTCCTCCCCCCTCCCCCCTTCTCGGAGGGCTATTTGACATGGGTGGACCCCCCGGTACACAAAAGAATGGGAGAACAGTATCCCTACAAATTTCCCCTCACCTTCCCCCAAAAAACGGAGTTCTGGATCGCGCCGTGTTACCAACAGACTCGGAAACAAGGGGCGGGCGCGTTCAGATATGAGAAGCGCCACGAGCCAAAACTGAAGTTGTATCTCCAGCATTCAATTGGAGCGTTCGCGGCACGATCCTACGCTAGCCGTATCTGGGTGCCTTTTGAATAATATACAGCGCGTTATAGGGAAACACTTTCGTTCTGATTAGGGAGCCTTCATGTGCGCTTTGCTAGGGTGATGCCACCCTTTGTAATACCACTCGCCGACAAACCAGCAGCCATTTTGCTCCTCGGCGATAATCCGTGGGCTCATAACCCTCCCGGAAACAAGCACCTTATCTCACAAGTTCGGAGCAGCGTTGTGGAACCCACGGAGGGAGGATTAGCATTTCCCCCCTCGGATGGGAGGACCGATGGACACAAAGAGCACTTTTCGGCGCACGGGGAAACAATGAGGAATAAAATGGCGGTGGACGAGGGTGTGGGAAAGGGAAACAGGCAGTTGGCATCGCCCTATGCGAAGCGCACATGAAGGTTGCACGCGAAAGACAAGGGTCATCCAGTTCTTCGCCAAGAGCTTCCGCTTCAAGGCCTCTTGAAGCTAACATAAATTAAATTAGCGCAAACAGGTAAACAAGTCTAGGTACAATATTAAAGTTTTCTGAACCCTCCAGAATGATGGTCGTAAGTCAAGCGGTGCTTGGGGAAAGCTCAATCACTGTTTTGTGATGCGGCTCAACGTTCTTCGATGTCCAACGTCATTTGAATACTACACAATTGCGTTCATTGCTGAGCTGACAGGGCGATGTAAGCTAAGGGCTCACCACACCTATCAATCACCTCCGTGTGCTATCGCATATACCCGCTCTATGCGCAGGGAGGCGCAGATAACGTAATCACGTGGTTTAAGAGTGGCCGAAGGTTGATTGGTCGAGTAAATACGCAGCTTCCACTGAGCTGTCAGCTTAGCGGTGAATAGAGTGTTTTCACTGACGTAATTACGTTCACCATTTTGTTGTCATAAGCTGTCTGGCGCGTAGTGAAGGCGGGTATTTCCAATATTCGCACGATACTCTTAGATCGGTCGGGCACGAAAGCTTATAATATTCATCGCGCCTCTTTTTCGCTCTTATGATAAATAAAACATTCTCTCACTTACGTACTCTAACAACAAAATGACGGATTGATGTCATGTGAAAACGCTTTTTAGTAAGGGCCTCAACGCTTGCCATTGAACTGTAAACTCGAATTATACGTGCAATGTTTGTCCTTTTTAAAGTCATGCCGATGGCTGCCTTGGTTCTCATTGTGACTGGAATCTTTGTCATCGTTACCTCGCTTCTGATGATCTGCTACTGTATGATGAGACTGCGAACCACGATACAGAAAGTAAGTTGATCTTCGTTTTCACACGAAGCTCCCAGTTTTTCTCAAATTCATTGGCTGCTTGTCGAGGGCTAGACTTTTACCTTACGACGAACCGCAGTTGACACTACGAGCCGTCGGAGCCCATGCAATACACTGTAGGTGCCACGTGACCTACGGGAGGGGCGCAGTGACTGCTGATGACAATTGCTGGACCGCGCTTCCCCTTTCCGCAAAAGCGGCCACCGGACGGCCACCTTGCATGCGGCCAAACCGCATTTTCGCTTGCATTGCAGAGGTTGGCGGTAGCGTGCTGAAGACACGTTTTCTACTCGTTCGTCGTCATCCGCCGAAGAAACTTTTTAAAAGCCTGTGTAAGCGGTGAGACTTGCCATTGAGAATACGTGGAAATATTTACGAAAGCGCAGTACCGCAGGAAAAATTCACAACTCGTCGAAAGCAAGTTTCGCCGGTTTCGCGGCGTGATCCAAGCTTCCTTGGCACGCCGAAGTGCTGCGTCTCTGTGCCTTTGCACGCTTAGATACCGATC
Source organism: Ixodes scapularis (assembly GCF_016920785.2). Classification (NCBI taxonomy): domain Eukaryota; kingdom Metazoa; phylum Arthropoda; class Arachnida; order Ixodida; family Ixodidae; genus Ixodes; species Ixodes scapularis. Next base: position 129,824,701 of record NW_024609868.1, on the reverse strand, counting down.
AAGAACCTACGCCGCGCAAATGTTTGAAGGTGTGTCACGCGTAGATGTCTTTGGATCATATATCAGCCATGGAGTTTTGGATCATCCAGCTGTTCCGCGGAGTTGCTATCAATAAAGGGGGAAAATCCGCACGATTGCTCTAGTCCACTATTAACCATGGCTAAGTTCCAAATATACTCTAATAGATCACATTGGTGCACAGAAATAAAGACTTTTGCTCCACTGAATTGATTGCCATAAGCGTCTAGTAAACAAAACAAAAGAACGCGCCAACACCGCCCCCTCCCCCCCCCCCCCCCCTTTCCTCTCTTCCGTTGCCACTGGACATTGGATGAAACTCGTTCCTGGACCGCGAGTGCCGCAAGTTAAAAATACAGTGGTCAGCGTAAAGTACAGCGCTGCTCTAGAGGCACATGCGGCTTCATGCACACTGCATTCGCAAAACACATCCACACGGCGTCGATTCTTGATCGGTATCCAAGCGTGCGAAGGCACAGAGACGCGCAGCACTCGTCGTGTCAAGGAAGCTCTGATTACGCTGCGAGACAGGCGAAACTTGCTTTTGACGAGTTGTGCCTGTTTCTTGCGGCGCTGCGCTCTCGTGAAAATTTCCACGTGTTCTCAAAGGTAAGTCTCACCGTTTTCACAGGGGTTTAACAAAATTCTTCGGCGAATAACAACGAACGAGTAGAAAACGTGTCTTCAGCACGCTCCTGCGAGCCTTTCCGACGCTCGCAAAGATGTCATTTCGCTGCATGCAAGATGGCCGTCCGGTGGCCACACTCGCGCTGCAGCGACCAATCGGGGAGGCGCGATTTAGCAATTGTCATTGAGATCAGTGGCAGCGACGATCGAAGAGCGTATTCACGTGATATGTGCTACGTTCACACCTATAGTTGGATTGGCCGGCACTCTTTCTCCAGCGATCTGTTATGGTATGGTGCCTGGAACGTGTCTCCGACTGATGTGTCTAGCGTCCTATGCTGCCCATAGATCAAAAGTGGTCCCAAAGTGGCAACAAATGACGTCACGGAAGCCGGAGTGTCATGCTGTCGGATGTCGCAGTTTTGGCGGTTGGTTGCAAAAACGCTGCCGAAAAGCACGAGCGAACGCCAGTGTCGCTGTCGTCATGTCGTCCCACCTTCTGGCTGCTGAAGCTTCCCTGAACTGTCACAGTGGAGAGCGACCTGCAGCAGAACAGGCCTCTGCTACGTTCACCACCGCTGCGTGAACACCGCCTGGGTCGCGACCGGCGACAGCATGACACTTTTATCACGTCACCAGGCGGAAATCGAGGGACCACTTATTTTGGACGCGATAGACAAACCAGTCGGGGATGCGTTCCATGCACCAGTTATGGTGTACCAGCAGGTCGCTGAATTTTCCAGGATCCCTTTTGAAAGAAAACCATGCCGTGGCCATTTGAACCAGACCGAATTTCGGCCTGGTCCTCTGACCAGGCCGAAGTTGGATGTTCGCTTGGCAACACTAAGGCTGGAGAGGTTGCATTTTTCGTTACTGTGTCTCAAACGTTACCCTCCACTAGAGTAAAAAGTAGCGTATTTCATACCTGGCTACATCTGCGACCAAAGAAGCAGATGCGTTTGTATTAGTTTCATCGTTGCGTTTTCGTGAATGTCGTTTTACTGTGGCATTAGCACTTACGGATGTTTAGGTGACGATGTATGCAAGCTCCACCGACATGCTTATTGGAATCGCCACTTTAATTGGAAATATATCCTACCAATTGCTGTGAACTGTTGCCGCGAAGATTATCCACCATTCATGCGCAAGGGTTGGTATAACGATGACTATTAAGTCTCCAGCATCAACCAGGCGGCGCCACCACTCCTCATATGCTAGCGCCATCCCTCGCCATTGCTTCGAATTATTGGGGTGGCTCAGGGTGTTCAGGCCGAGGCGGAATGCGAGATGTGTGAACGGCGCCGCGTCTTCATAGAACAAGTGTGTCAAATGTTCGCTCGTATTCCTCACAAACGCCGTGAGGTGGCGCAGTTCGTCGCTTGGGTATTAGGAACTAGGCCTACGAGAACCTCTCTAGAAGTTGTCCTTATTCGCGCACAGGTTTTCAAGGCCGCTCTAGAGTACCTCTCGACGCACGACTGCGCCTGCGCGAGGGTTCCTACCAAAGCCAACAGTACTTCTGCCGAGAGATGCGGGAAGCCCGAGCGAACTTTTGCCACCTTGTTGAGATACCTCCTTTTTTAACAACGGTTCACGAGTTCAGGCAGCTTGTGGGCTTTTAAAGTAAACAATAGTTATTTTATTAAAAAAAAAACTGTAACGCCGACCAAGACTCAAACTTACGGAAAGCTAACAGAACCGCGGCCCAGTTCTTTGGAAGCATCGTGCAAAGTTGCACAACTTTCTTATAATTTGTGCTAGCCGATGGACTTTTCTATTCCTGATCTGCATATGCAGAATGTCTTATTAAGCTTTATATGCTCTTTTTTTAAGCCGTGAAATCTACACTAATGATGTTTCTGCAAATGAGTAATACGGCCAGGGGAATATCATATAGGGAACTAATCGTCAGAATAAGTCGGTATAATTAAGTAAACCTTTTTATTAACTTTTTAATCGGTTAAGATAAACCTATGGTACAGATTAGAAACTCGCTGAGCGTCATCAAGAGCCAGTAAATCAGTAAATTTGAGGAAGTTTTGGAGCACCGTGGGAAGCGTTGCGATGCACTAAAGATGCCACTCGTGCACCAAGCACAAGGCTGGTGGTGCGTGAACGCGCACTTGCGGTTTTTTCCATTCCTCGAGTTTTCGCACTGCTAAACTTGTGCTTGTTGCCCGAGTGGCATTAGTGCACTTCCACACTTTCCATACGCTGTAAAACCTTCTAAAATTTGCTTATTTATGGGGTTTTTAAAGGGGTTGTCCAACGATATTCAGTTGGAATGTTTTTCGCTGTACACGAGCTTACTGGCACTAGTGGGAGTCAAGGATACTCGCACGCAACTCCGCTGGCCAAGAAACTTCTTTGTTGCGGTGTATTTTCAAGGACAAAAGCGATCATTTTCATTTAATCTCTCCTTTGCAAAATTTCATAACGTAACGTGGGTATCGCAGTACGCCCCATATGACGATATTTGAATGCTGTTCATAGATTGGACCCGAGCATTGCGTGGGCACTCGATTTGGGCTCGTGATAATTACTAGCTCGAGAAGCATTCGGGTAGTGGCCCGTGTCCAACCGCTGCAACGACGACGGTAGCCGAGCCATAACAATGTCTGGAACTCAGCGCGCGCCCTGTGCTTTGCCAACCCCAGGGCGTGGCTATGATCTACATTGGCGGCATATAATCGGCTCCAGATCACGTGGCCGCTTGTTCTGGCTGCGAGTTGAGGGGGTGAACGCTGCTCCTTTTTCTTTAATTTTTTTCAGGGACTTCTATTGCGTGGGGTGAAAAATGAACGCGTGTTTCATAGGTCATTAATGTCAGGGATTCGTTCTAAGCGGTACTTGCGCAAAGTAAAAAAATTGTTGCATCGCCCCTTTAATGACGCTCAGCTAGTATCTACTCGGAACCATTTGTTTATTCTCACGAATTAAACAAAATGTTTACCTAATTAACAAACTTATTCTGACGATTGGCCCCCTATATAATGGGCTCTTTTTCGTATAACTCACCTGCACTGACCGGATTAGTGAACCTTCCTTGGCTTTTTAAACAAATCTATAAATACAAAAAGATGTAAATAATGATATCAAATCTACTTGCAGACGAGGGGTTTTAATTGGAGCACTTAAGGTGGGCGAATGCCGATGCTCTCCCGTACCTGAACGCAGTGCCTCAGAAAGTTGTCCCCACGTATATGCCATTCCACTTTTACAAGGCATAACACTTCAACGGCTCCCGCGTATCAATATGGCAAGCGAGGGAAAAGCACATAAAATGGATCGGCTGTAGTTGCCAGAACTTCTTTCCTAGAACCTTGCTTGAGAATATCATTGTTTTTGCACTATTTTTTTTTAATTTTATAATGCGAGTGATTTTTTACAAAAAACAAAAGAAAAAAAAACGATTTCGAGGAGGATTGGAACCAAGAAAACAAAACGCGATCTTCTCACCACTCGTCCACGGGCAAGATACGGAGGAGGGGATTTTGCAATAGCATATGACAAGTTTCATAAAGCAATCTTGAACTGCCGTTTCTAGTTTTTTTTTTTTTTTAATCTTACAATGCGATTGATTTTTTTACAAAATTATAGACAAAAAAAAAAAGCAAATTACAAGAGCGAGAAAAAGAAAACGATTCCGAGGAGGATTGGAACCAAGAAAACAAAATGCGACCTTCTCACCACTCGGCCACGGGCAAGATACGGAGGAGGGGATTTTGCTGTTGCTTATAACAGGTTTCATGAAGTAATCTTCAACTGCCGTGTTTTTCGTGGATTTTAACGTGGCGCTTCTGAAGTGGTTCATACCACTTGAGTTGCAAGCATTCTCTGCACGCAGAATCACTCTAACAAGAGGGAGGACAGCAACCGCCCCAATGGTTTCAAACGTCAACGCGCAGTGCCACCACTCTTCCCATTGAACTTTAGTGCTGGATGCCCCTACGTAGACAGGGTGGTTTTATAATAAGTTTAATAGATTTGTTAAGAAAAAAAAAAAAAGAAGAAAGCCGTGAAAGCGACATAAATTCAGTTTGTGCAGGCGAGTTATACGGCCAGGAGACAGTACAGGTCCCAGTCGTGCTGTCTTTTACTATGAACACCTGCCAACTCACCCAAAAGTCCATTCTAATCGCATAGAGGGCTAATCGTAGCGATCAGTTGGACCATTAACTAAAATACCTTGGTTAACATTTAATTATTGACAATGAACTTACCATTCTTAGAAAGTTGTTGAGCGTCATCAAAAACCACTAAATCATATTAAGAAGCCTCAGACCACGCGGGAAGCACGGTGGAGGGTTAAAGTTCTCACTCGTGCAGCAGAAGCGAGGCTACCGGTGCAATGTCGGGACAACGCGGTTTTTCCGTGTCCTATAGAGTCCTAGCCTTTCGCTGCTGACGAGAGTAGTTTTCGATAGTGCTCATCTCGTTTTAAGTTAGAACCATATGTCTAATTAAAATGGTAATTAACAAGGTTTAGTTAATTATTTGACTAATCGGGACGATTGGCCCCGTGTAATATGCCTCCCTGGCCGTATCACATACCTGCAAAACCGCAGTAGTGTAGATTTCACAGCTTTTTTTTTTTTTTTTTCAAACGAAAATGATAGGCTTAAAAAGAAACACCATGAACAAAAACTGAACGTCAAATGACGGAAAAAAAGAAAGATGGGTAGTGTAACTGGTGCTTTTCATTGGTGACCAAAAGAAAAAACGCCCATAAAAGTTATGGTCGCACGAGGCTGTTTCTGACTTGCCCGCAAAACACTCGTTTTTCTCCGGGTTAAAAACGCCGGACCACGAGCGACCACGCGCAATCTCGCTCAAGGGGCATCTTGGTCGTTTGGATCCCGCAGAATATGGAAGAGGAGAGGGCCAACCGTGCCCGCAAAAAGGACTCGTTGTCCGAGGGTCCGTACTCGGAGTTCGTGGACACGTACGGCTCGCAGCTTCCCAAGCCTCCGCTCATGTCCGGCGCGTACCAGCCGAGCGGCGACCACACGACCGGGCCGTACACTCGAAGGTCCTCCACGTTTCCCCGGAGCAACTCCATCAAGGGGAGGTTGGAAGTGTCCCTGTACAGGCGTCCCTACGAGTGACGCTGGCGAGCCGGTACACAATGGCCCGCACTCTTTTTTTTTTTTTCTCTCTCTCTATTAAGATTGAGAACCGAAATATTTGATTTATACAAACGGGCAATAAATATTAATGCTAAAAAGGGGAGTCTTGTCATTGTCTCTTTTCGAGCTCGGGCTTGCGACGAGTGAAATAGCAAACGAACCATACGCTCATTGCTGTATACACAAACTCAACTCGGTTACGTCACGGCGCGGTGATGGAGCGTCGAGCGCACTTCCGGTCTGGGGCTGTGGGCGGAAGTTACCATGCGCGACGTGCATTCCAGCGTTGTTTTGAAAAAAAAAAACAGACAAAAACCTGCCTTCTTGTCAAAACGCAACGACTTGGGCTGTACCAAAAGAGCCGAAAAAGGTTTCAACGTCAGTGTTCGGTTCGTTTGAGAACGCGGATATGTGCCGTGAAAAGGGGAAACCAGACGCCGTCAGACCACGATTGCCTGGGCGGGAAGCGCTTTAAGTTGAATTCACGGATACTTGTGGTCATCAGAATTATTTATTTTATTCCAACATGAACGCGGAAAACCCGTCAAGTTGTACGGACCACCTGCGGACTACCGTCCAGTGCGTCTTCAAGTTCAAACGACCGCCTAATCGTTCGAACTGTCGTTTGCTCTTTCAAACGTTTCTGTTTGTCGTCTGCTCTTTCAGATGGCACCGGCCCGTAGACCAAACGCTGGCCCAGTAATTGCGATAAGAAGTAAGTGCAGGCCTAAAAAGACTTTTCAGTTTGAAAGTTTGTTGGGGTAAGCAGGCTAGGTGTAAACAGTAGATACATCATGCAAGGAGAAGTTGATCATTATTACCAGTGGCCATCACGGACTTGTTATGCCTGATTCACTTGGTGGGATTTTGCTTGCGATTTTCAGTATCGACTTCGACCATGTCAGCTACGCTTCACGCTTTTGCAGCCTGAGCGCCGTCGCTACTGAAAATTGCTAGTGGAATATCATCATGTGAAACAGGCTTTAGCGTCCATTCTGCGGCGTCCACGCGGAATGACTCGCCGCATGTCAAATATTTACGCGAAATTTTGCGGTGTAACAAGCCTCGTTAATTTCGCTATGGCCGCTCAAGTAGTGAGACATTGCGAAGAAGATGTAGAATCGACGATTCCAACGCGAAAAAGTGTATGGGGACTCACACCGACGCCGTCAACATCGCATGTACTTGGTTGGTTTATGGGCGACGGCGAACTTCTTGCCCATACTCCATCGCGCATGCGCGGCGCCGTCCGCTAGGGGCGCTCCGGGTTGTTTGTAAACATGAGTTGGTTTATAGCCTGCAAATGGAGTGGATGAGTTTGAAACACCAAGAAATGGTTCTTGATAAATTTTACAGAAAGTATTTTACTGCTACATTTAGCGAGAAATACATTTATCCACTCAACTTTGCGGGAAACGTCACCTGATGGCGTGACATGACGCCGTGGCGCAAAGCCGTCACGTGACGCCCCGCGGTGTCGGGAATTATCGTGTGATGTCACATTCCCTGACATCAGTGTCACGCTGTAGTATCACCTGACGTCATGTAGCGTCACATGACGTCATAGCGGTTCAAATCCCGGCCGAGGTGCCCGCAATCTGACGGAGGCTTATTGCGGTGGAGGCGCCGTGTAACCGAGCTTTCGGTTGCACGTCAAAAGATCCCCAGGTGGTCGAAATTAATCCTCAGTCCTCCGCTTGGGCGTGCCAGATGCCCGCCGTTGGTTTGGCACGTAAAACCCCCAAATTTGACATGACGTCATAGCGTCCGGCGGCACCTTAAGTTCACGTGATATTGTGACGTCAGGCGACGTCGCATGACTCCGTGAAGACAGGTGGCACTGAGGTCACGTGCCACTGACGCTATAGACCAGTCTTGGGTAAGTTACTTTTAAAAAGTGATTCGTTACAGTTACTTTCAGTAAAAAAGTAGCGAAGTTACCGTTACAGTTACCGCAACAAGAGTAACTCGTTAAAGTTACAGTTACTTTTAAAAAGTAACGACGTTACTTTTCAGTTACTTTTTTATAAAAAAATAGAAAGAACTAGAAAACGCCCTTCACCAAGTTTTATAGCATAAAACGAAAAAGTACACTTTTTACTTCATATTGTAACTTAGCAGAAATTGCTTCTCGAAATTAGTGTTTGAAAATTTCCACGCCAGAGTAAAAGCGCAAATCAAAATACGAAACATGCGCAGTGCGGAGTACTGGCGCTAATCAAAATACGAAACATGCGCAGTGCCCTCCGCGTGTATTGTTGTTTCACGGTTGATTCACCCGATTAAAAAGTGTTTCCACAGAAAAAAGAAAAAACCACAACGGAGATAGTGCTTCAAGACACTAGCGAGTTTTAGAATAGGGTGCCCCACATCTTTGGTGCCCCAAACACCTTGGGATGTCCCAGTGCGCACGCGCAGAACTTCTGCGCATGCCCATCGCAATGCCCCAAGCTGTTTGGGCGACCCAAAGCTGTGGGGCCCCCTATTCTAAAACTCGCTACTAAGATGTAAAGGCTCGTTCACACAGACCCGTTTTCTTACGTTACGTTGCGAAAAGTCACCGGGAAATATGTGCTTCGTATTAAGCGTGGCACCCAATTCAAGGAGATAGCCTGGCACGCGACATTCTAAACACGAATGTTTCGGTGACGACGAGCTAGGACGGTGAGTTACTGTGGCAACGAAGAACACAAGGCTCGTCGTGACGTAACGTAAGGAGTTGAGCTCGGTTCAACTTTTAACACTGCACCGTTTTCTTACGTTACATCTACGTCACTGAAACATTCGTGTTTCGAATGTCGCGTTCCAGGCTATCTTCTTGAACTGGTTGCCACACTTATTTCGAAGCACACATTTCCCGGTGATTTTTCGTAACATAACGTAAGAGAACGGGTCTGTGTGAACGAGCGTGTTCAGTTAAAAGTACAAGCGCGTGCGTAATGATAACTAGGTTTTTTTTTTTTTTTTTCCATAAAATCTACACGTGGCTATATTCGGGTCGTGACTCGTGAGAAAGAACGTATTCACAAGTTTGTGCAAGGCCAACTTGACCCTCGAAATGTCGGAACAGACGATTTGAAAAGTGCAAGGAAAATCTAAATTACATTCGTTCTGTGATATAATATTTATAAAACACTGGAAAGTAACGAAAAAAGTGACGTCGTTACTTTCATCGTTACCTCAGAAAAAAGTAATAGAACTACAGTTACAAGTTACATTTTAAAAAAAGTAATTCATTACAGTTACGAGTTACCAAAAAAGTAACGAAATTACAGTAACGCGTTAAAAACCGCCCTCTAAAGAATAATGCCGACTGGTGCGTTTACAGCGTCCTGAAAGGTGATTCCTCGATTTCCGCCTGATGACGTCCTAGAACTGTCACGTCGGTACTTGCCGCGATCCTGGCGGGGTCATAGCAGCGACGGTAGCAGACGCCTGTTTTGCGGCGGGTTGTTCTTCAGCTTCACAGTCCGCGGAAGCTTCGGCAGGCAGGAGTTGGGAGCCTGCGGCGTCGGCGACACTCGCATTCTCCCGTGCTTTCTTTCCGGAACTTCTACGCCGGAGCTTGGGGTGGTTTGGATGGGTTGCACACACGAAGACATGCATTAAACAGCGCACAAGCACAGGAGGAAAAATATAAAAGAGAGGAAAGAGCGCTGACTCCCAATTTATGTATTGTGAAAGAAAGAGAAAGCTTCAGACATGAGGCCCACGGTAAGAAAGAAGAAAGAAGAAAACGGATACACTACTAAGTTGCAGTGGAGACAACAAAGCCATTATAAGGTCACGACTAAAAAGAGGAGAAAAAAGAATAAAGAAAGAAAAACAATAGGAAAAACAGAAAAAAAAACATTTGCATAAAGTACAGGCCGGCCAAGATCACATGTATGCACTGGCTAAGAAGTCTACCTCCTTGTTACTCAAAGATAGGGAAGGTTTGCTCACACACCGCTGGCCTAATTTTTGGATGTGGTAGGCTTCTAAAATTTTTCTAGTTTGCCGATCTGGATAACGTCCTAATATTGTTGTGTCCGAAAAATTTGGTGAGCACTGACAGGGGAGGCAGTGTATCCGTTTTTCTTTCTTCTTTTTACCTGGGGGGTACGCGTGGGCTTCATGTCTGAGCTTCCTCTTTCTCTTTCTTTCACAATACATAAGTTGGGAATCAGCGCGCTTTCCTGTTTTTTTATTTTCTTCCTCCTGTGCTTGTGCGCTGTTTTACGTATGTCTTCTAAGTACCAGCTAGCTCAACTTTCTACGTTATTGCACACACGACACAGTCATAGGTGCTCTCCGGAGACCCAAAGCGGCTCAAGACCTGTCCAAACAGGAATCGTGAGATGACACGACACCGACAACGACATAAGTCGTACAGCAATGAGCTTCCGCACGTTTTTTGTTGTTTTTTTCTCGGGGGAAAGTTATTTCTGTCGAATTCCGCCCGTGCCCTCCCGTGGGGCTTTGAGCATGCTCATGACGTGTGTCCGGACAACAACTCGCAAGCTTTGTTGACTGTCGATAAATTGCTCAAGGCCTTTGCTTCTCTTTAGGTCCCGAAAACGGAAAAGAGAAGGGCTATGCTCGAAATCTTACCCAAATAGATCCGAGCTAGTCCGGCGGGTCATGTCGCGTAAACACAGATATAGAGCGACGCTGCATGCGGGTCGGTTTTCGAACGCAAAGGTACAAACCCCTTACCCTGGAGTAAGATGGAGTAAATTTTGGAGCATGTCCAAGGATACGAGAGCCCGGCAGAACAGATGGACAACAGTGGCAGGTGGTGTGTGACCGAGGTCACCGCAAAGCGGAGGAAGCAAGGAAGAAAATCGTAATTTTGGCTCGGTGGTATTCAAGCTGACATCAAACTGCCGGAGGCTTCAACTTTTACGAGTTTTGCTGGAGTCGTGTTGCCTCACGATTCCTGTTTCGAAAGACCTTCAGAAAGCTGCCCCCGATGTTCAGAGATACCTGCTCCGTCAATACAAAGGAGTCGACTTTCTCCAGAGTCTTGACGGGTTTACACGACGACAGATGGCAGCAGCCGCCCCTCCAAAATCTAAGGGGAAGACCCCGAGGCTGCGCGAGACCAACCGCTCCTACAACGCAAAAGCTGTCGGCGCCTAAAGGCGCGTTCACACTCTTGCAACCGAGTACGACCGAGAAAGACTTCTTGAGACCGGATGCGCTGAGCGGAGCTGGTCCTAAGAGATCGCAAGAGGCTTAAAAACCGGTTTGGTCTCTCTCGGTCGTACTCGGTTGCAAGAGTGTGAACGGGCCTTAAGACCATCGGATTTTCGCGGAGTAAGATATATTTTTAAGCAAATAATTTGTCGACGTATTTTAAAGGAGTCATGAAACGCTTTTTCAACTTTTTTCTGTTTAGCTTTCCTCCTCAACTCATAAATCGCGCATTGTACCAAACAGTTCAAGAGGTCGGAAAGGGGGGAGTCCCCTCTTGCTCGGAATCTCGCTTGTGTAGCCGATCACAGCCATTGTCCCCCTAGAAGATTAGCCCGTCGCTCAAAATTCCGACTAGTTGCTTTCCCCACCCCGTTCACCCCGAAGCTGACAGTGCTGTGGAAGCTACGTGCTCGTTGGGCGAGCCACACATTTTCCACGTGATCACGCTCTCTCGCGCATACCAACCCGCAGAGAATGAGGTCAGGTGATGAAAGGGAGGCGGCTGATTGGTCCGGCAAGCGCGTAGCTTCCACCGCAATGTCAGCTTAGGGGTAAAGGGATTAAGTGAGGTCCGGTGTCGTGTGACGTGCGCTTGGGCCCTGGTGACGCGCTGCGGGGGCCCGGTTATGGTGGCTAGTAGCCCGATGACGCGCTGCGGGGTCCGCGGATGTATGACAGTGAAAAGGCGGAGAGTTTACGAAGGGAAGGAGGTACGAAATAGTCCGCTAAGTTTTGCAAATTTTCGTAGCGAAAGTCAGGCTTCTGACTTTCTACCTTTGTTCTTTCGGCCCACTGAACGATGTGCTATTAGTAAAATCCCAATATAAATTGATTTACTCCAGCCCAAAATTCGTTTCATGGGTCCTTTAAATATAAATCTGGATAACGTAACTGGTGATGACACTGTAATCTTCTAAACTTGCCGTAAAAAAAAAAAAATTACTCTAGCAGACAGCACGCAGACCTCTGACTCTGCAGCGCGTATATACCTTCTCTATTATCGGGGTGTTTTATACTCAGCTGAGCTCGCTCACGAACGTACCTGTTCACATTGGTCACGTGACTGACTACATTTGAGTGAGTTCGTAATATAACTCCGAGCCATGAGGTGATATTGAGTGAGTCCGTTGTGTGACTCCGAGTTCGCGATTCGTTATCAAGTCACTCCGTGACACAACTCTGAGTTTGATATAATCGAGTGATAGTTTAATAATTGTATCTAATACGGTATCGAGTGACTCTGCAATGAGATTAGGAATTAGTTGTGTCTTAGAAGGGGGATGCCAGCCGAGTAGTAACAACAACTTGGGTTTGTTGTGAGCCGGCCGTCAGACCGCGCGTACCGCTGGTCAAGCACTGCCAGTAAAAAAAGACATGAAGCGCTTTTACCAAGACAGGAGGAGGATGAAGGGGGCGACGCCCTAGCATGGCAATAATCCAGCTATCAAAGGGGGTGGCGCCTTAGCATAGACACGCGGCGATGATCCGGCTATTTGTTTATCGAAGTACAAACACTACATTCCCCCTTCCCTAGACGATGCTCTCATTACACAAAGTTAAAAGGTACAACGAGAAACGTTTTGCTTTCATACAGAGATAATTGAAAAAAGTTAACCATTCAAAACACTCGGCCGTAATGTTCGTAGGCACAATCACTGCACTGGTGAGTACCGATCCAGGGGACGTCTGTTCCTTGGTGGGTACCGAGGTCGCATTAAGGTTTCGCTGCCTCTGGCACCTTGCGAAGGCCCTTCGTCGTGATCAGTGTCCTCAGAGCCGGGCGGTTCCGTCGATGGGAGACTCCCTTGCGTCTTCAATAGCTATTGCCGTTGCTTGATCATGGGGTTGCCCGGCACACAGTTCATCAGTACCGGTCAGTGATCCAGACGGTTGCCAAAGATCCTCACCACGGGCACTGTGACCGTGGTTGGGAGACGTTGCTTCCGGGTCCGCCTCCAATTGCATGACTCCACGTGATGTAGCCACCTGTAACACATAAGAAACTGGTCCTGATCGTGATGTCACCGTTGCCTCCAACCACCGTGAACCTTCTCTAGAGTTTCTCACAAACTCTCTCACCAACGGCGAAGAATCTCTGAAGTTCTCTTCGACCCTGCGTCAGTTGGAACTGTTTTTTTTTCTACCACTGAACGAGCACTAGGCTTTAGTAAATCGAGTCGGGTTCTAAGGAGTTGCCCTATCAAAAGTGAAGCCCGAGAGTGCTGGGTGGTTGCATGTGGCGTATTCCGGTACGCTAGAAGAAAACCGGCCAGTCTCTCTTCAAGGGACCGGCCGTTGACGTCCCTTCGAAGGGCTTCTTTCACTGTTCGGACGAAACTCTCATCCAAACCTTTACTTGATGGGTGATATGGAGTGGACCGCGCATGTTTTATTCCGTTCATCCTGAGGAATGACAGAAATTCTTCACCGCGAAATTGCAGCCCGTTATCTGACGCGAGTAGCTCTGGCAATCCAAAACGGCTGAAAAGGGCACGCAGCTTACCGATGGTAGCTTCTGCCGAGGTCGAGGGCATCGGCAACACCTCTGGCCACTTTGAATGTGCGTCTACCGCCACCAAAAAACTGCGATGAAGAGACAAGCCAGCAACATCTAGGTAGAGCCGGGTGCATGGCCTTTTAGACCAAGCCCACGGATGAAAGGGAGCTTGGATAGGCAGCGCTCGCTGCTGCTGGAAGGCCGCACACGTTTGCACGGTGTTCTCCATGTCGGCGTCAATTCCTGGCCACCAGACGTAGCTTCGGGCCACCTCCTTCATCCGCACCACGGCGAGATGTCCGTCGTCCAGCTCGTCTAGGATTGCCTTTTGTAAAGTTGGGGGAACTACCAATGCGCATTCCCCAAAATAAACATCCTCGGCCCACCGACAGCTCCAGTCTTTTCGAAACGAAAGGACTGGAGCTGTAACGCGCTTAGGCCATTGTTCCGTAACAAAGTAAAGTACCTGTCGTAGAGTCGGGTCTCGTGAAGTTTCTCTCGCGATGCCCGAGCTTGTTATTGGAAAAGGTTCCCACCGAAGTGCGCAACAGGAGGTTACTTCGTCGTAGTCTTCCTTTTCGCAACACTCAGGAAGTGGCGAACGCGACAAGCAGTCTGCTTCTACATTGCTGTCACCTGAACGGTAAACCAGATTGTAACGGTACGCCGACAGAGTAATTGCCCACCTCTGCAAACGAGCTGCGGCAATGATTGGTATCCCTGTTTTTGGACCGAGAATCGTCTGTAAAGGCTTGTTATCAGTTACCAAGCCGAACTGTCTACCATAAATGTAGTAATGGAACTTTTTGATTCCAAAGATTAAGGCTAGCGCCTCTCGCTCCAATTGGCTATAGCTCCGTTCACTTGGTGATAGCGTGCGCTGTGCAAGGATGATCGGCCGTCTAGATCCATCTTTTTCCACTTTCGCTAAGACGGCACCCAACTCATATGATGAAGCATCACACACTTCCTCGAACTGGGCTTCCGGATCGTAATGTGCCAACACCGGCACTTTTACAAGCAACTCTTTCACTTTCTTAAACGTCAGATCGCACTGTTCACTCCAATCCCACGGCGCATTCTTGCAGAGCAGCCGATTTAGTGGGAATATTACTGTTGATACCTCCGGCAGAAATTTTCCGTAGCATGTTACTATGTCCGTAAACGTTCTCAGTTGCTTTTTATCGATTGGGACGGGAGCTTCTAGCACGGCCTTCACCTTCTCTGGCGTTGCCGATATTCCACGCTTACTGATTACGTCACCCAGACACTGCAATTCCGGTTTCAAAAATTCACACTTTTCTGTCTTAATCCACACCTCGCCCTTCCTTCCTTGTTGTTTTGCGCTATTTTACTAATGATGAACGACCAACTAGCCCGCCAGCTCACCTTATTAATTCGCACTCCCTTTCATGCAGCCGGATTAGTAGCGAATCTAGTTTCTCAAGGTGTTCTCTTTCGTTCTGCCCCATTACCAGAATGTCATCTACCCTCTAGGTAATATATTACCCCTTTCAGTCCCTTTAGCATGTTGTCCATCATCTTTTGAAAAATCCCGGGTGCCGACGCAGCCCCGAATGCTAGGCGACTTACTGCGAATCAGTACTTTGTGCGCATTGGAGGTGAGGTACTCGCTGGAAACCTTGTTTATTACAACTTGCTGGTATGCTCTACTTAGGTCGATCTTGGAGAACACTTGTCCTCGCGAGAGAGTTGCAAAGGTTTCTTAAATCTTGGGTTAGGGATAGTTGTCAATGTTTAAGCAGGGTTTCAACGATGCTTTATAATCTCCGCAGATCCGTACGCTGCCATCTTTCTTTACCACTGGTACAATTGGTGAGGCAAAACCACTGCTTGAAATTGGCTCAATCACCCTCAGACCAACCAGCTTTTCCCGTTCTTTCTTCACTGCCTCTTTCAGCGCAAACGGAATGCTTCTAGCTTTACAAAACTTTGGGTGTAGTTCAGGCTTGAGACATAGGTGAGCTTGCTCACCTAGAATCTCGACGAGTCTGTCGTTGAACAACTGGCGATGTCGGTCCAAGACTTGTCCCAAGGCCCGGTGGTCTTCTGCATCCACGTGGTTGAGGCTCGTCCAGTTGAGCCGGAGCTGATACAGCTAGTCTCTTCCTATGAGAGCCGGGCCCTCCTCGTAGAGCACGTGCAGAGGCAGCTGGTAAGACTGGTGCTGATACTCCACGGTTACTGTCACCACCCCCTTTGGGCGCACGCACTCTTCAGCGTACGTACGAAGTAACACCGAAACCGGCTGTAACTTCATCTGCGGAAAACACGACCGAAACAGCCGTTCCGGCAGCACAGATACTGTTGCTGCGGTGTCCATGTTCCATTTTAAGCGGCACTCCCTGAACACACATCGTAAAGTAAATCGGTCCAAACTGCGGTTTCTTTAGCGTTGCCTAAAGGAGTGGCTCGACGTCCTCCTCGGTTTCGGACACGCCGAAGTTTTGCCTCCTGGAGTCTTTTCGTTGTGTGTCTTGTGGGGACGCTCTCGGAGGGTGCGAGCTAGACGTCGGTTGAGAGTGGCACACTTTCTGAATATGCCCACTCGGTGGCATCTAAACCTGTCGCCGTTCGGAAAAGCCCAGTTGTGATGACACAAGCCGCATAGCTTGCAGAGCTAACCGTCTCGCGCCCGGCCTCCCTCTGCAGACAACTTGTGAAAGTCCTCCTGGGCTGCCCCGCTAGGCCGGCACTCTGTCACGTCCTTGGATGCCGCCTCTACTGATAATGCTATCTCCCCGCCTTTTTGAACGTCCGAGACGCGTCCTCAACAAAAAGCCTCTTCTGGATTCCAGTCCGGGCCAACCCACATAGGAACCTGTCTCTCAGCGTTTCTTCTAGATTCGCACCGAAGTTGCATGTTTCGGCTGATTGCTTGAGGCCCGCCACGAACTCCGCGATGGTCTCGGTCTCTTGTAGCGTTTTCCGGTGAAACTTTGCTCTTTCCGCGATAACCGATGGCCTAGGCGAAAGTTTGTCCCGTAATGCTTTCTGCAGCTCAGGGTTGGGCAGTATCGCGATACAAATGTATCGCGATAGTATTTCAGAAATACATTTTGTATCAGTATTTCTGTATCGCGATACCTTTTTTTCACCAGTATCTGTATTCCTGTATCGAAATACATTTTGAATGTTTTTTTATCGCGATACAATCAGGGTGAAATGTATTTCGTTACATTTTTATAGAAATACCACCCCCCCCCCCCCCTCATTAAAAAAAAATCCCAAAGAATTTTCTTTTTTTTACTTCTGAGGACGTTAGGATCAAGGAGATGCTGGGGCATTGTTACCATGCTGACCAAGGTTCCTTCCGATTATCCAAACTATTTTTCTATGCGTCCTCTTCTCTCTTTTGAGAAGTGTTGCGTAGTCGGGGACTCGAACCATGTGGCGTGCCAGGAGGGGAGTCAGAGCATCTTCTGCCGCAAGGCCTTTGGTAGGGATTTCTTGAGTCATTGTTTGCTGGAATCCAATGGCCGCTGCTAACCGTCTCTCTTGCCTTAGCGTACAGAGTACACCCAGCCGGCAAAGCTGAGTCACAGTCCATTGCAGCACGAGCCCGGCGGTGGTTGACTTGAAATAGTAGGATGACTCACGCAGTGAAGTATTCGAATGCGGCTGCGCCCGTAATATTGCACGGCTCAATGGTACGTCATCAGCCTACGTGAAATTTACCCGCTGCTCTGGTGATCCGAAACCCAGGACGGAGGCGAGATGTGGCCTCGCTGTGCCGACCCAGACTTCGTACACCTGCGACTCGCCTCGAGCGCGCTGTTTCTCGGAGAGCTCGCACCTGTGACGGCAATATCAGGTCTCAATCCACGAGGTCTCTATCTCGAGTATGCAAGACGAAACTTGAGGACTGCAATCCATACGTCGGTGGCGGAGGTTCGGTAGGAAGGACCTTCACAACAGGATGCCACCGTATCGTTTTATCAACCGTAACAGAAGGAACGTGTTCCAGGATGCTTCAGGTGGTCCAGTATTCTCGAAAATTCCAAATGACACTTCCTGCACGATCTTCAACGAGGTAACCTACAACGAAAGCACGTATTGTCCTTTCATACAACAGCGCGGTAGAGTTTCATGTTCAAGGCCACCACCTACAGACAAAAAATACCAGTTCACTCCACCGTGACGTCAAGTGATAAATGTTGACAGGGGCGTCCTTATTGGACAGGGGTATGGTTACATTTTTATGGAATTTAGGATGACATAGAATTTATATAGAGATGGAAGTATTTTCGCATCCCTCGTCAGACAGACAGGACGTCAGTGAAGGGACCGCGGTCAGTCTTTGATGGAACGTTTTTTGAAACCACTGAAGACTACTCGTCGTCCGAAATCATTACCTTCAAGGCAAAGCGCCAAGGCTAGGGAAAAGTAATTTCAGAATCAAAAACTTCCACTTCCAACTTCAAGCTTCATCTCATTTAACGTCTCAAATAAATTTGAAAAAAAATGTATTGCAGTATCAGTATTTTTGTATTTGTATTTCTGCCCTCCCTAAAGTGTATTCCTGTATTTGTATTTCCAAATACTTTTTGCCTCTATTTAAAATGTATTTCCGATACGTATCGCGATACACTTTTACAGATATATTTCAGTATCAGTATTTTAGCTACTATTTTAATGCATCCCAGTATTTGTATTTCCAAATACATTTTTGAGTATTTCTGCCCAACCCTGCTGAGTGCAGCTCTACCAAAGGCTGACTGGCCGGCGTGCTCGGGGCGGTCAAACTCTTCAACAACTTGTACGTCTTCGGACCCACGATACTCAGAAAGACGTCAACTCTGTTGGCGTCTAAAATCTTATTCGCTCGCAGGAATGCGCCAATTCTTTCTTCGTATGCCTCCCAATCTGACTGAGATTCATCGGAAGGATCCACTTGCCCAATCGTGGCCATCCATGGATGCTTCCGAGTCGATACTTTGTGGTCCTTGCACGATTGGTTGAGTCTCCGTCTTAACGGTCCCCGTGGAAGTGCTCATCAGTCTGTGTCACCATCCTTGTCGTCAAGAAGTCGTTGTGTCTTAGATGGGGGGTGCCAGCCGAGTAGTAGCAACAACTCGGGTTTATTGTCAGCCGGTAGTCAGAGCGCGCGTTTCGCTGGTCAAGCACTGCCAGCACGAAAACCCATGAAGCGCTTATATCAAGGCAGGAGGAGGATGAAGGGGGCGGCGCCCTAGCATAGACACGTAGCGATGATCCAGCTATTTGTTTATAGGAATACAAACACTCCAGTATTCGCCAATTTAAAGGCCATCTGTTGGAACTTGAATGTAAATTTCTGTTTTCTTTCTTGAACAACTAAATTCTTTTGTCTCATATTATTTTTTTGTACCGGCAGGATCTTAATTTGCGTATATTTATTAAACCCTCAAAACGCTAATTCATAATTATTACGGTTACATAATGTGTGTGCATTTTAGAAACCGTGTTGTACTGTCTGACTTGTGGAGCATGATCATTAATAACAGATTGTCCCGGTAGCTAGGCAAAAAGGTTAAACAAATATTCAATTTTATTTAACCTTTAAATAATAAATTTAGAGTGATATAAACAAAGCTATTTCTCGGCGTTCTTGTATTAGCATACGCCCTACTGATATCTATGACAATTTTCTGGATCGCGTATCCCCGCTTGGTCGCTGCGGCGCAACTGCGGCCACCGGACGGCCATCTTGTGACACAAAAAATTGACCTTTTGGAGCGTTGCAGAGCCTAGGCGGCAGCGTGTTGAAGACACGTTTTCTGCTCATTCGTCGTCATTCGCCGAAGAGGTTTGTTAAAACCTTATATAAACGCTAAGAATTGCCATTGAGAAATTTTTACGAAAGCGCAGCACCACAGGAAGAAGGCGCAACTCGTCAGACGTAAGTCTCGCCGGTCTCGCGGCATAATCAAAGCTTCATTGGCACGCCGAACTACTGCGTCTCTGCGGCATCGCACGCTTGGATGCTTATCAAGAATCGACGCCGTGGCAATGTTTTGAATGTCGCGCGTAGATGTCTTCTAAATCGCCCAGCTGTTCCAGCGTTCTGGATCACTCAGCAGTTCCGGCGAGTTGCTATCAATAAAGGGTTAAAAAAAATCAGTGATTGCTATTATGCATTATTAACCATGGTGATGTTCCAAATCGACTCGAATGGGTCACGTGGCAGCACAAATAGAGCAACGCTATGGAGCAAAGAAGCATTTTAGAAAGTAAGAGTATGAAACGGCGAGATGCATTTTTTTCGAAACGCGGCCCATTTGGTCGTGTGCAGTCTTGTACACATTACTAAAGAAAAGTAATCGATTACAATGGCTAAAAAGCTCTTGGCTAAAAAGTATTCGATTAGATTACTTGATTACTCGACGGCAAAAGTAATTGGACATTACTTAAAGAAGTAATCGTTACTTTTCCGATTACTTTATTGTGTGAAGACACATCTTTAGCGCTCATAACAATGAACTACTTCCAACCTATATTTCCCATTTTCACAAGTATTGAAGAAGAAAAACTGGCTCCCTCTTCGTGGTCGTTTCACCTTCACAATGCGGACACAAGCACAGAATTCGTTTGAAGACGTTTAATGATTTGGGCGTTCGCCAGTGTGTGTGTGTGTGGGGTGGGGGGGGGGGGGGGAGCGGATAGGGTTCTAGATTTTGTTAAGCTTGAGCAAGGGTTGTTGCTCAAAGTTTGCGTCGCTCATTTTATTATTCTCATGTGGATGAGTTCGCATGTTATACAAAAGAGCACCAGCTCCAGGATTTGAAACGGATCATGTGTAGCATCCATTAGCGGAAGAGATCGCACCGACCACTTCTCAACTCGAAACATTGCTTGTCACAAAAACCACGTAGGGGAAATGGGGAAATATTTCAACTGCCTTTGTTATATTTTGCATCCGCTTTATGCATTCTTCGGTTCTGGTTTTCCTACGGGCTGCGAGTAGGTACCCTAAGCGGGATTTTTTAATTTTTTTATTTCTGTGTGTGTGTGCGTGAGGGGGCTAGTTTGAACGAAGGACTCACAAAGCATTCTGCTTCCTCAAACTTCGTCCTGAATGTCCTTTGTCACGCACTGTGGCTTTCCTGGGGCTTCCCACTCCCAGTCCACACTCGAAAAAACAAAAACAAAAAACAAAAAAAAAAAACGGACATTTTACAGAAACTGTACATAGAAAGAAATCGACCTCGTTTCCTACAGCTCCGCAGAAATCTTTCTTTTTTCCATTCGAAAAAAAAAAAAAAGAAGAAAATTTTAGTTTTGTCATTTTATAAAAAAAAAAAAAAGGCGTGTTCCCGGGGAGGGGGGTCCCGTGGACAAATTGTAACGGTTACAAGTAATTTTATTACTTCAAAAAGTAATCAAATTACTCTTGTGATTACTGCCTAATAAAAGTAATCAACTGATTACAAAATTACTCCAAAAAGTAATCGATTACAAGTAATTTGATTACATGTAATGCGTACGGTACAAGTCTGGTCGTGTGCAATCTGTCGCCGCCGCCTTACCCCCTTCCCCTTTTCCGTCGCCACATGGATCACGCTCGTTTCTGCACCGCGTGTGCCGCGAGTTACAAATACAGTCGTCAGAGTAATGCGTAAAACGCTGTTCCAGAGGCAACTACGTCTTCATGCACGTTGCACTCGCGAAACAAATCCACATGGCGTCGATTCTTGACTGGTACCCAAGCGTGCAAAGCACAGACGCAGCACTTCGGCGAGCCAAAGAAACCTTGATCACATCACGACGCGAGACCGGCGAGACTTGCTTTTGACGAGTTGCTGTCTTTCTTGCGGTGCTGCGCTTTCGTTATAATTTTGACGTGTTCTCAAAGACAATTCTCACGTTTTACAGAAGGTTCTAAAAAACCTCCTGCGAATGACGACGAATGAGCAGGAAACGTGTCTTCAGCACGCTGCCGCCCAGCCTCCGCAACGCTCCAAAAGGTAGTTTTTTTTTTCTTTTTGCCGCAAGATGGTTGTTTGGTGGCCGCGTTCGCGGAGCGGGGAAGCGCGATAAATCAGTTGTCATAGAGATCAGTGGTACACCCCTAAATCACGTGATTGCGATACAGATACCGCCCTTTTCGGTGACGACTATTGCGCATTGGCGCTCACTGCCTGCTAGCCTCACCATGAGCCCACCCACGTCACGTAAAGAAATAAAACTCTCTGCCGTGAAGTGACTATAGTCGGTTACAAGTTAAGAAGGTAGTAGAAGCCCCTCCCCATAAGCGTGATGCGCCCGCTTCAGACGCCTCCGCAGTCGAGAAGATAGTTCGCTGAAAACGCCCCTTCTACTTCAATGGATGGATATTGACTACAGACAGACCTTGTAGCGGGCGGCAGCTTGCGCCACCTAGCCGAGGCAAATTACTCGCTACGGAAGGTTGACGTAAAAAGAAGGCTTCAGTGCAACGAAAATTGTAACTTTTATAAGCAATGCATATATGGTTGTTGGTTTTAGCTTGATAACCTTCCTACTCGAATTAGGTACATTCCGTGTATTTTCTGCGTTTGTTAAAAAAAACCTGCGTTTCGGGTTTTGAAAGTTTCTGCGATTCGCGTTTTAACAATGCCGAAGTCGCCGTTTTCCGTTATGAATCCCAACGTGGAGACAGCGGAATGCGATTCCTCTGATTCTTCTTCGTCAAGAGAGTCTGGTGCAGCCTCGCCGCCTACGCCAAGGCGCCTCTACAAGAAGCATAAGAGCGGCGATGTCCTCAACCGAGCTGCACGGCAGCTGATAATGAACGCGTACGTTCAGGTGCGACACGAACCGCCCGCCAAGCCCGGCCAGCCCGGCCTCACTGTGGAGGAGTCCTGCATCAAAGTCAGCAAGCTGCTTGGCGTTGGTGTACGCACCGTCCTCGAGATTAGGAAGCAGGCGAAAGAAACCGAGGGACAAGTTGTGACACCTTCTCGGAAGCGCCCAGCATGTGAAGGCAAGAGGCGGCGCAAAGTCAGGTACGGCGAGTTCACGTTGTGCGCGCTAAGATCGTGCGTCCACCGTTTCTTTCGACGGAACGAGGTCCCCACGGTCAAGAAGATAACGGCCGAATTCTGCGCGAGCACTGAACTTCCCTCGTTGAAGGCTTGGACTGTGCGTCGCCTTCTCCACGACATCGGATTCGAGCATGACAAGAGGGAACGAAACTCCCGGTTGATTGAACGAGAGGACATAGTCGCCTGGCAGCAGAAGTACCTGCATGAGATCGCACGTCACCGACAAGATGGTCGGAAGATCTTCTACTTGGACGAGACGTGGGTGACAGCAGGGCACACTGTCTCAAAGGTGTGGGTAGACACGACAGTGGCCTCGTCTCACGACGCCTTCATGCGTGGTCTCTCGACTGGCCTCAAGCAGCCATCGGGGAAGGGCCAGCGTCTTATTGTCACCCACATCGGCAGCGATGAAGGCTTCGTCGACGGCTGCCTGGACGTGTTCCGTGGACAAAAAACCGGTGATTACCACGAGGAGATGGATGGCGCCCGCTTCGAGAAGTGGTTCGACGGTGTCCTCGACAAACTGCCGACAGGAAGCGTTATCGTCATGGACAACGCTTCTTACCATTCACGGCGGTTGGAAGCAGTGCCGACGACGAGTTCCCGGAAGGACGACATCCGACAGTGGCTGACGTCTAAGAAAATTTCATGGGACCCCAAGATGGTGAAGAAGCAGCTGCTCGACATTGTGGCCTTGGTGAAGCCACAGCACCTAAAGTATCGTGTGGACACTGCTGCCGAGACAGCTGGCTGCACTGTGGTCAGGCTCCCACCGTATCACTGCGAGTTCAACCCCATTGAACTGATATGGGCGCAGATCAAGAACGGCGTTGCTGCCCGAAACACGACGTTCAAGATTGTCGACGTGGGGAGACTCCTCAACGAAGAAGTTGACAAGGTCACCACTGACAACTGGATTAATGCTGTCAGGCACGTTATTGACATTGAAGCAACGTTCCGACGAGGCGGTGCCACAAGTGCCCACATCCAGCCCATCGTCATCCAGCTGGATGGAGAGGACACCCCATCCGAGAGTGACCTGTCTGGTGTCGAGCCCCTTGACGAAGCTTAAGGCCACCATTATGGAGAAAGCGTGGAACATCTCGGAACACAAAACGGTCCTTTTAAGGACCACTTATTTGCTTTAAGATTGGATTGTTGTTCTTGACCACCACTAACCTCCCGTGTCTCATGTTGTCATTCTTCTCTGCTCGTTGCCGAATAGCATTTCGATATGCAGCCACCAGACAAACTTTTTATTTTTGTTGCGATAATGTCTAAGCTGGTCTATACATTGCACTGTGCCATAAATCACCAGTATAGATTTCAACTTCACGAAAACAAAAGTTTGCAGCCCATCTACGGCAAAGACATCAGATGCCATATTGACCCTTCCCGCTGTCTAAAGATCTTTGCTACGCAGCAAATGGAATTTTGATTGCAAATAAGCTCTTTTTTGTCTAAGAAAAACGACACAACATATCACTGCCAGTGCTCTGCTTTAAAGGATAAATGGGACGTCTGTGGCCACTTACATGACTGAGGCTTCTGGGAATAACAAAGCCGTGTGTTAGCACAGTGGAGAGCGAAATCGCAGTACCAGTACTCTGTTTCTAAGTCTAAAGGGAACGCCTATGGTCATTCACATGACCGAGGCCCCTCTGAAAACAACAATAATGTGAGCCAGCACTGTGGGAAGCTAACTCTTAATGCCAATGACCTGTTTCGAAGCATAAACTGGACGTCAGTGGCCATTCACAGGACCGAGGCCACTCTGAGAATAACAATAACGTGCATCAGCGCTGCGGGCAGCTAACTCTAACTGCCAGTGACCTGTTTCGAAGCATAAACTGGACGTCAGTGGCCATCCACACGACCGAGGCCACTCTGAGAATAACAATAACGTGCATCAGCGCTGCGGGCAGCTAACTCTAACTGCCAGTGACCTGTTTCGAAGCATAAACTGGACGTCAGTGGCCATCCACACGACCGAGGCCACTCTGAGAATAACAATAATGTGCATCAGCGCTGCGGGCAGCTAACTCTAACTGCCAATGACCTGTTTCGAAGCATAAACTGGACGCCAGTGGCCATCCACACGACCGAGGCCACTCTGAGAATAACAATAACGTGCATCAGCGCTGCGGGCAGCTAACTCTAACTGCCAGTGACCTGTTTCGAAGCATAAACTGGACGTCAGTGGCCATCCACACGTCCGAGGCCACTCTGAGAATAACCATAACGTGCATCAGCGCTGCGGGCAGCTAACTCTAACTGCCAGTGACCTGTTTCGAAGCATAAACTGGACGTCAGTGGCCATCCACACGACCGAGGCCACTCTGAGAATAACAATAACGTGCATCAGCGCTGCGGGCAGCTAACTCTAACTGCCAGTGACCTGTTTCGAAGCATAAACTGGACGTCAGTGGCCATCCACACGACCGAGGCCACTCTGAGAATAACAATAACGTGCATCAGCGCTGCGGGCAGCTAACTCTAACTGCCAGTGACCTGTTTCGAAGCATAAACTGGACGGCAGTGGCCATCCACACGTCCGAGGCCACTCTGAGAATAACAATAACGTGCATCAGCGCTGCGGGCAGCTAACTCTAACTGCCAGTGACCTGTTTCGAAGCATAAACTGGACGTCAGTGGCCATCCACACGTCCGAGGCCACTCTGAGAATAACAATAACGTGCATCAGCGCTGCGGGCAGCTAACTCTAACTGCCAGTGACCTGTTTCGAAGCATAAACTGGACGTTAGTGGCCATCCACACGTCCGAGGCCACTCTGAGAATAACAATAACGTGCATCAGCGCTGCGGGCAGCTAACTCTAACTGCCAGTGACCTGTTTCGAAGCATAAACTGGACGTTAGTGGCCACCCACACGTCCGAGGCCACTCTGAGAATAACAATAACGAGCATCGACATATCTTGCTATGTTTCGTCGACAAGATCTTGGTTTGGTTAGGGGTGCGCTGCTTAGTTGGTGAGCAAGGGTACGGGTACATGCACGGGGGCACGACCACCCTTACACGCTGCTGCGAAGCGGCATGTACGGGTGGGCTGGGTGGGTCCACATCTTTCTAATGAACTGCTGGAGACTGTCGCCGCAAAGCGTCGTGAACTGGGTCGGTCGGATAGTTTAATATGTGCTTCAGTGATAAACGCACAACAAAATGTTCCTACAGCGTGAAATTTTTGTGTCGATGAAACTTCACAGCACAGTGTGGCAGTATCAATGAAACGAGTCGTAAAAAGTTGATGAAACGTGTCGATGAAACAACAGGGACCCTTCTTTCCAATGGTTCCATGGAGGCTCTGACAATGAGGACTGCAAGGTTGCCTCCAAGAAGCTCAATGATTTTACACGAGTCTGTCTTTGCCAAGGTAGACCAGAAAGACGATGGCAGATTCTGAAGAGCTCGTTCGCGGCTACGGCCTGGTATGATCCAGAGATAAACATACATCAGAAATGCAATTAGGCGGTTTGAGCTGCTGCTTGATTCAAACATTGTTGATTTTATTGTTATATAAAGACAAATCATTCTGCCACCTGCATTCGGACCAAGATCAAGAGTATTCGGTATGTTTTCAATTCTTGATTTAAACAAATATTTTGCATATAAGAAAGCCACAATTCATGAAGCAGGAAGCTGCCCTTGAAATCAATTTTTATTGACCATACTTTTCATATTTTACAAATTATTAAACCAACGCTCCTATCCAGTATTGTGGACACATTTTCCTTCTTAAGTAAATTGGAAAAATTGGTGCGTGTTTACCGGTAATACCTCAGGCCGCGACGCAAAGCGAGTGGAGGTACGGGCGTCACGTACCCGGGTTTCGAAGCATAAACATACGACTGAGAGCGCCTCGAGAGCAAGCAGAATGTTCGGAAGCATTTGAGAGAACCGAATCTGCTTCCCTCAAATTCTCTGGTATTTCTTCCAAAAGAAGACATCAGCCTCTTAACGTCCAAAACAATATCAATTGAATGTTTGTAACATACGCATCACTGGCTTTATCATTTGTGTGCCACCTGTATGTAACAGCTCATTATTGCGAACGAGGGTGTACCCGCGGGTACTATCGCAATCATAGATTACCGTGCAGCCGATTGCGACGCGGAAACTTGAAAAGGACGCCACGTTTCAAAGATGAATGCATACTGCTTCGAAAGCGTCATTTCAGTAGACAGACTATTTATTAACGCCAGCAAAGGTACGGTCGAAATTGGGTAAAGACACTTACTGTGTTCGCGGTTCACTTATGCCCCTCCCGCACAGCCCACTACACTTATAAAGAAGAGTTTGGTGACCGCTGCATTTTAACGTCGCTCCACGGAAACCACTGCGAAGAAAAGCCGATGCCTTCACGATGTTGAGGCGCAACCCGAGGCACAGAAGCAGACGGCGTTCGACGTATGTACGATGCTAGGCCTTACTCCCGCATCGAAATTTTCGATGGCAATGCTATCGCTCGATTCGCACGCTGTCGCGCAGAACCTATTGCGAATAAAAGTGGACGCGGTTACGACTTAGCGACGTATGCTCGGGTAAGTCGGGTAAGTGAAAAACCGCATTAAAAACAGAATAATTGCTGCAAGATACTCGAGTCGTAGAAAATCTGCCCGGCAGCCATGTTGAAAATATTCATTTGCCAGAACAAGATTGGTTCGGGCAGGTCGTGACGTCACGGAAACAACGGGACGTGATTGGTGGCGGAGGAATACAAGATTCCCTTTGAGGGGCTTTTGCCGCTACCTTCTTGACTTGTAACCGACTATACACTCTAAAAATGGTCACGCATAGCAAGCGTGACGCAAAGCGATTTTTTGCACGCTTGTTCTAAGCGTGGTGTTTTTCAACGCTTAGAATTCACGCCCCCTAAGCGTGAACTGCGCATATGTTTAACGCTTGCAGGCGTGACGCAAAGCGATTTTTTACACGCTTGTTCTAAGCGTGCTGTTTTTCAACGCTTAGAATTCACGCTCCCTATGCGTGACCTGTGCTATGGTTTAACGCTTCGCAGGCGTGAGGGGGCCCTTGTGTTTAGACGCTTATTACAGCGTGCGTTTTCTCCACGCTTAGATAATGGCGCCTACTAGGCGTGTGAAATGCGCGTTGCGGTGGAGACCTCTGGCCGTGGGCATTGAGCTTTCCCGCATTTAGTATATCGTCCCAATAACTAAGATTATTGGTACGGCATACTAAATGCGAGAAAGCCCAATGTCAGCGGCCAAAAGTTTCAACCACGACGCACATTTCACGCGCCTAGAAGGCGTCATTATTTGAGAGTGGAGAAAACGCACGCCCTAATAAGCGTATGAACACACGGGCCCCCATGCATCATATTGTTATCGGATATCGTTATAGGAGCTCAGAAACGATCTACTAAATGTCTCTAAGTACTCCTTTAGGCGAATTGAGTAGTGCAGGAAAGATCAACGTGCTGCTTTATGTATAATTACGCACATATACGAATGGCAGTTGTGAATCATGTTACGCCTGGTACATTGCGCTAAGTAGCTGCAAGCTGTTCACAGCTGTGCATCTTGTATAAAGATTTTAGGAAATTTATTTTTGGCGTCTAAAAACCCCAAAAAAGAGAAAGAGAGGGAGAGAGAGAGAGGGATCTTGTTAGGCTCTAGTTACAAGAAGGAACACTCCAAAGGGAACTAAATAGAAAAAGGCAAACACATTTCAGCTTCGGGGCTAAACTCTTTATTTGAAATCTTTTTTTTTTTTTTGGTACAAATAAGCCACTAAAAAGTATAATGCCCACTAACTGCTAAGAACTGCCACAACTATGAGTATATTGAAACAAATATGAATGAATGTCAATATTTTGCATTTTTAGCGGGTTTGAATCAGGATATATTTTTCAGTAAATGTTAGAAAAATATCAATATATAAGTCATTGCCATATGTTTTGCAGCTACGCAGTGATAATTGTGTGGTGTCATACTTCTTTGCGGTTCGTTTTCTACAACATACAGCAATTGGTATATTAGAAAAATTGTGCTTTGTGGCAAGTCTGTGATTTTCTAAAAGAAGTTAACCGCAGAATAAGAAGGAGGTTTTTCCTTCTAAAA
This sequence comes from Ixodes scapularis, assembly GCF_016920785.2. NCBI lineage: Eukaryota > Metazoa > Arthropoda > Arachnida > Ixodida > Ixodidae > Ixodes > Ixodes scapularis. The sequence continues at coordinate 129,796,124 of NW_024609868.1, read as the reverse complement.
ATGGTTCGTAACAAAACACAACCAGTTTAAACAACGTCATCACTTCGCTAACAAAGGTCAAACTGGCATAAATATTAAATGAGTTCAAATGAGCAAAGTGTTGACTTTGTTACGGAAGTTAACATTTGCTAACAAAAATTGAATTGGCGCGTGATGACTAGATTTAGTTTTGGAGCATTCGACCACGTGGCACTTGCCATTTTTTTCTACATATCATAGATTTTTCATTATTAAGGGCGGCCCTTTCATTCACTTGCTAGAGCGATTAATATTTTGATGTACATAACTCCCCTCCAACCATTCCTCAAAAACAAGTACGAAAAAAAAAAGAAAAAAAATTTGTGCGAGCAAAAAGTGCAACTTTGAGAGAAGATCACGCAACCTTTTCTGCGCCCACGCTACCTCAGACCTGCTTGCTGGTTTCACTACTCTCTGTACAAAAACCAAGCAGCTGCCCAAATGCTGCTGGGTATGTTACGCTTTTTTAAGTAGTAAACACAGAGGCATAGCACCAGCGCTTTCTCGAGTGACGTGTCTGGTTGCAGGCCGATTTCATTTCGTGGTTCGTTGACGCAGATTAGCCGTCTCGTTTCGCGTTACACAATGCAGGGTCCCAGAATATCCGTCGGTGCAACCTGTTGACAATAAGATTAAGATATTATGGCCTAAAGAAAACTTAGTATTACAAATATGGCTATAAACACTTGAACGTTCACATTGTCCACGTTGCACTAACTGAAACGCTCATAACAGACTGTTCTTAGTTCGTAAAGCTGTGTAACATTAAGTGCACTTTGAGCGTGCTTGAAGTATTCTCCAGTGTGTCGAACCGAAGAAAATACGGGTTCGGTTACGGTTCAGGTTCACGTAAATTTATTTTGTTCCGGTTCAGTTCCGGTTCGATTAATTCGATCCGCGAACCGGTTCGCGAACCGGTTCGGAAATTATAAATGACAAATTGCAACATCAAAATAAATTACAAATAAAACATCTGAAATCAGCACATACGAAACGGGATACATCGTAGTGTAAGGCTCAGGGGTTTCTACCAGGAATGGTTTCTTTATGTGCACTCAAAGGTTACCTCACCGACGTTTACGCATTCGGACTTCATCTAATTGGGTCCGACGCAGTAGCTGTAAACTACGCGACCTCCTTACAAACCCACTTACAAGTAGAACTCGCTAACTATCCCGCCACCTCGGCGTGTAAGCAATTGAAGGAACAGTGGGGAGAAAATACAGCTTTCTTTATTTGAACTAGCCTTCGGTAACTCAAATTAGACCCTTAAAGAAGTTTTCATTAAACAAGATACGGAATATGAAAAACACTTCACCGAACGCAACGCCAGAAGGACGTAATAGGATAAATATTAAAATAGAAGAGTTCGCTGTCTCACAAATATGTTAGCTTCTAAGTGCCTATACGAAACCGAATGCATTATTATCAAACTCCACAGCCTTTTCTTTTCTCGTCCCGATGGAAGCAAGCTTCAAGAACTCGCGCGTTCTAGAAACGTGTTATGAAATGAGCACACAGCAGCATTTAGGATTTACGAGATTGTAGGAAAATAAAATCCCGTGACGCGATTTTTTTTTTTTTTTTGCATAGCCTTTCAATTTTTTTTTTCCGTGAAAGCCGCGACCACCGCAATACTGGTTCCTATGTCAAGATTCATGGATGCAGCGTTTATATTCCTAAGACTGAGTGGAGAAGAAAAATATGTAAGCGAGGTGTGTGTCAGTTGACGGCACTTAAAAAACAAATGGCATTGATAGCACATTCATTGTCAACAGCGCGTGGCCGAACCGTTTTGACATGAGCCGGTAACCGTTATTTTTTTCCGGTTCGGGTTCATCGCGATAACAATATAACGGTTCGGGTTCGGGTTCAGTTCCGGAAAAAATACCGGTTCAGTTCCGGATTTCGGTTCGGTTCGGTTCCGGTTCGACACCCTGGTATTCTCTTTATTGCGAAAGTGATCTACTCGCCGCTGAAATCAATGCGTTTTTTTGCTAGCGTCACAAAAAAGCGTCATGCCGACGCGGTACGGTTATGCCGACGGCGACGCCGCTCAAACTAACTTGATATTTCTGCAAAGCTTTATCTCAAAGAAACGATTGCGTTGAGACCGATCAAAACCAAAATGAAACATGCCTGCAAGCACCGGCACATGCAAAGATTCACGCGGCTGCCTCTGATGTTACTTCGATTCTTTGCGTCTCCTTCACCGCTGCGACCCTTTTCCTCCTACAATGCAACGCTGTGTACCCTTTTCCTTCTTTCCTGCTGTCACCCTTTTTCCCTTGCCACATTGCCACGTACCCATTTTGTCCTTCACCCATATTCTGGGTGTTCGTCGATTCCGAACCGTAAACTTTCAACACGGGAGACCGACGCAGAGGCGGGACTTCAGGCAAAATATGCTTTTGAAGTTTTTTGTGACAGCAATGCAACACTTGGAATAACAAGCTCACCTCTGTACTGCAGTGTCTACAGCCGAGACCAAACTCGCCCGACTACCTCAACGACGCCCCAACATGCAGGGTTCATTCCTTCACCTTTCCAAATAAACAACATTTGTTTCAATTACGCGCTCAATCACAAGCAGCAAAAACGGTTTCCTAGATGTGGCAGTTATGTTGAAAAGCACAACGCTTCAAGAAAAGCAACACGATGAAGACTGTGCTAGTTGATACTTGCGCTTTCACAACGAAAGAAAAAGAAAACAGCGGATTAAGACAGTAATGGGGGACAAACGAAAACAGGGTTCTTACCCAATAATTGCTGTCTTCCATGAATAGCTGGCGAATGGCCGCTGTAAAGGCACCAGCCAAATGGGAAGCCCTTTCCTTGGCTGGCCATTCAGGTCCGTCTCCCACATGAATTCGGGGCACTCGCACTCGCTTTGTTTGCAGCGACCCCGCGGTACTCCACGCACGTCAAGTGCGGTAAACATGGCACACTGTGCCCGAACTCACGCGCCGTCTCTCGCTAAATCACGCAAGTCGCAGTCAGTCAAGCTGGCCCAGCCATCAGCCACAGCCACAAACAAGGCGTGTCGGGAACTGACTGAGCGAGCCAGGGAGCAACGGAAACAGCGTAACGGCTTTCTCGCTTTTCCCGCCAAAAAGAGGACGCATGCGCCCTCTGTGCTTCCAGGAAAAGAAAAAAAAAAAAAAAGAAAAGCTCACATTAACAAAAAGGCACGCGCAAGTGGATCTTCAGGAGGGTCAACCCATTTGGATATATATTAGCGTGACGATGAATGGATGCGCGCGCGTTTCTCCGAAAATCTAAGCGTGTGTTTTGCGGTCGTCACGCTAACGCTGTTGATCACGTCCGAAAAAAAGACTGAGCGGGGTTCCTTGGACTGCTTTAACGCTTGGACACAGAAAACAAACGCTTATTCTCGATCACGTGGTGCTTAAAACGTCATTCCCGTCGTATTGACGTCGGTTCCACGCTTGAAACTCGCGGTTAGCGTGAGGTTCAGCGTGACAGTTTTTAGAGTGTAGTCACCTCCGCCACTCGCTACCGTAATCCTTGTTGCACATGTACATAGGTATTTTTTTTCTTGTTAATTTGGGTGTTTGCAGGCCACCTGGTACGGGCCTTCAGCACCTCTGCTGTATCCTACGTCTACCCAGGGCCGGGGATAAATTAAATGAAATGAAAAAGTATGAAGTAATTCGTTGACTTGAGTGCGTGACGTTATTGTAGCGCCTCTGTGGGAGCGAAATCTGACGTGCTGGTTTCACCAATCAAGTCTGGTTTACGTCGCCATCTTGAGCAGACAACGCAATTTCTTTTAGTGGTTACTTACAGTGACGCATTTGTAGAATTCAAAGGGAAGCTCCCCGGGAAACGAAAATCATGTTGTTGTTTTTTTTACGCCAATAAATGAATCCGACCGATCAAACGAATATAAGCGTGGGCTATACATGTAATAAACGACAAGGATTCCACAAAATACATGTAGATACATCCCTCGTTAGATGTCCTTTAATCACACTAAGGCGCTTAGAGTAAAACAGACGACTGGCCTGTGATCTGGCGAAAGAACTATATGGTGCAAGAGTGTAAACGTACATTCTAAAGCTAGGCATTAGCCCTGCATACTCATGCTTCTGATGACGCAAACATATTTATAGCGTAGATTTGAATTTCTGTATTATTTTATGACCTCCAAATTCCAAATCAATCAAAGCATATAAGAGTCTGTTCCGCCTTTGTAAGGCCGAATGTACAAAAAACTAGAAATTCTCGTTGCAATATTAGCAAATAAAAAAAAACAAAATCTACAGCCGTGTCTTCGTCGACTTGTTATCTGCCTTTGCGCTCCCCCAGAAACGTGAAGGTCCCGGGTCGGGCGGCGGTCTTGGTGTCCCACCCGTGGACACGCGGGTAGATGAGAGGCATGAGCTGCGTGCAGCTCTCCGACACGCCGGCCCTGTAAGTGACGAAGCCCGTGTCGAAGACCTCGATGCGTGCCGGGCTCTCGGACCTGAACTGCGGCCACTGGACCGCCTTCGACACCGCGGGAAGAGACCTTCGGCAGAGCGGACAATGACAATGAGACCAGAGAGCTCAGCTTTCTATTGGGGAAGAATAGAGAGCAAGTGAAACTATATGAAACCACGCGGGTAAAATAAATTTCACCCATTCTAAATAAATCGCGCAACCGCGTTTTTGTTTGATATAACAGTTAAAATTGCCCCGAGGGTGTGGACAGGTGCTGCATTTGTTATGTCAAAATATCAAAGGAAAGTCTAATTTTCTGTTTAAAGTCGAATATAAAATTCAAATATTTTGTATAGGGTAATATAAATGTAATAAAATTTCATGGAAAGTAAAGTGAAAAGGCTATTGCAGGCTACAAAAGCTTTTGAGTAGACAAAAAAAAAAGAATAGCAAACTCTAAATACTTTTTGTTCTTCCCATTTTTATTTTTGTTAAACGAAACGTTACATAGGCTCACAACAGATATCTTTAGTTTCGCGTAACCTTCACATCGATTCAAGGGAAAGGTTCGGTTTTTATTCGTAACATCCGCTGAATGCAATCCTCAAATGCTTTCGCAAGACAAACACGGTACACAGACACACTGCTCAGGTAAATGCAGTCGCGTAACGTACAAAACTGATATTTACGATTTATTTAATATGAATGCGTGGTATTTATTTGAGCACAGTTTACTTGGAACAAATATTATGTATAGCAGGGGCGCCAGTAACTTCTTGAGTACTATTATTCTTCATAACGCTTTGCACGATCAAGATGAAAATTATAATAATCCACATGGAATTTATTATCGATTGCACTAACGACAAGCATATAGAGATAGTTCAGTACGTATACTAAGCAGTAGTCTTATGTGATCATGCTTGAACCTTGCCAAATTTTTGAAGAATCACTAGGGCTCGGCACTTCACCGATTAACCTGCCGATTAACCGTTTAATGCTTAAATCGGTTAAATTTTGACAAACAAACAAAACAAATAAAAATTCAACGCCTTCACCACGCAAACGAGGACGAGTACAACTGTATATGAGGGCAAACTTTAGGTGAAATCTTGAGCTAAAGTAAATTGGAGGGGCGAGATTTGTAACTCCAAATCATGTGGAAAAGGTCATACGTGTCCCAGCTACGTCAACGCTGTGCGAGTGTCCGTTCAGCGCAGCAGAGACTATTGTGAACAATCGGAGGAGTTCGCTATTGCTGGAGAATATCAACACACATTTTTGCCTCCACGGCTGGAGTAATAATTTGTGAGGGTGGGTGTCTTTGGACTATTCCCGACTATACATCAAGGATGACTTAAAATCCAAAATTTTTTATTGTGCCGTTTATCGTATTTCAGCAAAGGCAACAAAAGTTAATTTTGAACACGGGTGAAGTCAGCGGAAAGGGTAGAAAACTCTAGAAGAATACAGGAAACGGGACGGGACTCTGAACTCGCGACTCATCCAAAAGAGAAGAACAAACAAGATGACATATATCGGACAGGCGCATGCTCATGGCGCAAGAACTCAAGGGCGTGAGGCAATGATTTCAGCTCATAAAAGCGTTTAAGAACGATACTTCTTTTTGAGATAGCGCTACTGAAGGCTTGCTCACACAGCGCTCCCCAAACATCGTATAATAGACGCCTCGTAAAGTTTTTCAGGAGAGTGTTCCCTTATATATAAACCGATGATAGTGCTAGCCAGTTAGATTGCGAAAACAAGCTTGAGAGTGCAGGGGTGAATGACCCCCACCGTTGATCTGAGATAGTGTGCCTGACGTTCTTCTGTTTAGAGTCATACCATCATTTGCAGTACCAATGCCGACAGACCGCGCTCACAGGGAAAATACAAACAAATTGTCGAGAACAAAATGTCGCCGTAGAGCAATCAGCGCCACGAGCGCTTGCAGGAATACGCTCTTTCGCGCGCTTCAGAACAAAAGAAAAATAAGCATTCGGAACAAAATGGCCAGATGTCACCACCCCAAGAAGAGCGCACATGAAAGCACCCTAATCTAAGAGGCAGGTTATGCTCTCGTAGCCTATCAATGATGCACCGTCCAGTCTGTCCAACATACGTCCTACCACATGTTATAGGGATGATGCACACTATGCAGAAAGCACAAGAGGGGTAGTATATATGTTTCTTCTTACATTTCTGTCGGGAAACTTTGCACAAGTTTAAGTCCACTTAGGAACAGATTTCTGTCGTTTTTGAGGTGCTGAAAATACAGCTGGAACCACATATGTTAGGCTACTTCTTTTAAGTTATGTATTCTACAGTTCCCTACCTTTTTTCGCTGATTTTAACCGTGTTTAATGATTACAAACTAGCCGAGCTCACCATTCTTCTGCAATTATTACTTTTCAAGATGTATTATGCACGGGAATGAACGAAACCGATTGATCGATTAGTTAATCGATTAATGTAATCGGGTTAAAACATTTATTCGACGCCCAGCCATAATAATCAAACTTTCAAGGTGACGACAAGCTCTTCAGACTCTTTATACTAGCCTCTCAGCGTAACATCGGTCATGCCAGCTTATTAAATCCAGGTGTTGTAGCCGCGAGCGACGAGGCAGAGCCAGAGTGACGACCAGCGTAGACTGTTTGTTCAGCACGCCAGTGCGTAACCAAAAGAACACGGAGCATACGGCTCCCAGCGCTTATATAGAGATAAGCGACGCACTATCAATGTGACGTCATACGCGATGCGCTTCGCAAGATACTACACTCCTCCCCAGAAATTTTGTTTACACAATGTTAGGGCGTGTACCAATCGGGAGGTTTTCTTGCACGAGCACTGCGTCGAAGAGTCTGTGCCCCTTGAGGAGAGGCCGGTTCTCGGAGAGGTGACTGCGGTGCGGAACCTTGGCGGGGACTTGCATTCCGCTGACCCAAGGGGGCTGAGTCTTCGGGTGGCTCTGGCGGTGCTGCAGCCGCTTTCGGAGACTCCAACGCAGGAAGAGGAGGACTCGTAGCAGACGCCTCCGGCACACGGTCTGGAATCGAACTGGGTACCACACATGAAGGCTCCCGGGACCCTTGTTCGTCACTTTCAAAATAACGAGGACGTAAATTTTCTGCATGCACAAACCTGGTCCCGCGTCCCACACGCACAATGTACGTAACGGCACTGCACCTTTTCTCGATGACCCCAGGTAGCCACTTTGCCTCCCCCGGACGAAGGCCTTGAACTATTACTCTTTCGCCCTCTTCGAATGACCTCCACGGCCCTCTTCTGTCGTCAGCTTGGCTCTTGATCTTGGAGAAACGATCTGCTATACGTCTCTCCAGATCTGGCTGTAGCAGGGTCAGGCGGGTGCGGGGCTTCCACGACAGGAACAGTTCAGCAGGCGTTTGCCCCGTTGTCGTGGTGGGGGCGTTCCGGTACCTGAATAGAAACTGGTCTATACGGTGTTGTAGGGTCTTCCTGACGCCCAAAGAGTTTTCGTCGAGAAGCTGTCGCAGAAGATCCCGTTTGACCGTCTGGACGCATCTCTCGGCACTTCCATTTGATGCCGGATGGTACGGAGGTGTCCTGGTATGACGCACTCCGTTCCTGAGCAGAAACTCTGTGAAGTTCTTCGCAGTGAACTGCGGCCCGTTGTCCGTAACGACCTCCTCCGGAAGGCCATACGCCGCGAACACACTCCGAAGCTTTTCAATAGTCTTTTCTGCCGTTGTTGAACTCATCACGAACACCTCCACCCATTTGGAGTGTACATCCACCAGCACCAAAAGCCATTGGTTGTCTGTGAATGCAAAATCCAGGTGGATTCGTTGCCATCTGCGGCTCGGCCAACCCCAAGTTTGTAGTGGGGCCTTCGGTGAAGCGTTTTGCGTCAACTGACAGGTACTGCAACTTTTAACAACACATTCAATGTCTTGTGTTAACCGAGGCCACCAGACATAGCTACGCGCGAGCATTTTCATGCGCGTAACTCCGGGGTGACCTTCGTGCATAAGCGCTAACACTTGTTTGCGCAAGCGGCGAGGGACAATCACACGATTTCCCCACGTAACGCACTGCTGATCTACGGACAGCTCATGCCGGCGGACGAAGTACGGGGACAATTCACTGTCCGTTACACGCGTAGGCCCACTCCTCGTGTACATCAACACTTTCGATAACACCCTATCAGTGCTCGTTCCCTTTTGGATCGCGTCAGCAGACAAGGGAAGTTCATCGACAACTGAGAAGAAATGTACATAATCTGAAACATCCTTATCATTCGGCAACGGCAACCGCGACAGCGCGTCAGCGTTTCCAATATCGCTGCCTTTACGATACACCCATTTGTAATCGTATGCCGCTAGCAACAAAGCCCAGCGTTGCATGCGTGCCGCTGACATCACTGGAACAGGCTTGCCGTGCGCCAGAAGGCTAGCTAATGGCTGGTGATCTGAATCAATGACGAAACTACGCCCAAACAGGTACTTGTGAAATTTCTTGAGCCCATAGACAACGGCGAGAGCCTCTTTTTCGATGTGAGCGTACCCTTGCTCTGCTTTGCTCAGTGCCCTAGACGCGTATGCAATTGGCTTTTCATCTTTACCATTCTTATGAAACAGAATGGCGCCTACGCCATACGCTGACGCGTCACACACAAGCCCAATCTCTTTTTGTTGGTCGTAGTATTTCAAAACATTCTCGCCCGTTAGCCACGTTTTACTTTGCTGAAATGCTTGTTCTGCCTGAAGTGACCACTTGAAACCTTTTTTCTGGTTTACTACGTCATACAAAGGCCTTAGCTTGGCGGCCATGTTAGGAACGAACTTCCCATAGAAGTTAAGCAACCCCAGGTAGGCCCGCAACTGTGATTCCTCCTTTGGTGACGGCGCCTCCATTATTGCCTTTACTTTTTCATCTGACGGGCGTATGCCCTTTTCATCAAGAACGTGCCCCAAGTACGAGACCGACGTTTGAAAGAACCTGCATTTTTCTTTCTTTAACCGTATGCCCCTGTCCTGAAACCGTGACAGAACACTTCCCACCTTTTGGAAACACTCATCAAACGTAGCTCCAGCTACCAGCACGTCGTCCAGATAGCACGCTACGCGATCCAGCCCTTTTAACACGTCATCCATGACTGCCTGAAATATCGAAGGTGCACTCGTTATGCCATAGGGTAAACGCGTGTACCTGAACAACCCCAAGTGTGTGTTGACCACGACTAGTGACTGCGCCTGCGGATGCAATTCCAGCTGCTGATATGCCGTAGATAGATCAAGCACAGTAAAATATTTGCACCCGGCCATTTTTGCAAACAGATCGTCCATGACGGGAAGGGGGTAATGATCCGTTCTAAGGCATGGGTTTAGCGTCACTTTAAAGTCACCACACACTCTGACCTGGTTGTTCGGTTTAGGCACGACTACTAGTGGAGTCGCCCATTCACTTTTCTGAACAGGTACTAGCACCCCTGTTTTTACGAGATTCTGCAATTCGGACGACACTGCTTCCCGAACCGCAAATGGAACCGAACGCGCTTTACAAAAGACTGGTGTACTACCCTCTTTAAGCACTAATTTAATTGCACTGTTCTTGATTAGGCCAAGGGTAGGCTCAAAAAGCTTAGCGTACTTTTCAAGCAACGCCGTTACCTTGTCCAAGCAAACCCCATGCACACTAGACCAGTCCAACTTAAGGGCCACCAGCTAGTCACGTCCAAACAGCACAGTGTTGGTATTCTCGTTTGTCTTCACGACAATTAACGGGAGCTGCTTACGCTGACCGTTGTGCTCTACCGAAACGGTTAGCTTCCCCGTTACCGAGAGTGGAGTACCCCCGTAAGCTTTTAGCTTTAGACTGCATGGCTCTTTCGGTAGACTGGGCCAGTATTTCTTATACAGTGCCTCTGGTAATATTGATACGGATGCCCCCGTGTCAATCTGCATGCGGACATTTCTCTGCTCAATTTTCAGACAAATTTCGTAAAGTCCGGTGCGCCCCTCACAGGAGTAGATATTGTGCAACACCAGTTCACCCCCGTCACTGTCCTCAGCTATATTGCGTTCGCAGCGTCTCTGCTTTTATCCTTGCACATTTTCGCTAAGTGTCCAACACGTTTACAAAAATGACAACGATACTTGCGAAATTTGCAACTAGACGCTTCATGCGCTGAACCGCATCGGAAACAGTCCGGCGATTTCGTCGCTCTTGCCCCTGCGGGTACTGTAGCCGGTACCTCCCTCCGGCGCGGTGGGCGTTTCCCGCTGTCTGGCTTGTGGCGAAGAGCGCTGACGGTCTCTTGCCCCACGCTGGGCTGCAAATCCCGGCTTTCCTGGCTGGCCAACTCGATACTCCTTGCGATATCGCAGGCGTTTTTAAACGTTAACTTGCTTTTCTTCAGCAACTCAGCTTGAGTTCCTCTGTCACAGAGCCCGGCCACGAAACGGTCGCGAAGAGCCTCGTCCAGAAACGCCCCAAAGTCGCAGGACGCCGCCAACCGCTTCAGCTTATACCGCGAAAGCTGCCACCGTTTCGCCTTCTTGCTGGAAGCGACGGTTAAATCTGAACCGCTCTGCAATGACAGAGGGCTTTGGTACGTAGTGCCCTCGCAGGGTCTGCACTAGCTGTGCATATGTCTTGTTTTCCGGCTTTTCCGGTTCCAGCAAAGTTTTTAGAGTTTTGTAGGTTTTCTTTCCAATTGCCGTTATGAACACTGACACCGTCAGGTCGTCGCTCACCTTCGAGGCTTTCAGGAAGTGTTCGAACCTCTCCACGTAGGACTCGAAGTCTTCGTCGCCGTCCTCGATGAACTGGTCGAACCTTCCAATCGTCGCCATCCTGCCAGTCTCTTCGCAGCCTGCTCCGGGACCGCCGCTAGTGGCTTCTTGCAACCCGGCGGAATCCTTTATCCCATCCTCGTCGCCAGTATGTTGTAGCCGCGAGCGACGAGGCAGAGCCAGAGTGACGACCAACGTAGACGGTTTATTGAGCACGCCAGTGCGTAACCAAAAGAACACGGAGCATACGGCTCCCAGCGCTTATATAGAGATAAGCGACGCACTATCAATGTGACGTCATACGCGATGCGCTTCGCAAGATACTACACCAGGAATATGAATATCTTGTCTCCACGACAAATGTCCGAAGTATTTTTGTGTTAGGGCTAGTTCCCAATTAGGTGTCACGGCTATGGCATAGTCAAACAAAGCATGAATATTGTTTTGACTATTTTTCCACCCAATGCACGAGTGTATTTTTTCTGGAAATTGTATTAAATACAATATTTGCTTGTCGTTTCTTGGTTTTGATGGCTATACTCATTTAGGCATTCCTAACTTTGTTGATAAATGTTCTTATTTTTCGAATATTCCAAACTCCTTTAGGATATCTAATCGGCGTGAACTGAACCGTGGACCCTAATGCCGTTGATAGGATAAAATATTATTACCAACAGTAAAAACCGGGAACTGCAGTCCCGACTTTGAGAATAAGTAGTGTGGACGCCGGCTTAATTTAACTTCAGTTCTTACAGTGAGTCACCCGATGTAATTCACACGTTCCCCCATAGCCTATACTTCGTTTCAGCTTCCGTCCGAGCGCAGTCAAAGGCTGAGGGACGGTTCGCAACTTCGAGAAGAGCATTCCTACGCACCACAAAGTAGTGCGCAAAAGTAATATTTTTAATATAATTGTTTTGTGCGTAAATATTGCACAACATTCGAGATGTGTACTGCAGAGAATGATTTGCAACGAAAGGAATTAAATATCTAAGTTTATGTTTTTATTGGCATATGTAAATGCATGTGGTTTGGTGAAAACGCGTACGTCCGCTGTCAACACGGCTGCAGCGCTCGGTTCTTCTGTGTCATTTCGTTCCCATAATGGCCGAATCATGTGCTTCGCTGCTTTCCTCACCGGGTCGCTGCAGAACATCCTTTCGCAAAGGCACGTTTAGGCGTCAGGCGCGAGCGGTCGTGATGAATGTCTACTTTCAAATTCGGCAGGAGACTCCGACCGCGTCGTACCGCGAATGCGTTGTAAACAAGAAAAGCGTCCGGGCCACTACAATTCACTGATACGCGGCGAAAACGGGGCACACCTTTACCTACCGACCACATTGAACGCCGAGAAGATGGTGAAAAGGACTACGTCTCGAGCCCTCGTATATCCAGACATTACAAGGAAACATCAACGGCCGGGTCATCGGGCACCTGGCAATGTGTATTTACATTTTGAAACTATGCCGAAATGCCAGACAGGTGGAAAGCTCGGACACAGACGGCAGCGGCAAGATTACGTACTGACATTCCCTGTGATTAAATTTCAGAACGTGAAAGGACTCCTTTTAAACCTGCAGCAGGCGATACCGTTGATACACCCGTAGCAGACGAAATACTTGGCGAACGCGGGCGGCGCGGACGACCAGCGGCGCAGCGGAGTGATACAAAAGTGCAGGCAAGATCGCGTGACCGATTGCCGGCGTGTGATTGGCTCCGGCAACACGTAGCTTTGGCTGCGCTCGGACGGAAGCTGAAACGAAGTATAGGAAAGCCAGGTGGTCCAGGTTATTTACGCATTATAAAAAAGAAAACTTTGGGAACCTGCTTCCTCATACGAGATAAGAGGCAGGACGTGAGCGCAATCCAAAGAACGACGCCTGGAAGACGTCTTCGACTAGTGTGTTCAGTGTCCTTTACCGCCCACGCACTGAACGTGGTTTCAAAGTGGCCACAAATGGCGTCACGGGAGCCGGAGTGCCATTCTGTTGTACATCGCGATCTTGCCGATCGGTCGTAGAAGTTACGGCAAAAGGTATGAGCAAACACGCGTATCACGGTCCACACGGAGGCGTCCCAACCCTGGGAAATTAAGACCGTAGCTTGTCGAGCTACAGCGACGTCCAGCAGAGCAGATATCTGCCGCATCCTCCTCCGCCGCTGCGCAACCGCCCGGATGGCGGCAGACAACAGCAGCTTGACACTTCTGCGAGGTCAGCTGGCGGAAATAGTAGGACCACTTTTGGGGGCCCGGTAAACACATCGGTTGGGGCCTTAATCTACACAGTGGGACCAAGCGGGACCAAGGGACCGGGACATGGCCGCCTGCTGCGATTGGCCAGCTCCTCATTGCTGACCGATCGCAGCAGGCGGCCATGTCCCGGTCCCTTGGTCCCGCTTGGTCCCGCCGTGTACATTAGGGCCTTCGAAGACGACTTCCATTCCAGGTACAATCATCCAAAGCTTTAACATCGCGTGCGTGGTTCTTGCTTTGCTTCAAGGAAGGTCGCAATTCGTGTAAAGATTTGCAAGCTATCAGGAATTGAAGCGAAATACTGCGTGTATGGTTCACGCCTAGAAATGTGCTCGTCTAGTTATCATGTGCTTAAAGTGATCAGTACAAGAATTGAAACCCTAGACATTTTTCTCTCAATTACGCGTTGCGGGATTAAAATAAACTGATCCTGTGCCCGTAGCACTCACCCTGTCCTGGCGAAGTAGCTCCAAAAGTCGATGACTTTCTTGCTGAGATTGCTCATGGTCCCGGTGACGCCAGTGATGAGGGGTCTTCCAAACACCAGCTCCAGGTCATCGTTGCGCGCCGTCACCTGTAAAAGGGTTCGCGAACTTCATCCAAACTATGAAGTATTATGCTCCCTTCTTGTGGATCGTGAAAAGAAAGCTCATCTGGGCAATGCTAATTTTCTCCACATCGATCCTTTGGCTCCGAGGCAAAGCGCCGGCCAACGGATTCCCCGGTGGCTGGCTCGAATCCCGGCCGAGGTTCCCGCAATCTGCTGGAGGCATATTGCGGAGAAAGCGCCGTGTAACCGAGATTTTGGTTGCACTTCAAACGATCCCCAAGTGGTCGAAATGAATCTTCACTCTTCCGCTCGAGCGTGCCACTTGCCTTTCGTTGGTTTAGCACGTATAAAAACACCCCAATTTGACTTCTATCCCGTTCTATGTCATTTCCGAGAGTATTTGAGCAAAATACTCCGTGCCTGGTTCACGCCTGAAAATGTGCTCGCCGAGTTATTATGTCCTTATAGTGGTCAGTACAAGGATTGGAACCCTACACATTTTTACCTGTGTGATGTGTACTCATGTCAACTTGCTTCTGTTTAAATAAAAATAAGTAAAAATAAAAATGATTATTCCTTAACTAGAAAATAATAGGCGAACGAAATGCTGGAACGCGAAAGAAGGCTCCAATCGACAAACGTTTCAGAAAAAAAAAACAAAAAAACTTTTTGGTAGAGTCACTTTGATAGCAAATTTGTGCGAAACAAAGAAAGTAGAAGCGACCTGAGCAATGAGCAAGGAAATTCCGGTAACAAGAGGTGAACAGAAATGGGTGAAAACACATATAAAAACTAAAACGTTGTCTTGGCCATTGTCAAAGACAATGTGACAAATAGAAAGCGTCTTCCTTTCATCTGGTACCCCCGTCTAACATTATTAATAAGCAAAGCAATCATTTAATGACAAAAGCAAAATTAAAAAAAAAAATATGGGTCAGGGTAGCCGGCGGAGTTACGAAACAATTTACGGGGAAACCCAGAAAATGTGTAAATCTCCACATTGGAAGGTTTTTTTTAATGAGTATTTTATTAAATTGTGTCGAATATCAAAACCGGTGGTCGCTTAAACTCTTAAAAATCAATATTTTGCACCGATGCGAGAAACTATACGAGTGACGCAACTGCCCACGCGTCTGAAGAGACGCACCTTTTCTGTGTTTCGGCGCGGCCTGTGCCGGAAGCGGAAGAGGTGCAGCTTAGACGCTGACGTCAGATTCTGTGCCCAGTACTCGAGTGGGCAGTCGAAGAAAAACTTGCCCAAAAAGTCCCGCCAGGCACTCCTGACCAGCTGTTTGGACTTCAAGCTCTTGTGTTCCAGCTCTTCGGCGAACTTGCGCAAGTAGTCCTGTAAAAGATGAAAATATGACCACAAAGACCACCCTCAGGACCTCGACCGGTGTACAAAAGATTAAAAAAAAAATAAGCTTGCAGAAGTGCTCAACAGGGCGCATCAACCACGAAACATCACTCTAGGCACGTAGCCAGGGGAAGGGGGGGGGGGGGGGCCATGGGGCCCGGCCCCCTCCCCCCCCCCCCGAAGTCTTTCATTTTGCTGGGACCCTCCTCTGACCCCTCCCCCTCGTACAGCATTTTGTCATGGGCGCCCCCCCCCCTCCCCCCCCCCCCCCCCCCCCCGTAACAAAATCCTGGCTACGTGCCTGCATCACTCAACTAGCCATATCTCGAGCGGACGGCAGTATTTTTGGAAAATAAAGGAGCGAATGAGGGGAGAACGTTGACGTCTTCTTATCGCAGAAGAGTTGAGAGGGAGGAGATATGGCCTCGCTCCCTTTCCTCTCCGCGCCCTCGCGGGGTCAAAGCAAACCAGGAGCAAATGAGAATCACAAGGTCCCGCAACACGTCCTAGAAATAAGGCCGTAGCGCTCCGAGTGGTTACGTCAGAATGTCAGAGAAGGAAGGCCATGGCGCAACTACATGAGATAATATCTGGTATTGGCGTGAAAAAATGTGGTCGAGCGACGCGGTTGTGTTCGTGCGCGTTTATACTACATTAATATATGTGTTAAAAGCGCAGTCTTATAAAATTTATTATATATATAATATAAACGTCATATACAACGCGTTACCAAGGTTAAAAGTACCAAATTTATATTAATGATTATCCTTGTATCCGCGGCACTACGTGCAGTTCCACACTTCCACACACTTTTCGAATGAACCGGATCCGATGCGACATTGTCTTCCCTCATATGGGCTTTGATTCTGGTAAATTTGTGTTGTGTGTGAGCTGCTGACTGTCTGAAAAAGGAACGCTGAGACATTTCAAAAGGGAAGGGAACCGAAAAAATAAAATCCAGTCATCGTACACGAGCAAGAGATGGGTCGACAACGTTAAGCTTTTTAGTCATGCTGCCGGTGCTCATGTGTGTGGTTATTTTGCTACTTGTTTCCTTCTTCCCGTCGTTTTTTTTTTTTTTTTTTTTTTTGTCGTCCCCGCAGTTTCGGGTAGATATTTTTTTTTTTTTGTTCGCTTGATACTACGGCATTTACATGGATTCGCGGAACCATTCCGGCTACGGTTTGAGTGACGTGTGGCAACTAGTCTACGATGACGCTGGTCGATTATCGATAGACCCCTCTCTCGACAAAGAGACTTCTTGGAGTTTGTGTTCAAATGTTTTCGTGGTGGATAATGCGGGACGTACGGATACGATCGACAAGTGAGAAACAACTTATTTACGGGCTTTCTTGGTCCTGTAGGACGCGAATGAAGTGCTGCAGTCGATTTTTTTTCTTAATTTTCGTGATAGAGTGGAATCTTGTTCTTCGTCGTTATTTGTGTTCTATTGCGTCAAGATTTGTAAATATGGGGGGTAATATTGTAATTTTTACTAGAAGGTGAAATAACAAATTTGTGGGATTATTGAAAGTGCATTTTTTGTGCTTATGTGTTTATTTAAAGTGATGTTATTTTATTGCCTTTACTGCGTTTATACTAGAATCTTAACTGTATTAAAGAAATACTTCAACAGAATTTGAAATATTCCGTCGTGTTCAAAAATAGGTTGAATATTGCCGCGCGCCAAGTAGGCAGCGCGGCCGTAGCCTAACGGTTAGCGCGCTTGCCTCCCACGTGAAGGGCCAGGGTTCGATTCCTGGCCGCGGCTATGCATTTTTGTTAACACTGTAATGTGATGTTCTGGTGAAATCGAGAACCGTATAGCTGATTCGAGGTCAGAATGTTCTACGCGTCGAACCTTCTACGTCGAATGCTCCAGAAGCCAACGTGTGTACAAAAGCGGCTCCGCGGGCAAGCCGGAGCCAGTTTCGCCCCAGCGTTCGACTGTGCTGCTCCGCCGACTTCGACGCCCGCGACGCTCTGTTATTATCTTTTGTTCCCTTTTATTTTTGGCACAAGTTCGCCACATTAAACGTTTATTTCTTCCTGTTTATTTCCTATTTTTTTGGTCACCACCCGTGACAATATGATCCACAATATCCGTAAATGACAATCGCGCGTTTGTATTTTGAGCCTGGTGGCTGTATTTTTCGTTATAAACGACCCACTCTGGCAAGCGCTCGGAGAAGGCCCAGCGGAGACCACGTGACATCCAACGCAATCGTGACGTAGGTCGTCTCAGGACGAGCAAAGCTACGGCGAGGCTGACGTCGAGAGGATGGCCTAGTCGTTCCAGCCACCGAAGCGGCTGCTTTTGTACGAATTTTGAGTGACGGGTTAATCTTCTATAATGTTGTAGAGGGACAATAGCGACTTCTGCGACGCACAAAAGGTATTCTCGGAAAGAGGGGAGTTCCTCCTGCCCCTCTTCTCTCGTCGTGACTGGAGGCGAGACAACCTCCGTCACTAGCTGTCAAGGTTCCTAGACGGGCATTACAAGCGAGGCGTTAGCGACATCCACCAGGTGCTCTTTGCTAATCGTTTAATTCGTTTTAAAATTCCTTTTCGTGACTTTTTTAACAAGATATTGGTATGTTCGATGTGATGTTGTTCCTTTGAACACTTATAGACCAAAAAATAAGCGCCGAAATTTCGTTGTAGTATCCCTTTAAGGTAATAGTATTATTGTATTCAAAATAAGTTATATTTTATTCTAAGGCAGCTCAATCCCATAGGCAGAAGTAATTAAGTTGAATAAACAGTAAGTTTAGTACCCCTGCCACACGGAAAAGTTAATATATTTTAATTAAATGATATGGGATTTAGTCAGCTCGCGGTCTTGAGTGGTTGTATGAGCGTCGCAAGCTGATTTGTCGACCCCATAATGTAATTCGGTCGAAATTATATTAATTTTGCCATGTGGCCGGGGTATGATGCAAGAATTCAGTGACTGCACGCGATAACATCGCTTACATGACACTTGTCGAGCCGTGTCCACGCTGACTACATCTACCTGATTTTTAACTGTGATTTGTTTTGCTGTGTCCAATCACTGCGTGTCTCGCCATTTTGTTGAAGTATTTTTGTATAAAATATGGATTCCTACCACAATAATTGCGTGGCTCAATGTTTTTGACTTAAAACGATCACATTTTTCCATTTACGTTTTATACGCATACCTCGTGCCAATTCGCACCGATTATTTAGAGGTCAAATATTTTGCCCGTGCAATAAAATATTTTCTAGACCCGTTGCTATGTGCAGCTTTAATTTTAGCTAATAAGACACGCGCATGTGACTAAAAGCGCGTTACGGCGGTCGATTCACGCGCGTTGCCTTAGCTTCAATACGCGCCTTCAAAGGTCTTGAGAAGAGCGCTACAGCCTTATTTCTAGGAGGTGTTGGGTCACGCGTCTTTTCAGCCTTGTGCGAGCGCACGTTTCTTTTACAAAAATACGACGATCTTTTGGAGGTACCGCTTTATGAGCGATGTTTTGGGACTTGTATCGATTCTGCGTTGTTTTCTGAAATTCGATTTTCGGTTCAGCATTCCTTTAACGCCCTCCTCTAGAGAAAGATCCTTTTTCAAACCACGCTGAGGCGCCAGAAATTGCTCACTGCCGCGTCGCTGCGACATGCCGCTTCACCACCAGATGCGTAGAAACAGCGAGTTCCCTTAGCTCGTCGCTGGAGGCATGGAACAGCTCTCACGAGCAATGCTTTAGCGGTGCTCGGGCCTTGCGCCGCTCCTGCTCGTTCACGGCCAGTCACTGAGGCCGCAACGCCGGCAGGCTCACTACCACTCACTGCGGGCGCCTTGAGCACGTTTTTTTCCCTTGGCAAAAACAACCACTTGTCAGGCCGTCCCCAGCGGTGTGGAAACAAGACTGGAGCGGCCGTGCTCAAGGATCGAATAATGTTCCTCCAATTCATATAACAACAAGGCTACATGCATTTATACTTTCCTATGAAACAGAACACTCGCTAAATCCCCATGTGCCCTGGCCTGCACTCGAGGAATAATAAGAACGGTGTTCCTACAGTTCCCTAGTGATCGGCAATTTCGACCCATTCGGAGTTGCACATAGAGTAATCTATACAAGGTAAAAAGCGGACACTTCCATAGGACCGAGCGGCCCATTTAGTTGGCAGGGAGCGCACTCACCGGCCGTTGTAGTCCGCAACTAAATGCCGGATGGATAGATACCTAGTTTGACGTAGTGTGCTGGGCGGTAGCCTGCGCCGTCTGGTTTGCCGCGAGTTATGTTTTTCCTACTATTCCCGCATGCCGAATTTCAGCTATAATTACTTCACACGTATGTGTGAATCCTAATGCGGACAACTAATGAACAATACTATATAGAGTTAACACTGAATTTACAAGCCAGGAAACTCATGTAGGTTTGTACTGTCCAGAATAACACCACCAGGGAGTAACCAACAGAGTTTATTTTCACAACAAAAAAATATGATAGGCAGTTTGTGCCTCGTATATAATTACAAAAACTACAAAACACAAGCACCGTGTATTGAGGATTCACAAAGAGTACATCCTACAAAAGACGACAAGCATATTATGCATGCATGAAAATCTTATCAAACAACTGGAATTACAACTGCAGTTGGATTGAAAGCCGGGTTTGTATTCTCAAGCAAGTTCCACGGAAGGCGCAGACACACATATAACATATGTAGCATCAGCAACAAACACACAAAACAAAAAAGGCCATGCAGTATCAACGCTCGTTGATTGAATGCAATCTGTATGCAAACAAAAAGTTTAGCAGAATAATTCTGAAATGCACGATGACCACAATGGGAAAAACAGACAAGTAAATGTCTAAACGAGATTGCCACTAGTATAGACCTACTTAGTCTGTGACATAGTCATTAAATAAGCCTAACACAGCCTGCACTGCACAATTAAACATACCTTGCTCCTGCTGATGTAAGTAACAATAATGACCAAAATAACAAGAACTGAACGCCAACCGACGGACTAATACAGGTTTTAAGTTCATGTCACGTTTAACATGTCACATTTAGCATGTAAGGTTTAACATGACCACTAGTATAAAGAGCAGACATGAAATGGCTGACAAACGACTGCTACAAGCAGACTGCAATGGTGCCCGGTGTACCTGCGACCCACTCATCACAAATGATTCCACCAAAGCTTGGCATGCAATCTGCACTGCCTAATTAAGTACATCTTACAGGGTGTCTACCAAATGACTTCTTCCAAAGTCCATGATTTTTCCAGGTTTTCCTTGACTATTTCGATAAAACTCCCTGGCCGCGTTCCTTCCTTCGAAGGATGACATTTTGGGCAATGTTATTCAGCAGAGCCGTGGCGACACCTGATTGCGGGGCTTCGTTCCGCACCACCGTGCGGAACGAAGCCCGGTGAAAGTGACCAGTGAAAGTGCCACTCTCACTGGTCACTTTTCCTGACTTAGCCAACCTTTTGACAGTTGTCCTGATAATTCCCTGACTTTTCCAGGTGATCCAAAATTCCCTAAGAGCTTCAGGCTTGCCAGGTTGGTAGGCACCCTGATCTCAATCTCTTTCACGCTTGACATATGTGTAAAGCAGAAAAAATGTCAAGAAGAAAAGGAAGTTGCATCCTAGATGAGTGACTTAAGAGAGTATTAACAAAGATCAAAATGGGAACTTAGACATTCTACATGACCATAATAGGAAAAAAAAAGCAGACATGAGCATCTAAAAAAGCAGTCACTAGAATAGACCAGTAGTGCCCTTTTCGAATAGCATGGCGCAACTTTTGTTCCATTTTCTTTGAAGTGGAGCTATTCAAACAATCAAACAGCTTGTCTATGCGATCACTAAAATAAGCGGTTGACATGGCTGCTTTAGGCAGCTGTTTCGCATAGACAAGAGCTAAAAGCGCGACTCACGCTGATGCACTCAATACCCGGGTCACCCCGCTTAGCCTTCATATTACTGAAAGGTTTCTGGTAGATATGTCTTTCGGTTAACTTTGGCGCCAACCGCAGTCGCATCTCATGTGTGGAGTGGTACAGTTTCACAACATCTGCCCAGTCCACAATCTCATTTTCGATATGAAGCCTGAGGCTTGCAGGTTGTTCCGAGTTGTCTTCACTAAATGGGGAACATCGTAAATGAAGTAAACGCGTTCACTTTTTACGAAAAAAAAAAGGGCTGCGCCACAGAGACACCAAGTTGATTTGCTAAGCTTACATTGGAAGCCCTTTGGTCACAAATTACAGCCTTAACTGTAATTCCAATGTCTTGCAACTGCTCAGTGAGCGAGGCCAACAGGTTCCGGATTACAGGTTCCGGATTGAGAGACGTGTGCCCAATCGTATAGGCGACAGGTTGAGCCCATTTCCGGTAAACTCCGGAGAGAAGGATAACCAGGGCTCTGTCGGCAATCGTTGAGATACGTTCGCAGTGATCATCTGTAAATCCATGAACAACATCTTGTGACACGTCATATGACAAGTTTATTTTAACACTATCTCGCCGAAGATGAGAGTGTAGACACGATCGCACCTACTCCATGATTGTGTTTTTAAAGATGGATGACATAATGACTGGTATAATTCCAGGTGTCATTTTAACATCCGACAGCCATCTTCTTAGTGTGCGCTGACTAGGAAAAGTGAGGTAGGGAGAGAAAAGGCGGTATGCCCGCGGCCCACGGAAGTTGAGATGAAGAGAAAACTTTTTTAACCATAACGGGAATCGTTTTCCCTTGCCTTTGGATTTTAATTTAACATTGCTTGACAGTAGGTGAAATACCTCGTCTGTCACGTGAGGGAGAATGATGCTGAAAGCTTACGAAGCTGATCGAGGCATATTCTTCTCTTGCTTGCGCAGCCTTGCGATGGTCTTCCGGTACTTTGAGACATTGGCCTGGAGACGCCTTATGATGTCCTTCGGTCTCGACGCAAAATTGTGCAGAGGAGGCGCAGAAGTACCTGAAACGGCCAAAAAAAATAATAGTTTCAAAGCAGGTAAGGAGTTCTGCTTATAACGAGCACAGCCAACATTATCTTAGAGTGACATAATCTGCAAGTAGATAATATGCCTCTAATCTATACAGAAAATTTGCAATCATGGGAAACTGGGCGTTTGAAGCTATGTTGGCTAACTTTACAAATTTCCACCGTATGCCTTGACACCACTGCACACAAGGTATATCACAGGTTTTGCATAAAAAGCCCATCACCGGAGAAGTAGACAAACTAATATCCACCTTGACACAGAAGAATTTTAGTTACATGAGTAGTAGCATATGAACACAGATGAACAAAAGTGGGACACTTACAAGCTCCAACTGGTTCAGAGGAGGACCATGTGGACGGTGTCACCGGTCGGAACTCCAACGGCGAACTGCATGATGGGGCTGTAGCCTCCATGGGGCCTGCGCCGCACGGCGCGGCTGTCACTTTCATGGAGTCTGGAAGAGTTTGTCTATTAGACGCAGGCTGTTGTTTCAAACACGAGTCCTTCCTCACCATGGGCAGCGGTTGATGTTTTTTCGGGCCGGAAGCTGAAGGCTGCTCTGCATAATGAGGTTGTAGTCTCCATGGGGTTTGTGCCGCACGGTGGAGCTGTCGCTTCCATGGAGTTTGGAGGAGTTTCGTCTATTAGAAGTTAGGTTGTGAAGCTGTAAAAGCATAATTGTGTTTAAATAATGTTTTACACATGTATTATACTTCTCGTATATTGATAGTTAAATAAATCTTTACCTTTAGCTCTCTCAGTATCTGAATATGTCGATAGGCGAACTGAAGGCACAGCGGTTTTCATTAGCTTTGTTCGCCAAGGGTCCATGAAATCACGCGCTGTGACGTGACTGCTGCAGACGAAATACTTCGCATGTAGCTCACTGGATGATTTTTGCAAAAGGTCGTCTTTTTTGGCATACTTCAGCCACGCCTTTGACCTGCAAGATGTAATGAAGTTCGTTATCTTTATTCTGTTTCTTTGTTCAAAATAAAATATTTGACCACAATGGCTTGCATATTGTGGTTTCACGTGGAGGTGATAAGCAAACTAATAGTGCTTCAGAAGGTTGCAGTTATTTATTGACTGCACAAATACATTATTTTACAGACTGGTTAAAAGGTGTGCAATGCTATAAAAAGAAGTACAACTTTTTTCTAGAAGTTTTGTTGTTTTATACGAGTGCTGACAATGGGCATCAGCTAGTTTTAGTGCCTTGCTCATTTATAGAAACATTAAAAATCTTGCAGTCTTAATAAAAGAAAACACCCAGTTGTGGTTCCCTTGCATCTTATGTTAATTCACCATGTAGCAACGAAGTTCTAATTCAGTCTCCTTTGTAGAGCTGGGAAGCAAGTCCACCACAGTCCGGTTATCATGGAATGGAATGTTTTGAAACTAAATTCAGTAGTAACAGAAGTAAAGCACCATTAAGATTTGAAATGAGTTTTGAAACTAAACATTCGAGAGATTAAACATTCAGCTTTCTCTCCGGTTTTCATTAGAACTATGCATCCAGTTCGTTGTTAAAACAAAGGACCACTTGTCATCTTGTGGAACTCGGAAGAACTTTGTTCCTGGCTTTTTGCGCGTTCTTTCATTGTTTCCGCACCAGGCTACGTAACAGTAGCCGCCGTAGCTCAGCTCAGCTGGCATCAGCTGGAAACGAAAATAGCACAAGTCAATTTGAGATTACGCAAATTTAGTGCCTTCATTCCATAGCGATTTGGAAACCAAAATTGTTCAAGCAACAGTAAAGAGTGCCGATAAAGAAAAGCCTTCACGGTATTGTCACACCCCATTTCTTTGTATTTTCCTCGTGAGCGTCCTAAGCAAAGCGCGCATCAAGGCTGCTTGTACCCTACTTCACACCTGGCGCCAGGCACAACGCTGTCAAAGCTGCTGGCGGGAAAGCCACGCGCTCACGCCACCAGCATTGACAGCGATGCACATGAGGTATGAAATTGAGTATGCCTTGAGTGCCTTGACTGGTGCTCTCGCTGCACGAGCGCACGCGCGCACGTGCGACTGCCGAGGCTTCATCCAGAACAATTAGCTCGCGCTTCAGCCCGTGCGTCCAACTAAAGCCAAAAGCAAGCAAAACACGGTGTCAGTAAAACGACTCACCTTTCTAACGACGGAAGAATGACGAGAAGCCCGCGCGAGCCAGTCAGGCGCAGCCCAACCGACCTTTCGCGCGACGTGACCTGAAAGCCATCGTCCGCCGAGTCGACGGCCCCAAAGCCATCCACTGAGCCGCAGCCAAAGCCGCAGCTGTTCAAATTGTTTTTAAAAGTATTTGGAGCTGCCATTAATTTTGAAATGTTAGGTTATAGAGTAGAGTTATTTGTCAAGGGTGGAAATATGATACATGTCTAAATTAAGTGTGTGACTGCAGTGCCACTGAACGGTCGTCGTAGTCCCTAGCTCTGGGGCCGCGAATTGGCTCGAGTGGCCACTCTTTTCGTTTACTGTGTTACTCTATGGCTTCCTCACTTTTGAGTGTAATCCCTAGTCATTCCAAATAAGCCTCGCGTAGAGTCCAAAGACCTGTCATGTCACTTTTAGAATTTCCCGTCAATATCAGCGTTTTTGATACTGTGCATGCAACCAAGCTTTCAGCCTGCAGCCCTGTGCGGCAGAAATCTCTCACAATATTATCATTTTCGTGATCGCTATCTTAGTAGAAATTGACTAAAAAGCTGAGAATAACAACCAAAACCAGCTTTTAGCACAGAGCAGACTTGCGCCTATCTCAAATACTCTACTCAAGATACTCTATTTCAAATACCTTTCGAAGTATCTTGGCATCTTGCAAATACTTTGGATCGAGAGTATTTGTTACTCTAATTTAATTACCTTTCTGGGTATCTTGTACTCATTATCTCAAATACATTTTTTTTTTTACATTCCGCCATTTTCCGAGTTTTTCGTTATGAAGTGGTGTGGGCGTAGCACGAGCAAACGTGAACATTCTCTCGAGCAAGCAAATCCTGTTGCTAGCTCCGATTAGCTATGGTGACTTTGATTGAGCTCGTGAAAGAAATATCGCTTTTTTGATGATTGTGACTCATATTTCAACCCAAAGTTCGTACAATTAAGGTATCCCCTTGCATTCCTAAAGGCGCCTTCTGTTTCCTAAAGTTTCCCCTGGAGAAATCCTCAAAGAAAACAGGTGGTTTTACGGAAGTAAAGATTGCCACTCTGAGGGTTTCTTATGTTTATTTTCCTTTTGTCATCAGTCCGTGACTTTTGCTCTCGCGAACACTGTCTGTAAAGTGCGAAACACATGTACGACGAAACCGTCCGATCCGACGTCCGACCGCGCAATACGACGGTCGGAGGCGAGGGTTTTCAAAGCTCTCCGATGCTACGAAAACCCTCGCCTCCGACCGTCGTATTGCGCGGTCGGACGTCGGATCGGACAGTTTCGTCGTACATGTGTTTCGCGCTTAAGCGAACATTGATAAGCAGAGAACAGGGCAGAAAACGAACTAAAAGCTGGATGACTTCTCAAAATCCCAAACAAAGCTTCCCAACGTTGAGTGCCGTTCTGAGCGCAACCTACTTGAAGGTGCGGCTGCTGCAGTGGCTATCATGTGGTTTCTCTTTATTACCTATTCACTCATATCCGTATCCCAAGTTAGTTTATAATGAACACCCCATATAGGAAATATAGATTGTAGTTAAACGATGTGTCTAAGATGCGCCGCAAAACGGTGATATTCAGCGATGTCGCTATAGCTAAAGCGACCTCTTTATTTCTGTCCCAAAAATGTTTTGTAACATGTACCAGCGACATTGCCATGCGCGTTGCCGAGCGAGCGCCGCGCGTGGCCGAATGTACCGCGCTTGGTTCTCGCGCGGAGCCTCCGGGTTCGATTCCAGAGAGCGAAGTCCTCTTGTGCTTATTCTTTCAACTTGGCATTCTCATAAGCTCAAGAACATTGTCGTGTGATCGAGTTATGAAAGTTCTACGCACGGAACGTTCTACGCCGAATGTTCCAGAAACCCACGCTCTGAAACCTCTGAGACAGCCGGGCCTCACGATTTTGTTGTCTCCAAAATCGACGCCTGCGACGCTGGCCTTTCTCTATTTTGTTTTGAGCACCAGTTCGCCAAAATAAACGTTTAGTTTCTTCAGCTATTAGCTGCCTCATCATTTGTCATTCGTGACAATATACTGCTCCTTTTAGTTGGACTGCATAAAATAGCCCTACGATGCTTCTTTTCCCTTTTTGCCACTTAGTGTTGTTACGTGCTAAGAAACCATTCTGGTAAATCAGATTTGTGCAACTGTATAACTGTCGACACTGTCGTCGATACAAATTACGCAATGCGGAAGTTTCTTCAGAAGTAACTGAATTACATTTCTAAGTATTTGTACCCTATTCAAGATACTTTACAGTGAAAGTAACTTGAGTAGTATTTTAAATACCTAATGAAGCAGGTATTTAGTAACTTAACCTAAATACTTTTACCTAGTATTTTGTCCAACACTGGCACAAACCCAGCGGGGCTGTTTATATAATTTTTAGCTTTTCCAAGTTAGTGTCGGCGTTTTTCGGAGCTGCATGAGATTGACAATATTGTAAGAGATTTCTGCAGCTCAGTCAGGTTGAAGGCTGGACGGCATCAAAACCGCTGAAATTTACGACAAATGTTAAAAGGGATATGGCAGGTCCTTGAACTCTACACGACGCTCGTTCGGGATGACACAGGATTCCACTTAAAAGTGTGTAAGCGTCGAACTGGTCTAATTTACTGATCACCGGGGAACGGAATGAACGCGTTCCCATGATTCCTCGAGTGCGGGTCGGGGTGCTTGGGGGATCAGCGAGTGGTCTGATGCCACACGTGCTGGGTGTATAATACATCGCCAAAAGACGGCATGCTGGAAGAAAGTGTATATAGGTAAAGCACTCAGCATAGTGCGTAAAGCCTTTTCAAAAGCACATCAAGCAACCTTGATGTTTTCTTGGGGACGAAGTGCGTAATTGGATCCGAGTCCTCGCCGAACGATGACACAGCACTCGTTTCCAATGGATGCTCAGAGCACGTAATCAAGCAATGGCGGACAGACGATGCCGCGGGCTTTTGAAAAAAAAAAGGGTCTATTTAACGACTGGGCGTTGTGTGTCTCGAATGTGTATCTTGCAGGGTCCATGAAGCGTTTGTTCTACGTAATTATCAATGTCAAAGCACTGGAGTATGCAGCTTTCCAAAAAAAAAAAATGCTTTAGCAAAAATTACAATTTTTTTGTTACATATCGTGACCTTTATTAAGAAGTACCTCATTTATGCGCATCTTAGAAAATAGGAGTTCCTTTGAAATTCGTCTCTTATCTTTAGAGACGCGTTAAATGCACGTAGGTTAGCGTGCGGACCAATAATGGCATGCGTCTAAAGTAAAGAAAAGACGTAAACGCGCAGCTTATATTTTTTTTCTGGTTCCTTTAGCTTTGAAAGACAAAAGATGTGGACTGCTGTGTATTTCCACATCTGAAAATGTCCAACAGGCCCCATGGAGCAGTCTTGCGCACGTTACTAAAACGTAACCGATTACAATTACAATTGCTCTCGGTTAAAATGTATTAAAGTATATTGCTTGATTACTTCGCAGAAAAAGTAAGTAATTGAACGTTACTAAAAAAATTAACCGTATAATTTTCCGATTTATTCAGATTTCGAAAACGACAGAAACGACAAATTTTTCTGCCGATTTGAAAACAGTCGTAGGGTATTGTCCTTTATTGGGATAGGATCCCCGAAGCACAAATAGCTATCTTATCAATCCAGCAATTTTGGTAGACCATCCTCCCTTCGGAAATTAGGTTTGGGAACTCCTAGATAGAAAACTTGTTCAAACAAGGATCGCCATTAGAAAGGGGAGGGAAAAAATAGTATGAATTACAAGTAATTTTAGAACTTCCAAAAGTAACCAGAATTGACTGTCGTGATTACTTCCTAGCAAAACAAATCAAATAATTACAAAACTGCTTCAAAAAGTTATCGACTGCTTGTAACGAGACGGGCAAATCTACCATGAAGAGGCAAGTAAATCTTGTCACTTCGAATGAAAACATTTTATACCTGTAAATTCCCAAAAATATTTCGGTCCGTTTAAAGCTGATACAACAAACCGACGCAGTTCGCAAGCTGTGGCCCGGAGACCGGTCCACGGAACATTGGGGGGGGGGGGGGGGGGGGGGGGGGGGAAGGGAAGGGGAAGGGGGGGGGGGGGATCCGAGCTGGTTCGGGGATTGTTCCACCGGTGACAGGCAAGACCCCCAAGATGGCTAAAATCGTCGAACCGCGAATAACTGTGCTGCTTCATGGAGCGAGATCCAACCCTTGCCCCTGCAACGGCTAAGTTCAGAGCCACACCCTTTAGGACAGCGCCATCAATTATTTGTCTGCGTTTCTAACGCAGCGTTCGGATGGCGTAACCGAACGCTGCGTCCGTGTTCGTCTGGGGCACGCGTCCAGTATTCGAGCCCAATCCATGCCTCGCAGTCGATTGAGTAACATGGCGTAAACGATGCAGTCTACGGTCCCTGTGTTGGGTAAACACCGAACGCTTTGCAAAACAAGCTGGACAAAGCGCCGGGTATATATCGAGCTTCTCTTTAATAATAAAAATTACTAGCGTGCTCCTTAAGATTCCTAGTTTCTAGCTCATTTTTAATGTGCACCTTTCTTGGAGAAAGTGCTAAGATACGTGTCGCCGTTTTCGGTTTCCAGTGCGTGACCACTTGGTCTGGGCTCTTCCGCAAGGTGTCGAAGACAGCAAACGCGATATCTCGGCTCTTCCGCAACGGGTCGAAGACAGTAAACGTGATTTATAGTCAGCCATATTGACTGAACTTTGCCCGATTTACAACGACGTCAGTACCCCGATGTACGCAAGACGTTGGTGTCACCTAAGCGTAGTCAATGGGGTTTCACGAGTGGCCTCTAAGTCGACTACAGAAGTGCTGCCATCAACTTTGTACGACCCCCATACTTCGTTAAAGAATAAATTTTGATCGATCAATCAATCCGAATGTGTCTATCCGATTTTCGGAACGAAATGCGTGAATGAGCGAGCGTCGTACTCACCGAGCAGTTGTTGGCGGGGTCTCGCTCGTTCAGGTACAGTTCGAGAGCGGCCATAAGCCCGATCGCCATCGCTGTCTGGTTGTCCGCCAAGTCCCAGAGGTAGGTCCTCTCTACGACGCCGATCTCGAAGGCCCCTTCGTCCACAACACTGGCCACCAGCACCTGCGAACGAGGGGAGAAAAATAAAGTAGCAAATGTCGCGATATATAAAAACAGAACGGACGCGCTGCTTCGGGGGATGAATTAGTTCTCTTTGAGAAATAGTAACCAGTGTCGCGCACATTTCCGGAATATTTCTAAGGAATGGAACACTTGCCTCCGCTCAAGAAAAATTCCACGTGCGCAAACAAAACAAAGGTTATATTTGCTCTTACAGATCCCGTGACACTACCAGCTCTAACTAATTTAACTGCTCGTTGCAGTATCCTTTTCGTGCCTTAGCTTGGCGACCTATATCTTCGTTATTGTTGCGTTACTAAGCTTCTACTCATCAAAATTATAATCATAATCTTTATATTGGCATTTTGAAGTTATAACGTAAGAGCTTTTGTTCAAATGTATACCCCTGGGAGGAGGGTAAATAATTTATCGCAGCGGCCCGACGAGATCCGATTTGCCAAAAGGCATCGGTTTAAAATTGAAAGATATATGGGCTCAACACTAATGCAAGCTACCTTCTTATATTTTTGCGGACTTGGGCATACAACTAGCGATACTGAATGCTGTCATTTCGTAATACGTTTCGGACCATTGTTTCCTTTAATGTTTCTGTGTAAAACGTTTTCTCTGTTTTTGAATTTTTTTGCCACTCTTTTATGCTTAAATTGGCAAAGACTGGTGTGAAAGGCTTCTCTCTAAAACGTAACTGTAATTGCGTTGCTCGTTTCCTTAGACAGCGCAAGATCAGTCACCTCCAATGGGAGTCTGGTGTCTCTGCAGTATAGATGAGAAATATAGCCAGTGCAGCACCAGTGCTAGCCTGGGGCCTTCAAAGCGCATCACACAACAACGATGCACGACGGCACGCCGGTTCGATATGCTCATTCATGTCGGGGCAGGGGTTAATTCAGAATCCTTTAGCGGTCTAGCGACAAAACGACGTAAATCCCAACTTCCCTTCCTTTGAAATGCACTATATGCAGGAATGAATGAATATCCCTCAGCGGCACCTGCTTATCCTCGAAGAGCTTCGACCTCGCCACCCCGAAAGGCGACTCCATCATGGGAAAGCTGTCGAAGCTGGGCACAAAGCGCGGACCCAGGGCGATGCGAAGGCGATCCGACGCCCGCTGCAGCTCGGGAACCGTGAGGTTGCGGAGGCAGTCGACCGAGCCTCCGGGGTCGCCGGCAGCGGCGGGGCAGGACGCGCTGCTGGCGAGGGCCCGGAGGTTGGCCAGGGCACCGGCCGTGTTGTCCCGCAGGGGCCGCAGCGGACTGCCCGAGTGCAGGATGAGGCGCCGGTGGGCCTTGAGCAGGCCGGGGTGCAGCAGGAAGTAGCCCAGGGAGGTGGCGCCCGTGTCGTGCCCAAAGAGCACAATCTGCTAAGAGTGCACTCTGCTAATTAATTCCCAAGTCCCACTAGAGCGACAAACAGAAACAAACGACGGCGACAAGCCTCAAGAACATGCAGCATGCTCGCGATGGTATAACTTTAGCAGGCGTTTAGTCGTTCGGTGCTAATGAAATAAGCGGGTCTGATTGCGAGCCTGCCAAAGATACACTCGCATATATGATGCTCGTGTTTGAGCATGGCCTCCTTTTTTCTACAAAGCCTGTCAAATCGTGAAGGACTCTAGTTTGAGGATTGTTGCTGTCTTTTGTTTCTGTGTGTCGCTCTAGTGGGACTCTGGCATTAGGGCTTTGCGTCCCTTAGCTTGATGGGAATACGTGGCGCGAAAGCTCGCGCTGCGGAACCCGGGAATCCCGGGCCTGCAAACGCGACAGAAGAGCCCGCGACGAAACAGCATGCGATAAAGCAACAGTACGCCAAATCGGCACAACGACCGGCACGTACGAAGTTGACGTGGCGTTAGAAACAACGTAGCTGAGAGCAGGTGTGTGATTCAGGATTATAAAGTCCCATTAATGGCGTGTTCAAAATATCGCGTTTATTTTTAGATTGTGCTGTTAAGTTTTATTTAATTACTACTACTATTCCTAAGTGAAAATGATAGAAAACCCCGTGGATAACCCCGTGGATCTCTTGAGTTATATATAGTAGCACATATAAAGTTAGTAAAGCAAAGTTCCTCACAAAATTTTAACACGTCCCGTGAAACTTTTTTGGAACTATGACCCTGCGACGAAGGCTACATAAAAGGCGTCGTACAATTTAGACTTCGGTTGCCCGTTCAAAAATACCCAAACTGTTAGTGTTATTTCTCACTCCTTCTCGAGGGCGCGCCAGATTACCTGCATGCGTTGATCTGACTCGTGAGCTCCGAAGATTTACTTTACGTTTGTTCCTCAGTTGTTCCAAATTTATGGTCTCACAGCTTCAGTACTATTTTGCTATTTCTGTCCTTCAACCTGATCCGACCGATATCTTAGATGGATAGTAAGGAGTTTTAGGGAACGGTTTCCGCAGATCCGATATGGTACGATGGGCCCTCCGGTATGCGGACTGCGCATCCGCTACCGCAGAAGACTAGCATATGCGCAGTTCGTACCGGAAGACCCGTTGTACCGTAGCAGATGAGCAAAAACTGTTTCCTAAAACTCTCTAGTAACTCATCAATTTACTCAGTTCGCTTTCCGAAATAGGTGTATTTTGTTAAGAACACAGCTCGTCGGTGGGTCCGGCAGAGAGCGCTTGCTCATTATGAGTCACGGAAGGATTCGGAAAGTCCCAAGCGGACTCGCCAACCCTGTACCTCGAAACGCCATCTGCAGCTTCGAAGAGGCTACGAGAAGCGAGAAGTACAGGGTGGCTGATTGTAGAGGAACTAAACACCGAAGTACAATTGTAAATGTTTGCGCGAATAGGTCGAATTATGTTTACTAAACAATCAACCGATTACCAAGCCTGAATAGTTGTTGTCTACTATGAAAATGATTTTCTCATGGTTTGGTCTGATTGAAATATTATTAGTGAGCAGTCTCTCTATAACTATGCATGTTCATATGCTGCCAAAGTTTTGAATACTTTTTGGTGGTACGTGGACATTAAACAATCATCTGATTATGTGACTGTGTGGTTGCTATTTGATAACCATTAGTGTCAGTAATATTGAGAGCAAAACTTGTCCATTTATTTCAATTAGGCGAGCTGCCAATAAATATACAACCGAAAGTACGAATGTACAACGTTAAAATGTCGGTCTGATTCTCGAATCCGTTCGCTTGGACATCAGCCTCCCCCGCGAGTAGCATTGCGCGTACAACTATTTTGGAATAATCATGAGCCTAAGGCATCCTAAAGGGGGAATGACATATGAATGAGCTGTGTCGAGACCCCTGCTGTATCGTCGGTGTGCTGTTTGGGCGTCGTGCTGTTTTGTCGAGCGCGCTCGGTCCCCACCTTGTCTCTCTTGACCTGGATGAGCATCCTACCGGTCCGCGTTCGTGTATGTCCACTGCACGATGCAAGTGAAAAAGACCAGGCAGGCTAGCTGTCGTACTGCGCTGGCTAAGTTTCTCATCTATATCATAAACCAGTGTCGGCTTATCCCAGATGAGAACCAACCTACGCTGTCTTAACAAAAACATCTAAAACCTAAATGCATGTTTCTTGTGTGTCGGTTAATATCTTACTCGTGATAAGCCTAAACGGCGGAATGAAGGAAATGACGTGCATTTCTGGGGTCTCCCGCGAAGGCGTCGATGTTCTCCTGTACCCACTTGAGGGCGAGCAGCATGTCCAGCAAACCCACGTTTCCCGGAGCATCGGGCATGTGGGCGTTCAAGAAGCCGAACACTCCGAGGCGGTAGTTGGGGACCACAACAAGGACGTCGCCACGGGCGGACAGCGCCCTGCCGTCGTACAGATCTAGGTTGTTGCAGCCGTGCTCGAAGTCCCGGCCGTAGAAAAAGAGAATCACGGTTCTCGGGTTGCAGTCGAAGGCGCAGAATGGACGCACGACCGGGGTCCAGATGTTCAGGTGCAGGCAATCCTCGCTGCTCTCGGTCGGGATCATGTCCAGCAAAGGCGCACCGGAACCCTGGGCGTGCCGCGCAGACAGAATAATCTTAAACAGAATCGTCCTGGACAGCGTGGACGCGAAGAAAGTGGTCCCGAACAAAATTGTTTTGAACAGAATGGCCTCGAACTGAATGGTCTTGGGCATAATGATTAGGGACAGAATGGTCGCGGAGAAAATGGCCCTGAGCATAATGGTTCTGTACAAAATGGTCTTAGACAAAAATTTCCCGGACAAGGCGGTGGTGAAGAAGACGGCCCCGAACAGAATGGTCCCAAATATGAAAGGTCTTAGACGTAATGGTTTTGGGCGGAATGGTCGCCGGGGAAAGTTACCCCAAACCGAATGGTCCCAAATAGAATTGCCTTGGACGATATAGTGTCCTGAACAGAATGGTCGTAGAAGAAACCGCGTCCAGCAAAAAGGTCCCAAATATAATTGCCCTGTGCGTGATGTCCTGAACAGAATGGTCCCGAATAGAATTGCATTGCACGTAATTTCGTGAACAGAATGGTGGCGGAGAAAATGGCCCCGAACAGGATGGGGCCCCGAAAATGGCTTTTATTTCGACGAAGTGAAGGGGGTCAAAAAGTGGGCTAATTTTTTTTTCCTTCTCCTTTCATCGGTTTTTGGTCGTAATGCACGCCCGATTAGACACAACGGCCCATTACTATTGGCTGTTGTTTGTGACATCACACACATTTTGATTGCCCGCCTGGAGAACCACCGTGACGTCCCTTCGTCGGTTGCCCCGGCCTTTGGTGCACCAGTGCGTCGACCAAACAAGAGTGCACACTTTCAATCCACAACAAATCGCGAAACTCATAAAAAAAAAAAAAAGTTTCGGTGTCCCTTCAACCGCACTCCGGAATCCTGCCTGGCTTCAACCGTCCCTTATTATACATACATCCTCCGCATGGGGTCGCAAGAAGAGGCTGGAGAGGAGGGCGAGGCGATGGTTCGAAAAGACGCGGTACCCTCCCAGGAACGCGAACACCGAGCGGGGGCGTCAGCTGCGTTTCTCATAAAGTGCGATTATGCATACGTCGGTTCGATCGACAAATAAAAAAAAGAAATACAGCTTTAGCTTGATCTGCTGGAGAAACCATCCTATGTAGAATTGCCGCGTTTTAGAAGCGTCAAGAAGTCGGTCTTTTTTGCGTTTGTTTTGTTGGGACGCCACGGAGGACGTACAGATGCACAGACAGGCCAGCGAGAGCGTCCTGTGGTCCGAGTCACAGCGTTTTGACACGCGACGCACGATCATGCGCGATTTTTGGGCAGGGCAGGTGTTTGGTAACGGGCGGCAAACTTTATTGCCATGTATGGGCCTAAGAAGGCACGCATCAGACGACAAAGAATTTGATTACCCTTAGGTAAGAATAGCTGTTCTCCAATGACGCAGTTGCAAAGTTTGTTTGTCTCAACCTGTGGACACGGGGGTCCCTTGAACTTGGCGTGAAGTGGAAAAACCCTGGGAAGGGCCGGCCTCGGAGGCGAGAACCGGTGCCTGCCCGAGGTGTCTCGTCCGTACGGCACGCCCAAGAAGACAAACACGTCGCGGTTGAGCGTCGTGTGGTCGTTGAGGCGCAGGCCCTCCACAACTCCGTCCCTGGTCCGGACGGACACAACGCGCTCGCTGCTCTTCGAGCCCATGATGAAGATCACGAACATGAAGACCAGGAAGGTCAGGGCGTTCACGAAGAAGGCCATCTTCCTGGGGTTTAGTGGAGGAGATGGTCAAATTAGTCTCAGCGCGAGTTGTGCTATATACCAGAGTATTTAATCCTGACTCATTGGCATCTGTAGACCGTCATTGACATTTTCCACGCCGCCATTTTAGTCTACTGAATCGTGGAACGCCGTTTGAGCGAGTAGATTAGCTCTCTTCTACGGAATATCGAACGACGCGCCTGCCTGCACAGTCACCCCATGGGGTGACTGTGCAGGCAGGCGCGTCGTTCGATAACTAAGGCCAGGCGTATGGATTCCAATTTCGTTTTACCACTTTGCGAGAATATTTATGCCCCCCCCCCCCCCCCATGCAATCAGGCGTGACCAGTAATAGAGTACTCATTAAGGCCCATTCACCGGTACGTAAAATTGTGATGTCGAGGAGTCTGTGCCTGACGCGTCAACATCAGCAGCTCTGAAAGGACATACCATCAACAAATATTCGTCGACATCTTCAAACCCGACATTTTCTTGGGTGTCTTTATAAGAACTGCCGTGTAAATGTTGTCTTAGGTGAACATTATTTGTAATTATCCGCTAGATTCAGCGACAGCTTGAGGATTAGGTAGGTCGTGGCGTGTCCCATGCGTCTTGATATCGCTCGACAGTCAATCAGCATGAGCCGATAAAAACGTGAAAGAACCAGTCACGAGGCATAACTAACAAACCACGCTCCCCTACGTTTTCTGAGCTGTCAATCACTATAGCTTTATAGAAAAAAGCTTTCAGCCTTTCCACTCTTGAGAAGAAGGAAGACCAGCGAAGCTGTACTATGATGCGAATGAAGTAATGGCCGGCTGCAAGTCGGCAAGCCAGTGTGGAAAGCCTGAAAGTTTTCCCGATTACGAATGCCTACATGCTTTTCTCGCTCGTCTTCCTGCATGATTATCGATTTTGTTTACATTTTGTGACAATTTGCTTATCCGCCTCTGCCAAGAAAACGGGGGTGGGGCCCAGTCAAGCCGACATATGTTGGCTTTTTGCCCATGCCCCTGTCTGATTCGGGAAAGCTGGAAAGGTTGCCGCCATCTATGAGCGACGGCGGCAACCAAACAACCGGCAAGCCGGTTGTCAGGTTACCGCCGTCGCTGTATAGAGCGGGAAACTAAATTGGTCTAATACGTCACGTAACGTCAGGTCACGCTACCTATTGTCGCGTGACGTCATATCACGTGACATCAAATTTCCCGCCGAATTTAGCGGGAAAACTGAATTGGTGCGTAAGTCACGTAATGTAAAAAATTAACGAGTAAACTGAATCGGTCTGTAGCTATTGGGACGTCAGACCACGTGAAATAAATTTTCCCGCTAAATATAGAGGGGAAACTGAATTGATATATAGGTCACGTCACGTGATTTTCCCCGTAAATTAGCGGAAAATGCGCGGACGGACTGGCGGACGGACAAAACTTTGCCATCTTAACTTCGGATAAAAAGCAATTCATGCTTTAATAAAAAAAATATTGTTAACTCACTTAACGAGGACACTCTTTACTACTTCAGGTTATATTCTAAATCTGTCTCATGACAGCTGCTAGAAATTGAATGCAATACGCATAAAAAAATATTTTGATTTTTATTTATTAACGGGGAGGAGACCTGTCGACAGCGTCGACAGTGTGAATTACCGCCGGCGCAAAGCATGAGGCATAATCCCCTACCATCGTTCACGGTATGGTTCCAGACCGCGATTAAAACGAGGTGCACTCCTATAATTGTAATCGTTAGTGCATGCTTCACATCGGGGTTATGTTTCGTCCCTTATTATTAATTGCGGTAAGATGCGCTATGCGGGGCTTCGCCGAGACCGGCGGCGTGTGGATCATGTCATTGCTCATGCGCGTCTCATGGCAGTACGGAGCATCTCATAATAAAGGCAGTCAAAAAATGAAAGCCTGTAACGCCGAATTAGAGCTCAGCTCTTGAGGAGGAGGAGGGAGGGATACTTAGGGAAGGTATACTCCCCTCCCCTCCTGGCTCCTCCTCACTTCCTCATCCTGTCTGCTCTCCTCCCATCGAGCGGCGTCGCCGTCGCCTCACGAGGGTCACGTGACCTCACGGGGGGGGGTTATGTGACGTCACCGGGGTCACGTGACCCCAGTGAGGTCACGTGACCCCTATGAGGTCACGTGACGTTGACGATGACGTCACCACTGACGTCATCATCACTAGTGACGTCATCAGTAACGTCATCGATGACGATGCGAATGACGATGACGATGCAGATGACTCATAAGTGACGTCACTGATGACGTCATCAGTGGCGATGACGATGCGGATGCCGATGACGTCACTGAAAACGTCATCAATGACGACGACGATGGCAATGCCAGAATGCATTATGGGACGCGTGACGTCACTGATGACGTCATCGGTGACGTCACGTGTCCCATAATGCACCGCGCGGTTACGCCGACGCCGCTCAAGCCGGAAACGGGCGTCTAAAGGCCCGTTCACACAGTTGCGTTCGGAGCGACCACTACGCTTACGAACGAATGCAACCGGTCGGAACGACGAGTTACCATCGCAACGAAGCGCCAAACGGTCGTTTCGTTCGTGTTCGTTAGCAACGCAAGGAGTTGAGCCGAGCTGAACTTTTTCTTACGTTCGGGAACAACGGGAGCGACAGACCAATCACAGGTCGAGGAGAGCTTGGTCGCGCGCGTTGCATGCCGGTCGTACCGGCTTTCAGTCTGCAAAAATGGCGTCGGTGGTGATCGACGACGTGGACGGCGTGGGGGAAACTTCTCATCGTTCCCCGTAAAAGCGCTATCCTTGACTGTGAATTATCGTCGTATGTCGCTATGATAACCCACCGCGTACTAGAAGGGAAGATCCACCTACTCGTGCTGCGATCTCGTGGCGGCACTCTCAAGACAGCAGAAACCCCCGTGCTGTCGTGTTTGTTTACTTCGACTATACAGTGGTGCTTTCTTAGCATTTGTGTCCTCAAACATCGCCCGGATTCCTTTTTTGGCGCATTCCATGCGTGTGCTGAAGTTCAAGGTATTACTGGTGCGTACCGTATAAAGGATGCGAATTTTCACGCGTTTTCATCACCCGAGAAAGGTGATTAGTGTTAGCAATCCTGAACGCCTGCAACGTCTCGCTCGCAACGTTCCTTTGATCACAAAATCATTTCTACGTTGCTATATCGCTGCTAAGATTACATCGTCTTTCATAATCGTAGAAAAGGCGTGTGGCGAGATTTGTACTGTTGGCAAAGTCGTGTATTACAGTCGTGATCGTGCAAGACTGCGTACGGCATTTTTTTTTTTTTAATGCACCACCCTGCATGCGTATCCTGAAAAAATATAAATAATGTTTGCGGTCATAGAATACGGTCGGTCTATTTTCTGTTACGCAAGTGAGTGGCAGCGCGTCCCCTTCTTTATAGAGGCACCGCTGAAACAGCTGACGGCGGCGGAGAGGCGGTCGCCGTGCCGTCGACGCACTGCGCTTGTTGCAGTGGTTGCAGGAGTACGCGCGGCGCAGAGCGGTCGCTCCGGTCACAACGGACGCAGTCGTGGATAACGGGTTCGTTTCAGATGTCTGAACCAGTTTTTACACAGCTATTGTAGGCGCACAGCAGATCTCCGTGGCTGTACGCCGTAGCCACGAAAAACCTCCGGCTGCTCCGGTGAGGACGGTGGACCTCGCGTCGGGCAGGAAACCATCCGCCATGTTTGTAAGCGTAGCTGGGTTGCTTCCTATTGGCTAGAAGCAAGAGCTGAAGCTCGTTTCTCATTGGCTGGTGATTCGTGTGGTTGCATGCGGTTGCATGTGTGTGTACACGTCGCGTACTGTTGTCGTTGAAGTCGCAGCGGTTGAATTCGTTCGTAAGCATAGTGGTCGCTCCGAACGCAACTGTGCGCTGTAAAAGCAGACACTATGTATCGAAGGCCGTTACGAGGCCTACTAGACCATTCTAATAGTTGCTTGCCTTCTGCGTACTGCCATCTTTGTCTGCTAAGCCGCGAATGCCACCCGAGCACGCGCGTGGCTCTCTTATGCGGAGACGCTGCGGAAGTGTCTGGAGCCCAATGAGTTGGCATATATTTTTGCGTACGCTGCCTGCCAATATGATCTTAGATCGAGCGGCGCCAAAAGTGCAACGTCACGGCACTCGTATCACAGGCTATCACTCACAGCGAATGCGCCATAATCCTGCGCTCTTTTTTGTGCGCAATTAGTTTTTCTTTTTTTTTTATGATAGCCAAGCAACGAGGTATATAGAAGGCCTTAAAGCGATAACCTGGCAGCTGAAAGTGTCCCCCAATGGACCGCCACCATGTTGCACATTTTTTAATACTAGACCTTATAGTTTTACGTCTAGATTTTAACGACACGTCACGTACAAATAATTGCTTATTGATTTTTAATACCAGTACCGACGAGATAAGTCATGTTTCGTTTGTTTTAAGTCCAAAATGTGCTTTAGGGCAAGAACTGGGGCGGCTTCGCAATGCCGCCGCTAGATGCCGTCAGCCGCGGTGCTATATTTTTGGCTTTTTAACGGAGATAGACACTGATCTCTGGGGCAAACAGTATTGAAAAATAGTTTGTCATGTTTCTACAGCGATCCGATTACAAATCTCGACTGTTTTTCGTAAAAGCCTCAGGATTGTGTACCGTTACGTGTCTAGTGGTTAAAACTGTACAACATGGCGGCAGCCAAGTTGGGGTCACTTCTGCCTGGTGAACGGGATATCAGTTTATTTCTCTAAGCCTCTCTACCTCGTTGTAGTTATGACATAAAAAACGAGCGCCGTGACGACGCACTTTTGATTCCGCTTGATTGATTGCATCAAAAACCCAAGTCACCCTTTACGATTTGTTCAGCCACATAGAACCAGTGTTAGACAAAATACTCGATAAAGGTATTTAAGTTAAGTTACTAAATACCTGCTTCATAAATCATTTAAAATATTACTCAAGTATACTTTCTCTGTAAAGTATCTTAGTAGAGTACAAATACCTAGAATTGTAATTCAATTATTTCTGGAGATACTTCCGCATTGCTTAATTTGTATCGACGTCATTGACAACTACAATTATACAGCTGTGTAAATCTGGTTTATCAGAATGGTTTATTAACACGCAACAACACAAAACGGCAAAAAAAAAAAAAAAACGTAGGTTATTTTATGCAGTCATACTATGAGGAACAGGATATTGTCACGAATGACAAATGATGAGGCGGCGAATAATTGAAGAAACTAAACGTTTAATGGGGCGAACTTGTGCCCAAAACAAAATAGAGAAAGGCTATCGTCACAGGCGTCGATGTCGGAGAAACAGCAGGATCGAGCGCTGGGGCGAGAATGACTCCGGGCTGCCACGCGCAGCACCTTTTGTACCCGCGTTGGTTTCTGGAAGATTCATGGTAGAACATTCGGCGCGTAGAACACTCGTAACTTGATCAGGCAAGGTTTTCGAACTTAGGAAAATGTCAAGTTGAAAGAATAAAAAACATAGGAGTCCGCTCCCTGGAATCAAGCCTCCGCGCAAGAGCCAAGCGCGGCAACCATTCCGCCACGCGCTCACTCGACAACGCGCGTGGCAATATCACTGATACCTGTTACAAAACATTTCCTGGACAAAAAGAAAGAGGTTGCTTTAGCTATTGGGGAGTTGATCAGACCGTGGCGCCCCAAGCGGTTAACTTTAGAA
The DNA here is from genome assembly GCF_016920785.2 of Ixodes scapularis. Classification (NCBI taxonomy): domain Eukaryota; kingdom Metazoa; phylum Arthropoda; class Arachnida; order Ixodida; family Ixodidae; genus Ixodes; species Ixodes scapularis. The sequence goes on along the minus strand of NW_024609868.1, from coordinate 129,755,074 downwards.
CTTCACGAATGGGGACAACACGTACAATGACTCAGCGCTCGGCTGACATGACCGAATGCGGCGTCAGCGTTGGGCTGGAGTCCGTGTTCTCCGGTGAGAGGAAGGAGGGGTTCTTTTGTTACCACTCCGGCCTGCATGAAAAATGCAGGTAGCGGGCACGGTGACGGTGCCCAGTTCAGCACAAAAGCCGAAGTGAGTCCAGCTCGCATTCTCTGACGACTGCTTTCGGGAGAGACCAGGCACTTAACGTCACTTCGTTTATTGCTAGCATTTTTACATTGCACTGTGCTCCGCGCTCTATGGAAGAATAGGACATGGATATTCCCACAAGGCCTGTGGGCATGAGCACAGGCTTTGTGTTGGGTGAACACCGAGGTGTGGGGACAACAAACAAGACAGAGTGCTGAATATCACGTCCTGCTGAGCACCTTAGACACATTGTTTAACTACAATCCATATTCCCTATATGGAAAGTTCACTATAAACGAACCTGGGATACGGATATGGGTGAATGTGTAACAAAGAGAACCAACATAATAGCCACGGCAGTGGTCACACCTTCTTCAAGTAGGTTGCGTGCAGAAAGGCACTCAACGTTGGGGGACGCTTTGTTGGCACCTGGAGTGGTCATCCAGCTCGTAGTTCATTTCCTCTCCGGTTCACTGCTTATCAATGTTCGTTTACAGGCAGTGTTCGCGAGATCAATAAGTGACGGACTGACGACAAATAGGAATGAAACAAAAGAAAACCTCGACGTTTTTCTCTAGTGGGGCCAAATAACACGCAAAACAAAAATGCCTTTTTTGTGTGTGTCCACTTCTCATTTTCGTCTATTTGTTATTTTCTTGAAACACAAGTCTGCATTGTTGTCGTAGGTTGTTTCCCGGTCTGCGTTGGCAATATTTACTTTTGAAAAACCACCCCTTCTGTTTGAGGATTTTCGGAGAGAACTCTAGGAAACAAAAGGCGCCTTTGGAAAGGCGAGGGGGAAACCTTCATTGTACGAACTTTGGGCTGAAATATGAGTCACAATCGGCAAAAAAGCGATGTTTTCACGAGCTCACTCAAAGTCACCGTAGCTAATCGGAGCTAGCAACAGGGTTTGGTTGCTCAAAAGAATTTTTACGTTTGCTCGTGCCACGCCCATGCCACTTCATACCGAAAAACTCGGAAAATTGCGGAATGTCAAAAATGTATTTGAGATGAGTACAAAATCCTCCGAAATGTAATTAAAATAGAGTATCAAATACTCTCGATCAAAAGTATTTGCATGATACCAAGATACTTCAACAAGTATTTGAAATACAGTATCTTGAGTAGAGTATTTGAGATAGGCACAAGTCTGATTGGACCCGAGCATTGCGAGGGGCACTCGATTTGGGCTCGTGATAATTACTAGCTCGAGAAGCATTCGGGTAGTCGCCCATGTCCAATCGCTGCAACGACGACAATAGCCGAGCCAGAACAACGTCTGGAACTCAGCGTGTGTCCTTCGCTTTGCCAACCCCAGCGCGTGGCTATGGTCAACATTGGCGGCATATAATCGGCTCTTGATCACGTGGCCGCTTGTTCTGGCTGCGAGTTGAGGGGGTGAACGCTGCTCTTTTTTCTTTGATATTTTTCTGTGACTTCTACTGCGTGGGGTGAAAAGCGAACGCGTGTTTCGCAAGTCAATAACGTCAGGGATCCGTTCTAAGAGGTATTTGTGCAAAGTACAAAACTTTTTGCATCGCCCCTTTAAGTTTGGTCAATACAACAAAACTATACATTTGGGCATTCTTCAAAAACATTTAATTAATTGTATTAATACCACAGGCGGAGGATATCATAAGAGCATTGATCAATTTAGCTATGTACACAGTGTCAATGCGTACTGGACCATTGAAAAAAGAGAGATATGTAAAAATATCAGGAATAATAGAAATTTTAACGGTAGGAAACGCTGTAATAAACACGTATTTGGGTATAGGGGCACAATAAGTACTTGGAATATCTTCAACCCCAAGAATCCGGGACATGCTGCTGCTCGCAACTTACGCCATCTTTCGGCAGTAATGTCAGCGCCCCAGCGTAACTCAATGGGCAAAAAAGTTTTGTAATTCAGTTAAAACTCCAAAAATTTAATTGCACTCGGGGGGCCATAATACTGATCAAATAGCCTGCTTATTTGAAGAATTTCAGTGCCTCACGACCATTATATTTTCTTTCCGAATCAACAAACCGAATCCCATAGACTCCCATTGAAAACGAGACCATGACATTCAGCTCCCAGGAAGAAAAGCTTGTCACCACAGGAGCTTGAAGTCAAATGCGAACGCTTTATTAATCTTAGCTTTAATGGATTCCAGGAGAGCATTTTGAAATTCACTCTCAATTTTGAGTTATCTAGGTCCAAAGCTCTCTAATAACCGAGGGCTGGCAATAGCGTTAAAACATGATTGGGTTAGCAGAGATCTCACGCCAAAAATATTTCGCAAATCTTTATTATTTTAACGAATGAAATATATACTTCTGATAATTGCACCATGGTAGCAAGATTCTTCTTTTCGAATTGGACAAATGAATTCATTTTAGCGCCATACATGTCTATAGCAATTATGGACCTATAAGAGATTTTGCGGTTCCTGTACCATGCCCAAATACTAGTAAAGAATTCGACGACTTTACACAATTTCTGACTCACACACTTCTGGGAGCTCTAGGTGCTTCCTCTGTACTTTTCGGGTGGTGGGGAAGGGGGGTTCCGTTGGCCGCCCACCAAGAAGAACCGCACTCGCCCGTGATCGGCAAAAAGTTGGCTGTCAGCTTGGACAATTGGACAACGTGTGAGGCTTAAATGCGATATCATTTCCCGCGTGGAGACCTGGCGGAGAGGAACCCCCCCCCCCCCCCCCCCCCCGCCCCGCGCGTTATGTTCCCGTGACTCCACGGACCGTGTTCTTATGACCCCACGGATCATCGTTGGCCCACTCTTTCACTGTGGTTACGTGGTTAATGTGGCGCAACGGACGATGGTCACGTGACCCCCGTAAATTATCGTCACGTGACCATGTCACCAACAATGGTGCAATATTTCTCATACGGGCGCTGTGCTTTTTATTCTTTGGTAGGAGCGCGCTTTACTTGTGCTACGGCACCTTTTTTTTCAAGGTATTTCTTTGTATTCTCGTTGTGAGCACGTGCGGTCGGCATCGGGTACTACAAAAGATGTCATCACCCCGATTAAAGCGGAGATGAAGGCACCCTAGTTCGCATTTATAATCTCAAGAAAGCTTCTGGAGTGTTAAAAGGCAAAGCAGTAGACAAAAATTGCGAGTTAGGCTACTTGTCGTCTTTTTGCCAGGTAAATAATACAGTGCGATTTTCATAAGGTCAAAAAATTAGAAGAAATTGCATGAAAAGTGCATGTCTAGTATCATTCTCCGCAAAAAAATTTAATATTCATAAATATGATTTTCCTGCAATTTTTTATATCTCACCACTCCCACAAACAAAATCGCATCTATCGCTCTGGGAACTATGCCAGAACATTTTTCCGCCCAGTTGCCCCTGGCTGAGGAAGCCACAAAAATTGATAAGGAGATTTAATTTAAATCTTTCACGTATCTCGGTATGTCTAGTACCAAGTTCCAGGAGGGTATTTTGATAATATTACTAATTATTTTTTAGTTTTTTTTATCTGATCATTTGCACAAAAAAGCGCGTCTCATCGCTGTGGAGAGTATGTATGAACGTTTTTTGGCTATTCCGCCTGGCTCAGGAAGCCACAGAAATCGCCTGAGAATATTGAATTTTCGTTTAGAATGCAGCTGGGTACGCCTAGTATCACGTTCTAGGAGAACATTTTGATATTTATAATAAATATTTTTCTGTATTTTTCTCAGTTCCCATCCCTGGCACCGAAAACCGCGTCTTTATGCTCTGGAGACTAAGTCCCAACGTTTTTTTTTTCGCAGTTCCGCCCGGCTCAGGAATCCACAAAAATCAACTGAGAATATCGAATTTCCGTTTAGAATGTAGATGGGTATGTCTAGTATCATATTCGAGGAGAGCACTTTGATATTTATAATAATTATTTTTCTGTATTTTTCTCAATTCCCGTCCCTGGCACCGAAAACCGCGTCTTTTCGCTCTGGAGACAAAGTCCCAACGTTTGTTTTTGGCAGTTCCGCCCGGCTCGGGAAGCCACAAAAATCGCCTGAGAATATCGAATTTCCGTTTAGAATGTAGCTAGGTATGTCTAGTATCATATTCGAGGAGAGCGTTTGGATATTTCTAATACTTATTTTTCTGTATTTTTCTCAATTCCCGTCCCTGGCACGGAAAACCGCGTCTTTTCGCTCTGGAGACAAAGTCCCAACGTTTTTTTTGGCAGTTCCGCCCGACTCGGGAAGCCACAAAAATCGCCTGAGAATATCGAATTTCTGTTTAGAATGTAGCTGGGTATGTCTAGTGTCATATTCGAGGAGAGCATTTGGATATTTATAATAATTATATTTCTGTATGTTTCTCAATTCCCGTCCCTGGGACGGAAAACCGCGTCTTTTCGGTCTGGAGACAAAGTCCCAACGTTTTTTTTGGCAGTTCCGCCCGGCTCGGGAAGCCACAAAAATCGCCTGAGAATATTGAATTTCCGTTTAGAATGTAGCTCGGTATGTCTAGTGTCATATTCGAGAAGAGCATTTGGATATTTATAATAATTATTTTTCTGTATTTTTCTCAATTCCCGTCCCTGGCACCGAAAACCGCGCCTTCACTCTGGAGACAAAGTCCCAATGTTTTTTTAGCAGTTCCGCCCGGCTCAGGAATCCACAGAAATCACCTGAGAATATTGAATTTCCGTTTAGAATGGAGCTGGGTATGTCTAGTGTCATATTCGAGAGAGCATTTGGATATTTATAATAATTATTTTTCTGTATTTTTCTCAATTCCCGTCCCTGGCACCGAAAACCGCGTCTTTTCGCTCTGGAGACAAAGTCCCAACGTTTTTTTTGGCAGTTCCGCCCGGCTCGGGAAGCCACAAAAATCGCCTGAGAATATCGAATTTCCGTTTAGAATGTAGCTGGGTATGTCTAGTGTCATATTCGAGGAGAGCATTTGGATATTTATAATAATTATTTTTCTGTATTTTTCTCAATTCCCGCCCCTGGCACCGAAAACCGCGTCTTCACTCTGGAGACAAAGTCCCAACGTTTTTTTTTTGGCAGTTCCGCCCGGCTCAGGAATCCACAAAAATCACCTGAGAATATTGAATTTCCGTTTAGAATGTAGCTGGGTATGTCTAGTGTCATATTCGAGGAGAGCATTTGGATATTTATAATAATTATTTGCCTGTATTTTTCTCAATTCCCGTCTCTGGCGCGGAAAACCGCGTCTTTTCGCTCTGGAGACAAAGTCCCAACGTTTGTTTTTTGGCAGTTCCGCCCGGCTCAGGAATCCACAAAAATCACCTGAGAATATTGAATTTCCATTTAGAATGTAGCTGGGTATGTCTAGTGTCATATTCGAGGAGAGCATTTGGATATTTATAATAATTATATTTCTGTATTTTTTTAAATTCCCGTCCCTGGCACCGAAAACCGCGTCTTTTCTCTCTGGAGACAAAGTCCCAACGTTTTTTTTTTGGCAGTTCCGCCCGGCTCGGGAAGCCACAAAAATCGCCTGAGAATATTGAATTTCCGTTTAGAATGTAGCTGGGTATGTCTAGTGTCATATTCGAGGAGAGCATTTGGATATGTATAATAATTATTTTTCTGTATTTTTCTCAATTCCCGTCCCTGGCACCGAAAACCGCGCTTTTCTCTCTGGAGACAAAGTCCCAACGTTTTTTTTTTGGCAGTTCCGCCCGGCTCAGGAATCCACAAAAATCACCTGAGAATATTGAATTTCCGTTTAGAATGTAGCTGGGTATGTCTAGTGTCATATTCGAGGAGAGCATTTGGATATTTATAATAATTATTTTTCTGTATTTTTCTCAATTCCCGTCCCTGGCACTGAAAACCGCGTCTTCACTCTGGAGACAAAGTCCCAACGTTTTTTTTTTGGCAGTTCCGCCCGGCTCAGGAAGCCACAAAAATCGCCTGAGAATATTGAATTTCCGTTTAGAATGTAGCTGGGTATGTCTAGTGTCATATTCGAGGAGAGCATTGGGATATTTATAATAATTATTTTTCTGTATTTTTCTCAATTCCCGTCCCTGGCACCGAAAACCGCGTCTTTTCTCTCTGGAGACAAAGTCCCAACGTTTTGTTTTTGGCAGTTCCGCCCGGCTCAGGAATCCACAAAAATCACCTGAGAATATTGAATTTCCGTTTAGAATGGAGCTGGGTATGTCTAGTGTCATATTCGAGGAGAGCATTTGGATATTTATAATAATTATTTTTCTGTATGTTTCTCAATTCCCGTCCCTGGCACCGAAAACCGCGTCTTCACTCTGGAGACAAAGTCCCAACGTTTTTTTTGGCAGTTCCGCCCGGCTCACGAAGCCACAAAAATCGCCTGAGAATATCGAATTTCCGTTTAGAATGTAGCTGGGTATGTCTAGTGTCATATTCGAGGAGAGCATTTGGATATTTATAATAATTATTTTTCTGTATGTTTCTCAATTCCCGTCCCTGGCACCGAAAACCGCGTCTTCACTCTGGAGACAAAGTCCCAACGTTTTTTTTTGGCAGTTCCGCCCGGCTCAGGAAGCCACAAAAATCGCCTGAGAATATCGAATTTCCGTTTAGAATGTAGCTGGGTATGTCTAGTGTAATATTCGAGGAGAGCATTTGGATATTTATAATAATTATTTTTCTGTATTTTTCTCAATTCCCGTCCCTGGCACCGAAAACCGCGTCTTCACTCTGGAGACAAAGTCCCAACGTTTTTTTTCGCAGTTCCGCCCGGCTCAGGAAGCCACAAAAATCGCCTGAGAATATTGAATTTCCGTTTAGAATGTAGCTGGGTATGTCTAGTGTCATATTCGAGGAGAGCATTGGGATATTTATAATAATTATTTTTCTGTATTTTTCTCAATTCCCGTCCCTGGCACCGAAAACCGCGTCTTTTCTCTCTGGAGACAAAGTCCCAACGTTTTTTTTTTTGCAGTTCCGCCCGGCTCAGAAATCCACAAAAATCACCTGAGAATATTGAATTTCCGTTTAGAATGGAGCTGGGTATGTCTAGTGTCATATTCGAGGAGAGCATTTGGATATTTATAATAATTATTTTTCTGTATGTTTCTCAATTCCCGTCCCTGGCACCGAAAACCGCGTCTTCACTCTGGAGACAAAGTCCCAACGTTTTTTTTTGGCAGTTCCGCCCGGCTCAGGAAGCCACAAAAATCGCCTGAGAATATTGAATTTCCGTTTAGAATGGAGCTGGATATGTCTAGTGTCATATTCGAGGAGAGCATTTGGATATTTATAATAATTATTTTTCTGTATGTTTCTCAATTCCCGTCCCTGGCACTGAAAACCGCGTCTTCACTCTGGAGACAAAGTCCCAACGTTTTTTTTTGGCAGTTCCGCCCGGCTCAGGAAGCCACAAAAATCGCCTGAGAATATTGAATTTCCGTTTAGAATGTAGCTGGGTATGTCTAGTGTCATATTCGAGGAGAGCATTGGGATATTTATAATAATTATTTTTCTGTATTTTTCTCAATTCCCGTCCCTGGCACCGAAAACCGCGTCTTTTCTCTCTGGAGACAAAGTCCCAACGTTTTTTTTTTGGCAGTTCCGCCCGGCTCAGGAAGCCACAAAAATCGCCTGAGAATATTGAATTTCCGTTTAGAATGGAGCTGGATATGTGTAGTGTCATATTCGAGGAGAGCATTTGGATATTTATAATAATTATTTTTCTGTATGTTTCTCAATTCCCGTCCCTGGCACCGAAAACCGCGTCTTCACTCTGGAGACAAAGTCCCAACGTTTTTTTTTTGGCAGTTCCGCCCGGCTCAGGAAGCCACAAAAATCGCCTGAGAATATTGAATTTCCGTTTAGAATGGAGCTGGATATGTCTAGTGTCATATTCGAGGAGAGCATTTGGATATTTATAATAATTATTTTTCTGTATGTTTCTCAATTCCCGTCCCTGGCACCGAAAACCGCGTCTTCACTCTGGAGACAAAGTCCCAACGTTTTTTTTTGGCAGTTCCGCCCGGCTCAGGAAGCCACAAAAATCGCCTGAGAATATTGAATTTCCGTTTAGAATGGAGCTGGATATGTCTAGTGTCATATTCGAGGAGAGCATTTGGATATTTATAATAATTATTTTTCTGTATGTTTCTCAATTCCCGTCCCTGGCACCGAAAACCGCGTCTTCACTCTGGAGACAAAGTCCCAACGTTTTTTTTTTGGCAGTTCCGCCCGGCTCAGGAAGCCACAAAAATCACCTGAGAATATTGAATTTCCGTTTAGAATGGAGCTGGGTATGTCTAGTGTCATATTCGAGGAGAGCATTTGGATATTTATAATAATTATTTTTCTGTATGTTTCTCAATTCCCGTCCCTGGCACCGAAAACCGCGTCTTCACTCTGGAGACAAAGTCCCAACGTTTTTTTTGGCAGTTCCGCCCGGCTCACGAAGCCACAAAAATCGCCTGAGAATATCGAATTTCCGTTTAGAATGTAGCTGGGTATGTCTAGTGTCATATTCGAGGAGAGCATTTGGATATTTATAATAATTATTTTTCTGTATGTTTCTCAATTCCCGTCCCTGGCACTGAAAACCGCGTCTTCACTCTGGAGACAAAGTCCCAACGTTTTTTTTTTGGCAGTTCCGCCCGGCTCAGGAAGCCACAAAAATCGCCTGAGAATATTGAATTTCCGTTTAGAATGTAGCTGGGTATGTCTAGTGTCATATTCGAGGAGAGCATTGGGATATTTATAATAATTATTTTTCTGTATTTTTCTCAATTCCCGTCCCTGGCACCGAAAACCGCGTCTTTTCTCTCTGGAGACAAAGTCCCAACGTTTTTTTTTGGCAGTTCCGCCCGGCTCAGGAAGCCACAAAAATCGCCTGAGAATATTGAATTTCCGTTTAGAATGGAGCTGGATATGTCTAGTGTCATATTCGAGGAGAGCATTTGGATATTTATAATAATTATTTTTCTGTATGTTTCTCAATTCCCGTCCCTGGCACTGAAAACCGCGTCTTCACTCTGGAGACAAAGTCCCAACGTTTTTTTTTGGCAGTTCCGCCCGGCTCAGGAAGCCACAAAAATCGCCTGAGAATATTGAATTTCCGTTTAGAATGTAGCTGGGTATGTCTAGTGTCATATTCGAGGAGAGCATTGGGATATTTATAATAATTATTTTTCTGTATTTTTCTCAATTCCCGTCCCTGGCACCGAAAACCGCGTCTTTTCTCTCTGGAGACAAAGTCCCAACGTTTTTTTTTTGGCAGTTCCGCCCGGCTCAGGAATCCACAAAAATCACCTGAGAATATTGAATTTCCGTTTAGAATGGAGCTGGGTATGTCTAGTGTCATATTCGAGGAGAGCATTTGGATATTTATAATAATTATTTTTCTGTATGTTTCTCAATTCCCGTCCCTGGCACCGAAAACCGCGTCTTCACTCTGGAGACAAAGTCCCAACGTTTTTTTTTGGCAGTTCCGCCCGGCTCACGAAGCCACAAAAATCGCCTGAGAATATCGAATTTCCGTTTAGAATGTAGCTGGGTATGTCTAGTGTCATATTCGAGGAGAGCATTTGGATATTTATAATAATTATTTTTCTGTATTTTTCTCAATTCCCGTCCCTGGCACCGAAAACCGCGTCTTCACTCTGGAGACAAAGTCCCAACGTTTTTTTTGGCAGTTCCGCCCGGCTCACGAAGCCACAAAAATCGCCTGAGAATATCGAATTTCCGTTTAGAATGTAGCTGGGTATGTCTAGTGTCATATTCGAGGAGAGCATTTGGATATTTATAATAATTATTTTTCTGTACTTTTCTCAATTCCCGTCCCTGGCACCGAAAACCGCGTCTTCACTCTGGAGACAAAGTCCCAACGTTTTTTTTTGGCAGTTCCGCCCGGCTCACGAAGCCACAAAAATCGCCTGAGAATATTGAATTTCCGTTTAGAATGGAGCTGGGTATGTCTAGTGTCATATTCGAGGAGAGCATATTTGGATATTTATAATAATTATTTTTCTGTATGTTTCTCAATTCCCGTCCCTGGCACCGAAAACCGCGTCTTCACTCTGGAGACAAAGTCCCAACGTTTTTTTTTGGCAGTTCCGCCCGGCTCACGAAGCCACAAAAATCGCCTGAGAATATCGAATTTCCGTTTAGAATGTAGCTGGGTATGTCTAGTGTCATATTCGAGGAGAGCATTTGGATATTTATAATAATTATTTTTCTGTATTTTTCTCAATTCCCGTCCCTGGCACCGAAAACCGCGTCTTCACTCTGGAGACAAAGTCCCAACGTTTTTTTTTGGCAGTTCCGCCCGGCTCACGAAGCCACAAAAATCGCCTGAGAATATTGAATTTCCGTTTAGAATGGAGCTGGGTATGTCTAGTGTCATATTCGAGGAGAGCATATTTGGATATTTATAATAATTATTTTTCTGTATGTTTCTCAATTCCCGTCCCTGGCACCGAAAACCGCGTCTTCACTCTGGAGACAAAGTCCCAACGTTTTTTTTTGGCAGTTCCGCCCGGCTCAGGAATCCACAAAAATCGCCTGAGAATATCGAATTTCCGTTTAGAATGTAGCTGGGTATGTCTAGTGTCATATTCGAGGAGAGCATTTGGATATTTATAATAATTATTTTTCTGTACTTTTCTCAATTCCCGTCCCTGGCACCGAAAACCGCGTCTTCACTCTGAGACAAAGTCCCAACGTTTTTTTTTGGCAGTTCCGCCCGGCTCACGAAGCCACAAAAATCGCCTGAGAATATCGAATTTCCGTTTAGAATGTAGCTGGGTATGTCTAGTGTCATATTCGAGGAGAGCATTTGGATATTTATAATAATTATTTTTCTGTACTTTTCTCAATTCCCGTCCCTGGCACCGAAAACCGCGTCTTCACTCTGGAGACAAAGTCCCAACGTTTTTTTTTGGCAGTTCCGCCCGGCTCACGAAGCCACAAAAATCGCCTGAGAATATCGAATTTCCGTTTAGAATGTAGCTGGGTATGTCTAGTGTAATATTCGAGGAGAGCATTTGGATATTTATAATAATTATTTTTCTGTATTTTTCTCAATTCCCGTCCCTGGCACCGAAAACCGCGTCTTCACTCTGGAGACAAAGTCCCAACGTTTTTTTTCGCAGTTCCGCCCGGCTCAGGAAGCCACAAAAATCGCCTGAGAATATTGAATTTCCGTTTAGAATGTAGCTGGGTATGTCTAGTGTCATATTCGAGGAGAGCATTGGGATATTTATAATAATTATTTTTCTGTATTTTTCTCAATTCCCGTCCCTGGCACCGAAAACCGCGTCTTTTCTCTCTGGAGACAAAGTCCCAACGTTTTTTTTTTTGCAGTTCCGCCCGGCTCAGGAATCCACAAAAATCACCTGAGAATATTGAATTTCCGTTTAGAATGGAGCTGGGTATGTCTAGTGTCATATTCGAGGAGAGCATTTGGATATTTATAATAATTATTTTTCTGTATGTTTCTCAATTCCCGTCCCTGGCACCGAAAACCGCGTCTTCACTCTGGAGACAAAGTCCCAACGTTTTTTTTTGGCAGTTCCGCCCGGCTCAGGAAGCCACAAAAATCGCCTGAGAATATTGAATTTCCGTTTAGAATGGAGCTGGATATGTCTAGTGTCATATTCGAGGAGAGCATTTGGATATTTATAATAATTATTTTTCTGTATGTTTCTCAATTCCCGTCCCTGGCACTGAAAACCGCGTCTTCACTCTGGAGACAAAGTCCCAACGTTTTTTTTTGGCAGTTCCGCCCGGCTCAGGAAGCCACAAAAATCGCCTGAGAATATTGAATTTCCGTTTAGAATGTAGCTGGGTATGTCTAGTGTCATATTCGAGGAGAGCATTGGGATATTTATAATAATTATTTTTCTGTATTTTTCTCAATTCCCGTCCCTGGCACCGAAAACCGCGTCTTTTCTCTCTGGAGACAAAGTCCCAACGTTTTTTTTTTGGCAGTTCCGCCCGGCTCAGGAAGCCACAAAAATCGCCTGAGAATATTGAATTTCCGTTTAGAATGGAGCTGGATATGTGTAGTGTCATATTCGAGGAGAGCATTTGGATATTTATAATAATTATTTTTCTGTATGTTTCTCAATTCCCGTCCCTGGCACCGAAAACCGCGTCTTCACTCTGGAGACAAAGTCCCAACGTTTTTTTTTTGGCAGTTCCGCCCGGCTCAGGAAGCCACAAAAATCGCCTGAGAATATTGAATTTCCGTTTAGAATGGAGCTGGATATGTCTAGTGTCATATTCGAGGAGAGCATTTGGATATTTATAATAATTATTTTTCTGTATGTTTCTCAATTCCCGTCCCTGGCACCGAAAACCGCGTCTTCACTCTGGAGACAAAGTCCCAACGTTTTTTTTTTGGCAGTTCCGCCCGGCTCAGGAAGCCACAAAAATCGCCTGAGAATATTGAATTTCCGTTTAGAATGGAGCTGGATATGTCTAGTGTCATATTCGAGGAGAGCATTTGGATATTTATAATAATTATTTTTCTGTATGTTTCTCAATTCCCGTCCCTGGCACCGAAAACCGCGTCTTCACTCTGGAGACAAAGTCCCAACGTTTTTTTTTTGGCAGTTCCGCCCGGCTCAGGAAGCCACAAAAATCACCTGAGAATATTGAATTTCCGTTTAGAATGGAGCTGGGTATGTCTAGTGTCATATTCGAGGAGAGCATTTGGATATTTATAATAATTATTTTTCTGTATGTTTCTCAATTCCCGTCCCTGGCACCGAAAACCGCGTCTTCACTCTGGAGACAAAGTCCCAACGTTTTTTTTGGCAGTTCCGCCCGGCTCACGAAGCCACAAAAATCGCCTGAGAATATCGAATTTCCGTTTAGAATGTAGCTGGGTATGTCTAGTGTCATATTCGAGGAGAGCATTTGGATATTTATAATAATTATTTTTCTGTATGTTTCTCAATTCCCGTCCCTGGCACTGAAAACCGCGTCTTCACTCTGGAGACAAAGTCCCAACGTTTTTTTTTGGCAGTTCCGCCCGGCTCAGGAAGCCACAAAAATCGCCTGAGAATATTGAATTTCCGTTTAGAATGTAGCTGGGTATGTCTAGTGTCATATTCGAGGAGAGCATTGGGATATTTATAATAATTATTTTTCTGTATTTTTCTCAATTCCCGTCCCTGGCACCGAAAACCGCGTCTTTTCTCTCTGGAGACAAAGTCCCAACGTTTTTTTTTGGCAGTTCCGCCCGGCTCAGGAAGCCACAAAAATCGCCTGAGAATATTGAATTTCCGTTTAGAATGGAGCTGGATATGTCTAGTGTCATATTCGAGGAGAGCATTTGGATATTTATAATAATTATTTTTCTGTATGTTTCTCAATTCCCGTCCCTGGCACTGAAAACCGCGTCTTCACTCTGGAGACAAAGTCCCAACGTTTTTTTTTGGCAGTTCCGCCCGGCTCAGGAAGCCACAAAAATCGCCTGAGAATATTGAATTTCCGTTTAGAATGTAGCTGGGTATGTCTAGTGTCATATTCGAGGAGAGCATTGGGATATTTATAATAATTATTTTTCTGTATTTTTCTCAATTCCCGTCCCTGGCACCGAAAACCGCGTCTTTTCTCTCTGGAGACAAAGTCCCAACGTTTTTTTTTTGGCAGTTCCGCCCGGCTCAGGAATCCACAAAAATCACCTGAGAATATTGAATTTCCGTTTAGAATGGAGCTGGGTATGTCTAGTGTCATATTCGAGGAGAGCATTTGGATATTTATAATAATTATTTTTCTGTATGTTTCTCAATTCCCGTCCCTGGCACCGAAAACCGCGTCTTCACTCTGGAGACAAAGTCCCAACGTTTTTTTTTGGCAGTTCCGCCCGGCTCACGAAGCCACAAAAATCGCCTGAGAATATCGAATTTCCGTTTAGAATGTAGCTGGGTATGTCTAGTGTCATATTCGAGGAGAGCATTTGGATATTTATAATAATTATTTTTCTGTATTTTTCTCAATTCCCGTCCCTGGCACCGAAAACCGCGTCTTCACTCTGGAGACAAAGTCCCAACGTTTTTTTTGGCAGTTCCGCCCGGCTCACGAAGCCACAAAAATCGCCTGAGAATATCGAATTTCCGTTTAGAATGTAGCTGGGTATGTCTAGTGTCATATTCGAGGAGAGCATTTGGATATTTATAATAATTATTTTTCTGTACTTTTCTCAATTCCCGTCCCTGGCACCGAAAACCGCGTCTTCACTCTGGAGACAAAGTCCCAACGTTTTTTTTTGGCAGTTCCGCCCGGCTCACGAAGCCACAAAAATCGCCTGAGAATATTGAATTTCCGTTTAGAATGGAGCTGGGTATGTCTAGTGTCATATTCGAGGAGAGCATATTTGGATATTTATAATAATTATTTTTCTGTATGTTTCTCAATTCCCGTCCCTGGCACCGAAAACCGCGTCTTCACTCTGGAGACAAAGTCCCAACGTTTTTTTTTGGCAGTTCCGCCCGGCTCAGGAATCCACAAAAATCGCCTGAGAATATCGAATTTCCGTTTAGAATGTAGCTGGGTATGTCTAGTGTCATATTCGAGGAGAGCATTTGGATATTTATAATAATTATTTTTCTGTACTTTTCTCAATTCCCGTCCCTGGCACCGAAAACCGCGTCTTCACTCTGGAGACAAAGTCCCAACGTTTTTTTTTTGGCAGTTCCGCCCGGCTCACGAAGCCACAAAAATCGCCTGAGAATATCGAATTTCCGTTTAGAATGTAGCTGGGTATGTCTAGTGTCATATTCGAGGAGAGCATTTGGATATTTATAATAATTATTTTTCTGTACTTTTCTCAATTCCCGTCCCTGGCACCGAAAACCGCGTCTTCACTCTGGAGACAAAGTCCCAACGTTTTTTTTTGGCAGTTCCGCCCGGCTCACGAAGCCACAAAAATCGCCTGAGAATATCGAATTTCCGTTTAGAATGTAGCTGGGTATGTCTAGTGTCATATTCGAGGAGAGCATTTGGATATTTATAATAATTATTTTTCTGTACTTTTCTCAATTCCCGTCCCTGGCACCGAAAACCGCGTCTTTTCTCTCTGGAGACAAAGTCCCAACGTTTTTTTTTGGCAGTTCCGCCCGGCTCACGAAGCCACAAAAATCGCCTGAGAATATCGAATTTCCGTTTAGAATGTAGCTGGGTATGTCTAGTGTCATATTCGAGGAGAGCATTTGGATATTTATAATAATTATTTTTCTGTATTTTTCTCAATTCCCGTCCCTGGCACCGAAAACCGCGTCTTCACTCTGGAGACAAAGTCCCAACGTTTTTTTTGGCAGTTCCGCCCGGCTCACGAAGCCACAAAAATCGCCTGAGAATATTGAATTTCCGTTTAGAATGGAGCTGGGTATGTCTAGTGTCATATTCGAGGAGAGCATTTGGATATTTATAATAATTATTTTTCTGTATGTTTCTCAATTCCCGTCCCTGGCACTGAAAACCGCGTCTTCACTCTGGAGACAAAGTCCCAACGTTTTTTTTTGGCAGTTCCGCCCGGCTCAGGAATCCACAAAAATCGCCTGAGAATATCGAATTTCTGTTTAGAATGTAGCTGGGCATGTCTAGTATCACATTTGAGGACAGCACTGATGTTTATAATAATTATTTTTCGGTATTTTTCTCAATTCCCGTCCCTGGCACGGAAAACCGCGTCTTTTCGCTCTGGAGACAAAGTCCCAACGTTTTTTTTTGGCAGTTCCGCCCGGCTCAGGGATCCACAAAAATCGCCTGAGAATATCGAATTTCCGTTTAGAATGTAGCTGGGTATGTCTAGTATCATATTTGAGGAGAGCACTTTGATATTCATAATAATTATTTTTCTGTATTTTTCTCAATTCCCGTCCCTGGCGCGGAAAACCGCGTCTTTTCGCTCTGGAGACAAAGTCCCAACGAGTTTTTTTCGGCAGTTCCGCCCGGCTCAGGAATTCACAAAAATCGCCTGAGAATATCAAATTTCCGTTTAGAATGTAGCTGGGTATGTCTAGTATCATATTTGAGGAGAGCATTTGGATATTTATAATAATTATTTTTCTGTACTTTTCTCAATTCCCGTCCCTGGCACCGAAAACCGCGTCTTCACTCTGGAGACAAAGTCCCAACGTTTTTTTCTGGCAGTTCCGCCCGGCTCAGGAATCCACAAAAATCGCCTGAGAATATCGAATTTCTGTTTAGAATGTAGCTGGGCATGTCTAGTATCACATTTGAGGACAGCACTGATGTTTATAATAATTATTTTTCGGTATTTTTCTCAATTCCCGTCCCTGGCACGGAAAACCGCGTCTTTTCGCTCTGGAGACAAAGTCCCAACGTTTTTTTTTGGCAGTTCCGCCCGGCTCAGGAAGCCACAAAAATCGCCTGAGAATATCGAATTTCCGTTTAGAATGTAGCTGGGTATGTCTAGTATCATATTTGAGGAGAGCACTTTGATATTCATAATAATTATTTTTCTGTATTTTTCTCAATTCCCGTCCCTGGCGCGGAAAACCGCGTCTTTTCGCTCTGGAGACAAAGTCCCAACGAGTTTTTTTCGGCAGTTCCGCCCGGCTCAGGAAGCCACAAAAATCGCCTGAGAATATCAAATTTCCGTTTAGAATGTAGCTGGGTATGTCTAGTATCATATTTGAGGAAAGCATTTGGATATTTATAATAATTATTTTTCTGTACTTTTCTCAATTCCCGTCCCTGGCACCGAAAACCGCGTCTTCACTCTGGAGACAAAGTCCCAACGTTTTTTTTTGGCAGTTCCGCCCGGCTCAGGGATCCACAAAAATCGCCTGAGAATATCGAATTTCCGTTTAGAATGTAGCTGGGTATGTCTAGTATCATATTTGAGGAGAGCACTTTGATATTCATAATAATTATTTTTCTGTATTTTTCTCAATTCCCGTCCCTGGCGCGGAAAACCGCGTCTTTTCGCTCTGGAGACAAAGTCCCAACGAGTTTTTTTCGGCAGTTCCGCCCGGCTCAGGAATTCACAAAAATCGCCTGAGAATATCAAATTTCCGTTTAGAATGTAGCTGGGTATGTCTAGTATCATATTTGAGGAGAGCATTTGGATATTTATAATAATTATTTTTCTGTACTTTTCTCAATTCCCGTCCCTGGCACCGAAAACCGCGTCTTCACTCTGGAGACAAAGTCCCAACGTTTTTTTTTTGGCAGTTCCGCCCGGCTCAGGAAGCCACAAAAATCGCCTGAGAATATCGAATTTCCGTTTAGAATGTAGCTGGGTATGTCTAGTGTCATATTCGAGGAGAGCATTTGGATATTTATAATAAT
Organism: Ixodes scapularis; assembly: GCF_016920785.2. Lineage (NCBI taxonomy): Eukaryota > Metazoa > Arthropoda > Arachnida > Ixodida > Ixodidae > Ixodes > Ixodes scapularis. The sequence continues at coordinate 129,737,636 of NW_024609868.1, read as the reverse complement.
TATTTTTCTGTATTTTTCTCAATTCCCGTCCCTGGCACCGAAAACCGCGTCTTTTCGCTCTGGAGACGAAGTCCCAACGTTCTTTTGGCAGATCCTCCCGGCTCGGGAAGCCACAAAAATCGCCTGAGAATATCGAATTTCCGTTTAGAATGTAGCTGGGTATGTCTAGTGTCATATTCGAGGAGAGCATTTGGATATTTATAATAATTATTTTTCTGTATGTTTCTCAATTCCCGTCCCTGGGACGGAAAATTGCGTCTTTTCGCTCTGGAGACAAAGTCCCAACGTTTTTTTTGGCAGTTCCGCCCGGCTCGGGAAGCCACAAAAATCGCCTGAAAATATAGAATTTTCGTTTAGAATGTAACTGGGTATGTCTACTGTCATATTCGAGGAGAGCATTTGGATATTTATAATAATTATTTTTCTGTATTTTTCTCAATTCCCGTCCCTGGCACCGAAAATCGCGTCTTCACTCTGGAGACAGTCCCAACGTTTTTTTTTGGCAGTTCCGCCCGGCTAAGCAATCCACAAGAATCACCTGAGAATATTGAATTTCCGTTTAGAATGTAGCTGGGTATGTCTAGTGTCATATTCGAGGAGAGCATTTGGATATTTATAATAATTATTTGTCTGTATTTTTCTCAATTCCCGTCCCTGGGGCGGAAAACCGCGTCTTTTCGCTCTGGAGACAAAGTCCCAACGTTTTTTTTTTGGCAGTTCCGCCCGGCTCAGGAATCCACAAAAATCGCCTGAGAATATCGAATTTCCGTTTAGAATGTGGCTGGGTATGTCTAGCACCATATTCGAGGAGAGCACTTTGATATTTATAATAATTATTTTTCTGTATTTTTCTCAATTCCCGTTCCTGGCACCGAAAACCGCGTCTTTTCGCTCTGGAGACAAAGTCCCAACGTTTTTTTGGCAGTTCCGCCCGGCTCAGGAATCCACAAAAATCGCCTGAGAATATCGAATTTCCGTTTAGAATGGAGCTGGGTATGTCTAGTGTCATATTCGAGGACAGCATTTGGATATTTATAATAATTATTTTTCTGTATTTTTCTTAATTCCCGTCTCTGGCACCGAAAACCGCGTCTTTTCGCTCTGGAGACAAAGTCCCAACGTTTTTTTGGCAGTTCCGCCCGGCTCGGGAAGCCACAAAAATCGCCTGAGAATATCGAATTTCCGTTTAAAATGTAGCTAGGTATGTCTAGTATCATATTCGAGGAGAGCATTTGGATATTTAAAATAATTATTTGTCTCTATTTTTCTCAATTCCCGTCCCTGGCGCGGAAAACCGCGTCTTTTCGCTCTGGAGACAAAGTCCCAACGTTTTTTGGCAGTTCCGCTCGGCTCAGGAATCCGCAAAATAGCCTGAGAATATCGAATTTCCGCTTAGAATGTAGCTGGGTATGTCTAGTATCATATTCGAGGAGAGCATTTGGATATTTATAATATTTATTTTTCAGTATTTTTCTCAATTCCCGTCCCTGGCACGGAAAACCGCGTCTTTTCGCTCTGGACACAAAGTCCCAACGTTTTTTTGGCAGTTCCACCCGGCTCGGGAAGCCACAAAAATCGCCTGAGAATATCGAATTTTATTTTAGAATGTAGCTAGGTATGTCTAGTATCATATTCGAGGAGAGCATTTGGATATTTAAAATAATTATTTGTCTGTATTTTTCTCAATTCCGGTCCCTGGCGCGGAAAACCGCGTCTTTTCGCTCTGGAGACAAAGTCCCAACGTTTTTTTGGCAGTTCCGCCCGGCTCAGGAATCCACAAAAATCGCCTGAGAATATCGAATTTCCGTTTAGAATGTAGCTGGGTATGTCTAGTATCATATTCGAGGAGAGCATTTGGATATTTATAATAATTATTTTTCTGTATTTTTCTCAATTCCCGTCCCTGGCACGGAAAACCGCGTCTTTTCGCTCTGGAGACAAAGTCCCAACGTTTTTTTGGCAGTTCCGCCCGGCTCGGGAAGCCACAAAAATCGCCTGAGAATATCAAATTTCCGTTTAGAATGTAGCTAGGTATGTCTAGTATCATATTCGAGGAGAGCATTTGGATATTTATAAAAATTATTTTTCTGTATTTTTCTCAATTCCCGTCCCTGGCACGGAAAACCGCGTCTTTTCGCTCTGGAGACAAAGTCCCAACGTTTTTTTTTTGGCAGTTCCGCCCGGCTCCGGAAGCCACAAAAATCGCCTTAAAATATCCAATTTCTGTTTAGAATGTAGCTGGGTATGTCTAGTATCATATTCGAGGAGGGCATTTTGATATTTATAATAATTATTTTTCTGTATTTTTCTCAATTCCCGTCCCTGGCACCGAAAACCGCGTCTTTTTGCTCTGGAGACAAAGCCCGAACGTTTTTTTTGGCAGTTCCGCACGGCTCGGGAAGCCACAAAAATCGCCTGAGAATATTGAATTTTTGTTTAGAATGTAGCTGGGTATGTCTAGTATCATATTGGAGGAGGGCATTTTGATATTTATAATAATTATTTTTCTGTATTTTTCTCAATTCCCGTCCCTGGCACCGAAAACCGCGTCTTTTCGCTCTGGAGACAAAGTCCCAATGTTTTTTTTTTTGGCAGTTCTGCCCGGCTCGGGAAGCCACAAAAATCGCCTGAGAATATCGAATTTCTGTTTAGAATGTAGCTGGGTATGTCTAGTATCATATTCGAGGAGGGCATTTTGATATTTATAATAATTATTTTTCTGTATTTTTCTCAATTCCCGTCCCACGCACCGAAAACCGCGTCTTTTCGCTCTGGAGACAAAGTCCCACCGTTTTTTTTTGGCAGTTCCGCCCGGCTCGGGAATCCACAAAAATCGCTGAGAATATCGAATTTCTGTTTAGAATGTAGCTGGGCATGTCTAGTATCATATTTGAGGAGAGCACTTTGATATTTATAATAATTATTTTTCTGTATTTTTCTCAATTCCCGTCCCTGGCACCGAAAACCGCGTCTTTTCGCTCTGGAGACAAAGTCCCAAAGTTTTTTTTTGGCAGCCGCCCGGCTCAGGAATCCACAAAAATTGCCTAAGAATATCGAATTTCCGTCTAGAATGTAGCTGGGTATGTCTAGTATCATATTTGAGGACAGCACTTTGATATTTAAAATAATTATTTTTCTATATTTTTCTCAATTCCCGTCCCTGGCACCGAAAACCGCGTGTTTTCGCTCAGGAGACAAAGTCCCACCGTTTTTTTTTTTGGCAGTTCCGCCCGGCTCGGGAATCCACAAAAATCGCCTGAGAATATCGAATTTCTGTTTAGAATGTAGCTGGGCATGTCTAGTATCATATTTGAGGAGAGCACTTTCATGTTTATAATAATTATTTTTCGGTATCTTTCTCAATTCCCGTCCCTGGCACCGAAAACCGCGTCTTTTCGCTCTGGAGACAAAGTCCCACCGTTTTTTTTTTTTTGGCAGTTCCGCCCGGCTCGGGAATCCACAAAAATCGCCTGAGAATATCGAATTTCCGTTTAGAATGTAGCTGGGTATGTCTAGTATCATATTTGAGGAGAGGACTTTGATATTCATAATAATTACTTTTCTGTATTTTTCTCAATTCCCGTCCCTGGCGCGGAAAACCGCGTCTTTTCGCTCTGGAGACAAAGTCCCAACGATTTTTTTTCGGCAGTTCCGCCCGGCTCAGAAATTCACAAAAATCGCCTGAGAATATCGAATTTCCGTTTAGAATGTAGCTGGGTATGTCTAGTATCATATTTGAGGAGAGCACTTTGATATTTATAATAATTATTTTTCTGTATTTTTCTCAATTCCCGTCCCTGGCGCGGAAAACCGCGTCTTTTCGCTCTGGAGACAAAGTCCCAACGTTTTTTTTTTGGCAGTTCCGCCCGGCTCAGGAATCCACAAAAATCGCCTGAGAATATCAAATTTCTGTTTAGAATGTAGCTGGGCATGTCTAGTATCATATTTGAGGAGAGCACTTTGATATTTATAATAATTATTTTCTGTATTTTTCTGAATTCCCGTCCCTGGCGCGGAAAACCGCGTCTTTTCGCTCTGGAGACAAAGTCCCAACGTTTTTTTTTGGCAGTTCTGCCCGGCTCGGGAATCCACAAAAATCGTCTGAGAATATCGAATTTCCGTTTAGAATGTAGCTGGGTATGTCTAGTGTCATATTCGAGGAGAGCATTTGGATATTTAAAATAGTTATTTTTCTGTATTTTTCTCAATTCCCGTCCCTAGCGCGGAAAACCACATCTTTTCGCTCTGGAGACAAAGTCCCAACGTTTTTTTTTTGGCAGTTCCGCCCGGCTCAGGAATCCACAAAAATCGCCTGAGAATATCAAATTTCTGTTTAGAATGTAGCTGGGCATGTCTAGTATCATATTTGAGGAGAGCACTTTGATATTTATAATAATTATTTTCTGTATTTTTCTGAATTCCCGTCCCTGGCGCGGAAAACCGCGTCTTTTCGCTCTGGAGACAAAGTCCCAACGTTTTTTTTTGGCAGTTCTGCCCGGCTCGGGAATCCACAAAAATCGTCTGAGAATATCGAATTTCCGTTTAGAATGTAGCTGGGTATGTCTAGTGTCATATTCGAGGAGAGCATTTGGATATTTAAAATAGTTATTTTTCTGTATTTTTCTCAATTCCCGTCCCTAGCGCGGAAAACCACATCTTTTCGCTCTGGAGACAAAGTCCCAACGTTTTTTTTTGCAGTTCCGCCCGGCTCAGGAATCCACAAAAATCGCCTGAGAATATCGAATTTCCGTTTAGAATGTAGCTGGGTATGTCTAGTGTCATATTCGAGGAGAGCATTTGGATATTTAAAATAATTATTTTTCTGTATTTTTCTCAATTCCCGTCCCTGGCGCGGAAAACCGCGTCTTTTCGCTCTGGAGACAAAGTCCCAACGTTTTTTTTTGGCAGTTCCGCCCGGCTCAGGAATCCACAAAAATCGCCTGAGAATATCGAATTTCTGTTTAGAATGTAGCTGGGCATGTCTAGTATCATATTTGAGGACAGCACTTTGATGTTTATAATAATTATTTTTCGGTATTTTTCTCAATTCCCGTCCCTGGCACCGAAAACCGCGTCTTTTCGCTCTGGAGACAAAGTCCCAACGTTTTTTTTTTTTTGCAGTTCCGCCCGGCTCAGGGATCCACAAAAATCGCCTGAGAATATCGAATTTCCGTTTAGAATGTAGCTGGGTATGTCTAGTATCATATTTGTGGAGAGCACTTTGATATTCATAATAATTATTTTTCTGTATTTTTCTCAATTCCCGTCCCTGGCGCGGAAAACCGCGTCTTTTCGCTCTGGAGACAAAGTCCCAACAATTTTTTTTCGGCAGTTCTGCCCGGCTCAGGAATTCACAAAAATCGCCTGAGAATATCGAATTTTCGTTTAGAATGTAGCTGGTATGTCTAGTATCATATTTGAGGAGAGCACTTTGATGTTTATAATAATTAGTTTTCTGTATTTTTCTCAATTCCCGTCCCTGGCGCGGAAAACCGCGTCTTTTCGCTCTGGAGACAAAGTCCCAACGTTTTTTTTGGCAGTTCCGCCCGGCTCAGGAATCCACAAAAATCGCCTGAGAATATCGAATTTCTGTTTAGAATGTAGCTGGGTATGTCTAGTATTATATTTGAGGAGAGCACTTTGATATTCATAATAATTACTTTTCTGTATTTTTCTCAATTCCCGTCCCTGGCACGGAAAACCGCGTCTTTTCGCTCTGGAGACAAAGTCCCAACGTTTTTTTTTTGGCAGTTCCGCCCGGCTCAGGAATCCACAACAATCGCCTGAGAATATCGAATTTCTGTTTAGAATGTAGTTGGGTATGTCTAGTATCATATTTGAGGAGAGCACTTTGATATTTATAATAATTATTTTTTTGTATTTTTCTGAATTCCCATCCCTGGCGCGGAAAACCGCGGCTTTTCGCTCTGGAGACAAAGTCCCAACGTTTTTTTTGGCAGTTCCGCCCGGCTCGGGAATCCACAAAAATCGCCTGAGAATATCAAATTTCTGTTTAGAATGTAGCTGGGTATGTCTAGTATCATATTTGAGGAGAGCACTTTGATATTCATAATAATTTTTTTTCTGTATTTTTCTCAATTCCCGTCCCTGGCGCGGAAAACCGCGTCTTTTCGCTCTGGAGACAAAGTCCCAACGATTTTTTTTCGGCAGTTCCGCCCGGCTCAGGAATTCACAAAAATCGCCTGAGAATATCGAATTTCCCTTTAGAATGTAGCTGGGTATGTCTAGTATCATATTTGAGGAGAGCACTTTGATATTTATAATAATCATTTTTCTGTATTTTTCTAAATTCCCGTCCCTGGCGCGGAAAACCGCGTCTTTTCGCTCTGGAGACAAAGTCCCAACGTTTTTTTTTGGCAGTTCCGCCCGGCTCAGGAATCCACAAAAATCGCCTGAGAATATCAAATTTCTGTTTAGAATGTAGCTGGGCATGTCTAGTATCATATTTGAGGAGAGCACTTTGATATTTATAATAATTATTTTTCTGTATTTTTCTCAATTCCCGTCCCTGGCACCGAAAACCGCGTCTTTTCGCTCTGGAGACAAAGTCCCAACGTTTTTTTTGGCAGTTCCGCCCGGCTCAGGAATCCACAAAAATCGCCTGAGAATATCGAATTTCCGTTTAGAATGTAGCTGGGTATGTCTAGTGTCATATTCGAGGAGAGCATTTGGATATTTAAAATAATTATTTTTCTGTATTTTTCTGAATTCCCGTCCCTGGCGCGGAAAACCGCGTCTTTTCGCTCTGGAGACAAAGTCCCAACGTTTTTTTTGGCAGTTCTGCCCGGCTCGGGAATCCACAAAAATCGTCTGAGAATATCGAATTTCCGTTTAGAATGTAGCTGGGTATGTCTAGTGTCATATTCGAGGAGAGCATTTGGATATTTAAAATAGTTATTTTTCTGTATTTTTCTCAATTCCCGTCCCTAGCGCGGAAAACCACATCTTTTCGCTCTGGAGACAAAGTCCCAACGTTTTTTTTTTGCAGTTCCGCCCGGCTCAGGAATCCACAAAAATCGCCTGAGAATATCGAATTTCCGTTTAGAATGTAGCTGGGTATGTCTAGTGTCATATTCGAGGAGAGCATTTGGATATTTAAAATAATTATTTTTCTGTATTTTTCTCAATTCCTGTCCCTGGCGCGGAAAACCGCGTCTTTTCGCTCTGGAGACAAAGTCCCAACGTTTTTTTTTTTGGCAGTTCCGCCCGGCTCAGGAATCCACAAAAATCGCCTGAGAATATCGAATTTCTGTTTAGAATGTAGCTGGGCATGTCTAGTATCATATTTGAGGACAGCACTTTGATGTTTATAATAATTATTTTTCGGTATTTTTCTCAATTCCCGTCCCTGGCACCGAAAACCGCGTCTTTTCGCTCTGGAGACAAAGTCCCACCGTTTTTTTTTGGCAGTTCCGCCCGGCTCGGGAATCCACAAAAATCGCCTGAGAATATCGAATTTCCGTTTAGAATGTAGCTGGGTATGTCTAGTATCATATTTGAGGAGAGCACTTTGATATTTATAATAATTATTTTTCTGTATTTTTCTCAATTCCCGTCCCTGGCGCGGAAAACCGCGTCTTTTCGCTCTGGAGACAAAGTCCCAACGTTTTTTTTTTGGCAGTTCCGTCCGGCTCAGGAATCCACAAAAATCGCCTGAGAATATCAAATTTCTGTTTAGAATGTAGCTGGGCATGTCTAGTATCATATTTGAGGAGAGCACTTTGATATTTATAATAATTATTTTTCTGTATTTTTCTCAATTCCCGTCCCTGGCACCGAAAACCGCGTCTTTTCGCTCTGGAGACAAAGTCCCAACGTTTTTTTTTGGCAGTTCCGCCCGGCTCAGGAATCCACAAAAATCGCCTGAGAATATCGAATTTCCGTTTAGAATGTAGCTGGGTATGTCTAGTGTCATATTCGAGGAGAGCATTTGGATATTTAAAATAATTCTTTTTCTGTATTTTTCTGAATTCCCGTCCCTGGCGCGGAAAACCACATCTTTTCGCTCTGGAGACAAAGTCCCAACGTTTTTTTTGGCAGTTCTGCCCGGCTCGGGAATCCACAAAAATCGTCTGAGAATATCGAATTTCCGTTTAGAATGTAGCTGGGTATGTCTAGTGTCATATTCGAGGAGAGCATTTGGATATTTAAAATAGTTATTTTTCTGTATTTTTCTCAATTCCCGTCCCTAGCGCGGAAAACCACATCTTTTCGCTCTGGAGACAAAGTCCCAACGTTTTTTTTTGCAGTTCCGCCCGGCTCAGGAATCCACAAAAATCGCCTGAGAATATCGAATTTCCGTTTAGAATGTAGCTGGGTATGTCTAGTGTCATATTCGAGGAGAGCATATGGATATTTAAAATAATTATTTTTCTGTATTTTTCTCAATTCCCGTCCCTGGCGCGGAAAACCGCGTCTTTTCGCTCTGGAGACAAAGTCCCAACATTTTTTTTTTGGCAGTTCCGCCCGGCTCAGGAATCCACAAAAATCGCCTGAGAATATTGAATTTCTGTTTAGAATGTAGCTGGGCATGTCTAGTATCATATTTGAGGACAGCACTTTGATGTTTATAATAATTATTTTTCTGTATTTTTCTCAATTCCCGTCCCTGGCACCGAAAACCGCGTCTTTTCGCTCTGGAGACAAAGTCCCAACGTTTTTTTTGGCAGTTCCGCCCGGCTCAGGGATCCACAAAAATCGCCTGAGAATATCGAATTTCCGTTTAGAATGTAGCTGGGTATTCTAGTATCATATTTGAGGAGAGCACTTTGATATTCATAATAATTATTTTTCTGTATTTTTCTCAATTCCCGTCCCTGGCGCGGAAAACCGCGTCTTTTCGCTCTGGAGACAAAGTCCCAACAATTTTTTTTCGGCAGTTCTGCCCGGCTCAGGAATTCACAAAAATCGCCTGAGAATATCGAATTTTCGTTTAGAATGTAGCTGGTATGTCTAGTATCATATTTGAGGAGAGCACTTTGATATTTATAATAATTAGTTTTCTGTATTTTTCTCAATTCCCGTCCCTGGCGCGGAAAACCGCGTCTTTTCGCTCTGGAGACAAAGTCCCAACGTTTTTTTTTGGCAGTTCCGCCCGGCTCAGGAATCCACAAAAATCGCCTGAGAATATCGAATTTCTGTTTAGAATGTAGCTGGGTATGTCTAGTATCATATTTGAGGAGAGCACTTTGATATTCATAATAATTACTTTTCTGTATTTTTCTCAATTCCCGTCCCTGGCACGGAAAACCGCGTCTTTTCGCTCTGGAGACAAAGTCCCAACGTTTTTTTTTTGGCAGTTCCGCCCGGCTCAGGAATCCACGAAAATCGCCTGAGAATATCGAATTTCTGTTTAGAATGTAGTTGGGTATGTCTAGTATCATATTTGAGGAGAGCACTTTGATATTTATAATAATTATTTTTCTGTATTTTTCTCAATTCCCATCCCTGGCGCGGAAAACCGCGGCTTTTCGCTCTGGAGACAAAGTCCCAACGTTTTTTTTGGCAGTTCCGCCCGGCTCGGGAATCCACAAAAATCGCCTGAGAATATCAAATTTCTGTTTAGAATGTAGCTGGGTATGTCTAGTATCATATTTGAGGAGAGCACTTTGATATTCATAATAATTTTTTTTCTGTATTTTTCTCAATTCCCGTCCCTGGCGCGGAAAACCGCGTCTTTTCGCTCTGGAGACAAAGTCCCAACGATTTTTTTTCGGCAGTTCCGCCCGGCTCAGGAATCCACAAAAATCGCCTGAGAATATCGAATTTCTGTTTAGAATGTAGCTGGGCATGTCTAGTATCACATTTGAGGACAGCACTGATGTTTATAATAATTATTTTTCGGTATTTTTCTCAATTCCCGTCCCTGGCACGGAAAACCGCGTCTTTTCGCTCTGGAGACAAAGTCCCAACGTTTTTTTTTGGCAGTTCCGCCCGGCTCAGGAAGCCACAAAAATCGCCTGAGAATATCGAATTTCCGTTTAGAATGTAGCTGGGTATGTCTAGTATCATATTTGAGGAGAGCACTTTGATATTCATAATAATTATTTTTCTGTATTTTTCTCAATTCCCGTCCCTGGCGCGGAAAACCGCGTCTTTTCGCTCTGGAGACAAAGTCCCAACGAGTTTTTTTCGGCAGTTCCGCCCGGCTCAGGAAGCCACAAAAATCGCCTGAGAATATCAAATTTCCGTTTAGAATGTAGCTGGGTATGTCTAGTATCATATTTGAGGAAAGCATTTGGATATTTATAATAATTATTTTTCTGTACTTTTCTCAATTCCCGTCCCTGGCACCGAAAACCGCGTCTTCACTCTGGCGACAAAGTCCCAACGTTTTTTTTTGGCAGTTCCGCCCGGCTCAGGGATCCACAAAAATCGCCTGAGAATATCGAATTTCCGTTTAGAATGTAGCTGGGTATGTCTAGTATCATATTTGAGGAGAGCACTTTGATATTCATAATAATTATTTTTCTGTATTTTTCTCAATTCCCGTCCCTGGCGCGGAAAACCGCGTCTTTTCGCTCTGGAGACAAAGTCCCAACGAGTTTTTTTCGGCAGTTCCGCCCGGCTCAGGAATTCACAAAAATCGCCTGAGAATATCAAATTTCCGTTTAGAATGTAGCTGGGTATGTCTAGTATCATATTTGAGGAGAGCATTTGGATATTTATAATAATTATTTTTCTGTACTTTTCTCAATTCCCGTCCCTGGCACCGAAAACCGCGTCTTCACTCTGGAGACAAAGTCCCAACGTTTTTTTTTGGCAGTTCCGCCCGGCTCAGGAAGCCACAAAAATCGCCTGAGAATATCGAATTTCCGTTTAGAATGTAGCTGGGTATGTCTAGTGTCATATTCGAGGAGAGCATTTGGATATTTATAATAATTATTTTTCTGTATTTTTCTCAATTCCCGTCCCTGGCACCGAAAACCGCGTCTTTTCGCTCTGGAGACGAAGTCCCAACGTTCTTTTGGCAGATCCTCCCGGCTCGGGAAGCCACAAAAATCGCCTGAGAATATCGAATTTCCGTTTAGAATGTAGCTGGGTATGTCTAGTGTCATATTCGAGGAGAGCATTTGGATATTTATAATAATTATTTTTCTGTATGTTTCTCAATTCCCGTCCCTGGGACGGAAAATTGCGTCTTTTCGCTCTGGAGACAAAGTCCCAACGTTTTTTTTGGCAGTTCCGCCCGGCTCGGGAAGCCACAAAAATCGCCTGAAAATATAGAATTTTCGTTTAGAATGTAACTGGGTATGTCTACTGTCATATTCGAGGAGAGCATTTGGATATTTATAATAATTATTTTTCTGTATTTTTCTCAATTCCCGTCCCTGGCACCGAAAATCGCGTCTTCACTCTGGAGACAGTCCCAACGTTTTTTTTTGGCAGTTCCGCCCGGCTAAGCAATCCACAAGAATCACCTGAGAATATTGAATTTCCGTTTAGAATGTAGCTGGGTATGTCTAGTGTCATATTCGAGGAGAGCATTTGGATATTTATAATAATTATTTTTCTGTATTTTTCTCAATTCCCGTCCCTGGCACCGAAGACCGCGTCTTTTTGCTCTGGAGACAAAGTCCCAACGTTTTTTTTGGCAGTTCCTCCCGGATCGGGAAGCCACAAATATCGCCTGAGAATATCGAATTTTCGTTTTGAATGTAGCTGGGTATGTCTACTGTCATATTTGAGGAGAGCATTTGGATATTTATAATAATTATTTTTCTGTATTTTTCTCAATTCCCGTCCCTGGCAACGAAAATCGCGTCTTCACTTTGGAGACAGTCCCAACGTTTTTTTTTTGGCAGTTCCGCCCGGCTAAGCAATCCACAAGAATCACCTGAGAATATTGAATTTCCGTTTAGAATGTAGCTGGGTATGTCTAGTGTCATATTCGAGGAGAGCATTTGGATATTTATAATAATTATTTGTCTGTATTTTTCTCAATTCCCGTCCCTGGGGCGGAAAACCGCGTCTTTTCGCTCTGGAGACAAAGTCCCAACGTTTTTTTTTTGGCAGTTCCGCCCGGCTCAGGAATCCACAAAAATCGCCTGAGAATATCGAATTTCCGTTTAGAATGTGGCTGGGTATGTCTAGCACCATATTCGAGGAGAGCACTTTGATATTTATAATAATTATTTTTCTGTATTTTTCTCAATTCCCGTTCCTGGCACCGAAAACCGCGTCTTTTCGCTCTGGAGACAAAGTCCCAACGTTTTTTTGGCAGTTCCGCCCGGCTCAGGAATCCACAAAAATCGCCTGAGAATATCGAATTTCCGTTTAGAATGGAGCTGGGTATGTCTAGTGTCATATTCGAGGACAGCATTTGGATATTTATAATAATTATTTTTCTGTATTTTTCTTAATTCCCGTCTCTGGCACCGAAAACCGCGTCTTTTCGCTCTGGAGACAAAGTCCCAACGTTTTTTTGGCAGTTCCGCCCGGCTCGGGAAGCCACAAAAATCGCCTGAGAATATCGAATTTCCGTTTAAAATGTAGCTAGGTATGTCTAGTATCATATTCGAGGAGAGCATTTGGATATTTAAAATAATTATTTGTCTCTATTTTTCTCAATTCCCGTCCCTGGCGCGGAAAACCGCGTCTTTTCGCTCTGGAGACAAAGTCCCAACGTTTTTTGGCAGTTCCGCTCGGCTCAGGAATCCGCAAAATAGCCTGAGAATATCGAATTTCCGCTTAGAATGTAGCTGGGTATGTCTAGTATCATATTCGAGGAGAGCATTTGGATATTTATAATATTTATTTTTCAGTATTTTTCTCAATTCCCGTCCCTGGCACGGAAAACCGCGTCTTTTCGCTCTGGACACAAAGTCCCAACGTTTTTTTGGCAGTTCCACCCGGCTCGGGAAGCCACAAAAATCGCCTGAGAATATCGAATTTTATTTTAGAATGTAGCTAGGTATGTCTAGTATCATATTCGAGGAGAGCATTTGGATATTTAAAATAATTATTTGTCTGTATTTTTCTCAATTCCGGTCCCTGGCGCGGAAAACCGCGTCTTTTCGCTCTGGAGACAAAGTCCCAACGTTTTTTTGGCAGTTCCGCCCGGCTCAGGAATCCACAAAAATCGCCTGAGAATATCGAATTTCCGTTTAGAATGTAGCTGGGTATGTCTAGTATCATATTCGAGGAGAGCATTTGGATATTTATAATAATTATTTTTCTGTATTTTTCTCAATTCCCGTCCCTGGCACGGAAAACCGCGTCTTTTCGCTCTGGAGACAAAGTCCCAACGTTTTTTTGGCAGTTCCGCCCGGCTCGGGAAGCCACAAAAATCGCCTGAGAATATCAAATTTCCGTTTAGAATGTAGCTAGGTATGTCTAGTATCATATTCGAGGAGAGCATTTGGATATTTATAAAAATTATTTTTCTGTATTTTTCTCAATTCCCGTCCCTGGCACGGAAAACCGCGTCTTTTCGCTCTGGAGACAAAGTCCCAACGTTTTTTTTTGGCAGTTCCGCCCGGCTCGGGAAGCCACAAAAATCGCCTTAAAATATCCAATTTCTGTTTAGAATGTAGCTGGGTATGTCTAGTATCATATTCGAGGAGGGCATTTTGATATTTATAATAATTATTTTTCTGTATTTTTCTCAATTCCCGTCCCTGGCACCGAAAACCGCGTCTTTTTGCTCTGGAGACAAAGCCCGAACGTTTTTTTTGGCAGTTCCGCACGGCTCGGGAAGCCACAAAAATCGCCTGAGAATATTGAATTTTTGTTTAGAATGTAGCTGGGTATGTCTAGTATCATATTGGAGGAGGGCATTTTGATATTTATAATAATTATTTTTCTGTATTTTTCTCAATTCCCGTCCCTGGCACCGAAAACCGCGTCTTTTCGCTCTGGAGACAAAGTCCCAATGTTTTTTTTTTTGGCAGTTCTGCCCGGCTCGGGAAGCCACAAAAATCGCCTGAGAATATCGAATTTCTGTTTAGAATGTAGCTGGGTATGTCTAGTATCATATTCGAGGAGGGCATTTTGATATTTATAATAATTATTTTTCTGTATTTTTCTCAATTCCCGTCCCACGCACCGAAAACCGCGTCTTTTCGCTCTGGAGACAAAGTCCCACCGTTTTTTTTTGGCAGTTCCGCCCGGCTCAGGAATCCACAAAAATCGCCTGAGAATATCGAATTTCTGTTTAGAATGTAGCTGGGCATGTCTAGTATCATATTTGAGGAGAGCACTTTGATATTTATAATAATTATTTTTCTGTATTTTTCTCAATTCCCGTCCCTGGCACCGAAAACCGCGTCTTTTCGCTCTGGAGACAAAGTCCCAAAGTTTTTTTTTGGCAGCCGCCCGGCTCAGGAATCCACAAAAATTGCCTAAGAATATCGAATTTCCGTCTAGAATGTAGCTGGGTATGTCTAGTATCATATTTGAGGACAGCACTTTGATATTTAAAATAATTATTTTTCTATATTTTTCTCAATTCCCGTCCCTGGCACCGAAAACCGCGTGTTTTCGCTCAGGAGACAAAGTCCCAACGTTTTTTTTTGGCACTTCCGCCCGGCTCGGGAATCTACAAAAATCGCCTGAGAATATCGAATTTCTGTTTAGAATGTAGCTGGGTATGTCTAGTATCATATTTGAGGAGAGCACTTTGATATTCATAATAATTACTTTTCTGTATTTTTCTCAATTCCCGTCCCTGGCGCGGAAAACCGCGTCTTTTCGCTCTGGAGACAAAGTCCCAACGATTTTTTTTCGGCAGTTCCGCCCGGCTCAGAAATTCACAAAAATCGCCTGAGAATATCGAATTTCCGTTTAGAATGTAGCTGGGTATGTCTAGTATCATATTTGAGGAGAGCACTTTGATATTTATAATAATTATTTTTCTGTATTTTTCTCAATTCCCGTCCCTGGCGCGGAAAACCGCGTCTTTTCGCTCTGGAGACAAAGTCCCAACGTTTTTTTTTTGGCAGTTCCGCCCGGCTCAGGAATCCACAAAAATCGCCTGAGAATATCAAATTTCTGTTTAGAATGTAGCTGGGCATGTCTAGTATCATATTTGAGGAGAGCACTTTGATATTTATAATAATTATTTTCTGTATTTTTCTGAATTCCCGTCCCTGGCGCGGAAAACCGCGTCTTTTCGCTCTGGAGACAAAGTCCCAACGTTTTTTTTTGGCAGTTCTGCCCGGCTCGGGAATCCACAAAAATCGTCTGAGAATATCGAATTTCCGTTTAGAATGTAGCTGGGTATGTCTAGTGTCATATTCGAGGAGAGCATTTGGATATTTAAAATAGTTATTTTTCTGTATTTTTCTCAATTCCCGTCCCTAGCGCGGAAAACCACATCTTTTCGCTCTGGAGACAAAGTCCCAACGTTTTTTTTTTGGCAGTTCCGCCCGGCTCAGGAATCCACAAAAATCGCCTGAGAATATCAAATTTCTGTTTAGAATGTAGCTGGGCATGTCTAGTATCATATTTGAGGAGAGCACTTTGATATTTATAATAATTATTTTCTGTATTTTTCTGAATTCCCGTCCCTGGCGCGGAAAACCGCGTCTTTTCGCTCTGGAGACAAAGTCCCAACGTTTTTTTTTGGCAGTTCTGCCCGGCTCGGGAATCCACAAAAATCGTCTGAGAATATCGAATTTCCGTTTAGAATGTAGCTGGGTATGTCTAGTGTCATATTCGAGGAGAGCATTTGGATATTTAAAATAGTTATTTTTCTGTATTTTTCTCAATTCCCGTCCCTAGCGCGGAAAACCACATCTTTTCGCTCTGGAGACAAAGTCCCAACGTTTTTTTTTGCAGTTCCGCCCGGCTCAGGAATCCACAAAAATCGCCTGAGAATATCGAATTTCCGTTTAGAATGTAGCTGGGTATGTCTAGTGTCATATTCGAGGAGAGCATTTGGATATTTAAAATAATTATTTTTCTGTATTTTTCTCAATTCCCGTCCCTGGCGCGGAAAACCGCGTCTTTTCGCTCTGGAGACAAAGTCCCAACGTTTTTTTTTGGCAGTTCCGCCCGGCTCAGGAATCCACAAAAATCGCCTGAGAATATCGAATTTCTGTTTAGAATGTAGCTGGGCATGTCTAGTATCATATTTGAGGACAGCACTTTGATGTTTATAATAATTATTTTTCGGTATTTTTCTCAATTCCCGTCCCTGGCACCGAAAACCGCGTCTTTTCGCTCTGGAGACAAAGTCCCAACGTTTTTTTTTTTTTTGCAGTTCCGCCCGGCTCAGGGATCCACAAAAATCGCCTGAGAATATCGAATTTCCGTTTAGAATGTAGCTGGGTATGTCTAGTATCATATTTGAGGAGAGCACTTTGATATTCATAATAATTATTTTTCTGTATTTTTCTCAATTCCCGTCCCTGGCGCGGAAAACCGCGTCTTTTCGCTCTGGAGACAAAGTCCCAACAATTTTTTTTCGGCAGTTCTGCCCGGCTCAGGAATTCACAAAAATCGCCTGAGAATATCGAATTTTCGTTTAGAATGTAGCTGGTATGTCTAGTATCATATTTGAGGAGAGCACTTTGATGTTTATAATAATTAGTTTTCTGTATTTTTCTCAATTCCCGTCCCTGGCGCGGAAAACCGCGTCTTTTCGCTCTGGAGACAAAGTCCCAACGTTTTTTTTGGCAGTTCCGCCCGGCTCAGGAATCCACAAAAATCGCCTGAGAATATCGAATTTCTGTTTAGAATGTAGCTGGGTATGTCTAGTATTATATTTGAGGAGAGCACTTTGATATTCATAATAATTACTTTTCTGTATTTTTCTCAATTCCCGTCCCTGGCACGGAAAACCGCGTCTTTTCGCTCTGGAGACAAAGTCCCAACGTTTTTTTTTTTGGCAGTTCCGCCCGGCTCAGGAATCCACAACAATCGCCTGAGAATATCGAATTTCTGTTTAGAATGTAGTTGGGTATGTCTAGTATCATATTTGAGGAGAGCACTTTGATATTTATAATAATTATTTTTTTGTATTTTTCTGAATTCCCATCCCTGGCGCGGAAAACCGCGGCTTTTCGCTCTGGAGACAAAGTCCCAACGTTTTTTTTGGCAGTTCCGCCCGGCTCGGGAATCCACAAAAATCGCCTGAGAATATCAAATTTCTGTTTAGAATGTAGCTGGGTATGTCTAGTATCATATTTGAGGAGAGCACTTTGATATTCATAATAATTTTTTTTCTGTATTTTTCTCAATTCCCGTCCCTGGCGCGGAAAACCGCGTCTTTTCGCTCTGGAGACAAAGTCCCAACGATTTTTTTTCGGCAGTTCCGCCCGGCTCAGGAATTCACAAAAATCGCCTGAGAATATCGAATTTCCCTTTAGAATGTAGCTGGGTATGTCTAGTATCATATTTGAGGAGAGCACTTTGATATTTATAATAATCATTTTTCTGTATTTTTCTAAATTCCCGTCCCTGGCGCGGAAAACCGCGTCTTTTCGCTCTGGAGACAAAGTCCCAACGTTTTTTTTTGGCAGTTCCGCCCGGCTCAGGAATCCACAAAAATCGCCTGAGAATATCAAATTTCTGTTTAGAATGTAGCTGGGCATGTCTAGTATCATATTTGAGGAGAGCACTTTGATATTTATAATAATTATTTTTCTGTATTTTTCTCAATTCCCGTCCCTGGCACCGAAAACCGCGTCTTTTCGCTCTGGAGACAAAGTCCCAACGTTTTTTTTGGCAGTTCCGCCCGGCTCAGGAATCCACAAAAATCGCCTGAGAATATCGAATTTCCGTTTAGAATGTAGCTGGGTATGTCTAGTGTCATATTCGAGGAGAGCATTTGGATATTTAAAATAATTATTTTTCTGTATTTTTCTGAATTCCCGTCCCTGGCGCGGAAAACCGCGTCTTTTCGCTCTGGAGACAAAGTCCCAACGTTTTTTTTGGCAGTTCTGCCCGGCTCGGGAATCCACAAAAATCGTCTGAGAATATCGAATTTCCGTTTAGAATGTAGCTGGGTATGTCTAGTGTCATATTCGAGGAGAGCATTTGGATATTTAAAATAGTTATTTTTCTGTATTTTTCTCAATTCCCGTCCCTAGCGCGGAAAACCACATCTTTTCGCTCTGGAGACAAAGTCCCAACGTTTTTTTTTTGCAGTTCCGCCCGGCTCAGGAATCCACAAAAATCGCCTGAGAATATCGAATTTCCGTTTAGAATGTAGCTGGGTATGTCTAGTGTCATATTCGAGGAGAGCATTTGGATATTTAAAATAATTATTTTTCTGTATTTTTCTCAATTCCTGTCCCTGGCGCGGAAAACCGCGTCTTTTCGCTCTGGAGACAAAGTCCCAACGTTTTTTTTTTGGCAGTTCCGCCCGGCTCAGGAATCCACAAAAATCGCCTGAGAATATCGAATTTCTGTTTAGAATGTAGCTGGGCATGTCTAGTATCATATTTGAGGACAGCACTTTGATGTTTATAATAATTATTTTTCGGTATTTTTCTCAATTCCCGTCCCTGGCACCGAAAACCGCGTCTTTTCGCTCTGGAGACAAAGTCCCACCGTTTTTTTTTTTGGCAGTTCCGCCCGGCTCGGGAATCCACAAAAATCGCCTGAGAATATCGAATTTCCGTTTAGAATGTAGCTGGGTATGTCTAGTATCATATTTGAGGAGAGCACTTTGATATTTATAATAATTATTTTTCTGTATTTTTCTCAATTCCCGTCCCTGGCGCGGAAAACCGCGTCTTTTCGCTCTGGAGACAAAGTCCCAACGTTTTTTTTTTTGGCAGTTCCGTCCGGCTCAGGAATCCACAAAAATCGCCTGAGAATATCAAATTTCTGTTTAGAATGTAGCTGGGCATGTCTAGTATCATATTTGAGGAGAGCACTTTGATATTTATAATAATTATTTTTCTGTATTTTTCTCAATTCCCGTCCCTGGCACCGAAAACCGCGTCTTTTCGCTCTGGAGACAAAGTCCCAACGTTTTTTTTTTGGCAGTTCCGCCCGGCTCAGGAATCCACAAAAATCGCCTGAGAATATCGAATTTCCGTTTAGAATGTAGCTGGGTATGTCTAGTGTCATATTCGAGGAGAGCATTTGGATATTTAAAATAATTCTTTTTCTGTATTTTTCTGAATTCCCGTCCCTGGCGCGGAAAACCACATCTTTTCGCTCTGGAGACAAAGTCCCAACGTTTTTTTTGGCAGTTCTGCCCGGCTCGGGAATCCACAAAAATCGTCTGAGAATATCGAATTTCCGTTTAGAATGTAGCTGGGTATGTCTAGTGTCATATTCGAGGAGAGCATTTGGATATTTAAAATAGTTATTTTTCTGTATTTTTCTCAATTCCCGTCCCTAGCGCGGAAAACCACATCTTTTCGCTCTGGAGACAAAGTCCCAACGTTTTTTTTTGCAGTTCCGCCCGGCTCAGGAATCCACAAAAATCGCCTGAGAATATCGAATTTCCGTTTAGAATGTAGCTGGGTATGTCTAGTGTCATATTCGAGGAGAGCATATGGATATTTAAAATAATTATTTTTCTGTATTTTTCTCAATTCCCGTCCCTGGCGCGGAAAACCGCGTCTTTTCGCTCTGGAGACAAAGTCCCAACATTTTTTTTTTGGCAGTTCCGCCCGGCTCAGGAATCCACAAAAATCGCCTGAGAATATTGAATTTCTGTTTAGAATGTAGCTGGGCATGTCTAGTATCATATTTGAGGACAGCACTTTGATGTTTATAATAATTATTTTTCTGTATTTTTCTCAATTCCCGTCCCTGGCACCGAAAACCGCGTCTTTTCGCTCTGGAGACAAAGTCCCAACGTTTTTTTTTGGCAGTTCCGCCCGGCTCAGGGATCCACAAAAATCGCCTGAGAATATCGAATTTCCGTTTAGAATGTAGCTGGGTATTCTAGTATCATATTTGAGGAGAGCACTTTGATATTCATAATAATTATTTTTCTGTATTTTTCTCAATTCCCGTCCCTGGCGCGGAAAACCGCGTCTTTTCGCTCTGGAGACAAAGTCCCAACAATTTTTTTTCGGCAGTTCTGCCCGGCTCAGGAATTCACAAAAATCGCCTGAGAATATCGAATTTTCGTTTAGAATGTAGCTGGTATGTCTAGTATCATATTTGAGGAGAGCACTTTGATATTTATAATAATTAGTTTTCTGTATTTTTCTCAATTCCCGTCCCTGGCGCGGAAAACCGCGTCTTTTCGCTCTGGAGACAAAGTCCCAACGTTTTTTTTTGGCAGTTCCGCCCGGCTCAGGAATCCACAAAAATCGCCTGAGAATATCGAATTTCTGTTTAGAATGTAGCTGGGTATGTCTAGTATCATATTTGAGGAGAGCACTTTGATATTCATAATAATTACTTTTCTGTATTTTTCTCAATTCCCGTCCCTGGCACGGAAAACCGCGTCTTTTCGCTCTGGAGACAAAGTCCCAACGTTTTTTTTTTGGCAGTTCCGCCCGGCTCAGGAATCCACGAAAATCGCCTGAGAATATCGAATTTCTGTTTAGAATGTAGTTGGGTATGTCTAGTATCATATTTGAGGAGAGAACTTTGATATTTATAATAATTATTTTTCTGTATTTTTCTCAATTCCCATCCCTGGCGCGGAAAACCGCGGCTTTTCGCTCTGGAGACAAAGTCCCAACGTTTTTTTTGGCAGTTCCGCCCGGCTCGGGAATCCACAAAAATCGCCTGAGAATATCAAATTTCTGTTTAGAATGTAGCTGGGTATGTCTAGTATCATATTTGAGGAGAGCACTTTGATATTCATAATAATTTTTTTTCTGTATTTTTCTCAATTCCCGTCCCTGGCGCGGAAAACCGCGTCTTTTCGCTCTGGAGACAAAGTCCCAACGATTTTTTTTCGGCAGTTCCGCCCGGCTCAGGAATTCACAAAAATCGCCTGAGAATATCGAATTTCCGTTTAGAATGTAGCTGGGTATGTCTAGTGTCATATTCGAGGAGAGCATTTGGATATTTAAAATAATTATTTTTCTGTATTTTTCTGAATTCCCGTCCCTGGCGCGGAAAACCGCGTCTTTTCGCTCTGGAGACAAAGTCCCAACATTTTTTTTGGCAGTTCTGCCCGGCTCGGGAATCCACAAAAATCGTCTGAGAATATCGAATTTCCGTTTAGAATGTAGCTGGGTATGTCTAGTGTCATATTCGAGGAGAGCATTTGGATATTTAAAATAGTTATTTTTCTGTATTTTTCTCAATTCCCGTCCCTAGCGCGGAAAACCACATCTTTTCGCTCTGGAGACAAAGTCCCAACGTTTTTTTTTTGCAGTTCCGCCCGGCTCAGGAATCCACAAAAATCGCCTGAGAATATCGAATTTCCGTTTAGAATGTAGCTGGGTATGTCTAGTGTCATATTCGAGGAGAGCATTTGGATATTGAAAATAATTATTTTTCTGTATTTTTCTCAATTCCTGTCCCTGGAGCGGAAAACCGCGTCTTTTCGCTCTGGAGACAAAGTCCCAACGTTTTTTTTTTGGCAGTTCCGCCCGGCTCAGGAATCCACAAAAATCGCCTGAGAATATCGAATTTCTGTTTAGAATGTAGCTGGGCATGTCTAGTATCATATTTGAGGACAGCACTTTGATGTTTATAATAATTATTTTTCGGTATTTTTCTCAATTCCCGTCCCTGGCACCGAAAACCGCGTCTTTTCGCTCTGGAGACAAAGTCCCAACGTTTTTTTTTGGCAGCCGCCCGGCTCAGGAATCCACAAAAATCGCCTGAGAATATCGAATTTCTGTTTAGAATGTAGCTGGGTATGTCTAGTATCATATTTGAGGAGAGCACTTTGATATTTATAATAATTATTTTTCTGTATTTTTCTCAATTCCCATCCCTGGCGCGGAAAACCGCGGCTTTTCGCTCTGGAGACAAAGTCCCAACGTTTTTTTTGGCAGTTCCGCCCGGCTCGGGAATCCACAAAAATCGCCTGAGAATATCAAATTTCTGTTTAGAATGTAGCTGGGTATGTCTAGTATCATATTTGAGGAGAGCACTTTGATATTTATAATATTATTTTTCTGTATTTTTCTCAATTCCCGTCCCTGGCGCGGAAAACCGCGTCTTTTCGCTCTGGAGACAAAGTCCCAACGTTTTTTTTTGGCAGTTCCGCTTGGCTCGGGAATCCACAAAAATGGCCTGAGAATATCGAATTTCGGTTTAGAATGTAGCTGGGCATGTCTAGTATCATATTTGAGGAGAGCACTTTGATATTTATAATAATTATTTTTCTGTATTTTTCTCAATTCCCGTCCCTGGCACCGAAAACCGCGTCTTTTCGCTCTGGAGACAAAGTCCCAACGTTTTTTTTTGGCAGTTCCGCCCGGCTCAGGAATCCACAAAAATCGCCTGAGAATATCGAATTTCCGTTTAGAATGTAGCTGGGTATGTCTAGTGTCATATTCGAGGAGAGCATTTGGATATTTAAAATAGTTATTTTTCTGTATTTTTCTCAATTCCCGTCCCTGGCGCGGAAAACCGCGTCTTTTCGCTCTGGAGACAAAGTCCCAACGTTTTTTTTGGCAGTTCCGCCCGGCTCAGGAATCAACAAAAATCGCCTGAGAATATCGAATTTCCGTTTAGAATGTAGCTGGGTATGTCTAGTATCATATTTGAGGAGAGCACTTTGATATTCATAATAATTATTTTTCTGTATTTTTCTCAATTCCCGTCCCTGGCGCGGAAAACCGCGTCTTTTCGCTCTGGAGACAAAGTCCCAACGATTTTTTTTCGGCAGTTCCGCCCGGCTCAGGAATTCACAAAAATCGCCTGAGAATATCAAATTTCCGTTTAGAATGTAGCTGGGTATGTCTAGTATCATATTTGAGGAGAGCACTTTGATATTTATAATAATTATTTTTCTGTATTTTTCTCAATTCCCGTCCCTGGCGCGGAAAACCGCGTCTTTTCGCTCTGGAAACAAAGTCCCAACGTTTTTTTTTGGCAGTTCCGCCCGGCTCAGGAATCCACAAATATCGCCTGAGAATATCGAATTTCTGTTTAGAATGTAGCTGGGCATGTCTAGTATCATATTTGAGGACAGCACTTTGATGTTTATAATAATTATTTTTCGGTATTTTTCTCAATTCCCGTCCCTGGCACCGAAAACCGCGTCTTTTCGCTCTGGAGACAAAGTCCCAACGTTTTTTTTTGGCAGTTCCGCCCGGCTCAGGGATCCACAAAAATCGCCTGAGAATATCGAATTTCCGTTTAGAATGTAGCTGGGTATGTCTAGTATCATATTTGAGGAGAGCACTTTGATATTCATAATAATTATTTTTCTGTATTTTTCTCAATTCCCGTCCCTGGCGCGGAAAACCGCGTCTTTTCGCTCTGGAGACAAAGTCCCAACAATTTTTTTTCGGCAGTTCTGCCCGGCTCAGGAATTCACAAAAATCGCCTGAGAATATCGAATTTTCGTTTAGAATGTAGCTGGGTATGTCTAGTATCATATTTGAGGAGAGCACTGATATTTATAATAATTATTTTTCTGTATTTTTCTCAATTCCCGTCCCTGGCGCGGAAAACCGCGTCTTTTCGCTCTGGAGACAAAGTCCCAACGTTTTTTTTTGGCAGCCGCCCGGCTCAGGAATCCACAAAAATCGCCTGAGAATATCGAATTTCTGTTTAGAATGTAGTTGGGTATGTCTAGTATCATATTTGAGGAGAGCACTTTGATATTTATAATAATTATTTTTCTGTATTTTTCTCAATTCCCATCCCTGGCGCGGAAAACCGCGGCTTTTCGCTCTGGAGACAAAGTCCCAACGTTTTTTTTGGCAGTTCCGCCCGGCTCGGGAATCCACAAAAATCGCCTGAGAATATCAAATTTCTGTTTAGAATGTAGCTGGGTATGTCTAGTATCATATTTGAGGAGAGCACTTTGATATTTATAATATTATTTTTCTGTATTTTTCTCAATTCCCGTCCCTGGCGCGGAAAACCGCGTCTTTTCGCTCTGGAGACAAAGTCCCTACGTTTTTTTTTTGGCAGTTCCGCTTGGCTCGGGAATCCACAAAAATGGCCTGAGAATATCAAATTTCGGTTTAGAATGTAGCTGGGCATGTCTAGTATCATATTTGAGGAGAGCACTTTGATATTTATAATAATTATTTTTCTGTATTTTTCTCAATTCCCGTCCCTGGCACCGAAAACCGCGTCTTTTCGCTCTGGAGACAAAGTCCCAACGTTTTTTTTTGGCAGTTCCGCCCGGCTCAGGAATCCACAAAAATCGCCTGAGAATATCGAATTTCCGTTTAGAATGTAGCTGGGTATGTCTAGTGTCATATTCGAGGAGAGCATTTGGATATTTAAAATAGTTATTTTTCTGTATTTTTCTCAATTCCCGTCCCTGGCGCGGAAAACCGCGTCTTTTCGCTCTGGAGACAAAGTCCCAACGTTTTTTTTGGCAGTTCCGCCCGGCTCAGGAATCCACAAAAATCGCCTGAGAATATCGAATTTCCGTTTAGAATGTAGCTGGGTATGTCTAGTGTCATATTTGAGGAGAGCATTTGGATATTTAAAATAATTATTTTTCTGTATTTTTCTCAATTCCCGTCCCTGGCGCGGAAAACCGCGTCTTTTCGCTCTGGAGACAAAGTCCCAACGTTTTTTTTTTGGCAGTTCCGCCCGGCTCAGGAATCCACAAACATCGCCTGAGAATATCGAATTTCTGTTTAGAATGTAGCTGGGCATGTCTAGTATCATATTTGAGGACAGCACTTTGATGTTTATAATAATTATTTTTCGGTATTTTTCTCAATTCCCGTCCCTGGCACCGAAAACCGCGTCTTTTCGCTCTGGAGACAAAGTCCCAAAGTTTTTTTTTTGGCAGTTCCGCCCGGCTCAGGGATCCACAAAAATCGCCTGAGAATATCGAATTTCCGTTTAGAATGTAGCTGGGTATGTCTAGTATCATATTTGAGGAGAGCACTTTGATATTCATAATAATTATTTTTCTGTATTTTTCTCAATTCCCGTCCCTGGCGCGGAAAACCGCGTCTTTTCGCTCTGGAGACAAAGTCCCTACGTTTTTTTTTTGGCAGTTCCGCTTGGCTCGGGAATCCACAAAAATGGCCTGAGAATATCAAATTTCGGTTTAGAATGTAGCTGGGCATGTCTAGTATCATATTTGAGGAGAGCACTTTGATATTTATAATAATTATTTTTCTGTATTTTTCTCAATTCCCGTCCCTGGCACCGAAAACCGCGTCTTTTCGCTCTGGAGACAAAGTCCCAACGTTTTTTTTTGGCAGTTCCGCCCGGCTCAGGAATCCACAAAAATCGCCTGAGAATATCGAATTTCCGTTTAGAATGTAGCTGGGTATGTCTAGTGTCATATTCGAGGAGAGCATTTGGATATTTAAAATAGTTATTTTTCTGTATTTTTCTCAATTCCCGTCCCTGGCGCGGAAAACCGCGTCTTTTCGCTCTGGAGACAAAGTCCCAACGTTTTTTTTGGCAGTTCCGCCCGGCTCAGGAATCCACAAAAATCGCCTGAGAATATCGAATTTCCGTTTAGAATGTAGCTGGGTATGTCTAGTGTCATATTTGAGGAGAGCATTTGGATATTTAAAATAATTATTTTTCTGTATTTTTCTCAATTCCCGTCCCTGGCGCGGAAAACCGCGTCTTTTCGCTCTGGAGACAAAGTCCCAACGTTTTTTTTTTGGCAGTTCCGCCCGGCTCAGGAATCCACAAACATCGCCTGAGAATATCGAATTTCTGTTTAGAATGTAGCTGGGCATGTCTAGTATCATATTTGAGGACAGCACTTTGATGTTTATAATAATTATTTTTCGGTATTTTTCTCAATTCCCGTCCCTGGCACCGAAAACCGCGTCTTTTCGCTCTGGAGACAAAGTCCCAAAGTTTTTTTTTTGGCAGTTCCGCCCGGCTCAGGGATCCACAAAAATCGCCTGAGAATATCGAATTTCCGTTTAGAATGTAGCTGGGTATGTCTAGTATCATATTTGAGGAGAGCACTTTGATATTCATAATAATTATTTTTCTGTATTTTTCTCAATTCCCGTCCCTGGCGCGGAAAACCGCGTCTTTTCGCTCTGGAGACAAAGTCCCAACGATTTTTTTTCGGCAGTTCCGCCCGGCTCAGGAATTCACAAAAATCGCCTGAGAATATCAAATTTCCGTTTAGAATGTAGCTGGGTATGTCTAGTATCATATTTGAGGAGAGCACTTTGATATTTATAATAATTATTTTTCTGTATTTTTCTCAATTCCCGTCCCTGGCGCGGAAAACCGCGTCTTTTCGCTCTGGAAACAAAGTCCCAACGTTTTTTTTTGGCAGTTCCGCCCGGCTCAGGAATCCACAAATATCGCCTGAGAATATCGAATTTCTGTTTAGAATGTAGCTGGGCATGTCTAGTATCATATTTGAGGACAGCACTTTGATGTTTATAATAATTATTTTTCGGTATTTTTCTCAATTCCCGTCCCTGGCACCGAAAACCGCGTCTTTTCGCTCTGGAGACAAAGTCCCAACGTTTTTTTTTGGCAGCTCCGCCCGGCTCAGGGATCCACAAAAATCGCCTGACAATATCGAATTTCCGTTTAGAATGTAGCTGGGTATGTCTAGTATCATATTTGAGGAGAGCACTTTGATATTCATAATAATTATTTTTCTGTATTTTTCTCAATTCCCGTCCCTGGCGCGGAAAACCGCGTCTTTTCGCTCTGGAGACAAAGTCCCAACAATTTTTTTTCGGCAGTTCTGCCCGGCTCAGGAATTCACAAAAATCGTCTGAGAATATCGAATTTCCGTTTAGAATGTAGCTGGGTATGTCTAGTGTCATATTCGAGGAGAGCATTTGGATATTTAAAATAGTTATTTTTCTGTATTTTTCTCAATTCCCGTCCCTAGCGCGGAAAACCACATCTTTTCGCTCTGGAGACAAAGTCCCAACGTTTTTTTTTTGCAGTTCCGCCCGGCTCAGGAATCCACAAAAATCGCCTGAGAATATCGAATTTCCGTTTAGAATGTAGCTGGGTATGTCTAGTGTCATATTCGAGGAGAGCATTTGGATATTGAAAATAATTATTTTTCTGTATTTTTCTCAATTCCTGTCCCTGGCGCGGAAAACCGCGTCTTTTCGCTCTGGAGACAAAGTCCCAACGTTTTTTTTTTGGCAGTTCCGCCCGGCTCAGGAATCCACAAAAATCGCCTGAGAATATCGAATTTCTGTTTAGAATGTAGCTGGGCATGTCTAGTATCATATTTGAGGACAGCACTTTGATGTTTATAATAATTATTTTTCGGTATTTTTCTCAATTCCCGTCCCTGGCACCGAAAACCGCGTCTTTTCGCTCTGGAGACAAAGTCCCAACGTTTTTTTTTGGCAGCCGCCCGGCTCAGGAATCCACAAAAATCGCCTGAGAATATCGAATTTCTGTTTTGAATGTAGCTGGGTATGTCTAGTATCATATTTGAGGAGAGCACTTTGATATTTATAATAATTATTTTTCTGTATTTTTCTCAATTCCCATCCCTGGCGCGGAAAACCGCGGCTTTTCGCTCTGGAGACAAAGTCCCAACGTTTTTTTTGGCAGTTCCGCCCGGCTCGGGAATCCACAAAAATCGCCTGAGAATATCAAATTTCTGTTTAGAATGTAGCTGGGTATGTCTAGTATCATATTTGAGGAGAGCACTTTGATATTTATAATATTATTTTTCTGTATTTTTCTCAATTCCCGTCCCTGGCGCGGAAAACCGCGTCTTTTCGCTCTGGAGACAAAGTCCCAACGTTTTTTTTTGGCAGTTCCGCTTGGCTCGGGAATCCACAAAAATGGCCTGAGAATATCGAATTTCGGTTTAGAATGTAGCTGGGCATGTCTAGTATCATATTTGAGGAGAGCACTTTGATATTTATAATAATTATTTTTCTGTATTTTTCTCAATTCCCGTCCCTGGCACCGAAAACCGCGTCTTTTCGCTCTGGAGACAAAGTCCCAACGTTTTTTTTTGGCAGTTCCGCCCGGCTCAGGAATCCACAAAAATCGCCTGAGAATATCGAATTTCCGTTTAGAATGTAGCTGGGTATGTCTAGTTTCATATTCGAGGAGAGCATTTGGATATTTAAAATAGTTATTTTTCTGTATTTTTCTCAATTCCCGTCCCTGGCGCGGAAAACCGCGTCTTTTCGCTCTGGAGACAAAGTCCCAACGTTTTTTTTGGCAGTTCCGCCCGGCTCAGGAATCCACAAAAATCGCCTGAGAATATCGAATTTCCGTTTAGAATGTAGCTGGGTATGTCTAGTGTCATATTTGAGGAGAGCATTTGGATATTTAAAATAATTATTTTTCTGTATTTTTCTCAATTCCCGTCCCTGGCGCGGAAAACCGCGTCTTTTCGCTCTGGAGACAAAGTCCCAACGTTTTTTTTTTGGCAGTTCCGCCCGGCTCAGGAATCCACAAACATCGCCTGAGAATATCGAATTTCTGTTTAGAATGTAGCTGGGCATGTCTAGTATCATATTTGAGGACAGCACTTTGATGTTTATAATAATTATTTTTCGGTATTTTTCTCAATTCCCGTCCCTGGCACCGAAAACCGCGTCTTTTCGCTCTGGAGACAAAGTCCCAACGTTTTTTTTTTGGCAGTTCCGCCCGGCTCAGGGATCCACAAAAATCGCCTGAGAATATCGAAAATCCGTTTAGAATGTAGCTGGGTATGTCTAGTATCATATTTGAGGAGAGCACTTTGATATTCATAATAATTATTTTTCTGTATTTTTCTCAATTCCCGTCCCTGGCGCGGAAAACCGCGTCTTTTCGCTCTGGAGACAAAGTCCCAACGATTTTTTTTCGGCAGTTCCGCCCGGCTCAGGAATTCACAAAAATCGCCTGAGAATATCAAATTTCCGTTTAGAATGTAGCTGGGTATGTCTAGTATCATATTTGAGGAGAGCACTTTGATATTTATAATAATTATTTTTCTGTATTTTTCTCAATTCCCGTCCCTGGCGCGGAAAACCGCGTCTTTTCGCTCTGGAAACAAAGTCCCAACGTTTTTTTTTGGCAGTTCCGCCCGGCTCAGGAATCCACAAATATCGCCTGAGAATATCGAATTTCTGTTTAGAATGTAGCTGGGCATGTCTAGTATCATATTTGAGGACAGCACTTTGATGTTTATAATAATTATTTTTCGGTATTTTTCTCAATTCCCGTCCCTGGCACCGAAAACCGCGTCTTTTCGCTCTGGAGACAAAGTCCCAACGTTTTTTTTTGGCAGTTCCGCCCGGCTCAGGGATCCACAAAAATCGCCTGACAATATCGAATTTCCGTTTAGAATGTAGCTGGGTATGTCTAGTATCATATTTGAGGAGAGCACTTTGATATTCATAATAATTATTTTTCTGTATTTTTCTCAATTCCCGTCCCTGGCGCGGAAAACCGCGTCTTTTCGCTCTGGAGACAAAGTCCCAACAATTTTTTTTCGGCAGTTCTACCCGGCTCAGGAATTCACAAAAATCGCCTGAGAATATCGAATTTTCGTTTAGAATGTAGCTGGGTATGTCTAGTATCATATTTCAGGAGAGCACTGATATTTATAATAATTATTTTTCTGTATTTTTCTCAATTCCCGTCCCTGGCGCGGAAAACCGCGTCTTTTCGCTCTGGAGACAAAGTCCCAACGTTTTTTTTTGGCAGCCGCCCGGCTCAGGAATCCACAAAAATCGCCTGAGAATGTCGAATTTCTGTTTAGAATGTAGCTGGGTATGTCTAGTATCATATTTGAGGAGAGCACTTTGATATTTATAATAATTATTTTTCTGTATTTTTCTCAATTCCCATCCCTGGCGCGGAAAACCGCGGCTTTTCGCTCTGGAGACAAAGTCCCAACGTTTTTTTTGGCAGTTCCGCCCGGCTCGGGAATCCACAAAAATCGCCTGAGAATATCAAATTTCTGTTTAGAATGTAGCTGGGTATGTCTAGTATCATATTTGAGGAGAGCACTTTGATATTTATAATATTATTTTTCTGTATTTTTCTCAATTCCCGTCCCTGGCGCGGAAAACCGCGTCTTTTCGCTCTGGAGACAAAGTCCCAACGTTTTTTTTGGCAGTTCCGCTTGGCTCGGGAATCCACAAAAATCGCCTGAGAATATCGAATTTCCGTTTAGAATGTAGCTGGGTATGTCTAGTTTCATATTCGAGGAGAGCATTTGGATATTTAAAATAGTTATTTTTCTGTATTTTTCTCAATTCCCGTCCCTGGCGCGGAAAACCGCGTCTTTTCGCTCTGGAGACAAAGTCCCAACGTTTTTTTTGGCAGTTCCGCCCGGCTCAGGAATCCACAAAAATCGCCTGAGAATATCGAATTTCCGTTTAGAATGTAGCTGGGTATGTCTAGTGTCATATTTGAGGAGAGCATTTGGATATTTAAAATAATTATTTTTCTGTATTTTTCTCAATTCCCGTCCCTGGCGCGGAAAACCGCGTCTTTTCGCTCTGGAGACAAAGTCCCAACGTTTTTTTTTTTGGCAGTTCCGCCCGGCTCAGGAATCCACAAACATCGCCTGAGAATATCGAATTTCTGTTTAGAATGTAGCTGGGCATGTCTAGTATCATATTTGAGGACAGCACTTTGATGTTTATAATAATTATTTTTCGGTATTTTTCTCAATTCCCGTCCCTGGCACCGAAAACCGCGTCTTTTCGCTCTGGAGACAAAGTCCCAACGTTTTTTTTTTTGGCAGTTCCGCCCGGCTCAGGGATCCACAAAAATCGCCTGAGAATATCGAAAATCCGTTTAGAATGTAGCTGGGTATGTCTAGTATCATATTTGAGGAGAGCACTTTGATATTCATAATAATTATTTTTCTGTATTTTTCTCAATTCCCGTCCCTGGCGCGGAAAACCGCGTCTTTTCGCTCTGGAGACAAAGTCCCAACGATTTTTTTTCGGCAGTTCCGCCCGGCTCAGGAATTCACAAAAATCGCCTGAGAATATCAAATTTCCGTTTAGAATGTAGCTGGGTATGTCTAGTATCATATTTGAGGAGAGCACTTTGATATTTATAATAATTATTTTTCTGTATTTTTCTCAATTCCCGTCCCTGGCGCGGAAAACCGCGTCTTTTCGCTCTGGAAACAAAGTCCCAACGTTTTTTTTTGGCAGTTCCGCCCGGCTCAGGAATCCACAAATATCGCCTGAGAATATCGAATTTCTGTTTAGAATGTAGCTGGGCATGTCTAGTATCATATTTGAGGACAGCACTTTGATGTTTATAATAATTATTTTTCGGTATTTTTCTCAATTCCCGTCCCTGGCACCGAAAACCGCGTCTTTTCGCTCTGGAGACAAAGTCCCAACGTTTTTTTTTGGCAGTTCCGCCCGGCTCAGGGATCCACAAAAATCGCCTGACAATATCGAATTTCCGTTTAGAATGTAGCTGGGTATGTCTAGTATCATATTTGAGGAGAGCACTTTGATATTCATAATAATTATTTTTCTGTATTTTTCTCAATTCCCGTCCCTGGCGCGGAAAACCGCGTCTTTTCGCTCTGGAGACAAAGTCCCAACAATTTTTTTTCGGCAGTTCTGCCCGGCTCAGGAATTCACAAAAATCGCCTGAGAATATCGAATTTTCGTTTAGAATGTAGCTGGGTATGTCTAGTATCATATTTCAGGAGAGCACTGATATTTATAATAATTATTTTTCTGTATTTTTCTCAATTCCCGTCCCTGGCGCGGAAAACCGCGTCTTTTCGCTCTGGAGACAAAGTCCCAACGTTTTTTTTTTGGCAGCCGCCCGGCTCAGGAATCCACAAAAATCGCCTGAGAATGTCGAATTTCTGTTTAGAATGTAGCTGGGTATGTCTAGTATCATATTTGAGGAGAGCACTTTGATATTTATAATAATTATTTTTCTGTATTTTTCTCAATTCCCATCCCTGGCGCGGAAAACCGCGGCTTTTCGCTCTGGAGACAAAGTCCCAACGTTTTTTTTGGCAGTTCCGCCCGGCTCGGGAATCCACAAAAATCGCCTGAGAATATCAAATTTCTGTTTAGAATGTAGCTGGGTATGTCTAGTATCATATTTGAGGAGAGCACTTTGATATTTATAATATTATTTTTCTGTATTTTTCTCAATTCCCGTCCCTGGCGCGGAAAACCGCGTCTTTTCGCTCTGGAGACAAAGTCCCAACGTTTTTTTTGGCAGTTCCGCTTGGCTCGGGAATCCACAAAAATGGCCTGAGAATATCGAATTTCGGTTTAGAATGTAGCTGGGCATGTCTAGTATCATATTTGAGGAGAGCACTTTGATATTTATAATAATTATTTTTCTGTATTTTTCTCAATTCCCGTCCCTGGCACCGAAAACCGCGTCTTTTCGCTCTGGAGACAAAGTCCCAACGTTTTTTTTTGGCAGTTCCGCCCGGCTCAGGAATCCACAAAAATCGCCTGAGAATATCGAATTTCCGTTTAGAATGTAGCTGGGTATGTCTAGTGTCATATTCGAGGAGAGCATTTGGATATTTAAAATAGTTATTTTTCTGTATTTTTCTCAATTCCCGTCCCTGGCGCGGAAAACCGCGTCTTTTCGCTCTGGAGACAAAGTCCCAACGTTTTTTTTTGGCAGTTCCGCCCGGCTCAGGAATCCACAAAAATCGCCTGAGAATATCGAATTTCCGTTTAGAATGTAGCTGGGTATGTCTAGTGTCATATTCGAGGAGAGCATTTGGATATTTAAAATAATTATTTTTCTGTATTTTTCTCAATTCCCGTCCCTGGCGCGGAAAACCGCGTCTTTTCGCTCTGGAGACAAAGTCCCAACGTTTTTTTTTTTGGCAGTTCCGCCCGGCTCAGGAATCCACAAACATCGCCTGAGAATATCGAATTTCTGTTTAGAATGTAGCTGGGCATGTCTAGTATCATATTTGAGGACAGCACTTTGATGTTTATAATAATTATTTTTCGGTATTTTTCTCAATTCCCGTCCCTGGCACCGAAAACCGCGTCTTTTCGCTCTGGAGACAAAGTCCCAACGATTTTTTTTCGGCAGTTCCGCCCGGCTCAGGAATTCACAAAAATCGCCTGAGAATATCAAATTTCCGTTTAGAATGTAGCTGGGTATGTCTAGTATCATATTTGAGGAGAGCACTTTGATATTTATAATAATTATTTTTCTGTATTTTTCTCAATTCCCGTCCCTGGCGCGGAAAACCGCGTCTTTTCGCTCTGGAGACAAAGTCCCAACGTTTTTTTTGGCAGTTCCGCCCGGCTCAGGAATCCACAAAAATCGCCTGAGAATATCGAATTTCTGTTTAGAATGTAGCTGGGTATGTCTTGTATCATATTTGAGGAGAGCACTTTGATATTTATAATAATTATTTTTCTGTATTTTTCTCAATTTCCATCCCTGGCGCGGAAAACCGCGGCTTTTCGCTCTGGAGACAAAGTCCCAACGTTTTTTTTGGCAGTTCTGCCCGGCTCGGGAATCCACAAAAATCGCCTGAGAATATCAAATTTCTGTTTAGAATGTAGCTGGGTATGTCTAGTATCATATTTGAGGAGAGCACTTTGATATTTATAATATTATTTTTCTGTATTTTTCTCAATTCCCGTCCCTGGCGCGGAAAACCGCGTCTTTTCGCTCTGGAGACAAAGTCCCAACGTTTTTTTTTTTGGCAGTTCCGCCCGGCTCGGGAATCCACAAAAATGGCCTGAGAATATCGAATTTCGGTTTAGAATGTAGCTGGGCATGTCTAGTATCATATTTGAGGAGAGCACTTTGATATTTATAATAATTATTTTTCTGTATTTTTCTCAAGTCCCGTCCCTGGCACCGAAAACCGCGTCTTTTCGCTCTGGAGACAAAGTCCCAACGTTTTTTTTGGCAGTTCCGCCCGGCTCAGGAATCCACAAAAATCGCCTGAGAATATCGAATTTTCGTTTAGAATGTAGCTGGGTATGTCTAGTGTCATATTCGAGGAGAGCATTTGGATATTTAAAATAGTTATTTTTTTGTATTTTTCTCAATTCCCGTCCCTAGCGCGGAAAACCACATCTTTTCGCTCTGGAGACAAAGTCCCAACGTTTTTTTTTGGCAGTTCCGCCCGGCTCAGGAATCCACAAAAATCGCCTGAGAATATCGAATTTCCGTTTAGAATGTAGCTGGGTATGTCTAGTGTCATATTCGAGGAGAGCATTTGGATATTTAAAATAATTATTTTTCTGTATTTTTCTCAATTCCCGTCCCTGGCGCGGAAAACCGCGTCTTTTCGCTCTGGAGACAAAGTCCCAACGTTTTTTTTGGCAGTTCTGCCCGGCTCAGGAATCCACAAAAATCGCCTGAGAATATCGAATTTCTGTTTAGAATGTAGCTGGGCATGTCTAGTATCATATTTGAGGACAGCACTTTGATGTTTATAATAATTATTTTTCGGTATTTTTCTCAATTCCCGTCCCTGGCACCGAAAACCGCGTCTTTTCGCTCTGGAGACAAAGTCCCAACGTTTTTTTTTGGCAGTTCCGCCCGGCACAGGAATCCACAAAAATCGCCTGAGAATATCGAATTTCCGTTTAGAATGTACCTGGGTATGTCTAGTATCATATTTGAGGAGAGCACTTTGATATTTATAATAATTATTTTTCTGTATTTTTCTCAATTCCCGTCCCTGGCACCGAAAACCGCGTCTTTTCGCTCTGGAGACAAGGTCCCAACGTTTTTTTTTTGGCAGTCCCGCCCGGCTTGGGAAGCCACAAAAATCGCCTGAGAATATCGAATTTCTGTTTAGAATGTAGCTGGGTATGTCTAGTATCATATTCGAGGAGGGCATTTTGATATTTATAATAATTATTTTTCTGTATTTTTCTCAATTCCCGTCCCTGGCACCGAAAACCGCATCTTTTCGCTCTGGAGACAAAGTCCCAACGTTTTTTTGGCAGTTCCTCCCGGCTCGGGAAGCCACAAAAATCGCCTGAGAATATCGAATTTCCGTTTAGAATGTAGCTGGGTATGTCTAGTGTCATATTCGAGGAGAGCATTTGGATATTTATAATAATTATTTTCCTGTATGTTTCTCAATTCCCGTCCCTGGGACGGAAAACCGCGTCTTTTCGCTCTGGAGACAAAGTCCCAACGTTTTTTTGGCAGTTCCGCCCGGCTCGGGAATCCACAAAAATCGCCTGAGAATATCGAATTTCTGTTTAGAATGTAGCTGGGCATGTCTAGTATCATATTTGAGGAGAGCACTTTGATATTTATAATAATTATTTTTCTGTATTTTTCTCAATTCCCGTTCCTGGCACCGAAAATCGCGTCTTTTCGCTCTGGAGACAAAGTCCCAACGTTTTTTTTTGGCAGTTCCGCCCGGCTCGGGAATCCACAAAAATCGCCTGAGAATATCGAATTTCTGTTTAGAATGTTGTTGGGCATGTCGTATCATATTTGAGGAGAGCACTTTGATATTTATAATAATTATTTTTCTGTATTTTTCTCAATTCCCGTCCCTGGCACCGAAAACCGCGTCTTTTTGCTCTGGAGACAAAGTCCCAACGTTTTTTTTTGGCAGTTCCGCCCGGCTCAGGAATCCACAAAAATCGCCTGAGAATATCGAATTTCTGTTTAGAATGTAGCTGGGCATGTCTAGTATCATATTTGAGGAGAGCACTTTGATATTTATAATAATTATTTTTCTGTATTTTTCTCAATTCCCGTTCCTGGCACCGAAAACCGCGTCTTTTCGCTCTGGAGACAAAGTCCCAACGTTTTTTTTTTTTGGCAGTTCCGCCCGGCTCAGGAATCCACAAAAATCGCCTGAGAATATCGAATTTCTGTTTAGAATGTAGCTGCCCAGGTAGCACGTCAGAGGAATGCCCAACTTGGGCAAAGGTCTGGCAAACATAAGGGCCCAACTTTGGCGCAGTTAGGTTTTTGCACCATGGCACTCATCAGTGCCAAAGTACGGTGCCTAACTATAGCCTTAGTTGGGCGATCCTAGGGCATGCCAAAGTTTGGCTCTTCTCTGGTACGCCAGAGGAGTGCCAAAGTTGGTGCCATACTTGAGCCATAACTGCCATAGTAAATCCTAATCTAGGAATGCGGGGCATGCCAAGGTTTGGCGTTTCTCTGGTCCGCCAGAGGAGCGCCAAAGTTGGTGCCATACTTCAGCCATAACTGCCAGAGCAACGCCTAATTTCGGTATTTGGGACGTGCCAAGGTTTGGCGTTTCTCTGGTCCGCCAGAGGAGCGCCAAAGTTGGTGCCATACTTCAGCCATAGCTGCCAGAGTAACGCCTAATTTCGGTATTTGGGACGTGCCAAAGTTTGGCTTTTCCTGGGTCCGCCAGAGGAGCGCCAAAGTTGGTGCCAGACTTGAGCCATAACTGCCAGAGAAACGCCTAATTTCGGTATTTGGGACGTGCCAAGGTTTGGCGTTTCTCTGGTCCGCCAGAGGAGCGCCAAAGTTGGTGCCATACTTCAGCCATAGCTGCCAGGGTAACGCCTCATTTCGGTATTTGGGACGTGCCAAAGTTTGGCTTTTCTCGGGTCCGCCAGAGGAGTGCCAAAGTTGGTGCCATACTTCAGCCATAGCTGCCAGAGTAACGCCTAATTTCGGTATTTGGGACGTGCCAAAGTTTGGCTTTTCTCGGGTCCGCCAGAGGAGCGCCAAAGTTGGTGCCATACTTCAGCCATAGCTGCCAGAGTAACGCCTCGTTTCGGTATTTGGGACGTGCCAAAGTTTGGCTTTTCTCGGGTCCGCCAGAGGAGCGCCAAAGTTGGTGCCATACTTCAGCCATAGCTGCCAGAGTAACGCCTCGTTTCGGTATTTGGGACGTGCCAAAGTTTGGCTTTTCTCGGGTCCGCCAGAGGAGCGCCAAAGTTGGTGCCATACTTCAGCCATAGCTGCCAGAGTAACGCCTAATTTCGGTATTTGGGACGTGCCAAAGTTTGGCTTTTCTCGGGTCCGCCAGAGGAGCGCCAAAGTTGGTGCCATACTTCAGCCATAGCTGCCAGAGTAACGCCTCATTTCGGTATTGGGGCGTGCCAAAGTTTGGCTTTTCTCGGGTCCGCCAGAGGAGCGCCAAAGTTGGTGCCATACTTCAGCCATAGCTGCCAGAGTAACGCCTAATTTCGGTATTTGGGACGTGCCAAAGTTTGGCTTTTCTCGGGTCCGCCAGAGGAGCGCCAAAGTTGGTGCCATACTTCAGCCATAGCTGCCAGAGTAACGCCTCGTTTCGGTATTTGGGACGTGCCAAAGTTTGGCTTTTCTCGGGTCCGCCAGCGGAGCGCCAAAGTTGGTGCCATACTTCAGCCATAGCTGCCAGAGTAACGCCTCGTTTCGGTATTTGGGACGTGCCAAAGTTTGGCTTTTCTCGGGTCCGCCAGAGGAGCGCCAAAGTTGGTGCCATACTTCAGCCATAGCTGCCAGAGTAACGCCTAATTTCGGTATTTGGGACGTGCCAAAGTTTGGCTTTTCTCGGGTCCGCCAGCGGAGCGCCAAAGTTGGAGCCATACTTCAGCCATAGCTGCCAGAGTAACGCCTCGTTTCGGTATTTGGGACGTGCCAAAGTTTGGCTTTTCTCGGGTCCGCCAGAGGAGCGCCAAAGTTGGTGCCATACTTCAGCCATAGCTGCCAGAGTAACGCCTCATTTCGGTATTTGGGACGTGCCAAAGTTTGGCTTTTCTCGGGTCCGCCAGAGGAGCGCCAAAGTTGGTGCCATACTTCAGCCATAGCTGCCAGAGTAACGCCTCGTTTCGGTATTTGGGACGTGCCAAAGTTTGGCTTTTCTCGGGTCCGCCAGAGGAGCGCCAAAGTTGGTGCCATACTTCAGCCATAGCTGCCAGAGTAACGCCTCGTTTCGGTATTTGGGACGTGCCAAAGTTTGGCTTTTCTCGGGTCCGCCAGCGGAGCGCCAAAGTTGGTGCCATACTTCAGCCATAGCTGCCAGAGTAACGCCTAATTTCGGTATTTGGGACGTGCCAAAGTTTGGCTTTTCTCGGGTCCGCCAGAGGAGCGCCAAAGTTGGTGCCATACTTCAGCCATAGCTGCCAGAGTAACGCCTCGTTTCGGTATTTGGGACGTGCCAAAGTTTGGCTTTTCTCGGGTCCGCCAGAGGAGCGCCAAAGTTGGTGCCATACTTCAGCCATAGCTGCCAGAGTAACGCCTAATTTCGGTATTTGGGACGTGCCAAAGTTTGGCTTTTCTCGGGTCCGCCAGAGGAGCGCCAAAGTTGGTGCCATACTTCAGCCATAGCTGCCAGAGTAACGCCTCGTTTCGGTATTTGGGACGTGCCAAAGTTTGGCTTTTCTCGGGTCCGCCAGAGGAGCGCCAAAGTTGGTGCCATACTTCAGCCATAGCTGCCAGAGTAACGCCTAATTTCGGTATTTGGGACGTGCCAAAGTTTGGCTTTTCTCGGGTCCGCCAGAGGAGCGCCAAAGTTGGTGCCATACTTCAGCCATAGCTGCCAGAGTAACGCCTCGTTTCGGTATTTGGGACGTGCCAAAGTTTGGCTTTTCTCGGGTCCGCCAGAGGAGCGCCAAAGTTGGTGCCATACTTCAGCCATAGCTGCCAGAGTAACGCCTCGTTTCGGTATTTGGGACGTGCCAAAGTTTGGCTTTTCTCGGGTCCGCCAGAGGAGCGCCAAAGTTGGTGCCATACTTCAGCCATAGCTGCCAGAGTAACGCCTAATTTCGGTATTTGGGACGTACCAAAGTTTGGCGTTTCTCTGGTCCGCCAGAGGAGCGCCAAAGTTGGTGCCATACTTCAGCCATAGCTGCCAGAGTAACGCCTAATTTCGGTATTTGGGACGTGCCAAAGTTTGGCTTTTCTCGGGTCCGCCAGAGGAGCGCCAAAGTTGGTGCCATACTTCAGCCATAGCTGCCAGAGTAACGCCTCGTTTCGGTATTTGGGACGTGCCAAAGTTTGGCTTTTCTCGGGTCCGCCAGCGGAGCGCCAAAGTTGGTGCCATACTTCAGCCATAGCTGCCAGAGTAACGCCTAATTTCGGTATTTGGGACGTGCCAAAGTTTGGCTTTTCTCGGGTCCGCCAAAGGAGCGCCAAAGTTGGTGCCATACTTCAGCCATAGCTGCCAGAGTAACGCCTCGTTTCGGTATTTGGGACGTGCCAAAGTTTGGCTTTTCTCGGGTCCGCCAGAGGAGCGCCAAAGTTGGTGCCATACTTCAGCCATAGCTGCCAGAGTAACGCCTAATTTCGGTATTTGGGACGTGCCAAAGTTTGGCTTTTCTCGGGTCCGCCAGAGGAGCGCCAAAGTTGGTGCCATACTTCAGCCATAGCTGCCAGAGTAACGCCTCGTTTCGGTATTTGGGACGTGCCAAAGTTTGGCTTTTCTCGGGTCCGCCAGAGGAGCGCCAAAGTTGGTGCCATACTTCAGCCATAGCTGCCAGAGTAACGCCTCGTTTCGGTATTTGGGACGTGCCAAAGTTTGGCTTTTCTCGGGTCCGCCAGAGGAGCGCCAAAGTTGGTGCCATACTTCAGCCATAGCTGCCAGAGTAACGCCTAATTTCGGTATTTGGGACGTGCCAAAGTTTGGCTTTTCTCGGGTCCGCCAGAGGAGCGCCAAAGTTGGTGCCATACTTCAGCCATAGCTGCCAGAGTAACGCCTCGTTTCGGTATTTGGGACGTGCCAAAGTTTGGCTTTTCTCGGGTCCGCCAGAGGAGCGCCAAAGTTGGTGCCATACTTCAGCCATAGCTGCCAGAGTAACGCCTAATTTCGGTATTTGGGACGTGCGAAAGTTTGGCGTTTCTCTGGTCCGCCAGAGGAGCGCCAAAGTTGGTGCCATACTTCAGCCATAGCTGCCAGAGTAACGCCTCATTTCGGTATTTGGGACGTGCCAAAGTTTGGCTTTTCTCGGGTCCGCCAGAGGAGCGCCAAAGTTGGTGCCATACTTCAGCCATAGCTGCCAGAGTAACGCCTCATTTCGGTATTTGGGACGTGCCAAAGTTTGGCGTTTCTCTGG
Organism: Ixodes scapularis; assembly: GCF_016920785.2. Classification (NCBI taxonomy): domain Eukaryota; kingdom Metazoa; phylum Arthropoda; class Arachnida; order Ixodida; family Ixodidae; genus Ixodes; species Ixodes scapularis. Next base: position 129,697,695 of record NW_024609868.1, on the reverse strand, counting down.
TCCGCCAGAGGAGCGCTAAAGTTGGTGCCATACTTCAGCCATAGCTGCCAGAGTAACGCCTCGTTTCGGTATTTGGGACGTGCCAAAGTTTGGCTTTTCTCGGGTCCGCCAGAGGAGCGCCAAAGTTGGTGCCATACTTCAGCCATAGCTGCCAGAGTAACGCCTCGTTTCGGTATTTGGGACGTGCCAAAGTTTGGCTTTTCTCGGGTCCGCCAGAGGAGCGCCAAAGTTGGTGCCATACTTCAGCCATAGCTGCCAGAGTAACGCCTCGTTTCGGTATTTGGGACGTGCCAAAGTTTGGCTTTTCTCGGGTCCGCCAGAGGAGCGCCAAAGTTGGTGCCATACTTCAGCCATAGCTGCCAGAGTAACGCCTCGTTTCGGTATTTGGGACGTGCCAAAGTTTGGCTTTTCTCGGGTCCGCCAGAGGAGCGCCAAAGTTGGTGCCATACTTCAGCCATAGCTGCCAGAGTAACGCCTAATTTCGGTATTTGGGACGTGCCAAAGTTTGGCGTTTCTCTGGTCCGCCAGAGGAGCGCCAAAGTTGGTGCCATACTTCAGCCATAGCTGCCAGAGTAACGCCTCATTTCGGTATTTGGGACGTGCCAAAGTTTGGCTTTTCTCGGGTCCGCCAGAGGAGCGCCAAAGTTGGTGCCATACTTCAGCCATAGCTGCCAGAGTAACGCCTCATTTCGGTATTTGGGACGTGCCAAAGTTTGGCGTTTCTCGGGTCCGCCAGAGGAGCGCCAAAGTTGGTGCCATACTTCAGCCATAGCTGCCAGAGTAACGCCTCGTTTCGGTATTTGGGACGTGCCAAAGTTTGGCTTTTCTCGGGTCCGCCAGAGGAGCGCCAAAGTTGGTGCCATACTTCAGCCATAGCTGCCAGAGTAACGCCTAATTTCGGTATTTGGGACGTGCGAAAGTTTGGCGTTTCTCTGGTCCGCCAGAGGAGCGCCAAAGTTGGTGCCATACTTCAGCCATAGCTGCCAGAGTAACGCCTCATTTCGGTATTTGGGACGTGCCAAAGTTTGGCTTTTCTCGGGTCCGCCAGAGGAGCGCCAAAGTTGGTGCCATACTTCAGCCATAGCTGCCAGAGTAACGCCTCATTTCGGTATTTGGGACGTGCCAAAGTTTGGCGTTTCTCGGGTCCGCCAGAGGAGCGCCAAAGTTGGTGCCATACTTCAGCCATAGCTGCCAGAGTAACGCCTCATTTCGGTATTTGGGACGTGCCAAAGTTTGGCGTTTCTCTGGTCCGCCAGAGGAGCGCTAAAGTTGGTGCCATACTTCAGCCATAGCTGCCAGAGTAACGCCTCATTTCGGTATTTGGGACGTGCCAAAGTTTGGCTTTTCTCGGGTCCGCCAGAGGAGCGCCAAAGTTGGTGCCATACTTCAGCCATAGCTGCCAGAGTAACGCCTCATTTCGGTATTTGGGACGTGCCAAAGTTTGGCTTTTCTCGGGTCCGCCAGAGGAGCGCCAAAATTGGTGCCATACTTCAGCCATAGCTGCCAGAGTAACGCCTAATTTCGGTATTTGGGACGTGCCAAAGTTTGGCTTTTCTCGGGTCCGCCAGAGGAGCGCCAAAGTTGGTGCCATACTTCAGCCATAGCTGCCAGAGTAACGCCTCGTTTCGGTATTTGGGACGTGCCAAAGTTTGGCTTTTCTCGGGTCCGCCAGAGGAGCGCCAAAGTTGGTGCCATACTTCAGCCATAGCTGCCAGGGTAACGCCTCATTTCGGTATTTGGGACGTGCCAAAGTTTGGCTTTTCTCGGGTCCGCCAGAGGAGCGCCAAAGTTGGTGCCATACTTCAGCCATAGCTGCCAGAGTAACGCCTAATTTCGGTATTTGGGACGTGCCAAAGTTTGGCTTTTCTCGGGTCCGCCAGAGGAGCGCCAAAGTTGGTGCCATACTTCAGCCATAGCTGCCAGAGTAACGCCTCATTTCGGTATTGGGGCGTGCCAAAGTTTGGCTTTTCTCGGGTCCGCCAGAGGAGCGCCAAAGTTGGTGCCATACTTCAGCCATAGCTGCCAGAGTAACGCCTAATTTCGGTATTTGGGACGTGCCAAAGTTTGGCTTTTCTCGGGTCCGCCAGAGGAGCGCCAAAGTTGGTGCCATACTTCAGCCATAGCTGCCAGAGTAACGCCTCGTTTCGGTATTTGGGACGTGCCAAAGTTTGGCTTTTCTCGGGTCCGCCAGCGGAGCGCCAAAGTTGGTGCCATACTTCAGCCATAGCTGCCAGAGTAACGCCTAATTTCGGTATTTGGGACGTGCCAAAGTTTGGCTTTTCTCGGGTCCGCCAAAGGAGCGCCAAAGTTGGTGCCATACTTCAGCCATAGCTGCCAGAGTAACGCCTCGTTTCGGTATTTGGGACGTGCCAAAGTTTGGCTTTTCTCGGGTCCGCCAGAGGAGCGCCAAAGTTGGTGCCATACTTCAGCCATAGCTGCCAGAGTAACGCCTAATTTCGGTATTTGGGACGTGCCAAAGTTTGGCTTTTCTCGGGTCCGCCAGAGGAGCGCCAAAGTTGGTGCCATACTTCAGCCATAGCTGCCAGAGTAACGCCTCGTTTCGGTATTTGGGACGTGCCAAAGTTTGGCTTTTCTCGGGTCCGCCAGAGGAGCGCCAAAGTTGGTGCCAGACTTCAGCCATAGCTGCCAGAGTAACGCCTCGTTTCGGTATTTGGGACGTGCCAAAGTTTGGCTTTTCTCGGGTCCGCCAGAGGAGCGCCAAAGTTGGTGCCATACTTCAGCCATAGCTGCCAGAGTAACGCCTAATTTCGGTATTTGGGACGTACCAAAGTTTGGCGTTTCTCTGGTCCGCCAGAGGAGCGCCAAAGTTGGTGCCATACTTCAGCCATAGCTGCCAGAGTAACGCCTAATTTCGGTATTTGGGACGTGCCAAAGTTTGGCTTTTCTCGGGTCCGCCAGAGGAGCGCCAAAGTTGGTGCCATACTTCAGCCATAGCTGCCAGAGTAACGCCTCGTTTCGGTATTTGGGACGTGCCAAAGTTTGGCTTTTCTCGGGTCCGCCAGCGGAGCGCCAAAGTTGGTGCCATACTTCAGCCATAGCTGCCAGAGTAACGCCTAATTTCGGTATTTGGGACGTGCCAAAGTTTGGCTTTTCTCGGGTCCGCCAAAGGAGCGCCAAAGTTGGTGCCATACTTCAGCCATAGCTGCCAGAGTAACGCCTCGTTTCGGTATTTGGGACGTGCCAAAGTTTGGCTTTTCTCGGGTCCGCCAGAGGAGCGCCAAAGTTGGTGCCATACTTCAGCCATAGCTGCCAGAGTAACGCCTAATTTCGGTATTTGGGACATGCCAAAGTTTGGCTTTTCTCGGGTCCGCCAGAGGAGCGCCAAAGTTGGTGCCATACTTCAGCCATAGCTGCCAGAGTAACGCCTCGTTTCGGTATTTGGGACGTGCCAAAGTTTGGCTTTTCTCGGGTCCGCCAGAGGAGCGCCAAAGTTGGTGCCATACTTCAGCCATAGCTGCCAGAGTAACGCCTCGTTTCGGTATTTGGGACGTGCCAAAGTTTGGCTTTTCTCGGGTCCGCCAGAGGAGCGCCAAAGTTGGTGCCATACTTCAGCCATAGCTGCCAGAGTAACGCCTAATTTCGGTATTTGGGACGTGCCAAAGTTTGGCTTTTCTCGGGTCCGCCAGAGGAGCGCCAAAGTTGGTGCCATACTTCAGCCATAGCTGCCAGAGTAACGCCTCGTTTCGGTATTTGGGACGTGCCAAAGTTTGGCTTTTCTCGGGTCCGCCAGAGGAGCGCCAAAGTTGGTGCCATACTTCAGCCATAGCTGCCAGAGTAACGCCTAATTTCGGTATTTGGGACGTGCGAAAGTTTGGCGTTTCTCTGGTCCGCCAGAGGAGCGCCAAAGTTGGTGCCATACTTCAGCCATAGCTGCCAGAGTAACGCCTCATTTCGGTATTTGGGACGTGCCAAAGTTTGGCTTTTCTCGGGTCCGCCAGAGGAGCGCCAAAGTTGGTGCCATACTTCAGCCATAGCTGCCAGAGTAACGCCTCATTTCGGTATTTGGGACGTGTCAAAGTTTGGCTTTTCTCGGGTCCGCCAGAGGAGCGCCAAAGTTGGTGCCATACTTCAGCCATAGCTGCCAGAGTAACGCCTCGTTTCGGTATTTGGGACGTGCCAAAGTTTGGCTTTTCTCGGGTCCGCCAGAGGAGCGCCAAAGTTGGTGCCAGACTTCAGCCATAGCTGCCAGAGTAACGCCTCGTTTCGGTATTTGGGACGTGCCAAAGTTTGGCTTTTCTCGGGTCCGCCAGAGGAGCGCCAAAGTTGGTGCCATACTTCAGCCATAGCTGCCAGAGTAACGCCTAATTTCGGTATTTGGGACGTACCAAAGTTTGGCGTTTCTCTGGTCCGCCAGAGGAGCGCCAAAGTTGGTGCCATACTTCAGCCATAGCTGCCAGAGTAACGCCTAATTTCGGTATTTGGGACGTGCCAAAGTTTGGCTTTTCTCGGGTCCGCCAGAGGAGCGCCAAAGTTGGTGCCATACTTCAGCCATAGCTGCCAGAGTAACGCCTCGTTTCGGTATTTGGGACGTGCCAAAGTTTGGCTTTTCTCGGGTCCGCCAGCGGAGCGCCAAAGTTGGTGCCATACTTCAGCCATAGCTGCCAGAGTAACGCCTAATTTCGGTATTTGGGACGTGCCAAAGTTTGGCTTTTCTCGGGTCCGCCAAAGGAGCGCCAAAGTTGGTGCCATACTTCAGCCATAGCTGCCAGAGTAACGCCTCGTTTCGGTATTTGGGACGTGCCAAAGTTTGGCTTTTCTCGGGTCCGCCAGAGGAGCGCCAAAGTTGGTGCCATACTTCAGCCATAGCTGCCAGAGTAACGCCTCGTTTCGGTATTTGGGACGTGCCAAAGTTTGGCTTTTCTCGGGTCCGCCAGAGGAGCGCCAAAGTTGGTGCCATACTTCAGCCATAGCTGCCAGAGTAACGCCTAATTTCGGTATTTGGGACGTGCCAAAGTTTGGCGTTTCTCTGGTCCGCCAGAGGAGCGCCAAAGTTGGTGCCATACTTCAGCCATAGCTGCCAGAGTAACGCCTCATTTCGGTATTTGGGACGTGCCAAAGTTTGGCTTTTCTCGGGTCCGCCAGAGGAGCGCCAAAGTTGGTGCCATACTTCAGCCATAGCTGCCAGAGTAACGCCTCATTTCGGTATTTGGGACGTGCCAAAGTTTGGCGTTTCTCGGGTCCGCCAGAGGAGCGCCAAAGTTGGTGCCATACTTCAGCCATAGCTGCCAGAGTAACGCCTCGTTTCGGTATTTGGGACGTGCCAAAGTTTGGCTTTTCTCGGGTCCGCCAGAGGAGCGCCAAAGTTGGTGCCATACTTCAGCCATAGCTGCCAGAGTAACGCCTAATTTCGGTATTTGGGACGTGCGAAAGTTTGGCGTTTCTCTGGTCCGCCAGAGGAGCGCCAAAGTTGGTGCCATACTTCAGCCATAGCTGCCAGAGTAACGCCTCATTTCGGTATTTGGGACGTGCCAAAGTTTGGCTTTTCTCGGGTCCGCCAGAGGAGCGCCAAAGTTGGTGCCATACTTCAGCCATAGCTGCCAGAGTAACGCCTCGTTTCGGTATTTGGGACGTGCCAAAGTTTGGCTTTTCTCGGGTCCGCCAGAGGAGCGCCAAAGTTGGTGCCATACTTCAGCCATAGCTGCCAGAGTAACGCCTAATTTCGGTATTTGGGACGTGCGAAAGTTTGGCGTTTCTCTGGTCCGCCAGAGGAGCGCCAAAGTTGGTGCCATACTTCAGCCATAGCTGCCAGAGTAACGCCTCATTTCGGTATTTGGGACGTGCCAAAGTTTGGCTTTTCTCGGGTCCGCCAGAGGAGCGCCAAAGTTGGTGCCATACTTCAGCCATAGCTGCCAGAGTAACGCCTCGTTTCGGTATTTGGGACGTGCCAAAGTTTGGCTTTTCTCGGGTCCGCCAGCGGAGCGCCAAAGTTGGTGCCATACTTCAGCCATAGCTGCCAGAGTAACGCCTCGTTTCGGTATTTGGGACGTGCCAAAGTTTGGCTTTTCTCGGGTCCGCCAGAGGAGCGCCAAAGTTGGTGCCATACTTCAGCCATAGCTGCCAGAGTAACGCCTAATTTCGGTATTTGGGACGTGCCAAAGTTTGGCTTTTCTCGGGTCCGCCAGCGGAGCGCCAAAGTTGGGGCCATACTTCAGCCATAGCTGCCAGAGTAACGCCTCGTTTCGGTATTTGGGACGTGCCAAAGTTTGGCTTTTCTCGGGTCCGCCAGAGGAGCACCAAAGTTGGTGCCATACTTCAGCCATAGCTGCCAGAGTAACGCCTCATTTCGGTATTTGGGACGTGCCAAAGTTTGGCTTTTCTCGGGTCCGCCAGAGGAGCGCCAAAGTTGGTGCCATACTTCAGCCATAGCTGCCAGAGTAACGCCTCGTTTCGGTATTTGGGACGTGCCAAAGTTTGGCTTTTCTCGGGTCCGCCAGAGGAGCGCCAAAGTTGGTGCCATACTTCAGCCATAGCTGCCAGAGTAACGCCTCGTTTCGGTATTTGGGACGTGCCAAAGTTTGGCTTTTCTCGGGTCCGCCAGCGGAGCGCCAAAGTTGGTGCCATACTTCAGCCATAGCTGCCAGAGTAACGCCTAATTTCGGTATTTGGGACGTGCCAAAGTTTGGCTTTTCTCGGGTCCGCCAGAGGAGCGCCAAAGTTGGTGCCATACTTCAGCCATAGCTGCCAGAGTAACGCCTCGTTTCGGTATTTGGGACGTGCCAAAGTTTGGCTTTTCTCGGGTCCGCCAGAGGAGCGCCAAAGTTGGTGCCATACTTCAGCCATAGCTGCCAGAGTAACGCCTAATTTCGGTATTTGGGACGTGCCAAAGTTTGGCTTTTCTCGGGTCCGCCAGAGGAGCGCCAAAGTTGGTGCCATACTTCAGCCATAGCTGCCAGAGTAACGCCTCGTTTCGGTATTTGGGACGTGCCAAAGTTTGGCTTTTCTCGGGTCCGCCAGAGGAGCGCCAAAGTTGGTGCCATACTTCAGCCATAGCTGCCAGAGTAACGCCTAATTTCGGTATTTGGGACGTGCCAAAGTTTGGCTTTTCTCGGGTCCGCCAGAGGAGCGCCAAAGTTGGTGCCATACTTCAGCCATAGCTGCCAGAGTAACGCCTCGTTTCGGTATTTGGGACGTGCCAAAGTTTGGCTTTTCTCGGGTCCGCCAGAGGAGCGCCAAAGTTGGTGCCAGACTTCAGCCATAGCTGCCAGAGTAACGCCTCGTTTCGGTATTTGGGACGTGCCAAAGTTTGGCTTTTCTCGGGTCCGCCAGAGGAGCGCCAAAGTTGGTGCCATACTTCAGCCATAGCTGCCAGAGTAACGCCTAATTTCGGTATTTGGGACGTACCAAAGTTTGGCGTTTCTCTGGTCCGCCAGAGGAGCGCCAAAGTTGGTGCCATACTTCAGCCATAGCTGCCAGAGTAACGCCTAATTTCGGTATTTGGGACGTGCCAAAGTTTGGCTTTTCTCGGGTCCGCCAGAGGAGCGCCAAAGTTGGTGCCATACTTCAGCCATAGCTGCCAGAGTAACGCCTCGTTTCGGTATTTGGGACGTGCCAAAGTTTGGCTTTTCTCGGGTCCGCCAGCGGAGCGCCAAAGTTGGTGCCATACTTCAGCCATAGCTGCCAGAGTAACGCCTAATTTCGGTATTTGGGACGTGCCAAAGTTTGGCTTTTCTCGGGTCCGCCAAAGGAGCGCCAAAGTTGGTGCCATACTTCAGCCATAGCTGCCAGAGTAACGCCTCGTTTCGGTATTTGGGACGTGCCAAAGTTTGGCTTTTCTCGGGTCCGCCAGAGGAGCGCCAAAGTTGGTGCCATACTTCAGCCATAGCTGCCAGAGTAACGCCTAATTTCGGTATTTGGGACGTGCCAAAGTTTGGCTTTTCTCGGGTCCGCCAGAGGAGCGCCAAAGTTGGTGCCATACTTCAGCCATAGCTGCCAGAGTAACGCCTCGTTTCGGTATTTGGGACGTGCCAAAGTTTGGCTTTTCTCGGGTCCGCCAGAGGAGCGCCAAAGTTGGTGCCAGACTTCAGCCATAGCTGCCAGAGTAACGCCTCGTTTCGGTATTTGGGACGTGCCAAAGTTTGGCTTTTCTCGGGTCCGCCAGAGGAGCGCCAAAGTTGGTGCCATACTTCAGCCATAGCTGCCAGAGTAACGCCTAATTTCGGTATTTGGGACGTACCAAAGTTTGGCGTTTCTCTGGTCCGCCAGAGGAGCGCCAAAGTTGGTGCCATACTTCAGCCATAGCTGCCAGAGTAACGCCTAATTTCGGTATTTGGGACGTGCCAAAGTTTGGCTTTTCTCGGGTCCGCCAGAGGAGCGCCAAAGTTGGTGCCATACTTCAGCCATAGCTGCCAGAGTAACGCCTCGTTTCGGTATTTGGGACGTGCCAAAGTTTGGCTTTTCTCGGGTCCGCCAGCGGAGCGCCAAAGTTGGTGCCATACTTCAGCCATAGCTGCCAGAGTAACGCCTAATTTCGGTATTTGGGACGTGCCAAAGTTTGGCTTTTCTCGGGTCCGCCAAAGGAGCGCCAAAGTTGGTGCCATACTTCAGCCATAGCTGCCAGAGTAACGCCTCGTTTCGGTATTTGGGACGTGCCAAAGTTTGGCTTTTCTCGGGTCCGCCAGAGGAGCGCCAAAGTTGGTGCCATACTTCAGCCATAGCTGCCAGAGTAACGCCTAATTTCGGTATTTGGGACATGCCAAAGTTTGGCTTTTCTCGGGTCCGCCAGAGGAGCGCCAAAGTTGGTGCCATACTTCAGCCATAGCTGCCAGAGTAACGCCTCGTTTCGGTATTTGGGACGTGCCAAAGTTTGGCTTTTCTCGGGTCCGCCAGAGGAGCGCCAAAGTTGGTGCCAGACTTCAGCCATAGCTGCCAGAGTAACGCCTCGTTTCGGTATTTGGGACGTGCCAAAGTTTGGCTTTTCTCGGGTCCGCCAGAGGAGCGCCAAAGTTGGTGCCATACTTCAGCCATAGCTGCCAGAGTAACGCCTAATTTCGGTATTTGGGACGTACCAAAGTTTGGCGTTTCTCTGGTCCGCCAGAGGAGCGCCAAAGTTGGTGCCATACTTCAGCCATAGCTGCCAGAGTAACGCCTCGTTTCGGTATTTGGGACGTGCCAAAGTTTGGCTTTTCTCGGGTCCGCCAGAGGAGCGCCAAAGTTGGTGCCATACTTCAGCCATAGCTGCCAGAGTAACGCCTAATTTCGGTATTTGGGACGTGCGAAAGTTTGGCGTTTCTCTGGTCCGCCAGAGGAGCGCCAAAGTTGGTGCCATACTTCAGCCATAGCTGCCAGAGTAACGCCTCATTTCGGTATTTGGGACGTGCCAAAGTTTGGCTTTTCTCGGGTCCGCCAGAGGAGCGCCAAAGTTGGTGCCATACTTCAGCCATAGCTGCCAGAGTAACGCCTCATTTCGGTATTTGGGACGTGCCAAAGTTTGGCGTTTCTCTGGTCCGCCAGAGGAGCGCTAAAGTTGGTGCCATACTTCAGCCATAGCTGCCAGAGTAACGCCTCGTTTCGGTATTTGGGACGTGCCAAAGTTTGGCTTTTCTCGGGTCCGCCAGAGGAGCGCCAAAGTTGGTGCCATACTTCAGCCATAGCTGCCAGAGTAACGCCTAATTTCGTTATTTGGGACGTGCCAAAGTTTGGCTTTTCTCGGGTCCGCCAGAGGAGCGCCAAAGTTGGTGCCATACTTCAGCCATAGCTGCCAGAGTAACGCCTCGTTTCGGTATTTGGGACGTGCCAAAGTTTGGCTTTTCTCGGGTCCGCCAGAGGAGCGCCAAAGTTGGTGCCATACTTCAGCCATAGCTGCCAGAGTAACGCCTAATTTCGGTATTTGGGACGTGCCAAAGTTTGGCTTTTCTCGGGTCCGCCAGAGGAGCGCCAAAGTTGGTGCCATACTTCAGCCATAGCTGCCAGAGTAACGCCTCGTTTCGGTATTTGGGACGTGCCAAAGTTTGGCTTTTCTCGGGTCCGCCAGAGGAGCGCCAAAGTTGGTGCCAGACTTCAGCCATAGCTGCCAGAGTAACGCCTCGTTTCGGTATTTGGGACGTGCCAAAGTTTGGCTTTTCTCGGGTCCGCCAGAGGAGCGCCAAAGTTGGTGCCATACTTCAGCCATAGCTGCCAGAGTAACGCCTAATTTCGGTATTTGGGACGTACCAAAGTTTGGCGTTTCTCTGGTCCGCCAGAGGAGCGCCAAAGTTGGTGCCATACTTCAGCCATAGCTGCCAGAGTAACGCCTAATTTCGGTATTTGGGACGTGCCAAAGTTTGGCTTTTCTCGGGTCCGCCAGAGGAGCGCCAAAGTTGGTGCCATACTTCAGCCATAGCTGCCAGAGTAACGCCTCGTTTCGGTATTTGGGACGTGCCAAAGTTTGGCTTTTCTCGGGTCCGCCAGCGGAGCGCCAAAGTTGGTGCCATACTTCAGCCATAGCTGCCAGAGTAACGCCTAATTTCGGTATTTGGGACGTGCCAAAGTTTGGCTTTTCTCGGGTCCGCCAAAGGAGCGCCAAAGTTGGTGCCATACTTCAGCCATAGCTGCCAGAGTAACGCCTCGTTTCGGTATTTGGGACGTGCCAAAGTTTGGCTTTTCTCGGGTCCGCCAGAGGAGCGCCAAAGTTGGTGCCATACTTCAGCCATAGCTGCCAGAGTAACGCCTCGTTTCGGTATTTGGGACGTGCCAAAGTTTGGCTTTTCTCGGGTCCGCCAGAGGAGCGCCAAAGTTGGTGCCATACTTCAGCCATAGCTGCCAGAGTAACGCCTAATTTCGGTATTTGGGACGTGCCAAAGTTTGGCGTTTCTCTGGTCCGCCAGAGGAGCGCCAAAGTTGGTGCCATACTTCAGCCATAGCTGCCAGAGTAACGCCTCATTTCGGTATTTGGGACGTGCCAAAGTTTGGCTTTTCTCGGGTCCGCCAGAGGAGCGCCAAAGTTGGTGCCATACTTCAGCCATAGCTGCCAGAGTAACGCCTCATTTCGGTATTTGGGACGTGCCAAAGTTTGGCGTTTCTCGGGTCCGCCAGAGGAGCGCCAAAGTTGGTGCCATACTTCAGCCATAGCTGCCAGAGTAACGCCTCGTTTCGGTATTTGGGACGTGCCAAAGTTTGGCTTTTCTCGGGTCCGCCAGAGGAGCGCCAAAGTTGGTGCCATACTTCAGCCATAGCTGCCAGAGTAACGCCTAATTTCGGTATTTGGGACGTGCGAAAGTTTGGCGTTTCTCTGGTCCGCCAGAGGAGCGCCAAAGTTGGTGCCATACTTCAGCCATAGCTGCCAGAGTAACGCCTCATTTCGGTATTTGGGACGTGCCAAAGTTTGGCTTTTCTCGGGTCCGCCAGAGGAGCGCCAAAGTTGGTGCCATACTTCAGCCATAGCTGCCAGAGTAACGCCTCGTTTCGGTATTTGGGACGTGCCAAAGTTTGGCTTTTCTCGGGTCCGCCAGAGGAGCGCCAAAGTTGGTGCCATACTTCAGCCATAGCTGCCAGAGTAACGCCTAATTTCGGTATTTGGGACGTGCGAAAGTTTGGCGTTTCTCTGGTCCGCCAGAGGAGCGCCAAAGTTGGTGCCATACTTCAGCCATAGCTGCCAGAGTAACGCCTCATTTCGGTATTTGGGACGTGCCAAAGTTTGGCTTTTCTCGGGTCCGCCAGAGGAGCGCCAAAGTTGGTGCCATACTTCAGCCATAGCTGCCAGAGTAACGCCTCGTTTCGGTATTTGGGACGTGCCAAAGTTTGGCTTTTCTCGGGTCCGCCAGCGGAGCGCCAAAGTTGGTGCCATACTTCAGCCATAGCTGCCAGAGTAACGCCTCGTTTCGGTATTTGGGACGTGCCAAAGTTTGGCTTTTCTCGGGTCCGCCAGAGGAGCGCCAAAGTTGGTGCCATACTTCAGCCATAGCTGCCAGAGTAACGCCTAATTTCGGTATTTGGGACGTGCCAAAGTTTGGCTTTTCTCGGGTCCGCCAGCGGAGCGCCAAAGTTGGGGCCATACTTCAGCCATAGCTGCCAGAGTAACGCCTCGTTTCGGTATTTGGGACGTGCCAAAGTTTGGCTTTTCTCGGGTCCGCCAGAGGAGCACCAAAGTTGGTGCCATACTTCAGCCATAGCTGCCAGAGTAACGCCTCATTTCGGTATTTGGGACGTGCCAAAGTTTGGCTTTTCTCGGGTCCGCCAGAGGAGCGCCAAAGTTGGTGCCATACTTCAGCCATAGCTGCCAGAGTAACGCCTCGTTTCGGTATTTGGGACGTGCCAAAGTTTGGCTTTTCTCGGGTCCGCCAGAGGAGCGCCAAAGTTGGTGCCATACTTCAGCCATAGCTGCCAGAGTAACGCCTCGTTTCGGTATTTGGGACGTGCCAAAGTTTGGCTTTTCTCGGGTCCGCCAGCGGAGCGCCAAAGTTGGTGCCATACTTCAGCCATAGCTGCCAGAGTAACGCCTAATTTCGGTATTTGGGACGTGCCAAAGTTTGGCTTTTCTCGGGTCCGCCAGAGGAGCGCCAAAGTTGGTGCCATACTTCAGCCATAGCTGCCAGAGTAACGCCTCGTTTCGGTATTTGGGACGTGCCAAAGTTTGGCTTTTCTCGGGTCCGCCAGAGGAGCGCCAAAGTTGGTGCCATACTTCAGCCATAGCTGCCAGAGTAACGCCTAATTTCGGTATTTGGGACGTGCCAAAGTTTGGCTTTTCTCGGGTCCGCCAGAGGAGCGCCAAAGTTGGTGCCATACTTCAGCCATAGCTGCCAGAGTAACGCCTCGTTTCGGTATTTGGGACGTGCCAAAGTTTGGCTTTTCTCGGGTCCGCCAGAGGAGCGCCAAAGTTGGTGCCATACTTCAGCCATAGCTGCCAGAGTAACGCCTAATTTCGGTATTTGGGACGTGCCAAAGTTTGGCTTTTCTCGGGTCCGCCAGAGGAGCGCCAAAGTTGGTGCCATACTTCAGCCATAGCTGCCAGAGTAACGCCTCGTTTCGGTATTTGGGACGTGCCAAAGTTTGGCTTTTCTCGGGTCCGCCAGAGGAGCGCCAAAGTTGGTGCCAGACTTCAGCCATAGCTGCCAGAGTAACGCCTCGTTTCGGTATTTGGGACGTGCCAAAGTTTGGCTTTTCTCGGGTCCGCCAGAGGAGCGCCAAAGTTGGTGCCATACTTCAGCCATAGCTGCCAGAGTAACGCCTAATTTCGGTATTTGGGACGTACCAAAGTTTGGCGTTTCTCTGGTCCGCCAGAGGAGCGCCAAAGTTGGTGCCATACTTCAGCCATAGCTGCCAGAGTAACGCCTAATTTCGGTATTTGGGACGTGCCAAAGTTTGGCTTTTCTCGGGTCCGCCAGAGGAGCGCCAAAGTTGGTGCCATACTTCAGCCATAGCTGCCAGAGTAACGCCTCGTTTCGGTATTTGGGACGTGCCAAAGTTTGGCTTTTCTCGGGTCCGCCAGCGGAGCGCCAAAGTTGGTGCCATACTTCAGCCATAGCTGCCAGAGTAACGCCTAATTTCGGTATTTGGGACGTGCCAAAGTTTGGCTTTTCTCGGGTCCGCCAAAGGAGCGCCAAAGTTGGTGCCATACTTCAGCCATAGCTGCCAGAGTAACGCCTCGTTTCGGTATTTGGGACGTGCCAAAGTTTGGCTTTTCTCGGGTCCGCCAGAGGAGCGCCAAAGTTGGTGCCATACTTCAGCCATAGCTGCCAGAGTAACGCCTAATTTCGGTATTTGGGACATGCCAAAGTTTGGCTTTTCTCGGGTCCGCCAGAGGAGCGCCAAAGTTGGTGCCATACTTCAGCCATAGCTGCCAGAGTAACGCCTCGTTTCGGTATTTGGGACGTGCCAAAGTTTGGCTTTTCTCGGGTCCGCCAGAGGAGCGCCAAAGTTGGTGCCATACTTCAGCCATAGCTGCCAGAGTAACGCCTCGTTTCGGTATTTGGGACGTGCCAAAGTTTGGCTTTTCTCGGGTCCGCCAGAGGAGCGCCAAAGTTGGTGCCATACTTCAGCCATAGCTGCCAGAGTAACGCCTAATTTCGGTATTTGGGACGTGCCAAAGTTTGGCTTTTCTCGGGTCCGCCAGAGGAGCGCCAAAGTTGGTGCCATACTTCAGCCATAGCTGCCAGAGTAACGCCTCGTTTCGGTATTTGGGACGTGCCAAAGTTTGGCTTTTCTCGGGTCCGCCAGAGGAGCGCCAAAGTTGGTGCCATACTTCAGCCATAGCTGCCAGAGTAACGCCTAATTTCGGTATTTGGGACGTGCGAAAGTTTGGCGTTTCTCTGGTCCGCCAGAGGAGCGCCAAAGTTGGTGCCATACTTCAGCCATAGCTGCCAGAGTAACGCCTCATTTCGGTATTTGGGACGTGCCAAAGTTTGGCTTTTCTCGGGTCCGCCAGAGGAGCGCCAAAGTTGGTGCCATACTTCAGCCATAGCTGCCAGAGTAACGCCTCATTTCGGTATTTGGGACGTGCCAAAGTTTGGCGTTTCTCTGGTCCGCCAGAGGAGCGCTAAAGTTGGTGCCATACTTCAGCCATAGCTGCCAGAGTAACGCCTCGTTTCGGTATTTGGGACGTGCCAAAGTTTGGCTTTTCTCGGGTCCGCCAGAGGAGCGCCAAAGTTGGTGCCATACTTCAGCCATAGCTGCCAGAGTAACGCCTCGTTTCGGTATTTGGGACGTGCCAAAGTTTGGCTTTTCTCGGGTCCGCCAGAGGAGCGCCAAAGTTGGTGCCATACTTCAGCCATAGCTGCCAGAGTAACGCCTCGTTTCGGTATTTGGGACGTGCCAAAGTTTGGCTTTTCTCGGGTCCGCCAGAGGAGCGCCAAAGTTGGTGCCATACTTCAGCCATAGCTGCCAGAGTAACGCCTCGTTTCGGTATTTGGGACGTGCCAAAGTTTGGCTTTTCTCGGGTCCGCCAGAGGAGCGCCAAAGTTGGTGCCATACTTCAGCCATAGCTGCCAGAGTAACGCCTAATTTCGGTATTTGGGACGTGCCAAAGTTTGGCGTTTCTCTGGTCCGCCAGAGGAGCGCCAAAGTTGGTGCCATACTTCAGCCATAGCTGCCAGAGTAACGCCTCATTTCGGTATTTGGGACGTGCCAAAGTTTGGCTTTTCTCGGGTCCGCCAGAGGAGCGCCAAAGTTGGTGCCATACTTCAGCCATAGCTGCCAGAGTAACGCCTCATTTCGGTATTTGGGACGTGCCAAAGTTTGGCGTTTCTCGGGTCCGCCAGAGGAGCGCCAAAGTTGGTGCCATACTTCAGCCATAGCTGCCAGAGTAACGCCTCGTTTCGGTATTTGGGACGTGCCAAAGTTTGGCTTTTCTCGGGTCCGCCAGAGGAGCGCCAAAGTTGGTGCCATACTTCAGCCATAGCTGCCAGAGTAACGCCTAATTTCGGTATTTGGGACGTGCGAAAGTTTGGCGTTTCTCTGGTCCGCCAGAGGAGCGCCAAAGTTGGTGCCATACTTCAGCCATAGCTGCCAGAGTAACGCCTCATTTCGGTATTTGGGACGTGCCAAAGTTTGGCTTTTCTCGGGTCCGCCAGAGGAGCGCCAAAGTTGGTGCCATACTTCAGCCATAGCTGCCAGAGTAACGCCTCATTTCGGTATTTGGGACGTGCCAAAGTTTGGCGTTTCTCGGGTCCGCCAGAGGAGCGCCAAAGTTGGTGCCATACTTCAGCCATAGCTGCCAGAGTAACGCCTCATTTCGGTATTTGGGACGTGCCAAAGTTTGGCGTTTCTCTGGTCCGCCAGAGGAGCGCTAAAGTTGGTGCCATACTTCAGCCATAGCTGCCAGAGTAACGCCTCATTTCGGTATTTGGGACGTGCCAAAGTTTGGCTTTTCTCGGGTCCGCCAGAGGAGCGCCAAAGTTGGTGCCATACTTCAGCCATAGCTGCCAGAGTAACGCCTAATTTCGGTATTTGGGACGTGCCAAAGTTTGGCGTTTCTCTGGTCCGCCAGAGGAGCGCCAAAGTTGGTGCCATACTTCAGCCATAGCTGCCAGAGTAACGCCTCATTTCGGTATTTGGGACGTGCCAAAGTTTGGCGTTTCTCTGGTCCGCCAGAGGAGCGCCAAAGTTGGTGCCATACTTCAGCCATAGCTGCCAGAGTAACGCCTCATTTCGGTATTTGGGACGTGCCAAAGTTTGGCGTTTCTCTGGTCCGCCAGAGGAGCGCCAAAGTTGGTGCCATACTTCAGCCATAGCTGCCAGAGTAACGCCTCATTTCGGTATTTGGGACGTGCCAAAGTTTGGCTTTTCTCTGGTCCGCCAGAGGAGCGCCAAAGTTGGTGCCATACTTCAGCCATAGCTGCCAGAGTAACGCCTAATTTCGGTATTTGGGACGTGCGAAAGTTTGGCTTTTCTCGGGTCCGCCAGAGGAGCGCCAAAGTTGGTGCCATACTTCAGCCATAGCTGCCAGAGTAACGCCTCATTTCGGTATTTGGGACGTGCCAAAGTTTGGCTTTTCTCGGGTCCGCCAGAGGAGCGCCAAAGTTGGTGCCATACTTCAGCCATAGCTGCCAGAGTAACGCCTCATTTCGGTATTTGGGACGTGCCAAAGTTTGGCTTTTCTCGGGTCCGCCAGAGGAGCGCCAAAGTTGGTGCCATACTTCAGCCATAGCTGCCAGAGTAACGCCTAATTTCGGTATTTGGGACGTGCGAAAGTTTGGCGTTTCTCTGGTCCGCCAGAGGAGCGCCAAAGTTGGTGCCATACTTCAGCCATAGCTGCCAGAGTAACGCCTAATTTCGGTATTTGGGACGTGCCAAAGTTTGGCTTTTCTCGGGTCCGCCAGAGGAGCGCCAAAGTTGGTGCCATACTTCAGCCATAGCTGCCAGAGTAACGCCTCGTTTCGGTATTTGGGACGTGCCAAAGTTTGGCTTTTCTCGGGTCCGCCAGAGGAGCGCCAAAGTTGGTGCCATACTTCAGCCATAGCTGCCAGAGTAACGCCTAATTTCGGTATTTGGGACGTGCGAAAGTTTGGCTTTTCTCGGGTCCGCCAGAGGAGCGCCAAAGTTGGTGCCATACTTCAGCCATAGCTGCCAGAGTAACGCCTAATTTCGGTATTTGGGACGTGCCAAAGTTTGGCTTTTCTCGGGTCCGCCAGAGGAGCGCCAAAGTTGGTGCCATACTTCAGCCATAGCTGCCAGAGTAACGCCTAATTTCGGTATTTGGGACGTGCGAAAGTTTGGCTTTTCTCGGGTCCGCCAGAGGAGCGCCAAAGTTGGTGCCATACTTCAGCCATAGCTGCCAGAGTAACGCCTCATTTCGGTATTTGGGACGTGCCAAAGTTTGGCTTTTCTCTGGTCCGCCAGAGGAGCGCCAAAGTTGGTGCCATACTTCAGCCATAGCTGCCAGAGTAACGCCTAATTTCGGTATTTGGGACGTGCCAAAGTTTGGCTTTTCTCGGGTCCGCCAGAGGAGCGCCAAAGTTGGTGCCATACTTCAGCCATAGCTGCCAGAGTAACGCCTCGTTTCGGTATTTGGGACGTGCCAAAGTTTGGCTTTTCTCTGGTCCGCCAGAGGAGCGCCAAAGTTGGTGCCATACTTCAGCCATAGCTGCCAGAGTAACGCCTAATTTCGGTATTTGGGACGTGCGAAAGTTTGGCTTTTCTCGGGTCCGCCAGAGGAGCGCCAAAGTTGGTGCCATACTTCAGCCATAGCTGCCAGAGTAACGCCTCATTTCGGTATTTGGGACGTGCCAAAGTTTGGCTTTTCTCTGGTCCGCCAGAGGAGCGCCAAAGTTGGTGCCATACTTCAGCCATAGCTGCCAGAGTAACGCCTCATTTCGGTATTTGGGACGTGCCAAAGTTTGGCTTTTCTCGGGTCCGCCAGAGGAGCGCCAAAGTTGGTGCCATACTTCAGCCATAGCTGCCAGAGTAACGCCTAATTTCGGTATTTGGGACGTGCGAAAGTTTGGCGTTTCTCTGGTCCGCCAGAGGAGCGCCAAAGTTGGTGCCATACTTCAGCCATAGCTGCCAGAGTAACGCCTCATTTCGGTATTTGGGACGTGCCAAAGTTTGGCTTTTCTCGGGTCCGCCAGAGGAGCGCCAAAGTTGGTGCCATACTTCAGCCATAGCTGCCAGAGTAACGCCTCATTTCGGTATTTGGGACGTGCCAAAGTTTGGCGTTTCTCGGGTCCGCCAGAGGAGCGCCAAAGTTGGTGCCATACTTCAGCCATAGCTGCCAGTGTAACGCCTCATTTCGGTATTTGGGACGTGCCAAAGTTTGGCGTTTCTCTGGTCCGCCAGAGGAGCGCTAAAGTTGGTGCCATACTTCAGCCATAGCTGCCAGAGTAACGCCTCGTTTCGGTATTTGGGACGTGCCAAAGTTTGGCTTTTCTCGGGTCCGCCAGAGGAGCGCCAAAGTTGGTGCCATACTTCAGCCATAGCTGCCAGAGTAACGCCTCGTTTCGGTATTTGGGACGTGCCAAAGTTTGGCTTTTCTCGGGTCCGCCAGAGGAGCGCCAAAGTTGGTGCCATACTTCAGCCATAGCTGCCAGAGTAACGCCTCGTTTCGGTATTTGGGACGTGCCAAAGTTTGGCTTTTCTCGGGTCCGCCAGAGGAGCGCCAAAGTTGGTGCCATACTTCAGCCATAGCTGCCAGAGTAACGCCTAATTTCGGTATTTGGGACGTGCCAAAGTTTGGCTTTTCTCGGGTCCGCCAGAGGAGCGCCAAAGTTGGTGCCATACTTCAGCCATAGCTGCCAGAGTAACGCCTCGTTTCGGTATTTGGGACGTGCCAAAGTTTGGCTTTTCTCGGGTCCGCCAGAGGAGCGCCAAAGTTGGTGCCATACTTCAGCCATAGCTGCCAGAGTAACGCCTAATTTCGGTATTTGGGACGTGCCAAAGTTTGGCGTTTCTCTGGTCCGCCAGAGGAGCGCCAAAGTTGGTGCCATACTTCAGCCATAGCTGCCAGAGTAACGCCTCATTTCGGTATTTGGGACGTGCCAAAGTTTGGCTTTTCTCGGGTCCGCCAGAGGAGCGCCAAAGTTGGTGCCATACTTCAGCCATAGCTGCCAGAGTAACGCCTCATTTCGGTATTTGGGACGTGCCAAAGTTTGGCGTTTCTCGGGTCCGCCAGAGGAGCGCCAAAGTTGGTGCCATACTTCAGCCATAGCTGCCAGAGTAACGCCTCATTTCGGTATTTGGGACGTGCCAAAGTTTGGCTTTTCTCGGGTCCGCCAGAGGAGCGCCAAAGTTGGTGCCATACTTCAGCCATAGCTGCCAGAGTAACGCCTAATTTCGGTATTTGGGACGTGCCAAAGTTTGGCTTTTCTCGGGTCCGCCAGAGGAGCGCCAAAGTTGGTGCCATACTTCAGCCATAGCTGCCAGAGTAACGCCTCATTTCGGTATTTGGGACGTGCCAAAGTTTGGCTTTTCTCGGGTCCGCCAGAGGAGCGCCAAAGTTGGTGCCATACTTCAGCCATAGCTGCCAGAGTAACGCCTCGTTTCGGTATTTGGGACGTGCCAAAGTTTGGCTTTTCTCGGGTCCGCCAGAGGAGCGCCAAAGTTGGTGCCATACTTCAGCCATAGCTGCCAGAGTAACGCCTAATTTCGGTATTTGGGACGTGCCAAAGTTTGGCTTTTCTCGGGTCCGCCAGAGGAGCGCCAAAGTTGGTGCCATACTTCAGCCATAGCTGCCAGAGTAACGCCTCGTTTCGGTATTTGGGACGTGCCAAAGTTTGGCTTTTCTCGGGTCCGCCAGAGGAGCGCCAAAGTTGGTGCCATACTTCAGCCATAGCTGCCAGAGTAACGCCTAATTTCGGTATTTGGGACGTGCCAAAGTTTGGCTTTTCTCGGGTCCGCCAGAGGAGCGCCAAAGTTGGTGCCATACTTCAGCCATAGCTGCCAGAGTAACGCCTCGTTTCGGTATTTGGGACGTGCCAAAGTTTGGCTTTTCTCGGGTCCGCCAGAGGAGCGCCAAAGTTGGTGCCATACTTCAGCCATAGCTGCCAGAGTAACGCCTCGTTTCGGTATTTGGGACGTGCCAAAGTTTGGCTTTTCTCGGGTCCGCCAGAGGAGCGCCAAAGTTGGTGCCATACTTCAGCCATAGCTGCCAGAGTAACGCCTAATTTCGGTATTTGGGACGTGCCAAAGTTTGGCTTTTCTCGGGTCCGCCAGAGGAGCGCCAAAGTTGGTGCCATACTTCAGCCATAGCTGCCAGAGTAACGCCTCATTTCGGTATTTGGGACGTGCCAAAGTTTGGCTTTTCTCGGGTCCGCCAGAGGAGCGCCAAAGTTGGTGCCATACTTCAGCCATAGCTGCCAGAGTAACGCCTCATTTCGGTATTTGGGACGTGCCAAAGTTTGGCTTTTCTCGGGTCCGCCAGAGGAGCGCCAAAGTTGGTGCCATACTTCAGCCATAGCTGCCAGAGTAACGCCTAATTTCGGTATTTGGGACGTGCCAAAGTTTGGCGTTTCTCTGGTCCGCCAGAGGAGCGCCAAAGTTGGTGCCATACTTCAGCCATAGCTGCCAGAGTAACGCCTCATTTCGGTATTTGGGACGTGCCAAAGTTTGGCTTTTCTCGGGTCCGCCAGAGGAGCGCCAAAGTTGGTGCCATACTTCAGCCATAGCTGCCAGAGTAACGCCTAATTTCGGTATTTGGGACGTGCCAAAGTTTGGCTTTTCTCGGGTCCGCCAGAGGAGCGCCAAAGTTGGTGCCATACTTCAGCCATAGCTGCCAGAGTAACGCCTCGTTTCGGTATTTGGGACGTGCCAAAGTTTGGCTTTTCTCGGGTTCGCCAGAGGAGCGCCAATGTTGGTGCCATACTTCAGCCATAACTGCCAGAGCAACGCCTAATTTCGGTATTTGGGACGTGCCAAGGTTTGGCGTTTCTCTGGTCCGCCAGAGGAGCGCCAAAGTAGGTGCCAGACTTGAGCCATAACTGCCGCAGTAAATCTTAATTTGTCGATTCGGGGCATGCCGAAGTTTGGCTTTTCTCTGGCTACCCACTGAAGTGCCAAATAAGTGCCAAAAGTGGCAAAGAAAGCCGAGAGGCCAGCCCAAGTTTCGAATATCTCTGGTGTGTCACAGAAGTGCTCTTTCAGGCGTCCCAGAAGAGAAATAAATTAAACAAGCGTTGGAAACACGATGGTAAGATGTCGTCACCTCCGTTCCCAAGCAGCACGGCAATACCTTGCAGTATCGTGCCAGTGCCGGCCGAAAGTCGGTTCCAATATTGATCAACTGTCCAGTTTTGTACCACCGTTTGATACCCGGCATGTATTGCCGTACAGCTGTTTCGCCCCGGCCTCGCGTTCGCGCAATATTGTGCGAAAACTCTACGATGCGTCTGCTTCGTATTGGCCGAACGTCGTGCAAGTATGTGTACGTTGCATGTCATTTGTTGCATATCCAATCACTTATACGGAAAAACAAATTTTTTTGATCGCTCCCAGAAGTTTATTAAACAACTATCATTGCACACAGTGTATTCTCAACATATTTACAAAGGTCACACTTCTCTGTAAAACGAAAAGCAAATTATAAAATACAATTAACACTGTCCTCATGCCAAGCAAAACTCATCACACAAAAACCGCGGAGATTGAGAGGAAAGCAGGACGACTATCAGAATCATGCTTGCAGTGCACTTACTAATAAAAGAGCGATATCATGTAATCCTTGATAGATGCATAATCCAACTCAGGCACCCCACAAACACATTCGAGGATTCGAGGACTGACGTCTCGTCGTCGGCGAAGAGCAGTTTTTGATGAAGCGTGTCCAACAAACACATCACAAGTATTCCACGAACTCCGGTGCAAAAAATGGCCGTTACCGAAAAATTGGCATGGACGTATTCCGACCGTTTACGACGAAAAACCACAGCCGCGTCTGCAGCGCACGAAAGCAACAGAACACTGAAGAACAGTTCGAAAACCGGACCTACGTGGCCCGCTTATTTCTATAACTAGGCAAACGGCGAAAACGACAGCCCCAGAGATCCCATCAGCGTGACAGAGAAAGTCACGTGAAAAGTTTCGTCCAAACGTGTTTGTCCTACGCGTCCTACGTAGAGAGGTCACGCTGGGTCACGCGTTTCGCTTCACCCTTTTGATTTAAAGCGGCTGTCGCGCTCGCTGAAAGCCACACGAAGACACAAAAGCAGGTGGGGAGGATTTGCAAAAGGCGAGGTCGAAGGGGAATCAACAACGCATAAAAGGAAAGGCCGCTTCTGCGGGTGACCTTGTCGCCTTGCCTAGTCTGTCAGCGTTCGGCTTCCATTGAGGGCCTCAGAAAGATAATCTCCTTTCTTGAGAGCGAAATGGACGGGGTGGTTACGTTTTTCGGGCTTGTCGCCATCCGATAAGCCTCAATTATTTCTGTCCCCACTCGCTCGCAGTGGCCTCCCAAGGCTGTCGTACTGGTGAAATTAGGAGCGCAACAATACTCCAGAAGCCGGGCGAAGACATGATAAATGTAATAACAAAAACGGCTTGACATCACAAAAATAACAATTTAATTAAACGTTTCGCCTCCCATGCGGGAGGCATCTTCAGTAGAGCGCAGAGCGAGTGAGAGTCGCACAAAAAAGCTCGGCTATTTAGGCATAAAGTTTGTGTACACGTCCGGCAGGGGGCCACGGTTCTTGTTTACCAGCGATGAATCACTTCCGCGTTTGTCGTTCTGGATGAACCAAGATTCCAGCAGCTTCCTCAGTCCCCACCTTTTATCCCTCGCCTTGTCAAAGTCAAATTGGTGTCCTGACGTCCATGCATGGTCGACGAGTTCGGACTTGAAGCGGGTGGCGTTCGTGGAATTGGCGACATCCCGTGCGTGTTCTTTTAGTCTTGTTTTTCTTTTTCGTTCCGTCTCTCCAATGTAGGAAGCGTCACATTCCTTGCACTGCCTCTGGCGGGGTCGGGTCTTTTGGCTTGGAGATAACATTGGCAATTGTTCTGTAGGGTTTGTATACAGTTCGTGCCCCAACGGCCTAAGGGCGCGTCCCAATGCCTCCGAAACCCCCTTAACGTACGGGATTTGGGATGCACACGACGTCACGTGTTCGTTCGGCTCGATCCGGGCGCCGACGGGACATTTGTTCCTTAACGCGATTGATAAACCGGTCGGGGTAGTTACGTTTCTTCAAAGCCTCCCGCACATGGCTAAGTTCTTGATCGCTAAGTGTTGAGTTAGATGGGACTGTTTCTGAACGATGAAGGCAACGATCTTACAACTGAGCTTTTGTGTTGAGTAGGGTGATGAGAGTGGTAGTCAAGAAAGTTTTGTCTGTCACATGGTTTACCATATACGGATGTCTCCATCTTAAAGAAAGATTCACTAGTTCTATGGACACGTACATATAAAAACGGCAAGGTACTATCGGTTTCATGTTCGCAGGTGAACTGAATTGAGGGGTGGACACTATTCAAATTGCGGTGAAAATCGGTTACGTTCTCTCTGTTAACTATTACAAAAGTGTCATCGACATAGCGACGGTAGAACTTCACGGGGAAATCAATGCCAGACATTACCTTTTCCTCAACATATTCCATGACGAGATTCGAGACGGTTACGGAAACTGGACTCCCCATAGGGCATCCGCTGACCTGATGATATATGTCCCCATTAAAACTAAAATTACACTGGTTGAGACAAAAACGCAAAAGGAGTATAACGTCATCAACAAGGAGGGTTGTGCGAGTGGACAACGACTGGTCTGCCAACAACTGGTCACGGGCGACATCAACCGCCAGGGCGTTGGGGACATTCGTAAATAATGAAATCACATCAAAGGATACCATAGCCTCGTGCGGTAGCAGGGTCTGAGCGCGTATAAGTTCAACAAAGTCACGGGAATTCCGGACGCTAAACTCATTGTTTCCCGTAAGAGGGCTCAGAATCATAACCAGATATTTGGAAAGGCTGTAAGTGGATGAACCAATAACATATACAATCGGGCGTAGGGGGCAACCCGGTTTGTGAATTTTGGGGAGTCCATACATCTTGGGTGTCGCGGCGTCAAAGGAGAAGAGACGACGGTATAGGTCGTCACTGATGCGTCCTTTCTTTTTCAGCTCTCGAAGGTGGTCAGCTAACTCTCTTTCGGACTTAGCAGCGGGATCTCTTTTGATAGCCTCACGAAATAGCGACTGTCATTTATAACTTCATACATCTTCTTCATGTAGTCATCCCTATCAAGCACAACGGTTCCTTTTCCTTTGTCGGCCTTTAAAGTCATGATGGAGCTGTCTGACTTCAACTCATTAAGAGCAATGCGTTCTTGTTGATCTAAATGTGACCCGGCCGGTTTCACATTGTTCGAAACACTGACAACGCGGCTTCTCGCGAAATTTACCCCTGTGACATCGTGCACATGTCTGAGTTTCTCTTCAATTTCAATTATGAAGTCACGTTTTGGAACGTACCGTGGAGCAAGGGCATATAGTCCAGTCCTTTGGATAGCAGAAATTGCAAGCCAGGGTTGGTAATAGTAACATAGGGTACGTACGGCAGAATTCCCTGCCATAAAAAAAATGATTTGGCTAACGCCAATTTAACGCGAAATAGGTGCAAAGAGTTTTGCGATAGGAAGCGTAAACCGAAAAAAAGGAAAAAAAAGAAAGACTGAAGGAAAGGAGAAATAAGAAAAAAATCTGGTGACGTAGCCAAAAAAAAAATTCTGTTCATGTGATTTTTCTTGTTACGTGACCAAACAAAGAAAAAATAAAAAAAATAAACGAAATAAAAAAAAGGACACGAGAAAAAAAACCAGCCCGGTTTCGAAGCTAGGCCCGCTTGATCGTGAAACTAGTGCGCTGCCCGTTGCGCCAACGTAACTTTTTTTGTCTTTCTTTATTGCAAGTTGCGCCAACATAACTCTGTCTGTAATGCTCACGCATTCTCCCATCATAGGAGAAAGCTTAGTTGCCTTCGTAGTTTTTCATGCATGTGTTATTTTTATTTGTGGCAAGAGTTCACGTCCAGAATGCTTTTAGAGTTTTCGAGCAAAACGAGTTTTCTTCATCCGAGTCACCTTCTAGAACCAGTAGACCGCACTGGGTCGTCCGGCTAATCAAGCAGCTTTTTTCAAATTCTCTAACGTGCGCGTCCTCGGATCCGAAATCGCCGTTGGACAAGCTTATCTTTCTTCCACCTGGTAGCCGCAACTCCCACGGCCAGCTTTGTTCCGTCCCCACTCCCTCTCGACAGGATGGCTCGCCCCGAGGCTAATCCCATTCTCTAGACGCTCTTTCCACCCAACGATGGCCCTTTCCCTCCCCGTCCCCCAGCTTCGGGAGAGAAGGTTCTTCTCTGCAGAACGTCCCGTTTGTACAGCGGCCTTTAAAGTTCAGATTGTCCCGTCTGTATCGTCCCTTTTGTGTCTCCACTTTTTAATGTTTAAAAAGTATCAACACGCTAAAATAGTACAATTTCCGGGATTTCATTTTCGTTCCCCAAGTGAGATGCGGGAGGCGCACCACGGAGCCCCGGTCGTTTAAGCGCTTTGTCACTTTGTTATCACTAGGATTTGACAGCGCTCAATCAAAATGCAAGACACGCACAGAGCCACGCTCGCTTTTGCAATGCGCCGCCTAATAATGATATTTCTTGTGGAGACGTGCGCACATCCGTCTTGCGCAGTGTTAGCTCAATGGCAGCACTTTCTGCAAAGGCGGATTCACACCGGGGACGTAAGCAGTCGTGCGATCCAACTAAATTGCATCGCAAAAAAAAAATAAATAAAAGTAATTAGTTGGTCAATTTGGCGTGCGCGATGAGCGAGTCCAACGCCTTCGTTGGCGAGTCGCTTCTCAAAAACTCTCGCACCGAACGCCGTTGGTTGGCTCGGCCTCTCCGCGACTAGAGTGCATCGTAAAAAGTCGGGTCAGCAAGCGACTGCTCAAAACCCGTCAATTTTTGCCCGCGATGGTCGCTTTTGTGATGAAAAGTATGGCGCGAGTAGATCGGATCGCCGGCGTGAACGCGCCATAATGTCGAACCAGTCTCACGGCGCGCCCCGATATTGGCTTGTGTACCTACGCGCGCTACGCGCGAGTGCAACCTCTGGCACAATTTATTTGCGTTTGCAAAGCCTGCTCCAGCCGCGTCAAAACATTCAGCCAACCTTTGGACTGCAGAAATCAAGAGACACCCAAAATAAGATAAAGTTGCCAGCCGAATAAAACTTGATTTCTATTTAATTAAGATGAAGACCCCCCGCGTACATCAAATACCTCATCAGCTGAACTCCAAGGCAGTAAGCCTAGTTCTGGCACTTGTTTGGCAACTTTGGCCCGCAGCTGCCAGATCACAGCCAAACTATCGGGAAGCGAAGCCTAACTTGGGCGCTCGTTTGGCGACTTGGGCCCAAAGATGCCAGATCTCAACCGAACTTTAAGGTAGTAAGCCTAACTCTGGCACATTTGTGGCGATTTTGGCCCGAATGTGCCAGGTGACAGCCAAAGTGTGAAAAAGTGAAGCCTAACTTTGGCATAAGTTTGGCGATTTTGGCCCGAAAATGCCAAAGCTCTGCCGAACTACAAGGTAGTAAGCCTAACTCTGGCACATCTCTGGCGATTTTGGCCCGAATGTGCCAGGTGACAGCCGAACTGTCAAAAAGTGAAGCCTAACTTTGGCATTAGTTCGGCGATTTTGGCCCAAAAATGCCAAAGCTCTGCCGAACTACAAGGTAGTAAGCCTAACTCTGGCACATCTGTGGCGATTTTGGCCCCAATGTGCCAGGTGATAGCCCAACTATCAAAAAGTGAAGCCTAACTTTGGCATTAGTTTGGCGATTTTGGCCCAAAAATGCCAAAGATCTGCGGAACTACCGGGCAGTAAGCCTAAATCTGGCATTTTTTAGGCGATTTAGGCCCGAAGATGCCAGACGACAGCCGAACTACCCGGCAGCGAAGCCTAAGTTTGGCACTTGTTTGGCGAATTAGGGCCAAGATACCCAGACTGTTGCCAAGGGAGGTCAGGTTTGGCACTACTTTGGCTTCTTCCGGCTTTTTAATGCCCTAAACTGCCAGACGCAAGCCAAGTTTTGGCCCAGAACTCGGTGCTGCCTGGGTGGGCATGTCTAGTATCATATTTGAGGAGAGCGCTTTGATATTTATAATAATTATTTTTCTGTATTTTTCTCAATTCCCGTTCCTGGCACCGAAAACCGCGTCTTTTCGCTCTGGAGACAAAGTCCCAATGTTTTTTTTTGGCAGTTCTGCCCGGCTCAGGAATCCACAAAAATCGCCTGAGAATATCGAATCTCCGTTTAGAATGTAGCTGGGTATGTCTAGTATCATATTTGAGGAGAGCACTGATATTTATAATAATTATTTTTCTGTATTTTTCTCAATCCCCGTCCCTGGCACCGAAAACCGCGTCTTTTCGCTCTGGAGACAAAGTCCCAACGTTTTTTTTTTGGCAGTTCCGCCCGGCTCAGGAATCCACAAAAATCGCCTGAGAATATCGAATTTCTGTTTAGAATGTAGCTGGGCATGTCTAGTATCATATTTGAGGAGAGCACTTTGATATTTATAATAATTATTTTTCTGTATTTTTCTCAATTCCTGTTCCTGGCACCGAAAACCGCGTCTTTTCGCTCTGGAGACAAAGTCCCAACGTTTTTTTTTGGCAGTTCCGCCCGGCTCGGGAATCCACAAAAATCGCCTGAGAATATCGAATTTCTGTTTAGAACGTAGCTGGCCATGTCTAGTATCATATTTGAGGAGAGCACTTTGATATTTATAATAATTATTTTTCTGTATTTTTCTCAATTCCCGTCCCTGGCACCGAAAACCGCGTCTTTTCGCTCTGGAGACAAAGTCCCAACGTTTTTTTTTTGGCAGTTCTGCCCGGCTCAGGAATCCACAAAAATCGCCTGAGAATATCGAATTTCTGTTTAGAATGTAGCTGGGTATGTCTAGTATCATATTTGAGGAGAGCACTTTGATATTTATAATAACTATTTTTCTGTATTTTTCTCAATTCCCGTTCCTGGCGCGGAAAACCGCGTCTTTTCGCTCTGGAGACAAAGTCCCAACGTTTTTTTTGGCAGTTCCGCCCGGCTCGGGAATCCACAAAAATCGCCTGAGAATATCGAATTTCTGTTTAGAATGTAGCTGGGCATGTCTAGTATCATATTTGAGGAGAGCACTTTGATATTTATAATAATTATTTTTCTGTATTTTTCACAATTCCCGTCCCTGGCACCGAAAACCGCGTCTTTTCGCTCTGGAGACAAAGTCCCAACGTTTTTTTTTGGCAGTTCCGCCCGGCTCAGGAATCCACAAAAATCGCCTGAGAATATCGAATTTCTGTTTAGAATGCAGCTGGGTATGTCTAGTATCATATTTGAGGAGAGCACTTTGATATTTATAATAACTATTTTTCTGTATTTTTCTCAATTCCCGTTCCTGGCGCGGAAAACCGCGTCTTTTCGCTCTGGAGACAAAGTCCCAACGTTTTTTTTTTGGCAGTTCCGCCCGGCTCGGGAATCCACAAAACTCGCCTGAGAATATCGAATTTCTGTTTAGAATGTAGCTGGGCATGTCTAGTATCATATTTGAGGGGAGCACTTTGATATTTATAATAATTATTTTTCTGTATTTTTCTCAATTCCAGTCCCTGGCGCGGAAAACCGCGTCTTTTCGCTCTGGAGACAAAGTCCCAACGTTTTTTTTGGCAGTTCCGCCCGGCTCAGGAATCCACAAAAATCGCCTGAGAATATCGAATTTCTGTTTAGAATGTAGCTGGGTATGTCTAGTATCATATTTGAGGACAGCACTTTGATATTTATAATAATTATTTTTCTGTATTTTTCTCAATTCCAGTCCCTGGCGCGGAAAACCGCGTCTTTTCGCTCTGGAGACAAAGTCCCAACGTTTTTTTTGGCAGTTCCGCCCGGCTCAGGAATCCACAAAAATCGCCTGAGAATGTCGAATTTCTGTTTAGAATGTAGCTGGGCATGTCTAGTATCATATTTGAGGAGAGCACTTTGATATTTATAATAATTATTTTTCGGTATTTTTCTCAATTCCCGTCCCTGGCACCGAAAACCGCGTCTTTTCGCTCTGGAGACAAAGTCCCAACGTTTTTTTTTGGCAGTTCCGCCCGGCTCAGGAATCCACAAAAATCGCCTGAGAATATCGAATTTCCGTTTAGAATGTAGCTGGGTATGTCTAGTGTCATATTTGAGGAGAGCATTTGGATATTTAAAATAATTATTTTCCTGTATTTTTCTCAATTCCCGTCCCTGGCGCGGAAAACCGCGTCTTTTCGCTCTAGAGACAAAGTCCCAACGTTTTTTTGGCAGTTCCGCCCCGCTCGGGAATCCACAAAAATCGCCTGAGAATATCGAATTTCTGTTTAGAATGTAGCTGGGCATGTCTAGTATCATATTTGAGGAGAGCACTTTGATATTTATAATAATTATTTTTCGGTATTTTTCTCAATTCCCGTCCCTGGCACCGAAAACCGCGTCTTTTCGCTCAAGAGACAAAGTCCCAACGTTTTTTTTTTGGCAGTTCCGCCCGGCTCAGGAATCCACAAAAATCGCCTGAGAATATCGAATTTCCGTTTAGAATGTAGCTGGGTATGTCTAGTATCATATTTGAGGGGAGCACTTTGATCTTTATAATAATTATTTTTCTGTATTTTTCTCAATTGCCGTCCCTGGCACCAAAAACCGCGTCTTTTCGCTCTGGAAACAAAGTCCCAACGTTTTTTTTGGCAGTTCCGCCCGGCTCAGGAATCCACAAAAATCGCCTGAGAATATCGAATTTACGTTTAGAATGTAGCTGGGTATGTCTAGTGTCATATTCGAGGAGAGCATTTGGATATTTAAAATAATTATTTTTCTGTTTTTTTCTCAATTCCCGTCCCTGGCACCGAAAACCGCGTCTTTTCGCTCTGGAGACAAAGTCCCAACGTTTTTTTTTGGCAGTTCCGCCCGGCTCAGGAATCCACAAAAATCGCCTGAGAATATCGAATTTCCGTTTAGAATGTAGCTGGGTATGTCTAGTGTCATATTCGAGGAGAGCATTTGGATATTTAAAATAATTATTTTCTGTTTTTTTCTCAATTCCCGTCCCTGGTGCGGAAAACCGCGTCTTTTCGCTCTGGAGACAAAGTCCCAACGTTTTTTTTGGCAGTTCCGCCCGGCTCGGGAATCCACAAAAATCGCCTGAGAATATCGAATTTCTGTTTAGAATGTAGCTGGGCATGTCTAGTATCATATTTGAGGAGAGCACTTTGATATTTATAATAATTATTTTTCTGTATTTTTCTCAATTCCCGTCCCTGGCGCGGAAAACCGCGTCTTTTCGCTCTGGAGACAAAGTCGCAACGTTTTTTTTGGCAGTTCCGCCCGGCTCAGGAATCCACAAAAATCGCCTGAGAATATCGAATTTCCGTTTAGAATGTAGCTGGGTATGTCTTGTATCATATTTGAGGAGAGCACTTTGATATTTATAATAATTATTTTTCTGTATTTTTCTCAATTCCCGTCCCTGGCACCGAAAACCGCGTCTTTTCGCTCTGGAGACAAGGTCCCAAAATTTTTTTTGGCAGTTCCGCCGGGCTCAGGAAGCCACAAAAATCGCCTGACAATATCGAATTTTCGTTTAGAATGTAGCTGGGTATGTCTAGTGTCATATTCGAGGAGAGCACTTGGATATTTATAATAATTATTTTCCTATATTTTTCTCAATTCCCGTCCCTGGCACCGAAAACTGTGTCTTTTCGCCCTGGAGACAAAGTCCCAACTTTTTTTTTTGGCAGTTCCGCCCGGCTCAGGAAGCCACAAAAATCGCCTGAGAATATCGAATTTTCGTTTAGAATGTAGCTGGGTATGTCTAGTATCATATTCGAGGAGAGCATTTGGATATTTAAAATAATTATTTTCTGTTTTTTTCTCAATTCCCGTCCCTGGCGCGGAAAACCGCGTCTTTTCGCTCTGGAGACAAAGTCCCAACGTTTTTTTTGGCAGTTCCGCCCGGCTCGGGAATCCACAAAAATCGCCTGAGAATATCGAATTTCTGTTTAGAATGTAGCTGGGTATGTCTAGTGTCATATTCGAGGAGAGCACTTTGATATTTATAATAATTATTTTTCTGTATTTTTCTCAATTCCCGTCCCTGGCACCGAAAACCGCGTCTTTTCGCTCTGGAGACAAGGTCCCAAAATTTTTTTTGGCAGTTCCGCCGGGCTTAGGAAGCCACAAAAATCGCCTGACAATATCGAATTTTCGTTTAGAATGTAGCTGGGTATGTCTAGTGTCATATTCGAGGAGAGCACTTGGATATTTATAATAATTATTTTCCTATATTTTTCTCAATTCCCGTCCCTGGCACCGAAAACTGTGTCTTTTCGCCCTGGAGACAAAGTCCCAACTTTTTTTTTTTGGCAGTTCCGCCCGGCTCAGGAAGCCACAAAAATCGCCTGAGAATATCGAATTTCCGTTTAGAATGTAGCTGGGTATGTCTAGTGTCATATTCGAGGAGAGCATTTGGATATTTAAAATAATTATTTTCTGTTTTTTTTCTCAATTCCCGTCCCTGGCGCGGAAAACCGCGTCTTTTCGCTCTGGAGACAAAGTCCCAACGTTTTTTTGGCAGTTCCGCCCCGCTCGGGAATCCACAAAAATCGCCTGAGAATATCGAATTTCTGTTTAGAATGTAGCTGGGCATGTCTAGTATCATATTTGAGGAGAGCACTTTGATATTTATAATAATTATTTTTCGGTATTTTTCTCAATTCCCGTCCCTGGCACCGAAAACCGCGTCTTTTCGCTCAAGAGACAAAGTCCCAACGTTTTTTTTTTGGCAGTTCCGCCCGGCTCAGGAATCCACAAAAATCGCCTGAGAATATCGAATTTCCGTTTAGAATGTAGCTGGGTATGTCTAGTATCATATTTGAGGGGAGCACTTTGATCTTTATAATAATTATTTTTCTGTATTTTTCTCAATTGCCGTCCCTGGCACCAAAAACCGCGTCTTTTCGCTCTGGAAACAAAGTCCCAACGTTTTTTTTGGCAGTTCCGCCCGGCTCGGGAATCCACAAAAATCGCCTGAGAATATCGAATTTCTGTTTAGAATGTAGCTGGGCATGTCTAGTATCATATTTGAGGAGAGCACTTTGATATTTATAATAATTATTTTTCTGTATTTTTCTCAATTCCCGTCCCTGGCGCGGAAAACCGCGTCTTTTCGCTCTGGAGACAAAGTCCCAACGTTTTTTTTGGCAGTTCCGCCCGGCTCAGGAATCCACAAAAATCGCCTGAGAATATCGAATTTCCGTTTAGAATGTAGCTGGGTATGTCTTGTATCATATTTGAGGAGAGCACTTTGATATTTATAATAATTATTTTTCTGTATTTTTCTCAATTCCCGTCCCTGGCACCGAAAACCGCGTCTTTTCGCTCTGGAGACAAGGTCCCAAAATTTTTTTTGGCAGTTCCGCCGGGCTCAGGAAGCCACAAAAATCGCCTGACAATATCGAATTTTCGTTTAGAATGTAGCTGGGTATGTCTAGTGTCATATTCGAGGAGAGCACTTGGATATTTATAATAATTATTTTCCTATATTTTTCTCAATTCCCGTCCCTGGCACCGAAAACTGTGTCTTTTCGCCCTGGAGACAAAGTCCCAACTTTTTTTTTTTGGCAGTTCCGCCCGGCTCAGGAAGCCACAAAAATCGCCTGAGAATATCGAATTTTCGTTTAGAATGTAGCTGGGTATGTCTAGTATCATATTCGAGGAGAGCATTTGGATATTTAAAATAATTATTTTCTGTTTTTTTCTCAATTCCCGTCCCTGGCGCGGAAAACCGCGTCTTTTCGCTCTGGAGACAAAGTCCCAACGTTTTTTTTGGCAGTTCCGCCCGGCTCGGGAATCCACAAAAATCGCCTGAGAATATCGAATTTCTGTTTAGAATGTAGCTGGGTATGTCTAGTGTCATATTCGAGGAGAGCACTTTGATATTTATAATAATTATTTTTCTGTATTTTTCTCAATTCCCGTCCCTGGCACCGAAAACCGCGTCTTTTCGCTCTGGAGACAAGGTCCCAAAATTTTTTTTGGCAGTTCCGCCGGGCTTAGGAAGCCACAAAAATCGCCTGACAATATCGAATTTTCGTTTAGAATGTAGCTGGGTATGTCTAGTGTCATATTCGAGGAGAGCACTTGGATATTTATAATAATTATTTTCCTATATTTTTCTCAATTCCCGTCCCTGGCACCGAAAACTGTGTCTTTTCGCCCTGGAGACAAAGTCCCAACTTTTTTTTTTGGCAGTTCCGCCCGGCTCAGGAAGCCACAAAAATCGCCTGAGAATATCGAATTTCCGTTTAGAATGTAGCTGGGTATGTCTAGTGTCATATTCGAGGAGAGCATTTGGATATTTAAAATAATTATTTTCTGTTTTTTTTCTCAATTCCCGTCCCTGGCGCGGAAAACCGCGTCTTTTCGCTCTGGAGACAAAGTCCCAACGTTTTTTTTTGGCAGTTCCGCCCGGCTCGGGAATCCACAAAAATCGCCTGAGAATATCGAATTTCTGTTTAGAATGTAGCTGGGCATGTCTAGTATCATATTTGAGGAAAGCACTTTGATATTTATAATAATTATTTTTCTGTATTTTTCTCAATTCCCGTCCCTGGCACCAAAAACCGCGTCTTTTCGCTCTGGAGACAAAGTCCCAACGTTTTTTTTGGCAGTTCCGCCCGGCTCGGGAATCCACAAAAATCGCCTGAGAATATCGAATTTCTGTTTAGAATGTAGCTGGGTATGTCTAGTGTCATATTCGAGGAGAGCACTTTGATATTTATAATAATTATTTTTCTGTATTTTTCTCAATTCCCGTCCCTGGCACCGAAAACCGCGTCTTTTCGCTCTGGAGACAAGGTCCCAAAATTTTTTTTGGCAGTTCCGCCGGGCTCAGGAAGCCACAAAAATCGCCTGACAATATCGAATTTTCGTTTAGAATGTAGCTGGGTATGTCTAGTGTCATATTCGAGGAGAGCACTTGGATATTTATAATAATTATTTTCCTATATTTTTCTCAATTCCCGTCCCTGGCACCGAAAACTGTGTCTTTTCGCCCTGGAGACAAAGTCCCAACTTTTTTTTTTGGCAGTTCCGCCCGGCTCAGGAAGCCACAAAAATCGCCTGAGAATATCGAATTTCCGTTTAGAATGTAGCTGGGTATGTCTAGTGTCATATTCGAGGAGAGCATTTGGATATTTAAAATAATTATTTTCTGTTTTTTTCTCAATTCCCGTCCCTGGCGCGGAAAACCGCGTCTTTTCGCTCTGGAGACAAAGTCCCAACGTTTTTTTTGGCAGTTCCGCCCGGCTCGGGAATCCACAAAAATCGCCTGAGAATATCGAATTTCTGTTTAGAATGTAGCTGGGCATGTCTAGTATCATATTTGAGGAGAGCACTTTGATATTTATAATAATTATTTTTCTGTATTTTTCTCAATTCCCGTCCCTGGCACCAAAAACCGCGTCTTTTCGCTCTGGAGACAAAGTCCCAACGTTTTTTTTTTGGCAGTTCCGCCCGGCTCAGGAATCCACAAAAATCGCCTGAGAATATCGAATTTCCGTTTAGAATGTAGCTGTGTATGTCTAGTATCATATTTGAGGAGAGCACTTTGATATTTATAATAATTATTTTTCTGTATTTTTCACAATTCCCGTCCCTGGCACCGAAAACCGCGTCTTTTCGCTCTGGAGACAAAGTCCCAACGTTTTTTTTTGGCAGTTCCGCCCGGCTCAGGAATCCACAAAAATCGCCTGAGAATATCGAATTTCTGTTTAGAATGTAGCTGGGCATGTCTAGTATCATATTTGAGGAGAGCACTTTGATATTTATAATAACTATTTTTCTGTATTTTTCTCAATTCCCGTTCCTGGCGCGGAAAACCGCGTCTTTTCGCTCTGGAGACAAAGTCCCAACGTTTTTTTTGGCAGTTCCGCCCGGCTCAGGAATCCACAAAAATCGCCTGAGAATGTCGAATTTCTGTTTAGAATGTAGCTGGGCATGTCTAGTATCATATTTGAGGAGAGCACTTTGATATTTATAATAATTATTTTTCGGTATTTTTCTCAATTCCCGTCCCTGGCACCGAAAACCGCGTCTTTTCGCTCTGGAGACAAAGTCCCAACGTTTTTTTTTGGCAGTTCCGCCCGGCTCAGGAATCCACAAAAATCGCCTGAGAATATCGAATTTCCGTTTAGAATGTAGCTGGGTATGTCTAGTGTCATATTTGAGGAGAGCATTTGGATATTTAAAATAATTATTTTCCTGTATTTTTCTCAATTCCCGTCCCTGGCGCGGAAAACCGCGTCTTTTCGCTCTAGAGACAAAGTCCCAACGTTTTTTTGGCAGTTCCGCCCCGCTCGGGAATCCACAAAAATCGCCTGAGAATATCGAATTTCTGTTTAGAATGTAGCTGGGCATGTCTAGTATCATATTTGAGGAGAGCACTTTGATATTTATAATAATTGTTTTTCGGTATTTTTCTCAATTCCCGTCCCTGGCACCGAAAACCGCGTCTTTTCGCTCAAGAGACAAAGTCCCAACGTTTTTTTTTTGGCAGTTCCGCCCGGCTCAGGAATCCACAAAAATCGCCTGAGAATATCGAATTTCCGTTTAGAATGTAGCTGGGTATGTCTAGTATCATATTTGAGGGGAGCACTTTGATCTTTATAATAATTATTTTTCTGTATTTTTCTCAATTGCCGTCCCTGGCACCAAAAACCGCGTCTTTTCGCTCTGGAAACAAAGTCCCAACGTTTTTTTTGGCAGTTCCGCCCGGCTCAGGAATCCACAAAAATCGCCTGAGAATATCGAATTTACGTTTAGAATGTAGCTGGGTATGTCTAGTGTCATATTCGAGGAGAGCATTTGGATATTTAAAATAATTATTTTTCTGTTTTTTTCTCAATTCCCGTCCCTGGCACCGAAAACCGCGTCTTTTCGCTCTGGAGACAAAGTCCCAACGTTTTTTTTTGGCAGTTCCGCCCGGCTCAGGAATCCACAAAAATCGCCTGAGAATATCGAATTTCCGTTTAGAATGTAGCTGGGTATGTCTAGTGTCATATTCGAGGAGAGCATTTGGATATTTAAAATAAATATTTTCTGTTTTTTTCTCAATTCCCGTCCCTGGCGCGGAAAACCGCGTCTTTTCGCTCTGGAGACAAAGTCCCAACGTTTTTTTTGGCAGTTCCGCCCGGCTCGGGAATCCACAAAAATCGCCTGAGAATATCGAATTTCTGTTTAGAATGTAGCTGGGCATGTCTAGTATCATATCTGAGGAGAGCACTTTGATATTTATAATAATTATTTTTCTGTATTTTTCTCAATTCCCGTCCCTGGCGCGGAAAACCGCGTCTTTTCGCTCTGGAGACAAAGTCCCAACGTTTTTTTTGGCAGTTCCGCCCGGCTCAGGAATCCACAAAAATCGCCTGAGAATATCGAATTTCCGTTTAGAATGTAGCTGGGTATGTCTTGTATCATATTTGAGGAGAGCACTTTGATATTTATAATAATTATTTTTCTGTATTTTTCTCAATTCCCGTCCCTGGCACCGAAAACCGCGTCTTTTCGCTCTGGAGACAAGGTCCCAAAATTTTTTTTGGCAGTTCCGCCGGGCTCAGGAAGCCACAAAAATCGCCTGACAATATCGAATTTTCGTTTAGAATGTAGCTGGGTATGTCTAGTGTCATATTCGAGGAGAGCACTTGGATATTTATAATAATTATTTTCCTATATTTTTCTCAATTCCCGTCCCTGGCACCGAAAACTGTGTCTTTTCGCCCTGGAGACAAAGTCCCAACTTTTTTTTTTGGCAGTTCCGCCCGGCTCAGGAAGCCACAAAAATCGCCTGAGAATATCGAATTTCCGTTTAGAATGTAGCTGGGTATGTCTAGTGTCATATTCGAGGAGAGCATTTGGATATTTAAAATAATTATTTTCTGTTTTTTTTCTCAATTCCCGTCCCTGGCGCGGAAAACCGCGTCTTTTCGCTCTGGAGACAAAGTCCCAACGTTTTTTTTGGCAGTTCCGCCCGGCTCGGGAATCCACAAAAATCGCCTGAGAATATCGAATTTCTGTTTAGAATGTAGCTGGGCATGTCTAGTATCATATTTGAGGAGAGCACTTTGATATTTATAATAATTATTTTTCTGTATTTTTCTCAATTCCCGTCCCTGGCACCAAAAACCGCGTCTTTTCGCTCTGGAGACAAAGTCCCAACGTTTTTTTTTTGGCAGTTCCGCCCGGCTCAGGAATCCACAAAAATCGCCTGAGAATATCGAATTTCCGTTTAGAATGTAGCTGTGTATGTCTAGTATCATATTTGAGGAGAGCACTTTGATATTTATAATAATTATTTTTCTGTATTTTTCTCAATTCCCGTCCCTGGCGCGGAAAACCGCGTCTTTTCGCTCTGGAGACAAAGTCCCAACGTTTTTTTTTGGCAGTTCCGCCCGGCTCAGGAATCCACAAAAATCGCCTGAGAATATCGAATTTCCGTTTAGAATGTAGCTGGGTATGTCTAGTATCATATTTGAGGAGAGCACTTTGATATTTATAATAATTATTTTTCTGTATTTTTCTCAATTCCCGTCCCTGGCACCGAAAACCGCGTCTTTTCGCTCTGGAGACAAGGTCCCAAAATTTTTTTTGGCAGTTCCGCCGGGCTCAGGAAGCCACAAAAATCGCCTGACAATATCGAATTTTCGTTTAGAATGTAGCTGGGTATGTCTAGTGTCATATTCGAGGAGAGCACTTGGATATTTATAATAATTATTTTCCTATATTTTTCTCAATTCCCGTCCCTGGCACCGAAAACTGTGTCTTTTCGCCCTGGAGACAAAGTCCCAACTTTTTTTTTTGGCAGTTCCGCCCGGCTCAGGAAGCCACAAAAATCGCCTGAGAATATCGAATTTTCGTTTAGAATGTAGCTGGGTATGTCTAGTATCATATTCGAGGAGAGCATTTGGATATTTAAAATAATTATTTTCTGTTTTTTTCTCAATTCCCGTCCCTGGCGCGGAAAACCGCGTCTTTTCGCTCTGGAGACAAAGTCCCAACGTTTTTTTTGGCAGTTCCGCCCGGCTCGGGAATCCACAAAAATCGCCTGAGAATATCGAATTTCTGTTTAGAATGTAGCTGGGTATGTCTAGTGTCATATTCGAGGAGAGCACTTTGATATTTATAATAATTATTTTTCTGTATTTTTCTCAATTCCCGTCCCTGGCACCGAAAACCGCGTCTTTTCGCTCTGGAGACAAGGTCCCAAAATTTTTTTTGGCAGTTCCGCCGGGCTCAGGAAGCCACAAAAATCGCCTGACAATATCGAATTTTCGTTTAGAATGTAGCTGGGTATGTCTAGTGTCATATTCGAGGAGAGCACTTGGATATTTATAATAATTATTTTCCTATATTTTTCTCAATTCCCGTCCCTGGCACCGAAAACTGTGTCTTTTCGCCCTGGAGACAAAGTCCCAACTTTTTTTTTTGGCAGTTCCGCCCGGCTCAGGAAGCCACAAAAATCGCCTGAGAATATCGAATTTCCGTTTAGAATGTAGCTGGGTATGTCTAGTGTCATATTCGAGGAGAGCATTTGGATATTTAAAATAATTATTTTCTGTTTTTTTCTCAATTCCCGTCCCTGGCGCGGAAAACCGCGTCTTTTCGCTCTGGAGACAAAGTCCCAACGTTTTTTTTGGCAGTTCCGCCCGGCTCGGGAATCCACAAAAATCGCCTGAGAATATCGAATTTCTGTTTAGAATGTAGCTGGGCATGTCTAGTATCATATTTGAGGAGAGCACTTTGATATTTATAATAATTATTTTTCTGTATTTTTCTCAATTCCCGTCCCTGGCACCAAAAACCGCGTCTTTTCGCTCTGGAGACAAAGTCCCAACGTTTTTTTTTTGGCAGTTCCGCCCGGCTCAGGAATCCACAAAAATCGCCTGAGAATATCGAATTTCCGTTTAGAATGTAGCTGTGTATGTCTAGTATCATATTTGAGGAGAGCACTTTGATATTTATAATAATTATTTTTCTGTATTTTTCTCAATTCCCGTCCCTGGCGCGGAAAACCGCGTCTTTTCGCTCTGGAGACAAAGTCCCAACGTTTTTTTTTTGGCAGTTCCGCCCGGCTCAGGAATCCACAAAAATCGCCTGAGAATATCGAATTTCCGTTTAGAATGTAGCTGGGTATGTCTAGTATCATATTTGAGGAGAGCACTTTGATATTTATAATAATTATTTTTCTGTATTTTTCTCAATTCCCGTCACTGGCACCGAAAACCGCGTCTTTTCGCTCTGGAGACAAGGTCCCAAAATTTTTTTTGGCAGTTCCGCCGGGCTCAGGAAGCCACAAAAATCGCCTGACAATATCGAATTTTCGTTTAGAATGTAGCTGGGTATGTCTAGTGTCATATTCGAGGAGAGCACTTGGATATTTATAATAATTATTTTCCTATATTTTTCTCAATTCCCGTCCCTGGCACCGAAAACTGTGTCTTTTCGCCCTGGAGACAAAGTCCCAACTTTTTTTTTTGGCAGTTCCGCCCGGCTCAGGAAGCCACAAAAATCGCCTGAGAATATCGAATTTTCGTTTAGAATGTAGCTGGGTATGTCTAGTATCATATTCGAGGAGAGCATTTTGATATTTATAAGGATTATTTCTCTGTATTTTCTAAATTCCCGTCCCTGGCACCGAAAACCGCGTCTTTTTGATCCGCAGATTTAAGCCCGAATGTCCCTGGGCAGCTGCACCTGGTTCAGGAAAGCACAAAACTGCCTGAGGAGGCCCAGTCTCCACTATGGATACATGACGCTAGTCTGAGAGAGTATTCTTATATGTCATCTAATGCTGTTTTAGTGAGCTCTCAATTATTTCGCTCATTATAAATCTGACTATCTGGTGTGAACTAACTGCATGACCTGAAGTAGTTCCATGCCAAATTATGCAATTTTCAGTATCTCTTATTAAACAAGGCCCGGGAAATTCGACTACCATCAAAAATCCCGGGCCCTCAGGCAATGATATACTTCAGGTTTCTCGGGAGTTCGCACCCAGTTTTTTTTTTCTAAGGTTCCACCAGGACTCAAACATTAATATGGGCATCTTATTTTATCTATCTGAGTTTTTTTTTGCATTCGATAATTGATTCGGCATCACAATGCCGAGTCAATTATCTGTAGAAGGTGAGGAAGAGCCCGGGTGGAGAGATGATGTTTCATGTTTTACAAAGTAAAGACTGTGTCACAGGATTAACTGATATCTCTACCAGACGACTATACATATGCCGCCAAATGAGCTAGTCCAGACCCCATCGAAGAACCGACGGAGCTCGACATTTCTCATATCGCGCTGCGCCCTAGGCCGTACACCCGCGCTAAGTGCGTGTACAGTCCCTCACAATATGAAGGACCCATTCGCCGATGCAATTTATGGGGCGGCGCTTATTCCACTCTGGCCAGGCGCACTTTATTTTGAGCGACAAGAAAGATAAAAGTTTATTTCATTCTCTCACGTCAAGAAATATGGTCCAGGCATAGGCAAATCCAAAACATCCTCAAACTGCCTGGTCGAATGGGTCCTTCATATTGCGGGAGACTGTACATGCAGCTACAAGAACTGTAAGGAGGGAAAGTACGCGAGCGAGCTGGCTAGGAAACATCATTGAAAGAAAACCTGAGACTAGGACAGATAAAAATTGGGGGAACACTTAGGCTCCGCCTTAAGTGTATGACGCGATAGCGCAAGGCCGGGTCGTCAGCGCAGGGGTGGAGGAGGGCGGAAGGGCAGGGGAGGCCGAGGAAGGAAGGGAAGGGGTGGGGGTTGGGGGAATGAAGGGCTTGGAGGGGGTGGATGAGGGGAGGGGAGCTGGGGCGGGGGCCCTCCCACGGTGTCACGCCGCCGCCGACTGCTACTAAGGGAGGGCAAGAGGTGGAGGGCAGGGGAAAGGAGTGGGGGTCAGATAGGAGTCGTGGAGGAGGGGATGGGAGGTGTGGGGGGGTAGGGTGCCTACATGTTTCCGCTCCGCTTTAGGGTGGCGCCAACTTCTTGTTACCCTTTCCCAGATCCTCTCCCACCGCCATTTTGACCCACTTCTTATTTGGCTAAACGTACACAACGTTGAGTTTTCGTAGTTTCGACACACCGGCAACACTGTGAGGCCACTTCCGTTTCCGTTCATAAGAGGAGTCGGACGAGTCGGAGGCTCAGCGGGATGGCGGTCGTCGTGGCTGTCGCTCTCTTTATTCGGGTGTTTCATACTTTGAAGTTGCGAGCAGGAAGTATGCGTTGCGTCTATCGAAACGTGAGTACCCTCGACAAAATGGAACGCAACAGACCGGCATCGCACGCCGAAAACTCGCCGTCGGAACGAGAGCGGTGGGCGCTCCCTAGCACTAACGAGGATTAGCGGAGTAGCGCGAGCGCACGACTGGCCAGTGTGACAAAATGGTCGACGAAACAGCGGGGGCTGCCATGGTAACGAGGTAGGCAACACTGGTTTGTCGGCAACAGGTATCACAAACGTTGTCGCCACCCTAAACAGCGGAGCGGCGGGAACATGTAGGCACCCCTAGTGGGGGGTAAGGGGAGGGGGATCCCATTCAACACCCGAGTCACGTGACTCGAGTGTTCAGGGAAGGGGAGGGGCCCGCCCACGAGGTCACGCCGGACGCCGTGACCCGGGTAACTCGACACGGGTCACGTGGCCAACGAAGTCACGCCGGACGCCGACTACTGCTACGCCGGCTTTTCCGCTGAACGGGAGCCTTACGCTATCGCGTGAAATAACTCCCAGTCTTAGGTTTTCTTACAAGAACTTGCCTAGACCGATGATGCTTCAGTCATTTTACCGCCCAACCATTAGTATGCTGTGTTTTTTTTAGAAGTGGCTTTTCTCCTGGCTTAAGCGCGAAGCACATGTACGACGAAACCGTCCGATCCGACGTCCGACCGCGCAATACGACGGTCGGAGGCGAGGGTTTTGCACGCTCTCCGATGCTACGAAAACCCTCTTCCCCCAAGGTCATTCCGGCAGTCCGCACGTCGGATCGGACGGTTTCGTCGTACATGTGTTTCGCGCTTTAGGCGCTTCTCGTGTATGCCTTTTCTTTTTTTGCTGGTAACCTACGGAACAAAACAAGTTTCCATCGATCTGTGATAATCCATAATGAAGGGTGTACACTTTTCCGACTGTTCTGACAAAAGACGAAAACTGCCGAGTCACTGGGCTGCGGACGCGAATGCGACGTACACTTGTCGATATAAATGTGAACGCCGGACCGCCGACTGCTCCGTACTATCAGCGCCATGATGCTGCGGCCCGTGGCGGCTTGCGCACCTTATCGCGCGCTACAGCGCGCGATAAGGTGCGGTTCATTCACACGCTGAATCTCGGCGTATACGCCGAGATTCAGCGTGTGAATCAGCTCAGCTCTGCTGCTGCTCCCTGAAGAAAGAGCGAGAATTGGGTAGGAGCCTTTCGGACGTTATCAGGAGGCACTGTGGTGACTTGATAAAGTAACTATTTGTTTTTTCCTTGAATGCGGTCGCATTTCTTTCGGCTCATTCGGCCACGCTCATTTTTGAAACGTCGAAGTGACTTCTGTCATGATACGCTCGAAATATTTTCTTTTGTAAAAATATTTATCGCTATTAGCGTTCACTCAATAATAAAGAAAGAATCTGAGTTTTGATGAACTATACCTAGCAACGTCGGCGCTTTTTCACGGGCAAAATGCAAACTATTTGCCTCAATGACGTGTGCACAGCGCCCACAAAAAGTCGCAAAATAGATATCCACTTTCACGCTCTCTGCAGAGCGGAGCAGTAAAACCGAGGACAGTGTTCGATCCAAGCGCTTAATATCGGTGAAGCGCCGGTGTAAGGATGGTGTGAGTTAGAA
The DNA here is from genome assembly GCF_016920785.2 of Ixodes scapularis. Classification (NCBI taxonomy): domain Eukaryota; kingdom Metazoa; phylum Arthropoda; class Arachnida; order Ixodida; family Ixodidae; genus Ixodes; species Ixodes scapularis. Next base: position 129,654,851 of record NW_024609868.1, on the reverse strand, counting down.
AACACACCCATCTTAAACCATTTTTACACGATTTTCAATTATTGATGGGTGTAACAAGGGCGTACGGACGATTCACACCCATCCTACATCGTTCACACACCCTACAGGTACATATCGCTCGTAAATTGTGTTAAAAGGGTGTTCGTCTTTCTCTTTACACTCATATCTACAGGGTGTGAGAGGGGTGTATCGGTGAAATGTCGGATTAACCCAAGGCATCAGTTAATCGAACTTTGTTACGACAAACAATGGCGATAAAGGCATCTCGACTGATCGTCACAATCAGTTATAGTTTGAGAGTCCTAATGAACTACACGGGGTGGTCCGACCGATTCAGTTTCGGTACGTTGATGCGACCAAACGTGGAAATGTCAATTCGTGTGTGGGACGATAAAGCCAAATAGAAAAGCGCCGTCACGCGCGAAAGCCGGATGTAGAGGTTGGAAAGTACACGTGATCGAGCCGCGATCGCGTATACTTCAAAAGGGGCATATAAGTAGTCCTAGGGATGCTCGTGAAAATTTGAAATGAACGAAAATAAAAAAAAAAACACTCGAAGTCTAAATGTGCTAGGAAGACTTAAGTAGCAGGAGTAAAACGCAAAATCTGCATCTTGAGGGTGGTGTGGTGGGTTGCACGCTTGAGCCGTTATCGAGGGGTTGTCAGTTCAACTCCACGTGACGGAAGCTTTTTTCTTCATTAGTCCGTTTTTGTATGATAGGATCATGAAGCCCACACGCTAATGCGTCGTATGCTGTCACTGACGCCTGCAACCGCGCATTTAATCGGCCGCTTTCGCTACTCGCGTACTTGTCCAAGCACCCTTATTTGAGGGTGTGAGACATTACACCCCTTTTCTAGGGTGTTTTCTTACACGAATAAGGGTGCTCCCCATAGGACAAGCCATTTACACGAATAAGGGTGTAAAAATCTTAAGTGTGTGCCGTTTGAGAGGTGGTGATACTGGCTCACGATGTACCTGAGAAATTGAGCCTGTGCAACTCAAACACGTGCCGGTACGATGCTCATCCTGATTGGTGGGGACGAACCCAGGATCCCCGGGTTTTTGTAGCCTGATGTTTCTGCTCTCCACATGCCCCGAGCTACCATGCGTTAGCACACTCGGTGAGGGACTTTCAGAAAACCAAGACTCAAACAGGAAATGTTGCGGGTCCCTCGCCTTCGCTGAAGCTATAAAATATATGGGCGAACTAGCATATAATTATTTATTTATTTGCACCATATAGTATCTCTCTTTCTCTCCCTTGCACAATATTACCAACTGCAGAGCTTACAGATGTTTCTGTGACTATCAGACAACTTAGTAAAATTTCGACACGGGCTTAAAATCATGTGGGTTACCACAATTTCAAGGCTACTTGCAGAGTTTTTTGCTGAACCTGGAAGCACGACTTGCAAAAACTTGCATATTATACAGTTTGTTACAATATATGGTCAGCAGGGGAAGCTCCAACTCCGGCTCGAGCTATCTATGTTTGGTAACGCTTCAACTTACGAAGAATGGCAAGCGCGAGGTTGAGACGGAGCTTCTCCTGCTGACCTTCTCGGTGTGGTCCAACCATTCGTATAGGTACCATCTCTATCTGTACCACCTAACGACGGCTATTCATCGCGCTCGGATTGAGTTGATATTACAAGGGCGCCAGGGTGGTTCGTGCCCCAGTAGACTTCTGGTAATGTGCTTATTTGTCCATCTCTAATGCAAAGCGTGCTTTGTGTTCCGAGTTATACCTTTATATGAACGAGCGTACAAGGGTCGTTTGATGAGTTTGGTAAAAAAAGCTGGTTAAACGCTTTGTTAGAAGAAAAGGTTGAAGTCGTTTCTCAAAATAGTCCCCATTGAGGACTATCCACTTGGTCCAGCGAGTTTCTAAATTTTCTTTCTCTCAGAAAAAGAGGTTTTCTTAGAGGCTAGAAAATATGAACTGACGGCAGTAATGACATTCTCATTTGATGAGAACTTTTTCCGACAAAGTCAGATTTCTTAAGTTCCGGAACACGGATAAAACACACGACGCCATATCAGAAGAAGGGGGTGGATGAAGAATCAACTCGAAGCCCAATTCTTCCAGTTTTGCCATTGTCACGGTCAATTCGTGGGAGAGCGCGTTGTCTTGGTGAATGAACAGTCTGGTACCAACACCTGCTAGATCACAAGGCCGTAGTGCTGATAATTTTTCGTCACAGAAGAAGGCCGATCGCAGGCGGTGATTGGATACGAGCGCTGCGTCCGTCTCTCTGATTAGACACGAGACGCTGACGCAGCCCTCGCGTCCAATCAGGGCCTGCGATCGGCCTTCTTCTGTGGCGAAACATTCTCAGCACTACTTATCTAGGAGGTGGTGCTGGTACCCATCGCGCACACAGCTTTTTGTAGAGGGTTTTGTGCACACGTTATTTTGAGGGGCCCATGATCTCAGCAGTCTTGTGCACATTCACTCGACTGTCCTCCAATTAATATATTATGAATTTATTCAACAATATCCGTCGTAGTGACCTCAACTCGGCGTCCGGAGCGCGCTTCATCTTCAGGGAACGTTCTGCCACGTTTAATCCAAAGAACCCAAAACTTAACAGCCTTCAACGTTGAATAAGGTTCCCCATGAACTTCATGCAACTCGGTCTTGATACGTGGACGTTAACATTTTTAAAACAAACGTGCTTGATCATTGCACAGGGCTGGGTTTTTTTTCCGTTGTTGTGGCAAGCGCTACAGTGTTCGCTTCAACCGTCCGTCAAACATGAACAGCGCTTCGCTCCCGTCTGGAAGCTAGCCTGGGTTAGTTTGAAAAAGTGAAAGCCGTTTACAACTCCCTGTAACGCCGAATTGGAGCGCAGCTCTTGAGGAGGAGGAGGGAAGGGTACTGAAGGGAGGGTAGACCCTTCCTCCTCCTCCTTCTTCTCCTCCTCCCCTCATTCTTTAATATGCTCCGGGGGGTCACCAGACCTCGGGGGAGGGGGTCACGTGACCTCGGGGAGGGGGGGGGGGGCGTCGCATGACTTTGGGGGGGGGGAGGGGGGTCACGTGACCTCGGGGACGGGGCCACGTGACCTCGGGGGGTCACGTGGCCTTGGGGGGGTCACGTGGGGGTCATCTTGGGGGTCACGTGACCTTGAGGTGACCTTGGGGTCACGTGACCTTGGGGTGACCTGGGGGTCACGTGACCTTGGGGGTCACGTGGGCGTCACCTTGGGGTCACGTGACCTTGAGGTGACCTTGGAAGGGGTCACGTGATTTTGGGAGTGGTCACGTGGCCTTGGGGGTCACGTGACCTTTGGTGACATTGGGGCACCTTGGGGGGTCACGTGACCTTGGGGTGACCTTGGTTACACCGACGGCGACGGCGACGCCGCTCAAGCCGGAAACGGGCACCTAAGAGTGCGCTCTAAAATGACACTTGCCAGCCACGGCGTCATTCATTGGATTGTTTATCGTATAAATTTACCAAACTTATCAAACGACCCTTGTACTTGCGAGGTGTACAGGAAGCAAAAGGACGTGAAACAAAACGGAAAGAAGTTCGAATCCGGAAGCGCACAGGGGTTCGCCAATAGTGGACTCTATAGTCTGTGACAGCTCAAGAGTGCAGTGGAAGCTCCACTTCCAGCACGAGCTTTGTGGCCTTGATAGCACAAGTGTGCACGCGCAGCCAAAGCGCGGCGAAAGGCAAGGAGCGCGTTCTGAGGGCGGAGCTTCCACTGCACTCTTGAGCTGTCACCCACCATAGTGAGCTTGTTTTCAAATAGACAAATAAATAGCTGACGTGCTGAGATACAATTTTAGCCAAAGTTATAATTGTATCTTTTTAGCAACCACGCACAATAAAAGCCCGGGGTAATCGCTTTGGATGACGCCTCGGCAGCTGCGCGAGCACTCGTGCTGCGAGGATGCTAATCTACGCAGTCAGGGCTGCCGTCTCACACTAGCGCAGCCTCCGTGGTTAGTCCATGTTAGCGTGAGACTGCGAAGTACTACTGAAAAGGTTGTGCAAGCGCTAGCGGCTAGCCTTGACAAACTCGACTGAAGTACTCTCTGCCCGAGCGCTCGCGCAGCCACCTAGGAGTGATTCAAAGGAAACGGCTCGCGCCTTTAGCATGCATGGCTAACAATAGTCCCTGCTGAGGCGAGACAAAGTTTAGCCTGAGCCAAGGCGTCCTAAGCCAGAAGACCCTCTCTAACAGGCTCCAGTGATAAGAGAAAGCCCAGCCTGAAACAGAGCACTTTTAGCATCGTTTTACCTATGTCCGATGCACTACCGCCGTTGCGAGGTAGGAAAACGCAGCAGATTCGGCTCGCGCTTCAATACTTCGTCTAACCTTAGCATGGACTATTGTTGGTCGCGTGCTAAAAGCGCGAGCTATTTGCTTTCGACGACACCTCGGCGGCTGCACGAGGGCTCGTGTGGCGCGAACGCCAATCAAGGCTACCGTCTCGTTCTAGAGCAGCCTCTGGGGCCAGTCCATGCTAAGGTGAGACGAAGTGTAGCCTTAACTTTGCTCGGTTTAAATTTGGCTTTTTAGCGATGGAGCAATAGTCTTGAGCGTTAGCTTATCACATTAAAATGCACATTGGCTGCGGGAGCAGCAATTACACATTGCACGTCTGCGCTAGGCGCGCCCAGCTGTGACCTTGAGAGGTTCCGAGGTTCGGAGCTGTCTTGAGCGTGTTATCAGTGCTATGCCCTTACTGCATTACGATTGTCTCCTCTCCGGATTCGAAGATAAGATTGGCGGTGCGGGCGGAAACAGAGGGCACATTGGAAATTGGAAAAGTGATTTCGCTCGGGGCTTAGGCGCCAGATGTCGTCGCGGAATGGAACTAAACCGAATGTCTCGGATTCTTGGCCATGCGCCGTAAGAATTTCGAAGTCTTAACAGAAACTTAGTAGTCCTATTTACAGTGTTCCAGAACTGTTCTGGATTATTAATTGGCATAGAGGATACATAAAAAATTTAATTAGTGCATTTTAGGTAATGAATTTTTAATTATCAATCTGTAGTCGTAATGTAATGTCCGTCGCAGTGGCAAAAAAAAATTCTTTTGCTAAAGGTTTTTGTATGTTGCTTAAAAAAAAACGCAAGCGTGTCGATTTTATTTTCGAGTTTATATTTCCTACACGATCGTTGTTATGGGCTAAGGCCATTCGTGTGTAGAAGTGTTTCTTGGGGTGGCGATATTAAACAAACATGCGTCGCGATGTCTTTCTTTTTTAGTTTTTTTTTTTTTTTTTCTGGTGCGTGTGAAAGAACATTTTCCAGCATAAGGTCTAGGGATTGCTTGTGCCCTGATGGCATTTTGTTAGCGGTTACTTGTTTGTATTTTTTTTTTGAGCGCGGGCCTTGGGCACCAGGTGCTACATGAAGGTACCTTATAGTAGGTGGCAGGTTGAGACTGCACATAATTCCTCACCTTCAACGCGAGCCCTTTGCCGGCGAGCGCGTGCTGGAGACAGAGCCTCGGCTTGTCAACAGTCGGGTAAACCTAAATAGAAGGGCACTGAGGTACCCTGGACCCACCGCTTACAACTGACGTGCCCCACGATCTTGACTCCCTCCTGGGGCTGCCTCAGGGAACTGAGCAGCCTACGGACCGTCCGGGGCGTCGTCAGCGTGCTGCACGGACTGCCCCGCTGAAGGAAGTTCCGTCTCACGGCCAGAGAGGCCCGCAAGCTCCGCACGGGTGTCGAAGGGCTCTCGTCGCCGGGCGTTGGCGGCCCGGGACCCCGGAGCGCTGCTTGGCCGGGGTGCAGAGAGCGGCTGCTCAAGTCCATCGTCTTTGAAGTCTCCCGGCATTCCGACTCCGGTCCTGCAGGCATCGATAGCGGTCGCCTTCTTGAATTTCATCGGCACATGGACGGTCGGGGACAGTGGTGCACATAGCAGAAGCGGATAGAAATAGTACACCTCCACCATTCAATAAAAGTATATTTTAATCCTACAGATAAGCTTGGAAGAGACCAAATGTGTAATCTGTTTTTAGCTTCCAACGTGACGTAGACGCGATGTCCCGTTACACCGTGACCTGATGGTGCCACGGGATTTGACGTCGTGTGTGCATCATGCGTGCGTAAGGGTTCGTTATGCTTGGTTACGGCCCGTAGGCCGTATACATTACGGTGTTTAATAATGTGAAAAATCGGCGGATGTTTTTCGGTGTATTCTTTCCAAAACACCGGTGCATTTCGTTGAATTGTCTCGTGCAGATGCTTTAAACGGCGTTTATCCCCGGAAAAATCGCGAGTAGAAGCGAACAACCAAGACAACAAACGATTCAACTGCTATTTGCATCTGATGCAAAATGCTTCTCATGCTTCAATATTGTGATAGTGTCACGAACGACTAGGTGACGAAACAAAGAATAACTGAGTAAACTGAACGTTTAATGGGGCGAACTTATTCCCAAAACAAAAAGGAAACAGAGGATAACAACAAAGGGTCGCGGGCGTCGAAGTCGGCGTAACAGCAGTGTCGAACTGGGCCGAGACTAACTTCGGCTCGCCACGCGGAACCCCATGTACACCCGTGGGCTTCTAGAACAATCGGCGTAGAAGGTTCGGCGTGTAGAACATTCAAACCTCGAACAAGCCAGCAGGGTTCTCGAATTTTCTAGAAATCTAAATGGAAAGAATAAATAAGAGACGCGTCACTCCCAGGAATCAAACCCTGTGCTTCCGCACGAGAGTCAAGCGCGGTAACCACTCGTCACTCGGCCACGCACACGCTCGCTCGCCGACGCGCGTCGCAATATATAGGGTGTTTTCACTGACGTAATTTCGTCCACCATTTTGTTGTTGCGAGCTGTCTGGCGTGTATGAAACTCGAGCATTTCAAGGATTTACATGCCTTTTCAAATGTGTAGAGCACCGCTGACATCATTTCAACTGATTAGGATGTAATCCCTCAATGTAGTAAATTTGGTTGAAAAGCAAACTAACAACAAAATGGCGGATTGACGCCATCTGCAAACGACCTATACTTCGTTTCAGCCTAAAGGGGCCCTGCAATCATACTTAAGCGTTTACTTTTTTTGGCTGTTTCCACGTCTTTTGGGGTTCGGGCAAGCCAGCGGACACGGAGAGAGTAACTAAATATCAGTGCATCATATCTTAAACGGACGACACGGAAACCTCTATCGGGGGCGGCCCGCGGTACCGAAAGCGCGCGATATGTGACGTTTTTGGTCCTGGGCTCACTGCTGGTCCGAGCCGCTAAAAGCTTCTCTTTATTCGAAATACAAAATATAAAAGGCGCGAACCGTTTCAATTACTTATAAAAGTAGCTTTTGTTCAGTATTTTAGATCAGAAAGGAAACAAATGCAGTTTATAAAGTACGGAAACAAGAAATGACCCGTCGACATACCCGCCACCAAGCGGTGGCGGGTACTAGAAAGGGGTAGTGGGATCAGGCGCCGACAAGGAAATGTCCCGGATGTACGCGGCGGCGCTGCGGTCGTACGCACTGGAGGATCCGACCGGCTCCGAGCGTTCCGAAGGCCTTCGGCGAGCAGCTTTGTCTTGCGATTTGGCCGTTTCGCGGAATGGCAACGCGAAGCGACTGCTTGGGAGAAGAGCATGTTGGTTCAAGTCATGGATGAAGAAAACAATTAAAGCTGGGACAACAGAACCACATCTTTCAACTAGCAACAGACGAGTAAACTTTCCCATAGCGAGCAGCCGACTATAACCAGGAGAAAAAAAGGGAGAAAGGGAAAAAAGGGGTGATAAAAAACGCCAAGTGCAAGTCAGAGAGGTCAGTTTATCTCGGATTTTAGAAATTAAACCTCAGTTTTCGTCAGCAGGAGGTTTGACACGTTGTTGTTTGCAGTGGTCATGGCGAATGACTCTATGATCTCCCTGCAGAATCTTCTGTCATGCCCCCCCAGGATTTTTGCTTCATCAAAGAGCGGATGACAAAGCGAACACGAACGGGCATGTATGACTATGGGATGATAGGAATCTGGAGGGGCCTGAGAAACTTCGTTGTGATGTTCACGGAGTCTGTGATTGGTGCATCGGCCGGTCTGACCTATGTATTGATGGCCGCAGCTAAAGGGGATGGAGAAAACTTGTTTATTTATTTATTTATTCACAACACCTTACAGGCTCTTTTCCAGAGCATTGAGTAAGGGGGGTATTATACGCATAAATTCACAAAAGAAAATAGAACAAACGTGTGGTAACTCGGACAAAGAGGCAGAAGACGAGATCTCGCGAAAAGACCGCGAGCGAGCTCGAGACAGAACACTGAGCGCGATTGACTGGACTGAGCCGACATGAAGCAAGCCCTAGGTTAGCCAGCGGCATACGTTTTTTTAATCATGTAAATAAACCCCCAGTTACTACAATTTTTCTTCCCAGCAAAGCTGGTCGATCTCCGTGGACGACCACCAATGGAAGCGTCAGTGTCTGATCTTCGTAGGTTACCGGAACTTGTGCCTCTCCAAGGACAGGAATGGCGTCACCGGTGTACGAGCGGAGGCGAAGAGTCGAGGGTTCTAGTGGCAAACCGCGCAGCGACTCGTTGTATTGCCTCTCGGAGATGATGGTTAGAGCCGCCCCAGTGTCAAGCAGCATTTTTACAGCATTTCCTGCAATTTGCAGCAGGACTTCGATGCCGTCGCCGACACTGTTGGTGTCTCCATCAACTGGGTACAGTGTGACGTAGTCGTCTTGGGGACTTTCTTGGCTGGATATCTGGTGTTGCGCACGTGTCTTGCTTTTGCAAACTCGCGCAATGTGTCCCTTCTTCCTGCAGTTATGGCACACTTCCTTCTTAAAAGGACAGTCCTGATGAAGGTGATGGTAGCCACAACGGTAGCAGGTGCTAGACGTAGAGGCACTCGACGCTCCTGGCGCCGCCAGCTTTTTTTTTGTTGAACGCGTCTGAACTTGAACTTTTTGAATTCCTTGAATTTGAGGAACTGCCGTCTGGGTGAGCTGACGAGCGTCTCTTCTGGCGAGCTCTAACCCTAAGGCGATATCGCATGCTGACTTGAAAGTCAGCGTCCTCTCGATGAGCAGGCGGTTAATGTAATACTCGTCTCTCAGCCCACAAACGAACCGGTCTCTCAAGGCATCATTCAGGAAGTCCTTGAAATCGCAAGTATGAGCAAGCTTCTTTAGCGCGGCTATGAACTCAGCGAGAGTTTCGCCCTCCTCTTGATTGCGTCGGTAGAAGCGAAATCGTTCTGCAATCGTGATGGGGTTGGGCATAAAATGTTGAATGAGTACTTGTTTGAGGTCCTCGTAAGAACATTCAGTTGTTGTTCTTGGAGATACGAAGTCTCGAAGCAGCTCATAAGTCAATGCAGGAAGCGTTGCAAGCAAAATGTCTGCCTTCTTGCCTTCCGGAACCTCATTAGCCGCGAGCCAGCGTTCGAATCTCTCAATGTAAAGATCGAATCGCTCTGACTTGTTGAAATCAGGAACGTTACCGATGTAGGTCATCCTCACCCGGTTTATGTCAGCGTCGGCGGGGTCCCTTCCTGAAGTCCTAGCAGTCGTAGCTTCCGCCAGGGTGCTAGAGCAGTGGACGTTCGGGTTGAAGGGGCTTTACCTATGCCGTTGATGCACACGGATGATGGCTGGAACACCCTCGTCGCCAATTGTAGTAACTGGGGGTTTATTTACATGATTAAAAAAACGTATGCCGCTGGCTAACCTAGGGCTTGCTTCATGTCGGCTCAGTCCAGTCAATCGCGCTCAGTGTTCTGTCTCGAGCTTGGGATCCAAGCTCGAGACAGCCAGGCCAGGTTTCTCCTGAACTATCGGAGCACTCCTCATACAATCACAGAGAGAACACCGGCTGAACTGTTCCTCAAGCGGCCGCTTCGTACTCGCCTGGATTTAATCAAGCCAAGTGTGGAGCGGACTGTGACCAAGCACCAACGCCAGCAACAGTTGGCACACGACAAGTCACGACGATCACTTCGTTATTTTGATGTAGGAGATAAGGTCCTCGTGCGAGACGTGAGAGGGAACCAACCCTCTTGGTCTCCTGGAGTTATTGTTTCCCGAAGAGGGCCACTATGGTATCTAGTGGAGGTACGGGAATGTACAGTCTCCGTTCACTTGGACCATCTTTTGCGACTGGATGCTCAGTTACCAAGTCGTGAAACAACCTGCCCACCACCATGGATGCTCTTAGGCCCGGCTGCCACTCCTAGAGTGTCGACGGACTCAGCTGGAGACTTGCAGAGTTCATCGGGAAGAGCCCCACCTACAGTGGTACAGCCAGGCCCGGCAGGAGACGCAGCCACGCCTCCGACTGAACACTCAAACCGTTACCCTCAACGGATCCGGCGTCCCCCAGACAGACTTGGCGTGCCACCGAGCCTACCGGATGCTGGAGCTCCCGCTGGCACCTAAACGATTAAAGCGGGAGGAGTGCGGTAACTCGGACAAAGAGGCAGAAGACGAGATCTCGCGAAAAGACCGCGAGCGAGCTCGAGACAGAACACTGAGCGCGATTGACTGGACTGAGCCGACATGAAGCAAGCCCTAGGTTAGCCAGCGGCATACGTTTTTTTAATCATGTAAATAAACCCCCAGTTACTACAAAACGCACATACAGTCTCACACAAAGTTGTCATGTAGGCACAGCATACATTGAAAACCCAGTTAAGTACAAACTTAAAAAGAAAAAAACAATAACAAAAAACACTGGACTGATATAAAAAGTTGTCGAGTTACACAGAAACAGAATTAAGTAGAAACGCATTGCTTAGAAAATAACATTCAAGTTTAGCACGGAACAGTGTGGTCTCGGCAATGGTGACTATGGATTCGGGAAGGTCGTTTAATGCGCGGATGCCACGTGGTACAACTGAGTTGATAAACGCGTTGGTTGACCCAGTGAGGTGTTGAAAACTTTTACTGTTAGTGGTTTGATGAGGTGATCTATTAGGGGGTTTAAGGAAAGTAGCGCTTGAAAAACGATTGTTATAATATAACTTGTGAATTAGGCACAGAGTAAAAATGGTTCGACGCATTTCGAGCAATGGCAGGGAACATTGATGTTTTAGGAGAGAGACACTCATGCTATAAGAATAGGAAGATGTTATAAAGCGTGCTGCTCGAGTCTGGACTTTCTCAATGTGCGTGGTCACGTATTTCTGATGAGGGCTCCAAATCGCGGCAGCATATTCGAGTTTAGGACGGACATATGTTTCGTAAGCGAGTTTGCATGAAATGAATTTCTTTTCGTGTTTAACAGTGCAGCTAATCGAAATCCGGTTGTTGTTAACTTTCTGACAGAGTTGCTTAAAACGCATGCGGCACGAGAAGACAACATTCGTGTCGAACTTTGAGGCAATGAACTCTATCCGGTGGGCTGAATTGTGTACGTAAAGAATGGCGGCAAATCAGGCTTTCCTTTTTTTTTTTGTGGCTGGTGACTGCCGATCAATACCTCAAATCAGCCTTTCCATTTCTGATTGTAGAAGGTCGACGGGAAACCCTTCCCTGACGAGCCTCTTGTGCTGGAATTTGAAGCTTTTTTTTTTTTTTTTAAAGATGACAGCAAGACTTTGTGAAGGATGAAGAAAACAAGAATTTGATGATACCGTGTTTTACCGACTTCGAATGGGCGCTAGAAAACGGTAGGACAGGTTTAACAGACCTTTGTTGAAAGGCCCAGCAGAGTCCAGTGATATTGACATGAAGCCGTAAATCGAGGTACAGAATCCTTCAATCGAAGGTTCTTAATTCCTTCGTGAAGGTAAGGCCTGGCGAACAAGCGGAAAAAAACGGCTATAATGCTGTCTGGAGAAGTTCGATCAGAATGAATGATTAGGTAATCGTCTACCAGGGTTGGGCAGAAATACTTTAAAATGTATTTGGAAATACAAATACTGGAATACATTAAAATAGTAGCTAAAATACCGATACTAAAATATATCTAATATATCTGTAAAAACGTATCGCGATACGTATTGGAAATACATTTTAAATAGAGGCAAAAAGTATTGGGAAATACAAATACAGGAATGCATTTTAGGAAGGGCAGAAATACAAATACAGAAATACTGATACTGCAATACATTTTTCAAATTTGTTTGAGACGCCAACTGAGAAGAAGCTTGAAGTTTGAAGTGGAAGTTTTTAATCCCGAAATTACTTTCCCGTAGGCTTGGCACTTTGCCTTGAATGTAGTGGTTTCGGACGGCGAGGAATTTTTAATGGGCTTAAAAAAACGTTCTATCAAAGACTGACCGCGGTCCCTTCCCTGACATCCTGTCCGTCTGACGAGGGATGCGAAAAGATTTCGACCTCTAAATAAAGTCGATGTCACCCTAAATTCCATCAAAACGTCACAACGCCCCTGTCCAATAAGGATTGCCCCTGTCAACATTCATCATATGACGTCACGGTGGAATGAACTGGTATTCTTTATCTGTAGTTGTGACCTTGAACATTAAACTTTACCACGCTGCTGTATGAAAGGACAAAACGTACTTTCGTTGTATGTTACCTCGTTGAAGATCGTTCAGGCAGTGTATTTGAAATTTTTGAGTATAGTGGACCACCTGAAGCACCCCGGAACACATGTCTTATCGTCTGCTATGGTTGAAAAAACGACATGGTGGCATCCCTGTCGTAAAGGTTCTTTCTGCCGACCCTCCGCCACCGACGCATGAATTGCAGTCCTCGCCCAGTATCATCCAAACAGAGACCTCGTGGATTGCGACCTGATATTGCCGGTACAGGTGCGGGCTCTTCGAGAAACAGCAGGCTCGAGACGAGTCGCAGGTTACGAAGTCTGGATCGGCACCGCGAGGCCACCTCTGGCCTCCTTTCTGGGTTTCGGATCACCAGAGCAGCGGGTCACGTTCACGTCGTCTGATGACGTACCCTTGAGCCGTGCAATATTACGGGCGCAGCCGCAGACGCATTCGAATATGTGTTGAACTTCGCTGCGTGAGTCATCCTACTATTTCAAGCCAACCACCGCCAGGCTCGTGCTGCAACGGACTGTGACTCAGCTTTGCCGGCTGGGTGTACTGTGTTCGCTAAGGCAAGAGACACGGTTATCAGCGGGCATTGGATGCCAGGAAACAATGACTCAAGAAATCCCTACCTAAGGACTGCGGCTGACGATGCTCTGACTCCACTCCTGGCACGCCACCTGGTTCGAGTCCCCGACTACGCATCACTTCTCAGAAGAGAGAATAGGACGCATTGAAAAATAGTTTGGAGAATCGAAAGGAACCTTGGTCAGTATAGACCAGTGTCCGCGCCAATTCCGGGGCGCCGCCATGTTTATCTACGCTCGCGCCACCACGCGGAGAGAACTGGCAGGCAGGAGGGGGGGGGGGGGGGGGGGGGGGCTGCGTTGGCGGCGTTGCTTTGGGGAGCTGGATGCGGCAGGCTGTCCGAATGCACCGGCACATAGTGAAAGATGTCTTCACCAGAAGCCTCCGCGGCCCGTTCTTCAACAGATAAGATGTCGTGAACATTCGAGAACCCATCTCGATGAAGGAAAATAAGGGAAAACCTTTCTTGTCTTAGATGTTCTCGGTGTCTGCTGACCCTTGACATCCGCGTTTCAGTCCGGGTTCATTGCGTAGTAAATATTTCGCTACCGCTTTCTTGTAGCTTTCAAATGCTTGATTGTTGGCTTCTTGTATACGACATTACATTCGTGGCACGTTTGAGACCGATTTTCGCGATCTGCTTGCCTTTCTGCGGCAGCGCGGCTCTGCCAAGCCGAAATAAGTGCGAGGCGTTCACTTGATCGAACGCAGTTTTAGCGAATGAAAACGAGACGACGACGTTTCATCGAATGACTAGCGAATGGGTCTAGTTACATAGACAGCTCGGATTAGCTTTCTTTTGTAATGTGGCGCCTTGTCTGCCGCTGCGAAGCGGCGTAAACGAGGGCTCCGAGTATGTTAGCACGCGTCCCCCCCCCCCCCCCCCCCCCCCCACACACACACAAACACACACTGCGAGCGTCTGGGTTCAAAACTATTAATTGCCAGTTCTAAAGGATGGTACTTACTTGAAGTGGGAGCTGGAATTCTACGAGGTACCAGGAGACACTTACTATCGGGCAACGAAGCACGGTGCCTGTGGGGGCGGAGTCTAGGAACGCTACTGATTAATATTGTGACAGGCGATCAGTTATGATAGCAGACGAAACTTCGACTCGTTTGTTCAGAAGTTCGCGGTGATATTTTATTAGCCCTCGTTACAGCACACCAAGGATCTTAGGCAGTGAAATTCACATCACGCAGGCTCGTCCGTCGTAGTCAAATGAGCGCAGTCGACGATGAGGTGTAATGAGCTACTAAGCTTCACAAGGAAAATGCGCGTGAGAAAGAGTTTTGAGGAAGTCCAAAACACCGATCCAGCAGACGCACGTACGTACGTTTACTCCGGACTTCATGAACCCGACGGCGCAAGATCAAAGAGCACCGCCGCCATCGCCACCCGGTTTTCTCTGCACTTTGCGCGACGACGGCACTGCAACGGAGGGCACTCGCCTCGGCGTTAACAATCCGCGAAATAGATTAATTTCCCACTCTTGAAGCCATTCCAAATGATAAATGAAAATACCTCGGCGTTGTTGAACATCTGACGACACAACCAACACAACTGTGCCGCTGGCTGCGTGAGCCTGACACAAATGTGCCGAGCGCCTGCTCGGCACCGTTGTTGCTCGTGAAAGCCTGCTTATTTGTAGTTGAGATGATGATTCCACATCTTTCGTGGTGCTTGCAATAACTTCGAAGGGCAGGGGAACCTTCTCACGAGGACGTTGAAGACACTCAACACCGGAGCCACCAAAGCAATCGCACAAACCGTCGCCATGTTTGCTTCTTCTTCGTCACTCGCGGCGCGGTCAACTCGTCGCGAGATGTTTTCTGGCTCGGCTAGATGAAAACCAACAACGGCAAAGTGGCGTATGGACACACGGCTCTCACATTACGGGCACTATACTCGCATACCGCGGTAAACAGGACCGATGCCGGCGAAACGGCAGTCGGCACACCAGCGAAGAAGCCTTCAACGGGAACCGGCGGCGCAGGCCGACGCAGCCCCCCCTCCCCGTGAGCGTCTGGGTTCGAGATTATTGTTCGCTTTTGCTCCTTGCGGTCGAGGCTAAAACGAGCACTTCCGGACAAAGGTCTATAGTAACAATGCGCCACTATCACCTTCAACCTGGTGCTCTCAGAAGTAAAAAAAAATGCGCTTGGACTTGTTTGTTTTTTTTTTTTCGAGGGGGGGGGGGACGGGGGGGGGGGGCGTATTTCTCAATAAATGTAACAAAATACATTTCATTCTGATTGTATCGCGCTACAAAGAAACATTCCAAATGTATTTCGATACAGGAATACAAATACTGGTGAAACAAATGTATCGCGATACAGAAATACAAATACGGAATGTATTTCTGAAATACTATCGCGATACATATTTGTATCGCGATACTGCCCGACCCTGTCGTCTACATATTTGAAAACATGGCAGCCAGGCGCGGTGATGTCCAGTTGTGCTTTTATAGCTCTGTCGACGAATAAAAGAAACAACTCGCTGAGAACGAGGGCGAGGCATGAACCGATGCAAACTCCTTTCTTTTGGCGGTAGATTCCTCTCTCATGTTCAACTAAGGTGGACTAGAGATATAGATTAATCAGGTCTACGAATCCAGCAACGGAAACACCGGAGGAATTCTGAAAATCCACGACTCCGTGCTCAAAGAGGGCGTCGGAGATTGAGGCAAGCAGTGCGGTAGGGTCTAGATTGAAATACATGCCTTCCATGTCAAATGAAAAAAATAGAGTGCGGCAAGGAGAAGAAATGTTGGGAACTGATGAGAGAGATGAGTTCTATTGAGTTAGACACTCTAAAGGGTTGAAGAAGGTGGATGCAGGACATATGCTTTTGTAGAAAAAGCCCGAGGTGCTTCTGCCAACAACCGTTTTCCGACACAATACTTCTGAGAGGAACTCCAGTCTTATGTGTTTTTGCACTGAAGAAAACGGAAAGGTACTGCTTCGCTGTACTAATGGCGCTCTTTAGGGAGGACAGGTTCAAAGACGAACATAGTTGTTTAGCTCTTGACCTGAGGGTCCCGGACGGTCGCGATTTCAGTTTGAGAGAATTCTTTGAAAGGGCGGCGTTCAACTTATTTCCAAAATCTCCCTCCTCTAACAGAGCGACTCCCATTCTGAACTGATATTTACCCCGTGTTCGTTGTCGTTTGTGGCCAATGAAGTGTCATGCCGAATTAGTATTTAATCGCGCAGCAAATGCAATGAGAGCCGCTCTGGCCGCCCGCTTCATACAGCCTATCCAACATGTGCTTTAGTGGCGCCCTCTCGAGTCGTCGACACGGAGTGCGGCAGCCGTGAGCGCTCGCTGATCTCACTACCTCTCCTCTAGTTCACGGCCACTCAAGCAACCAAGGACGTCATGAAGGAGGTTATTTTTTGCTTGTTTTTGCTTGTTTTTGTAGTTTTAATTTGCCTATACCTTTTAAAATAAAGCGAAATTCGAGAAACGAAAAGTTGTATTAAGTTACTACGTTCAGTGCGCTCAGGTTCGGTGCAAAATAAAAACCAGTAAAAAAGTCCTTGCAGGGCCCCTTTAAGTTGAGACACGCTTTGACATACAAAATATAAAAAGACACTTCAAACCACCCAACCAGGGTCCACGAAGAAGGAAACCAATTTCAAATGGGGCAATCTGCAAAAGGGCACAATGAGGCCAAACTTTTGGGGACATAAACTAAAGGTCAAAGAAACCAGCACTGATAGAAAAACAAAAAACAAAAAAAAAACCTCGATTACTGAGACACCCATGGAGACCTATGCTAACAATCATTCCAAAACGAACGTAAAAAAAAATTAGAAAATTTGACGAACGCTTACATACAACTTGCACGGTTAAACAGAAAAAAAAACATTGCCGTTTGTACAAAAATGTCCAAACACCGGTATTTTTGGGTTTTAACCGATTTTTTATTTTAGACACCGGCGGATGTTTATCGGCATTTTTCGGTTAAAACCGGAAAGTATCTGGCCTAGGTATTACGCACGTAAGACACCTTTTTATCCTCAAAACAAAAATAATGTTTAGCGTAATATTTGCGCCAGGAGAAACATTTTAATGAATGATATCCTATTTTGGAGTTAATGACTCCTCATCTACCTTAATATCGGTTTCACTCCTAACTCTAGATGCGCCTCACAAAGTATTTATTGAACTAAAAAGGTTTCTCGCGGTAAATATATTTTCTAACGTACGTGTCCAATCCATACACTTGATTTTGTTTTCTCCTGAACTATAATTTTGACGACGCTTGACGCACTGTGTATTGCATCCTGTGTTGATGAATATCTTAATAACGATGTCAGTTTTTCATGTTCTAAAAAATTATACCTTCTTGTAAAATGTATTAGGGCTAAATTGCGTGTTTTTTTCTGTGTGTGGAGGCTACATTATTGGAGGCCTACATTTCGCAATTTGTATTAATAATATTAAAATTAGGATATCTTAATGCGCACTTCTTCAAGTTGTAATATAATTTCTCGGTTATAATCTAATTTCAAACGCACCAACAGCTGTGGCCAACCAAAGGTGGTAAATTATTATCCCGGGTGCTAGTAAAAATAGTATAAAATCAATAGAAGCTCTTTAACTGAGGGTAAAGCCTATGGTGCTGTCAAAGTCGCCGCCAATTCTTTCAGATCAAGTGTCATGATAAACAAGAAGCGGATTCCGTTATTTTTTCTTCTTTTTATTCATTTATAAAATGTCCTGTACTTCACTCTAAGAAATGCCTGCGCGTCAACATACCCGCAAAACACTCAAAGAGCCAATCTCTGCGAGAAAATCAGCTCAGCGAATGATGAGGCGAAGCATCCGTTTAGACCTAAAAATGAAGTCTGCGCTGTGGCATTACGCAATGCAAAGCGTCATGATTGCATTGCGTAATGCTACAGCGCAGACTTCATTCTGAGGTCTAAACAGATGCTTCGCCTCATCATTCGCTGAGCTGATTTCCTAGATCGCAGAGATTGGCTCTTTGAGTGTTTTGCGGGTAAGTAGACGCGCAGGCATTTCTTAGAGTGTTGGTTTCAGCTTAGGTCTAAGCGTGGCTGTTGTAATGAGCCGAAGATCCAGTCAGAAAGCGCGAAAAGCGCAACGTCATGGGGTTCCCCGCTCTTGACACGACGAGCCGACGGACGAGCATGCGCTGAAAAACGGTGAACACCGCTGGTCCTATCAACTGGGGAGAGCACGCCATGACGGTGCGCCTTTTTCGCCGTTAGATTGGCCCTTCGGCTCATAGCATCGGCCACGCTCGGACCTAAGGTGAAACAGAGTATACGACATTTATTTTCTTTAATGTTTACACGTCGTCGTTTTCCTAATCTCAGCCTTTCCAGTTCGAAGGAACGTCTGCTTGCACGTATGTTCACTGAGGCACGTTTCGTTGGCGCCGAAAAACCAGTGAAACAGTAAGGTTCAATCCCATCCGTGCTGCGCCCCGTACGAATATGTCAGATATGGCCCTGATATATTTTATATACGTTCAGATATGATATAATATAAGCAGTCAAATAGGGCTGTATTTCGCCAGATATGGGAGCTAATACGGACGTATTTCGCCATATAGGTGGGCAAATACTACCAGATCTGGCCGTATAAGTGCGTAAATACGTCCATATATCACCATATACGCGTGCAAATATAGCGCCCCTGATAATGATATATGGGCCCGTTTCAGTCGTGCAAGCAACAAGTTATGTGTACTCGCTAAGACACTAGTTGATTGATCTACATTGCATGAGTCTCATGTAATTGGTTAACTATTGTCAACATCCTTAAAGTGAAGTTATTCCAGGTATTTGGACCAATTAATCAATTGCGCAATTTGAAGATTGAAAGACAAATGAAATTTGGTTGTACCCTTACAGAAATGTCATATCTGGACTTATATTAAAAAATACAGATATGGATATATAAGGAATTGGGCAGATATGGCCAGATATGCACAATCAGGCCATATCTGGATGAATATAGCCATATCTGCCCAATTCCTTATATACCCATATCTGCCCAATTCCTTATATATCCATATCTGCCCAATTCCTTATATACCATATATAGACTGCTTTATATGATCCCGTGTTTGGGTCTGGTAGATAGGGTACCCACCCCATATAAAGCAATTTTCATGTGATGCTCCTTCTGGCATCACATGCAAATTATTGCCATGGGACAGTTACCATACTTTCCAGGTCCAGACATGGGATCATATAACGCATTTCTATGAGTATCCACAAAATATACATCGTATTGCTATCCCACACTGCCCCAAACGTGTGTTCACGTAGATATATCTACAGAATAGTCCACTGACCAATCTTTATTGGCCTGGTTCGGAATTTGTCATTCAACAAATATGTATGCTACAAAGATAGAATGTAGGCGATCGCTAGTTAGAAAACATTGTAACATATCATTCAACGTCGGAAAGTCACAGCCCTTTGGCGGGATTGGTTGTCGAGAGAGCAGACCGAGAGTATGGTTTGCAAAAGAAGTTTTATACAAGAAAGCGTGAAAACTCCAAACAAGCACTTCCCTGTTCAAGAAAAAATTATAAGGAACAAAACTGTAATATCAGACGGACAACCATTAAAATGATCTAAAAATGTATCAGCACACAGACACCTATTAAAATAAAACAAACGGAAGGCAACAATTAAGCTGTAAACTATACGGAAGTTCCAAAGTCGTTGATTCTTACTCACAGAGTCACAGTCCTGATTCAACTCTCCGGTCGAGCACAGCAGTTTTGACAAGGGCTTGCTTGCTAGCCTCGTCGTTGAGGTCCTTCCTTGCACCGTGTGATGTTCAAAGCCCCCAGTCGCTCCTCGCTGGCCTTGTTTTTCCGTTCGGTCGTCAAATATTCCCGTGTGATTAACACATCACACACGCACACAGACACCGTTGTTCGCCGCGGAAGCTATACAAGATGAAAAGGTCGTTACTGCTCCTTGAACACGACGAGGTCACCACTGTTTCCCGGACTAGGAAATGACGAGGGCATCATATTTTTAACAAAAATCTCATAAAAATAAAAAAATGAAATAATGAACACATAAGAAACAAAAACAAAAGGACTAAATCATGAAAAAAAATGAAATAATGAACACAGAAGTGAAAAGAATAAAAACACGAAGGACTTACACAGACAGCTACATTTGTTCAGTTAACAACGACGTTTAATTCTGAGAAAAAATATTCTTGCTGCACTAAAGATCACCAATATGGTGTGTAAACTAGGCCACCTTGAGCAAAGCAGGAATATTTGTGATCATAATCAAATGTCATTGCGAACTCAGAAAGTGTGGCTGCCTGCGTAAGTCCTTCGTATTACTATTCTTCTGAATTCCGTGTTCATTATTGTGGCTGTTTGGGACCAGGCGGAACTTCGTGGTGCTTTTTCCATTCTGACCTTACTTCCGACAGCTTCGTACCCATAGAAAAACCCACTAGCTTCTCTATATAATCCCACTCCTTCTGAAAAAAGAAAAAAAAATGGTGTGTATGTTTATACAGTCGGAAGTTAGCTTGCCTCAGTGGGCGTCTGCTGTCTCAGCTGTAGAGTAATTTAGCCAGCGCGGTACAACCGCTAGGCTGGGGTCTTTAACGCGCACCACGCAGTAGTGATACACAACCGCACGCCGGTACGATGTTCATCCAGATCGAAACGGGCAGGGGCGGGGATCCACTCCTCCTCCTTGCTTCCCTTGAGGCACTGACAAATAAAAATCAAAGGTTGGTCAATTATGTTAACGCAATATACTTCAAAGACGTAGCATGAGTGCTGGCAAGATAATTGCTGCCTTCAATGTAGATAAGCTTGTAAATTTACATGCTAAATAACAAGTAACTTAAAAGCTGAAATATATTTCGATGCAACTACAAAAAAAGAAGACTAGCTCTGCAAATATAGCGCTAATACACCATAATTGAGTAGAATCGGATTACAGCGTCCCCCTTATAAAGACTGGAGCAAAACAAGTATAGACTCTGCCGTGCCACTACAACAGAAACATTGGTATTGTGATCTCGTGGAGATCAGAGTTCGGAAAAAAAGCGTTTCTGGCGGTGTGAAATTCGTTACACGTGCGTTGGATTATACGAAACACGTGTACAGCAAATGATCTTTAGAGCTCGACATTTCGCGAGGAATAAATGCCAGCGTCAAAAATTATTTCGCAGGCACAAATTTTTGTGATCGGAAGTGGTATGCTCTGCATTAATCACCATGGGGTAAATTCATCGCGGCACCAATTTTTGGCAATTTTTTTTCTGGGTACGAACTGCGAAAATGAAGGCGTCTGCAGACGACTGGGGCGGCGAAAGCTACGAACTTGCTCGATCAATTAATCGCTGTTTTTGTCGGGTCCAGCTCTCAGCACGCAAGTACGGAGAGTGGCGTCGGCGATGGAGGGGCACCGCGCTCTTCCAAACATTGGGCGCGTTAAGTTAACGCGCTCGAGCGCGCTCCGGCGGTCAGAGTGCACTCGAGCTAAACTAAACGACAACTTCTCACTTCCGGTGCATGGTGGCGGAGCGCGCTCCGCGAGCTCCATCGTCGGAGATGGTGCGCGAGAGCTCGAACAGGTTGGTTTCCGGTGAGATGACGGCGTTTCCGCTCTCGCGGCCAGTCTCGCGGTTACTCGCGGTGGTTTTGCGCGGTGGTCGTGGTTTCACCGGTTTCAAACGGTGGTGCGGTCAGGTGGTCTCGCTCGAGACGGAAGAATTATCAAAACCCAAGCTTTTTGGGCTCCGGATACTCCGGACCGGGCCGCCGGGCCACTCTGGACCAGAGGCGTCGGGTGTGCGCAATCCCTGGCGAGCGAGTTCGCTTCCGAACGCTCCGAGGATGCCACCACGCTCGCCTCGCCAAACTTCGCCGACCGCGACCGCACCAACCGAACCCCGCGGCCGAAAGGCTCCGGCCTAGCCAGGAACGGCACCGAGGTAGGCCGGTCGTGGGTAGGAGCTGCTCGTTCTGCGCTGCCATGCAGTGCTCGGAGCTCTCGGCGTCGTTCGTACTTGCGCCGAAGTCTTTAGGGACTCCGTCGCACGCGCAAGTCGCGCCTGCTTGGATGCGTGGATACTTCGACGGCGATCGCTTGGCAGCTCGTGTAGTCGTTCCGTCATCGTGGAAAATAAAAAAAAAGCATGGTGCTGGTGTAGAAAGGTATGCACACATCCTTCAAATGCTTGTCGAAGTTCTTCGTGTACCTTACCGCAATTTCAGAATCAGGCGAGCCAATAAATTCGGCCATTCAGCCGTCATTCTTTAAGGCTTTTAAGAATTCAGAAGGCGTTCGGCGTACCTTTAATTGCCGTACCAACAGCGTGCAGCATAAATACATGCTCTCGCTGTTGCCGCCGTCTCTGCGCACTTATTTCATGGAAGTCGTCGTCGACCAAACACTTTTTCGATGTTTCGACGGGACGGGAGCCATGTTCAAGCGCGCGCCGGAAAGCCGGAACCGGAAACGTTAAAAAAACAGGCGTCAGATGGCGCCTCGTTACCAAAGTGCGCCGTTAAGCTACGCTCCGAACCCGCGCGCTCGAGCGCAGATGTCCGGAGTCTGGAGCTCACTAACTTAACGCGCCCATTGTAGCTTACCAGTAAACAATACGGCGGAGGGAGGAAATTAACCCCCACCCTCCTCTTCCGCCTTTGCCGCCCCCCCCCCCCCCCCCCCCCACCTTTCAATCCGTCTCCCAAAGGGGAGGCACTCACTTGATCGAATGACGTTTTAGCGAACGCCCACGTTTCATCGAATGACACTTTAGCGAATAGTCGGACGCCGCGAAGCGGCGTTTTCGGGTGGGCCAAGTGAGTTCATATTTTTGTAATGAGTTGCCGCAGACTGTCGCCGCGAAGCGGCGTAAAGCGCAGCGCGACGGATGGGTTAACGCGCGCCCCCGTTATTCGCTAAAACGACCATTCGCTCAAAATGTCGCCGTTCGCTAAAATGTCATTCGCTCTTGTGATATGGACCCCTCCCAAAGAGTTCCGCCGCAACTGATCGACCTTAAGCGAGTAGACGGCCTCTGCATCGGGGAAAAAAGAAAAACAGCCTCGCATAACACCATTCGCGCACAATTAGTAATACTGGTAAAAGCAAGCGATCTGCAGACAACAACAAGCCTTTTGAACGCAGGAAATAATCTAGCCCCAAACGAACAAAACACGAACTTACTTCGATCCCGATCCATGATCTTGGCTGTTGAGCAGATTTGACGTAGTTCCACGTCCCACAGTCGCTTCCGTCTTTGTCGGACACGTTTGAAACTAAGGCAAACTCCACGCATCACCACTAATCGGGTAATTGGACCGTTAGCCGGCCGTCAACACAGGCATTCAAACGCACACGGCCGGCAAAACGTGCGAAACATAGGCCGTTGCTTCGATAAGATTGGATTCGTATCTTCAATACGTTTGAAATAAAACGACCAGCAAACCGCATTATAAAACTCATTAAATACACACCAATAATAAATTATTGCGCACATCAATTTCGCTACAATATTATGAATAAGTCCTGAACATGTTGCAAAATAATAAATACGAAACTAAGCCTGTAATGGTGAAAACGTGAACAACAATTTAAACGACATTTAAGCATTTAAAAAGATAGCGAAGGTCATCCGGGCGGCGGTAGCGTAGTGTGTTAACGCTCTGGGCCCGTTTGCTCGAAGCCGGTTAACTCTAACCGCGGTTAAAAGTTAACCGACCTTCCCTACTAGGTACCTACAAGTACCTAGCCAAGTTTGAAGAGGGCTGGATGAGCGATAGTTCCGTGTTTTATTATGGGGCGGTGGCTGGTGTCACCTACTGGCTGTAGCGAATATAAGTGGCTTCTGTGGAAAGGTTCCCGAAATGGGGGGACCCAAAAAATGCGCGCTGCCTGGTTTTCGCGACGCAGCGTGGCATACATTTGAGCTTAAGAAACCATTTTTATTGCTCGTGGTACAAATAATTGGCAAGGTAAAACTAAATTAACCCTTGTTTGGAAATTTTCTAAATATTTGGCTGTATGAAGTGAAGAAAAGCCTCGTTGAAATTTCCTTCCGACTTCGAAAGAGGACGACGAAGTTGAGTCCTAAAAACGATGAGAAAGAAGTGAGCAGTGAAAGGCGGGCGGTACACCGGCAGCATGGTTGGCCAGCATGTAAGAACTCATAAATTGAAAAACCTGTAACTTGGCTCCACTGAAAATTGACCTATTAAATTACCCGAACATCGAGAAGAACGCTGAAAGTGTAATTCTATGATCCGCGCGCGCTGGCCTTCCACTTATAAAAGATTTGAAGTAAATAATCATAATAAATCGTTGACGAACGCCCGGGCACGGCAACATTTGTTTTAGGCTTTTTGCTTCAGAACAGTTATTACTGCAGACGCCAGCAGGTGCAGCGCGTGTAACTACACTCGTAGCATGCACCTCGGTGCTTTTGAAATTTAGCAAGAGGTCTATGGGAACGCTCCATGCTTCTGTGTGCTATCAATACCCGGCCGATTGAGTCAAGGCAATCCACTTTCCAAAAACGTTGCCATGCCGACAACTATCGCGTTCATTTAGGCTTAGGAATGGTCAGAGTCGAAAGTCTATCTAAAAAATGCGGCGAGGTCATTGCTCATGTTTTGCGTTTTAAGTGAGGTAATGCAGCGCGAAAACCTCCTGCACCATTCATTGCTGACTAACGCGCCCGCTACTGCAGCTACTGCGACGTATTAGTTCCAAAGCGAGCGGAGCTCACTCACCGGGGCACCGCCATGTTTCCCCGCCGTCCTTACTCTGCCGGTCACGTGACCCAAAATTCCCCGTCGTAGGGAAATCCGGTTAACCGCGGTTAGTTAACCAGCTTCGAGCAAACGGGCCCTGGTTATCTGAGCTTGTGGTCGTTGGTTCGAATCGCCGTAAGCGGTATTTGTTTTCTTACACTTTTTTTTTTATTTTGAATTTTTTTTTTTCCTTTTTGTATTCGTTTTTATTCCGTTAAATATTTTTTCTCACTTTTTTGTATTCGTTTTTATTTCTTAATTTTTTTATCACCTTTTTATTTTGTTTTGTTTTGTTTTATTTTATTTTATTTTATTTTATTTTATTTTGTTTTATTTTATTTTATTTTATTTTATTTTGTTTTGTTTTGTTTTGTTTTGTTTCGTTTTGTTTTGTTTTGTTTTACTTTGTTTTATTTTGTTTTATTTTGTTTTATTTCGTATTATTTTGTCTTATTTTGTATTATTTCGTATTATTTTAAATATTTTTTCTCACCTCTTTGTATTAGTTTTTATTTTAAATATTTTTCTCTCACCTTTTTGAATTCGTTTTTATTATTTTAAAAGTTTTCTCACTTCGTGTATTAGTTTTTATTATTTTAAATATTTTCTATGTTTATGCTGTCGTCGGCACCGTTCTTCAGGGTAACAATCACGCAGAAGGTGAAAATAAAAAGTGCGAGCCCACATTTGAATTGATGCAATTCAGAAACCCTGGTCCTCTTTTTTGCCGGGATGATTCGCTCCCTCTGTGCTAATAGGTGGGTCAGTGTAGTATTCAAACAGCGCAAGTCCTTTCAACGAAGAAATAACATTAATAAGAATGGGTACATTTAGAGCAAAATGGGAAAATGTAAGTGGTAAAACTGCCGCAGTGATGAAGCCAAAGTTTGTCATGGAAGCGGTCATCTTCACCCACTATTGAAACAAAAATACCGACATTTTAAGGCAGTAATATAGTTGAGCTCATAGCTCATAAGCACATCTCTTAATTTTCTGACTTGCGGAAAGTAGTATTTAATTTTGTCCTGGTAGATCAGCGCTATCCCTCGCGTGCCGCCAGGTCTTACTTATACAGGTTGCGCTCCGCAGTTTTACTTATTGTATAGGCCTAAACACTTTTTTATTCCTGAAATTCAAGTACAGCGCGGATAATTAAACTAGCTTTCAGAAATGCTATCGTTCGGCATTGTAACATTTATTTTTCGTAGTGTCATTCACAAACCCAGCAGTGTGTACATCCACAACGCATTGGTGTTTCTCGCTTTTTTGAGTAAAGAAAAAAAGTTTTTATATTCGCGTTCCTCTGGCACGGTACGTCGTATAACATAAGCAATTAAAGAGACAGATATCGTTTGGCTATGTGAACATTTAAAATATTTCTCTGAGATGATCGTAACTACCACAGAAAACAGTCGATTCCTGCCTGAAATAGCATATTTTCACACTAGATTAAAATCACCAATAAAATGATCTCTCAGGAGATTTATGTACCTCTCGTAGCGTCATAAGCAATTAACACATCTCTTACTTTTCTAGTTTCTGGAAAGTAATGTTTATTATTGTTTTTGTAGCTCAAAGCGCGTGCTCAATCATGCCACGTCTTTTTTCTTTTTTCATTCGAGGCTCCGCTATACTGTTTTTATTTTTTTTTATCAGAGCCAAACACGTGCGTATAACGCCAGACCTTAAGTATAGTACATCAAATTAAACTAACTTCCTGAAAAAAGTATCGTTCGGCGTTGTAAAATTTAATTTTCGTGGCGTAAGGGGTCAGATTCTCAAATCCTGGACTGGAAATATTCCTCACGGCATTGTTTTTTGTTGTTTTTTTCGCGTTTTCGCGATAAAACACGTCAGCCTTTTCAAATACGCCAGCGTCTGCAGTCATTTGCAAAAGATTGATCAACGCAAACATTTCCACTCGCTACATATGAATCGCCGCAGTTCGTCAGAATCTCAATGACGTGACTGCATAGTTTTCTAAAAAAGGCAAAAAAAAAAAAATAGAACGATGCCGGTTAGTAAACGGAAGTTCCCGGGGCTCGCCAGCCTGCAAACAGCAAAGCGCCGATGCCGGCCAGTCACTGAACTTCCATGTAAATACTGCCCATCAAAAACAGCAAAATACCGATGCCGGCCAGTTACTGGAACCTCCATGGAAAGACTAGTCAGCAAAGACAGCAATTAAATAAACACCCGATGCCGGTCAGTTCTACGGCTGGACTGGCCAGTGAGCGAGACGAAGCCCCGACGCCGGCCGGGGCCGGTAGCTCCCCGGTGCCCATTGCCGGGTGCTGCCATCCTGTTACCATGGGCGGGCCGGCGTAGTCCCGATACCGGCCGACGCGGAGTGCTACCTGCATCTACATGCTGACTGGCACCATATAGTGCCATATACAGGAGTATCAGGCATCCTATACTGTTATATATGGCAGCCACTGGCACCATATATCGCTTTATCTGGCAATATATGTCGTCATATATGGTGTCACCTTACCATATCTGCCCTGATTTCAGCCCTTGTATGGCAGTATATGACCGTATATGTCTACTTATATGCCCATATACGGCCCTATATCAAATATATCTGGGTCATATATGACATTTCTGTAAGGGTATGCTTGATGTGTGACAATATGACGAAGTACGATCGGAACGCGAGTTAATCAAATAATGGATTTTAGTCGCAGCTCTTAGGCACCCGTTTCCGAGTTAAGCGGTGTTGGCGTCGCCATCGGTGTAACCGCCCCGCTAAATTTAACGAGAACTTGAATTGGTACGTATGTCACGCGACGTCAATTTTCCCGCGAAATCTGGCAGTGAAACTAATTTTTTTTTCGTGTTTTCCCGCTAGATTGAGCGGGTAAACACGAACCGTTAGCTTACTCAAGATGCAAGACGCTACTTCGCCGTCCCGAATCATTTTTCCTTCGAACGGAAGCCGTTGCGCCTGGAGTACAATACGCAGCTCTTTCAAAAACCGTTCGCGCAGCATCGCATCCGTTCGTTTGCGAGCGACGGCGATTCATCGTGTGTTGAAAGTCGGAAGATGTGCTGTCCGTGGTGCCTTTTATGTATAGCTCTTTCGTAAAAAAATTTGAAGCAGTGTGATTTTAGATTTATTGGTAAAAATACATATATATATACATATTTATTTATCTATTTATTTGTCGACATCATGCACAAAAACAAATAGTCGCGTTAATTTTTTCATTTAAAATTATAATGTGGTTTATGCAGCGTAAAACATAGTATCTTGAAAATCGCATCGTTTTGAGTTCAAAAGCTAGACTTCATATGTATGTTCACTCGGTATTGACAGCAGGGTAGACGCTACGCGTGTTTTAGGCCAATCGTGTCTCCGGTTAGGGTCACCTGACTACAGTCTAGAATCTGGTGACAAAGCAGGACATCGCACCTGCCTTGCGCCCAAGGCCACACATAGCATTCACAGCACTGTCAACCTTCGTTACAGGTGACACATCTCCTGGTTGTGGCCCCAAAAGATAAGCCTCTTGTTCGTAAAACCCCGTTTTGGCCTCTCCTTCGATCCTTTTCTCTCTCCCTGAGCTGAAAGCGTTGTAAATGGTGAGTGGTCACGTGGTTTGACGGATGACGGATTAGCCGTTGCCGATCTCGGAATGTGTTTAGCCGGACCTAGTTTGGCGTGTGAATTCTCCCTTGTGGCAGATGCGTATGTCTGCTTCTGCAAGCGATTTCTTCAAAGAAGCCCAAAGGATTTTTGGGGATGCGTTTAGTGTTCGGTTCCACAAACGACAGCTTGTGCTACATCGTGTTGAATCTTCGGGCACCTTCTGGTTTCTATGTTCGAGTGGTGGTTTTGCCGTGGCCGTGTCGACATCTCCCTCGTACAACACCTTTTAAGTCGCGTCTCGTCAACGTAAGTGCGCTGCAACTGGGCGCCATGACGAACGGTCACGTTTTGAAGTGCGTGCGCTTGTTTATGCTTTGGTTTGCGCTCTCAACGCTTCGGTACTCTTCGCCTGCGGCGCTCTTTCCACGCAAACACCTCGCGACGCAACATGACCATCGTCAAGCATATTTCGATCGTCTGGAGTGGAGCACAGCGGCGGCACTCACTCGCGGATTTGCTAAGCCTACCCGCTTCGGCCCGAACCCGTCACCGGCGAAGAACCGGACGTACTGCCGCCCGACCTCCGTCCTTCAACCTCATGTGTGCTTGATTCTGCTCTGTGCTGGCGATGTACCGCTCAACCCGGGACCGTGTCCTACTTGTCCTCGCTGCTGCAGGCCGCTCTACGACAGCGTGGCGGCGTTACAATGCGACGGGTGCAACATCTGGGTCCACAGGAAATGTGAGCAGCTCTCACTGCCTACCTATCGGCGTCTGTCGAACTGCACAGAACCATGGCACTGCGGCGTGTGCCAGCTGCCATCGTTCGACGACAGCCTTTTCGAAGCACCGAAGCAGCCTGCACTAACGACGATCGCATCACCTACCACAGCCGGGGACAGACCAACGGCTCCCGGTACCACGGAAACAAGGGAAACAACCTCCTTCTGGTTCTCCAACCTCAGGTCCGTGAAGAACAAAATGCTGAAGTTCCGGGTGCTCACTGAGTCCCGCCCCAACACCATATTCGCCTTGTGTGAGACTTGGTTGGACAACTCCATTTACGACAGCCAGCTCGTCGACTTGACACGGTTTAAAGTCTACAGGAAAGATCGTAACAGATCTGGTGGTGGAGTTCTCGTCGCCATACCGTCGTCAATCACATGCACTAGAAGACACGACCTAGACCGGAACGACCTCGAGGCCATTTTTGTGGACCTTCATTCAAAACAGGGCCTTCTACATTTCTGTGTTGCGTACTGTCCCCCCCCCCCCCCCCACCAAGAAAACAGAAAGCTACGATTTGTTACAGTCGTCGCTGTCCTCCGTTACCCTCTCAAAGAAGAAGTACTCCAACGTGCTGGTTGTCGGAGACTTCAATGCGCACATTAATTGGTCAGACTTAAGCTCTCCCAAGCCCACAGGACCATCTGACACTGTCCTCCTCGACCACATAGAAACACTCGGACTTACCCAAGTATGCAGCGAGCCAACTTACGTCACCACCAATAGCCAAGTTTCTTTCCTCGACCTCATGTTCGTCTCTAACCCCACACTCGTCTCAAATTGTTTCACAGAACCCAGCCTCACAGGCTCTGACCACAAAGCATTGACTGCGACCACATACCATCATTTGCCTAAATCCGGACCTCATGCCAGACGCCTCCTTAACTTTGCAAGATTGGACACCAACCACATGAATTTACTTATACACCTCGCCCCTTGGGGCATAGTGTTCCAAGACAACCATGAAGACCCATATGACATATGGCTCGACTTTATGCACGCCATCGAAGCTGAATGCGTCCCCTCCAGAAAAAGTCGAAACAAAACGCCTTGGATAACAAAGGAGATACTGCTCCAAGCCCGACGGAAGCGTCAGCTGTTCGCACAAGCAAAGCGAAACAGCTGTCCCTTTACACTTGAGGCAGCCCGCACCCTCCAGAGAAACCTGAAAAAACAGATACGGAAGTCTCACCAAGATTATGCTTTGGACATGGCACAACGGGCTGTAAGGGATCCAAAGATATTTTGGGCCTATGTAAGGCGTAACAAACAGAACACGTTTGCTCTAAACATATGCCAGGACGGCAAGGCCCTGAGCGACTTGGAGACTGCGGAACTTTTTAGCAGGCACTTCGCCGCAGCATGGACACCACCCTGCAGCCTCTCATCACAACCAGAAACTTGCCCATCATCATCGCAGTCGGCCCCCTCGCCCCGCTTAGCCAGTATCCTTATCAACGAGGATGATGTCAAGGAGGCTCTCACCCGACTGAGTCCTTCACAGTCACCCGGTCCAGACGGCATCCACCCTGCGCTCCTTAAAGCATCTGGTCAACAACTAGCCCCATTACTGGCCCGACTGTTCCAGCAGCTCTTGGACACTGGGTGCGTCCCCGCCCCATGGAAGCAGGCTTGTGTCACTCCCATCTACAAAGGGAATGGATCCCCAGCAGACAAGCCAGAATCCTACAGACCAATCTCAACAACATCAGTCGTCTGCCGTACCATGGAGCGAGTGTTAAACTCTGCCCTACACAGATACTTAAACGCCCACGCTCTTCTGTCTTTGGCTTTCTGGCTTTCGCCCTGGTCGAAGCTGTGAAACTGCCCTGCTCACTGCTGTTCACCAGATCAGTGACAGCCTGGACAACTCCACGCCATGCGAACTGGTACAGCTCGACTTTACCAAAGCGTTTGATAAAGTAGACCACAAGCTCCTGATAACCAAACTGGAAAACACCGGTATCGAGGGTCCCCTCCTTCGCTGGCTATCTAACTTCATCCTGCAGAGACAACAAAGTGTGACGTTCCACGGGTCAAGGTCCCAATCTCGAACCGTTCAATCTGGAATCCCCCAAGGCACAGTACTTGGTCCAACCCCCTTTTCAATCTTTATCAACGATATCGTCCAGGTTATAGACTCCGCCACCATCATGTATGCTGATGATCTCACCCTCCTTCAACCGATTCAATCCCAGGAAGACTATAATCAACTGCAACAAGACCTTGATCACATCCAAGCCTGGACGATCAGAAACAAATTACCCGAGTGCATCAAAATCTGCTACAATTCACTTCACCACAGAAAGGAAAGCACAGAATCCACCAGTAACTTAACTGTTAATGGAACTCCATTGGAACAAAAGGAGAACATAACCCTGCTGGGTGTCACCCTTGACAGCAAATTGAGCTTTACTGCACACGTCCACTCCGTCGCCTCACGTGCACGGCGGATGCTGGGATTCGTGCAAACTATCAGTAAGGGTCTGGGGCCTGCTGTGCTGGCGCAGCTGTACACTGCGCTGGTCCTGCCCCTATTAGAGTATTGCTCGCCTATCTGGTCGCCACAAGGAGCCTCAGCTCAGGCGACACTAGAGACCACCCAGCGGCGAGCAGCTTACGGCGTCTACTGCCGAACCTCTCCAAGTCCTCGCTTTTTGCCACGGGACATCTCGACAACCCAGCTCTTGAGAGCAGCCAAGTGGAGCACTGTCTCACCGGCGAGATGTAGCCACCCTACGGTTGCTGGCTCAGGTGATTGGTCCTGGGATCCCGCAGGACGACTACCTTCGCTCTGTGCCCCGTCGCAACGAACGAACCGGGCGCATAGACCCTCTCTTCGCGCGGACCCAACGGCACGACAACTCATGTCTCCTCCCGGCTGTGAGACTTTGGAGGTCCCTGTCTGACGCCATCACCAGCTTGCCCATCACAGACAGAGACGAGGTGACACAGCTCTGCAAGGCAGCAGCCAAACACCTCTAAACACCCACGAATGTCTTGCATACCTCATCATACGTCACCTAACTCACTTTTCACCCTCTTCACCATCCCATCATCATCGTCCCACACTTCTCAAGCCAAGAAGCCTCGCATCGCCATCATCGTCTAGCTGGCCACATAGGCACATATGTGTACGGGCGGAAACGCCTTCTATGCGACCTGTACTTAAAGGTACAAATAAATATCTATCTATCTATCTAATTGATCGTTTTTCCTAAATGTATTCTTCCAGATTACCTCTAGATTTAGGCCGTGTCTATCTCCTGGCAGCCTGGAGAATCATTGTGCAGAATGTTTCGGCATTGGTGCGATTGCGCTACAAGCAGAAAGTTTCGACATCCCGCCGACAAAGTTTTGACGTGCCGCCAAAAAACAACAGCAGCACAGACTCTTAATTACGCGTTCCAAAATTTGACGAGCGGCTTTACGAGTCGCTTGTAGAAAGATTGTTACGATTTTCCGAAATACTGGTAAACAATGCTAGGTCATCCGTGGGCTTATCCCTCTCCGCCCGCTTGTACTTTCTCTAACTTGACGGACACTCTGTCTCGCGGTTCATGCTGACGAAACGATCGTCGGGATACCGTGTAATTCCTACAGCCGAGGGCGGCACAGTTTACGATTCCTCCCGCTGTGGAGGGTCGAAGAGTCAACTACCAACACGGAAGATACCGTTTTTTTTTTTATTTTTTTTTATTTTATTTTTGCAGATTTGTTTTAAAAGAAGCCGTGAACGCTACACTTATGCGGTTTGTGCGAGTGATACGCCCAGGGGGACGTTATGTAGTTTGCTAATCTTTACGATAAGTCGGCTAATTAAATAAAATTCATTAATTAACTTTTAATTAGTGAAAATAGACATATGGTTTCAATTAGAAACTTGCTGAGCGTCGTCCAAAACCCCTAAACCAGTAATTTTTAGAAAGACTGAGCGCGTGTGAAGCGCAGTAGTGCGCTGAAGCTACCACTCGTGGACCGGGTACAAGGCTGGGGCTAGATAAGAGAGAAAAATTGCGCGCGCGCCTTACCGAAACCGCTAGCCTTGTACCTGCTCCACGAGTGGTGGCTTTAGTGGCTTCTCACGCGCTGAAAGACTTTTTGAAAATGACTGATTTAGGAATTTTGGACGACGCCCCACTAGCTGCTAATTTGAACCGTATGTCTAGTTTCACTAATTGAAAAATTCATTAGTGAATTTTAATTAATTAGCCGAGTAATCGCAAAGCTTAGCGCCCACGTAATGTCCCCCTGGGCGTTACGTGGGCTCTTGCAGAAACCGCATAAGTGTGGCTTTCATGACTTAAGAACAAATCTGCAAGAATAAAAAAAAAACAGCCTGATATGGGAGGCAGATATGCCCCTATTCGGCAGACCCAGATGTGGATATATAAAAAATTGGGCAGATCTGGTTATATAAGGCTTATTAAACTGATGTGCTTGATATGGCCAGATCTGCCCAATTTTTTATATACCCATATTTGTTTTTGTCTTTTTATATAAGTCCAGATCTGCCATTTTTGTAAGGGGCAGCACTACACTGGTTCAGTGAGGTGAGGAGTATTATTTGCTTTAAAAAAATGGCTGCTCCCGAGCTATGATCGCGACCAGTTTCGCCGCGTCCGCTGAGCAGAAGGGCCGGAGTACCCTCGCTAGGCCGCTTCTAGTTTCCGCCACAACAGGGCCAGCAACAATCACGAGACGCGAATGTGATTCGAATGTTATAAGCGACTTCCTTATAATTAAAACGAGAAAATGGAACAGTTGTGCACGTTCCTTCGGAACAGGAACGAAATCTCGTTCTTCGTGCCTTCTTATTTTTAGAACGCGTTCCCGTTACCTTCCTAGGATCGGAACGCGTTGCATTAACGTCAATTTTGCGTATTTTAATGAAACAATGTGCTGGATAATCGGTGAATAAAAGAAATCAAGCCAGCTGAAAGACCCACATCGAAATATGTGTGGTGTCGTCACGATCACATTTGTGTTCGCAGCAAACACGTTCCAAGATTTGTTTGTTTTTTACCATTTCTAAGACACTTCCCCATCTCTCAGTAAAGTCGGAGATTGAAATAGCCGATAAGAAAAAGATATCTTAAATGCCTTCTAAATTTGGCTGAAATTGCAGATGTATACAGCTTTTCAAAGAAACGCTCCTTTAGCCGCCGCCATGTTAATAATAATTCGTTTATTTCCATCTACATTGATGGTGGAGCTCGAGGGAACAAGCTGTGAAACACAGCTTGACAAGGCCCTACATAGGCACAACAGCAGAGGTACAGGAAAAAATGCTACTTTATGCGAAAGTACAAAACAGGTAGATAATATACGCACACCACACACAAATAAAAAAAAAATGACCGCATAGATCTCCACGTGGTGAATGATGTTGATTCAGACGAAGCTCTGGTGGTGCTGATGATACTGATTTTATTGTTCATAGGTAGTGCTGGTGGTGCTGATTTTTTTTTTATTGCTCATAGGTAGGCTTGAAGGTGAACATTTTAGCAGACGTCTGCCCGGTTGGGTTGAATGTTATAAGTAAATAAAGGGCAAACGCCAACCAATCCCTAAAAGATCTTAGGGTCCCAACGTTTCGGTGCCGGCTCGGCACCTTCTTCAGGGGGGCTATTTAAAAAAGAAGCAGCTTCTTTCTTTTCTTCTGCGGTGAATGTAGGGCAGTATCTTCGTTTTTTATGGTGGTTAGTTTTCAAACCAGGTGTGGTACCTTCGTTTTCTTCAAAGTTGGTTATTTACAAAGGAGGATCAGCACCTTCGTTTTTCTCTATGGTAGGGGCCTGCTTCTTTGGTGTCTCCTCTAAGTGTTGTAGTCTTCTGACGTATGCTGAGGGCAAGGTGTGGTCTGTATGCGCCATGACTCAATAAAGAGCCGTTGCCGCCAGTTGGTTTCTACATCCATGATTCGGGTATTTTCAAAGTCGATGTGGTGGTCATTGTCCTCGCAGTGTTCCGCGACAGCGCTACGCTCTCGATCAAATTAGCGTACGTCATTCTTATGTTGGCGGACTCTTTCCTTGGGGTTTTTGGTTTCGCTGACGTATGAAGCGGAACACTCAGCACAGGGAATTCGGTACACAATGCCTTGTGCTTTTTCTCTCGCTGGACGGTCTTTCGGACAAGGCATTAGGCGCCCAAGTGTCGAAACAGGTTTGTAAGCCACCTGAATACCTCCTTTGGCCAGCGTACGGGCCAGAGTTTCGCTAGTTCCCTTTATACAAGGTACACAGACGCGGATGTTAGAGCGGGACTGCGTACTATTCTGTGGGTGCTCAAGACTGCGACCAAGACGACGGGCAACACAGCCGATGAAGCTGTTGGTGTAGCCATTCTTTTTGAGGTCGGCGATGACAGCCGGTTCTTCACTTTCTTTATTTTTCTTTGAGGAGCAGATGTTCCGAGCTCTGGACAACAGTGTCGCAACCACCGACGCCTTGTGACTCGAAGGGTGGTATGAGTCAAACCGAAGGTAACGTCCAGTGTGGGTCGGCTTCCTGTATACAGTGAACTCCATGTCTTCACCTACTCGCTTGACAAGCACGTCCAGAAACGGCAAGGTGCCGTTTTTTTCAAGCTCTAACGTAAACTGGATGGCCGGCTCGATGGGGATTAAGTGTGCTAGAAAGTTGACCACCTCTGATGTTTTGAGGATACAAAAGCAATCATCGACGTAGCCTAGGAACACTTTGGAGCTAGCCGGAAATGAGTGCAGTGCCCGTTGTTTGATTGCTTCCATCGTCAGGTTTGCCGTAGTAACCGAAATAGAAGCTCCCATTGCGGTTCCGCTGGTCTGGCTGAAGAACTCTCCTTGGAAGCTGAACTAGGTGCTGTGAAGGCACAATTCTAGGAGGCAGCATATTTCATCCACGCTAAGGCAGGTTCTTTCGTTCAGGTCTTTCTCCTTTTCGAGAGCGTTTCTGGCTGTGGCTACAGCCAGAAGCACTGGAACGCTTGTGAACAGTGAAATTACATCGAATGACACTAGACTGTCCTCGGTGGTGACCTTGAGTTCTGAAACGAGCTCCACGAAATGACCGGCGTTTCGTGCGTTAGTTGGCGTTCTTCCGACGAGAGGGGAAAGGGTGCGATTGAGGTAGTTGGATAGCGCCCGAAGCGGTGACGTTGTAAAATCCACGATAGGCCGGAAGGGAACATTTGGCTTATGGATCTTAGGGAGTCCATAGAATCCAGGAGCAGAGCCATTTCGGCATATGAGCCGTAGGTAAAGGTTCTTTGAATCTGGATGTTTTTTGAAAATTCCCGCCAGAAGTTTGTTCAGATTTGTCTGAACTTGTGTGGTGGGGTCCTTTTTGAGTTTCTGATAAGCGGAGCTGTCCAGAAGATCCTTCACCTTTCGTTCGCAGTATTCCCAATCTAGGACGACCGTCGAGTTACCCTTGTCCGCCGGTAAAAGCACAATCTTTGTGTCATCTCTTAGCTGTCGAAGTGCTGTCGACTCTTCTCTTGATATGTTGTAATGTTGACGCAAAGGCATTTTCGACAGAATGCTGACCGTTTTCTGTCGGACCCATTCCTGGGCGCTTGGGTTCAATTGCGTGATGCCGTCTTCTATTGTGGCGACAATCTTTGGTATGGGCGGCTTTGTCGTGGTCACGTTAAAGCCGTGGCCTTTTGCCAAAACAGCAGTCTCGACCGAAGAGAGTTCCCTTGAGGAGAGGTTTGTGACGAACCTAGTAGTGTCGGAGCGGTACCTTGCTTCGCGTTTCTTTTCCAGCTTCAAGAGCTTCTCCTTCTGAGAATCCCGTCTTTTTTGTGCAGAAGTAGAAGCGATGTTTTCGGTGAAAGACTGAAGGGATGGAAAGATATCTGGGATGTGGTGTTCAAGCTGCCGACGAATGAAGAACAAGTCTCGCTCTTCCTTCTTGAGTGTTGCTTGACACTCGTGAATACGCGCTTTAACCAGACGGTGCTCTGCCTGGTCGAGTATCTTATGTCCTTCAGGTGTATGGACGAGGCGCTTGAGAAGAAGGCTCTGAGAAACTATGTGCGCATCTCGACAGGCTTTCGTAAAATCGAGGTGAGTCCTGAACGTAGAGATACTGCAGGCAACGTTTACATACCGCTTCGCTAGCTGTGCTGCTTTCTCTCCGAAGTCAAGGCGTATAGACTTGAAGGTGAACATTTCGGCAGACGTCTGCCTGGTTGGGTTAAATGTTATAAATAAATAAAGGGCAAACGCCAACCAATCCCTTAAAGATCGTAGGGTCTTTTAGGCCGAGTTCCGGGTTGCGTTTCGACTTCATTATTACTGCTTTATGGTCGGTGAAATGCAGAGCCAGTGGTTTTAGCGGATCAGCTTGGATCCGCTAGAAGCCGTGGGAACACATCTCCACCGCTTAAGTCAACGGTCCATGTCAGAAAGAGAATGTGTGGTATGGAACGTGGTTATATACGCATTTGAGCAGTTGACCGCAGCGCCCTCTCGTCTATAAACGTTGAGCCAATGCATGCAAAGTTAAACGCGATTATATACGCATTTGACCGCAGCGCCCTCTCCTGTACAGACGTTGAGCGGCTACATGCAACGCTTCATCCACGACATCCCCAGCTCTTGAGTTACTACCACATCTCAGAGCCCCCTACTCGTCCTGCAGTCGTGGCCGAGTGGTTAAGGCGATGGGCTAGAAATCCATTGGGTATCCCCGCACAGGTTCTAATCCTGTGCGGAGCTCGTAGTCATCCGATCAATCTATCCCGCGACCGCGCGAGGTGGAGTGGTTAAGGATTTACTAGAGAAGTTTCAACTGCCCCTCTTCCCTATTTCATACGATTTATGGTCCATAGCTCTCACTGTTACGTCCAGAAACATACCCTCTTTTTTCTCTAAATCCCAAATCCCATGGCCCCAACTGGATACCAAACGATATCGCTTTTGTCGTGACACGAATGGTTCGATTACTTGTTTCCCTGAACCAACCTTGACGAGACAAGCCGTAAGACCTCATTTCCACAACGGTCCGAGGCTTGAAAGATAATTATGGAGTCATTTTCCCAGGACCATTAATCCTGCGCTGCTCAAAATGTAAAAAAAAAAAAAATACTTTTTTTTTTGTTTGGGGGGGGGGGGGGGGGGGGTGGCATGGGCACATAACAAATCGGAGTTTATCGGATAAATCCGAATTGACAAAAATTTTACCGGCGGGTGTTTTTCGGAGTTTTTTGGATTTATCCGAAATCACGGAGCCCCAGAACTTATATTCGGTTTTACGTGCACTTCGTCTTGGGCCCTCACTTTGCAGCTCTGTGCTTTATCAGTCATGCACTCTAGCGTTTTATTGGGCTGTCGTATATCATCGCGAGACTGCTGTATATACTGCGCAACTTTACATTTTCGGCATCTACTTTCGCTAGTGTTGCGATCATCGTATTTCAACAAAAAACTTAACTGTTTAACATGGTTTTCTTATGACGACGTCATCGCACTGTATGCTGGTGGTTATTCTGATTTGTTGTTGCTGAAGAATCAAATCCGGCAATGCTACATGCACGCCGCAGAAGGTCTCGCTCAGTGCGAGCCATGTATTTGAAAGATGCAAACTATTCTCGCTTGGTGCAGCAACGTCAGGAACGGTGCGAGCTTCGGGCACCACGAAAACGTATTTTCTGACAAAAGTGTTTTTTGCTAACAAAGCAGTTTCTGGCGCCACGCTTTCTGGTGTGTGCCAAAGATGCGGGCCAGAGAAACCTTCGCAACACAGTGCTTTTTAAGACTGCCTCCCCCCTCCTTTCTTTGTTTCGTTGCTCCTCGAGATAATACTTTTTTTTATTAATGGGGGACTCCCTCGTCGGATTCGGGGTGTTAATTGTACAATTATATTTATGTCACTTGTTAACAGTAATCCTCCATTGCTTTTATTTCGCACCCAAAAACTGTGATGAAGTTAAAGCAAAATACGAAAGTGGTCCAAGATTGGGGAAGAACTTGAGAACGAGACTCCTGTTATGTTTGGAGCGGCTGCCAACATCCGGCTGGCACTCTGAGGCCACTAAATTCTGAGACCACTAGGCCACTCCTGTGCAAACTTGTGGTTCTATGTAACGTAGGATTAATAAGTCACATGTAGTCCTTTTAATGCTTCTATTCTCGGGGACAACTTTCTGAGGCAGTTCAGCAATAACAAAGCCAGGTTTTGTGCGTCAATGTAAATGTAAACTTAGTCATTGAACAAGGTACGTGCTTTCACTAAATACCGCTAAGAACAAATCGCTGACGTTGATAACTTTTGAAAACAGTCATCAGTTTCCCTCTCCACGCAAGGGTAGACGTAGAAAAAATGAAGGAAAAGAAACAGCTTTCGCTGCCTCAAATCGCAATTAGAACAAGTAACCACGTGATCAGACGCTAATTAAAAAAATGAAAGCTGCTTACAACTCCCTGTAACGCCGAATTAGAGCGCAGCTCTTGAGGAGGAGGAGGGAAGGGCACTGGGGGGGGGGTTAAACTAACCAGGAGGGGTCACGTGACCTTGGGGGGTCACGTGACCTTGGGGGGTCACGTGACCCCCAATGCCGATGATGTCATCACTGACGTAACTGATGACGTCATCAGTGACGATGACGATGCGGGTACCGATGACGTCATTAGTGACGTCACTGATGACTTCACCAGTGATGATGACGATGACGATGCGA
Source organism: Ixodes scapularis (assembly GCF_016920785.2). NCBI lineage: Eukaryota > Metazoa > Arthropoda > Arachnida > Ixodida > Ixodidae > Ixodes > Ixodes scapularis. Next base: position 129,614,943 of record NW_024609868.1, on the reverse strand, counting down.
TGTCGGTGACGTCATCAGTGACGTCACTGATGACGTCATCAGTGATGATGACGATGACGATGCGGATGTCGGTAACGTCATCAGTGATGATGACGATGCGGATGCCGGTGACGTCATCAGTGATGATGACGATGACGATGCGGATGCCGGTGACGTCATCAGTGACGATGACGATGTGGATGCCGGTGACGACATCAGTGACGTCACTGATGACGTCATCAGTGATGATGACGATGACGATGCGGATGTCGGTAACGTCATCAGTGATGATGACGATGACGATGCGGATGCCGGTGACGTCATCAGTGATGATGACGATGACGATGTGGATGCCGGTGACGTCATCAGTGATGATGACGATGTGGATGCCGGTGACGTCATCAGTGATGATGACGATGACGATGTGGATGCCGGTGACGTCATCAGTGACGATGACGTCATGGGGGTCACGCAACATCGGCGGGGGTCACGTGACCTCAGGGGAGTCACGTGACCGGGGGGTCACGTGACCTCGGGGGGGTCACGTGCCCCCCACGAGGTCACGTGACCCCGGTGGGGGGCTCGCGCGGTGCATTATGGGACATTTCCCATGATGCACCGGGGTCACGTGACCTCGGGGGGGTCACGTGCCCCCCCACGAGGTCACGTGACCCCGGTGGGGGGCTCGCGCGGTGCATTATGGGACATTTCCCATGATGCACCGCGCGGTTACGCCGACGCCGACGGCGACGGCGACGGCGACGCCGACGCCGCTCAAGCTGGAAACGGGCCCCTAAGAGCTGCGCTCTAATATAGGCCGTATACTTTCCGCTTTTAACCAAAAATACCGATAAACACCTGCCGGTGTCGAAAATTACAAATCTGTCAAAACCGAAAAATACCCGTTTTTAAACATTTTTGTAAAGCGGCAATGTTTTTTGTGTTTTTTTTTAACCGAGCGAGTTTTATGTCAACGTTGGTCAAACGTTCTTTTTTTTTTTTTACGGTCGTTTTCGGGATGATTGTCAGCCTATGTTTCCATAAGTCTCTCAGTAATCGAAGCTTTTTGTTTTTTTCTATCTGTGCTGGTTTCTTTGACCTTTAGTTTATGTCCCCAAAAGTTTGGCCTCATTGTGCCTTTTTGGAGATTGCCCCATTGAAAACTGGCCTCCTTCTTTGTGGACCCTAGTTGGGTGGTTTGAAGTGTCTTTTTTATATTTTGTAGGTCAAAGCGTGCCTCAACTTCAGCTGAAGCGAAGTATATATCAAAATAACGAAGTATGAGGAACATTTTGTATCAGATGCAAATAACAGTTGAACCATTTCTTGTCTTGGTTGTTCGTTTCTATTCGCGCTTTTTCCGTAGATGAACGCCGTTTAAAGCATCTGCACGAGACAATTCACAGAAATGCACCGGTGTTTTGGAAAGAATACACCGAAAAACATCCGCCTATTTTTTACATAAATAAACACCGGAAACTACACGGCGAAGATACCCCAGCTTTTTCGTAAAGGCGGGAATAATCTGCGTCGTGCACTGAAGCCAGCACACCAGACAGACAGGTCCAACAACTAATATACCAACACAAACCGCCGTTAAAAAGAAAAAGGAAAAGAAAAACAGTGGCATTTATAGACAGTTAAAGTCGCGAATAGCGGAAGTCTCTCAAAATTTGGCATCTGGTCGAAATTGCTAGCGCTACATTTTGGTGCAAACGAAGCTTTCGGGGAACAAGCGCCGGTAGATTGAATTTTACTACGATCAATTGTACAAAAACATTGTCGAAGCTTTTCTCTTTTTTTTTTTTTTAGGTGTCACGCCGCTTACCAGATTTTACAGAAATGTTGTACTTGATGTTGGAGAACTTCCGGGGTGTCCGATCTGTTGGCCTGTCGGGGAATGTCGGGGAAGTGACCTCCAAACCGGGGGAAAAAGCGCGTGTCGCCGACGACGAACCAATCGAACTTCGTTTGAGGCAGTCTTCCTTTTCCACTGAAAGCAACGAAATGAAACCTTCGTGAATCGTGTTCGTATACGGAGTAATATCTTAATGAGTGCACTGTCCATTGGATCTGTCAAAATACAAACATCATTACCAATTTACGGCGAAAACTGGTGACCCCGGTAGCCGTTTCATTCCTTGACGTAAACTATAACCTTCTAATGCAGTGTAAGGTTGAAACCTAGGATAATTGATGCGATCATAGTAATAAAACAAAAGAATGGCCGTCCTTTTGGCCTTTTCTGTTCTAAATCCGCAGCATTTATAAGGCATCTTCGCGCTTCTCCTTTTTCGGCAGCAGCCAGGAGTCCACTGAGCGGCGTGACATCGTTGTGAGGGTATCTTGTGAGTACACAAGGTGTTTCAGCTAACTCGTGCAAAGACCCAGGAATCCTCGATTTATGCACGTCTACTGTTAAAAAAAAAAAAAACAGTCCAGCCAGCGCTCGCGCGTGCATCAAACGCGAACGCAGTAATGAACACGACAACGTACGCTTTTAAGGAAAGGTGTATACGAATAAAGTCGATATTGTAGCGTGCCAAACCACAATAAAAAAAAATTAAAAAAAAGCCACGCGCATAGTTGAGTGCGAATAAAATGCCTTCATACACAGGAGCGCTTTTGCTTGAGTGGTGACATCTCAGCCACTTCATCGCCCAATCGTTGTTTTATGCATTTTGAAGTGCGCGCCATCCGGTGTCACTCAGCTCGGGCGCGTAGCTTTGGCTAATGCATAGACGCCATTTTACATCCCAAGTCACGCACCGAGCAACGTTACTAGGCACCGAGTGCGCCAGAGCGTCACGCGCTGGCAGATTCAGGGCAACAATGAATGTCTTCACCTTCAGACGTACAGACATGTAGGCACCCTAACCGCTCATTCACACTGGAAGCGGATCCGCGTTCGCAAAGCGGTTGCGAACGCGGACCCGCTTCCAGTGTGAATCAGCGGTAAGTGCGAAGAGCCAATATGAAGAGCGCGCGCCTCCCACGCCGAATCCCGGAGTTCGCTTTAGTTTTCATTTTCGTTCCTGCTCTGGAAGGTTCCATATCATTTGTGTTACTTGTTGCGTGATTTAGATGAGAACATGCTGAAACCCGAACCTGTTATGAAAGCAGCCGCGGCGCGCTCCGTCAAGTTCCAGCGTTCGATCTTGCTGCGACGCCGGCATCGACAGCCGCGACGCCCAGATAATCTTTCATTTTGGCACCAGTTCGCCCCATTAAATCTTTAGTTCATTGAGTTTTCTCCTGCCTTATCGTCTGTCATTCGTGACAATATGCATGACGTCTTCATGTGCCATTTCTTAAAACATGTAATAAACATTGCAATTTTTTTTTTTTTTTTTTTTTTTTGATGTGAGGGTGAACCGTTTTGGGGGGGGGGGGGGGGATTTCTCTTTTTTTTATGAATTGTTTGAACGCGAACAGCGAGCGCCGACCCGCTGAACCCCAGACCCCGCTATCGGGTTTCGAGCAGTTAATAGAGACAAGATGTCTTCCCACTAATTAGCGCAGTGGTAGAATGTTGAGGAGCTCCCAATCATGGAGTCGTAGGTTCGATTCTCGTTGAGGCGTGTTTAGAATGTCGTTCCTTTTTCGCATTCTATCACTCCTTTCTAAACACTGCGCTCTGAAGTAGGATTTGTAACATTTTCCATTACGTTCCGTCGAACCAGCGCAGCATTGTTTCGAGTCCTATCGAGCGAGTCGAGATATTTTATACAATGTGCCGAACTGACTAATTACGGCAAAAGGCAAGTTACTTAGCTTATATAGCTTTATAAATATTAGCGTGTGCGCTGAACCTCGAATACGAAAGTTATAGCGAGTGTTGAGAAACATCCAAACCAAATCTTGGGTGCACCAAAGCACAGAACCCACTGTCAACTTGGAACTTTAGAAGCAGAGAAAACAAAAGTGTGAGGGGTGTTCCAGATTCACCAGCTCTTCCTGAAGCACAACACTGCCGTTCCTTCGAGCTCATCAATAGAACGACTCTTTAGCGTCGCCGGAGATGCATTCTCAAGGAAGCGGGGAAACATAACCGATGAAAACTTGCTACTGCTGCAACGACTACTGAAAAGAAAACAAAAAGCCGTGAAATATAAGAGCAGTTGTGTATTTGGTCGGCAAAGTAACGAGAAAACCAACTCGTTACTTTGGAGGTAAAGTACGAAGTTATTTCTGAGAATCGGTAACACATTTAGGTACTTTTTGAGCGAGTAACAAGTAATGGTATTTAGCTACTTTTTTGGGAGGTAACGCGTACATGTCTGCGTCACATTCAGCGTCACGCAACACAGTGACCTCACATGACACCGTGAAGCACGTGAGACTGACGTAACGTGACACCCATGACGTCATGTGACGGGCCCTGACGTCACGTCACGTGGGGTGCAACTATGATGTGATATGGATCACTTTAACGCGCGCTACAGCATTCTGTTATGTGACGTCGCATTGTTAGTGTCACATGGCGGCATTGTTTCACGTGATGTCATGGTGTAACGTGACTTGACAGGACGATATCACGGCATGATGTCTCCGAACGTCACGTGACCAGATGACGTGACGTCACTTGTTCACGTCACGGATCTTACTTGTATCTGCAGGAGGATACGACCTGGCGAATCGGCAACATAGCTAGAACGAAAGTTGCGTTTGATTCACCGAGGTGCTCGCAACGCTGGCTCAATATGCGCAGAGGCCCTGCATGCCCGTAGCAATACACACCGTCACCACCACATCTGCGCGAAAGAAGCACCTACACATTCAGGCATCCTGGCCATGTAGAGTACACACGCACGTCGAAAATCTGGGTTTTTAAGAAACGCGTCCATTTGGGGATGTGTCTTACTTTTCCGGAAACTGGGCAGCTGCTCCGGGCACGTCTCTCATATAAAGGAGGGCGCTGAAATCGATGCTTTTGCCTCTTGAAGTGTTAGACTCGATAGAACTGATGGAACAGTATGCGTGCTTACCGTGATGATGATAGCGAATAAGAAAAAGAAGTCTGTCCTGATTCGGGGAGCGAGGAGTTGAGGACAGTTCGTAAATACGCGTAAAAGCAAATCGTTTTGTGTATGTTTATACAGCCTAGAACTTGGTCTGCCTCAACGGGCGACGAGTCACCCAGCTTGAGATGAGCAATTTAGCCAGTGCGGTAAAAACACTAGCCTGGGGTCGGTAACGTGCACCCCGCAGTAGTGCTACACGACTAGAGCGTACGCCGGTACGATGCTCATGCACATCGAAACGGGCAGGGGTGGGTATTAGTAGATAGGCGCCTTTGCAGAAAAATGACAGCACCTCGTTTTTCTCTCAAACTGACTTCCACAATTTTTTTTTTTTTTTTTTGCGAGGTGCACGCGTTTTAAATGCGTCGCAGCGCAAACGCATAAATAGTAATTTATCAGTTGTTCCGTTGTTTTCACCCGATTCCGAGACTGCACGTAAAAAGATCGATTGCCAGATGTACTGGTTGTCGCTCCTGGCGCCTCGTCACTAGTTATACTCTGTTTCATATTTAGAGGGATTGTCCGGTCAAATGTTGTCTTTCAGAAAACAATTAATTTATGTAGATGGTTGAGCGTGTTGGTTTCTAATTCACGATAAGGAAAGAGGAACATTGAAGACAAACAGACAAGACAGGCTGTCTTGTCTGTTTGTCTTGAATGTCCCTCTTTCCTTATCGTGAATTAAATTATATTCTCATTGTTTTAGGGATATAATCCGCACAATATTCGAATTTTTATTCCTCCAACGCCCAAGTGATTCAATTTTAAACAGAGGCCAACTGCTCAGATTGCACCTGCAAAACACACAGCGGAAGCTCTGACGTAACATCAGGCACTGAAAAGAACCACCTCAGCTTTTGACTGCTGTCTCAGTAAAATAACTCCCTTCTAAGAAAGGCAAGATTTAGGATCTTCGACGATGATCTTTATAGGCACCATCAATCATGTTGATCCAAACCGGGTATAAACCAACGCCCGCGACTCTGACGTTACTATGTCTGATGTGACGTCACAACACGACCAGCCTTGCATACTTGCGAAATTTGGCGTGAAGTTTCGTATTGATGTTCAGAATTCATGCAAAGAATATTACGCCGTCTTTTAATAATGATATAATAATAATAATCTTTATTTTCCATTTTCAAGGGCGGAGACCGAGAAAAAAAGTCGCACGGGGCGTGATAGTTATCACGCTTGACATGATATTTATTAATAAAATAAATATCACATATGACTATATTTAAGCACTCTTTACGTGACCAGCGGAAAAACTTAGTAACTTCCGGATATCACTGGACAATCCCTTTAACATGCAATGCTGTCAGAGCTCCTGGCGCGAACCCGTGACTTCATTTATGGTTTCGTTTGCGCGAGTACGAGTGCAAATGATCAACGATACCAATGTTGGATGCGGTGTTCTTGGGGCGGTCTTCGTAAAAGATTGAAAAAAAAGTTTTACTGACCCGTCCAACAACTTGATACCTCCCCGGCGGAAAAATAGACATAGTCCCGACCTATCTATTGTACTGCGCGCTTCTGGTCAAGAGATTCAACGAGTCAAAAGGTCTAGTAATGGATCTCTTGACGCGTTGGACCTTCTGACTTGCCAGACACGAGTCAAGAGATGCAATGTGGGCGAAGAGTTCCAGCGTGCCAATAGATCTAACGAGTCAGAATCTGATGGATAGTCAAGAGGTCCAAACCAGTCAAAAGGTCCAGCCAGTCAGGAGGTCCAATAATGAATCTCGCGGGTCAAGAAATCCTTTTTTTTTTGTGATATTTTTTTTTTTTTTTTCAATTGTTGGTTCTGGTATTTTACAATATGCTTGGACAGAAACTCGTAGGGAGCTCATATGGATATCGGTATGATTTAATGTTAGTTGGGGCAAGTAAACCAGGTCGAGAAAAAGAAGGGGGAGGGGACAGGAAGGAGGGGGGGGGGGGGGGGTTTATGTCGGAAAAGGAAAACGGCAACTAACTTGTAATAAAAACAGTGTTTTTATTAACAGTGTCTTGCAGTGAAATATGCGAAGTGCACCGTTAGCGTTCGGGGCAAAAGTGTGTGCAGTTTCTTAGTATCTTTCAAAAACTTAACCGAAGTGTTTGCTGAAAGGCCGAACTGAAAACGAAAGGCGAGGAGAACGAAGACTGGAGAGGAGGAAGCGGACGGGACGCTGAACTGGGGAGGGAGAAACCTCTTCTCCTTTCTATCGTTCCATCTGCTTCCTCTTCTCCAACCTTCGTTTTCCTCGCCCTTTTCTCTCAGCCTGTTTCGTGATCTTTCTAATTTCTGTGACACACTTTGAACTTTTCGCACACTTGGTGGAACCCGTCATTCGTTCAGGACGACGTCGAAAGCTATCTCAATGAAGGCACGTTCTCACTTCAGTGACTGTACCTTTGTATGTTAAAGATTAGAAATAGTGATTTACATGCCGTCGACGTGATGCTGTGACACTCACTTTCTTCTGTCAAAAGTCGGCTCACCTTGAAACTGCAGCAGAAGTTGGCAATTTGTTGTCATGGTTAAACATCCCTGGTATTGGTTGATTCAAAGCTCGTTTATTTTAAGTCACGCACCGTCTTACGGCTTTCCCAGTAACGAATGATAACACCTATCTTTCCGAAGCACCACTGGCACATAGGAGGCTCTAAGGCGCCACTTGGCGGCCGGGAGCTGTGCCACAGCACGGCTACACAATCAAAGGTACGGGAGCGCGCGTTTGAGCGCTGATCGAAGCTGTGCATGCGTGTTCTCTTCCCTCGACGCTTTCGTTTCTTTTTTGTTTAATTTCGCCTTTACATGTTTCCAATATTCAGTACCGCTGACCTTCTCTTCTTTGTCCAACAGCGTTTGCCACCCTGCAGCGTTCCCTCCGAGATCGGTGCGGAGCGAAAGCGATCGTCTGAAATTCGTCGCTGTTTCCTCTCTTCCACGAGGTTCGATATTAAAAGAGCGGTATTTTTTTTTTCTATTCAACCCAGTGTGTATGCGTTTACTTTGTTCATTTTGTTGTTGCGGATATTCCTGCACGGAAAAAGCGCTGTGCTGCTTTTCTCGTGTTGTGCGCACATAGTTAGCTTGCGAAACGTCGTCTCTATACTCTAGCCACCCTCAAACTCTCCCGCCCTAAGCAGCTATCTGCTCATCCTAATGACAAGTCCGTCTCTGATGTTAAGGCCTACTGTTCTCTTTTCATAGCTTCTATATATTTCGTATGCATAAAAGTTCCAAAATGATTTTTGTTAGGTCTCAACACTTTTTTCTAAGAAGCACAGTCTTGTGCCCGTTGGTGAAAAAGAAAAACTCGAGCATAACTTTACCATGCTGCATATATTTACGTAGAAGTACGTATCAGTGGCGCGAAAAATGAAACGTAGTTATGTACGCAGTCATCTTTTTTTTTCTTTTTTGTGCAGTGCGCGGAGATGTGGATCACATTATGTCGCGAATGAACAGGCGAGGAAACAAAGAATAACTGGGGAAACTGCAACGTTTAATGGGGCGAACTTGTGCCCAAAAATAAAAAGAAACCAGAAGATAACAGCAGAGCGTCGCGGGCGTCGAAGCCGGCGTAACAGCAGAGTCGAACGCTGGGACAAGACTGACTGTAGCTCGCCACGCGAAGCCCCTTATGTACAGGCGTGGGCTTCTGGAATAATCGGCGCAGAAAGTTGGACGTGTAGAGTATTCGGACCTCGAACAAGTAACAGGATTATCGAATTTCCCAGAACACTAAATTGCAAGATAAAAATAAAAGATGCGTCACTCCCAAGAATCGAACCCTGGCTCTTCGCATGGGAGGCGAGCTCAATAACAGTTAGGCCTCAGCTGCGCTGCCTACTTGGCCAGCTGCGCGCGAGGCAATATCATTCAAAGTAGAGAATGAGGGACTAGATTTTGGATGTAATACATATGATCCATCAGCGTTCTTAATTTTCATACAAACATATGTTCTACGTGAACGTTTCATTTAAGGTGGTTGTCATTGTACGTATATTCCGAGGTATTTTCCATTTTTAATCCACGTTAGTCGTGGCCATTCATTTATTGCATGAGCAGTTGTGGCAATTCATTCCGTGCATTTTGATTGGCAATTCAGTTATTTCTTGTTTCTTCTCGGGTCTCTAAAGCATATTATTTGCGTTTTGAGCATATTTGCAATTGTATGGCTTCTACAGTAACATGAAAGGTTACAATTAAATATGCCTTCGGCTATCGTCATCACAGCCACTCTGCAATTCTTCTGGGCATATGAAATTGCAACGTCATCTAAAAACTAGAAGAGTTTACTTTTAATTTGGCCTGGGCTGGACCGAGTATACTGTACCTTCGGTACGCCTTGGCAGCAAGTTGAGGGAGCGCAGACAGCTCAGTTTTATCACATTTATTTTGCGATGGCTAGTGTGTAGCGCATAAGACGAATGCGTATTTCGTCTATTATACTTGAGGGATCTCAAGAATTTATTTTTCATTTGTCTAACGAAAGTAGCAACAATGTTTCATGGCCGTTCGATGCTCAAGATAATTTTAGTGTTGCCTTTTCCTACTGCGCGAAGGATATATCTGTATAGTTCGTTGCTGTCGTGGATTAAATGTCCAGCGAGGGGGTCCCTTTTTATTTAAGGGTTCACGCTCACTCGCCAATAGAATACGTTCATCCAGCATGATGCCACAAAGAAAACAAAGAATCAAAAAGGAAAATGTGCAAGAGGCCGGATACCAGCCTTGCGAAATACGACACAAACGAAGGGGCGCTGCTGTGGAAAAAAAAAAAAAAGAAAAGGCAAATCGTGAGGGCGATATCCAGCAGCGCGTTGTACGGTTTTTTTTTTTTTTTTTTTGCTGATTTTTTTTTATTTTTTTAATTTATGTTTAAGACGCTCGCCAGTGCGTTTCTTTCCGTTATTTCTCTTCTAGTGAACGCTAGTAGTATCACACAAACAGCCATTACTAAATCAAATGATTGATCACATCTTTAGGGGCAAGGTTACCAAACTCTGCCTAAAGTAAACTCTCCATGGATGTTTCGGGAATTTGAGGCCTATGTGACAAAGAAAGGGAAGGGACTCAGAAACTATGGAGTACTGGAATCGCGGTTTGAAGCAGGACCAAGAGATGATTAGATGGGAACCAGAACCGCACGCAGACGTGCATACCAATATATTAGTCCCTATAGACGAAGGACCAATTGACATTCTTGAATCGTAAGCACAAACTGTGCCTCCAAGGGGCCTCTCCCATTTCCCTTTCGAGTAAAAACACGGGCTGCTATCCTTTTGGCCAAAGTTCGCCTAAGGCCCGCCATCAGAGTGAAGACGAATGGCTTTCTAACCGGCCGTGTCGATAAGCTAAAAGCCGCTTGTAAAAGGACCGATTACATTCGACAGGCGGCGCGCACAAATGCTGAGCCCACCGTACAACGAGGGGCGTCTTCGTTCGGGTGAGCCGAAGATTATAGAGACACCGGGCGAGGAATGGAAGCACCGTCACGCCAGGCGACACGACTAAGCCCGACGCGTTTGGGAGAGGAAAGGGTGCACAAAAATCCGAGGGGTTTTCGTTTCTTCTTCCGGCGGTCTTTCGGCTGGTTTAGTGAATGGGCAGCGCCATTCGGCTTGGAGCTCTGCTGGCTGCCTGTTGTAAGGTGCGGCTGAAGAGTAGTGCACGACTAGACGAAAGACGAGGTGGTCGTTCAAAACGGATTAGGTTAGAGAAACTGCGCACCCTTTTAAACTTCACCGCCAGCTCACCTTGTCAAACAATGTATACGAGCACTGCTTTGACAACAGCTAGCTTGAAGCGTTTTACAACAAAGAGGAGGAATGGTAGCCCAGGGAAAACGGTGACATTACTTCGGTGAGTGTCTCCAAATAGGTGTCATTATGGCCCAACTTAAAAATGTCGGAAAAAGAACCTGATACGCGTCTTCGATTGGTCAGTAATATTTTGGAGAAGGAAAAGCCCGCGATGAGGTACCGAAAGAGGCGAATGCCGCGAATCCGACAAACGCCAACCGTTTTCCAGCAGACACCTGGTATCGGAAAACACCCATCGACACATTTTACGAAGACACACATACTAACTAGAAGTTCAGACATCCTCTTACCAGCAACGTTCAATGAAGGAAAATGGGAAAGAACAATAGCGTCTAAGCATATAACAGAATATGCCAGGTCTGCATCTCAGACTTGTATCACTCCTCGGTCCGACACGCGGCCTTCTGAAGTTTTCAAGGCGCTCTGTACCTGGCCTGCCAACATTTCATCAATGCACGGCTCAAGTTCAATATTGGTGAGCGTTTTGTTTCTTCTGCAAACCCCTAATCTTAGATGGCCAGTGGCCTTTCATACAGAGCCTATGCTGTACTGCTGTTTTATTTAAAATGTGGTGGACGCGAACACTGCGAGGTAACCAATTGAGGCAACAAGCGTGTTGGTTATTATCCTCACCTAACGTGAACCGACTCTTTGTACTGACTGTTTTGTATGTGCCTAAAATACTGTTGCTCGGTCAGTATCCAAATATATGTCTTCGACATCCTTGGACGAACTCCTAATGTGTGTATATGAAACGAGATTAAAACTAGGAGCAAATGGTTGCATGTCTTTTAAAATGTTTTTGAAATTATATCTGACGTCATTGCACGTGGCTGGAATCTAGTCGCGTTTTATGTTACGGATGTCTGTGTGTGAAAAAAAAGAAGATGTACACAAAAGCAACCATATGTTATAAAACTCAGCTTATGCAAAGTCTCCTATACAAACTGAAAGAGTTCCTTATGCGCGCATAATATTTTGCTTAAAATATCTACGAGTGATCCTCGTGCATGCGTACTCCGCACTGGTCATGCACAGATGCACCGGAGTTGCTGGTTGGCACAGATGGTAAGACGTTTAGCCAAACATAGCTAAATATATACCGGGTGTTTTTGTTTAGTCGAACCAAACGTACCACCTGAAAAGAAAAAAAAAATGAACAGTGGCATTAGGACGCTTTTAATTTTTGTCATTAGTTTACCGCACTTGGCGGTAAGTGGGAACGGGGTTGTTTGTGCAATTAGGGGACTAATTAACCGAGATATTTAATTAACAATCAACTTTTTAATGATTGACTTTAGGCGGCATATTGCATTTACGAAATTGAAGCCTGATCTTCCTACGCTCCAACCGCGCGCAGAAATAAGCAAAAAAAAAAAAAAAAGAATCGCTGCGGAGGTAGTACAAATAATGTCACCTCCGCAGGCTGTTTCAAATCGTAACTGAACGGGAAAAGAGTGACAGCATCGTCGTATGATTTGGCCGGTGGCGCATGTAGCGCGTTTTTCAGCGCTAATTTCAGCGTGCGGTTGGAGCGTATGAAAATTCGGTCTCAATTGCGTAAACGCAATATGCCCTCCAAAGTAAATAATTAAAAAGTTAATTAACTATATATTGTTAATTAGTGGCCTAATTCCACGAACGAATTTGTTAGCAGTGGCCGCCAAGACGAGTATTATTATTAATGCAGCTCTTCGTTTTCGTAGAAGTTGGCAAAGTTGGCCCAACTAAACAAAAACACCCGGTATATATATGTACCAATTTGCACATGCGCTGGTTTTTTTACAGTGATCCTTATTTTAATCATATATTAAAAAGTTAGAGTGGTGCCATACATCCTTGCACCATTGCATTAAATATTATGTGGAAATAGTAACTAGGTAATTCATCATAAAGGAAGGTTGCATACAAGTTCAAAGTTTTAAATTTCTTATATCCTTTCACAAAGGCTATTATAATTATGACCAAGCGGGATATTGTCAATTATTTTCATGGGAATTTCAAAGGCACAAATGGAAATCCCCAAATTATGCATATTGGGAATGGCTATATCATCATTATGCGGGAGTGAACTGTGAAATTATTCGGGAAAGGCGCACGCATGATATTAGGAAGTCCCGTTCAAGTTGAAGAGGTTCACATTTTACGTAACTTGAGCATAATTATTTAGAGACTATGGTTTCAATTGAAGTGCATGCTAAAACCCATAATGTGTACCTTGTCATACTGACGAGCACAACAGAGGAGCCCCAGAATAACAGATCATGCGTTGGGTTACATGATTGTACCTAAACTGTCTGTTTTTGTTATAATCAGATAATGCTCTAACTACCATGTTAAGCTTCTGGCTGTTGGTAGGTGCAGTCAATAAATAAATAAATCAGCCTCACAACGTTCGCCGAGGTTTACTTTGCTTGGGTACAGAGCGCCACATAGTTAATACGACCAAACGATCGCCAGTTTTGCCTATTTTTCTCTTAAAACTAAAATACTGTATCCAAAACTATACACTAAAATTATGCCCGTCTATAAAATGATGCTCTTTAGTTCTAGGCTTGCGAAGAAAAAAAAAAAGTGACGATGTCTTGTTCTCGGTTAACCGTGTTGTGCAGTATATGATTTATACATATTGATAAAGCAGCGAAAAAATATACAAAAGGAAGAGAGACACCGGATAGAACAGAGCGCTGACTCGCAACTAGATTTTAATCCAGTTGCGTCTCAGTACTCTGTTCCATCCGGTGTGTCGCATCCGTTTATATCCTTTTGCGCTGTTTTATCATTGTGTATAACAACTATAGACCGTTCCATTAGGGTCATAGCAGAGAGGGTAAAAGAGAAAAAAAATGCACTCCCCCTCTCACCCCGCATGACGTACGCTCCGCCGAGTGGGCTGTAGCTAGCGTCCGGCTGGCGTGCAAACTCTGTTTAAAATCGCGTCATTTTAGAACTTTCTAGCGCAGATGCGCAGATTTTGGTATGCCAGTTGTCGTGTAATATTATGCTAGATAAAAAGACTCACGGGGTCCAATTGCGCTGTTACCTGCGTGCAAATAAAAAAAAAATATTGGGAAAACTGTGTCAGATTGGCCGGTCTCTTTGGCGAAAAGTAAATCCGGTTGCTGTACCTTTTTTACTATACACTAGTTCGTACTAGTGTAGGCCTTTAGCGACCGTGAGTGGAAGTCTGAAATAATAAATAAAACGTGCTCTCCTGCGGCAATCCAAGCAGTAGTTGAGGGTAGTACTGCCGGCTCACTCAACTGATATTTAAGTAACGGAAAAAAGATATGCTAGTTGATCATTTAGCAAAATAGAACAACAGAGAGCTATAGGCTGATTTTGGAGTAGCCACAACTATTCTAAGAACGCGAACCACTTCACAACGGTAGCCACGAGCGAGAGTTCGATGTTCGGTAGAGCCCGCCGATACAGCCCAAAGATGGAGAACGGCAACCTCCCGGTTTGTCGTCTGCTAGCGGAGTCGTGCGCGTGCCCTCTCTCTCGTTTTGCCCCGCCGAACCCGCTGAACTTCCCGGATGTGTGGAGAGGGCGCTGCGGTCGCACAAAATGGTGCCGCCCAGAGAGCGCTAAATGGAATGGTCTATACCAACTAGCCCAACTTTCTGCATTATGGCAGTATATGTGTGTCTGTATTATGTTTTAAGATAGAGATGAAAATTCACACATGTTGTGTTCGGTAATATAATAACCTCGTGAGCACCATAACATAAAAATAGAGTGAAGGCAAGTAATTGCTAAGCCACGTCGCATTTGAAAACTAATTCATGCGCAATTCAAGTTCTGGTGCTTGCATTTATTTTTAATAAAACTGCGGTTTGTGCCTTTTCTATATATATATATATATCTATATATTTTTTATGTTGCGTTGACACTATATACTGTTGTGTTTCTATGGTTGCATTTTTCTTGTAACGTTCTACTCAGACACTGCACAAAAACTGATCGATTACCTACAGCGGAGTAGAGAACAGGCTTTGAAATACTTAAGGCTTTAGACAACACATGAAACAGCAGAAACGCGCAAGATTGCGGTATTTTTCTCCTGAAACCTGGAGCGGCAACGGGCTGCTCACACGTTCCTCTGCCGGCGTGTGTCTGACGTGACGATCGCAAAATCTTTAAGATGTAAATTTATGTGCTCCAAAATCTTGTGGATCAGATATCTGAGTACTCTAAAGTGTTCCAGATGTTGTGTTTAAGTTCTCTAAAATTTATATTCACGTGCCCCCGAAATTGTTCGGGATTACATCATGAGTTTAGCACCCCTGCCCTCAATGGTTAACCACTACACACCAATTGTTTCAATATTTGTGTAGGTCCTGGACATGCACAATGGACAGATATCTCATCAAAATACCGTGGTTGTCAGCTGAAGCACCCAGAACGCATACGCAAGACCTTGTTGCCGACATTTCTCCTGACAATGGCGAGACCTGCGCTCCGGCTGTGTACGTACACCCAGGGATGCGAGTCCCTCAACATCGCGATTGTGGACAACGTCCTGGAACCCCCTTCATCGATCGTGAATGTGACTTCAACTGGCAAGCCAGGCTCTTGTGGTCGCCGTGAACATACTCGACCGGCATCGATTAAAAGCAACATTGGACGAGGCTGGCTTTTTGAAGAGTTTATAATCCATCTACGGGTGCGGCTTTCGTACAAGGCACAGAGCGGTAAGGTGTATTGTGCCTCCTGCGTAACCGCTAGTAAGAAAAAGTTTCCGCTCCCCTGTATTTCGCAAAACAAAGATGCGTATACCGCTTTTGTTAAAAGTGGATTTCAGAACTGGAAAAAAGAATTCGAAAGGTTTAGAAGTCATGAAAATTCAGCACTTCATCGCGCGGCATCCATGGCACTGACAGCTACAACCACAGGACTAAATGTAGCCCCCGTGGTCTTAGAGTCTAAACTATAGCAAATGATGGATTTTAGAGTCTAAACTATAGCAAATTAAGGAAAGTCGTAAAGCTAGGGTTTTTTAGCCTCGTGTGCCAAAAGGGCATTTTGCCAGAGCGATTCTTGAATCACTTCGCTTTGCTTGTGAAGGGTGCCTTCCTGCTGCTCCAGGACAAGATTACAACTTCCGATGTAGCCGAGAACACGGACTGTCTGTACCGATTTGTTGCTGGCGTTCAATTTTTGTACTTGGAAAAGGAAATGACGTCGAATGTGCACCAACTGCTTTACCTCTTAAGGAGCGCGCTACTACAAGGGCCTTTGTAGGCGCATTCGTGCTTTTAGGCGAGCATGGGTAGACTGAAGAACTTCGTTACCTCAGCGAATGGTGTGCCTCATCAAGTGATGACGCGAGTAATGATGGGGCACAAGGTAAATGCATGCAAGACAGCTGCTAGTCCCCATGTGCGAAAGTT
The DNA here is from genome assembly GCF_016920785.2 of Ixodes scapularis. Classification (NCBI taxonomy): domain Eukaryota; kingdom Metazoa; phylum Arthropoda; class Arachnida; order Ixodida; family Ixodidae; genus Ixodes; species Ixodes scapularis. The sequence goes on along the minus strand of NW_024609868.1, from coordinate 129,598,724 downwards.
CTTGCAGTGCACCGCAACTAATCTGGAGCCAGTAGCCCTACTGGGAAAGCCGCGCGTAGTGCATGAACCACTTCTGGGCCTGGTAAAGAGTCACAACGGAAAGCAAACCCTTGGCACTGTTGTGGAGCACGAGAGAGTCCGGATTTCTGGACTGGTCTTCCACAGTGAACGGTATAAGAAGCCAGAGAGAACCGATTGCACAGCCATGAGGCTTGGAAACATCACTGCAAAAGTTCAAAACATTGTGTCCTTTGAGGATCCCAATGGGACCACGAAAGTTCGCGGTCGCAAAGTGTATGCGACTTCCCCGGAATTTGGTAGCAAGCATATCATCAAGGTGAACAGATGCTCGCCCCAGAAGTTGCTAGGGATAGATGACAGTGCAAGCTCATGCATCTCGATGAAATGTCCCACCGGCTTATTTGTGTGATCTAGTCAACCGCTTCAATTCCTCATAGACTGTTCTTTTCTTTTGTCCGTGTGCGGGCGTGTTTCCCACCAGAGTTTTAAGTCGTGCAAGAAAGTTAAGAGACCGCGTAATTATTTATATGATGAACTCGAAGTTTGTTCATTTCAGATTGTTTAGATCATTACATGCAAAAATAAGTTCTTTGTTTGTTCTTAGAATAGAGTTGATTTTGGCGAGAATAAAGTTGGCGGCAGTTAAAATATATTCACTCAAAATATGTTTCCTTATGTATCTGAAAACATGCGTTTTATGCGCACTGCACTTCACGACTGTGTAGCATACAGCGCATATATATGCTCGCGTATCTGCTGTGCTATTTTTTGCAGATTTCTTTATACGTTTTCTACAACCGATGCACGCGTTCGTGTTATCAAGTCGGGACGTGCGCCTCTTCTAAATGTTTGTATGGCTGTGCGCCGCGTGAAGCAGTAGAAGGCCAGCACGTCGTTCAAATACGACTGAATCTCCTTGATAAGCTTCTCAGAAGGAACAAAAAAAAAATAAGAAGCAAAAATAAAAAAGAAAGATCAAGAGGCGACAAGTGTTGAACTAATTCTGACTCGCGCAATCCGAACTAAACATTGGAATAACGATACTTGACGCGACCAAAACCAATACCGCCAAAAGAGAGCCGCGATCCACCGGCCAGCTCGGACGCTCGGAGTTGTCCAAAGGGAGGGGGCCCCTTCGGAGCGCTGAGGAACTACTCCCACCGAACAGCCATCCATTGCGCCCAGCTAATTACCTCAGCCGCGCGTCCTTCTGCCTACTATATCGCTGCTACACTAGTACAGTGTTCTGTGTATTCCCTACTCTTCTCCCGCCTGTAGTTCTGCCGTGATGTTGTCCATGGATGTGTTAATGCAAATTGTTCCCGTAGCTTTTTTGTCTCTGATATGCGATTGTGTGCAAGTTTTTATATGCTGTCGCTTTTGAGATCGAATGTTATGTTTAGTTGATTTTTCTGTGCAATATCGTCGGTGTAGGCTAGTGAAGTAGAGGTCTATTTACCAGCTCTGTCCCTTCTGGTTGAAAGGGTATATTGTCCAATCATTGATTTTAGGGTGACCACCCGTCCCGGGGCTGGCGGGTCTGTCCCGCATTGAGGGCTTATGTCCCGCGTCCCGCAAGAAATTTCTAAATCTTCAAAATTTCCCGCATTACCATACTGTCGTAAAATTCACTCTGTAACTCATGGTGCTGTCGAACAACGGGACGCGGGGAAGCGCGGAGGTCGCTGGTAGTCGGGTGAATCACAATGGTATGTCATTCTCTATCCAAGCAATTGCGGGAAGCGTCCGTCATTCTTGCAGGAGATCCGATGCGCATGCTCCGTTGTGCCTCTCCCCTTGGTGGCAAAATATATTAAGAAAAACTGGTCGCAAAAAGTTGAAATAAAAAAAAAATGTTGTATTATATTCGAATCACTGTGTCATTAAATTCAAATCACTGCGTCAATGTGAAAGCTAGGGTTGCTGGGGATTTTTTTTTTTTTTTGGTGAAGACTGCCACACAAGCAACAAGCCTACAACTCACAAACATCAAAGAAAAAATGTTAAAATATGTGTAGGATCATGTTGATAAATGTAAGCGTTGACAGGAAACAATAACCCCCAAAAATTTACTGTTTTTTTATTTCTATTTGTTGCATTGAGTTCTGCTACTATCGATTTTTATGTTTTCAACTTCAAAACCTGTAATAACACATTTGGCATAAAAATATATCACTGGGAGTGAAAATTATTTGAGCTTAATTGTTGCAATACAATTAGCAGGTGTGTAAACAACATAGGATATTAAGTGTGTTAACAGGGCCTCGGTTGGTGTGCGTGTTAATTAATAAATTCCCTCTAACCCCTCCTCCTCTAACTCCCTGTAACGCCGAATCGGAGCGCAGCTCTTGAGGAGGAGGAGGGAAGGGTACTGAGGCGAGGGTAGACCCCTCCTTCTCCTCCCCTCATTCTTGAATATGCTCCGGGGGGGGGGGGGGGGGGGGTCAGCTTACCTCGGGGGGAAGGAATCACGTGACCTCGGGGAGGGGGGTCACGTGACCTTGGGGGGGGTCACGTGACCTCGCGGTTACGGCGACGCCGACGCCGCTCAAGCCGGAAACGGGCGCCTGAGAGCTGCGCTCTAAAAGAAATATTCACAGGGTCTCTTATGTATCCTTAATGTTATCTCGATGGTCCAAGAAGTCACCGCTTTTACAGTAACGAATAAAACAAATACTTTATTTCGGTTAGATAATGGTAAAACAACGACAAAGAGTACATCGAAAGGTTTCCGACGCGAACGTCTTCCATAGGTGCCTGGAAGCTTTCACCGTTTCAAGCAACGCCGAGAGCGCGGGGTAGGTCGAGGCCCCACGGCAGCAGACGCTCAGCAACCAACCGTCCTCCTCTCCTGTTTGAGCACGTCCCTCCTTGCCAGTTTGTGCGGTTTAGGTAAAAACACCCTGGCTGCCCCCCCCCCCCCCCCCCCCCCCCGGGGGCGGAGTGGCCTGGGTTGCCGTCCCCCCCCCTCCATGGCCACGGGGTCGGAGCGCATTAACAAAGAAAAATTAAACTCACTGCTGTTTGGGATTTTAACACTAGTACGACTTGAAGGAGAAAGCCCAAGCGCCGATCCCGGTGATAGCGAACCTCCGAAGACAGCGTGCTCTCTGAAACGCACTTTTGGCGCCGTTATTCTCACGGAATGTCGCACGTCGCGAGAGTGTCCTCCTCTCCCGCCGAGTTTGCGCGCGCGCGCCTCCGCCGATTTTGGCACAAGTAACGCCATCCCGTGGTCGAATAGCGAACCGTGGGTTTCGGTACCTTTCCTGTCGTCAACGTGTTTTCGCTCAAGCACTGAACGATGAGACATATAAGGCTTAGGATCGGTGGCCGCGGGGTCTGGCACACACTAAAGTCAGCGCACACCACCTCGAGCACGTGGAGCGAAAGCTCGCGCTGCAGAGCCCAGGAATCCTAGGTTCAATCCCCACCTTTGCCCGTTTCGATTTGGATGAGCATCGTACCAGCGTGCGGTGGTGTATCACTACTGTATGATGCACGAGGGCAACTCCGCTTCTTTTCCAGTAGTTCAGAACTATACAGTTCTCTTTGTTATCATCTACAAAAACCCCATGGCAAATATTACGACGGAATTCCGCCTAGAAGTTTATTAAAATCGCTGTCAAAGTTTGACAAGCACGAATCCGCTGGTTTTGGTTGAGACGTGCGGGCCAGACAACACTGCCCGGCTGCATTTCCGCTTCCTCCAAATTCCTTCTCCCGGCACGTCCGCGACGTCATCAAACATGTACAGCTTCTTTTTTTTTTTTTTTTCAATTTTGTTTTCTTTCCCGGGGAGAGCACGGGTGGCGCCAGCGCCATGAAAGACGTGAGTGACGCGCTCGGCCGGCCCGGCGCTCGACTATTGATACTACTGATAAGCCGATCGCCTCGTTGAGCGCGGCTTGTGTTACATGTAAAAGGAGGAGAGGGAAGCTGCTTTTGTAAGAATTTTGAGTGACAGGTTAATCTTCTATAATCTTCTGGGAGGAGAATAGCGACGCCTGTGCTAATCCAGGAGGCACAAAGGAGGATCCTGATAAGAGGGGAGCTTCTTCTTCCCCTTGTATATCACGTGGGTGTACATGCTTAGTGATGCCGAATATACAATGTTGTCCGGCTTTGCCACCGTTTCGGTTTCGGTTTGTGATCATGGCTAGAGTAAAATTACACGAAAAATATTTTATTTTTCGTGAAACAAAGGATTGGGGATTGTTTTTGAGTGCTTCAAAAAGCAAAATCGGCCACTATCCCAAAATTTTTGAAATTTAGCGGAGTTGCCCTTTAAAGGAGCTGTGCAACAATTTCAGTGCTTTGCTTAAATAATTTAGGAGTTGGTGTCTCAACCCTTCTGAAGTAAAGAACAAAAAACCGCTTTTGCCTGCATGTCCTCGTTTTTATATTAAAAATGGACAAAGATTGAGGTTTTCTGTACCTCTCAACTCCTTCACCATCTTCCGAGTCACGTGCGCTGTGACGTCAATGGGGGACGCGAGGGGTTCCGGTGAAGTCTCTCTCTAAACCCATGAGTGAGCAGCGAGAACTCAATCGCTTGCGACCACGTGGCCACGTGCTTGCGCAACGCGATCCACATGGCGAAAGGAGGAAAGTCTCGTCCGGGTCCGCCCATCGCCGTCCGGCTCTGCCATCGTCTCCCTACGGCTTTTGGCGTAGGGTGACCACCCGTCCCGTGACTCGCGGACTGTCCCGCATTGAGGGCTCGTGTTCCGCGACCCGCGAGAAATTCCCGAATCTTCAAAATGTCCCGCATCTCACACGATCGTAAAATTCACTAGGCAATTAATGGTGCTGCCGAACAACGGGGCACGGGGAAACGCGGAGGTTGTTGGTAATCGTGTGAATCGCAATGGTACGCCATTTTCTATAGAAGCAATGCGGGAAGCGACCGTCATTCTTGCAGGAGACTCGACGGGTATGCGCCGTTGTGCCTCTTCCCTTGGTGGCAAAATATTGTAAGAAAAATTTACTCCCCAGAAATTTAAATATCAATTATTGTGATTATTTTCAAGTCGCTGTTTCAATCCGAAAGGCTTGCTGTGGTAATTCTTTTTAATGAATACAGAGATACAAGGCAAAACTCCTGCAAATCCCAACAGTCGAAAAAGAACATAATGTTAAATATTTGTGTAGGACAATGTTGATAAAAGTAGCGTTGACAGGGAACAATAACCTGAAAAAGATTCTCTTTCTTAAGTTAGCATAAAAAAATATATCACTGGGAGTGAACACTACACAATTTGCAGGTGTATAAACAGCAGGATATGAAATCTGTTAACAGAGCCTCGGTTCGTGGTGTGTGTGTTAACAAAAATTAATATACCCCCCCCCCCCCCCCCCCCCCCCCGCTCCATGCCCGCGTTTCGCTATACTTCGTTTCAGCTTCGGTCCGAGCGCGGCCGATGTTATGAGCCGAAGGGCCAATCAAACAGCGGAAAAAGCGCAGCGTCATGGCGTGCTCTCTGTGCCTGATAGGACTAGCCGGCGGAGGAGCACGCACAGAGACACGGCGAATATCGGCTGGTCCTATCAACTGCAGAGAGCACGCCATGACGTTGTGCCTGTTTCGCTGTTTGATTGGCCCTTCGGCTCATAACATCGGCCGCGCTCGGAGAAGGTGGTCAAGCGAACATGAAGGCACTCTAGGTCAAGGAGGAGAGAAGGGTGGGAGAGGGCGTGACGTCGGCCGCGTAGCCTCCACAAGCCATGCTCCCTTGACGCCTCGCCTCTTTCTCATTTGCCTCCTCACTCTCCTCACTTACCATGCCAACGTGACCACATCACGTGACCGTAGCTAGCCTTCGTCTTGCTATGGGGTACTGGGGATTGAACCTAGGATTCCTGGGCTCTGCAGCGCGAGCTTTTGCTCCACGTGCTCGAGGTGGTGTGCGCTGACTTTAGTGTGCGCCAGACCCCGCGGCCACCGATCCTAAGCCTTCGATCTGATAAAACCTACCGGACGGAGCGCGCGCAAGCCTGCAAGGAGTCCTTCTACAATCAACCATCCATCTCACACGTGACATGTCACGCCCACCAATCGCCAGAGAGATCTGTGGTCGCGCTGGGCACAAAATCGTTTAAACTTTTTATTACTAGGCTCCACCAATATTGCAACGTGCCCCATCCTACACTCCGCGACAACTTTTCTTGGCAATGCAGTGGAAAATACAGGCCCGCGTCCCCTCTCCCATTTTCAGTGTACGCAGGCTCTCCTCCTCCCCCATTTCCGGGGAGAAGAGAGCCCGCGCACACTCAAAATGGGAGAGGGGACACGGGCCTGTACCTTCCTCTGCATTGCCAAGAAAAGTTGTCGCGGAGTGTAGTACTTTTAACCTTCTGGCTCTAGGTGCTGTTCGCGGTAGCAGAGAGAGATGATGGTTTTGTTGACCACGGATAGATGGCGCCACTAAAACTCCGTATAATAAATGTTTTGTCGATGATTCCAGGTTTTTGGAACGACAAGATTTATAGAAAAATTACCCTTTATCGACCAGGTATTTGCGCAACTTCCTATCTTTTTACAAGTCCCCCATTGACGTCGTGCCGTGTGCTCGCGGCTGCAGGTCGGGGAATATTCTGACTTTTGCCTCGCGATTACGCGGCGGAATCGCAACATTTCGAAGGAAGGAGGTGTTTTTTTTTTGTCGTTTGTGACAAGATAAACAATGTCAAACGTAGAAGATGCAAATTATTTCAACCTTAAAATCGTTGCACAGCTCCTTTAAAGACCCCAGGCTAGCGGTTGTACTGCACATCTACATATAACTGAGACAAGTCACTCGTTGAAAGCAGACTAAACAAACATACCCACAACTAATTTTTTTTTTTTTTTTAAATTGTTCGAATCAGAGCTCGGCGTTTTCACGTCCGCGCGCGCTCTCGTTTCATCTCCCCACTTTTTCGGCTCATTGCTAGCCTACAAAAGCAGTATGCAAAGTGCCAATGAAGACTCCAGGGGGGGATCGGTGGCCGAGTGGTCTAGCGCACACCAGCCACGGAGCACGTGGAGCGAAAGCTCGCGCTGCAGAGCCCAGGGTCGCTAAACTCGTCAACAAAAATATTCTTTGTGTTATGACATAGTGGGGGGAGGAGCCGAAAGATTGCTGCGAAGTTTTCTTTTCTCACAAACCCGCAGATCCGTCTGTCTTCGTGACGTTTTTCGTTGAGGGGATGAAAAATCCCTATGTCGTCCCTAGGCACCGAACAAGAGCAGCACTATGCTCAGTTTCTCCTTACGATGGACCGCAGAGAACCCTACAAGCTATCGGAGCCCAATCCAATGCAGCGTGAGCGCCACGTCACCTTTAAGTTGAACGCAGCGAATCACGAGGCGCGTGGTCACGTGATAGATTTACATGTGCTGGATTAGCTGCTACGGCTTGTAGCGACCGTTGCGGTCCATCGCAAGCTGAAACGGAGTATAGAGAGCGCGCGAAGACGACCGTGGCTCATACGTGTGACGTCACAACAAAGATTATCAGCTGCGACCGTCATGTTTTATGGTCTCTAAAAAGCACGATGGATGCTTGGGAATTGCATTTTAAAATCAACACCGTCGAAGTGGATAGTCTGGTATCGTTCTTATATCCGCCGATAAAGCAGAATTTACTAAAAAGCGTCCCTGCCGTTCTTTTTATTTATCCCGGCCTGGCCAAAGTGTAGCCCGACGTGGCTATAGGTCACAACCAGCCGACTACCGTTGTCCACTTTCGGGCGAATTTCGCCTCCGGGCAGTTGTCCCTTTCTCGGCGGGATAAAATCATTTATGGTAGACATTCGAAGATCAGTCAGTTTGGGATTAAGTATGTTTATCAACGGAAATAAGGAAATAAAGGTAAATTCAGGTTGTCAATATTGGCGGTGATGCTTCAAGAACGCAAGAACACTAAACTTGACATCGTCGATTTGAACACGCACCATCAAATTTGTCGTTCACAACTGATAATCCTGACTCCATCGTCAAAGGTATCAACTATAAAATGACGTCACTGAACGCGCCCGCACACTATATACGTGACCTGGCACGAGCCTTTCGCTTCAAAGTCTGTCATGGCCACTCTTAGGGCTCATTCACACTGGAAGCGGATCCGCGTTCGCAAAGCGGTTGCGAACGCGGTTGTAGAAGGATTCAGTACAATTGCACGCGCATTTGATGACATCAAATGCGCGTGCAATTGCACTGGATCTTCATACAACCGCGTTCGCAACCGCTTCGCGAACGCGGATCCGCTTCCAGTGTGAATGGGGGGTTAAGTTCATGGAACGCGAGCCGTTTTAATTCCAGAATCTCTTGAACCGTTATTTCGAAAATCGCAGGCTGTGCTGTTCCTCGTTATTGCTCATTGGAACACCCCTAAGCAGGGTCGTCGAAACAGTAGGATGGGGAGGGGGGGGGGGGATTTAGCCTCCCCCCCTTCCCCCAGTTGCGTCGAAAGAGGGGGCAAGGGGCGTAAGGGTGAAAGGGGGGGGGGGGGGGGGGGGGTATCGCCCCAGCCCCGAACCACCATAGCATTTCAGAGTTATACTAAAATATTAGGGGAAAGGAATATATACGGTATCCCCCTTCTTCACCACCATCACCTCCTCTCTCTCTCTCTCTCTCTCTCCCGAACAATTTCTACGGCCCTTTATTGAGACTCCTATTTGTTTTTGCGCGCGCGCGTGTGTGTGTGTGTGTGTGTGTGTGTGTGTGTGTGTGTGTGTGTGTGTGTGTGTGTGTGTGTGTGTGTGTGTGTGTGTGTGTGTGTGTGTGTGTGTGTGTGTTTGTGTGTGTGTTTTGGTCGTACCTTAATTCTTTCTTTAGAGCGCAGCTCTTCGGCGCCCGTTTCCGGGTTTCGCGGCGTGTGCGTCGCCGTCGGCGTAACCGGCCCGCTAAATTTAGCGCGAAATTGACGTCACATGACCTCAACACCAATTCAATTCTCAGCTACGTGACTTCAACGCCAATAAACTTCTCCGCTAGATTGTCATGTGATGTTCTTTTCCCTGCTAAATTTAGCGGAGAAACTGAATGGGAGGAGAAGGGGAGGAGAGAAAGAGGGGAGGAGGAGGGGCATACCCTCCTCTCCGTACCCTCCCTTATTCCTCCTCAAGAGTTGAGCTCTAATTTCGCATTACAAAGATTTGTAAACGTCTTTAAATTTTTTTTTATTTCCCTTTCTTCGTCTTCTTTTTTTTTTTTTCTTTTTTTGTTATCCCCCGTTTTTCCTCACCTCTCAGACATTACCGACGTCTCTACACAAACCGCCTGTGGGTGACCCTAAAGTCACTGGATCCTGGGAAAGTAACGCCAAGCTCCGCGTGTGGTCGCCATCTTGGTCCATGAAATGAGCAATTTCTCCTTGACCCCTCCGGTCTTGGTGAGCCGATCTAGATTCGCTGGTGACGGGTAGCTTTATTGAGTCGTTTTTTGTATACCGAGATTTGGCTAACCACACACCGGCGAAACAGGCGTACACGCTCGTACCACCACCAGATGCTGTGTCGGTGCTTGGAGGCACTGAAAAATAAGTTTACTGTCTTGAAATGCGCAAGAAGAACAATATAATTGCAAGAGATCCATGGAGATGGGCCTGATTAATAAGGTGATCGCATACGAAGTGCCAAAGATTCTTATATTGAAGAGGAACGCTTCCAGTACGATGATGCTCCATGGTGATCTTGGCGCGACTGGTTTAGAACGACCCCCTGGAAGCTCCGAAGATTTAAATGGACCAAGATGGCGATTTCCATGGCAAAGTAGGCCGATTAGCCAATCGCCTTGCGAGGTTTGGGTCGTCTGTATGTTAGTATCTGTTTGTGTCCGGCTAGCAGGTAGGGAAGGCAATGGCGCTACTTTCCCAGGATCCAGTGACTTTAGGTGACCCCGGTGGCGTTGTTGACAGTGGCGGAAGATGAGCTCTATAAAGCCGCCCGCGTACACCGCGCACGGCTCCACAACATCACAAAGTTCAATCTTCGCCTCGATTCCGAAGCGAAGATTTTGGCCTCAAATAACTCCTTCTCAAAGTTGTGAAACGTCACTTTGTCGTCACCAATAACTTCCACAAACGACGATCTTGCGACGAGAAAGTTCAGAGTATTTACCGGCCGCCTAGGTACAATCTACGCATCATTGACTCTAACGCGGCGTAGGGATGTAGGGACACTCGGGCGAGACGTCATCAGTGCAGCCGTTCAATCGGCTGGCACCACGGTGTTGCTCGCACGCGCTTCGATGGAGCTCGCTACGACTTTGTGTTTTACATTCTCGCTGGAATTTGAGCACCGAGAGAGCTTGGATGATTGACACCTCGCTCGGCTTGACGTCAGCGTCGCGAGAGTCCAATTAGCGCGTTCCGCAACTTTCGGACACAGAGTTGTGCTTGACGAGTTTAGCTACCCAGGGATCCTGGGTTCGAGCCCCACCCCTGCCCGTTTCGATCTGGATGAGCGTCGTACCGGCGTGCGGTCGTGTATCACTACCCAGACAACACCCGACATCCTCAGGACGTCCTCGAAAGGTACAAACGTCCTCAAGGTTTTCAACACGTCCTCAGGACATCCTGAGAACGTCAGTCGCTGGATCACCCTAGAAACGTCCTTCCGAGGACTTATTGAGGACGAATGATACAAAGTTAGAGGTAATATATAAGTCCTCAATTTGATTGCGTTTTTAAACAAATAAATGAATGAAATAGTGGTAGTATACACAGTTCACGTTCACTGCTCAATTAAATTTCACATACAAATTATTACATGTAGTTGCGTTAGTTTAGGACGTCTTTTAACTATAGTTTTGATCAAACGATTCTTTAATAAAATCAGGACGCCCTACAATTATTATTAGTTTTGCATTTGCGCAGTATTTCGAAATTCAGTTCCATTGGCAACATTCAATCTAGGTGGCGCAAGCTACCGCCTGCCACAAGGTGAACCGTTATGGCAATTATCCACCCACCCGAGAGACTCAAGCAAGCTAAGCCAAGCCAGGACAGAAACAGAAATAGCGCCATGGAGAATAGAAGGGTAGGAGAGGGCATGACGTCGGCCGCGTAGCCTCCACAAGCTATGCTCCCTTGACGCCTCGGCGCGGCTGACGTCATACCCTCTCCTACCCTTCTATTCTCACACGCACTGGCACCGTTCGAGTTCTCTCCCAAAATGCATCGCACTCACAGAGTTTTGCACGGAGAACTGATGGCGAGTTCGTTTGAGTCAACGTTACTAAAGCACTCAGTTGGGAAACTCCTATATAGACAGCTTTGAAAAAGTGGCCCCAATCTGTCTCCGAGCACCGAGCTAATGACGAACACAACGCCACCATTTCTCCCGCAGCGGCCCCTCGAAGAACTGCACGTGACTTCTATTTTGGCTTTAAAGGGACAATGAAGGCAGTTTCGGACATCTTTTTGGCGATTGAACTAGGTTCGAGGCACATCTCAGGTCACGCTGCCCAAATTTCAGCCGAAACCGGCGCTTGTGTGCCGCGCAAATCAATTAAACAGTCGCGGTAATAATCGTACAGGGATCGACTGGGGCGACGCCCCGAGAGTTGCGGGAGAAGCCAGGAGAAGCGGAGATCACGTGACCGATGCGAGGCCAAAAAGCGCGACGTCATAAGAGACGCGTCAGCAATTGGTCAAAACAAGAAACGTGCCCTCGGTCACATTTTGGTTCGCGATTTTTAGGAATGCTGTTCTAATTTCCGCTTGAATAACCATGAAAAGTATAAATCGGACCGGAGATGATTACTAAACTGTAAATAAAGCAGCATAATTGTTTTTTCTTTGCTACGCTGGACGCGAAACGGGCAACGAGCAACTATGAACACAAAAAAAAAAAGAAAAAAAAAAAAAGACGGTATTCGAAAGATTCTGCAAAATGGTAGCTGTACATGGCTGTTCTAACGGTCGACTGAAGACCAGTATTCATTTGGGCGACGCTAGTTTTCACGTGTGGGTTGCTGTTCGTGTTCTTTGACGACGAAAAGAGGACGTCCGCGGAGAAAGACGTCCGCGGAGAAAGACGTCCGCGGAGAAACCGGATCCCGGAACGGCCTGATCGCTGCCACTTTCCCTCCGCATCTCCCCCGCGTCCGTCCTTTGGCATGCGGGCCGCTGGTTGCCGGCTGGGAGGTCTCCGTGTGGTCTCGGTCGGGTAATGGCAGAGGCCGCCACACACGTACTCCCGTTCCGTTGGTGTTTGGTCACTGAACGGAACCTCGAACTCGCTCGCGAAAGCGGCATTGCCGTCCATGTTGACAGATGCTGCGAAAAGACCGCGTTACAGCGCTGCTATAACCCACCGCGGTAACCAGAGTCTCGATCTCCTAAATACCACCGATACCGACTATTCACACTTAACGTCACTCCCTACGTCACCTCCGTTTTCGGAGGCCCAAAAACGAGAATGGAGATTGTTCAGTTTCGGTTTCTTTACTTCTTTCGTAGGCACAAAAATACGCGTCACAAATGTCTACAAAAAATTGGGCAGCATGCTATGTTCCCAAGAAGCATAAAAACACCATTTAAAAAAATTAAATAAAATCGTTTTCATTGTCCCTACAACTAAAGCCCCTTGATAAAAGCGTTTTTTTTTACAAGTACCGCCAACCATTGTTGTGGAAGCGCGCGAGACACGTGCCATGAGCGGATGCTCCGCCGCCATTCGCTTCCAAGGCCCGCTCATTTCAGTGCTGCGCCGCCATTTGCTTCCAAGGGCCGCTCGAGACATGGGCCTCGTGCACTCGCGCATTTGACGCTACTTGCAAGACAAGCGCAAACACATCGAGGGACTTTACCTACAACGGTACAGGGGTCCCACGCCCACCTCCCCGGCGGACGCGCCGCGTTCAACTTCTGACGTTAAAATGCACCTAGGTCAGGACGTGCTACCTGAAAGGCCCGCTGAGGCATGGTTGTATGAAAACAATATTAATTGTTCCGCAAAAGCTTGCGAACTAAAGATGATAAAAACACCACGCGCCCATCATTTGGTGCTAAACTCCAATAAATTTCATAGAAAAAGAGTCTTTTCCGTTTGTTTTTACGCAAAAACAAGCTTTCAAAAAGCTCGAGGTGACCATAGTACAGACAAACGAAAAAGAGTGGCGCTGTTGTCGCATTTAGCTCGGTCTCGGTGGACGCCAGAGGCCTAGGTTTCGACGGCGAGTTTCCCAACTGAGCGTTTTAGTAACGTTGGTTTGAGTCTTCTCCGTGTAACTCTCTCCGAGTGCGATGCATTCTGGGAGAGAACTCGAACGGCGCCAGTGCGTGTGAAACGAACTCGCTATTAATCATGGCAGGTGTTATGAATACAACCCCGACTCCCGTTTGTTTCTAAAATATTTCGGCACGCACTCTGTAGCATATGTTCCGAATTATTTCAGAGTAAACATCAAATGCAACAACCAAGGGGCTTCTTCAAGGTCATAATTACAGAAAAATTTTATTTTCAGAGGACTCATCGCAAATAGAGCATCCCTTTCGGACTTTTTATTTTTGTACTACCAGGGGCCCTAAACTCGTCAAACACTAAGTTGGAACCGAAACTTCGTGAAGCGTGCCGATTGGACGCTGGCGACAAAAGCGCGAAGTCATCGTCGCGATAGTCAAATCGGTGCGCTCCGTGAATTCGTCCCCAACTTTGTGTTTGGCGAGTTTAGAGACCTAGCTTGCCAGACTTGCCAAGTATCCTCGAAAGTAATTCAATTACTTTTTCAAAGTATTTGTATTCTACTCAAGAAAGTTTGCACTGAAAGTAACTTGAATACTACTCTAAATACATTGCCATGTGTGTATTTAGTATATCCTATCTTAAAAACTTTTTTTTTTTTGGTATTTGATACAACATTGCGGGACTGGTAGGACGCTAAACACACCAGCAACGTTACTAAAACTATGGTGCCTGGATCGCGTCTTCGACTGGTGTGTTTAGCGTCCTATCCCGCCCATGCATCAAAAGTGGTCCCAATGTGGCAACAAATGACGCGAGTGTCATGCTGTTGCCTGTCGCGATCCTGGCGGTTGGCCGTAGAAATGCTGGCGAAAAACACGAGCGAACGCGAGTGTCGCTGTCGTCACGGCGTCTCTTTAGGAGTCCCAACTTCCGGCTGCTCTAGCTTCTGTGAACTGTCACAGTGGAAAGCGACCTGCAGCAGAACAGGCGTCTGTCACTTATACCACAACTGTTAGGACGCCGCCAGTGTCGCGACCGGCGACAGCATGACACTTTTATGACGTCATCAGGCGGAAATCGAGGGACCACTTTTTTGGCCGCGGTAAACACACCAGTCGGAGACGCGTTCCAGGCACCATACTAAAACACTCAGTTGGGAAACTTCCATAGAGACAGTCTTGGAAAAAGTGGTCCCTATCAGTCTCCGAGCACCGAGCACCGAGCTAATGACGAACACAACGCCACCATTTCTCCCGCAGCGGCCACTCGAGGAACTGCACGTGACTTTTATTTTGGCGTTAAGAACAGATACAGCGGTAGAGGTTACAGGGTTTAAAGAAAAGTTTATTGACACTGTAAACTGCAAGACGTAAATCACACCGGTATACAGCGGGCTAAGCCCCCGTCTCCCCGGCGGACGCGCCGCGTTCAACTACCGAAGTTAAAATGCACCTAGGTCGGGACGCGCTACCTGAAAGGCCCGCTGAGGGATGGTTGTATAAAAACAATATTAATTGTTCCGCAAAATCGTGCGAACTAAAGATGACAAAAACATCACCCACCCATCATTTGGTACTAAACTCCAATAAATTTCATACAAAAAGAGTCTTTTCCGTTTGTTTTTACGCAAAAACAGGCTTTCAAAAAGCTCGACGTGACCATAGTACAGACAAACGAAAAAGAGTGGCGCTGTTGTCGCATTTAGCTCGGTTTCGGTGGACGCCAGCGGTCCAGGTTTCGACCATAGAGTTATTATAATGTACGCTAGAGGTTCAACTGGCGCTAGTGTGCTGCTGCAAATTGAAGCAGACAGCAACCAGTCTGAAATTGACTTCCGGTAATGCTTTTCTATGGGAAAACGCGGGTGCATTTTCTCGCTGCGCTCGATTACAAGAGCAAATATCACGAATATTTCGTACGTACTAGGCACATTGAAACATTTTTCGGTCACGCAGACGAAATAATTGGTCAGTTACGGCGTTTTTATTTGAAATTCGTGGCACAACCATCCCGCTGAGGGATGGTTGTATAAAAACAATATTAATTGTTCCGCAAAATCGTGCGAACTAAAGATGACAAAAACATCACGCACCCATCATTTGGTACTAAACTCCAATAAATTTCATACAAAAAGAGTCTTTTCCGTTTGTTTTTACGCAAAAACAGGCTTTCAAAAAGCTCGACGTGACCATAGTACAGACAAACGAAAAAGAGTGGCGCAGTTGTCGCATTTAGCTCGGTTTCGGTGGACGCCAGCGGTCCAGGTTTCGACCATAGAGTTATTATAATGTACGCTAGAGGTTCAACTGGCGCTAGTGTGCTGCTGCAAATTGAAGCAGACAGCAACCAGTCTGAAATTGACTTCCGGTAATGCTTTTCTATGGGAAAACGCGGGTGCATTTTCTCGCTGCGCTCGATTACAAGAGCAAATATCACGAATATTTCGTACGTACTAGGCACATTGAAACATTTTTCGGTCACGCAGACGAAATAATTGGTCAGTTACGGCGTTTTTATTTGAAATTCGTGGCATGAAAAACGGTGCTAAAACCGTTTCGTACATGTATTTGTGTGCACTGTCGGACACTGTTAGCGCGAACACGGCGTCGGCAGGCGTCGGCGCTTTCCGCCATGGGGGATATACGTGTCAAACGAACGAAGGACATGTGGAAAACCAACAGAGACGGCAAAAACTACGCAGTAACACTGGATAAGTAACTCCTCGTGCATACAAGCGATAAAAATATATTGAAAGCCACGTAATATAGTCCGATTTGCAATAAATAAGTACTGCTTTATTCTTTCTGCTCGTGATAATGTGCGAAGATGCATCGTTCTGGGTTCAAATCATCAACCGCTCGCTTCAAATCTTTACAAGTAGGGAGAAGTCAGAGAACAGGTGCCCGATAAAAACTGCCTGCCATAGGAAATAATAAAAAGACACACCTTTTGTAGCCCACGTACTTTATTTTTTTACATTCGAATGGTAACCGATCGTAAAGATGCACGACGGAGTCATATTCATAGAGTGACCGGACGGGCATATTAGCAATATATAAGCGCCACCGGAATGCTAGCGAACCTTGAACACACTCTATATTTCTTTCGATCGTTATTTAGCTCAGAAGCGTCGCTCGTTATTACATACCTGCCATAGAACAGAGGTTTGGGCTTGAAATATAGCGAAGCGTAACATCGTTCAATAGTAAAGAAAAATGCTGTAATTAAAGCAATTACACTTTTACAATATTAATAAAGGTACATACTATCCGGTATAACCGAAGTAATAACAGTTATTCATGTTATTTTCCGGCGAAGAGACAAAATTCACGCGCGATTCACAGGAGCACCGCAAAAGTAGACTGGTTGCTGTCTGCTTCAATTTGCCTCCCGGAAGTCGCATAGACACTAGCGCCAGTTGAACCTCTAGCGTGCATTATAATAACTCTATGGCGAGTTTCCCAACTGAGTGTAATAACGAGTTCGTTTCACACGCACTGGCACCGTTCGAGTTCTCTCCCAGAATGCATTGCACTCACAGAGTGTTGCACGGAAAACTGGACTCAAACGAACTCGCCAAATGCACCGAGTGCAGAAGACTGATGTTGCCGCCATCTATGTTGTAGAAAAGGTACCGAGTTCAAACCGAAACTAGCGCCTTTCTGTTCGGAGTGATGCGTGGGAATGCGAGAATGCAGTCGGCTACCAACGTTTATCTACAAACGTTGGTCGCTGCAACCTGTAGTTTATAGTTGCGATGACTTCAAGCAGCTCGGCTGCCGTAGAGATAGTTACAGACGGCGTAAATTTCCGCACCCAGTTTTATACAAAGCAGCTGGTTACGATCTTTCAATTCTTATAACCGTTTACACTGAAGAAAACTGATGATGCTGTCCGAGCAGAAGCTTGATCCGCTTGAGCATGGTATTATGCGTGAACCACTGAAAGGGTACGGCTTAAAACTAGCCTGTTGGAATATCCAGCAAAACTGGGACTTTCGATTTGGATCGTCATTATAGGTGGATCAGAAATTAGCCTTGGTGAGGGCGTCAAGAACGAGAGCTTTCTCGAACAAAATACGACGGGGCAAGTTAGCTGACGTAGGTAAATGTTAAACATGATGATGTTGCCCAATCCTCGGGTAAAGTTACCATATTTAGCTTTCTCTGATGCTTATTGGGCAGACAGAGGTTTCTGCTGGGGGAGTGTTGCCGACAAATGTTAAATTTTCCACCCGCACACGGATGATGATAGACATCTCGGGGGCCGCTGTTACGTTTGTTCTGAGCATTTCTTTACACACTGGTATATTTCAGCGTCTGTGCGGCAACAGAGTGACTTAAAACCTGCAAATAAAGCACGGGTTGTCAATTGTTTCCTTCATGAAATAGCAGACGCTCACAATTCAAGCTCGCGTTTGATTTCGTGGCCCGCGGGACGCGATTTCTACTAGAAAATCTACTTTTTGTTCCGTTCGGTTCCGCGACACATCGTAGCAGACGAACCCTCGTCGTCTGCTCCCGCTCCTCGCCGGCCCCGCTGGAGCGAGGCATGACGGGATTGCATTTTGGCGCACTCCCGATTTTCTCGGTGCAGCGAGTGCATGCACGCGTGGGGTGTCAGCGCTGAAAGGAACTCGGAGAGTGCAACCACTCGTGGAGTGCCGGCCGAAACGAACCCGTTCCACGCTGCGAGTGGGCACGCGTGGGCACGAGTGCCGTGAAACGAACTCGCTATTAGTAACGTTGCACACCAGTCAGGGACTCGCTCCAGGCACAAAGTTTCGGTTCCGTTTTGATTTTCTAGCCCTACAGCCCTGCGGCTAGTCTCGGTATCTCGAATCCGAATCCAACTTGAGTCGAAACTCTCACGCGGCGCGTCGTGCCGGTCGGTCAGGTCGGTCAAGGAGCTGGTTTGGTGTCCGTCGGGCTTGCGGGGTTTGGTGCGGTCGTGTAAGCGCGCCGCCATGTAGAAGACCATCGCAGGATGACGGCCGTGTCCTGCACAGATCCCGCCCTTCGACCCACAAGGTAATAACATCTGGGTGGGCTCCCGCTCAGCCAGGCCGGCCCCTCGTCCGTCGATGGGTTCCACGGGGACCTTGCCAAAGCTACGACGCTGATGTCGCTCGGTTGCATCGACGGACGGAGTCGCTCGGCCGTAACAACCGAGTGTTCGCATATGCAAAAGGAGCCCTCCCGTCCTTCGGAAGTGCTCGAAGCACCGAGGAGCAGTGTGCGTTTGTAGCTCCGCGCTCAGCTTGTGCCGGCACGAGCTGTCTGTAAACCGTGCAAACGATATGTGTTACGTTAAAGCCTGATTTCAGGAGAGGTGAACACGTGCTGCGCAAACAATCAACGAACATGTTTTTCCGCGGCAGGCGTCTACAGCCGTTGTTTCCAACGCCGCGCGGACTTCTCGCGAGGGCCGCCGGAGTCCAGCCGTGAACCCCTCATAAAACTGATGGGTACGACGTTTGTTGATTGCGAGTATTAGCAATTTGCGTACTTTCCCCAACTTCCCAGTAGAAAAAAAAAAAAAAAAGACGGAACAGAAGTGAGATTTTATTTCCCAAATACAGAGGAAAGACACGGCTAGACACCGACACACTTACCAGTGTTGTGGAGTGGACACCCCCATTTCAGTTTCATTTCGGGGAATTCGGCAACATCGACGACGGACGCCCTGCATCGCCTACTACAACATCAACAACTACAAATGCTACATGAACAACTGCTACATTAACTACAAGTACAACATCGACAACGGACGTCATTTCCAGTGGTGGAAAGAGCCCATAACAACTATCGCTGCAAAATAATGGTTTTGCTCAGGTGTTTGGTTTGGTTTGACACCCTGCTTAAAAGCTAAATGCTAATCGCGCATGATTACAACAGCCGCTTTGTCGCGTCTTGTGATGCCAAGAATGACACCTTATACGTTTACAACTATATTCAGTTTTGGTTGCTTCACCGAGGGTGTCGTGTTTTCGTCTTTGAAGGAGCATAAGCCAGTGAGACAATCGAAGCCGTCAGTCACCTCCAGTGCAATGATGCTGTTTCAGGAGCCACTTACCATGTGCAAGGGAACTGCGCCATATCAGCTTGTAGGCCCTAGATGAAGGTTGACACAGCTCGCATTAGAACCGAGCCCATTCCATTCCCATTCTCTTTTGGGCAAAAGGCATCTAACTCCATTCCCATTCTATTCCACCCAGTGCTGCCGCCATTCCATTCTGATTTTATTCCGGGGTCACGAAAGTGCGGAATGATTCCGGAATCATTCCAACTCCGAAGTGGCAACTGCGCAACACTGAAACATACTCCACTAGGGTTCGAGGGCACAATGCCGTGAACATGGTCACGATTGGTGTGTGCCTGTCTGAGGTGGGTGATGCGGTTTTGAATGTTCCTCCTTCAACCGGATTGCAATGCCATTCAGTTTCCTCAAGTTTCTGTGTAAGAAAAAAAAAAAAAAAAAACATTATCAAGGGACAAACTCCATCTCCAAATGCATGTTCGGCATGGTAATCTTTCAGTGTTTAGAATCTTTTTTGCGTTTTGACATCCGGCATTTTGATATCGATCCGAGAATCAGCCAGCCTGTGACCCGGGTATGACATGCTGATGGCATTTTGTGAAGTCTAACATGCAAAGGGTGCCTTCCCCCCAGCTTCTCGTAAAATGTTTTTCCTAGGCAGCCAACCGTGCGTGCTCTGCCGCTTGTCAGGGGGAAAGGGAGGGCACTACTCTGGTACAACTGCTGGAGCTGCACATGTGTTCCCTGCTTTATCCTGGGACCCCACATCAATTAACCACTCAATCTATGTTCATCAGGAGTTTTCCAAGAGGTAAAGTCAAAGATAGCAGTAAAAGTGCTAATAAGGGCTCAGTTTCATCTTGCATTGTTGGGCACTATGGTGCAATGACAATGCATCTACACTCTTAGTCCAAGCAAGCAATCACTGTTTGTTTTTATGTTTTTGTCTTAAAACCGAAAGACTTTTTATGGAAACTACTGTAATATCTCGAGAGATGGCCCACCCTCGAAAGATAGCCCGCCCCCTATCTTTGGCATGATTTGCCTATTCTTTCTGAAACCCGAAAGGTAGCACACTCCTGGTAATTGTAGGGCCCTGGCCAATGGTGACCTCGGCAAAAACTGTGTTCCTTAACCACGGCGGGAGATAAGCGAACATTGCTGACTAGGAAGGACAGTCATCTTTGGTTCATGGCCCCTTCCTGATCGCAAGTTTTGAGGATCAGAAAATCTAAGACTAGCAATTTTTCACCTTTTTTTTTTTTATGGCACGCCGAAAGTTAGTTTACCACTTATTTTTATTCGATTTGCTATCGATCTTAGATGGGCCGTCTCTCGGGATGTTACGGTAGTTGTGCGCTAGGAAGGGGGGATTTCGGGCGCTAACCTAAGCGGTGACATTTTATGCCTGCCAATATCCTTTTGAAGTAAAATGTGAAAAAGCGCCAGTATCCTATTTACGCTAACAGTGTTGCACAGTGTATCATCAGGCACGAACAAGCTACAAATGGTGGAGTGCATGGCCTTCGATACACACCGCGCTGCCTGGAGGCCCCTGGAAACTGCTGGAACTGCAGGGCGGAGTGGGGTGCTGCTGCGAGGGAGCACACAGAGTAGATGCACAACCTCGTGGCCTCCTTCTCCATTCTGCACTTTTATCAGTTCCTAGGAGCCTCATGGTGCAGTGGAGTGCGTATCGAAAAACATGCATATTTAATTCGTGCCCAATAATATGTAGAGTATACAATTTGTGAGGTGAGCATTTTCGAAAGGCTAGAAGAATCAAGAGAATGATTCCGTCTGCCTGCAGGCCGGCGCCATGCTCCAGGTCAAGCCGGGAGTCAGCCTCAGGATGGGGCCTGTGCCTCGCAACAGCAAGCTGGTCCTCGTGTCGGCGGGGGTCGGCATCATCCTGCTCGGTGTGCTCACCAGGTGGGTGCTCCCCAGGCAGCACAGATGTCCTGCCACATACACCCATAATTTGTTACGACATCCTAGGGATGTCTGTAGGACCATCTGCAGACATTCTAATGATGTCTTGATGAAGCGAGTTCTGTTACATACTTTAGCCCCAGTCTTTTTTAAACTCCTATTATTGAAACCTCACGTTTGCTTGAAATTAGACTCAGCATCTGCAATCTCGGATCCTGGTCAGGCCACACCCACCTCTAACCTGGAGTCGCTTCAGAATCATAGCGCTAGTTTTTTACTCGGCAACTATCATTGTACAGCCAGCATATCATCCATGAAGGCTAACTTCTCTTTGCCTCTCCTTTCATTGCGCCGTAAGTGCTCTCATCTGCATATTTTCTACAAAATATATCATACTAATTCCATCCTAAAAGAAACACTTCTCCTCAACCCCTCCTACATTTCGTCACGGATCGATCATCAGTTCAAAGTTGGCCTTCCTCAAAGTCGAACCTCAGCCTATGAGGAGGGCAAGTTGTCTGCTTCTTGCTCAGAGGTTGCGTTTAACGTCAGAACAATGCCAACCTTTGATAGGCTTTGCTTGGAAGGATAGTGGGTAGACCTCAATGCTAGATGCCTTTAGGTCTACCCACTATTTATTTCAGTCAGTCAACAAGAGCTCGTTCGTTTTGACGTCATCGCAACCCCTGTGCAAGAAGCAGACAAACTTGCGCATCGCATAATGATTCCTTCAAGCCTAGAACATCGTCAGAATGGAACCACCTGCCCGCGTCATTAGTATCAATACTCTCATTAGATTTGAAAACTGCTGTTAATGAATATTTTTCTGTAAATGTCCCATGACTATGTTTTACTAATTTTTTTTATCTATTTTCATGTGTTTATACTCAGGGACAATTTTTCTTGGCAATGCAATCAAAGGTATGGCCACATGTGCCCTCTCCCATTTGGAGCACCGATTAAAGCTGTGCATGCTCTTTCCTCCTTTTTTCAGAAATGCCAAGACAAGTGGTTCATGAGTATAGATACCTAGCTACTCCTCTCTTTAATCCCCTGTAGGCCCTGAGGGCACTGGAATAAATAATGAATAAATAAATAGGAAGGCTGAGGTACACCTAAGCACTTCTTATGAGTTGCGGGTGCGGAAGCATGTACATCATTCTTGCTGTGCGCGTGTTGGCACGCTTAATCTCGCTGACGGACATGCAGCGCCATGAAGTGGCCAGTCGTTGGAACTGATGCGCAGCGTCAGTTTCAACGATTGGCCACTTCATGGCGCTGCGTTTCTGGCGAACGGGAGCCTGGTCGACTCGCGCTAGCCAATGGGTGCATTGGCTAACCGGCGAATGGGAGCTGGCTTGACTTGGAGAAGGATTTTAGAGGCATTTGGCGTGGTTTCAAAGCTGATGACGTCGGCTCACTCTATGAAACAGTTAATACTTTCGCATTAATAAATCTGCGCTACCAGGGTTGCCTCCCTCCCTCCTTTCCTGACGGCTAGTCCTTGTGCAGTACGACCTTCAAGTTGTGTTCTTGATTTTACCTCGGAATCGAATTGAAAATTTGGAAGGGTTTTGAAAATTTTTAAAGTTTCTTAGGGATTCTAGCTTGATGAAGCTGCTTTGCTTAATTAAGCTCAATCCTTGGTTCAGTTTATAGATTGCAGTAGACTACTTGCAAAAATGCCTGCATGCAACACTGTGTGCGTTGTGTTATGGAACCTTTTTGGCCATGGAGAAGAGTGGCATGGTTTTGGTCTCGATCGCCCCGTTAACAAACTAGTGCATCTCAGCACTGCATGAAGAAAAATCCAGCACTCACTTGCTTTGGGCCCATTCATCCTTGTGAAAGCCCCCGTTGAAACACGGACCTCCAGCGGCCTTAAGGACCTGCCTAGACTTAGCGTAGAGAAGGTGTAAGGCCTGCCACGTCCCATACCTTTCTGGCGACTTGGCTAGCACTCCAGAGTGCAGCATGACCCTATTGTGTCACGGATCATTTAAGAAGCCGAGGACTTTGAGACGATGAAACAGGATGATCGGCCCAGTGCAGTAAAAGCACACTGCGTTTACACACAGTGTGCTTTTACTCCATTAAGTGGAAATAATCAGGCCATTAGCAGTCCAGATTATTTGGGCTCATTAAATTCTCGGTATAAAAATTACTCATGTGGACACCTTAGTAAAAATAAATATGTAAATGACATTTCATTCAGAATACATATATATATATATATACACACATACATCTGCCTACCTAAGGCCTCTTGCCATTTTTATTGAATCAGTTATTGCGGGTACCGAAATCTAAAACAAAAAAAAGAGAGTATTTTCTATTTTTCTTAAAATCAGTACCATTCCCAATATTTTTTTCTGATGAATACGTAACCTAATCAATTTTTTTCTGAACCAATCATCCGATTGTAATAGAGAGTCCCATTTAAAGGCCCGTGGTATATTTGATTGAGTAAAAGCAGATGGAAGCCTGTCCCGTCAATTTTTTTTAGAATAAAACCACCTGGCAATGGTTCCGAAAATAAAATAAAAAGAAACAGGTCTCCCACAATAGTCGTCATTTGAACCGCAGTGTTGTGTACCTGCGCACAAAGTCTGGTGTGTCGGGAGACCCAAGAAACGTATCCCACCATCCTTTTTTTTATAGGTAGCCAACACCGTAAATTTAAGAAAAGTAAGATATTTTTCAAGAGGCCCATGGCATGACACTGTGCGACACGCTTAGCGCGAATGCGACATCGGAGACCTTTTTAGCTTTGTTTCGACAAGCAATTGCCAGGCCCCAAATTTTTTTGCTTAGGTTAGTTCATAATTGAGTGCTTTTTATTACCGTGAGAATTTGAATGAGAGCCCCTTGACTAAAACACAAACTATAAACATTAAATTCGCTCCGCGCACATAATCGACGCTTCGCGCACGTGATACGCAAGAGAGATGTTTGCTTCGCGTGTTGACTGCTCCGGTGTTAGTGGCAATCGGAGGAGCGGATCTTCGGGTCAGACTTTTAATGCTTCTCGAGAATTGAATTCAGAGGATGAGAGGTCATCATTTTATGATAGAGTCGTATAAAGTACCCCCGGTTCAGTATATGAGTCTGCCGGATTGTTGCGGAAGTTGATGCACCTAAATGAAACTGAATGGTAGAAAGGTGACAATTTTTGCCCTCAATATCTCTCTTCGATGCCTTTCAACCTTGACAGTGTGCAAGCACTGTGCATGCTCCTGCTAGATCATAAGAAAAAAAAGAACCATGCATTGACTTTTTTGTTGTACCATACTTTTGGAATTAAAACCCAACCACTGGAAAGTAACTTTTGAAAAAGGAAAAAAAAGAAACTCGACCTGAAAGGGTTAAGCACTAGGATCCCCGAAAAAAGTAGGACATGATGCAAGAAAAAAACATTGCGCCATGAAAAACGCCACATGCCGCCCAGGTTTAGCGGAACCACGTCCCGCTAAATTTGGTGTTATTGAAATTTTACGGGCAAGGGATTCTTGCCTGCCAAATTTAGTTGACGGTGGTCAGGTGTCGTCGTCAGCAAAACGGTGGTCACATTATGGCATTAGCGATGCCACGGCATGACACCGTGGCATTCCATGGCACTGTGACATTGCGAGACACTGCATCGAGATGTCGCGTCACCTTGTGACCTGTGTGGCACCAATCACATGACTGTCACACATATTGTACTACCATAAATGCATAAAGGATTCTAGATAAATGCAGAGTGCAGCTCAAAACACATTGCATACTAGGTGTCTCCTGACATGATCCATAGAACTCAGATACTACATTAATATTTATTCTTTGTGGAAAATTCTTAATGTATCACCCCCCCCGCCCCCCCCCCTTCATTTCAAGGGATGGACACTGCTGTAGAATCTTTCATCAGAAAGAGAGTATTACATATTACATTTATCTTTGTACAACATTAAATGCTCTAAAACAAACATTAGATATATTCCTATGAATGAAAAAAATGTGAAACAAAATATAGAAGACTCAGTTGCCTCAGTCACAAGTAAAATTCGTTGATTTCGAGGTTTATTTATTTATTTTATTTGGGGGTATATTTTTGGGGGGGAGGGGGGGAGTAGAATAGTGTAGGGTATTTTTCCCCATAAATTCTGTGTTTTTGTTATGTAAATTGGTTATAACTTAAAGGGAAGCTACGGAGCTTCTTAAAAAAAAAGTTAGAAGTGAATTCTAGTGGATTTCTACCTCATAAACCCGAATACCCAAACCATTTGCTGCGCAAGAATTGTTAAACACGAGAAAACGCGAAAGACAGTCGCTGTCCGTGACGTCATCGACGGATCTTTTGGCTGCCCAAGGCTAGGGAGGCGGGGCTTCAGCCCTATTTTGAAATTGCTCTTTTGGCTCTCCAGCGCGTCGCATTGAAATATAATTATGATATCTGTAATTCTAACGGCCAAATGAACACAATTCAAGTGTTTTTTTGTTTTTTTCAAATGCAGAACCGCCCCATCTTCCCTTTAACAAATTTACACGGAAAACACAGAATCTGTGGGAAAAAATTCTCACCCCCCCAAAACTAGAAGAAAAAAAAAACCCCAAAAATCATGGAATTTTAGCTTAAAGTTCCGTAAATTGAAGCCCCGAAGAAATGGGTTTAGCTGATTTCCTCCATTTGATCCTGTACAATAAATGAGTCTTTTTTTACTGCTTCAAACGTGCTGAGGAAGCTACACTTGCATTCGAAACAAACCACACCTACTCAGCGACGCAATATTGGAGATTTAAATTGACTATGTTTTTTCATACTACCTAGTATGTTTTCCGTACAAGAGGCATTGTCAGCATGTACCTAGGGGACACAGCGTCCGGAGAGGTTATCATACTCATATTGGACAAAACCCCGGGACTGGGGGGGGAAAAGGACAACACAACACAAAGTTTCAATTTTGAGACTTTGTGTGGTGTTTTCCTTTTTTTCCCCCCCAGTCTCGGGGTTTTGTCCAATATGTTAAACCTTCACCAGCTTGTTTGCGCCCTAACTTTTTGTTTGATCATACTCGTCTCTCGTATGAGAGACAAAAATATTTGAGTAAATCACTAATATTGCTACGTTAAGTTGGCATAGTTTGTCTCGTAATGATAAGTCCTGGGTTTCGGGACATTTTTGCTACAAACGCATAGAAGGAGCCCGTTCCAAGACCCATTGCCGAGGGTGGCGAGAGGCAGGGACGGGAGGGGAGTCAGAGGGGCTAGGAGGGCCATTGCTCGACTTTGGCTGGTTCATAGCTGTGTCGCGATTCATAGCCGTGCAGTGGTTCGTAGCTGTGCCGTGCGATGCAAAAAGGGTGGAGCTTCGATCGACCAGTGGCGACCATGGGGAGAAGGGTAGGATTGCGTCAGCTGAGGATTGTCTCGTTGCAGGTACCTGAGGCGGCGCTACTTCACCCCCACCGCCAGCGCTGCCGTCAATGGAGGTGAGTTTCGCTCTGGGGCGTGCAGATTGACGTCATCCGAGTAGGTCTTTGTCGGGCTTCTAATAGCTTGCATTCTGATATATGTTGGTGTGCAGAAACATCCGATTTATGTGGCTCGTAGTCCTGTAGTGATTTGGTTATGGTTTCTTGACGATCTGGTGTTTTGCCTGCCCCTGCCGTGTAGGCACCTTTTGGGGAAAGCTGCTCCCAAAGCTGTGAGGAGGCATTGCAGCCCTGCTGTGGGGTGTCGTTGCCCGAGATAGAGTAATGAGCCAGATTGATGTCTGGGTGATGAGTTGTGATTCCAAAGAAACTGAACTTATACATGTATTGTGATGCACAAGACACCTCTGGAAAGACGTCGTGACGCTACCTTTAACGAGATTGCGAAATACATCGGCGTTAGGTTTTTGCACAAAATCATAAGTTTATATGGCATATTGTATATCCTGTTATTTGATACATTATCCGAATCCACGAGTGATATTGTATAGTTTAAAATATTTTTTCCACCATGTGCCTCGCATTTGTGCCGTAAATTGTAACTACGCTCTTGTCCTAGGCTCGATCATTATCATTAGTACCAGTTGGTCGCTAATTGTATGGTATTGTTTCAGCTGCCTACAACTACACCCAGGGTTGACTGCACACTTTTGCTCAAAGCTATTCTTGCAGGTTTCGGAAAGCATTATTTTGACATTTCTAGAACGAGTGGATCTCGCTTTTCTTTTTCTTGGGTGAAGTATTCGTGCGCATGTCGCATGTCTTGCATGAAGTCATAATTATGGCGCCTCAATGCAGGTATACACCTTTTTTTCTTTTAAAAAGGTGCTAAATATCTGAATTTAGAGAAATAGCGACTATAGTTGGTGACAGGTTTAGAGTAAAGTGGAAGCTCCTCCCACCCCTTTCCATTTTAGCAGAGTGAACGCTGGAGAGAAGGCAACCTCCTCTTTAGCGTTCGCTCTGCTAACGTGGAAGGAGGTTTGGAGGAGCTTCCGCTTTACTATTAACCTGTCATTGACTGCAACCCAATTTTGTGCCTTTATTGTTAAATTGTTGCTAGGAAAGCCACACATTCCCAGATAATGGGCTGCCATTGTGTCCACTGAGAGGTGTTTCTTATTAACCGGGCAGCCCTACGATTGCTTGCCGAGCCTGCCCAAGTAAATCGGGGGAAGAGGGGCCATTTGTGCACGGCTGCCGCACAACGAGTATTTTCGTTTGCTTTGCCATACTCGTATCTTAATATCTTTCTCAGTGTGGACAAATCACTCGCAGCATTGCTCGCTTTGTTAGCTTCCTTCAAGGTCGAACACTGGACGGGCCGGCATGCTTTTGAGCATGTACCGAGGTGCAAATAGCCTCGTGCGGATTGAGCTACGTTGTATGAGTAGCTTTCTAGCAGGAGGTTAAGCAGCTAGACAGAAACCAAATCTCGTTTCGCCGCGATTGTTTGGCGGCTCTCCGTCCACCCGCACTATCTTCCATCTGTGGATCATCCGCTTGTGGCACCTGTCTACGGTTTGGGCACGGCTGTTGTCGCCGACAGCTGAAGGAGCGCATGGCATGGCGAGTGCCTAGCGTCTTATTATTTCTCCGCAGCCAATAAGGTTGCAGCGTCAGTTGATAACACCGAAGAACGAATGGCGAACCAAGAATTACGGATGTAACGAGCCACGTCGTGCGTTTCTTGAGCTGTCGGCTACTCTATGGGCTCCACTTCGACTTGCTAGTGTGCTCTGTGTGTGAGCGCCAGGCTTTGTGGTTGCAGACGTGCGCAGGGCCCTGTGTGCCGAGTGCCGGCGACCCTCCCTGCGCCACCGCGCCATCACGGGGGGCTTCGAGACCCCACTGACCGCCGACCAGCTGGGACGCATGGGTAAGTGTCCCACCCACACGATTGGGGGATCCCACGGAAGTCAGGAGGGGACCGTAATTGGTCTTCTCCATGTTGAGGGGGGGGGGGCTTTGGCAAACCTTGCCACCATGGCATAGTCGTTCGTGCCGCCGATCTTAGCTGGCACACGTGAGAGCTTCCCTACCGCAGTCATACCTGCCGATGCACGTACAAATGGCCGGGCTAAGAAAATTATGGCTCGTCTCTTCGGCTGTGGCTGTACATTCAAGTGGAAGTGAATGGTTTTGCTACAAAGGCCCGTTGACACGTGCGGCACCGTGCTACCTCAGCACCGATGCAGCGCCGACTCCGCTATATCAGCTGCCATAGTTATGCCGTAGAGGCTGGTTCGAACATTTGTGTTTAAGTTACAGGGCTACGTGATAGATGGCACCAGTCCACCAGTGTGTTCTCTTGTAAGTGGGCACAACATACTTAATCACACTCGAATGTGAATGTGAGAGCCAGTCTTCGCAGTGTTGTATTAGTGCGAAAACCCGAATTCCTTTCAAGCACACTTATGGTTTATGGTTCTGCCTACCCTGGCAAAAAAACTTTCAGCCTTTCCACTCTGGTGAAGAAGAAAGAGCAGCGGAGCTGTAGCTTCTGTTTTCGACTATGTTTTTCTAGGCAAGCGATCTGCTCTTCTTTTGCAAGGGAATCTGAAGTGTTAGACGCAGTGAACTTTAGGCAATAGTTGCGGAACCATTCGCGCTGCTGCGCATATTGCCGCAAGTTACACTCTTGTTCTTCCTCTGAAGAAAGGCTGCCGCCATCTATGAGCGACGGCAGCAACCGGTTGTCTGGTTGCCGCCGTCGCTCATAGATGTTGGTAGCTGTCCGGAGTTCAGTGTCATTTTTTTGCTGGTGGACACGATCCTGGAGAACCTAGCCCTTGACAGCTCCGCTGTAAAAACATATTGCAGGGATGCAGACGGTGAGGAAGAAAGGAAGCGGGGCAAAAGGAAGAGAGTAGCTGTGTTGGCCTCATAATGTGGCGGTTTTGGGACATTCGAGTTGGAAGTACAAGCACCGTGAATGAGAAATCGCATATTCCTGTGGGAGTTTGCCTTGACCGGCATTCATGAACGTAACAGTGGGGAAAAATGTATAAACCGAAAATGTATCATTGAGGTTCTACTCTATGTTTTGCCATATTTGACATTGCTCCTGCGAGCAGCATGTCCACTTCCGCAAAAAGCATGCATGGTGACGGCGCCTGCTGCGTTGATCATTCATCCGATGAGGGTTGGTAAATCATCAACCATTCTGAGTGTAGTTAATCGAACTGAGATTTCTGCTAGTTCTACTGGAACCGGTAGGGTGTTCGAGCAGTGATCTTTTACTTGAAGCGAATATGAAGCCAATAGTCATATTATATAAACTAGTTTTAGTTCTGCAATTAATTTCGAGACGAAGCAGATATTTTGCAACTGCCATTATGCTACTGGAAAAGTGCAAGTATAAAAGTTACAATAGTCTGCAGTGAAAATAGAGTTGACTAGCAAAGAATTTTCTCACTATGCTTTTCTAAGTTAATAGAAAGACAATTATCGACAAACATAAAGGTGCAGACTCGTTCAAAACTTTTGTTAACTCTTTGAGTTAATGAGTTCTCAAGCTGGGTTCCTAGGAACCTACTGTAGAGGTTCCTAGTAGCCTAGAGGTTCCTAGCTGGGTTCTCAGGAACCATTTCCTGACCTCCCGAATTTTCTCAGCCGTCCCTGCCTCAAAGTAAGATGTTTTTCCAGATTATGCACTGCTTTATAGCCGACCCATTCATTGATGCATATCTGTGAGCCAAACATTCCCTGGTATGTGCATTGTTTACAAAGTCTGTGGTCTTTTGTGCCACTTTATTGGACAATGCCAAGACCACGAGGCATTTTCCGGCTTCCATTTAAGCCAGATAGGGTTGTGTGGAATATTTGAATTTTCATGTAGTAGGTTACAATAATACACTATTCAATATTCGCTTCAACATGAGCTGCGATATTCTTATTTTTAGAGGTGTGGAACGCCTTGTGTTAGCCCCGTTGAGTGCGCTTCTTACCAAGCACCGGTGCAGTGCGGAGAAGTACACTCAACGGGGTTAGGACGCCACAATCAACACTTTGAAAAGTACAAATATTGCTGCTGCGTGCTTGGGAGGAAAACACACTTTCAAGCGGGATGGTTCACGCGCACGCCTGGTGTGTTTCATAAGAAACATATTTTGTTGATGCTAATACCTTAATTTTGAAAAGTAAAAATTTTCAAAGTTAATTTGGCTATTTTGCACGAGTATGTTAAGCAGAAATGCCCGGCAACCTGCGTTGATTCTTCGCGACTGCAAAAAATATATTTGCATATAGCGAGAATATTTATAAATCCTCAATTAGTATAGCTGGGCATCCCTATAGGTTTCGTTGTATGTCAAATGCATTGTTTAGTTGCCATCTGAAAGTAGCTGCATTGGACTTTTTCAAGCCACAGTCACTAAGTATAGATGGATTAAAATTAGCTTAGAATTGTATGAGTGGAAGCTTGAGTATAACCTTCACAGGTTCAGCAGGGTTTTCCCTTGAACGTGGTGCCATAGAGGCTTAGAGGAACTATTCCATATTCAACTCAAAAATATTCAAAAAAAACTTCTATTTGCTTTGAATTCACTTTGAACTCAAAATTGACCTTTTTCACATACTTACCAGATGGAGGTTCTTCGAGATCAAAATGTTTAAGAACACCTCCTCTACTTGCTTAATAATGGTTAATTCTCCTTTTAGGGAAACGAGGGCAACCCAGACATGCAAAAGAATGAGCCTATCAGTCTTCACTCAGAGTCTCAAAATGAAAGGAATGCATGAGAGATGATACTGGCATCACATACCATATTTACTAGAACATGGGTCGACCCCTATACTCGATTACTTGCCGAGAACGAAAAGGGTATTTGATTATGAATTGAATACATTTTGTAAGAGATCAAGAAAAAGGAAATTTGCACAAATATTTACTTCACAGTGTCGACAGTCATCCTAGATAAAGCTCTCTCTTCCGCTGTGTCGGCAATGTCATTGCCCGGTATGTCGGAAAATTATCTTACACAGATGCTTCGTCAGCTTGTAGACTAGCTGA
Source organism: Ixodes scapularis (assembly GCF_016920785.2). Lineage (NCBI taxonomy): Eukaryota > Metazoa > Arthropoda > Arachnida > Ixodida > Ixodidae > Ixodes > Ixodes scapularis. The sequence continues at coordinate 129,567,068 of NW_024609868.1, read as the reverse complement.
CGCTGTCCACGGGATGTAAAAAAATGTTGCAAGCAACGTGCACAAACAGTCGCGAGGAGAATTTCGGGATGGTGGCTGTCGCCATCAGACGGGGCCAATATGCTACTCCTAATGTGACCTCACGGCTATCGTGTCAGTCAAGACGTCCCCGTGACGTGGCACCTGGCGCTGCGCCAATCTCGTCAAGCTTCCCTGTTGTGCACCGGCGCACCGTGGCCGTGGTGCCTGGAACGCGTCTTCGGCTGGTGTGCCTGCTGCATCCTGATATATGTTTTTTTTTATTTCCGCCCGGCTTCATGGTAGAAGTGTCGCCACGAACCTGGCGGTGTCACGGCGGTGGTGGTGGACGGGGCAGACGCCGTGCTCTGCTGCAGGTTGCTTTCCAGCTTGATGGTCCACGGAGGCTTCAGCATCCAGAAGCCTGGAGGCCACAGCGACACCCGCACTTGTCCATACTTTTTGTCAGAACTTCCACAACCGACCGGAAAGATAGTGACGTCGGACAACACAACCCCCGCTCCTGTGGTGCCATTTGTTGGCACTTGGGGTCCGCTTTCGACGCTTTGGCGGTGTAGGACGCTGAACATACTACAGTCTACGCTCATTACAACAGACCTGCTTACAACAGACATTTGGATACAACATACCAATTTGTGAAGTTCGGTTGGATTTTCTCTACATACCATTGACTAAACTTCATATCTGTATAGAACATACTCCTCTTACAACAGACCAAAATCTTAGTCAAAATCAAGGTCTGTTATAACGAGCTTAGACTGTAGTGGAAGACGTGTTCTGGGCGCCGTACTGTAGCAGAGCTCCTCGGTGGGCTCAGAAATTTCGAAAGCCCGCCGTCTGGTCGAGTGATTGGCCGACATGCTTTGGAGACTCGTGCCTTGGAGGGTGTGGAGTGAGCGCCATTCGTGCACCCAGGTCTGGAGTCCCTGGAAGCGGCCGTGGGATGTTGGGAGGACTCCCTGCAGGCCCTGCAGAGGGAGAGGTTACCGGTGAGTGCACCGGCCCTTGCGGCCCAGCCGTGGTCTGCTCTGCTGGACGGGTTTCGTTACTAGTCTAGAAGCCACCGCATTTACTTGGAGCACAGGCCGAACTCTTGTCGGAGAATTTGTCGAGAATAGTTAGAAAAAGTAGGCGACTATAGGTCGACCGTAATGTCTCGACGAGCAGAAGTGAAAGAAACTCGTATAAGCATCAGTGGTGGTCTGAATGCGTCAGTTGCACCGTTCAAATTAATTTTTATTTTCCCGTGCCCTGTTGTGCCCAAGGAGAAAATTTGCCGAAACTGTGCCAACGATAGCTTGTCAATCTGCAAACTATTTTAAATTTGCGTTTTCGACTGGCAACTCATGTACAAACTGTTTCTGTTTTCAAGCCAGCGGCCCAGCTTTAGCCACGTTTTAGCTTTCTGGATTTCCCGGCTTCTGGCTCGGCCATGCCGTGCTTTGCAGCTCCCAATCAAGTGCAGGTCCGTAGCTTTCCGTTGCACGTCCTAAACGTCTCGTGGCAGCTCTGAAGATGAAGAAGCACCAGTCGTTCTATTTTTCTGGAGACTTGTTTGTGCATAATAAGAAGCAAGAAAGGGCTCGTAAAATTGGTGCTTGCACATTGTTCTCACTTTGCCAACATGTGGTGCTGCGCTCGGTGCAGAATTACTTGGTTACGAATTGTTTCATTTTGTTTCTTGTTAGATGCATAGTATTTCAGGTAACGCAGCACGCGTAGCCCACCTTATGCTGTGTACACAAACCTGTGACTTAATTGAAAATAAACAGCTGTTGCTTGGCGAGCATTGTTAGTAGTATCTCCGCAGTGCCCATGCTTGCGGGGCTCGATGCAATACAGCAAACTGCTAGTAATGTTTTATTTGGAGTTGGGTCCGCCAGCTCAATTGCCACCAGCCTGCTTTTGCTACCGTGGCAATCTACGCAGTCTCATGGTTGCTGCACAAGCTCCGTGTGCTAGTTACACTTTTGTGTAAACCTTCGCCTTGGGTTGCCTGCATCGTCTGCATTCGGGCACCTTTTCTGGACGGGGCCGTAAAATAGGCAGTTTTGGGATATTTGGTCAAAGCCAATCTCAGGTAGGTCGAGATGGGCATATAGCAACTTTGCTCGATAAGCTTAGTACCCCATTGTATAGAAAATGTTTTTGGGGACAAACTGGGTAATTACATTCATTTTTGTCTCATTATTATTTACAACTCAAATTATGGACACTTTTTTGGGGGGAACGGAGGTGTTCATACAAACAAAACATCACTTTACCCCTCTTATCATGAACCAACTCGGTTCACCTCTTGTCATTTGAAGTGCCATGGTGATGGAGATGGCTGTTACAGTAACCACAACTGGCTCCATAGATACGCAAGTTTTGAGGCACAGCCTCTGTATGGTGCTTCAAATAGCAGGTGGCAGCCTTGGGAAGTAGTCGGGGGTTTGCCTCTCTGCAGGAGTTCCGCAATCAAGTTGATGTAGTAACTTTAGTACGTGGCAACTCCCCGTTTCCCCGCGGCCAGCTGTGTAAGACGTCTGCTCCCGCCCAGGGCCTCCTGGATCAGGCCGGGCTGCGGACCCTACTTGCCGAGGCTCAGGTGCTGCGGGCGCACTGCCGGGCCCTGCTGGAGGGGCAGCTTTCCCTACCGGCTCCTGCAGAGGCATCCCAGGCGCCACCCAGCACCATGGACACAGACAGCTTCGTGTCGGCCGAGGGGGTCTCCGATGTGAGTCGGCACGTTGGGAGGGTTTTGAAAAGGTTCATATAAAACATGCATTTTGCAGAAAAGAAAATTTACACAACAAAATATCCATTTTATTGCAATATTTGCAGCACAAGGTGCAATTTAGGTGCAGTTCACAACCTGTTCTAGGCCCAGTCCAAAGACAATGGCCCCACCAGGGTTGGGCAGAAATACTCAAAAATGTATTTGGAAATACAAATACTGGGATGCATTGAAATAGTAGCTAAAATACTGATACTAAGATACATCTGTAAAAATGTATCGCGATACGTATCGGAAATACATTTTAAAAACAGGCAAAAAGTATTTGGAAATACAAATACAGGAATACATTTTAGGGAGGGCAGAAATACAAATACAGAAATATTGATACTGAAATACATTTTTCAAATTTTTTGAGACGCCAACTGAGATGAAGCTTGAAGTTTGAAGTGGATGTTTTCGATCCCGAAATTACGTTCCCGTAGGCTTGGCACTTTGCCTTGAAGGTAGTGGTTTCGGACGACAAGGAGTCTTCAATGGGCCCAAAAAAACGTTCCAACAAATGCTGACCGCGGTCCATTCCATGACATCCTCTCTGTCTGACGAGGGAATCCTGTCAACATTGATCACATTATGTCACGGCGGAATGAACTAGAATTCTTTATCTGTAGGTGTGGCCTTGAACATGAAACTTTACCACGCTGCTGTATGAAAGGACAATGCGCACTTTCGTTGTAGGCTACCTAGCTGAAGATCGTGCATGCACTGTCATTTGGAATTTTCGAGAATAGTGGACCACCTGGAGAATCTTGGAATACATGTCTTATCTTCTGTTTTACAGTTGAAAAAACGATACGGTAGCATCCCTGTTCTGAAGGTCCTTACTACCGACCCTCCGCCACCGACGCACGGATTGCAGTCCTCAAGTTTTGCCTAGCATTATCCAAACAGAGACCTCGTGGATTGCGACCTGATATTGCCGGTACAGGTGCGGGCTCTTCGAGAAACAGCAGGCTCGAGACGAGTCGCAGGTTACGAAGTCTGGATCGGCACCGCGAGGCCACCTCTGGCCTCCTTTCTGGGTTTCGGATCACCAGAGCAGCGGGTCACGTTCACGTCGGCTGATGACGTACCCTTGAGCCGTGCAATATTACGGGCGCAGCCGCAGATGCATTCGGATATGTGTTGAACTTCACAGCATGAGTCTTCCTACTATTTCAAGTCAGCCACCGCCTGGCTCGTGCTGCAACGTAATGTGACTCAGCTTTGCCGGCAGGGTGTAATCTGTACGTTAAGGCGAGAGAGACGGTTAGCAGCGGGCATTGGATGCCAGGAAACAATGACTCAAGAAATCCCTACCTAAGGACCTGCGGCAGAAGATGCTCTGACTCCACTCCTGGCACGCCACCTGGTTCGAGTTTCCCACTACGCAACACTTCTCAGAAGAGAGAATAGGAATAATAGAAAAATAGTTTGCAGAATCAAAAGGAACTAATTGGTCAGCATAGTAACAATACCCCAGCATCTCCTTGACTCTGGTACCCTTAGAAGTAAAAAAAAAAAAAAAAAAAATGCTTTCGAACTTGTTTTTTTTTTCTTTCGGGTTGGGGGGGGGGAGTATTTCTCAAGAATTGTAACGAAATACACTTCATCGTGATTGTATCGCGATACAAAGGAACATTCAAAATGTATTTCGATACAGGAATACAGATACTGGTGAAAAAAATGTATCGCGATACAGAAATACAGATACGAAATGTATTTCTGAAATACTATCGCGATACATTTGTATCGCGATACTGCCCAACCCTGGGCCCCACCCATTACTACTGAATTGGCTTGGCTGTTCGGCCAAACACGTTTGCAAGCCTAATGTGTCCCTGTCCCGATGTCCGATGCGTCTAGTCTGCCGTCTGACACCATCTGCTAGTCGTGCGGGCAGACGCACGGCAACATACGGCATCCTCTGCCATTAGACCGCACTCCACTACCACCTAGAACGCCTGTAAGACGCGGCCACGAAAGCGTCCCTTGAAATGCATTTCATTGGAGCGAAGGTTTTGTGGTACTTGTATATACTATTTATCAAACAAGGTCATTTTAACTTTTTGAAAAGATTTTCGAGCCAGTAAGGAAAGAACAATGCGTGAGCAAAATTGGAAACATACAGAAATCATGAGTGTTCTACGGCTTTTTGATAGATGGCGCCAGTGTGTTCTGTCATCGCGAGAGGTCACAGGGGGTCTTAATGTACTTGGTCGTAAGCAGTCGGAAGTGTGAATCAGACCTTTACCCCGACTGCAAAAGGAGCCGACGGTTCCAGTGGCGCCGGCGTTAATATGAATTATATGAGACGTTAAACCTCCAAAAAACATTTGATTAAAATGTGTGGATAGGATGTGTATATCATAAAATAAACTCCCCCCCCCCCCTCCAAAAAAAAGAAAAAAAAAGAAAACATTTATTTTAGCACAATATTTGTAATTTTAGGCATAGGTCCCGACCAATTAAATTTCACAATTTGTAGGCCACGTAACAGAATGTGTAGCTCGCTTACAGTCTTAAATGAAGGATGGTGCACATATCCTTGATCTAATTGACGGTGTGAACCGGTCGGGCTTGTATATCTCGAGGTAAGCATTTTGGACTCTACCGACGGCAACTCTCGGGACAACAACTGGGCCGGGGGATTTTCTGCCATAGAGAAATTTTCTTCCATCTATCCCTCCCCTCTTGGAGAGAGCAACTTTATTTTGAACTTACTGGGAGTGATCTTAGACTGCAATGACTTTATACTTGATAACATTCAACTTGATAACATTCAACTTGCAGGCTCAAGACATGGTTATCAGGATAATGATGTCCCCTAAATATGCAAATATATTGTAGGTTTGAGAAAATCTTTGCGTGGATGCACATTTGGATGTCTGCCATTATGTTATATCGATGATATAAGCATTTCCCCTAGTGCGGCTCACTTTGCAGTTTTAGCCATTCGTTAAACATTTAGGTGCCTTTTACGCGGGCTTTGTGTTCCTGTCACACTATGGCCCCGGACACCGCTGCATCAGTGACCCCCGAATTTCGTCTTTTGGGAGAAGAGGTGAAACGAGAGGGAGAGGGAATGGAAACAAGAACGTTGGGAAAGTGTTCTCTGCGCGGCAGAGGATGGATCTCTAGGTCGGCCTTTAAAGGACCGTGTTGCCGTGCGACTGCATATGACGCATTTTAACTGCCATGGTTACTCTAGAAGCGACATGTTCCTTTTGCTTTTCTTTATTATTCATGATGGCCATGAGAAGACCAGACATAGAACTGGGCGTTCGTTGGCCCCAGGATGCACGTTTGGCGGTTAGTTGCGTAATGTGCCGAGAGGCCTCCTTAGTTCTGGCACAAATTGTTTTTTTTTCCCCCCCCGAAAGATTGTTTGTTTTTAGTAATCACTGTTTCCCGGCCAATGGTGACCTTGGAGGAAAAGGGGTTAGTTGGCTAGGCAGGAGATCAGCGAGCATTGCTACCTGGGAAGGACAGTCATCTTTGGTTCACTTGGCAGGTCACATGACTTAAAAATGGCATTTTTCAACTTTTCTCGATCGCACACCAAAAAGTATCCCACTCCTAATTTTCACCGGATTTCCTCTTGATTTTTGGTGGGCTATCTTATGAGTAGGGTTCCGTGTTTTTGGATAAATCAAATGCTTCGTAAAACACTCGCCGGTCAAGTTTTCGTCAATTTGGATTTATCTGAAGAACTCCAAAATTCGAGATCGCAATATCCAAATAGAAAAACAACAACGGTGTTTGAAATTTTGTAACAGCATAAAGGCCCGTTCACTCTCTTGCAACCGAGTACGACCGAGAAAGACCAGACCGGTTTGTAAGCCTCTTGCGACTTCTTAGGACCAGCTCCGCTGCTGCGCATCCGGTCCTAAGAAGTCGCAAAAGGCTTAAAAACTGGTCTGGTCTCTCTCGGTCTTACTCAGTCGCAAGAGTGTGAACGGCGCTTAAGGTTGGTGGTCCCGAGGAAAAGCTACGTCAGTCTCCTTTGAAATCTCGGAGTATTGACAAAAGGGGGCTTACGGTTTATCTCATTGAGGTTCGTTCAGAACAATGGGTCATTGTACTTCTGGGTCACTACAAAAGCCACTCTTCTGATTTTGCATCTTGGAACATACTCTTTGCACTTCGTAAAGGGACGAGGGGTTGTGCTTTTGTAACAGTGAAAGCTATGAACGTGTAGATTTCTTAGGAGAGGGCAGGGCAGCTGGAGGTTTTATGCTTCCCATCGACTACATAGTACAGGTGTTTACCGTAGAATACCATGCATCTGTCCATTCCACACTAAGCACCCATTCCCAAATTTGTAAGATCTGAGAAAATATGCATAGTACAGTTATACGTAAAATTGATGACCAGACAGGCACCCATCCCCTATTTTTTCGCGATTATCTTCAAAGTTTTAGCAGGCGCGTGCCCGGTATTTTACGGTAGTTATTTCGAAATATTGACTTTAATTTATGCAAGTTTTCTTTGCAATATTTGTCGTAGGACAGTTAGTATTGCCAATTGGCAAGACCACCAATGCCAACCAAATGCAGCTGCAGAAATGTAATTCGATACAGGTGAGTTTTAATAAATTTGGGGTATGTTTGTGTCTGGACATTATTTATTTATTATTTTGAAAAATTGAAAACACATAAAATTAACCTCAGAATTCTGAGGAATAAAAATCTAAAAAAAAACAACAAAAAAACTGATAAATTCAGAATGTTTAGCGAAAAATATATTCAGAAAAATATCTTCAGAATTTTATGAAAAATAAACTCCGAAAACACGGAACCCTACTTCTAGGATATTGGGGTAGTGCCTTGTTTCTTTTATATGGTCCATTGTCAGTAAGGACATCCCTACCCCTGGCCTTTAACCTGTGCCGGCAGCTGAACTAGAAACGTGCCATCGATGGAACTTGTGTTTTGACAATTAATGTAGATTCTTCGAGAAATCTATCCCAAACGGTGCAACACTAGTTGTCAAAGCTGTTTTAACGAGGTAATTTTGTGCCGGTCTACAAAGACCTAAAAAGGAAGGGAGTACCGACGAGTAAATGGCGTCTTTCCGCACGCAAATAGTTCACCCACTTTTTGTATACACTTGGCTGCCTTTCTTTCATCAGCAGGTGCAATCTTGCACGACCTCCTTATTTGGCGACGTGCCTCTTATCTCCTAAGTTTTTTCCGGAGGATGTAGACTCTCTGCAACCACCCCAAATTGGGTGCTAGCATAGCTCGGCGTTTTTTGCCGGTTCTCAAACTTTTTCGGCCGGCGTTTCGGCTTCCTTTGGTTGCGGCTGTGCCATGAAAGGAAACCTAAGGTTGTGAAACGATGCCCGGTTGTATGCCCAGGTGGCCACCCTGTCGGATGTCGAGCAGCCCCCCATGGCGCTGGAGGAGTGCCAGCTCTACATGTCTGCTCTGGAGCTGCTCGAGAGGGACGCCATCCCGTGCCGGACGTTCAGGTGCGCCCCTGGCCCTTGGGCCACTAAACCCCTTAGAGATGCGACACTTTATTCCCCGATTGGCTTTTGGGCGCTGCCATGTAAAAACCAGCAGCTTTATAAGCCCAACCATGCTCAAGGTCACAACACCTGTGGCTGAAGTGCTCGTGGCTGAAGCGTAAGGTGCAGTTGCATAAGCTCATAAGCACTGGTTGCGTAAGCTCTATGCACGTAAGTGCCGGTCGCATAAGCTCTTAAGCACCGGGAGTTGAAGTTGATGTGACCTGACATCCTTGATGTCCTCCTAGAGGTTGTCCTTGAGGTCATTCTAGACATCATCCTCTAGGATGTTGTCCTCAACAATGTCTTTGAGGTTGTCCTAGAGGTCGTTTTTGACGTCATCCTACATATTGTCCTTGAAGTCATCCTAGAGGTCGTCCTAGACATCGTTCTTGACATTGTCCTCTAGGACGTCATCCTCGACATCATCTTTGAAATCCTAGATGTTCTTGACGTCGTCCCAGACGCCGTCCTTGTCATGTCCTCGACGTCGTCCTAGAGGTCGTTGTAGATGTCGTCCTATACATCTTCCTTGAGGTCGTCCTAGACGTCGTTCTTGACATCCTCGATGTCGTCCTCAATCTGTGGACGGCATATCACAACCATTCCATTACCGTACCGTTTTCTTTCCTAATTGCTTTCACTAACAATGTTCCATAAAGCTACCATATTTCATTGCATTTGGTCAAATGAACAAAGCTGCCACAATTTTTGTTTCTGAGTTCTGCATATGATGTCGGGGAGCTCGGGCGACATCACTCTGCTTGGTTGTGGACTATTTTGAGATTTCTGGAGGACGGAATGGAGTCTTTTGCGATTTCACACAAAGGTTGGGATTACTGGCAACAATGATTTGGAGCAACAGGATTGCTGAAGTGTCGTTACTTTTAAGGAAACTTGTGCCAGCGGAAACCTTACTTTTTAAATATTTGTTAGTTTTTATATAGCTTGTTCTGGATGCAATGCACGGGAAAAAAACATGTTCTTTGCGTGCATGTGGGGTCTGGCAAAACATATAAAAGAGCGTAGTAAAATAGGTCAATTCACTTTTTTTAAGGCACTAAGTGCTATGAAAAACAAAAAACTTTTAGCCTTTCCACTCTGGTGAAGAAGGAAGAGCAGCAAAGCTGTATCTTCTGTTCTCAGCGGCGGCCTTTCAGGACAGCAATCTGCTCTTCTTTCGCAAGGGAATCTGAAGCGCTCGGCACAGTGGAACTTTAGGCTTTAGCGGCCTCGCGGCAATTGTGGAACCATCCGCGCTGCCGCTTACATCGCCGCTTGTTCCATTCCCGCTCTTCTTCCTCCGAAGAAATTTTGCCGCCATCTATGAGCAACGGCAGCATCCAGTTGTCTGGTTGCTGAGCCTGGAAAGGTTGCCACGATCTATGGGCGACGATGGCAAGCAAATAACCAGCAAACACAACACTCTGAACGGCTACCGCCATCTCCGAGCGACGGTCGTAACCAGAGTGTTGTGTCGACCACGGGTGTCGACATTTGTTTGGTACCGGACACGATCCTGGGGAAACCAGCCCTTAATAGCTCCGCTGTAAAAAAACTTTGTACAAGAAGTTTTTTTTTTAAATAAATGAGAATTGCAAAAACACCATTTTCAAAAGGCTAACAAGAGTTTTTAAAAGTTTATAAAAATTATACATTCTTATTAAACCATGATAGTGGCATTTTGCATATCCTCAAGCTTGCGCATGGCAAATTTGGTCGTCGTAAGACAGCATTAAGAGCAAAAATTCTTGTACGCAAACTGTGAAGATGTCTCAAAATTGCAAAAAGAGAAAACGCATTAGAGTATTACCATAGATGCGTATGCGGCACTCCTTCGCGATGGTAAAAAAAAAAAAGATTTTGGTATAATTTTTGTGAAAAATTGAAGCTACAAAAGATTGCGATGGGGTAAAGATGGTTAGGCCTACTTCTCAGAATGATTGTAATGCAAGGGTTCATATCACATGAGCAAAGGACGTTTTAGCAAACAGTGCCATTTGAGCAAATCGATGTTTTAGTGAAAAACGGGGGCTCGTGTTAACCCACCCATTTTTATAATGAGACGCCGCAGACTGCCGCCGCTTCGCGGCGTCAGTTTGCAGCGGCTCATTGCAAAAATGTTAACCCACTTGGCCCACCTGTAAACGCACTGGCTGCCGACTATTCTATGAAAAGTTGACTTTCGCTAAAACATCGTTTGACCAACTGAGTGCCACCCGTGATGGCAGGTGACGTCACAATGTGAAGAACCGCTCACATAAACATGGCTCATATTTATGCCTTTCTCGGTCACCGGGAGGTCTTTAAATACGAACTTGACTAATTTTACGACCATATTCAGTCCTTATATTTTTATACATAAAGTATGACGATTTAAAGGGACACTTACACCCCCCAAAAATTTTTTTTTATTTTTTTCCAGGCGATTTAATATGGTGTCAAGAGACCACGTCCAATAAATATTTTGCTGCAGTCACATTTATTTTTAATAAAGACAATAGACTCAACTGCTTGAAGCCGAAAATGAAACATGAGCACGGAACCTCATGGCTGGAAGTCACATAGCTACACCCGACCGTGTATTTTTTTTCTTCGCTTCTCTGGCGTGTGAAGCAGACGACGACGACAACAACAAAGTTGCGTGCCCCGTTTGTCGTGCGATTGTTTCGCACTTATATCCCTCCCGCTCGATGTTCTGCGTTTCAAGATCGATTGGCCAGTGCCAGTACCACGAACGACAGTTCCGAGGTAGCGGCTCCACGTCCGTCGCAACGTTGGTCCGTTGTGCGACGCCATCGCGTCATTCAGCCCGCAGTATGTCGCCGTATTGAGAATGATAGTAGCAGATGTATTTCCTGTAATCTGAGCAAAATTTTTTTTTTCATTTAATTTATTTACAGCTTTTTTAAGGCCACCAAAAAGGGTTTCATATTCTTTTCTGTTTTTAATATTGAATGTATGCCTTAGATGACCCATGAATTTGAATATATTTGGAACACAGTTTAAATGCCACGTGATCATGGAAAAGAGAGTGAGCGCAACTGAAATTGGCCAATCCTCGACCGGCTGTTTTCGGGCGGAAAGAAAACGAATTTCGAGTCGCAAATTGTGTTCTGGGTAGTTGGGCTTTTATAGTTCATGTTCAAATAAAAACCTTGACGAGCATAAATACCCTGTCAGTGTCCTTTTAAAGGGGCGGTGCAATGATTTTCGCATTTTGGCCAATTAAATGCGAGAATTAATCTATGTCACCGATGAGAAGAACAGAAAACCATACTTTCTTGTGAGCGTTATTTTTATGTAAAAACATGAAACAAATTGAAGGTCAGAGTGCCTCTCAACTCTCCACGTCACCTTTCGAGTGACATACTCTGGAGTATCACGCGGTTTCCCCTTGGGTTCTTTCTTCAGAAGCCCCGGCCGCTTCCTCTCCAATTGTCAACTTTTCAAAGATTGGCATCGTCGAAGATTGCGGCGAGCGATTCACACGAAAGACGGTTCGCCACGGGGGTGACGGCAAGTGTAGCAGCGGAGGAGGTCAGGTTTTTTTACTTCTACGTGTCCCCCAGAGGCGCTGTCATCGTAGTTCCCGCAACCGCCAGACGCAGCTGTAGATCGGCAAATAATTTGTTTTTTTTATGCAATTACGCAGGGGAATGGCAGTTTTTCGGGGCAAGGTGACACATTTTGATCACTTGTGCTTGGATAAACAATATAAAAAATACAAACTGCCAATTATTTCAACATTAAAGTCGTTGCACTACCCCTTTAAGGATAATAAAGCACACTAAAACTCGGAATCACATTTTTTGCGAAATATTTGTTTTTTGACTCACTCTCCCTTTAAGCGTAGCTTTACAAGTGGCTCTAGCCAGCCCCATACAGGTGATTCTTTACATTGTGGGGGAGCTTACCTTGGGAGCTGAAAGCGGCCTACATTTCGATTGGACTGCAGAAAATTGGTGACACAAATAAGTCGCCCTCTTGAATACGTTCGTCGGATTTGCCAAAAGACCCTTCCAAAGCTATGATTTGGTGGTTGAGAGATCTCAATTAAAGCCGCAGAATGTTCCTAGACTACCAATGTGACCAAGCTTCGTAGCTGTAATAGGCAGGCATTCTAAGTTCATGTTGTCATATTGTTAGAAAAGGTATGGCCCAAGACAGGGGCCATAGCTTTTCTAACAATAACAACCAGAAGCTGCGCCTCCAAGCGCGCGCTCGTTGCCTTCTGCCGAGTTTTGACTGCACACACAACAAAGTGTTATCAAAGTCACAACGCCCGCACTCGAGACTGAGCATCTACCGAGTTCTTAACTGGTCACCAATTATAGTAAGACTTGCCATGGAGGGTGCCTTTCATGTTGTTCTCTATGTTTTCTGCTATGTGCCATCTGTGGTCTGTACCACAGAGATTTTACAGCGATAGCTGTTATGAGCTCTCCCCCCACTTCAAATGGTGTAGTTTGTTGTAAGGCGTCCGTCGTCGATATCATTACGACACCATGATGTCACAGGGTCACCTGACATCATAATATAGTGTGACGTTGCGGTGTCACGTGACATTGGTATGCCATTTGACATGGCGTCATAGCATCACGTGATGTCATATGGTATAATGCCATTCTGTGATGTCACAGTGTCACATGGTATCATACCATTCTGTGGTGTCAACGTCACATGACATCACACTATCGCGTGATGTCACAATGTCACATGATGTCACACCATCTCGTGATGACATCACGCCATCGCGTGATGTCAATGTGGAACTATTGGCAATGGTTCTGCCATGTAAGGTCCTAGGTACAGTAAACTCTCGCTTGGAGCAAACTTCAAGGGACCCAAGGAAATAGTTCACTAAAAGTTCACTAAACAGAATATGGAACAGCATAGGACACAACATACATTGAGCCAAAAGTGTGAAATGCATATTATGGAGTCATGTATATCGATGTATACAAAGTGCATAGCAGTTACGTTGCTGCCTTTCTCATTTTGCAAAAAGAATCTGTAAATTTAATTTACACCAGCGCTCTTAAAGTGCATGAAGTAACAAAGCCGTCCAGAGAGTATGTCTTTTTGCACTCCCTCTGGCACAGCTTATTGCTGTGACGAAGCCATACCGCAATGGCGTCATCCACTGGCTTGAAATATTCCGTGCAGAGTCGTTTCCTGTTGGGATTGAACGCAGTTTCTCTTTCAAGCTTCGAATTTTGCTTCACTGTCGTTGACAACGTCGACGGTGAAACCTCATAGTCTTTTGCAACGTCCGCTTGCCTTTGACACTAAAGGATTTTTTAGCTTGTCTAGTAGAGACAACCGCTTCCGTTTCATCATACTCTATACAAAAGTGTGCGCACAAACTGCCGTCCTGCTGTTGTTACCCAAAACTAAGATGGCCAAACAGAAAAAATGACAACGAAAAAACAGACACATTACGTGGTTCATTTTCATGTACTGCACCGCCGCTTTGCCTCGGCAACGCTGTAAACGCCAGCGATGATACGCAGCTGATGCAGAGGCAACGGCGGCAGTGCGGCGGGCATCGGCTACTTCAGCACTGCAGAGCACAAAACTTCGTTGAACTGACTGCAAAAATAATCCTGGGTTCACCGATCAAGTTCGTTGAACTGAAATGTTTGCTGTTCCGAAATTCGTTTTTCGTTTAAAGGGACAATGAAGGCAATTTAGGAAATCTTTTTGGCGATTGAACTGGGTTCCAGGCACGTCTCAGGCCACGTTGCCCAAATTTTAGCCGAAACCGGCGCTTGTATGCTGCGCAAATCAATTAAACAGTCGCGGTAATAATCGTACCAGAATCGACTGGAGCGACGCCCTGAGAGTTGCGGGAGAAGCCAGGAGAAGCGGAGCTCACGTGACCGTTGCGGGGCCAAGAAGCGCGACGTCACAAGAGACGCCTCAGCGATTGGTTGAAACGAGAGACGCGCCCTCGGTCACGTTTTGATTCTCGGTTTTTAGGAATACTGTTCTAATTTCCGCTTGAATAGCCATGAAAAGATAAATCGGACCGGAAATGATTACTAAACCGTAAATAAAGCAGCATAATTGTTTTTTTCTTTGCTACGCTGGACGCGAAACGGCCACCGAGCAACTATGGGCACTTCGGCATGCGGGCCGCTCGTTATCGGCTGGGCGGTCTCCCTCGGGTGATGGCGGAGGCCGCCACACACATACTCCCGTTCCGTTTGTGTTGGCTTACCGAACGGAAGCTCGAACTCGCTCGCGAGAGCGGCATTGCTGTCTATGTTGACAGATTCAACGAAACGACCGCGCCACCGCGCCAGCGCGCTGCTATAACCCACCGCGGTAACAAGAGTCTCGATCTCCTAAATACTATTGATACCGACTATTCACACTTGACGTCACTCCCTACGTCACCTCTGTTTTCGGAAACCCAGAAACGAGAATGGAGATTGTTCAATTTCGGTTTCTTTACTTCTTTCGTAGGCACAGAAATACGCGTCACAAATGTCTACAAAAAATTGGGCAGCATGCTATGTTCCCAAGAAGCATAAAAACACCATTTAAAAAAATTAAATAAAATCATCTTCATTGTCCCTTTAAATGAAAGATTTTTGCATAGAAATGCATAAGAAAACTGCCAGAGATTTTTTTTAAAAGTTCGTTATTCTGAAATATTTGTCAAACCGACGTTCGCTCAAGTGAGAGTTTACTGTACCAAAGTGTAAGATACAAAAGGATACATTGAAGTCTGATGAGACGTCGCAGCTATCACTGTAACTGCACTGTGGATTCACACAGGACTGCTAATTTTTTCATTTGCTTCGTGTACACATTGTTTTTTGCATTCCAGCTCTTTGCTCGCCCTTTCACGTCGGAAACTGGGGGTGCTCTAATGAGGGTTCCTTGGTTCTGCTCAGAGGGCACGATGGAACTGCTCGCGATCGGCTGGCAAAATGTTTTTTCCGAATGCAAACAATGCTTTTCACTGTCTCACTGTAGTGCTGCAGCCAGTATGAGGTTGTACCTTATTAGAGAATTTGAGTATTGTGTATAGAAGAAAGCGCTGTGCATTTCTGTTAGAGCTGCGTGGTCCACGCTGCACATGTGCTTTGTCGCTATGCTCCGAGACTGCAATTTTGGGCTTTGTGCACGTGCAATGTGGAACACGCATTGCTAAAGCAAACATACAGTACTTAAGTACTGTATGTTTGCATTAGCAATGTGTATAATTGCATAAAAGAGCGAATGCAATGCATTTTCTCTTATATGCAATACCAAAACTCACTACTGCTTCACCGGTTTCCAATGGTAAAGAAACATGCTGCAGTGAGCAGACGTGTAAGCAGGTAGGCATTCCTCTGATCTGGAAAGTCTGAGATTGGCAAAACGATGGTGCGTAAGAATGAAAGAAACTAAATGCTGTGGAAAAATTCGCATAACTAACAAAAAAAAAAAATTTTTTTTTTTGGCATTTGGTTTGAAAGAGTGGCGACGACTTTGGAAGTTTGACTGATCGTCAAATGTCGTGACTTTGGTAGCACCATATGCTTTACCCACAATTAATGTAATTTTACATGGATTTATCAGTTTAGCTAGAATGGTTTTATTGATTTTAGTCTATTTTTTATTTTATAACTTGTTAATTGAAAATGCTGCAATAACCACTTTTGATTGTCATACTTGTTTGCACATTTAAAATTAGATCATAAGTAACAAATTATATTAGAGCTTGAAAAACCCAATAGCAAAATACCTTAATCATATTATTATTATTACTATGAATTGCAGCAAAGCAGGCCCCCAGTAAATTCCACAGTCACAAAAATTAAGCAAGTTAACCATAATAGTCTTCCAAAAAGTCTAATTTATTTTCCTTTTTAGCATATGAAAATTTCAGACATTGTTATGAAGATAGACAAACTGTCAAACACAAATGTAATATAAAGTCCTATGCATCATACGTTGCTTTAAAAATACACACTTCTGCTGTCTGACTCAGATTTAGTCTTTGGGTTTTTGTTGTGAGAACAGTGTTTCTGAATTTATATTTATTTATTATTTATTTATACCTGCTGCTGGCCCATGGGCCATGGCATGGAGGAACAACATATAACAAAACCGTACAGTTCATACCTCCAATAAAACTTTGAACAATACTGTATTTACAAAATTGGATACAAGACGTGCCCAAAGGAAAAGAGAAAGGAAACTAAATGCACGTAAAAAGAAAGTTATAATTACTTGAACAATAAAAATATACTGACCACAATAAGCAACGATAATCGAAGGCACGTGCCATGTACATTCAAACTGATAACAAAGAGTATGTTTTGTGGAAGTATTCTAAACTCATCCCCCGTGGCAATATTTTGTAAAATTTGGATTGATTCCGTTGTTCTTGCGCTGGGAATAATGTTGGAGCAATTAATCTTCTAAATACTTAAAAACCCATCAGGAGGCCCGCAGCTCATTATTTCACATGACTGACTTGAGCAAGAAAAGGAAGCAGAAACACAAATATCAGCACTGGTTTTTTCAGCGAATACAACATTTCATGTTACCTTTAGGTGTGTGAAAGACTCTGTCTTTAAAGGGACACTGAACTCTCTAAGATATTTTGGAGTGCCGGGATCGGACACGGATGTCACAAAATAAAGTTTCTGCAAACAACTGCTTTAGCTCAATAATTGCACTGTGGGACGCACCTTGAGCTATAAAAGAATCCGCAGTTAGCACCTATTCCGAGAGACTAAATTTAAAATAGAGCTTAGTTTCGGTTTTGTTCCGAAATGAAAATGTGCCTCGCAGTGTAAATATTAGGTTAAACACCGTTTTTGTTTTCAGGATAAAAGAGGCAAGCTGTGCTCATAACAGCCTAGCTTCCTCGTATAAGCAGAAATAATTTTTGTTGCTCGGATTAAGCCAGCACACTAGACAGGCTCAGCAACTGGAATACCGGCACGCACCTTCAACCCTCACTATAACCGCCATTTTGGAAAACGAGTGGTGCCACCTATAGCGAATTGTTGGAGTCGCAGTAAGCACTCAATGTTATTGTCCCGAGGCATTTCTTTCTTCACTAAAGGGACTCCTAACTGTCACTTGTCCTAAGGCTGCTATGAAATGGTCGGGGCATTCAGAAAGTGTGTCGCTTGTTTCTTTGGCAGAAAGCAAAGGCGTATATACCCGTCCTTTTCTTTAATTTTTCTGTGCAGGTTGGAGACGCTATGCTGCAGAACGGAAAACGAGTACCTAATCAAGGTGCACTGTGTGCGGCTCGCATTTCAGGTGAGCATCGTACCTCGAGACGCGCAGGTCTTTTGCGAATCCCAGTCAAGGCCATTTCTTGGTGCAACGAATATTCAGCCTAGGCGGCCATTGCCTTGTAAATGAAGTTGGCTTTTCTGCTTTATCCTTTGAACCAGGTAACATCATGTTCTCAAACTTTCGCATTCTATTGCCACCGCTAGCGTCGCATCCTTAGGGAGCTTCAGCTTTCCGCGACGCATAATTTATTTATGCATGTAGAAAAATGTGGCTTTGTTTTTCCTATTGGACCGTGTTGAAGAAGAGGGTAGACAGGGCCAGGTCAGGGGAACGGGCAAGTATGATGAACGTTTTTTTCCGAAGCCGGTCGTTCTGTCCTTCGTTAAAAAGCGCCTGCGCTCTCGCGGTAAGCGTTCCGACATTGCACCGGTGCATGCGGAAAAACACAACCTCAACGTTGGCAACCAAGTCGACAGATGAAACCAGGAGCACCTCGAGGATGCGCAGGTGTGGCTTCCTTTGTGCAGCACCTGACAGAGCAGGAGGGCATCCGGCACTGGCTCATCAGCGCTGGCAGCCGGGTCCTGGGTGCGCTGATGCTCCGCACTGGCAGGGTGGGTGTTCCAAGGCACGCCTCGCGCGCTCTTCAGTTCCTGTAGGCCGCCCCAAGCTCTTAAACTGCTAGGCGTTCTCGAGAGCTGTTCAGCCGTAGAAGCAAGCCAATGAATGGAGTGCAGTGAAACCTCGCACTAAGATGTGTTTGGGTGGTGCCAGTGGCGTCACTGGGGGGGGGGGGGGGGGGGGGGGGGGGGGGTGGAGTGGAGTGGAGTGGAGTGGAGTGGAGCGGAGTGGAGTGGAGTGGAGTGGAGCGGAGTGGAGTGGAGTGGACCGCATCGGGTGCATGGCCCGGGGGGTGCAGCTGGGCAGTGAGGGGAGGAGGCGGGGGGGGGGGGGGGGGGGGGGGGGTCGCGGCGGGCCACCGCTCTTGGTCTCTGGCCCTAGTGATGCCACTGGGTGGTGCATTTATCATGCTCAAATTTTGTGTGCGGGCCTCTCGAAAAAAATGTGAGAAAAGAAAGACGTGTTATTCCTATGTACTGGAAGAAGATCGGAACCAAACCGTCTAGTCGGTGCCACTGCTCTCGGATGGCACCATGCAAAAACGTAAAAGTCGAAATCTTCTTTGAGACAAGCAGTTTAGAGCAAATCGAGTGTACGTGGCATCATCCTTGAGCTACGACGTCCACCAGACGATTTGTTTACATTCTTTCTCCCAGTGTATAGGAATGGCACATTTTTCTTGTCTCGCATTTTTTCCCGGAAGCCTACTTTTATG
Organism: Ixodes scapularis; assembly: GCF_016920785.2. Taxonomy (NCBI): domain Eukaryota; kingdom Metazoa; phylum Arthropoda; class Arachnida; order Ixodida; family Ixodidae; genus Ixodes; species Ixodes scapularis. The sequence continues at coordinate 129,548,183 of NW_024609868.1, read as the reverse complement.
AAATTTGAATACCATAAAATGCCGCGGAAGTGCCCACTTTGTTCAAGCACCCACTATCAACATTTCCTGCTAAACTTGGGAATTCCTCAAATTATATGTTAACAGCCTGATTTGACCGGACAAGCATTCAATACCGGGGCTGGGCGCTCTTTCGGTATTTTACGGTATAATAATTGTCTCACCTAAAGACACATTTGTACAAAGTTTCATTGTACCCCGTTTGTTATCCTATTTATACCTCTTTTTTACGGCGGAATAGTGCTCGATAACATCCTATGGTGTGGGCTAAACGGAGCAAACCTAAGAAGTGGGCAAAATCGCTTTGGCAAGCTACTTTAATGTACAGTCGTGATCTGTACGGCAGGGAACGCCCGATCATTGACCGGTCTTTACCGACAGCGTTGTGAAGTGGCGGCCACGCTTTGCAAACCAAGCGTGGCAAGGCGCGAAGGCCACCACAGTCGCCGCTTTACGATGCTGCCATTACGTAGTGGTCGACGATTAGGCGTTCGCCTACGTACGAATTGTGACTTTGTTATACTCGCGGATTAATTTCTGCGGCCATGCAGTCAAAGTTATGGGCCCAGATGTGCTTGCACACCTTAAGCACCCACCAAAGCTGCACACGTGCTCTCTCTGCTTTTTCCGAAATGCCACAAAAAGTCCATGAGAGTACCGAGCCCTCGTAAACGTCCTGATTGAATATGCTCGGGAAGTGTCGTTTTTTCATCGTAATTATCGCACCCGCTCCGCGCCAAGCAACAAAATGGTGGCACCCTCGATAGAGTCGGGGAATGTAACGTCGCTCATTTAATGGCTCCACTCGTACTTATGGCCGAGATCCCTCACTGGGCCAGCGGGCCATCCTGCGGGATGTGTCCAGAACTCTAAAATTTGGGGCGCTCGAGCCGACTCTCGGCTTCCGCCCCCCCCCCCCCCCCCCCCCTTTGACCTATTGCCAATAGGGTTGTCCGTGTGCTGCAGGACCCCAAGGAAGCGCTGCAGGCGTACGACGAGCTGCTGGTCTACGTGCTGGAGTCGCAGCACCTGGAGCAGACGGAGAAGGAGCTGCTCGCCAAGGGGGCAAGTGCTCCCTCCCTCTCGCATGGGTCGGCACCGTGTGGCTGCCGAATCGGCGCTCGCCTTCGGGTTGCGCGTTATGCGAACGGCAACGACATTGACCGACTCCCACCTCGTGACCGAGGGGGAGTTTACTTCGATGACGTCGCCTTTTCACCTTTGGACGGCTTGGCGTCGCCTTGGAGAAATCTATATTTTTCGCTCGTGACTCCGACCTTCTTCGGCAACTCATTCAATCGAGATACTGCGTCATTATGGGGAGAAATGTTATTCAAAAGGTTTATGAAAAGAAAACATAATACCTGTCGGATCCTACTTATCTTATTTTTATTAAACCACAAAGACGTTGATTCTTAAATATTACAGTACAATATTGCAATCATGTTTAAAAATCGTGTTTTCTGGACTGTCTAAAACAATCGTGTGACACCCTATGGCAGCATGAGCAACAAAACATTGTGGTAGCTATGTAAAATGTTGAACAGATGTTAAACTTTATTTAATCTTCAAATAATAAATTTGGAGCGATAAAAACATTGAGTTATTTATTGGCATTCTTGTATTAGTCTATACCAGAAGTGGCCAAGCTGTACGAGCCGCCTGCGGCTCTTCGCGTGTTAAAGTGCGGCTTGTGGCTCGCAGCCCCCCCTATCCCCCTTTCCACTTCCACGCCTCCCTCCCGGTCACACGAGCACTTCCCCAAATAGAGAAATGGAACTCGTTTGAAATTGAAAGACAGGTTGCGGTTCGTTAGTCTTGTGCTACTGCTACGTTACGTACAGTTGGACTGCTTTTCACTCGAAAGTAGTTTGAGTTTTGTTTGTAGCCCTGAACAAAAGTTCGCCCCCCCCCCCCCCCCCTTCCCCCCACAGCTCTTGGAAGTTTCATGGTTCTGTTTGCGGCTTTTAGGCCAGGTCAGCCTGGTCATCCCTGGTCTATACGATGCTACTACATCACGTATTATAGTCTATACAACGCTACTACATCACGTGGTTGCAATATAATTTGAGTTTCAAACACGTGAAGGTCTTTTGTCATTTGGTAACCATTGTAACAATCGTAACCATGCTGCTCATCCCGCCGCTGCTCGCATTAGCTGTGGAACCTGATTCTGGGTTAGGATTATAAGAAAACATAAAGTGGAAGTAATAAAAAATTATGATTCCATCAAGATTCAAACTCAGAACTTCGCGAAATCAGTAGCAAGGGGGATGCTCGTGCGTGACCTATAGACCAGGGGTTCTCAAACTGGGTTCCGGGGAACACAGGGGTTCCACGAGCTGGTCTCATGGGTTCCGTGAACACCCAAATTGCAACCCCCTCCCCTCACCCTCCCCCCCCCCCCCCCCCCCCCCACGCCGCAGGCTGCGCAGCAGGATTATGCGAAGCGCCTCCATCTTACTTTGCACTGACATTGCGATTGATATGGTGGGGATATATGGCAAGCAACACAAGCAAAATTGCCTACAATAGTGCATCTGTTGCTTCTCGGTCAGCAAATATGGAGTGGGGGGGGAGGGTTCCGCGGCAGTCTTTGAGGCTTCCTGGGGTTCCGTGAGACCAAAAAGTTTGAGAACCCCTGCTATGGACTATCAGCACATCCGTCTTGGGCCGCTTATTTACGCAGGTGTAGTCCTAGGGAGTTGTAGTAGTCCTCTCACGACCAGCTTTATGGTCGTGAGTTTTTGGTTAGTTTTCTTTTATCGCAGTCTTCCTCAGAATTAACTTGACATGCCACTCCTCAAGTATGCAAAGGTGATTCATTTCGCTTAGATTTACAGCCTTGTCCTTTTTTGCAAGCAGATCAGCAATTTTCTCATCAAAGCGAGAGCATATTTGCGGCTCGTCAATTGACAACTTTTTTGAGATGTGGCTCGACTGATTGAAGTTGCAAACAATCTCCACAAACTCTCCGTGTTACATGCCATACAGTAGCATAAACAACATAAAAGGTCGGCGTACGGCTCGAAACCTAGAAGCCGACTGCAGCGTAATAGGTAACACTACAGCACAGTGAGGTTGGCAGTGGTGGAACTGACAAATGGTGATTTGGACCAGCTCTTGTAGCAGGGAACAACGGGTTTTGGAGCAGATATTCCCACTTTTGGAGCAGGCAATTTCGAGCTTTCATGTCAAAATATTTTATACAATCTTTTTATAGTTAGCGTGTCGAAAAAACTGCAGTTGTTTGAGTGGAGGCTATTTAAGGTATCATATCTACAGGGGACCTGGTCATTACACATATTTATTTCTTTATTAAACATACCCCGGTAATTTTCCAGATGTCTTAATTAACCTATTAAGAGTACCGATAATGTCTTCAGTTTGTGTTTAGTGTAAAAAAAAAAGAAAGCCGTTTACAATTCCCTGTAACGTCGAATTAGAGCACAGCTCTTGAGGAGGAGGATGGAAGCGTACTGAGGGATAGGTGATCCCTTGAGGTCACGTGACCTCAAAGGGGGGGGTCATGTGACCTCGGGGGGGTCGCGTGACCTCAGGGGGGTCGCGTGACCTCAGGGGGGGTCGCGTGACCTCAGGGGGGTCGCGTGACCTCAGGGGGTCACATGACCTCAGGGGGGTCACGTGACCTCAGGAGGGTCACGTGACCTCCGGGTTGTCACGTGACCTCCGGGTTGTCACGTGACCTCCGGGTTGTCACGTGACCTCCGGGTTGTCACGTGGCCTCGGGGGGGTCACGTGGCCTCGGGGGGGTCACGTGACCTCAGGGGTGTCACGTGGCCTCAGGGGGGTCACGTTGCCTCAGGGGGTCACGTGACCTCCGGGGTGTCACGTGGCCTCAGGGGGGTCATGTGACCTCAGGGGTGTCACATGGCCTCGGGGGTCACGTGACCTCCGGGGTATCACGTGGCCTCCGGGGTGTCACGTGACCTCGGGGGGTCACGTGACCTTGAGGGGGTCACGTGACCTTGGGGGAGTCACGTGACCTCGCGGTTACGCCGACAGCGAAGCTGCTCAAGCCGGAAACGGGCCCCTAAGAGCTGCGCTCTAAAAGATATTTTAGGCTACTTTGTAGGGTTTGTATCACGGTGAGGTAATTATTGTGAGTTCGACATCAAACAGACATTTGTCTTGAGTTGAATGTGTCTCAAGCTGCCCTCGCTGTTATTTAACCTGCTACTTTTCTTAGAGCAGCTAAGCAGAGCACCTAGCTACTTGAACTGATCACAACGAGTAGTGCTACCTATTCATGTGATCGATGTAAGCACTGTTCGCTCAAAAACCGATAACTCTTCGTTAGACATGTGAAAATAATGGAATTATGGTTCGAAGCAAATTCAGAGTGAACACCGTAAAATCCCGAGAGATAGCCCACCTAAAATCGAAAGAAAATTGGGTGAAAATAAAGAGTTGGTTAACTGTCGGTGTGCAATCAAGAAAAGTTGAAAAAATGCTACTTTTAGATCATGTGTCTCTGTCAAACTTGTTATTGCGGCGAGGGGCTTTGAAGCAAAGATGACTGTACTTCCCAATCAGCAATGTTCGCTAATATCCTGCCATAGGTAACTAGACGCCTGTATGCCGAGGTCGTCGTTGATCTGAACACAGCGATTATTAGGAGTGGGCTATATTTTGATGTTTAAAAGAAAACAGCAAATCAAGCCAAAAGAAGGGGTGGGTTGCCTTTCGGGGGTGGGGCATCTCTCGGGATTTTACGGTAGTGGTTTTGGCCAAATATTTTAAAATTAAGTATTAAATAGTTGCTGCGCCTTTCTCCATGCCTTTCACTACTGTTACACCATGCTTATATAAAAATTCAGTTGAATTCGGAAAGGTTATTCCCAAGCTTCTAATTGCCCTCTTATGAGCTCTGGTAAATTTAATCTAGCTAGTTATATACTGTGGCCTCAGACAGTCCAATGCCTACATTAGGATGGCAAGTAAATGACAGATCTGACATGAAATTAAATCTTGAGTGGGAGGCTCTCTCGCCGCCTGCGAAAAGCGACAACGCCGTGGGAAGGCCCTCAAATACGAACCGCCGGTGGGCACCTCATCACACCAGTCGGGCGATGCACTGCTCGCGTCGAGATCCACGGTGAGACGTGCCCTGTGAAGTTCGTCGTTCTGCAAGACTGTTCCAGGGACGTTATCCTCGGAATGGACTTCCTCTGCGAGTATGGCGCCGTCATCGACCTCGGAGCAAACCGGTTGACGCTACGATAACCATTAGGCCACGCGCGCGGTGCTTACTTGGCCAGCTGTGCGCGTGGCAATATCACGAACCACATTATTTTAGAGCGCAGCTCTTAGGGGCCCGTTCCCGGCTTGAGCGGCGTCGGCGTAACCAAGGTCACCCCAAGGTCACGTGGCCCCAAGGTCACATGACCCGCAGAGGTCACGTGACCCCTCCCTCAGGGTCACGGGACCCCCAAGGTCACGTGACACCCAAAGTCACGTGACCCCCCCCCCCCCCCCCAAGGTCGCGTGACCCCCCCCCCCCCCCCAAGGTCGCGTGACCCCCCCCGAAGTCACGTGACACCCCCCCCCCCCCCCCGAGGTCACACGACTACCCCCAGGGTCACGTGACCCCCCTCCCCGATGACGTCATCGTCACTGATGACGTCACCGGCATCTGCATCGTCATCGTCATCATCACTGATGACGTCACCGGCATCCACATCGTCATCGTCATCATCACGGATGACGTCATCAGTGACGTCACTGATGACGTCACTGACATCCGCATCGTCATCATCGCTGATGACGTCATCGAAGTCCGCATCGTCATCGTCACTGATGATGTCTTCAGTGACGTCACTGATGACATCATCGGCATCGTCACGTGACCCCCAAGGTCATGTGACCCCCAAGGTCACTTCACCCCCCCCCCCAGTACCCTTCCCTCCTCCTCCTCAAGAGCTGCGCTCTAATTCGGTGTTACAGGGAGTTGTAAACGGCTTTCACTTTCTGTTTATTTTTTTATTACACCAGGCACGCGCGTGCGTTATACCGCTTTGAAATACAGTGCCTCAATGTTGTTGGCCGCTGCGCCTTGCAAGGCGCAGCGGCCAATAACATTGAGGCACTCTACTTTGAAGCTGTGTTTTTCGCCTAAGTGCGCGGCAGCACTGCGGCGAAGCGAGTCGCAAGATTGCGGTGTCAGCTCCGCGGGTATTGCTTCTCCGCAGCGCATCGGTGCCTGAGGAGAAGCGCACTCAAGAGGGCTAACCCGCCATGATCAACACTTAGAAAAGTATAAATATTGCAGTTAATTTTGAATTGAATATCAAATAGCGTATAACTTGAAACTATTATTTGATAATTCGAATATTCACGCAGCCCTACTCTTCGCACACAGTACTGTCTCATTCGGAAAAACAGCAACTCTACTTTCTTAATTTTCAGTGGCATCGCCAAGAAGGCCACATGCCAGACATTTTCAGTTTCCTTTATGAGAACAGCTCCCTTTTGGCGCATACATGGCGCAAATTGTGCACAGATACAACCTTTGGAGCTGCATGTAGCAGGGTTTTCTATATGGCGCAGTTTGGCGCAAATAGCACAGCAGTTCCACCACTGGGTCGGCCATCTTGCAATTATCCGAGCATAATATTGGACGTTAGATGTCGTCCATTGACTCGTGTGCATGACGTCATTATGGCCCTTCTTTTGGAGCCCCTCAAGTCCGGTCTACGTCGCTTTCTTGCGCAGGCAACAAAATTTCCTGTTGGTTACTTACCATGACATATTCATAGAAATAAGAAGGAAGCTCCCCGGGAAACCAACATATTTTCTAAATGAATCTAAGTGATCGAACAAACAAATAAATGTGCATTATGTTATAGGGTACAAGGATTTCAAATAGACACATAGTAGGTCAGAATTACGAAAAAAAATGTTTCACAATCTTTTTAAGGGGGGACATACGCCTAAATGTCAAGATTTTTTGAAAGAAATTAATGTTTCAATTTTGAATGTTTTTTTTTGTTTTTTTGTTAGAAACTAATTATACACCCTTGCACTAAATTTGATAACCATGTGCCAAATAGTTACATAGATATAAAATATTCTCCACACTATGTGAGGCAGTAATGAAGTAAAGGATTTCAACGTTTGAATGCCTTGTTCTCAGTTCCACTTTTTGCTGCAAATTTTATACGAAGGAATCTTTTGTTCGAAGGTAAAAGTATTCTAATACCACGATCAACATGTTTCTGAACTGAAATTTACTGGGGAATCGGGCTATCTACTTTATTAAGTTTTAAGTTGAAGTCCTCACTTAGAAAAAACTGTTTTAAAAAATTGACTTAGGAAAGATATGCATCTCATATTTTGAAGTAATAACTTTTTGAAATATTTATATTTGAGTTATAAAAACTAAATAGCCCAAAGTTCTACATCCCCCACTTTATATTGTAGCAGTCAAAATGGTGTAGCTTCATTTGCATATCATAGATTTGTGTCACATATTTTTATGCAGGTATATAAAGTTGTCCTGAAGAGCTGAAACTCTGCACAGTACACCTACATCTGGCGTTAAATCTCTCCTGCAAATTTTATTCCGATCACTTGAGTAGTTCAGAAATTGAAACTCTAGCCAGTGTCCCCCTTAAAGTAGTATCATTATGCGGCTAAACACGTTTCCTTTGCGAACCAAACCCGAGCTCCGTTTTACTCGTGCCGGAGTTTGAAACGGGGAGACGTCACGTGATGTGCGCCACCCGACGCAGGTGGTGTGCTGCACGGTGTACGACGTGTGCATCGACTATATGCTGCTGGACGCCTTCGAGGACCTGGGCAACCCACCCGCCACGGTGGTGGCTGTCACCCAGAACCGCTGGCTCACCACGGGCTTCAAGGAGACGGTACGTCCCAAAAAGGAGGTTGATAAGATAGTCAGCCCAACTGAGCTGGCTCGGTGAACAAAACTGAAGGAAGGTCTGGCTAGTGGCGTTGCTCATACAGGGTGTTTCAGTTAACTTGTTCCAAGACTTCAAAAATGCTGGAGCACGCTACGCATGTTAAACCAATGCAGTATTGTTCACAGTTCCATCGAGTAGGTGAAGATATTTTTTACAACGAGCTAAACTGGCTAATTAACGCGGGCTGATTAGCCAATTACGTTCCCATTTCATCCCAGGGAATTGAAGTTTCCGCTCATCCCATTCCTTTCAACTCCTAGAAATGGAAACATGGGAACCATTCCGACTTGTTGAACGACCAAACCATTCTATTCGTCTAATTGCCAAACTCGAAAAATGGCTCTTGACAGCTACATTGTGTTGCTGGCAAAAGCGGCATAATGCTAACGTTACCAAAGGCAGAGACTTCAGCAAAAATATGCAAGACCCCAAAGCAGCGATTTTATCAAGCCGAGCAGTGGTAGGGCATAAAGTGCTCTGTGCCATTGCTGGCATAGATAGTGCGATGAAGCATAAAAAGCTCGCAACGGATGGCAAAAATTAAAAACTTCCATTTTCTTTGCAGACGGACCCTAGGCCTTTCACTTTTAGGTGGCTCCTGGCTAATTTGTTTGCTTGATGAGATCTCAAAAATGTCTAGTTTATGCGGGGTGAATGTAAGATGCCACAGGTGGAAACTGACGACATGCTGCACTCTATAGAGCAGAAGCTCCAAGTGCATGTTCTGTGGCGACTTCTTCGAGGCACTTCGCAGATGGTGGTCAGAAACAAAATCATACCATAGCTTTAGAAGAAACATTACCTTGAAATTCCCTAAGGGCACGCTTCCCCGAGTGACCGCCCATCCCGTTTTTCTAATTAAATATTTATGACATAAATATTCCAAAACATCGCCCACCCCATATTTCCATTGACATCACGCGATGTCAGACGGGAATCACATCAACCACACAATCTGCGGTACCGGTACGTGTGGCAAGAGTTTGTAGCGGGAATTCACACATTTCTTCTGCGATCTGCACATGCAATATCGGTTCCCATGACATATGAGTTGTCCCCGCATGTTTATTGCTCTGTCAAAATGCAAATCTACTGTATCCACGATTTACGTATCGGTCCTCGTGAGGTGCGAGTTTGTGGCAGATTCTTGCGGTTCTTTCCACCGTGTAAAGCCAATTTGCTGTGTCCGCAGTCCAAAATATCTTTTACTGTGACACAAGTTCGTAGCGAATTCTCGCGTGTTTGTTGCATCTTGAAACACAAATTTGTCACGTCTGCAAGCAGCGGTATCAGTTCCCATTTCACGTGGTTTGTAACGGATGGCCTAGTGTTCTATCACTTTTTTTAATAAAGTCTCTTCATTTTGGGTGGGCGTCCTTACGAGATTTTAGGGTACTTTACCAACGAGCCATTGAGCAAGCCATCGAAGCCAATCCGATGTGTCATGTGACCTTTGGAAAGGATGCAGCGACATACGGAGGGGTTTGGCAAGTGATCATTCACAGCGCTGGATTTGCTGGGGTCGGTCGTAGCATTGCGATTCGCCGCAAGTTGAAACGGAGTCTAGGTGCTTCGTAACGAGAGGCTCGTCGATCCCATGTGTTGCAGAGATACGAGCTAGTTATGGCACTTTTGACCCTGTGGGCACCTTTGGAGAGAGAAATCCCGCATAATAGAAAGGAGGTCGATATGGCTTTGTCTCTGGCCTACGACCGGTGCTGTAATCGCGCATGGTTACAGTAACCGCTTTGTCGCATTTCACGGTATCGGGAACGACACCTTTTTTATGTACAACAATTGAGTTTTGGTTGCTTTACTGGGGATGTCACTTTCATCGCACGAGCCAGTGAGAGAATTATACTGTCAGTCACCTCCAGTGCAATGAGGCTGTATCCCCACTTTCATTGGAATGAGCACGAGCCGTTGAGAGAATCATGCTGTCAGTCACCTCCAGTGCAATGAGGCTGTTTGAAGAGCCAGTAGTGTTACGCCAGCAGGCCTTAGGTCCCAGCTAAAGATAGACACAGCTCACATAAAGACCGGGCCCATTCCATTCCCATTTAATTCCTCCCAACACTGCCACCGTTTCATTCCCATTCCATTCCGGGGTTGTGGGAGTGCGGAATGATTCTGAAATCCTTTTAACTACGGAGTGGCAACACCGCAACACTCATTACCTAACTTTTATAGCGAAGCTGTTATGTGCTAGGATCTGAAAAAAAAGTGCATCCATGGATGTTAACAAAAAAACTCCCGTTTAAACGGTGCTCCTTCATTCCGATTGGTCGTGGCAAGTATAAATAAAAAGGGGGGGCAACCCGCATGAGTCAGCCTTTTTTGGCATTATTACATAGTGAGGTCCTGATCCCTTGTTATCATGTATGGTCACCGACTTATCTCAGCTAAGAGTGTGCTGTGAGGAGGCTGAGGGCAGAATGCGCCCATCTATCCTTCTATTCTATCGCTTCCGCGATGCTGATAAAAAGACTTGGGCTCAATCGGAAAAAACTGTCCTCGAGGTGTGCCTCAAAATATTGGGTTTTGAACTTGCCCATAAGTGACCATAAGGCAATCATCACTTTAGTCACTAATAATTAAATAAAGACAATTAAACAACGAAGTTGTGTACGTGTCTTCATTGCAATCATATGTAAATCGTATAGTTGTCGTAAAGATAACAGCTTCGCTGGTCCTCCATCTTCACGTGAAGTACCGTATTTACTCGCAGAATGAACGCACTTTTTTTTTTTCCGTAAAATCGATGCAAAGTTAGGGGGGGCGTTCATTACGCGGAGTAAAATTTTTGCGTCCGTATTTACTCGCATAATGAACGGACCTTTTATCCTGAAAAATCGAAGCAACTTCTTATCTCTTTGCGCGCGGCGCCCGACCCCGTAATCAAACTAAGCTGTGCAAACAAAAAAAAAAAAAAAAAAGAAACTCCTTTTTCTTTTCTTTCTCAGTTCCTTGAGTTTTCTTTTTTTTTTTTGCCGCCTTTCGCAAGCTGTTTTGTTTGCTTAGGCGTTGCTTAAACGAGGGTTCTCCGCTTATCTTTCTTATCCCCTTGTGCGCGGCGCGCGACGCACGACCTCCCGCTACCAAACTGCGCTGTGCAAAAGCAAAAGAAAAAAGCTCCTGTTTTTCTTTTCTTTTTTTCTCAGTTCCGTGGGTTTTTTTGTTGTTTTTTTTTGCCGCCTTTCGCAAGCTGTTTCGTTTGCTTAGAGGGCTTCTCCGCTCCTCTTTCTTACCTCCTTGCACGCAGCGCGCGACCCCCGTAACCAAACTGCGCTGTGCAAAAAAAAAAAAAGGAAAAAAAGCTTTTTTTTGTTTTTGTTTGCTTAGTTCCGCGATTTTTTTTTTTTTTTTGCCGCCTTTCGCAAGCTGTGTCGTTCGCTTAGAGCGCTTCTCTTTCTTATTTCCTTGCGCGCGGCGGCGCGCGAACGCTAGGGTGCCTTCATGTGCGCACATGAAGGCTCCCTAGCTAACCCAAAGTCCAGACTGCTGTGCAAAAATAAAAAAGCTCCTCCACGTTTTTTTTCTTGCTTCCGTTGGATCTTTGCGAATTTTTTAACGCCTTTTGCAAGGCGTTTTGTTCGCCCACGCTGCCCATGTATTCGCGACCTCGCTGCACCAGGATAAAAAAGTGCGTTCATTTCGCGCGCGTGGGGGGAGGGGGTCAAAATTTTGACATCCGAGTTGGGGGTGCGTTTATTACGCGAGTGAAAAAAAAAGTCGAGATTTTGAGAGCCGACTTGGGGGGTGCGTTGATTACGCGAGTGCGTTCATTGTGCGAGTAAATACGGTAAATGGTCTATACAATTTTTTGAGATATTTGTGTGCAAAGCTTTTGATTCAGACGTTGCAAAGCGTGTTGGGAAACATCCCATCGTGCCTTTTCCATAAAGTTGGCCCCTGTGTGGCTAACGTTTTCAAGCTTCAAAGAAACCGTGATAATGCCGCGTGAGATGTAAAAAGTTCCTACACGACTACCTGCTAGCGAACTGCGACGTTAATGCCCCTAGTCATGTGGAATTTTTAAAAATCTTGCACGCTTTCTTTAAAAGTTTGGCATGTAAAAGATTTTTTAATGGAAACAACACGATGGGAGGATTCTCAACACATTCTACAAACAACTTTTGTGTTGGAGGTTTTGGTCATAAATTAATATTTTAAAAGTTAGCTAATCAATCTGCATTAACTAGTCAGTTTGGCATTTTGCAAAAACATATCTTGACTTTCTCAATAGGACTGTGAACAACACTTTGCTGCTTTGACACGTGTAGTGTGCAACAGCTTTTCTTAAGTCTTGGCACAAGTTAGCTGAAACACTTTGAATAGACAGGGAAGGAGAGGGGCAGCACTGGCGGCATGACACAGCAATGGTTACACTGTGCAGCACACGTGATACAGCACGGTACAGGGGCCTCAAAGAAAGCCAAGAGAAAAGCATGCTCTTGGGACTCAGGCATGGCAGTAACGACATCAAGGGGCAGTGTCTGTCAAACATAGATGCTGCCTAATTCATTGCAGAGAGGAAAAAGATGGGTTATCTTGATGGTATGGTTAGTTTTCCTGAAACTGGGGTAAAAGAAAAACAGAACATCAAAGATATTGTAGAAAGGGACAGACATTGTCTCAAACTCGGCTGCTGCATTTGTTTAGTCCTGGGTTTCTCAAACTTCTGAGTCTCGAGGAATGCTTATATCTCAGTTTATTGCACCGAGGAAAGCCTTCGCAATCTCGGCACTGATGCAGTGATGTCGTGGAGAAGCCCACAGACCTTGTAAAGTACTATAGATCACGTAGTTAGGGTGACCAGGCATCCCATTTTGGCCGGGACAGTCTTGTTTCAGAGGTTAATTTTTCCTGTCATTTTGTCTGAATATATGCCAATTTCCCATTTTCGTGGGAACTTGCTCTCAAAATCAGTATCACGCAAGTGTAAGAAAACAGAAAATAATCACTTGTGACAGTGTATTAGAATAAACAGTATAAACATGTTATCTCAAATAGGGTAGGATTTTTAGCTTTTCTGTGACTCCGCTTGCCATTAAATTTTGTGTGCACAGACATATGTATAGGGCACTTTTCTATACTACTCTATTTGGCATGCTTAGATTTTTTAGAATGGGTAAGGACGCTGTTTGCATGCTCAACGAAAATTCTCTGAAAAGTGTGCATTTTCACGGCGAACTGAATAGTAGCAGAACATTTTTCTTTGCTTGACTCCCCCTCTACCCTCCCTATTCTCTGTTCCTCCCCCTATCCTTCCTCTTGGTGTCCCAGTTTCCACTTTGAGGGGTGTGGTCACCCTACAGGTAGTAAAAAATATATGGCTCATAGCTATGCGTCAATGGGTGGTTAAGATCTGCTAAACTGGTTCTTATATTAGAAAAAATGCTTGTTCAGGACCAGGGACGGTTGAGGAAATTTGGCAGCTTGGGGAACTTAAAAGGGTACTCTGCGGAACCCCTGCATTCATAGGAACCCAGCTCAAAAACATTCGATTTAGTGCACACTATTATACATTCTTTTAATGTGGCCAACAACAAGTCAGAGGAACATCTTACTCTTCATACACTCGTACAAACCACTTGTGCATTTTACCTTACATTTGACCTGGAAAAACTAACCAGATTCAGTAGATTGGACAAACCCCTAATGGCTTGTGGTAGGGAACGCTCCAATGTAGGTTTTGGTTGGACTTCTCTTGTCTTCTACTTGAAATAAGCCATTTATGCAAAGTGGCCAGCGAATCACAAGGCACCGATATTGATTTCACTGGAAAAAGTGATCGGAGCCGAGATGTTGATCATATGTTCATGTGCCCTCCTTGCAAATAGCATTTTCAAGCTAAAAAAAACTATCGGTGCTTTATCATTCGTTGTTCTTTCCTTAAATGAAATGGCCCCTGTGTGGGGAAGTGGACTCGTGGACTTTGCTCATCAAAAGCTTGCCCTATCTGAGGGGACTTGATGCTACTTACAGCAATCAGTTGCTCGTCGTTACTACAGTTGGGCCCTGGTGGTTTCTCTTGCAGGCTCTGGCTGCAGCCATATGGTCAGTCCTCAAGGCCAAGAAAAGCCTATTGCCGGTAAGCAGTTAGTTGCAGACTTTGAGCACAGTAGCAGCAGTAGAGTCCATGTTCTAAATTTAGGGCAAAAGGCACGCCATCTTCCCGTGCATCTCTGCCACCTCGGAATGGCGGCTCTTAAGCGCAGACATCGGCGGTACCAATGGGCCCAGACTGCTAGCGAGGCTTTGACCCTTTGAGGGACGCTGGCACATATGGTGTACATGTGTGGCGGTGACCACAAATTTAAAGTTAACACCTCAATGCAAAAGCATGTGCATCCCGGGAGGTGCTCCTATCTTTTATGTCTTCTTTGGGGAACTATACTAGTTGCGTGCACACTGTGTTTTGCTTTGCTGAGGCTATTCACAGTTTTGAAAGTAGACACCCTGTGCAAGTGATACGCACAATTGGATCACTTCGTGTGTCGGCTGTTCTGGCTGTAGTGGCAATCGGAGCGCCGGCTCTTCGGTTCGGACTTCTGATGCTTCTTGGGGTTTAATTTGGAGGATGAGAGTTTATCATCCAGCTTGGAATAAGCTCTGCAAAATACCTCAGGTAGAAAGTTTGATGCTGCTAGGATGTCATAGAAGCGGATGCGCCAATATGAAACCAAATGAAAGAAAGGTGACAAATTTTTGCCCTTAATATTTCTATTTCATGCTTCTCAGTCTGGACAGCTTGCCAGCACTGTACGGGCTCCCGTTAGATAACTAAAACAAAACATGTATGTTGATATGTTCTTTGGAACAAAACCCAGCCACCATGGTTTTGTTCCAAAACCACTAAATTGACTCGTTTTATAAAAATATGAGTCAGCTACAGCATTTTAAGGCATTAAAAGAAAAAAAAAAAAGTTGATTCATTAAAATTAAAAAGTTGATAAGTAAATTTAAGTTCATTATTTAGCCGATTTGTGTGTCTTTTGCAATCTCTAACGTTTGCCGTGGCTGGCAGTTGTTCCCGGAGAAAGTTTCTTTTTTTTTTTTTTCCTTAACCACCAAATTTTTAGGCATTTTTGAAAGCCGTTGTTGAAACACCCGGCGTAGCAAACCAGGATTGAGGAGCATCATTAGGTGAAAACACCAAATGTAATTAGGAATGGCACAGTTTCTGTGACATCTTTTACTTTTGGTAAATATGTAGGTATCTGGTTCATCATTTGAGAATGACTTAACTTTCATTCAACATTATTCTGTTTGATTTGAATCAATCCCCAAAATCTCTATTTGTACTCGCCTACATTCGAGCCATGTTCGGATGGTTTAGCAGCCTCACCTGTCTGCTTAGAAGGCGCACATGCCTCTGAAAGGGCGAACATTTTTAGGTGGCCCAATAGGACACTTACATCTCAAAATAAACTATCCCTGAAGAAAGGAAAATGTATTGTGAGGACGACACATGCAGATCCAGGAACGGATTTATTGAGCGATCGCTCTCCTTGAAAATTCAAGAAATGTGGTCACTTGAGGGGGAATAAGAAATGGATATAAAATAAATGAGGGCAGTAGTGATCATCATCATGATGAGGATGAAGCGGGTGTTCTACATGAGTGCCCTCACAATATATGTATTTTTGTATAATCAAAAATGTTCAACTAAATGAACCATAGTTTATTGGATGAAACGAAGTCTACAAAGCCGCCGAAAGACAGAATCTTTGGCGGAGCTGGAATTTAAGCTCATTTGACCGAGTTTGAAGCACACTTGTATATGGGGTAATTGCCTGAAAATAGTAGCATGTTTTGCAATACCTCCTAAATTAAAATGAGTTTTGCAACAAAAATATTGCACAAATATTTTTCGGGGGGGAAGGGGGGAGGGGAGTTTACCTTGTCTTACTTAAACACTAAAAAATTTTTTTTTTTTTTTTTTTGAGGGTTGAGTGTTTTTTAGGAGGGGTGGTAGGCCCAGTTGGACGGGTGTGAATGGTACATTGCCCGGGGCGTGCGCAGTACTCGGACGGCTTCTTCTCCCGCTACTACACCCTGATGGAGCACGTGACCCCTGTGCTGGCATGGGGGTTTCTGGGGACCGACGAGGACCTCAAGGAGCTCTGCCACTTCTTCAAGGTACACTGCCACCAGCCTCTGTAGTTGCCACTAAACGAGCTGACCGGTCCAAACCAAACCGAATTGCTAGTTGTGGGACCTGGAAACCTCAAAGTCTTTGCTACTTTTGCTACCGTCGCGGGAGGAAAGCAGCGCGTGTTTCGGTTTGGACAGTTTGCAGAGCTAGCCGATCGGCTGAGGTAGCCGTGCGAGGTTTTTCTCTTTTCTGCCACACGATGCAAAAGGAGGGCGAAGCTTTCGAACACTCGTGGTGTGACCTCGAATGCGTCGACGACGAAACGGGGTGAAGAGGGGAAAAGCGACCCGACCGTTGCGGGTCCCCGAACGACGAAATAAATTTGGCTTGGAACACAGCCGGCGGAAGCTGCAAGACGTCGCTTGTGATGTTGCCTGGTTCGCAAGAATCTTTTGGCTCCTAAGACCCGCCACCTGCAATCCAGTTTGGTTCAAATCACGGTTTAGAATATTGGCACTCTATTCTTTGACTGTTATGTGGACACCGCTATTTTGTTGTCATGTGCAGAGCGGTTGCAATGGCAATTAGCGATCGCTACGATTAAAAAATGCGGCTATTAGAGCTTCAGATACGGTGTCCGTAAGCTCGGGCGATAACGCTTTGCCCCATTGCAGAGCGTTTTAACGCTTCTGGAGGATACATTTATTGTTTCCCAGTTTTAGGTAAATATTCAGACATCTGGCAATAATAATTAAAAAAAATAACATGGCTAAAGAATTATTAAAATCCCTGCGGGACACCAACCAAAAGCTAGCATTTCTTGCATCACCCTTAAAGTCCGGGTTCCTCGTGCATACAACTTGAGGAGACTGCAGAATTTGAGCTCCGTGTCGCGAAAGTTATGCGTACATATGTGAGGAAAGTGGATGTCTCTTCCGGAGGTGCTCTGTGACACCCCAAGTGCACCCTTTTCCTCCCTGGGAAGGGAGCAGAGGGGTCGCATGTATCCTGCTACGGCTGCGGAGATTCAAACCAGCCATGCACATCGTGGTGGTGTTGGACGGGCTTAGAGGCTAGCTTAAAAAGATAATACAGGTTATGTTCCACGGCTGTAGCTGTTGCGGGCTCTTCCCACCACTGGAAGTGACCTCCGTCGTTCGTGTTGTTTTTGTAGCAGTTACTGTCGTCGTTGATGTTGTAGTTGACGTTGTAGGACGTACGTCGTCGTTCTTGCCAAATCCCCGAAAAAGACTGCCTGCCGTCCACGGGAATCGAACCTGGATCCTCCACGTGAGAGGTGGAAGCGTTAACACAGAGCCACGCTGCAGCGTTAACAACCCACTCTATACTCGGGGTGTTTGTAGTACCTGATGCCCACTGCACGCGCTCTCCGTAAATAGGCAACGGCGCTACGCTTTAGAACGTCGCACAACAGAACTCGAGAGACCTCGTTCGAGCGCGCGGTAAACGCACCGGCCAGAGACGTGCTCCAGGCACAGTACCGCAGTCATGGTCCCAGATTGTTTCAGTCACGAATGGCGTCGGGCGTTCCACCACAGGCGGAGGTGGAGTCCCTGGTGCGAGACATGTTCGACCTGGGCCGCACCCGCTACACGACGGTGGGGGACATGGCCGAGGACATCTTCCGCAACACCCAGGTGCGCTACGACAGGGTCTGCCAGGCCCTGACGGCCGCCGCCCCACCCTGACGCCGCCGGGGGATTCTGCGCAAATTGTCGCCAGACCCACCCAAGCAGTGCTCCGAGTTCATCGGGGACGGCCATGATCTCACGTCTGTGGGTGGCATTTCCGGCATTCGTTCCGGACTTTCCCGTGGATGCTGCGCCAGAGAGGGAGGACAATAGTGTTTGGTCAGGCCGTCCGCCCAGAGAGGAAATGGAACTGCGGATGCTTGCTCCGGGATCAAAGGTTTGAACCCGGAAAAGAAGGCGAAACCTGCCCGACATCTGTGGACTAAAACTGTTGACCTCTACTGCACTGGCCGGACCTCCGACCTAGGGTTAAATATTTATGCGTGGCTTTTCTCCACCACGCCTTTTAACATTTGCAAGCCGTCATTTTGACCGAGCCTACAGTGAAGACCAACATATTCGCCTCCAGATACGGTGTCTATGAGTCATTCTAAAGGGAGTGAAACGGTAAAATATGGTAAATTCTACTTAACGGACAAGAGAACTTTGTTGCTCGAGTTTACTTTGTTCTACAAGATTAGTGGAAAAAAAAGCAGAAATGCAAAATGGAAACGGATCCACTGCACGGCGATGAATCTGCGCACCATGCGCACCGTTTTTGGAAATGGAATGGTGTTCCACTCAGCTGCATACCTCGCAACATCGGCCGACTAGAAACTTTGATGCCTCACAAATTAGATCTTTGTAGACGCCACATACTTGTACATCGCTTACTTGAAACTGGAAAGTGATCACAATGGTCGTCCACAAATATTGCTTATTGCCTGTCAAATATTACGGTAAGTTGAAGTCGTCCTTTCCTGGAGAACCCTGTGGTTCTCAATTGGCGCTTTGTAGGTCGTGATTTTAACTTCTAGTCATGCATAACTGCCGGGGTAAAGTGAATGTGTACAAATACTGCTTGCCTAGGTGGAGATTCAGATGAATTCCAGTAAAAGGGGATTATCTGCCCCCAGGATTTCAAAATTTCGCCCCATACCCCGGTTTTCCTGGTACCCACACCTCCTCTGTTCTGGCCTTTGCACTGTATGTTTCTCCCTACACTGCACATTCCATGCGACAATGAGGTAAATTCTATATGTCACTTGACCTCGCAGTGTGAATTCATGGCATCATGTGATGTCAATTTCCTTCTAGATCAAGCGAGGAAATTGTTTTGTCGCATAATCTGACAGGATGTCGTGGTGTTATGTGTTTCCGTGGTTGATGTCAATTTCCCACTAAATTTAGCCACAAAATTGTAACGGTGCATCATTTCCTCGTTCTTTTCTTTGTGGCACCTGTATTCTCTCCCAAGAAGTTACAGTAGACTCATATTTCAAACTCCAGGAAGCTATGAATTTTGTCTGAATTATCAGAAGTTTGAATTATCAGAAATTTATCTAATATGATGCAAGATAAAATTATGATTTGTTACGCAGATGGCTGGGCACAAAGAAAGCAGATGTTTGATGATTTCCTCTGCACAGGCCTACCGTAATATATTGGGCAAGCACCCACTCAAAATTTACAGATAATGGCGAAAAAATGGGGTTGGGCGCTTGTCTGATCATCAATTTTACATATCAATGTACTGTGCATTTTTTCTCAGATCTTACAAATTTGGGTAAGGGCGCTTAGTGTGGTATAGGCGGATGCTCGGTATTCAACGGTACTAATCACAAGCAGGTATGCCACATATGAAACATTGGTGAAATATCTGAGAAAAGTTTATTTATCCCTCAAAAATGTTGTCTATCGTGGACTGTTTGACAGCGCATGACACCTAAAAACAAAAGTAAGTTGGTTCATCCAGCAAAAAAGTTGGCTATGTGCTTAGCAACTGAGGGAGAGGAGAAGACGAGAGCGCAGAGACGTCAAAACGCTGAGCTCTGGTTGGAATGATTAGTAGTTAAATCTAGAGCTACCTGCCTTTGTCTCCACTCCACTCACTGAACGCGTTCAAATGCGAAATCGTCTGGCATTTCGTGTTCTGACATGTTCGACGAGTGCAGTGGAGACGAAGGCAGCCAGCTTCAGGTCTACCCACTAATCACACCGACCAGAGCTCGGCGTTCCGATGTCCCCGCGCGCTCTCGTATTCTCCTCTCTCAGTTGCTCGGCGTATTGTGGACACTAGACTTCTTCCAAAACTTGAAGCGCCCTATCGCAGCGAAATGCCACGCAGTGCACTCTGGGAACTAGTTGGCCAGTCAGTTTCGGTTTCGATTGAGGAGCTTCAATTCATGCTATCAGGCCGTGACCAGATGGGCTGCTTGCGTTTTCAATTGTCCGACTTCTCGCGAATGTACAATACTCCAAGCATTTTCGACTCTCGAGCAATATAGAAGGAAGACCGGGGCACTTTTCTTGGCTTCGACATGCTGGATATTGTGCCCGAGTATGCAAACATATTAAGACGTTACTTAGTCCTCTCCTCCCACGATTGTATCTTTGGGCTCACTTTCAATAATGCTGTCTAGTACCAGTGAACCACAATTGAAATTTGGTCACTTTGAGCCCTACACGTATTTTGTTTGCCAAGCGTCCGCTTTGTGTTACGACATTGAGCGAAAAACAAGCCGCATCCTCACAGGATACTCGCAGTTGACCCCAACGTTGGTGCATGAACTTTTAAGGAAACACAATAAATTCGCACACACTACTGCACAAAAGTTACTATGAAGTCCTTCTTGTGTCATCATATATCTCCCACTAAAATTTTATGCCGATTTGAGATTAAGTTTTTGCAAACGCCGAGATCGGCTAGCTATGACAGAGTCCCTAAAAAGCGTCCCCTACCCCTCGCAAAGCCCTTTAAGATGAGCCTTTACCGACGCCCAAGATCTATGTCTGAATGGTGGTTCTGAAATTATCTTGGCATAGTCAGGAAGAAAGCAAACATATAACAAATCTTATGGCCATTAGCAACCGCTAAATGCGCTTAGAATTCTTTAGTTCATTTGGCGTACCGCATAGGGGCTTACGGCGTATACGTGCTATCCCCCGAACTGTGCGACATTCTTCACGCAAGGGCTCGACTGTTCCTTTCTTCAAAGCGGTTTGTATGTGTGAATGTGCCTATATGATTGTAGGATAACTTCATGCGACATTGAATTAGTCGAATCCGAGCGTGTAGGGACTTCACGTCGTGCAGTGCTGCGGGTCAGTACAGCCATAAAGGGATAAGAAGTGTTCGATTTTAGCTTTTCAACGGCGTCTCCCAGTTTTACCTCGCATACTCGGGCGTAATAAAAAAAACAACTAATTGATAAAAGATGATTCCGTCAGTGAATCAGTTGCGAGCTCGGTGTACGAGAACTTATTAGTAGTTGCAGCGTGTTGGCTCGTACACAAGCAAGACCCTCAAGCTTCGCGGCGTCGAGATTCCCAGCACTGGCTCGTCCACGTACCTCGAAACGCTAACAGGAAGGCTCGAGTGCAAAAATAAACAAGCAACGATCAAGACAAGCTTTACGTATGGTTCGGGCTTGTGCTGAAGTTTCAAGGTCTGGCCATTTAGGTTAGTTCAGAGACCCAAAACGATGCGCTTGGGACCAGGAAACATGATATAACGGCCGTTAATAATCCACGCTCATTGTATGATCTCTTCTCGATGTGTCGATCGAAACCAAAACCATGCTGCTGTCCTCCCTGGCTAACTACTTCCCAGAGTGCAACGTGCGCAGTGTTGCTCACAGGGATTTACGGAAGTAGTCTATTGGCCCCACTGGCCGCGCTTCTTACCGAGCACCGGTGCAGTGCAGAGAAGCAACGCCCACATAGCTCGCCTGTGGCGCTGTGGTGCTGGTGCTCGCGAGAACACAAAAACAAAAAAAAATTGGGTTGTGGATATGTTTATACAGCCTGAACTTAGTCTCCCTCAACGGGCAACTTGTCTCTCAGCTGTAGACGAGCACTTCAGCCAGTGCACTACAACTACAAGCCTGGGGTCCTTAATGTGCACCACGCAATAGTGATACACGACCGCTCGCCGGTACAATGGTTCGGGAGAACAAAAAGTTTTAATTATGCAAAAACGCTGTTCAAACTTAGCGGCTTATAAATACATTAAAGACATAGTGTGAGAACCAAATTTTGAAATTTGTTTGAAATTGCCAAAAGCATACAATATCTGAGTTTGATATTTTGCAAGCCTACTGTAGTTTAGAGGATCGGTAGTTCTGACACCCTTGAGCAGGCATCAAGATGAGTTGTCGCTTAGCACTTCTGGAATTGTTACCTTCGTTTCGAAACTGGAGCCTATATGGCCTCACTCCTGCAATCGCTATCATTTTTTGGGTCAACCGTGGTGCCCTGTGTACTATATAAATTCCTTTTCTGTTTTTTGTCACGTCGGTTAGTTGTTGCTTTTAGAAACATAAAAGCCTTCGTTCCTCAAGTTTTGTGCACAAGGCTAGGTTGCCACATACCGACACCACTATAGCCATCTTCGGAAATTTTGCTGCCCTAGGCAGTTGTCTGCTTTGCCTATTGGTCAGTCTATGGTGCCTTTGTGCATGCTTTGCTTGGGGTGATGACATTCTTCGTAGTACCCGATGCCAACACCACACGCTCTCGAGAAAAATACGAAAAAAAAAAAGCCGGTCAAAAAAACGACGTTGTAGCACCAACGGTGCCAAGAGCTCGTGCCGGAAGACTCGCTTGTTCGCGCTCAAGAACAAAAAAGGAACAGAAGCATCCGGAACAAAATGGTCAGATGCCGTCACCCTAAGCAAAGAACGCACGAAGGCACCCCAAGTCAGCCCACCCCGATTTCAACCAGTGTTAAAACACAGGTAAAATCGTGATCACACTTTCCATTAAATACCGAGCGGACACCTGCCCCGAATATAATCGCAAAAAAGGAAATAGGGAATGGGCACTCCTTAGGTTCGAGAGAAGGAAGGAAGCATACGCGTAGGTGCGGCACTATAGGGGAAGGTGGAACCTTTCGTTTTTAAAGCAGTCACGCCGCTCGCGTTAAGCCTAGTTTACACTGGTGCTCTTGCATCGACCTTCACCACTTTGCACCGGTGTGCTTGGAGAAGCAGACGACGCAGAGGAGCATCTCGGTCGCCTGCAGAGAAGTCCGCTCGTTCAAGTTCAAAATCGTGGTTGAACCGCGGACACCGCTGCAATTTTGCCAGTTGGCCAACTCACACTTATTCTTACACACTGTCACATAGTAGTTCTACGGCTGCCATTAGGATAATGCTCCTCTAAGTTAAGACACCGTTTGCTCGTACAGTACGAGATCGGCGTACTTCGCCTACATTCCAATTGGTTCAAGAGTAAGGGGTGGGTGCTTATTGTGACGTGGATGCATGTTCGGTATTTTACGATAACCGAGGCGCTCAGCTTAGTTTTTTCTCTGCAGGGTGCTAAAGTGGCGGCAGCCAGTGACACCGCCGATTTGGGAGGGTTCATATGTGCTCGGGGGGCATGCTGTAAACTGGTATTGTTGGGCCAGTTGACACAGCTTCGCGTATAGTAAAAGCAAGTGAAAAAAAGAGAACAAGAAAAGAAACGTACAAAACAGTGCGTATTTGTTCGTATTCGGAGAAACATAGAAAGCACCGAGTGCAAGACCGTTTCTTTGGCAACAGAATGCACTCGTGAACACACTCGATGCTGAATTTATCGTCAAATCACGTAGTGTAAGTAAAAGAATTTAGAGCCCTTCCACTTTACGTGAAGATGGAGGACCAGTGAAGCTGTTATCTTTACGACGTCTAGGTCGACAATTAGAGCACAACGTCCAGGACAACCTCAAGGAAGACTTCTAGGACGACCTCAAGAACGACCTCAAGGACGACTTCTAGGACGACCTCAGGGACGTCTAGGACAACCTCAAGGAAAACTTCTAGGATAACCTTGAGGACAACCTCAAGGATGACTTCTAGAAAGACCTCTCGGATGACGTCTAGAATGACCTCTCGGATGACGTCTAGGACAACCTCAAGGACAACTTGTAGGACGACGCCTAGAGAAATTCAGCCTGAGAAATTCAGCCTTTCCGCTCTGGTGAAAACCAGAGTGGAAAGGCTGGAAAGCTTGCCGTCATCACTCATCGATGGCGGTAGCTGTCTGGAGTTTTGTGCCGAGATTCATTTGTCCACGGACACGGAACTATGGAAACTAGCCCTTGAAGGGAAGCTACAGAGGTTGTTGGAAGAAAATGAGTTAGAAGTGAATTCTAGTGTATTTTTACCCCGTGAACCCGAATACCCAAACCATTTGCTGCGCAAGTATTGTTAAACGCGAGAAAACACGAAAGACAGTCGCTGTACGTGACATCATCAACGGATCTTTTGGCTGCCCAAGGCTAGGGAGGCGGGGCTTCAGCCTCCTTTTGAAATTGCTTTTATGGCTCTCCGGCACATCGCATTGAAACATAATTGTGATATCTGTTACTCTAAAGACCAAATGAACGCAATTCAAGTGTTTTTTTTTTTCAAATGCAGAACTGCCCCATCCTCCCTTTGACAGCTCCGCTGTAAAATGACTTGTGCCATGAAGACAAAACATTCCAGTTTACCTTTTTGTTCAAAATTTGAAAAGCATAAAGTGAAGTGCGACACCCGTGTTACGAGCTAGGATGCACAAGCTCGGAAGCCATCCCACTTCATGCTCGTAAGTGCACCCGATGCAACATCTCCAATTTATTTCACGGGCCACTGTCGCTCGGGCACCTTGCGGAGGAAAACTTGCAGTCGTTCACTCTGGCCAAGTATGGCTGCGACAGTACTACATAACCAAAATTTTGACTGAGCACCCTCCTCCAGGGCACGTCGAATACCTAAGAACAGTCAAGAATTAGAGGTGTGCCAATAAATTTCTTAACCGCAAATCAAATATAGATATAAAAGCTGGACAAAATTAATATTTTATACTTTGTGTGAATTGAACATTTATATTTTATAAAATCGCGGCTGAAAATCCTTTTAGAAACACATACCTTTGAAAAGGTATGTGAGAAACATTTGACATACTCAAATGAAGATGAAATAAAATTACACATACATTCATTCCACCAACGCACTGAAATGCGGTAGCTTTACGGGAACATTGTTAGTGAAAACAATTAAAAAAGGAAATGGTGCAGTGATGAAATGTAATATGCCGTACATATCGTGGACGACATCGAGAACGACGTTCAGGACGACGTTGAGGACAACCTCGAGGACAGCATCCAGGATGCCATCTAGGACAAGTAAAAGACATCTTGGAGGTCGACTTCTAGGACTCCATCTAGCGTGACATGCAGAGGGCAATGTTAAAAATGACCTCTAGGACGACCTTAAGGATTGCATCTAGGACGACTAAAGGACGTTCTGGAGGTTGACCTCTAGGACGACCTCAAGGGCACAGTCTGGGACGTTGTAGAGGGCATGTTAAGAACCTCTAGGACCTTAAGAGTGACATCAAGGTTGGCATCAGTGACACCCAGGACGAGTAAAGGATGTTCTAGATGTCGACCTCTAGGACGCAGTCTAGGATGACCACTAGGACGACGGTGAGGACAACACCAAAAACGTCAGATCACACTTTAGCTACTGGTGCCTATGAGCGTATGTAACCGGCAATTGCGTGACCTTGATTATGCAACCTTGAGCTTCAGCCTAGAATGTTATGCGAGCTTGAGGATGAGGACTTGACCTTGAGCGTGGTTCGGCCTATAAAGCTACCGCTTTAAAAAGGTCCTGATAAAACATTTTGGGTAAAACGTAACATGGCGAGCACAGCAATGACTATGTTACTTATCCGAATATAGCTCGAGGTTTTCTTTTCCAACACTCCTTTCGAAACCGGGGGTTGAACTACAATTCTACAATCAAAGAAGGCCGACCTAACACACCGAGCAAAACATTCGAGACCATCGAGCCCACTAAGACGCTGTCTTGTCGGGCATCTCCTAGCGCACCGGTGCAAAGCAGTGAAGCTTGATGGGAATGGTCGGCGAACTCTGAAGAAGTTAATCATAATTCTAAATATTCGAAAAACTCTAATACTTCTAACAATAACAGTGTGGCACAAATAGTGCTGCAGAATGAAGACCCCCCCCCCCCCCCCTTTTATTCCAACTCCATTCCAGGGAATTGAATTTTGCAATAATTCCATTCTATCGAACTCTAGGATGGAAACACTGGGCCCATTCCCACTCTTGAATGGCTGAACCGTTACATTACATTACATTCCTATAATTCCCAACCGCGAAAAATGGCGCTTAACAGCTAGATTAAGTTGCCAGCAACTAACGTCAGCATAAAGCTGACCTTATCAAGTGCATACACAACTGCAAAACATGTCCTGAAAGCATTGATTTTACTAAGCCGAGCAGTGGTCACACATTGCACTGGTGGCAACTGGTATGGTGGCACTGCAGATGTCGATTGCGCGACCCAGCTTGAAAGGCTCGCAACAGACGGCAAAACTTCAAACCACCAGTTTTCTTCACAAAAGGACCATGTATACCCTCCACTTATAGGTGTCGCGCATGGGAGCAATGGGGGCGGTGTGGCATTCTCTGCCAGTGGCCTACAACTGGCTGTAATTGCACATGGTCACAACCACATTGCTGCATCTCGCAGCGCCAGGAACGAGACCTTATCTGCTTACAACTCTACTGTTTTGGTTGCTTCAATAGGAGTGCCACCTTCATCCTCGAAGGAACACAAGCTGGTCAGATAGTCAAGCTGTTAGTTACCTAAAGTGCAACGATTCTTTTTCAAAGGCCCCTTTGACCACATCGACACGGCTCGCTTAAAAACAGAACCCATTTCATGCCCACTCCATTCCAGGCAAAATTCACCAAATTCCATTCCCTTTCCACTGGCTACAAATCAAACAGCAGATACTCTTTGTCAATTATGTGAAATTCCATTTGTTAAGACACCTGGAGGCTCGAGCGAGTCGGCGACCTATAGTAGGAGGCAACGGCGCAAAAAGACGAGGAAATAATGGTGACACACAAAAGAGATAAAGGGTGATCGCTTACGAGTCCGATACATTCATCTTTTCCTATCTTTACGAGAAATAGGCGGAGGAGTACCGTGGAAAAGAACAACACCCACGGAATCGTCACTCCGATCCTTTCCAGAGTTCCAAATATTGACGCACCTCCGTCGAGAATGTCTCAAAGCATCTAAGAGTGACCCCTTGCTGGCACGCAGCAAAGGTTGGTTCGGCCCGAGGACCTTTGTCCAAAGACCTTGGCCCGAGGACCTTTGTCCGGAACGCGTTTCTGACAGTGTTTACTGCATTCTCAAAAGCGATCCCTCGATTTCCGCTTGACGTCGTAAAAGTGTCGCGCCGTCGTCTGCCGCAATCCTGACGGTGACACGGCGGTGGACGTAACAGACCCCCGTTCTGCTGCAGGTCCGTCACCAGCCACACATCTACGACCGACCACCGGGATGGCGACATCCGATGGCATGTAACGCCGGCTCCTATGATGCCATTTGTTGCCACTTGGGGACCAATTTTGATGTAGGGGCAGTACAGGATGCTAAACACGTCAGTCAAAGGCGCATTCCGGACACCGTAAAGTGGCCACAAGAGGTGGGGGCAGAGGCGGCCTCGGTGGCGAGTTTATTTGATGACGGAGACGGCGGCCTGCACGGCTTCCGTCTTGTGGGACCCGTCGCAGAAGGGCCTGCGCTGCGTCTGCTTGCAGTTGCAGAACCAGTACTGGCGGGTCTCCTCGGCCACGAAGCGCACGGGACGCAGGCTGATCTTCAGGTGCGGGTTCTTGTGCGACCCGTCGCAGAAGGGCTGCGAGGGGGAGAGACGCGAACTGAGCCCCCCTGAACCGCACCCGTAAGGTGGTCCACGGACAAAAAAACAAAGTTCGTTGGAAGGATTCGTAAAATTCTATGTACTGCTAATACCGAGCAAGCACCCGCGCAACAATCTCACAAAAGAAATAAATAAATGGGGATGGGCAGTTTTAGGTTTGAGCAGAAAAGTGATAGGGGCGCGTGGTACTGTAGGCCCTTGTCTCGTCGGACGGAATGGTATAGGGGCAGTATAAGGGCCTGGTGGAACTCCCAATTTTTAAAGCAGCCACACCGCTATTGTGAGCCTGTTTTGCGCCGGTGCTTTCGTGTCGTGTTTCACCACTTTGCACTGTTTTAGGTGCACAGAGCTTCACCACTCTTCACTGGCTTACCAAACAAGAAGCCAATGGGCGCGTTCAGTAGCGGCCCCGGAGTCAAGGAGTCAGTGACTCCTTCCACTGAATGGCCAAAAGTCACATCCGGTGCACGTAACTCCGGGGCTCCGGAGTCAAGCTTCGAAGCACCAAGTCCGGAGACTGTGCACGTAGAGTCAAAGGAGCTAAAGATGACGTTGTTTCCTGACTGGTGACGATTTCCGGCGCTAAAAGAGCAAAAATCAAACAAAATGGCGGGATAAGCGGCGTCAGTTCTGTCATAACGCGTTCAAATTTCTTTTTCAGGTAAGGCTCTTTCGGAAAATGCATTAGACTGTATTTCGTTGGGTTTGAACATGCTAATAAACAATGTAAACATTGACGCCGTGTCTTGATTGCCGTTGCACGGAAGCTCGGTAATATTGACGATAGTCCTGTCCGCGCTCAACAGAGCAAGGCAGGGTATGAACGCGACTTTGGAAGCCGGTTAGACACTCACGCAGAGCATGATTCCGATTAATGTTTTGTTTACGTAGCTAAGTCGGGGTGCACGTTGGCCGACGCTCGCTTCGGCCGACAAAACCTTGACCGCCGAGGGTGGCCAAACTTCCCGTGTGTATACGAATACATTTTATAGGAAGTTCGTTACGAAGGGCAGAACAAACGTATGGCCGTATAAAAGTATCCCAACTGGCGGCGTAGATTCGCCGGGCTCTATATTTTGCCTGTGCTCATGACGTTTTTGTCTGTGTTTTTATGACAGTAGCTGCCTTTGCACCGCCAAGCGAATTGTTCGATCGCGTTGCATCGCTTTGAACAGCAGTGCTGATGTGTACAGTTTCTCGCTTTTTCTTCAACAACCTTGTCAAGACTTCTTCAATACCGGTGTCAAATAAAAGCGATCGTGCTCGCCATCGTCTGCTTCCAGTTTATTCGGAGACCGTCTGGCACACGGGAGGAAGCGGAAATTGTGTAGAAGCAGGTTTGGAGCCGTGGTTTTTTTTGCCGTTCAGTAGGCGATCCGAGGACTCCGACTCGAGTGACTCCGTTCGGAGCTGAGGGAGCCGCTACTGAACGCGCCCAATGTGAAGGAGCATCTCGGCTAGCTCTGTTGGCTCAGATGTGTCCTGGTGTGGGCACTCCATATGACTTATGCATATATTTAGAATGTTTCGAACGTGGAGGGTGGACACTTATTGCAACATGAGTGCATGCTCGGTATTTTAAGGCAAACCCTCCCAAGGGGCTGGGCGGGGGGGGGGGGGGGGGGGGCATATTATAGTGGACAAAATACACTGAGCACCAGCAAAAGAAATTAAAAAGGATGTTCTTGGGGCACGTGAAATTCGCACACCGAGAGACATAGAGAATGACAGAAACAAAAAACTGTTGGTTCTTGGCTCTTCCCCATAGCCCAGCGCACACCATATGGGCTGTCTGCTTGCAGTGATGCAATTTCTCAGAGTCCCGTCGGAACACCTTTTGGCACTCCAAAGTGATTAGCAGCAATCGCATCACCAAGGCACCTTGAGTCAGAAGTCTATTTTATAGCAGCACGAAGCATGTTTGAAGCACAAGCATCGATTGAGCATATGCTATGTTTTCATCCATTCCATTGTGAATACAAGGTTAGAAAGATTCTTGCTGGTGTGTGTACATAAACATGCTTTCTCTGCTTTTTTACTGTGCCACCACTCATTAGTATTGATTGTACCAAAGCCAGTTTAATTTGCCCAATTACTGAACTAGCTCTTTCCTAGTTGTGCCTAAAAGCAGTGTACATAAAAACAGGGATGGTGTGACAGACATTCTTGTTTAACAGCTACTTTACCAGATTGGATGAGGAAAGGCAAACCCTCCAAAAACTTGGTGGGTCTCATTAAATGAGAGCAATAAAAATCAGTCTAAAAAAAAAATATTACACTAATTGATCATGCATGCTTACAAAGGTCTTGAAGCACGGAATATGTTGTGAATGAGCTGGGCACATGCTGTGCCTGTGAGACGTCCTGAAGTCCCGGGACTGTCACGTCACATGATGTCACGGCGTGACAGCGTCATGTGATGTCGTGGTATGACTTATCACAAAGTCGTGACCTCATGATTGCACATGACACCATGGCATTGTGATGACGTCCTGTGATGTAGTGACATCATGGTGGCATTATAATCATGTCAATGTTGTAGTGCGATGTCATGGCATCACATAATGTCCAGTTCTTGAAGACGGTTCTTTGTGATTGTAAATACATCAGCTTGAACTTTAGAATTAACTTGAACACGAAAAAAGAAAGAGCAGGAGAGGACAAACAACTGTTTGTCCTCTCCCGTTTTTTCTTTCTTCATGTTCAAGTTAATCCTAAAGTTCAAGCTGATATATTTACAAGTCTGTATCAATAAACTCAACTCTTAACCGTTATTGTTCATGATGATCTTCTTTTAAAATTCAACCGATAAAACGCATTCTGCGTTAAAAGCATAATGCAAGAAACACATTTAGGTGATGTCACTCGCAGCTCTTGTCAGGGAGGAGGCATGGACAGGTTGTGTTCGGATCTAGCCTCGAACTGGGACTGGCTTGTTTTATGCCGACGTAGAGGGCGCTTTGACCAAGAGGCCGACAAGGTTCACAGTGAAATAGAAGAAAAGGCAGATGAGGCCCAAATTTGCGAAGTGCGCGGTGATGCCACGAAGGTGAGCAGGCCTCTGAGGAAGAAATGCTCCATGTCGATATAATAAGGAAGAAGTTCCGATATACTGGGAAAGAAGCGAATTGATGGGACCCCTAATTTCGAGCACCATCTATCCGCATTCGAGAGAAGCGCCAGGCGCGCCAAACATAATCTGGACCAAGTGGCATCACCTAAATGCGCTTTTTTCATCGTGGTTAAAAGTAATGTTGTGCACATTGGAAAGGACGTGAAAACCACAAAGGCAGAACTTAATGCTGTACTCAAAAGCACAAAGAAGGCTAGCCAACGACAACAGCGTCGCACAAGGCGGAGCATGCGCCCCTCGCAGGTGACACGCGAAGCAGAGTTCCGCAATCGATTTAGGCGAACACACCTCCAGCAAGTTCACCCACAGAGGCGAAAATGCCGAAGGTCGACGAGAGTATTCGACAAGGCAGCAGGACGTACGCCTCGGTGCATCTGTTCTGGCATTGCGCTCGACGTCGGATGCCGAAGCACTTGCGGCGACACAGATGCGAGCTAGGTGGCAGACAATGAGGTAGAGGGGCTTAGAGCTATAATCTGGTATCCTGTCCACTAGGCAAAAGTGACCCCCCACTGGCTGCCGCCATGTTGTACAATTTTGACCACTAGACACGTGACCGTACCAAATGCTAAGGCATTTACGCAAAATTCAGCAGAGATTTGTATTACGATCGCTGAAAAGAAAACACGATAAACTATTTTTTAGTACTGCTAGCCCGAGATCAGTGTCCAACTCCGATAAAAACCCAAAATACAGCACAGCGGCTGACGGCATGTAGCGGAGCCATTGCAAAGCTGCCCGAGCTTTTGTCGTAAAAGCACATTTTGGACTTAAAACAAAACGAAACATCACTTATCTCATCGGTACTGTTATTGAAGATCAATAGGCAATTATCTACGCGTGGTACTTCGTTAAAATCTAGACGTAAAACTATCACATCACATGTCTAGTGGTCAAAAATGCAATACGGTGGCGGCCGGGCAGGGGTCACTTTCAGCTGCCAGTTAATTGCTCTAAACCCCTCTACCTCGTTGGTGGCAGGACGCGAACCCACTTGCGACGACATTAGAGGTGGGAAGGCGCAGGTAGACGAAAGCCTTGTCTTCTATGTGGTAAAGGTGTAGGGTAGAAACTGGCAAAGAGGAGGATACGAGAGCGTTCAGGAATGCCCGAGAGCCGAGCTCTGACTGCAACGATTGGTAGCTAGACACAAAATTAGCTGCCTCTGTTTCTACTTGCTGCCGAGCGCTGGCGTCAGGCTCTCACGTTTGAACACTTCCGAAAAGTGAGCGGAGACCTTTAATCGTCGCAGTCGCAGCTCGGCTTTGCGGCATCCCCGCACGCTCGTCTCCCCGTGTAATGACCGACAAGGTGACAACGATGAGGGGCCTCTTCTGAATGCCCGGAATCCAGTCAGCTACTGTGTCTGCTCGTTACCTTCCATCGTGCTTTGGCCGCAAGTGCGCGTTTGAAGCTCGTGAGGGGTTATCGACGCCAAGTGGCTCGCGCCGGAGGCAGGACCGACCGAAGGACCGCCCCGCAGTCCTATTCCTACTACGAGCGGCTAGGCTGGTCTGCGGAGTATGGTCGCGAGTGCTCCAAACCTGAGTGTGGCTGAAGCCGCAGGCGCACCAGTGGTACACGTGGCCCTGCTTGCACTCGAAGCGGAAGGGCTTCTTGTCGTAGACGCGCCCCTTGCCCGCCTGCTTGTACGACGTGTGGTACTGCTGCTCCGGCCGGTCCTGCAGCTCCGGGAAGCGCTCCGCCGGGGAGCTGCACCATCGAACCTGCAAGCAAGCGGCCGCCCCGACCTCTCGCAAGAAGCTCGCAAACGTCGCCCGCTTCAGCCAGAGTTTGATTGCGATGCTACGGCCGACCGGACGGATGGTGTTCTTTTTCGGCTCAGGCGCCGTTACGGTGGCGTTGACATTGCCCGTTTCGCAGGGGTGGTTACCTCCTAGGCAGACATGTACACGTTACCCAAAAAAAGTAACTAAATACCATTACTCGTTAGTAGGTTTAAAAGGAACTAAATATGTTACTCGTTACTGATTCTCCAAAGGAATGTGTTGAATTACCTCCAAAGTAATTAGTTACTTTTCTCGTTACTTTGACGGCCAAACACACAACTGCTTTCGTTTCATGGTTTATTGTTTTCTTTTCAGTAGCCATTGAACTTGAGTTTTCATCAGTTTTGTTTCTCTGCTTGCTCAAGAATGCATTTCCGGCGACGCTAAAGAGTCGTTCTACCGACGTGCTCAAAAGAATGGCCATGTTGCGCTTCAGGAAGAGCTGGTGACTGTGGGATTCCCCTTTCTCTTTTGTTCTTTCGGCTTCTAAAGTTCCAAGTTGACAATGGGATCTGCGTCTTGTCGCGTCGGCAATCTCCAGGTTTACATTCGGTCTGTACGTAAGTTTAGAAAGGTTCAACCAACGTACCATATTGTGTTCGCCGGGTGAAGGACATTCCCAGCTGTAAAGTTTGACCAACATGTTCAGCGATTAACGTTGCTGTACCGTCTTTCCTTTTCAGTTGTTTTTCGGGTTGCCCACCTGCCTTTGTCACAACAGACGCATACTCAAAATTTAAAACAGGGCTGTCTCAATGGCGCTGTACATGTCACAGCTCAAAAGTAAAGAAATACCGTCACTCGTTACCTGGCCTTGAAAGTAACCAAGTACGTTACTAGCTACCGAAAAAGTCAACTAGGCAAAAGTAACTAGTTACTAGTAACGCATTACATACATGTCTGCTCCTAGGTAATGAGGCTGCACCATATCTTCAGTCGCCCACTGGAGGTTAGTGCTGGGCGTAGATTGGACGCGAGTGCTGCGTCGGCGTAGCTTCGGCAGGGCTCCCATATAAAAATATATGAACCGTAACGCTCGGACATGCAGCATAGCCATTTCGTTCCTCACTTGCCCCGTCCAACATTCGCATAGAAAAAATAAAAAAAATCCTGGTTACGGCTTTGACACAACGTGGGAGCCAGGTCACACGCGGGAGAGCAAGGGACCCGTTCAGGAAAGCGCGATGAGCTCTTTCCCAAAAAGCCCTCCGCTCTCTAAGCTCGCCGCCTCGATGTCTCCAAGGCAGAGCGCCCGCCTACGGATTCCCGGGTGGCGGGTTCGAATCCCGGCCGAGGCACTTGCGATATGGCAGAGGATTATTGCGGAAAAGGCGCCGCGGTACCCGGGTGTTCGGTAGCACGTCGAAAGATCCCTGGGTGGTTGAAATGAATCCTCTGTCCTCCTCCGGGGCGTGCCAGGTGCCCTTTGTTGGCTCGGCACGTAAAACACCCCCGAGTTTCTATTTTCACTCTTTCCACTTCGGCAGTGCAGACGCTGGAGATGAGGAAACTACTGATTATGACAAGCAGAGAGCATTGTGGAAGGGGTTGCCCCGCTGTTCTAAACCAGCAACTGTTCCTGACAGGGTGAGAAGGGCAGGGAGCAGCCTCGGTGGTTCCGCCTCCAGCGTGAGCTTTCTACCTTTGACAATAGACCCTTTGCAAAAATCCCAAAAATCCCGCGCGCACCGCGCGACAAATGATGGGAGTCCTCGATACGCCCTCCTCCCGCTACCATGTGACCATGTGGCATACACGAACAAGCGCAGGTTACCACGGCAACGGCTTTTTAACAACCAAGTCAGGCGAGCGACAGGCGAACAGCGGCTGCCCCTTTCTCATCCCTCTCCTTTGTACCGGCTCTGTCGTCTGCTGCACCAACACTTTGTCGAACCTGGTCGAAACCTGCCACGGTTGCAATAAAAATTAAATGGATTCGATGATACTTCAACATGTGAAGATAAGTTACGACGAATAACGTATTGAAATATGTTCACCTGTCACGATGCCTTTGCGCTGCCACAGATACGGAACGCCGCCAGCGACATACGACTCGGCGGATGGCTGCAAAAGCTGCTAACGGTAGCTGCCGGGACGCGCGCGCAGTCGCGGAACTAGAAAGCGCGTGATCTTTACCGAGTTCCCGAATTTCCTTGCCGTCGTAGTGCTGTACGTTTTGCAAAGGGTCTATTGACGCTGCGGAGTTTCGTGCACCTCGAGTGCACAGTCCAAGCACAATGAAAGGTATGGAGTGCGCACCAGGGGCCGCGCAACCCGAAGACGGGCCCCACCATTTTCACCGTGTCAGTGACCATGCGGAGCGCAAGTTCATCTGCTTCTTACACAGGGGTTGCACTGAGGTCAGAACGCCGAGCTCCGATTGGCTCTGATGAAGGGACAGTGGGTAAACCTCAATGCTAGCTGCCTTGAGGTCTACCCACTATCCTTCCAATCGAAACCAATCGGAGCTATGCGCTCCGACGTCACCGCAACCCCTGCTCATCGTCACAAGATCACCTCAGTCGTGGAACTCCAGCGGAGGGGTGTGCCCGCCGCCCTCACTCACTTCAGTCCACCTCCCATCGTATGAAGCGCCATCTAGATTTTCGTTTAAAAACCATCCAGACGCTGTGCTTCGAAATGTACGTATTCCATAGAATACACACAGTCCGGGGCGTCGAACGACGGGAGGGGAGTCGTGCTGAGTGAGGGGAAGTACTGCTCCTGCAAGCAGCGACTATGAGGAGTTCCATAACCGAGCAAGTCCATAACGTTTCCCCTGCTCAAGAAGCAGACGAACTTTCGCTCCGCATAGCTATTGTGAGATGAATGCACACAAAGAGTGGAGCCTGCCGGTCAGGGCGACGCGCACTCACGGCGCAAGGCAACGGACGCCCGCTGATATTTCCGAGCAAGGGCCTTGCAGTGTCCGTCCAACAAGCACCCCCAGAGCTAGGAACGCGCAGATCGCAAAAAAATATTTCCAGCGTACGGGTGAAAATGAGCCACCGCGGGCACGAAAAGAGCCTGGGACAACCGTGGGATAGTTACCACTGCGAGGTGTGCGTTTCCTCCTCCCCGATGTCTCCACATCGCTTTGGATATCTGAAGAAGTAGCCCCATTCTTCACTTCTGGAGTCACAAACCCAACAAATCAATGAAACAATGGACAAAACGTCCCCTAAAGTAAACACGTGCTTGCAGAAAGGTCAAAGCAGACGCCACAGAACCACCAAGTGCGGCAAGCGGGCAAGTCAAGCTTGGGGCAAGTGCGGTTCACTGGATTGGATAACGTTGACTAGGAAATTAACTACACCAACTAAAGGAATGTTATTTTTTATCGTTGCGGTCACACCATAAGATTATTAAAACAAATCAAAGAATGGCTAACTTTTTTCAGGTTCGGATTTTCAAAATTTATAAGTCTTTCGTTTACAGCCTGAAACATTGGATTGGCATGGCTTGCGACGTCTCTTGTAGTCGATAACGTATCACGTGACACGTGATTTATTTATCATGGCTGCCGTGTCGTGAACTTGGCGAACGTCACCGAGGCAACCGAGGACCGAGGTGCCTCCCCTTTACAGTGCCTCTGTCGTGTAGACTCCCCAAAGGTTGACAGCGGGGTTGGAAAGGTGCCGCCGGCGAAGAGCGCGTCTCTTCAGCCAGCACAATGTCAGTGTACAGCGTGTACATCGTGAGCAAGTCGGGCGGCCTCATCTTCCACTGCGACTTCCCGAGCCTGCCCCGCGTCGAGGTGGAGAAGACCTTCAGCTACCCGCTGGACATCACCCTGTCTTACCAGAACGTGCTCAAGCGCGTCGTGGTCAGTTTCGGACAGCGGGACGGCATCTGCGTGGGCCACGCCGTGATGGCCGTCAACGGCGTGCCGGTCAACGGACGCCAGCTCGAAGACGGCCGAGACGTGCAAGACGTGCTCTCCTGCGAAGCCAACTACCCGCTGAGCGTGCGCTTCGGGCGGCCGCGGCTCACCACCAACGAGCGCATCGTGCTGGCGAGCACCTTCCACTCGTTCTACGCCATCGCGTCGCAGCTGTCGCCGGAGCCCAAGTCGTCGGGCATCGAGCTGCTCGAGGCTGACGCGTTCCGGCTCCATTGCTACCAGACGGTGACCGGCGTCAAGTTCATCGTGCTGGCGGACGCGCGCCACGCGCCGCTCGAGCCCCTGCTGCGCCGGCTGTTCGAGCTGTACGCCGACTACGCGCTCAAGAACCCCTTCTACTCGCTCGAGATGCCCATCCGCTGCGAGCTGTTCGACGCCAACCTCCAGGCAGCCGTCGAGCAGATGGCCGGCCTCAGCAACGTCTGAGCCTGCCACAGTTCGGTCCAAATCCACACCGGTGCATTCCGTGTGCTAGCGCTGACTGAACATTCAGTTGTCCTAAAACTCCACCAGTGGATCCCTATTGACTGGAGCTTTGTTGCGGATGAGTTGTGTTGGATACGCTTGACACTAAACTACAACCCTTCATCGTCGCAAATTTACAGCAAAAAGTTTACTGTCCGCAATATTGCTTTCTTCTTGGGTGGGGGGGGGGGGGGGGGGGGAAGGTAAGGTAAGGGAAGGGAAGGGAAGGGGAGGGAGGGGCTAGATCCAGTTTTTACTGTGGTCGCCCAATATGAAGGGTTAAGCTGCCGCAGTACAATCTACGGTATTATGAAACTTTTTTTATCTTATGTTCTAATTACAGTATGCGAAAATGGCCTCTTTGCACAAAACACAATGCACAGTTACTGCTGCAATGGTAGTGGTACTGTGCACCTGTGCGTAAATCACACTATACTCGGCACTTCAAGTAAAAAAAAAAAAAGGAGGCAATTTGCGAGTTAAAGACATGACGAAATATCGGGCACCGGAAAAAATCGGCCATCTGTGTCCAAGCCCTTATTTCAAACTCTCTTCATTCAAGTTCCACCCGTCAAAAAGTAGGGCTAAAGAGCTTAAGCATGCACGTCTTGCCACAGTGCCATCTCTTTCAGTCTCTGCCTTGGTCATCCGTGGCAACAAAGCGTCTGCCATATAAGCATGCAAACGCAGCGTCTGAAGCCATTAACAATCTACGCCGTTTTCCAAATACCGTCCGCCAAAGTTAATGCGGCAATGCTGGCCAAAGCCAGATGCGCCGGCGCGCCCGCCGCCTGCCGAACCCGTGGTAGTTTCAACGAGGCTCGGTGCAAGCTTGGGCCCAAGATTGTAATCCATTTCCCCACCCCCAAGTGGACCAAAGCGAGGGGTGACTGTGCATCGCACAAATGCACTCTACTTGGTCAACCCCGAAAAGAATGCCGAAAAAAATGTGTGCACAGCTTTGATCAACGCTCGGAGAGCATGAGCAGACCGGAGCCAATATCTTAGACTGGACGCTTTTTTGTAATGTTAAGATCACCGCGTGGAAACCAATGCTCTAACACGGCGCTTCCCAAGGTTTTCCATCTCGGAAGCCTCCATTTGCTTCAAATGGTGGCCAAAAAATCCCTCCCAGTGTCGGTATCAGTCTGATAAAGCAGTGCAGAAACTTGGAGGCCTTGTAAACAATAAAGCACATACTACACTTTGTTTCAGTGCAAGTCCAGACGCAGCCGATGCTACAAGCGCGAGCATGTGGCCCTGAACAATGCTTGCACTGCACGAGCATGCTTGGCAGGTAGGCTGAAAGCCCGGGGTCCGCGCGTGTAGCATTGCCTGCATCTGGACCTAAAGCTGAAACGAAGTATAGTGGTTTGGCTCATCGCTACGCATCAGTGGGTGGCTGACAGTGGTAGATTTGGAGGGCGGGACATGCGGCCCCCAAGCGTCGAGCGACTGCGAACACCCCCGTTTCTATGTTCAAGCGTTGTATGCGTCCAAAATAATGGTCTCCTGTTGTCGATTCATTTATGCTCGAAACATAGCTATGCTCTTATAACCTGCTGACATACCGTTCTATTTTTTTCTCTTTGGCACTGGGTTTTGTCTTATTTCTTGCATCTCGGCTCTTGCTTGTGTTACTCACCTGCACAACAATCCCACTAGCACTATGCTACAAGTGCGAGCTCTTTAGAATG
Source organism: Ixodes scapularis (assembly GCF_016920785.2). Classification (NCBI taxonomy): domain Eukaryota; kingdom Metazoa; phylum Arthropoda; class Arachnida; order Ixodida; family Ixodidae; genus Ixodes; species Ixodes scapularis. The sequence continues at coordinate 129,509,637 of NW_024609868.1, read as the reverse complement.
CACCTCGGCTGCACAAACTCCTGCTTTAACAGGAGCAACTTCCAAAGATAAAGTTATAAGCTCGGGTTTCTAGCAATCAAGAAAAAAACATCAAAACGCAAGAATTGTCCTATAATGCTCCTATAAAAATTGTCGGGCAAGCAAAAACTGTCTTGCACAGCTTTTTGTTTTTGGAGACACTGATTATTTCCCGAGGAAATTAATTAACACAGAGGCGAACGTGCGCTTGCACGCTTGTTCTATTGAAAAATGGAAGCAAGTTCGTGGTGCAATGTCATTTTAGATCTGGATGAGCATTGTACCTGTGCTGTCGTGCATCACTACTGCACGGTGCACGTTAAAGACCCCAAGCTAACTGTCTGTACTGCACTAGCTAAATTTCACATCAACCGCTGGGAGACAAGTCACCTGGTGAGGCAGACTAAGTTCTAGGCTCTATAAACATACACCCCAATTTCTTTAGGTCTCATTATCACATCAGGGATGGGCACAAGGTAGTAGCTGCACAAAGGAATTGAAGCTAAAGATGTTACCACTAAAACTGACAGCTTACAAAAATCACCACGAGGTCCCTTCTAAAAAGAGTTACAGATCAGCAAATTGATAGTTGAGGCAAATCCGTAGAAACCACATGGGTGATTATGAATGCGACAGCTTTTGTTGCGGCACACCGCCAAATTTCGAGGAGAAACCGATTTGGTGCATAGCTTGTGACAAATTTTTTCGCTAAATTTAGTGGAAAAATGAAAGCCATTTACAACTCCCTGCAACGCCGAATCAGAGCACAGCTCTTGGGGAGGAGAAGGGAAGGTTACTGAGGGGAGGGTATACCCCTCCTCCTCATGCTGCTGCTCCTCCCTCCCAGCAGCGTCGCCGTCAGCGTAACCGTGAGGTCACGTGACCGTCGTGACCTCAAAGGGGTCACGTGACCCCTTGACCCCCCCCCCCCCCCCCCCACCCACCCACCCCCGAGGGGCGTCACGTGACCCCACGCGGACGTTTTGGCACGGTACCGAAATGTCGCCGCGGTTACGGCAACAGCGACGCCGCTCAGGCCGGAAACGGGCACCTAAGAGCTGCGCTCTAAAACTCGCCTCTAAATTTGCCGTCATCCTTGACACCACCCTGCAGGTCATTGTTGAAGGACATAGTTCTGGATGACGATGTCAAGGATGACATCTAGAACGACCTCTAAGACGACGTCAAAGACAACCTCTAGGATGATCTCTAGGGTGATCTCAAGGACAACCTCTAGGATTACCTGTAGGACGACCTCCAGGACAATGCTAAGGTCGTCGGGTCCTGCGAAGAGGGTGCGAATGTGAAGGAGTGCATATTGCCACTTTACATGTGCATTGCACAATGTGGTTTAAGCACAGTAAGCTGAAATGGTCTACTGTGCATACCTAGTATGCATTAAGAGGTCAGGATTTACATAGCTGAAAATCTTGAGTAGTACCTTAATAATGCTGTTGCATTAAAATCTCAAATACGCAGCTGAGAGACTTGGCTACTTTGCAACATGAAAAGTACTGCTGTCTTTTCTATGTCCCAGAAGACAATCCCCCCCAGCTCTGCATTGGCCCTCAACATTTCGGGGGGCGGGGGGGGGGGGGGGGGGCTATCTGGCCCTTACGCCCAAAATAAGTTTGAAAAGCCTGCTATAATGAGACAAAATGTATGTACTTACCCAGTTCATCCTTGAAATGTCTATACAGCGGGGTTTGTATTAAGGAAACATGACATGTAAAACCAAATGGTGTATAATAACCGGACAAAGTCAGGCCATTCATATAGACTACTTTATTGGAATTAGTGTGGACATTTTTTATAATTATTTGACACGCTTTCTTGCACAACTCGATGGTGCCAAACAATAACGTGGCAACGACACTTTGGGCATAATTAGTGCCATTAAATCTGTGGCCAACACTGAACGTGCTACGCAGCTGCTCCGTCAAGAACGCCTTGTTAACGCCGTGAAATTCCATAATTCGCACTGTGCATAGAGCAAGTTTCCTCGCACAACATTCAGCCAACCAATCGCAATCGTGCCTCTTAACTTTGCGCATAAGTTAAGCTTCCCAAAGTGCACCCGTTTACACGGAAGAACCCAGACACATCCTGTGGCCTCTCAAGTCCCCCTCATTAGTGAAAGCCTTTAGGCAAACTATCTTTTCTTCACTTGGAGCTCATCCCCGAAAGAAAAACAAAAGGCCGGGAGCTACACGGGATCACAACGGTGTCAAGAGAACGTCTGGTCGCACACCTGGAATAAACGGACTTGTCCAGTGCACGGGTGAGGTGCACGGGCGGCCATTCCTTTCTCGAGAGGACCTCTTCCGGCGAGCCACCCAGCCTCACGAGTGGTTTTGCAGCGCCATTCCTTCTGGTTTCGCATGGTGGTGGTGCATCGAGGAGGCGGCTTTCTTCTCCGGCACGCACAGGCGCCTGACGTTTGCCCCTTGCTCGTCCGGTCGACCGAACTGCACCGTCCGGCCGAGAAGGCCACAGGACTTGGAGTGGTCTACCTGGGCCCGGGCTTCTGTTCTCGGAACGGTAGCAGGCTGCCAAACACCACGTGCTGCACCACGGGGAACTTGCCCAGCACCTGCGTCGAAAGAGGCCGCTGTCTGCACTGCGGAGTCGCTAGAAAGTCGTGCGCAGAGTGTAGGCCCTCTTCTTCCCACTGACCAACGCCACGAGCCCCTCCCCTGGCTACGCCAGTGATGCTTGCCAGCAATCTGCAAATTTCTAGAATCCTTGCAGCACACTGACCAAGTTAATACTCTGATAGCGAATTCGCATAGTTTTTTCTGCCCACTCTTGAGCGCTCTTGCCAGAGTGTGCAAGATCGGGAGGTGGAAAGAGAGTGCAGTGGCCTGATCAGCTGGTTCTTCCTGAGGGCGCCCCTCCCTCTCAGAGCACTCCCTAGCACTCCGTCTCTAGCCATCGAAGGGCGAAGCAGTGCAGGTGTCATGTGTCATGTGGTACTTGGGCGGGGATCACGTGGTTTTGTTGACGATGGCCTGCAGTTGTCCGTGGTGGTGTGCAGGGTCTGACATGACAACAATGGCTATCTGGTTCTACAAAGTGTTTGTGCATTTGACGGTGAGAAGATTAAAACGGATGGGACGACATTTGTTTGTGACAGTAACGGGAAAAAGTCGACGTGTGAAGTATTCCCAGTGCTTTCACGAGATCGTTCATCTCACGGCGGTGAATCGCTAAAGCTAACCGACAAAGAAACAGCTCGCAGGGCTCGCTGCCGTTTTACCAGATTTTGTGGTCGCTTCAAGAAATTTTCAAGTTTCGGAAAAGTGTGTTCAAAGGTTTGTGTTTTAAAATAAAGGGAGAGCCGAATATAATGCACTGTTATTTGTGTCACATGGTGATATCTGCTATATCCTGGTTGCACGATATTCCGCCGCGAGAAAAATGCTGTTTATTAACCATTGCATATTTGCCTGTACTGCCGTACACATGACCGTTATCGCAGCGCGTTCACTGTCAAAAACGCGATGAGTTGACAACTCTTTCCAAACATTGGCTTTCATTACGCTCTGCAAAAATCAATTCGTATAGTACTACTGTTTTCTTTTTTACATGCCGATGCATAGAACAATTGACGTCACAACCGTTATTTAATCACGCTGCGAGCGTAAATTTTGCTCAATTGTTCAGCATATGCTGTAAACTCTTTTTTATTTTTTAATGCATTACCCATGTCAAGAAGTTTTACATCCGTGACCGGTGTGAGGGTGTCAGAGCGCTCTGGACATGGCAGTTGTGATTGGCTGAAAAGGATCCCGAGTAGCTCTGGCTGCGAGGAGGGGTCGCTCTGCTGAATCAAGGTCAGGGGAGAGAGGCGACCACCTGAATTCACCATTAGAGTTGAGTGAAGCAGCCTCTTCGTACACCTGCAGCTCAACCGACCTGGCCCCATTCGCTATGATTACTGGTGTGACTATAGCTATAATCACTCGGTGTCTTGTGTGCCTCGAATGTGCATGCACAGCCAAAGCAGGGCAAAAGGCACGGAGGTGCCTGGGTCTTGGCATTCGAAAGACGTACCTTGCCGTTCTCATTCGTTTGGCGATTACACTCATTCAAACTTGAGCTTCTACTCGAGAGGGGCAGTCGCATACCCAGCATGGTGCAGCGCTGCATGCCCACTCAGGGGGGGGACGGCAGCAGGGACCACTCACCTCTGCCTTGTACATCTTGATGAGGCCTGCATTGACTTTAGCCCAGGACTGGACCCCGCTGATGTTCCACAGCTGGTTGGAGTGCTCGTGGAAGGGCCCGCTTTTCACCTGTGCATGGTGCGGCACATTGACGGGGTGTGCCGCCGGCTCGAGCCGCTCAAAGAAATTCTCCGACCGGGTCCTACTTCTGATCGGGCTATGGTCGTGTCGTGTCGGTACAGACCCCGCTAATCTGGATATTCCACTATACGGATGTTTTCGGGGACGAGTTGGGTAAATACGCGCATTTGTGTCTCGTTATTATAGCTCACATTATGAAAAATTTTGGGGGGGAACTGAGGTGTCTGTATTAACGAGACATTTCCGCCGTATTTAGGGAGAGAGCTCGTCCTGAAAAGGACGTTTTTTTCGGTCTGCATTCCATTGTTCCGTTTCACGCGCGGACGCCAATTGTCCCTTCTCTCCTCTTCTCCTGTGCGGACAGGAGGAGAGAAGAGAGCGAGGGGGAATGGAGAGAAGGAAACTGGGAACTGGTTTTCTTCCCGACAGAAGAAGATTCTGTACGTCAGCCTTTAAAGGGGCACTGAAGTCAATTCTGAAATTGTCCTTCTGTGGTGACAACCCAACCTAGACGCTCTAAGCATCCCAACAAACTCGAAACCACAACCGTGAAAAGCTTATTTCCTCGTTAAAAGCATGTTCAAAGACCGCGACACGCCCTTTTTGGGAAGAATTTTCTTCCAAATGATGTGGTTGACAAATGGCGCTTGTTGGCAAGTTGGAAGCGATGGCATCGCCCGCGGAGAAAAAGAGGAGTCTTATCCAAATGTGTACCTATCAGACTCTCTTCAAAACGAGTTATAATAAAATTATTCGGACTCTGCGCATACTGTAGGGCTTTCATTGGTCCACACAATGTAGTCTAAGAGAAAAAATGAGTCCACACGTTTTTCTATTGCCCCAAGATGAATAGGTGGTTTTGTAATACAGTGAAACCCGTCTAGAACGAACCCACGTACAACAAATTATTATTGATATCAACTCACTGAAAATTTACATAAAAATGCATGTATAAAGTATATTTTATAACGAACAACATATTGGCTATATCAAACTTTTTTCCCCCCGGAAGGCTTCCAAAAACGTGCAAACAATCGTCTTCTAGCCTCTTCTAGCGTCTTCTCGCATATTCCGAAATATTCGGGTTCATCGAGTCCGGATTAGACAAGCACTTTCTCGCCGCTGACATCGTCAAGGAAGATACCACTTCCAAAAACACGATGAAAAACACGACGCTCAACCACATGTCAATAACCGAATGGCAGCACGGTCGCCAGATGCACACTTTCGGATACTTTCGGCTTGGATTGGATTGGGGTCTGCGGCTTTTCCATTTGTTACTAAATCTAGTAGCTCTAACTGGATCTAGCCTAGTGTAGCGCCATCAGAATCCAATCCAATCAAAGGCTTAAACTGGATTTCTCGGCTGTTGTCTTTGCATCAAGTAGCACACTCTACATCCAAGTGAGCAGAGCCCGCGCCCCGCTCTAAGCAGAATTTAGTGCCTATTTTTCTGCCCCCAAGTCCTGAAGTCTTTGCTCAGGGCACACTCTATGGCGTATCCGGCTCATTTTCCCCGACTGGGCTCACTTTTTGACAGTATCCCTGACAATTCCAATTTTTCCCAGTAATTAAAATTTCCCTGACCATTCCCGGTTTTCCCGGTTGCTAGACACCCTGGTTAAGAGCACCTTGTGTCATGTTCAGTGATGTGATTGGCCTAAGCCGTTTTGGAGCAGCCAAAACAGTGTTTTGGAGCAGCAAAAGTAGCTTTGAAAGCAGATATTCTAATAAAAATAAAAATATTTGTTTTAAATGCTGGACACGCAAAGCGAATCTTGCTCGCCGAAATAAACCAATTATGGTCAAGTTCGGCCACCTGGGAGTCTTTCAAGATGTAACTGAAATGCCAATGACATGACACATTTCTTTTTGCTTTTCGAAACATTCTGCAAGGCTGGAGCAAGCTTTGCTTTAGCTTAGGGTAGTAATGAATGTCCAATTTCAATGTCTCCAAAGAGACATTGCGACATCCCACAAGTGTACAGTGCTATAGGCGTTGCCAAGAAATTCCGAAAAACCGCTTGCCACCGTTTTACTGATTGCCGACATGCCAGATTTTCGTCAAAAGTAATTAAATGTAAAACAATGAATTGCAAGCGTCCCGGCTGCAGCCTCTATCGTGAAATTATGCTCGCATCGTTGGTTTGCATGTACGTGAGGGCAACTACGGCAGACTTGCAGGTGCAAGTGCTTCGTCGCGCGAGCGAAATGGCTGTTCGATCGAAACCGAAACCATGCCTCTCCACTCCGTCGCCAACTGGTTGCCAAAAGTCTATGCAAAATGTAACTGCCCAGCATGCGACAAAAAAGAGTCCAGCGCCGCGTGCTTGCAAGGCCGGCAGGCGAGGTACGAGCTAAACACAGAAAAAAAGAACCTGAGCGCATTGATGCAAGACATCGCGAGCCAAGGTCGCTTTGTGCAACGATTGAACTCGAGACAAACAAGCGCGCTCTGCGGGTTCAGCGTGCAGACATTCCCTTCTTTGCTTTAGCTCACTTCAACTTTTCTTCTCGACACATTTTTCACGTACCGCGGTCCCTCTCGAAAGAAAGCCCCCCAAGAGAAACCTAGGTAATCAATACTTCGACACAGCAGTCTTTGAGTTAGAGAGGGATTTTTGTAGCAGTGTATGTTTTAAACAAGAACATGAATGTTGATGAACATGCGGCGGTCCTTATGTTTCAGTTTAGGAAGCTCTATATCTGCAACATCGTGTGGCCGTTGATTTCAGGAGCGAGAGCTTCAGCTCAAAAAGTAACTCCCGCCGCGCCGAAACATAGTTTCGTTTCAGAACGTCACGTCATGGCTGGTACCCAGCACGCTAGCGTCGCAGCGCGCACACATGCCGGCATCTATCAATAAAAAAAAAAATAATAAAAAAAAAGAAACGCGAGATGAGACTTACGCTTACGAGACGACGAGACATGAAAGGAGAGACGGCATGGCGGAAAAAACCATGCAAAAAACCATGGACGATTGATGCAGGGTATTTTGTGTCGGGCGGCCGTTTGCGCCGCCTAGCTCATGCATGCTCAGTTACGGTACTTAGTTTAGTTTTGGTCTTGAAAGGCGACCGAAATTCGTCCTTTGGCGCAGGCTTGGCGCAGATTACCCATATTTTGGCAAAATGTAGCAGGATGTAGCAGGGTTAGCCCCTTGGCGTAGTTTGGCGCAATTGCCGCAGCCATCAGGTCACTGCATGTTACGCTTGCCGGTGATCATGTCCGCTTGCACTCGCATCAGCGTTGACTGCAGTTTCTAAGACCTTTGTGGAATGCAAAAAACTTTTCAAAGTACATTAGCCATCAGGTCGCACGTGACGTTTGCTTGGTTGTACTCAACATTACAGAATAAGGCACCGTTGCATTTCATGGTTTATTTCACATGTTTCATATAGTCAAAGAAGCCAAATGTCATGTCATAAAATTTACAGTTGATTGGCAAATGCGTGTATCTCGCACAACTTTACCAGAACCTTTGTTCTTTCGCACTGGTCAAGGAACATCAAGGATGCAATGTTTGCATTCACAACCTTTTATTTAACGTCCCGATCGTTTCGTCGTTAACCGGCTCGTTATACACGAAACAAAAAGAAAATCTAAACTAGAAAACAAACTCACGAAAACCGGTTAAAAACAGGGCACAAGCCAGATGCAAAGCGAGATTGCGACCACTGCAACCTTATCCAGCTCGCCTTCGTTGTAGATTCAAAAATTTGCGCGAGGCGTGAGCCGGAATGACATGCGAGCTCACAACGCTCAGAACATCGCTGCCGGGCATGTCACATCCGAATGAATCAACTGTCGAGCCAGTCCCACAAACGCATTGATTAAGACATTTCCGCTGTCAACTAGGACCGAGACTTTTAGGCACACAATACAGGAAACCGCCGAAACGTCAACACAACACCGACAATACCATCAGAGACTAAACAGAATGAAAGCACTAAACGGCTACCACTGCGATGGTTGCATTCTAGGAGAACGTGGAAATTTGGACATTTTCCAAAAGTGACGTCACATACGTCAAAATATTTCATATATTTTGACGGTAGAGGTTGGAATAGTCACTGCGAAATAGAAGCAGGAACCAAGAAAATGGGGAAAAGGAGGGGGAGGGGACACATAAGTGGTCATGTGGTCCCTGTTGTCCCGTGACTGCACCCTGACGACTTGTAAAAAAAGGCATCCCCTGTCTCGGCGGCCGCCAGTCGCAACTATTTTAGTCTGAAAAATCTAACTTTTGGACTGCAAACTGTGCAAAAATTTGGTTGTTAATATGTACTATTTCAATTGTGTGAGTTACGGTTCCTCGTCAATGTCCAAAATAACGAACAAATCCAAATTTTCGACGGCCAAAAAATTGTTTGGGGACTATTATTCTTGCTTAGATTTGCTGCTTGTCCCTACATGCTTGTTGTGCAACATAGGACTGGACTCAGAATACTGGGAAGTTGAACATCGCTTACTGATGAAAAAAATACTGCAACTAAAGCAATTTCATTTTTGTAATGTTAATAAAGTCACCTACTACTCACTGCAACCCAAGTAACAAAGGCAATTCCTGTTATTCACCGGTGAAGAAGTAAAATGATTCTGTTTTCACACAGGGATGCACCGGAGCACCAGAAAAGTTAACTAATTACTCTCTGCTTCAATTTAAAACCATAAGTCTCATGCACACTAGTGCCAGCTGAACCTCTAGTGTACATTACACTAACCCTATGTACAAGACAGAGGTGCCGCACCATCTAGATTTTGACGAATGCCTACAGCGATGTCTCCATTAATGTCCACTTTTTGGGCAGTGCGCAAACGCAGTACAACCCGTGTGCAGCGCACACTCCATTACCGCCTCTTCTGAAGAGTATGCAGGACGTCTCCGACTCACCTTGCTGATGAACTCTATGCAGCCCATGAACATGTAGTCCCTAGACAGGGCCTCTGCGTAGCCCTCGGCCGTGAATGACTTGGGCTCGATGGTCGGGTGGTCTGCAAGTGAAGATATTGTCGGGCAGAAAAAACAAGTCGGTCAGACGCGCGGTCTCCTCACACCTGCGTAGGTTCTTTTTGGGGAAGTTCCCATCACTGAGATCACGGTACTATTGATTGACTGGAGTTGCATGGTGCGAACATGGTACTAGATTGCGTCAAGGTGCATCCAAGTTGCATTTTTTCTCCCCCCCCCTTTTCCAATGAAGAAAAAGAAAACATTTAATTTGTCTAAAAACTTTATGCTCTAAGAACTTAATTGGAAACTACCGTACACACTTACGTAAGTACCTCTTAAAAGAGGTTGGCAGGAAACAGTTTGGGTGTAGGCCACGCTTACGTTCGGAGCTCACAGTGTGCGCGGCTGCAACATTCCCATTGCGACACACTCCACTGGCTACTCGAGTAATAGCCGCACTATTTATGAACAACACCCTTGTGTCTGCTTTCCCGCAGAGCACATATACAGCCAATCATTGCGTTGCGCAAAAATAACATAGCGAATAACCAGATTGGGAACACAATGCTCCATACAAATGCAATCTCCACAAATGGTATCTTCGCGCGAAGACGATATCTCTATCCTGTAAACCGCTGCAATCATGCTGCCGATTGCGGTGATTGGCTAGCCGCAAACTCTGCAGAAAAGCGAACCCTCAGGTTTTCTTCAAAAACAGTGTGGCTATTACTCGAGTAAATACGGTATACACGCTTCCGGTGGCAGTCCCGAATGAAGCGATGTACAGAGCGCGTCCCTGGGAGTGTACGTCAGTGTTGCCCGCCTGCACTGGGCTGGAGGTTTTCTTGTCAGATGGGCTGTGGCAGCCTGCTTAGGCACATTTCCAGACTTATTTCTTTGTTTGTATTCCATGGCGAATAGAATTTCTCGAGGCTTTTAAGAAAGTATTGTACCAATTTTGGAAACAAAAACAAACGAAAGCTATTTTTGGTGAGTCCGTGTACAACAGAACACATGGAACTGGAACATCTTTTTTTTATTTTATGTTGATTTTTTTACGATGCCATACACTCAACCATGTCAGTCTACAAAGGTCTTAAAGGGGCGGTGCAATGATTTTAACACTGAACGAATGTGCAGCTTGTATTTTTTATATTGTTTACTTCGGCATAAGTAAGAGAAAAAGTGCCACCATACCCCAAAATACCTATATTTCGCTGCGTAATCGCAAAATAAGAAACCCTTTTTTTCCCAACCTGCGGCCACATGGTGGCCGCAAATGGAACTTGTGGTGCGACGTCATTCGGAGTGGTTTTTGTAAGTTATAGTGTTAGGCAATTGTAAGCTTGATTTAAGGTTAAGTTTAAAAAATCTTGTTTTTTAGGCATGCAGAAACACTTCAAAAGCCTAATATTGCCGCTAAAAGGGTATGAATTATTCGTGGCGCCATCTACCGCAAGTCAACAAAACCTGCCGTCGCCGTCATCCGTCGACGCCCGACGGATGACGGCGGCTACACGAGCAACCCGGACGTTTTGTCTTTCCCTCGCTCGACGGAGTGCGTTGGTCGTGGTCTGTAGCATCGTGGTATCGTTATTGTTCCTGGTGTCTCGACCTCAACTTTGACTTCGCCTTCCGCCGCGCCGCCATGTTGGTCGGGAATCGACGGGAGAGCGGCGAGATTGGCGAGCCGACGAGCGCTGGGGAAACGGAAGCCAGAAGAACCCAACCGGAAACCAACGCCACTCCGAATGACGTCACAGGCGAAGCTGGTGCCGCTTCAATGTTGAGTTGAGGGGTGCCGGAGATACCAATTTCTTTTATTTTTTTTAATGAAAACTAGGGCAAGCAGGAAGGAATAGTTTTCGGTCCTTTGTTATATATGTGGCCGGGATCAATTCCCGCAATTAATTAGCCAAAGTCCGCAAATTCTGCACCGCCCCTTTAACTGTTGAACATATTTGACCACACAGGGTAGCCGAAATGTGTGGGTATTCCCCGCTCACAACGTCAAATTCAACGAGCCTCATCAATCGAACAACATATTGTATGTGGCCTATGGTGCCGCGTTATCCGAACAGGATTTGTTTGAGAGAGGTCTCGAATAACACAGCATATCCAATGTACAGTGTTGATGATAGCCACTTCATGACGATCGGACGGAATCAGGCTTGTCTTTGGGCAAGCTTTGGAGAGAGCTGCTTCTTTGCACAGCACCAAGGAAAATGACGAACGTGTCTATTTCGTTCCCATTACGGACCCAACCCTATCAGCTATTTTTCGTGAAGACTGGGAAAATAGCCGGGAAGGCTTTTCGGAGATTATCCCAACGAAAATAATCCTCCAAGAAGGTCGAACGGCGCACGTCGCAGGCTGTTTGATATTCACTCCTTCGTCCGTTTTCTGTGAAGGCCAAGCAGGCTACGAGCCCTGGTATTCCCTGGATCTCACAGTGAAAGATAACATAAAAACTTGAAAAGGTAAGCATCCCGAACTGGCAAATAATATAAAACCATTCAACAAAAGCCGACGAACTCCGAATGCACAATGCAAGTGGGGAGTCGTGCTGACAGGGTTTCCACGGCTCGGGTGGGTGGCAGAATACTTTGGCCGATGAAGGTCGCTCGAGTTGCAAAACAGCAGCGGCCAGAGAGCTCTTTTTGCGAAGGACTATAGTGACACTGGCCCTGACCTAAAATAGGTAGCTACAAACACGACATATGTAGTTTTTCACAATGAAAATCAAAGTTTTAAGGGGGGACACGACCTGGGAATGTCAACTTTTGAACCGTTCACTCAATCGGTGCGATATTTGCAGGTGGTGTTTGTAGCCATATAGAAGGAGGGCATGCAAAGTTTAAACCCTGTGAACCAATTTTATACCCTCAGAACAAAGTAAAGCACAGTGAAATACCTGTTGCCACTTACTATGAAAAATATTTCAGAAAACGTGCATTTTCCAGGTAAAAAAAGATTTATGAAAAACAAATTTTGTTTTTTAACATTTACAGTATAGACCACTTCCAACGTAACCACTTATAGTGCAGGACCGGGTATAACGCGGCTTTTTTAAACTACCGGTTCGCCTCCCATAGAACTCCATGTATTTACATACCGCTTAAAATGCAGGCGCGCAAAGGGAAATACCGGTTATAGTGCGGTTTTTGGAACAGCGCGCCGACTGAGCGGCACAGCGGGCACGCTTCCCTGTGCGACACTAGATAACGACGCGAGCCGCAATGGCTCAAGCGGCACTTGCGAAGCAAGGAGGTTGCTCAAAGGCTCGAAGAAGTGGGGAGAAGCGAAGAGAGAGGCTCCAGTTGCCTTAGCGACGAAGGGACGCACGCACGTGTCGTTCACGTGCGTGCGTCCCTCCGCTGCGTTGAAAACAAACAACCGCAACGACAGACCCGACAGACAAATCGCAGGTCGAGGAGAAGTGTTCATGCTCGTTGCATGCCGGTCGTGGGCCGACTGCTTCATCCGCGAACATGGAGTCGGTTATGATCGTCGACGTAGATGGCGTTAAAGTGAGCTACGGCGTGGTGGAAGCTTATCGGTCCGCATAAAAGCGCTATCCTTGACTGTGAATTTTCGCTGTGTGTCGCTATGATAACCCAGCACGTACTGGAAGGGAAGATCTACCTACTCGTGCGGCGACGTCGTGGCGGCACTCTCAAGACGGCAGAAACGCCCGTGTCGTCGTGTTTGTTTACTTCAACTACAGTGGTGCTTTTTAAGCATTTGTGTTTTCGAACATCGCCCGGATTTCTTATTTGGAGCATTTCATGCCTGTGCTCAAGTTGAGGGTATTACTGGCGCGTACCGTATAAAGGATGCGAATTTTCACGCGTTTTCATCGCCGGAGAAAAGTGATTAGGGTTAGCAATCCTGAACGCTCGCAACGTCCGTCCGCAACCCGCGATGCAATTAAAAGGCTGCGCCAGGCAAAAGTCACTCATTTCTTTCAAAATGTGTGACACACTTGAGAGAGAAGTGTACTAGTCTGATGAAATAAAGATGACTTTTCTCAAACTAAGCTTTATTTTTCATCTAACATAAAATAAATTCTTTTACAAAGGTAAGTTGTCTGATGGCATGTATTTTGGCCTGAAAAATTGATGTTTTGGTTATAGCGCGGTACCACTTATAGTGCGGATTTTCGCGACTCCCACGACATACGTTATATGTGTGGTGTATTTACAAGAAAAACGGGTTACAGAAATCAGCCCGGTTAGAACACGGCTGCATGCTGTCGCTCGGGTAGGCAGTCAGTCAGTTCACGCGATAGTCTCGCGCGCACGCTGCACGTCAAGGCACGAGCACTGCCACAGATAAAAGATTTCCCCCGGTGTAATTGAAGAAACCAAAGGAAAACACACATTGCACACAATGCCGAAAACGGTATGCGTCGTATCTGTCTGGAGGACGACGATGTCTTGTGGGGTAGCGCTGTTGCACAGCGGGATTGTCGGTTGCCCTCTGTGGGGTGGTTGCAAACTCACTGACCACAGGCTCGTCGACGCAGTTCTCTGGATCCCTCAGGTCGGGCAGGAATCCGTCTGATGTGACTTGCATCGAGTTTTCACGATGATGAAGCATCTGGTCTTGGTGACGGCGCCAGATATATATGCCCCGAGCAGTCGTGACTCGAACCTGGAACGACACTGGGCCAGATTGCTTGAGAATTGTGCCGGGAACCCACTTCTGGGAGCCTCTATAGTTCCTCACGAGAACATTGTCGTTCACACTAAAAATCCTTGTTCGTGCCTTTCGCTGCGAGGTCTGGACGAACTGTTGATGCCCTACTCTTCCCCCAACGGAAGGCTTAATGACATCGAGTCTTGTGCGAAGTCTTCTGCCTAAGAACAAACTGGCAGGTGTTTCTTTTGTCGTCGTGTGAGGGGTATTGCGGTACGTCAGAAGAAACGTTTGTACCGTCAACTCCAGGGAGTCTTGCGGTCGTCCTTTTCGGAGAGCAGACTTCAATGTCTGGACAAACCTCTCCGCGAGGCCATTAGTACTCGGGTGATAGGCCGCGCTCAAGATGTGACGACCTCCTAGATTCTTAATAAAAGCCTTGAATTCTGTTGAGACGAACTGAGGACCGTTGTCCGTAACAATGGCCTCAGGTACACCAAAACGACAAAACAAGTCCTGAAGACGTTGGATCGTGTGCTGTGATGTCGTCTTCTCCATCACATAGGCCTCGGGCCACTTTGAGTGTGCATCTACGGCGACCAAGAACATCTTCCCCTTGACTGGACCCGCGAAATCCAAATGCACCCTTTGCCAGGGCGATGCCGGCCATGCCCAAGGGTGGAGGGGCGCGGGGACTGGCTCGTTCCGCTGTTGATAGCATTCTTGACATGCTTTCACTTGCTCTTCCAGGTCATGGTCAATTGAAGGCCACCAGATGTAGCTCCTGGCTAATTCCTTGCTTCTGACAATACCTGGATGACCCAGATGTATCTCTTCAAGCAGGAGATTACGCAGTTTTGGTGGTACGACTACCCGCATGCCATACATCAGACACCCTTGATGCACAGTGAGCTCCACACGTCTGTCAAAAAAAGGCTTCATTTCCTTGTCAGTGATGGACGATGGCCAGCCCACGTGTGTCAAGTCGAGTACTTTGCTTAACAAAGGGTCGTGGCGTGTGGCACGAGCAATGTCACGGCTGGTGACAGGTAGCGTATCTAGACGCAGAGACTAGAAAGTTTCGTTTCCTTCGGT
This sequence comes from Ixodes scapularis, assembly GCF_016920785.2. Lineage (NCBI taxonomy): Eukaryota > Metazoa > Arthropoda > Arachnida > Ixodida > Ixodidae > Ixodes > Ixodes scapularis. The sequence goes on along the minus strand of NW_024609868.1, from coordinate 129,494,619 downwards.
AGATTCATCTGCCACAATGTCAAGTGGCAATCTTGACAAGCAGTCTGCTTCAGTGTTGTCACTTGATTTCTTGAACTGGAGCGAGTAGCTGTACGTAGACAGCGTCACTGCCCAGCGCTGCATCCGTGCAGCAGCCATTGCTGGAATACCTGTTTTCGGGCCGAAAATGGTTTGCAAAGGCTTATGGTCTGTAATCAAGGTGAAGAAACGGCCGTAAATATACACGTGGAATTTTTTAACTCCAAAGATCAGGGCCAGTGCTTCTTTCTCAATCTGACTGTAGTTCTTTTCAGCCTCCGATAAGGTACGAGACGCGTAAGCCACAGGTTGAACTTTTCCGTCCGGAGAAACTTGAGAAAGAACGGCGCCTATGCCGTATTGCGATGCGTCACAGGCGAGCTGCAGGGGTCTTTTGGGATCATAATGAACTAAGATCGGTGGGGAAGTCATCGCAGCTTTGATTTTCTGAAAAGCGGACTGGCAAACTTCGTCCCACGTCCATTCTTCTCCTTGTCTCAGCATCTTGTACAAGGGGTGTGCCAGCGTAGAAAGTTGCGGAACGAACTTTGCGTAGTAGTTCACCATCCCAAGGAACGACTGCAGTTGCTGCTTGTTTTTCGGAGCAGGAGCATTCAGTAGTGCAGACACTTTCTCAGGGGATGCGCAAACACCTTCAACGTTGATGACGTGGCCGAGATAACGTAGTTCGTGCTGAAAAAACAAGCACTTGTCACGCCGCACTCGCACACCACGTTCTTGTAATCTCGACAAGACGGCTTCGAGATTGCTGAGGTGTTCTTGCTTTGACTTTCCGGTGATCAGGATGTCATCGAGATAGCAGCTGACACCCTTCAGGCCCTTCAGCATATTATCCATTATCCTCTGGAAGATGCCTGGTGCTGATGAGATGCCAAAAGCAAGACGGTTCATGGCGTACAGCCCTTTGTGCGTGTTCAGCGTTAGCAACTTTTTTGAGTTGTCCGCCATAACCACCTGTTGGTAAGCCCTGCTGAGGTCGATCTTTGAGAATTCTTGTCCGCCAACTAAGGCCGCCAACAGCTCATCAATACGTGGTATGGGGTACCTGTCCACCTCCAGGCAGGGATTGAGCGTAGCCTTGAAATCTCCGCAGAGGCGTATACTGCCATCCTTTTTTACTACAGGTACAAGGAGTGTCGCATACTCGCTGGTAGCCACGGGCGTGATGACTCCCAACTTTTCCATTTTTGCCAATTCTGTCTCGACTGCTGCTTGCAGTGCGAATGGAATGCTCCTAGCCTTCAGAAACTTCGGCTGTGAACCTTCACGAAGAAAAAGTTCGGCTTGTTCTCCAGAAATGGTGCCAAGCTCATCTTTGAACAGGTCGCTGTGGTTCTCCAACAAGGCGTCCAACTTTTGTTTGAGACTCTCCGACGTGTCGAGCCTGTTGACAGTGACCAGGTTCTTCCAGTCTAGCCAAATTTCTCGCAGCCATTCTCTGCCAAGCAATGCCGGTCCCTTGGTTTCCACGACGTACAGTGGAAGCTCCTTACTTTGGTCGTTGTGCTGCACAAAGACCAAGGCCCGACCCTTCGGCTTCACAAAGTCTCCCGTATACGTGCGAAGTGTCAGCGTTGTAGGTTGTAGCTGCTTTCTTGGGAACAGCTTCCGAAATTCAGCCAAGGAGACAACGGACACAGCTGCGCCTGTGTCAAGTTCCATTGTAAGCTTCACACCGTCAACATTTATGGGTACGGTGATCGGTTCCAAGCCCGCAGCCTTGACCGCTTGCAGAGATACCGCGTCGTGAACGGACGTCAGCGTTTTCACCTGCCTTTGTCGTTTCGATTTTGTCGGCTTCTTGTTACCCGAGCGGCAGGCGCGCTGAATGTGCCCTTTCCGGTTGCACTTGAAACATGTGTCACCGACGTGGGGGCACGCATCACTGCGATGGTTGGTCGAGCCACAACGGAAACAACTTGACTGCTCTGGTACTTGCTTGTCGATCCACGCTTTGTGGTCGACCCGAGCCTTGTGGACGTCAGGGACCGATGCACCGCTGGTGTGCGTTAACGCTGCACTTTTAGTTGCTATTTCCATAGCAAGAGCCCTCTCTACCGCTTTCTGGAAAGTCAGCTTTTTGTCTTCTGTGAAGAGGACGCGCTGTACATCTTCTCGGCGAAGGCCGCACACAAAACGGTCGCGTAGCGCCTCATCAAGAAAGCCTCCAAAATCGCAGCTCTGTGCTAGATCTCGAAGTACCGCTACAAATTCGGCGATGGACTCACTTTCTTCTTGCGAACGCTTGTAAAACTTCGCCCTTTCCGCTATGACGGATGGCTGCGGCGCAAGATGATCGCCCAGAAGCTTGAGTAACGCGGTAAACGACTTTTCGGACGGTGACTGCGGGGCCGTAAGCGACTTCAACAAAGCGTACGTCTTCGGACCGATGAGACTCAAGAAGGCATGGACCTTCTTACCTTCGGGAACCTCGTTTACCAGGAGGTATGACGCCAGTCTTTCTTCATAGGAGCGCCAGTCGCTCGTCGTATCGTCGAAAGACTCGATGTGCCAGATGCGACTCATGGTCTTCGCTGAGGGGTTGCCGCTTGATGGCCGCTCCAGGATTCCGAGGCTGGACAATCCTTGGCTCCAGTCAAGCCCCCAGCAGTCAGACGATGATCCAACCCGTGGACCCGAACATCCTCGTCGCCAATAAATGTGGTGTATTTACAAGAAAAACGGGTTACAGAAATCAGCCCGGTTAGAACACGGCTGCATGCTGTCGCTCGGGTAGGCAGTCAGTCAGTTCACGCGATAGTCTCGCGCGCACGCTGCACGTCAAGGCACGAGCACTGCCACAGATATAACAATATGCGATCTACACTGTACCAAGTTTTGCAAATTACAATTTTTCATAATAAAGGAACATACAAATGCAAAATCTAAATTCATAGCAACCAGCTTCATAAAATTTTGCCATATAAGCTGGCAAATATTAAGTCCTCAATAATTTCATACTGAAACAATAGTTTTATTAAGGTGAGATTTATGCCAAAAAATGGATTGGAGAAAATGCACTCTAAACAAATGAAACTTTCTGGGAATACAGTCGAACCTCGATATAACAAACTTCAATGTAACGAAATCCTCGATTTAACGAAGTATTTTATTTTTCATAATTTCTTGCCATAGACCCCATGTATTTTTAGTCTCTATATAACGAAGTCTATATTGCTGCTATTTCAATATAACGAAGCGCCATTGCCATAAAAGGCAATAAATAAATAGACTCTAAAAAATAACTTCGCAAAAAAATTGTGGTTAAAAAAAAAAATTATGCGCTAACGCGAGTGCTTGGTAGGTTACTTCACTGGGACAGGCCTTCCAACGTTCCTAGGCTGCCCGAGGATGCGGCGCCGGTAGCGCCGGCGATGCATGCGGCAAAGCGGATTCCGCGGGGCTGGCCAGAAAATGCCGAGCAAAAAGTTAACACGGCATAACAGCATCACTACTGACATTCACTGATCATCATAGTCCACTGTACCGCGGGTAGCGCGGGAGCCAACTTCAGCGGGGGAGCGACGTGATGGCGCGCGCGACCGCACGGGCAGTGTCATCTAGGAGAAGACCGAGAAGACCGATTATCGTCTTGCGACTGTGACGACCGTGATGTAAAGCTGTAGTGGCTGTAGTAAAGCAAAGGCGCAAGCACACTGTGGACGCAAGGGGGCAAGTAAACTGTGCGGTCAAGAGTGCTGTGTAGGTTGGAAACATTGGCACCGCCTAAACTAAACAGCTTTATTTTTCAACCGGGCGGTTCACTCACGTGCTTACTGCCATAAAGAAACGTAAAGTTCTTTCTTTGTATGAGAAAGCAAACGTTTTGGACGCCATCCTGAAGAAACTGCCGAGATCACGGGCACTCGGGAAGTGCTCGACGCAATGGACGTACTGAGGCGGTACACGGCGTCGCACGGGCAGCAAGATGCCGTGCAAGCGCTCGGGGCGCTCGAAGGCCGTATCCGTATGACGGGTATGACGCCGCTGCTGCTGTCGGATAAGGCGCAAGCAAAACTCGCGGACTACTTTGCCCCTGAATAAATGTCATTTTCGGTGAGTTTTCATACCCGTAAAATGTTTCGGATTTTTTTTTTTTTTTTTGCATGCTAAAGTTAAATTTCGATTTAGCGAAATTTCAATGTAACGAAGTAAATAGACTACTTCCATAAAGCCCTGCATGCAACACGGCGCGCGTTGCACTCTGGGAACTAGTTGGCCAGGGAGGAGGGCGGCATGGTTTCGGTTTCGATCGACACGTCGACAAGAGATTGTTTCCTGGTCCCGAGAGCGTCATTTGTGGTCTCTAAACTAACCTAAATGGTCATACCTCGAAGCTTTAGCACAATCCCGAGACGTATAGCTTGTCTTAACACATGCTTGTTGTATTTTTGTACTTGAGCCTTCCTGTTAGCGTTCCAATCGAGGTATGTGGACGAGCCAGTGCTGCGAGTCTCGACGCTGCGAAGCTCGGCTGCTCGGGGATCTTGCTTGTGTACGAATCAACAAGCTGTAGCAACCAATAAGTATGCATATATAGAGCTCGCGCCTTTACATTAGTGTTGTTTATCAGGAAGTTTGTTTGCTTCGTACGTCCATAGACGAAATATTACTTTTTGCCCCCACCCGCTTGCATTCCACTAATATTCAACATCGCGTATGCGCATAAAGTTATCCTGCAATCATATAGGCAAATTCGCGCATACAGACCGTTTTAAGAATGCAAAGTCGAGCACTTGTGTGAAGAATGTCGCACCGTTCGCCGAAAGTGCGTCAGACGGGCATGAACCCCTATGCGCACCGCATTGGGGTTCATGCCCGTCCGGCGCACGGTGCGACATTCTTCACACAAGTGCTCGAACGAATTCAAAGCGCATTCACGGTTGCTAATGGCCATAATATTTGTTATGTGTTTGCTTTCTTCCTGCCTGAGTATGCCGAGATAATTTCAGACACACCGTTCCCGGCACAGATCTCGGGCGTCAGTAAAAACTCGTCCAAAAAGGCTTAGCGAGGAGTAGGGGATGCTTTTTAGGGCCTCCGTCGTAGCTAGCCGATCTCAGCGTTTGCGAAAAGTTAATCTTTTATCAGCATAAAATTTGAGTGGGAGATATATGATGACACGAGAAAGACATCATAGTAACTTTTGTGCAGTGGTGAGGTCGAATTTATTTCGTTTCCTCAAAAGTTCATGCGTAAACGCTGGCCTCAACTTTGATACCCAGTGAGGATGCGGCTTACTTTTCGCCCAATGAAGTAACAAGAAGCGGACGTTTGGCAAACAAAATGCGTGTAAAGCTCCAGACGAACAAATTTTAGTTGTAGTTCACTGGTACTAGACGGGATTACTGACATTGAGCTCAAAGATACACTTGTGGGGTGAGGTGACTAAGCCACGACTTACTACGTTCGCATACGCACGCACAATATCCGGTGTTTCGGGAACCAAGGAAAGTGCCCCGGTCTTCGTTTTGCATCGCTCGAGAATGAGTGTAGTGTACATTCGTCAAAAGTCAGATAATCGAAAACGCAAGCAGCGCGTTCGGTCGCGGCGTGATAGCATGAGATGAAGCTGCTCAGTCGAAACCGAAACTGAGTGGCCAACTAGTTCCCAGAGTGCACTGCGTGATATTTCGCCGCGGTGGGGCGCGTCGGTTTTGGAAGAAGTCCATTGCGAATTTTACCGACTTCGTTACATCGAGGTTTAACTGTACTCTCGAGATGTCGGATGTAAATATGGCATTTTTCAAAATCAACATTATTTGTAGAATTTTTTTTTGGTAGCGTCCTTTTCTAAAGTGGTTCCTCGGATGAGTTTTTTTCACCGCATTACATCGATTCACCCTAAGCTGACACTGCAGTGAGAGCTACGTGCTTGCTGGACAACTCAACCTCCTCGCTTTTATCAGCTGACCCAGCTCTCTCTGCACATGGCTCTGGGGCAGGAGCGCGATCATGTGACAAAAGACCGACGTATGACTACTGTAAAATCCCGAAAGATGCCCCAGCTCTGGGCAGGAGCGTGATCACGTGACAAAAGACCGATGTATGACTACAGTAAAACCCCGAGAGACGCCCCACCCTTGAAAGATAGCCTGCCCCCTATTTTCGGCTTTATTTTCTATATCTTATTGAACACCGAAAGCTTGCCCACTCCTAGTAATAGTAGTGAGGGGATCAATGATGGCCTCGGCGTGAATGCAGCTAGTTCGCTATGGCGGAATGCAAGTGAACATTGCCGACTGGGAGGTACAGTCACCTTTGCTTCGTTGCCCTTCGCCACCATTACAAGATGGAAGGGACACGACTTAAAAATAGCAATTTTCTAAACTTTTCTGATTGTACATGGAAAGTTAGCTCACTCTATATTTTCAGCCGATTTGCTCTTGATGTTAGGTGAGCTATCTCTCAGGATTTTACGGTAGTCCAACAAGCCTCTAGTTTCCACCACACTCTCAGCTTGGACATAAACAGAGAACAGTGGTTCAGTTAGTTGCTCTGCTTGACTGACGGTCGAGGGCTCTGGGACCCCGAGAAAGCCTTCAGAAACCCCAAGAGGTCTGTAGAGCCCTGTTCGAGAACCGCCGGTGTAGAAGCACATTTGATGAGAGCTTTACATTTTGGAATAAAATGCGGGACAGGCCGGTTAGTGATTGCTCGTGGCAACTCTGTCCTGGTCTCTACACAAGTCACTAAGCCTCCGAGTCATGTTGGTGTGTTTACATGTTAGCAGTTTGTTAGTTCTGTAGAAGAGTTATAAGGCGTGGAAGCAGCGGTTCTCAAAGTCTTTGCAATACTGTTATTGTAATGAAAACATCCCCGGCGAGACTGATTTCTATTAATGTTTTAAGGAAAGTGCATAGATATGTTTTTGTTTCTGGAAACAAATACGCAATATAGTATAAACCCCAGAAACCAGGTGATAAATTTGTTGATCAATATAAGACAATCATATACTCTGCAGTCCAAAATATTTGGGAAGCAATTTCGGCGACGTATCAAAGCACCTAAGGCACGGCGTTGAGTACCCGCTATATTTAACGATGAAACCAGCACAACGTTTCTTTGCAACGGTTTTCTCTTTGAACTCGGCCAATAAAACCCACTGCGCATTAAACTGCCCCTTTGAGCCTTTCAAAGCCTGGCTGCACTGCGCATGCACCTCCCGGCAGGACCCACCCACGAGCTGGGCGCTCCCCCAGATGAAGGGCAGGAACTGGTAGTCGTCCAGGCTCCAGACCCCGTGGCTGCCCGCCGGCTCCATCCGATACTCCAGCTGCAGGCGTCGCACTAGGCGCAGGTACCTGCACCGGGAGGGACGGTCTTACTGCCTACCACGGTGACTGGCATGCGTCTCCGACTGGTACGTTTACCGCACCCTCAAAAATGCCCTCCCGATTTTGGCCCGACAACGACGTAGAAGTGTCCCGCCACAGCCGGCAACGGCGGCGCATGTGGCAGACGTCTGCTCTACTGCAGGTCGCTCTTTAGATGACAGTCCACGGAAGCTTCGGCAGCCGGAAGTTTGGGCACCGCGACGACAGCGAGACTCGCGTTCGCTCTTACCTTTTGCCGGGACCTCTCGCGTCGACCGCTGGAGTCGCGGCATTCGACTGCACGACACGCTGACTTCTGCGATCACTTTTGACGTATGGGGAGGATAGGGTGCTAAACGCACCAGTCCAAAGATGCGTTCCAGGCACAGAAGTCGTCACAAAGCAAGATCTAACTCGGCTGTCGTGGAGCAAGTCGAGACACTGTTAGCAGACGACTCCGCGGCGAACAAACCCCGTCCTCTGCTCCTGTTAGCAGACGACTCGTCTGTGTCTGCTGACACGAGCAGAGGATGGGGTTTGCCTGCTAGTGTCATTAATAGATTAAAAATGGAACAAGAAAACACCTGATCTACTACGAACTGCGTGCCGCAGCAAAGTGATATCAGAAACGAGATGAAACTGAGATCGTCTGCTATTTTGCGTTGAAGCGAAAATGAGCCACGCTTCGTTTTCAGATCTCAAGTTGTTCTCCTGCCACACACGAGCCGAAATTCACCAGCAGGTAAAAAAGCACTCGGAACAAGCGCATCAGAACCTGCGAGACCCCTCTTGCTATCTGCGCGTTGGTGGTATGTTCTCACCAAAATAATGCCCAAACATGAACTCGCAAACAGGTGAAAATTTCTCGTTGGTAAATAAAGCTCGCCGAGCAGAAAGTTGTGACTGCATGTCCAGTCGGCGGCCGAGAGCTCTAGCTCTCACCAGGGGACAAAATTGAACCCAAGGAATGCCAGTCGTGCTGGGCTGCCTCGGGAAGGGGAGCTTATTATGCAGACTGCATCCCTCAAATTCTTGGCCCAGACTCTGACTCGTCGTTCCACGGTGTCTTCCAGAGCCGCCTGAAGACCCCCTCTCCCGACAGACCTACCCATTAATGGCTGTGACCGCAGTGAATGGGCCACTCGGCCGGGCAAAAGACCCCGACAGGCAGGGACTCCGGAACTATTTTGGGAGTGGGAAGGCAAGTACTGCCATATTTTTCATCATCATCATCATCATCAGCTTGTCTACGCCCACTGCAGGGCAAACACTTCTCCCATAGCTCTCCAATTAACCCTGTCCTGTGCTAACTGCGACCAATTTATACCCGCAAGCTTCTTGATCTTGTCTGTCGGCTTTGTACGTCTTGTTTTCTTTTTATTTCTCATATTTGGCCATTTTATATTTTTTTTATTTTATTATTTTATTAATTGGTATAATTTTATTCGTGTCTATTATTTTTTGTTTAAATTTATTCGTATTTATTTCACATGTTTGTATCCTCGTTTATTCTGCATTGGTATACACTAAAGATAGTTTCAGAAGCAAGGAATGCTTGCGCAGACTGCGCAAATGATGAAACGGGTTCGAAAGCTGGAAAAACATGTTTTTTAATATTTCAGCATTCGCTCCTGCAGTGAAGTAAATTTGAACGGGCGAAACTCCAGAAATGTTACAATAAACAAGAAAGTAGACACTATAGTTACAAAGCTATTAGCGTTGATAGACGAGCTTCATGGCTGGCACGGGAGGGACAGGGCAGGGGAGGCTCTCAAAGGCGGCCAAAGGTTGAGGTTCGTTCTGCCGTTCTACACACAAACTCTCTCATAACGGTATCCATTTGCAGTTCCGCAGCTCTCTTGTTGTGCACGTGGAGCAGAAGAAGGTGTGTCAGCCTTCTTCTGCTCAGTTTGTTGCATTGTTGTTCGAATTGTTGCGTCCAGAGAGCCTCAGCACAGCGGCGGCCGTCCCATACCCCCAGCGCAATATAGCAGGCGCCGTCCGAAACTTCGCGCATGCGCCATGTGGCGGATTCGTTCTTCGCGCCTGCGAGCACACCCTCGCTTTGTCGTCTGCTAGAAACAGAGCAGACGACCCCACAGCACTTCTCGATTTTCGCTGAACACGGTTCAGCGAACCACTGCGTAAGAGGTGCCCACAGTTAATTCCCTGACTCATGAAGATGTGTCGGCTGGATAAGGACAATCAACGCCACAAAATGTAATATCACCACAGATTATATTTTTTTTTATTTCAAAATTTGATTTCAGAGTATGCGGTCGAAAAGTGGGGGGGCCCTGCCCCCTGTGCAAAAATGTTGGGGGGGCGACCGCCCCCCCCTGCCCCCCCAGTTCCGGAGTCCCTGCCGACAGGGTGGTGATGTGGCACCCCCTCCCTTTGTTGTCATTACGTTAATTTCACCGCTACATATCCCCTCTTACCAAAGGCGAATTTGGGGTTTTATGTGCCAAACCAGTGAAGGGACTCTGGCCTGCCCTAGCGAAGGACTAAGAATTAATTTACGCCACCTGGGGATCTTTCGACGTGTAACCCAATTTTCAGTTCAGTGGCACCTTTTCTGCAACGAGCCTAAGTCAGGTTTCATGCACCTCAGCAGGGATTGAAACCCACCAACTGGGCATCAGTAGGCCGGCGCTTTGGCTCCGAGCCACCGAGGCGGCTCTTCTCAAGGTCCCTTAGAGATCCATTCACTGGCATAGTGAATAGGGGGGAGGCACTGAACAAGCTACAAAATGAACATGAAGGAGGTTGGGAAGACATTAGGGAGTTTTACGATAGCATTTTTAGCAATTTTAGCCTATGCTAGCTCTAAACTTAGCCCACCTTCTCCGAAAAACATTCGCGTGTGGCAAGCAGCAAGTTGCCGGATATCGTTGACTACCTTGCTGGGTCTTTGAAACCATTTCTGACGTGCACCATCCGTAGGAGTACAACGTCGTCCGCTATTGAAAATCGTCATGCTCATGACAACCGCCAAAGCGACTCTAGGTGCAGTGCTGGCAGCCGCCACCTTTTAATTGTGCTCGTCTTGGCTTTGGCAAACTTCTCGCGCATCACGAATCCTCCTTGGAGGAACTCAAAAACTCTTTGCGTACGCACATAATTTCCGAAAAATAGCAAACGCTAAAATAGAGCATACAAAGCGCAAAAAACGCGGTAAGCGTTTGGGCAGCGGCAACGATGCCGATCTTTAATTAAGCTATTCTAAAACTCCCTATTTAGTTATCTCTTATCACTTTGCACCGCCCTCGGCAGACAGCTTGTTTCCCCGGCCCGCTGTGTTCCTGGAGTGCCAATGCAACGCCGAAGGAGCGTACCTCTCAAAGACCCCAAGGACAGCGGCAGCAGAGTCCTCCTCCTTCCAGGCACCGATCTTGAACAGGCAGCACAGGAACATAGCAAAGCTCATCTCGTGCCCTGCAACCCGCAGCAAAAGGATGCCGTTCTTACCTCGGCCCCAAAAGGAAGACCGCCCGGTCACAGTCGAGGCTAGTTCAGACATTTGTGTTTAAGTGTGACCCACTGCATTATGGCTCTCTTCATTCCACTATCCATATGTTATGCGGACCTCGGTTGCCATGGCAACCATCTTGTCATCAGCGGTCATAAGAGGTTGTAATGCAGTCAGTCACAGTTGAACACAAAAGCATTGGCCGAAAGCGGGCTGGGCGTGTTCCAGGGCGTCTTCAGAAATTTGAACGTGACCAACCAGAAGCCAGAAATAATACCCTGGCGGTGGTCGCGAGAAACAAACCTGATAACTGCATTGGAGTAACTCTCAATGGCTGAAAATATGGTACACGTGATGTTTCAATCGCGTTAATCCAAAATGATGGTGGAAAAGTGCGACTAGCGGAACGATCAACAAAATCTGTACGCCAAGCGCCAAGGGCCGGGAATCTGCCGTCCGAGCGGTCACACTTTGTCCGCGCAAAACAGAGGTTGCGCGGCGCATTCGTTTGTTACATCTTTCTGCATGATCATGATCAAAACAACACGTGCACCCTATTTTCAACCCCAAAGAGTTACCACACTTCGCTCTTACGCGCTTCTTAAAACCATATACGAACATAGACTTTTGATCAGAACTGTTTGCCCCTACCATCGCTAGGGGATTCTTTTCGGCTTCTGGTTGGTCAAGAGAGCATGCCAAGCCCTCTTTCCGAGTCTGGTGCACGCCTGGCTCTGCCCACGCCTCCCATTGACCAAACTCTCTACATATACGGCTCTGACCCCTGTAGAGCCCTCCATTTTTATTGTAAAGTTTGGTGCAAGTTATTTGGGGCAACCTGTGTAAGTGCAACTTATATACCAACTTTTTTTGTAAAAACAACCATTTAGAGGGGGACGCAACTTATGGACCATAAAATATATGGTACTTTTCCTCAAACAAATGTTGTGTCGTTCCTCAGTGAGTACTGCTCGATCCAAGACCCCAAAATTCGTAAAATTGAGTTACGTTGAGCCGACATAATGATCTCTGTACACATTTGTCCTAGAGCGAAGCCAAGTGGGGAACCCTCACCTGTGCCGTAATCGATGCGGGTCATGTTCCCGAAGCTTTCCTGGAGGTAAGGAAAGAGCTCCACCACGGCGGGGCGACAGTCTTCAGGCAGCGCCTCCCTCAGCAGCTCCTCGGCCTCCTGCGTGGCACCGAGCTTGTTACCCCGCTGTCCCTCGTAAGCTCCTTCAAAAAAACATAAAACGTCTCTTCATCGTGCATACTCTTCACGCCACCGAGAGGCAGGTACTCGAGATGATGCTATCAATGTGGATGATGGGCCAATTATCGCCGAGAAAGTGCTTGGCGGCTGGCACTCAAATCGATGCTCCACAAAAGCAACAAATGCATTGATTACGTTTGTGGAAACACAGAACAGGCACTGATCTCTAAGGTGCGAGTTCAAGTCACTCCGACCACCTCTCATCTTCCACATACCCTTCCCCATTTGCTCTTGCCAACATTTTCTTCCTCTTGCTCCCAGTGTAGAGCAGCCTGCTAGAGCCAGGCACTCTGGCTGACCTCTCTGCCTTTTAATTATCCTCTCTCCACGTCTCTTTCACAAGCTCCAAAGGAAGCCCTTCAAACTGGCAGAATTGCCGATTCATCTCGGACAATAGCAGCAACGATAGAACAAACCTGTTAATGCAGAGGGGCTCGCTTCCGTGTGACAAGTTTAACATTACGAAAAGGTGCAACGAAAAACCGCCGCACGGCTGCTAAATCGGAGTGCTGATCGAAGCTGCACACGTGCACTCTTCGCATATTTTAAAACATTGCGAAAAACTGTGTTGCGGACTTATTGAGCTAAATTCAGTAAGTTCCGCTAATTATGTATACCATATATCCCGAGACATGCCCCGCCCTGGAAAGATAACCCGCCCCCTATTTTTGGCACGATTTGCTATTTCTCGAAAAACACCGAAAGATGGTCTACTTCCAATAATTGCAAGGCATCGCATCATGACCTCGACAGAAATAGTGTCACTTAGCCACGGTGGGAGATAAGCAAACGCTGGCGACTGCAGGGAAAGACTGCCGTCTTTGGTTCATTGCCCCTCCTTGTGGTCGCAAGTTTTGCAGGTCACAAAATCTAAAGCTGTCGTTTTTTCAACTTTTCTTATCGCACACCGAAAGTTAGCTCACTCCTTATATTCTCCCGATTTGTTTTCAATATTAGGTGAGCTATCTCTCGGGGTATTACGGTAAATGATTAATAATGATAATTAATTGATTGCCAAAGGAGATATACAGTGCAATCTCCTTATAACGATAATGAGAAAACCCCAAAATGCAATCGTTATAACCGATTATCGTTGTATCTGGGCTAGAAACTGGTTGATTCTAGTCTAGAAACTATAAACTGATCGTTATAAGCGATATATCGTTATGTGTGGTATCCTTATAAGTGGATTGCACTGTATACGAGTCTTTCTACCACAATATCTCCCAATTTTATGCGTAGGACTAAAGCTGGTTCACAAAATCATCTCTGAGTGCAACTGACCGTGCTAAGGTCTACTGGCATTAGGATGCAATGCATTGCACAGACGTCCCTTGTCATAGCGGCCATCTCGTCGTAAGCAACGATAAGCAGTTTAAATGGTCACACTAACCCAGCCTTTGAGGTACAATTTTAAAAGTGACCACAAACAGTAGGCGCAGACCTCGCACAAAGCGACAGGACAAAGAGTGCTGCACACCCAAATTAAAGGGGAACAGATGGCACATAAAGTTCTCCCCGCAGCGGTGGTTTCGCCACCCACCAGTCCAGCTGATCGCCCGTCTCTGCAATGTCCCACCCACTTCTACGTTTTGCAGCAACCGGACAATAGTCAGCAATGGGATAAGAACGACGGGGAGGTCCTTCGGTTATCCCGCTCTTGGCCTGAGCTTCCCACCTTCGATAACATTTCTGCATCTCCTGAGAGTGTGCACGCGCAGCCACAACACGGCAGAAGGCAATGAACCCGTGCCGAGAGACACCCCCTGGCATTCTCATCCTGCCAGTGACTAGACAGAAACTCAACTCTTCTACACTGCTGTGGCGCTTCAGCTAATGCTCTTCGGGCACCCTTCCGGTCTAGGCTATGGGCAAAAAAAACTCAGTGGCCGCGCATTACTGCGTTATTTTAATGGCAACCAGTGGAAGCCTGCCTTCTCATCAAAGCACAACCTAGGTTGCACCGAGAAAGCTGGGAAAGGTGTCCACCCGTCCGAGAATGTGGATAGCTACTGCAAAGAAACAGAACCAGTAGACACCACAGGACCACGATCCTCCTTGCGAGAAGCGCCTCGGGGTAAATTTTTGGAGCCTCGCCGTCCTAACATTTCGTGTTTTTTCAGCGTGAATATGAAATAACTGTTAGCTGGTCCTAACCACCCAGACCACGTTCATTGTGTCTCTACGTTCAAACGGACTTCAAACGACCGGCTTCACGTTGAAACGACCACGGCATGCAGATTTTTTAGTATTTGTTATGGTTTGTAGATTCTGTTATGAAAGAAGATGTAACAGTCGAGAGTCAGTGCTGTGTACGTGTGGCCTCCACTTCTCCCCGTTTCTTTTTCGTGCCGTTTTTTTTTTTTAATTCTCATTGCGCATTGACTCGCCCAACTGCACACCTTGCCCGTAGATCATGACAAGGGTAAATGCATATTGCTAGAAAGAGAAAAAATTAACAATTCCGACCCAGAAACAACCCCAGAGAAAAACAGCCCACTTAGCACACAACTGAGGTGCCGCAGACATCATAGGAATACTCCCTACACAGAAAAGTCGTTCTTGCTTGTTATTGTGTTTCGTGATCATGGAGGATGGCCGCTGTCTCATTGCACTTTGTCAATTATTTTCAACCACCAAACACAAGATTTTGATATTCTAGCAATAAATTAGAGAAGACGTTCATTATATCGTAAAATTACAGGGGTGGTTGCTAGCGTAATCTGTTATGCAATCTCATTTTTAATGCGCATCTAGGCAGCGTGCCAATCTCCTTTACTCGGAATTAAGAGTTTATGTTCATGAGCGTGTGAAATCTGCCTGAAGGGGTCCCAAACTCGTTCGAGTAACCAGTCAATGCATTGATATGCATTGACCAAACATTTAGTTTTTGGTGACGTAGCAAATATTGGGTCAACAAAATAGATCTGGGCAATGTTTTGGCAGTACCATTATATCTCAGCAGACTCTCACCCCCCCAGCCAGCTGAATGCCCCCCCCCAAGTGTGACCCATAAATCCGGCCCTGACCAGAGTACAACATAGTGTCCACGGCACCACGGAAGAAACGGGCCATCCCGCATTCACCTTGTGCACCTTCTGCAGCCAGGTGCGGAAGGCAGAATTGCCGAAGCGCTGGGGCTGGCTCACGGGCGGTGTCTCCTCCACCCATGCGTCCAGGGTCTCCAGTAGCCTCAGCAGGCCAGAGGTCACCTGCGCGTTCACCTCAGACCTCTCAGACGCGACCCCATCGCACCACAAATCCAAAGAGCTCGTCTGGTCGCAGAAAGATTGTGACGTGCGACTGCCTGGTGCCCCGAGACAAACTATACACTACCACTACGGTCACAGACAAGGTAAGAACAACAGGGAGGAGCGTCAGTTGCCCCGCGTTCGGCGCAGATTCCTAGCTTCGACGACGCGTCAACAACTCGTGCACATCAAGCGCGTGCGCGGTCGAAGCGCAGTGGAAGGCATGACGGCGCCCTGCTGCCCTTTCTCTTTTGGTAACTTCGTTATAACAGACCTTGATTTTGACCAAGGTTTTGGTCTGTTGTAAAAAGAGTATGTTGTATGCAGATATGAAGTTAAGTCAATGATATGTAGAGGAAAACCAACCAAACTTCACAAATTGGTATGTTATATCCAAATGTCTGTTGTAACCAGGTCTGTTGTAATGAGCTTAGACTGTACAAAGGGAGAGTGGCATAGCCTGGGGTGGGGGCTCTTGCCCCTGCACAAAATGCAGCCGACCCTATAGTATAATATGCCCGATTGTGTTTAATCTCCAAATGATGGTTAAAGATAGCCACACTCGAAGCAAACGGACCCGGGGTGACCACCTGCGTGGTGCAGTCGGGACGCCACGTGGCAGACGCCCGTCCCGTGCACCCTTCTCGCCCTGCCCTCGAGTACCCCGTGCAGCTCCAGTCGTTACAGACTCCCCTGGCTTTCCCGACACAAAGCGCCACGGTGGCACTCCCAATAGGTGGTGTATCGACGTTCCAGTGGTTTCGCCCTCGTACCTTTGTCTGCCGATTCTTTGTCGCGTATCCTGCGTGGGGTTGGTGGCCAGCTGGCACACACGTATGCTCTGTCTTAGCCTCGAAAGCTGCCTAGGGGAACTCTCTCCTGGCAGACGACGACAAATGCTCACCTCCGAGACTGGGAAGTCGTCCGTCAGCTTCTTGCCCTTGATGCGCTCGTTCATGGCCAGCACGAAGCCCACATACTCGTGGTAGGCCTGCGGAAGGAAACCCATATCGATGGGACGACACCTCATAATGCTGCTAATCCTGCTGCTGTAGACATGCTCCAGAGCACCGGGACTCTTTGAGCTAGTTAGGCTAGCCTAAAGTCTTTCCATATGGAAAGGTAACGACATCCTTTGGAGTGCACCCCTCGCTAACTTGGGACAAATCATGATGGGGGGAAGGCGTGGGAAAGTAAAAGAGATAAAAGAGTGCGTGCAGTGAAAAACAAGGAGTGGAAAAAGGGGGAATGCCTATGCCTTCAGAGTGCAGCGGAAGCTACGAGCTGATGGCCCCAATAAAAAAACGCCAGAAGCACAACACTGCAGCTCTCACCATCCTTTGGGTGCGTTTTTCACGGCTAATGCAATGAAATCCAAAAAGTGTGGTGCGGCATGTTTTTGTCTGTGTCTTTTAGCCTTTGACAGCACTTTGACTTACGACCGCAACAACTGTACAAATGCTGCTTACCATCTTGTGACAATCATAATGCTGAAAAAATGTAAGAAAGCAAAAAGAAAACTTTCAGCCTTTCCACTTTAGTGAAGAAGGAAGAGCAGCGAAGGTGTAGCTTCTGTTCTCGGCAGTGGCTTTCCAGGCGAGCGATCTGCACTTCTTTCACAAGAAAATCTGAAGCGCTCGACGCAGTGGAACTTTAAGCGATAGCGGCGTCACGGCAGTTGCAGAACCATTCGCGCTGCTGCACACATCGCCGCCTCGTTTCGTTCCCGTTTTTCTTCCTCCGAAGAAATGTTGCTGCCATCTATGAGCGACGGCAGCAACCAGTTGTCTGGTTGCCGAGGTTGGAAAGGTTGCCGCGATCTATGAACGACGGCGGCAAGCAGACAACCAGCAAACACAACACTCTGGACAGCTACCGCCATCTATGAGCGACGGCGGCAACCAGATTGTTGTGTCGACCACGGGTGTTGACATTTGTTTGGTACCGGACACGATTTTGGGGAAACTAGCCCTTAACAGCTCCGCTGTAAAAAGTGTGTGCACAGGAGAAAAGAGGTGTCGTTACCTTCTTTTATCTAGGAACCTTAGGCTATTAACCGTCTACTTCTCAAGCTGTGTTACTCCAGATGCAGATTTATCAAGTGGCAATTATTTCGCCAATTGGTGCCGCGCCGCCAGTGGTCTCACCTCCGTCTTGGTCCAGCGCACCATGTCCGAGGGCGTCTGGACCTCCCGCTTTGGCGCCACATAGTCCCGGTCCTCCTCACTCTCTGCGCCGATCCCACACCCAAACGTGCACAAATTACTAGGATAGTGGTTGGTTACGGATTACCCTTGTCAAAAGTAGGTAAAGTAGTTGTGTGTATGCCAGAAGTTACCTAGTCCACCTTTATGGGCACCTGGTGTCTCAAATGTAAATGAGAAATTTAGCCAGTACTTTATAACCACAAGCCTGGGGTCATTAATGTACCATAAAGTGACACACGCCGGTACGATGCTCATTTAGATTGAAATGGGCAGGGAGGGGGATTGAACCTAGGATCCCTGGGTTCTGCAGCATGAGCTTTCGCCCTAAGCTGTGGTGCATTAACACTTGTTCACCAATCTCCCCTCAAAAGTAAAGTACAAATCACATAACCCAAGAAGTGAGTGGCCTAATGAATCACTTTTGAAGTTACTCACTGTAATCAAGTTTTAGGGTAACAAGTCAGACAAGTTTTCCTTTGTTAGCAACTACTAATTACCTCCCATCATACTGGCAGTGAGGCAAAAGTTCAATCTTGCTTTAACCCAGGTTTTTTTTGTTTTTCAAAACACGCTCATAGAAGGGCCTCAGGTTTGGCTAGGGAAAGAGAGAGGTGGCATTTGTGGTGTTTATTGCAATGCCTCTTTCAAATTTCCCCCAGCCAGTTAGTTTTTAGAGGGACACCGACAGGGTATTTATGCTCGCTAAGGTTTTTATTTGTACATGACATATGAGAGCCCAACAGTCAAGAACAGAATTTGCAGCTCAAAATTCGTTTTCTTTCCACCCGAAAACCACCGATAGAGAACCGGCCGGTTTGAGCCGCGCTCACTCTCTTCTCCGTGGTCACGTGACATTTTTTATGGTTTAGACACAACCGCTGAATATAATCAAAGTCGTGGGTCCATCGAAGGCACACACTGAATATTAAAAATAGAAAAATAAATATGATACCCATTTTTTGTGGCTTCTAAAATGCTGCAAATGCGTTGATTGAAAAAGAAAGTTGCGCAGCCACGTGATTCCTGTCAATGCTCTCCTCTATATTCCTTCCTCCCCAGTCTAGTTTCAGTTTAGAGCAGTTGCGTTTTTTTACTTTATTAAAAATATATGCGACGCTGTGGCAAAATATTGATTGGGTAGTCTTCTGACAACATTATAAATTACCTGGCAAAAATTAAAAAAATTTTTTGGGCGGTGCAAGTGTTCCTTTAAGAGACTATTATGTGTTTTTCGCAACTCCTGTTTCCATGGGACACTAGACTCCAGGAAAGATGAGTACCAATGGGGCAATGGGCATAATGTCTGCTAAGCGTGCAAGGCAGGAAGACGACACAAATGTTCTCAACCAAAAAAAAAAATGAACGCGGCCCGTGCAGAATACAGGACGACGGCCGTTCTTCCCAAAGAGGGTCTGGCCACAGAACAGGCGCATGTCCAGTATCCACAGGAACGAAGGAAGAAGCGCTGAAAAGAGATGAAGCGCAGCCTGCGACTGCACAGCGACGTGTCGTTAGCCTTAGTGTCATATACTGATGGTGTACATTTCTTCACATCACTTATTATGAATGCAAGCCGCACGTTTCGCTTATCATCAGTGTACATAGCGTAGAAGGAACATCATCAGTAAAGATGTGTTCTGTTATGCGCCGGTTGTCTAATGGTACATAACATTGGCGACGAGGCAGACAAGCAGACCGGCGGATGGGTGAGTCCACGTCTGAGTAAGGCAGAATGGCTGTGAGCAGAAGTGGCGAATCTGTTCTTGGCACGAGCATGTCGCAGGTCGAGTATGTCAAATGGCTGGAAATGTTGTGTTGCAAATGAGATAATGATGGATGAACAGAAAAAGTGGCCGTTGGGGCGAGATGTACGAGCTCATTATAGCTTGGTGAAGCCAGGAGGACCGATGACAGCAAGCTACGAAACCAACGATTGTGATTAGGGGCTCTACGACACAAAGGCTTCGTAGGCAATACTGCACCAGACTAAGCTACGACAAAACCGAGACAGTGGTTCTAAATCACCTGCACCCAAGGCCTTTGGAGCTGTAGTTGGGGGTCTTGTCTTATAAGACAAACCAGGCTAAAAAAAAGAATCGGTTGCAGAGTATGTCACAGCACTCCAGAAGCTCGTCGAAGATTGCGATTTTGGCAACACGGAGCTCCTGCTGGACATTACGGTCCGGGGTTGTTTCGTAGATGGTATCAAGTTCAAAGCAGCTCAACAGTGGCTTCTCACACAACACAGGCCTACTTTCAAGGTGGCATACGACACGGCCATGATGAGACAAGCAACGGCAAAGCAGCAGCAAGACGTATGCAAGCAGGGCAGCGATGAAAGAAAGGTTGGCAAGGGACCCATACAAGCAGCCCGCACGAAGCAAGACACCATGGCAGGCAAAGTTTAGGTACTATAACTGCACCATTAAGCACACTCTACATTAAAGCAGTTTTAGGAAGTTTGAGTGCTTCATCTGCAGAAGAGTAGGACACATAGCAGAGTAGAGTACTGTCATTCAAAAATTGGAAGTAAAACACCTCCAAATGCGCATGAACAGCATAAGAAAAGAAACAAGATCAAGGGCATGTAAAAAAATGAGTGCATTGTTTTCTCTCTGCAAAGTATGTCAACAAGAGCAGAAGTTCAAGGTGCAAGTGCAAATTCAAGGACAGTAGGTCCCACTGGTGGTCGATTCAGAAGTGTCTTGGTCAATTACGAGTGAAAAGCATAGATGTTGCAACTTATTGAGAGAAAGTCAAGTAAAATACTACTTCAAGAATCTGGCACAACATTAGTCACCTGATGGAGAGAAGCTTTGCCACTGATGAGTTGAGTGAGCATGGTCGTGAAATTCAGAGCGATCAGGCAGCGCTGCCGTTGTTGAAAAAGTGAGACAACAGTTAGCTCGGGAAGAAGTGCCTTTAGGCAAAGGCTTGCTTGGAAGCCAGTAGCTAAGGAATGAAGACCCGACCTACAGTTTTTTTAGTTGCTTTTTTTTGCAGCAATTTTCTTAGATTCAACTGGTGACAAATTCACAACAAACTCAGACGGTGCCCGACTGGTGCTCCTGAAAGTTGTCCAGCACCACTAGCCCTCAAGGGCAATATATCCAAGAAAGTGGATTGCCTCGCGCAATGAGACATATGGAAGCCAATTGGGTGAAGCCTTTGGTAGTGGCAAGGAAAAAAGACAGAACTTTGCAGCAATACGATAACCACTGTGGTGCAGTCATCAAAGCAGTGAGTATCCACGAGCAAAAATGCTAGAAATCTGGCAAGCAAGGAAGATGTTTACTAAGCTTGATTTGGCTCAAGCTTATCAACGGCTCAGTCTAGATGTTCACGATCAACACAATTAAAGGGGTACTCCGCCAATTTTTGAGCTACCTCAACTAACTATATTTTCTGACTCCCAGGCCTTTACCCTTTCTGGAATGCTATTTAATATCGTGAAATTCATAATAGTTATTGCGAAATCGGCAAATGAAAATGATGCAAAAACAGACATTCAAATATACCCGCCCTTTTCAGGGCCGTGACGTCAGTGGAAGTTCAGCTTGCCAGTCGGGCGAGCAGTCTAAAAAATAGAATATGCCAATTATTTGTTCCGTGCTGGAGCGCGGGGACTGGAGCGAGCTTCCAAGGCATTCATTTGACACCATGAAACTGCTTCATATCAGTTGGGAACAAATTCTACAGTCCAAAGAGTGAACCCCTGCACTTCCAATGACGTCACTTTTTCATTGTTGCCAGTAGAGACTTTCAGTTTGAAAAACACGGTGAGGACCAAAATTGTAAATTCAATAACTTTGTGAAAAAAAATTATTTTGACCTAATATTTGGGATACTATTTTGGCGATGTTGTTTGGCGAGTTTAGCAAAATTTCAAGCAAATCGGGGACCATGAAGAAATCGGCGGAATACCCCTTTAAGGGGCTTTCAAGGTCTGATGGCCACCGTTCAGAATTTCAGTAGAACCGTGGATGTTTCAACAAGTCATCGTCACATTGTTGGCAGGCATACTTGGTGTAAAGGCTTATCTGGATGATATCCTGATCTTCAAGAGCAACACAAAAGAGCACTTGGAGGGATTAGCTGCTGTTCTGTAGCATCTGCAAAATGCAGTTAAAGGGGTACTCCACAGGTTTTTTCATTGTCTCCGATTTGCTTGAAATTTTGCTAAACTAACCAACAAACATCGCGAAAATATTATCCCAAATATTAGGTCAAAATATTGTTTTTTCGCAAAGTTATTGAATTTACAGTTTTGGTCCTCACCGTGTTTTTCAAGCTCGAAGTCTCTACTGGCAACAATGAAAAAGTGATGTCAGTGGAAGGCAGGGGTTCACTCTTTGGGTTGTAGAGTTTTTTTTAAACTGATTCGAAGCAGTTTCATGGTGTCAAATGAATGCTTGGGAAGCTCGCTGCAGTACCCACGGTCCAGCACGGAACAAATGATTGGCATATTCTATTTTTTGGCTGCCTGCTCGACTGGCAAGCCTGCCTACCACTGACGTCATGGCACTGAAAAGTGTGGGTATATTTGAATGTTGGTTTTTGCATCATTTTCATTTGCCGATTTCACAATACCTATTATGAATTTCGCGATTCTAAATAGCATACCGGGGAGAGTAAAGGCCGGGAAGTCAGAAAATATAGTTAGTTGAGGTAGCTCAAAACATCGGTGGAGTACCCCTTTAAGGGTAAATAAGAAAAAGTGCTAATTAAACAAAACAAGCATTGAATTCTTGGGACACAACATTGATTCCCCAGGAATCCACCCAGGCCGGAGCAAGACAGAATCCATTCAGCAATTCTCAGCCCCTACAAATAAGCAAGGATGAGCTGCAAGCCTTCCTTGAGTTACTGAATCTCTACGGTAGTTTCCCCGAGGAAAAGACTGAAACGTTGGTACCTGCTTATCGGATCCTATACCATGATAATGAGCGGGAATGAACAGGTGAGCACCAACATGCGTTTGAGACGTCGAAGAAGCTATGTAGCTCTAATGCCATACTTGTTCCCCATTACTTAAAGCATAATTTTTATTCTGTGCTGCGACGCGCTTTCTATGGGAGGTGGGAGCAGTGCTGGCTCGTAGTGTGTCTGATAGGACCGCGTTTCGGACTCTTGGTACAAGCGAGTGTAGATATGGGCTCACAGATAAAGGAGGTTTGGCTGTCTTTCACCGAGTAAAAAGGTTTAATAAGTACTTGGTCGGTCGAGAATCCATGGTAATGGCAAATCGCAAGCCACAATTGGGTCTTTTGATAAGCAAAGGCCCAAAATGGTTTTGCTTAGGATGCTGTTGGATTTTGTTGTTGGCTGCTTACAGCCCTTACATCCAGTACAAATGATGCAATGAGAACTCCAACGTACAATGCACTCAATCGTCTTCCAGCCCTAGAAGCCACCTGGGAACATACTCCTCCTGGGAGTTGTTCGGCGCACGCCATTGAAAGCATTAAACGTCAGTAAGCTGCTCCAGAACAGCGGAGTCTTCTCTGAGGTAAAGGAATGAATCCTCGACAGCTGACCGTCGACACACCTCGGCAGTTCATTTCAACTTACAGGGTGTGCAAGACGGAGCTGCTGTCACGATGAGATTACATTCTGCGTGGAAACCACATTTTCATACCGCAAGCTGCAAGAGAAGAGGTGCTTCAACTGCAGCAGGCAAAATCTGGAAATGAGTGCTATGAAACCATCCGGAGGGCTGACATGGTGGTTAAATACGGACCACGAGATTGAATAGTTTGTGCTGAGTTATGTCAAAGTAACCGGCAAAGCGATACCAAGGCTCCAGTGCACTTTTGGATCAAGCAAGATAAACCTTCGACTATGCATTGATTCCACGGGGTAAGTCAAGGGAAAAGTTTTCCTAACCACTGTCGATACCTACAGCAACTGAGCAGAGGTCCAATCAGGACATCAATAAAGACTGCAACAATCATCATCATCATTTCTTTTCTTTTTACTAATAATTGCACCGTTTTTACGAGCGCCAAGTTTCAAACATTTTTTAAAGGGGCCCTGCAATCATATTTAAGCGTCTACCTTTTTTGCGGTTTCCACGTCTCTTGGGGCTCGGGCAAGCCAGCAGGCACGGAGAGAGTAACTAAATATCAGTGAGTCATATTTTAACCGGACGACGCGGAAACTTCCTCCACCTACAAGGGCGACCCGCGTTGCCGAAAGCGCGCAATGTGTGACGTCTTTGGTCCTGGGCTTACTACTGGTAAGAGCAGCTAAAAGCTTTTTTTTTAGTCGAGATACAAAATATAGGTGTCGCAAACCGTTTCAATTATGTATGAAAGCAGTTTTTGTTCAGTATTTTAGACCAGAAAAGAAACAAATACAGTTTATAAAGTACAGAAACAAGAAAAGAACCGTCGACAAACCCGCCACAAACGGCGGAAAAAACGGCGCATACTAGAAAGGGCTAGTGGGATGAGCTGCCAACGAACGGCAAGCATAGAAAGGTCCCAGATCTATGCGGCGGCGCTGTGGTCGTATACCGGCTCGAGGATCCGACCGGTTCCGAGCGTTCCGAAGGCTTTCGGCGCGGGCTTGGCTGGCGATTTGGCCATTTGAAGGTATGGCAGCGCGAAGTGGCTCCCGTTCTGAACTGATCTTTACCCCGTGTTTGCTGTCGTTTGTGGCCAATGAAGTGTTATGCCGAATTAGTCTTTAATCGCGCAGCCAAAGCAATGCGAGCCGTCCTGGCCGCCCGCTTCCTACAGCCTATACAACACGTGCTGTAGTGGCGCCTTCTCGAGCCGTCGACACGGAGTGCAGCAGCCGTGACCGCTCGATGAGCTCACTACTCCTCCTCTAGTTCACGGCCACTCAAGCCAGGACCTATGACGTCATGAAGGAGGTTATTTTTGCTTGTTTTTGTAATTTTAATTTGCCTATAACTTTTAAAATAAAGCGAAATTTGAGAAAAGAAAAATTTCTTTAAGTTACTACGTTCAGCGCGCTCAGGTTCGGTGCAAATTAAAAACCAGTCAAAAAGTTGTTGCAGGGTCCCTTTAAAGGGATACTTCAACGAAATTTGAAATATTCCCGTCGTGTTCAAAAATAGGTTGAATATGATCCACAATATCCATAAATGACAATCGCACGTTTGTATTTTGAGCCTGGTGGCTGTATTTTTCGTTATAAACGGCCCACTCTGGCAAGCGCTCGGAGAAGGCCCAGCAGAGACCACGTGACATCCAACGCAATCGTGACGTAGGTCGTCTCAAGACGAGCAAAGCTACGGCGAGGCTGACGTCGAGAGGATGACCTAGTCGTTCCAGCCACCGAAGCGGCTGCTTTTGTACGAATTTTGAGTGACGGGTTAATCTTCTATAATCTTGTAGGGGGATAATAGCGACCTCTGCGACACACAAAAGGCATTCTCGGGAAGAGGGGAGTTCCTCCTGCCCCTCTTCTCTCGTCGTGGCCGGAGACGAGACAACCTCCGTCACAAGCTGTCAAGGTTCCTAGGCGGGCATTACAAGCGAGGCGTTAGCGACATCCACCAGGTGCTCTTTGCTAATCGTTTAATTCGTTTTAAAATTCCTTTTCGTGACTTTTTTAACAAGATATTGGTATGTTCGATGTGATGCTGCTTTTTTGAACACATATAGACCAAAAAATGAGCGCCGAAATTTCGTTGTAGTATCCCTTTAAGTGTGACGGTGCTTGTGCAGCGTTTTCCTTCGCCTTACCATCCCACCGGTAACGGGACAGCCGAGCAGATGGTGTGAGAAGAAAGAAGCATTAAAGAAGCAACAGGAAGGCTAAATGCAGTGCAAGATTTCACGGTTCTTGTTTAAACAGCACGTGACGCCGCATTCTGTCACAGGCAAGCCACCACCAGAGATGATGGGGCGAAAGCTGCCTTGGACGGACTTCATTCATGTTGACAACATTGAGAGCAATTTCAAGTTCAAATGGGTGTCACTCGTACGAAGTGTTTAAAGGAAACTACTCAATCAAGTTACAGGTAAGAGTAAAAACCCAAAAGGCTGCAACCTACAGACACCTCGTCAGTCGCCTCTTGGCGCCTACGGAGGTCGCCAAGCAGAACCACGGACGAACTACCAAATCAATGAAGCTTAACCCCTTTGATTCACCAAAGCACTCTGAAAGGATAGTCCTTGTTCTGTCTCCATTACAGAAACATACACCATACACAGAAAGGCGCGGACTGTGCATTACGACATTAACAGTTTACGTACCAGACATCTTCGGAGTTCGGAATAATATATACTATGGTCACTATGGTTCTGGAGTTACGCTGTTAGTATGCACACTGAGTAGATAAATAGATAAGGCTAAACCCTTCAAATTGGACTCTGGCTTGCGCCGCCTAGTGTGACTTTTCAAATTTAATAGTAACTGTTTAGAAGCCAATCCGTATGCCGTAGCCAAGGAAGCCAAGACGCACCTGGAGTTGGTTGGCGCACTTTCCAACATTTTCAGAGTTGACGGCCGGTTAACGTTCGTGCATTACCAGCCGCTTTACTCCAGCGCCCTTCGTCATTTCACGAAGGACGAGTGAACTTCGTGAACTGGTGAGCACACCTTCTTTCCTTCTTTCTCCCGATCGTTCGCAAAGCGATGGCAACTTTACATTACATTTGGTTCTGCACCACGAGGCTACCCCTTCTGTCAGTGCTCACACCAAACGGCCAAATCAATCGACTCGATCGTCTGCGCCGCCGTCCGCCGTTGACCCTCAACGTTGACCCTGTCAAGCTTTATGGTCCTACCGTAAAATCCCGTAAGGACCCTTACCCAAAATGAAGAGATAAATGGTGAAAAACATGGGGTGGGCTATCTCTGGGGGTGCTACAGCAAAACTTTATGAAAAATTAATGATAAGCACCGGGGCACCCGTTACAAACCGCGTGACGCGGGAACTGATACCGCAGATCGCGCCACGGCAAATTCGCGTTTCAAGATGCGATAAACACGCGGGGATTCGCTACAAACTCCTGTGTCACGAGAAAGGATACCGTAAGTGGCCGACGCAGCAGATTCGCGTTTCACGGCGCGAAGGACTTGCGGAAACCCGCCGAGAACTCGCAACTCACGGGAACGGATACCGCAGATCGCGGACGTAGCAGATTCAAGTTTCATGGTGCATTACAGACGCGGGAACACGCTGCAATCTTGCCTGTCACGGAAACCGATATCGCGCGCGCAGATCGCGGACAAAAACACGGGAATACGCTACAAACTCGCATGTCACGGAAACATACAGCAGATCGCGGACGCAACAGAATCGCTTTTCACGATGCAACATACACGCGGTAAGAACTCGCGTGTTACGCGAGCCGATGACGCGCGCAGATCGCAGACAAAAACGCTTGGACACACCGGTACCGCCGATCGCGCCGTTGATGCGAGATTCCCGTCGGACATCGCTTGACGTCTAACGGGAATCGGGGTGGGCGATGTTTTGGAATTTTTATGTTACAGATATCTGGCCAGAAAAACGGGATGGGCGATCTCACGGGGGAGGGCGCCCCTACGAGATTTTACGTATTTCTTTTTACAGCGCAGCTGTTAAGGAGTAGTTTCGCCTGTATCGTGTCTGTGGGCAAATCTCGACACAAAACTTTGGACAGCAACTGCCATCTATTAAACAAGGCGATAAGTTGGGTGAGTTGGTTGAACATCTTTAAACGTGAAAACAGCGCAAAAATTTGACAAAGGACGAGTGCACGGACAAAGCGCTAACTATCAACTAAAGTTTAATTTTCAAGCGAACCAGAAAAATAAATACAGGGAGCATAGGAAAGAACCAATCAAGACACAAATTCGTAATTTTGAGACCCTTGTGGATTTCCTAAAAAAAAAAAAAGACAGTCCGGGAGGCTGTGAGTTTGTGTCCTTCGATGTTGAGGACATGTTTTATTCAATCCCTCATCATGAATTGATGCTAGCCGTGGGAGAGTGCATAGAGGCAAGTGGTTCGGTGGCCTTCATGAACTCGACGGGTGTTGCAGTGGATTCCTTTTTGGAATTATTGAGTTTTTACTTGAGCTCCACCTATGTCACATTTGAAAGTGAAATTTACTTGCAAAAGAGTGGGATCTGTATTGGATCGAGCGTGGCACCGGTCCTCAGTGATATATATCTGGCGAGATGTGACAGGTCTATAGCAAGGTCTTTGGGGTGTCGGGTTTCGAGAGTGTTTCAGTATGTGGACGACTACCTAGTGCTGTACAATGACAACCAGAGCCCTAGCCCTCAAGGCGTGTGTTTGGATTTCTTGGCCTGCTTTACGAAGTGCTCCCCCGGTTTATCCTTTAAGTTCGAGACACCCTCAGGAGGAGCACTACAGTTTTTGGACCTGAGGCTTGCTATGCAGCTGTCACATACATGTTGGTCCTATGAGCCACGTTCAAAGAAGGGGGTTTTTTCCATTCGGTTCAGCGCATTCTAAGCGTGTGAGGAGAGCAGTGACTATGGCGTGTATGAGGGCTTCTCTGCTGAAGTCATGCCCCCATAGGCGTGAGAACAGTCTATTGTTTCAGGTATCTAGGCTGAGATCGGCGGGATACCCTCTGACGTTGATAGTGGGTGTGGCAGAGTCCCTCGTAAAGGTGTTTAGGGGCCGACCCAGTCCTAAGATTAGACAAAAACGGACAAGACCGGTGGTGGTGCCTTATGTCCATGCCCTCTCTCATCAGGTCAAGCGAGTGGCGCACAAGTATAACGTGCGAGTGGTGTTTTCAGCACCCCAGAAGCTGTCACGACTGTGCTCTGCTGTTAACCGAGGGAGTACCAGTGATTTGCAATGTCAACCACTGCGCTCCTTTTGTACCATGCGCACTAGGGGTTGTGTATCAGATCCCCTTCACATGTGGTAGGTAGGGTGTACATTGGACAAACGGGGAAGTGCGTGAACGTGAGGGCGAGGGTGCATTCCCTTTCTCTCCGTCCCTCCCCCGCTGGCCACTTAGCGGTACATTGCAGTAGGTGCGGCAATAAAGGGCAATCTATAGCTTTGGGCTCATGAACCAACTAAACAAACGAAGCATGTAGGCAAACAAAACAGTTTGGTACAATCAGGCACTGTTCCAAATACCTTGCATATGTTTCCTGAACGGGACAGCTACATAACTTAAATAATCCGTTTTACACTTTCTTATTGCTCTCATGAAAATGTAGGGATAGGTGCTTTGTGATTGTCCATTAAGTAATTCTGGATTTTGCAGGGTTCCGTGCCTAGCAGCAAAGGAATGGGAGGTGGTGATCATGCCTCGGTGGAGATGACGTCTCTCAGGGTAGCAGAGTTCTCCGACATCCTGGACTGGAGGCCCATGCTGTTCCCTGAGCCCATCATTGCGCAGAAGGCATGCTCCCTGTGTGGCGTTGTGTACAAAAAGGCAGTGAGACTGGCCTGCAACCACAGACTTTGCACAAAGTGTTATACTCAGTGTGTTGACAAAGGAGGCATATGTCCTGTTGACCAAGAACCATTCTGCGAAGATGATGTCGAGCTATTGGAGGTCTCACGCGACTACATCCTGAAGCGTAAAGTGAGTTCCCACAACTTTTCTGCTACCGTTGGTACCCAGAATTCATGCTTACTTCCATTTGCCATCATTTAGTGCAACATGTTGAATGTAACAGGTTGTACCGAGTTACTAAAGAGTTTTACAACAATGTATGCAATTTTAGCTCACGTTAGCAATAAATTTAGCACTTACATTAGTGTATGATACGCAAGAGACTTTTAGAATAGTGTTTCTCCTTTCCTATGTAAAACTAAAGCATTTTGCATTTGCAATGCCACCAAGATACAGTAGCAATTTTTATTTCACACACAAAATGCTGTAGCCCGAGGAAAAACAAAATTTTTTGACCCAGAGTTACTTTTTATATTTGTTTAAATATAAGAATGCGACAGGAGCGGTCGACCGTTCGTGTCCGCACGTATCTCCTCGGCAAGATAGAGTACTGACATTCACACTCCCTACCTTCGCCGAGAAACATTTGCACGTCGCAAGCAGCAAGCTGCTGGCAATCGTTGCCCACCTTCCTGGGACTTCCAAACTGTTTGTAATCTCCCATAGGTGTGCGATGTTGTCTTGTATTGAAAATTGCAGTCGCTAGGATGCTGCCAGCATCGCGCTCACAGCAATCTTTAAGGCAGCTCAGTTATGATCTTGAGATCCGCCATTTTCTAACTGTGCTCGTCTTGGATTTAGCCAACTTCTCACATATCATGAATCCTCCTTGGAGTAATGCAAAGACTCTTTGCGTATACATGCAATTTCCAGCAAATGGCGTATGCAAGAATTACACCCGCAAAGCTCACAACGCGGTTTGCATTCGGCACCTATGGAGTGGCAGCAATGCTATTGTTTGCGTATGCAGAACTTTTGCTTACACCATTATAAAACTCCTTACTGAGGTCCCGCAATCTGACGGGAGCTTCTTCAAAGAAGGCTCCGTGATTTCGGTTGCATGTCAGAAGATACCTATGTAGTCAAAATTAATTCCTAGTCCTCTGCTGTGGCATGCCAGGTGTCCTTAGTTGGTTTGGTAGTAGCACATACTAAGACCCCCAAATTTGACATCAAATGGGTTACTGCCAGATGCTCTACCTTATTGGAAGGCAAGAACAGTTGCAAACAATGATGGTGACACCACTTGGTTTGTTATCGGTATCAAATACATTACCTCATACAGTACAGCTAGATCCAGGTGGCATTGCACTACGCTCGAGGAGGGTATGAGAAAAGGAAGGAGAGGAGGATTAGATGGAGGGTGTGAGGAGGAAACCTGTCCCGTGTCCCCGGTGCTCGGCAGAATGTTGCGGGGGGGGGGGGGACAACTTCGTTTATTCCCAGAATGGTTTCTGGGTGTGGGGACGGAGCACTTAACGTGTACATTCATGATTTTGATTTCATATCGTATCCCAATTCATCTGCTAATGTGTTTATAAAGTACCCACAACAAATTGCTGGGGGGCCTCCCACACTGGACGTCCACATCCGTGTCGTCCGAACTACCGAAGACGCCGCCAGGGCCCAGGGGCTCCCGGCCACCGCCTGAGGAAGGTGTGAGGAACCCGTTCCCATCCCCGAAATCTATTCTGGATAAAATAAAGTTGTTCCCCCCCCCCCCCACCGCAACATTCTGCCGAGCGCGGGGGACACGGGACAGGTTTCATCCTCACCCCCTCCTCCTCTCCCTCTATCTGATCCTCCTCTCCTTTCTTCTCTGCAATCCTCCCCTCTCTTTTTTCCTCTTCCGCCTTGGGCGTAGCGCGACACCACTTGGATCTGTACCTCCCATACATACCTGGAATAGACCCGAGATCTAATACGAAGCCTTGGCATTGACATATTGATTTTTTTTCTTTTCAAGGTGGTCTGTTGGAATGCACCTAAAGGCTGCAGCTTCGTTGGCCCTGCAGCCGGCATCTTGGATCACTACAAGGAATGCAACTTCAGCATTGTTTCTTGTTGCTTGTGCCAATCGTCAGTGTTGCAGCATGATATTTTGGAGCACTTCAAGAATGGTTGCAACATTCACCAAGCCACACGTGAGCTTGCCGTCACACCAGACCTCAAGGACATTGGCACAGCTTGTTTTGAAATGAAGAGAGACATGAAGAAGATCTCCAAGGACCTCATGTCATTGCAGACCAGTTTGAACCAGTGCAGTGAAACCATTAGAAAAGAGGGTGCGAGATGCAAGGACCAATGGGAGGCTGATGCTTCTAGGCTCACTGAGAAGCTTAATGATCTAAACAGAGCCTGCTCCACTCAAGTAGCCCAAACACTGCAAGGGGTTTTCCAGGCAGCAGCGGTTGACTACAAAGAGCACTTGAGCACAGAGCTGAGTTTGCAAACGGAGAAATTGACAGTGGTCTCGGATGCAGTTCTCCAGATTTCGCTAAGCCATCGTAGACCTAAGAAGGTCCATTGGTACCTTGAGCAGTGGGCAAACCTAAAGAAGCAAGTACCTAAGAAAGGACTTAAGTCCTGGGTTAGTCCCAATAGTAATGTGTATGATTACAACATCTCCCAACTTGTCAAGCTCAAACGAAAAAAGGTTCAGGTTCACCTTGGGTGCTACATGCAAATACACCCTGGGGATCATGATTCGCAGTTAGAGTGGCCTTTCCGCAAAACGTACACAATCGGTGTCATACACCCCAATGATGTATCGAAGGTGATTTCAATCAAGGTGATTTCTGCTGAGTTTGGTGATTCAACATACTTGCAGAGGCCAAAAGCCAATAGTAATGGAGGCCTTGGAACAGCATACCTGTCCACTGCAGAAAAGCTGGAGAAGGAAGGGTTTATTAAAAACGATACACTGCACTTGTTCTTACAGGTTGAGCCATAGTCTCCTGACACACCTTGAAAAAAATCCTGTTCAAGGTCATATAGGATGTTCGCTTTTTAACTCAAATATATTTTTCTTAAATGGGCGTCGAGATTTAGACTAGTTCGGTTTTCACCGTGTATTTATCAGACTCGGCGGACATTAATGGAGGGATAATCATCGCAACAATTTGACTAATTTAACTAAATTATCTTAATTAACTTTTTAATTAATGGTTTAAGGGTCATGTTGGAATTGCAGTATTGACAGCAATTACTATTAGAGACGAGACCAATTGAAATAATTTGCGAAAAGGTAGTGGTGTTGAAGATATTACCTGATCAATTTTCGTGTTTCTTTTGCCCGGTTTAAAAATTTAGTTTGCACAGAGCGTTGCAAGCCCTGCCCACAATGATGCTTGGAAGAGTGACGTCGTCGTCTCAATCATGTCGTCACTATCTGGGCAGCATGTCCTTGGTGGGTACACAGACTACGCAAGTGACTTAAACGACTACGTCGCTCTTCCAAGCGTCATTGTGGTCAGGGCTTGATGCGCCCTGTTGCACGCAACTTCCAAATCAAGCGAAAGAACGTGAAAATTGATAGATTAATTCTTTAAATTGGTCTGGCCTCTAATAGTAATTTCCATCAATACTGAAATTCCAACATGACCTCTATAACCAATAATTAAAAGGTTAAGGAAAGATATATAAGTTAGTTGGTCAACATAGCGTGGCAATTATGCTCTTATCTAATGACTGTCAAGCTTGATAAATACATGGGCAAAATGGAACTGGTCTAACTCTCAACCCTTTTAAGAAAAGCTGTTTGAATTTGAATCGTACACCCTGCTTACATGCTCTGGCTTGTTTAGCTTTGCAGGAAAAAAGCATCAATGTTTTTCAAAGGCTCAGGAAAGCTGTTGTTTCCTTCCCTTTCATATACTGTGATAGAAGGCTGCTAATAAAACTAGGATTTTAAACAAGCTTTGTCGTTCCATGCTTTTTTTTATGCTTTAGTAAAGTCTGATTGAAAGCCTTTCTCCGGTAGGGCAACCTAATGTTGGTATAATAAGTCAATCACTTATCCTATAGTCGGCCGTGTGACAATAATTTTCATGTAGAAGCATGTGAAGATAATAAGCAGTTTAAGAATGGCGAACGCTAAATCTGCGTAAGCAAAAAGTAGGGAGTTTTAGAATTGCGTACAAAATTTCAGCGCTCCCGTGAGTAAATACTGAATCGAAACTTGAAATATACAGGAAAAACCTAGAGATAAGTCAAATGGAATCAGATAAACCTGTAATTGATAATCGCATGGTCTTATTTCAAGCGGATGGCTGTATTTTTCGTTCTAAATGCCCGGATTTCGGCGAGCGCTTCAAAATCAGCCGTCGAAGAGCGCGATGCATCTCGGGAGATCCGGCGCGGTCTTGACGTCATCATGCCTCGGAGGGCCAAGCTTACCGTAGTTATGAGTCTTGCCACTTGGTGGCGTCCAGCGTGTTACAATCTCGCATAGTCGAAGTACCCGAGGGCTGTAGTAGCATATTGCGGAGCCGGCGGAGCGGCTTCAAGTGAATGGTCGCCGACCAACGCGACGAGAGCGGTGGGTAGATGACATTAATAAGAACGAAGATGCCGCCACGCCGCTACATCACCAGGCCATGATGGCCGAGAAGCGATTCTGCCTAGAGCCGTATTTGTACGACCCGTCTGTCTTGTCTTCATCGTCCGCAACAGGTAACGGAGCTTATTCACAAAACGATCTTGCAGCAAAACCTAAGAAAAGTACCGCATTTACGAAGCGAAATTATCGCAAGTTTTTCGCACGCTACGATGAGATCCTACGGCCACGCCTACGACAGCTACAAAGCTTTACGGACTTTTTGTGATCAAATTTACATCGCCAGCCACATCGCACGCTTACGTCGTCGTGACGACCAACATGCATTTCTATGTGCTCTCTGTGCGCGTCCCAACGAGAGAAAAGAAGAAAAAAAAAAGTAATTGAAACTGAACGCCGCGGCGGAGACAAACGCAAGAACCACGGATACCTGAAAAAAGCTACAACGACAAGAACCTACCGACCAAGCGACCACCGAAGACGCTAGGCTTAGCAAAACACTTCGACGATCCGGGGCAAGACCATCTGCACACGACCGGCTGGCTTGATGAATGGAATACGCCCACGCGACCTTTGTGGACCTTCCTCGTATGAATAGTTTGATCCCTGACCTCTAATTTGAGGTAAGAAGGTCAGTCTCTCCCCCCGTCGTCCCTTCAGATGCAGCGGTGACCATGTTTCGTCGAAAAAGGAGACACCCCTATAAATTCTATCTCCTTTTTTGTGTGTGTGTTATGGAGCTCAAATAAACGCCATATGAATTGCCTTCACGACATGGGTACGTACACTTTTGTTTAGATGTCCATTTTATTTCGACATGATACGCCAACACATGTCGAGTTAGAGCAGTGTTTGGGAGCGACTCGATGCCGGTCCAATCTTTCTCTGCCGAGCGTCTCGTCAGCATCGAGTTGCGATTGTCTAGAGGCCCAGCGGTTCATAAAATCGGTTGTAAAAGACCGTTCCCGAAGTGGCTACCAAGAACGCTGACACTCTTTTACTCCAAACGTGTCTTCCTGGACGTTGGCTCTCTCCCGCATCCCCGAAAAGCGCCGCAAAGATTTGTTTACATGCGCGCCGCTTTACAGAGCGGTACGGGCCGTCTCCTTTTAGCGATCGAGTTCGTTATCAGTTGCGGTCGACGAAGGCAGCTATCTCGTAATCAGGAAAGGTGGGCATGCGGGCCCGTTTTAAACAGACATTTCGTAGCGTGAATATTACATCGCACGTACACAATCTCCAAACCAGCCCAAAGAAGCGTTTCCGGAAAGACTGCCCGATACTAAAACGAACGGTGGCCAACTCTGCTGTTGCTTTCTCCACCAAAGCGCCTCGGTACTACGTTGAGGCCTAAGTAATGCCTATGAGTGATTGTTCTTCCCGTTGTGGCGCTGCTCTTACGGGCATGTTGTCGTCACGACATTCCATCGAAGCTTCACAGACATCCACGAGGTGGTTTTTAATTATTGTTTTATTCAGTTTAAAATTCGTTTTCTCGCGTTATCCTACGGAATATTGGTATTGGTGAAGTCCTACTTTAACCCTCTTTATGTTCAAGCAAAGAGATGGGCTCTAGAATTTGCAAAGACGGAGCTTCTGCTTCTACTGCACAAAAGGCAACAGTGAGACACACAAAACTATTAGGGCACAGACTCTAAAAGTTGAATATCAACTATCAGAAGGTAAATGACTAGGTTGCACGAAAATCAACGGACATATACAAAAGATTCCAAGAATAAGGGCTGAATCTTGTATCACAAAGTGAATGACTATCTTGCACTAAAGTCAACGGCGACGTACTATTGGTACTATCGCGGACAATATGAGCTGAAACAGCGCTCTGGCCGGCGCACGGTACTACCTGCGCCGCCTGTCGCCTTGCTCCACACACATGGCGCACCCCGAGTCCGGGATCATTTTCTCACTTGCGCTCGCTACGCCACTGCGCTCTTCCGGCTGTCTGCAAGCGAGACGGCGGGTGCTACAGCGGGCATGTGTGGTAGGGCGGCGGGAAGAACAAAAGATTACACTTGTCCCCCCTTTTGGTATCGATTAACTTTGCTCTATCACGCAAAATCCAGTAGAAAAAACGCTGACTGGTGAAGAAAAAAAGTGAAAGGCGTTTACAACTCCTTGTAACGCCGAATTGGAGCGCAGCTCTTGAGGAGGAGGAGGGAAGGGTACTGAGGGGAGGGTAGACCCCCCCTCCTTCTCCTTCTCCTCCTCCTCCCCTCATTCTTTAACATGCCCCGGGGGTCACCTGACCTCGGGGGGAGAGGGTAACGTGACCTCGGGGGGGAGGGTGTCGCATGACTTCGGGGGGGGGAGGGGGGCCACGTGATCTCGGGGGTCACGTTACCTGGGGGTCACGTGACCTTGGAAGAGGTCACATGACCTTGGGAGGGGTCACGTGACCTTGGGGTGAGCTTGGTTGCGCCAACGGCAACGCCGCTCAAGCCGGAAACGGGCGCCTAAGAGCTGCGCTCTAAAATATTGAAGTGTCTTAAATTTCAATTGCGATTCTGATGAAGTTTTTTTGTCTTTCTTATGTATATGCGCTTCTTTTTTTTTTTTTTTTCTTCTCGTGCTGCTGCGCCTGTCACCGTATGGGGCTTCGGGCTCGTCAAGCCTCCATTGGAGGCTTTTTCCCTTCTGCCCCTTTAATTCATTTAGAAAATAAAGTTATTATTATTATTATTATTATCATTATTATTAACGTTTTTGAAAGTCATATCAAAAGACGTTGCAGGTTGTTTTTGTTTGATTATAGGTGCATGTACAAAGTAGGACATCGTAAAATATAGCCCAAAATCTGTATGCCGTATTTAGTCCGGCTCCAAGGTATTTTGTTTTTTTCTGTTTCATTGATCACAGATGTTTTTAAAAAAAAGGTAAGCATACATGTTCCTGAGAAGGTTTTGTAACCTTGATTAGTATGAAAATGTTCAAAGATATTATTTCTTTATTACTGGGCCCACGTGTCTGTTTCAAGCAAAACAAGTTGCTGACAAGACACCAGTTTTTTGTTTACGAATTCCTACGTTAATAAGGTGGGACAAACAGTCATATATTTGTCAAGAGAAGGAGATTGAAACTTAATCGAAAGAATATTTGCAGAGGACATTGTCAGACACATAAGATTAATAGTCGGCGTGGAAGTTCAACTGCCCTATACAAGAAGATCGGGATGAAGGAGGCACCCCTCAAAAAGTATGCGTGGTTAACGGCGTCAAACAGTGTGTCGCAACCGTAGCATCAAGCTTTGTTCCAATCGTCAGAACTCCAGTTCAGAGGGTCCTGAGGCGCAGTAAAACTTGCAAAATAATTTAATCAGAGTAGCGATGTGGGCGAGTTGGTTCATGCTTAGAAATAATGGAAACAGCGCGCAAACGACAAGGACGGGAGGAAAAGGAGTACACAGGACGAGCGCTGAAGCGCTCGTCCTGTGTACTCCTTTTCCTCCCGTCCTTGTCGTTTGCGCGCTGTTTCCATTATTTCTAAAAATAATTTAATAGCGCGTCATTCTCCCCTGATCGACCCGCGACCACGGCTCTCATCCGGTCTGGTAAGAAATCATAGAGCGCGGCCACGAAGTCTGGCTCAGCCCCGAAGCCACTCCCATTCACCTCCCATTGCTTTCCACAATTTGAAGGCAGTGGCGCGGTGGAGGGGCGCCGTGACATGGCTACCTTGATGCGCCTCCAGATGTTTTCGATGATATTCAGATCGGCGCCTTTTAGGAGCTTCGTCAGGCAGCGCTCCTCGAGGAGATGCGAGCGTGACAGCGCATTTTCCACTTCGGCGCTTTCTTGAAGTGCACTGAAATGCATAATAGCTGAAAACGTGAGCACTGGGCTAGCAGACGGCCGAAGAGCGCAGAGACGTATTGTCGCATGGTCTTTTAGGGGTGAAGCTCCTTAGGGTCTAGCTTTGTCCGTCCGTCCGGCGTCCGTGCTCACATAAAAAGAAAACATTTTTGCACAGTTGACAGGATTCGAATCTGTGCGGGGAGACCCCAATGGATTCCTAGTCCATCGCCTTAACCACTTGGCCACGACTGCGGGACAAATAGGGGGCTCCGAGATGTGGTAGTAACTCAAGAGCTGGGGTTTCTGTCATGAACGAAACGTTGCATGTAGCCGCTCAACGTCTATTCGCAACTCCAGCGCGCCGCTCGCCCTCCCGCGGACGAACGGAGAACCAGAGGAGCGGGGACGGCAGCGGCGGCGTCGGCGCGGAAATGGTAGCAGGGACTGTCGGACCTGATGCGTGAAGCCGTTTTAAAGAAAAAAATGAGCGCGTTAAAAAAAGGAATTCTTGTGCTCCGCCTTGCAAAAGCCTTGCACGAAGGACCGGGATGTCTAATTTCGTTAGGGACCTTTCGTGTATCGCATACGCTGCGGATTTCTGGTCTTGTGCATGGCCGCCAGCTCAATCGGTGCTCAACGTGACGGAAAACGTTCCCGCTAATATTGAAGAACTCTATAGTACAGTCTATGGAAAGTCTATTCTTTGCCATAAGTAGGAGAAAACTCGTCGCGCAACGGGTATGTCGAGCAGTACAAATCGGGAATGGATTCGCGTTTTAAGGCTGTTACAAGGAATATGACCATTTATTCCAAGCACTTTAAAAAGACAGAATACCCGTACTTGCTTTCAGGTAATTACAAAGCAAATAAAGAAATGCTCGAAGCATTTCAAGCCCGTCTGTGTTAGCCAACCGTTCGTGAGGAGAGCTTAGAACGCGCAGTTTTGGCCAGAGGGACCGCAATGTTGCAAATAACACGGTACAAAAAATGTACGGTACATTAAAATATTTATTTTTGATAGAGCAATCAATAAAACCCCTAAACACGCCGATTATGTTAATAGGCAGTTTTTGCATAGCGTACGACACCCCTAAACTTCAGTTGGACGTACAGCGCACTGACGTTTCAACCGGCGCTACCAACTTTCACGAGCGGCTTGAGCCGAGTTGTGCAACTTATTAAAATAGCTTAAATAAATGTAAACGACCTAAAAAAAAAAAAAAAGTAATCAGGGTTTTCTTGGCCCTACTGCAAAACATCGGTGTTTTTTTTTTTGGTTTTTTTGCTGTATTCTTTGATGCGTAGTTGAGCTGTTTAATATCTTATATTGCACCGTCATCAAGCAAGCCTTTCGTAAAAGTTGGGGCCGTCAGTCTGACGTCAGTGGGCTGCACGGCGAACTGAAGTTTTCGAGTGTCGTGTATGTGACAAAGGGGTGTAAGGAGTTCAAGATTTTTTTTAGAATGATGAGTACGGCAACGCTCCTGGCGTGCACAGAAAATTGTGCTTCAAAGGTTCAGCGCAAGCTTGCGGTTGTAATGCTACACCCCACGGTCAGGGGCGGATCCAGACCTCCATTTTGGGGGGGGCGGTTCCTCGGCGTAAAACGGGGGGGGGGGGGGGGGGGGGGAGTGTTTATATTTTTTCTGGAGCCATCGTTTTTACTAAACTCTGATAACATAATATAGATCTTGAGAGCTTTTGTATCGGTTTACCTTTAGGGGATGAACTCTTTGAACTTTCTGTGGCTATGCACACCAAGGCACACGCTCCCGTACTTTTGACTGCATAGCCTCAGAAAGCTGGGCATCTGGCCAACGCAATGTCTCTGCTCGTGCGGAAAATCACGTGCAATTGCAAGCCCACCAAAGCTATATTCACGTGCACGCCACACGTGCCTGCTCGTATGGGGCACCAGTCAGGACGCTACACTGTAGCGTCCTGACTGTAAATTTGACCGTAAAATTTACGGTCAAATACCAGGCAGCTGATGCTGCCAAACTTGTACAGTAAAAATAACGGTGCACTGTAAATCTGGTTTACGATGAATTTAAACGGGGACCGTAGAAATCTACAATCGGCCTTCAGATTTGCGGTAAAAAAAAAAAAAAAAATTTACAGCGCACCGTTATTTTTACGGTGCAATTTAAACGGCGAGAAAAGTGGTAGTATTCAGGTTCATAACATCATTGTATAGTGATGTTACGAACTCAATGATGTTATGAACCTCGACTGAACCAAGCACGTTTTGAAGGCTTTCAGCAAGTTGGCCGAACATGTATTGTTTGTACAAGAAATGCCGACGTTGAAATTCATAAATGGTTTTTTGAACTGTTGATACCGGCATAAGAAGCGTTCCGTTAAACTTCAGGTACAAAAAAAAAACAAAAAAAAAACAAGATCGCATTTTACGGCCTTCCTTTTTTCTCCTGCAGACAGAGACATTAACACGTCGTAGTTATCATTAGGGGATTTCATCACGTTAACAGCACCGTCTTCATTAGAATCCGCACTAGTCGACCGAGTCGAAGAGTCCTCAACCTGAAGCGGGCCTGCAGGCGATGCGCCGTCGCCCAAGAAACCCGTCACTCGTAAATGCGCCCAGTTCAAATGTGCCGTGATCGAACTATGATTTCACACCTTCTGACAGTTGGAGCACGAACACGAAAACAAAATACTGTCGGTGATGTGGCCTTTTAGATGTTTTAGCAAAGCCTCCCTTGTGTGGCACTCCTCTAGGCATGGTGGCAAAGTGCACTGAAAGCTTTCCAAACTCCTCGAAACAAACCAAACTTCCCTTAGGCGTACCAATGCCTATGTCTTCTCAAAATATGACACCTGAGAGCATCATACGTAACAAACTGGCGACAGCATCCTTCGTCCACACACGGAAGAATTCGAGAGCTGAAAATGTGCTCATCGAATGGCACAACCATCAAGCGTGCTTGAACAGAAACTACAAATTCTGCAAGTAAACATCTTTTAGAGTGTTGTATTTATGCCACCATTACACTATCCTTGCCAATCAAGCAGCAGATTGATAGTGAAATACCTGCCTCGAGTATCCAGTTGCCTTCCGCTCCAAATTTTCAGGTGCACAAAAATCCGGGAATGCCACAAACGAACGAGGACAAAATGGCGCGGAGACGGGTCGGAAGGCGGGAAAATTAACTGAACGTCAGCTTTTTCCACTTCTTTCCGCGTTGTCCCAACCAACGTTCCTTTCTTTTGTTTATGCTTCTAGCTCGTCGCATTGTTGCTCTACTGTTTGCTCTTAGTTCTCTTTTTTTCTTTTTTCAGTTAAGGCAGTTACGTTCTGCGTTGGCGCGACTGGCGCGGACAAAGAAAGGAGGTGAAGGGGCGAGAGGAGACTCTCTGGGTTCCCGCAACTTCCGAAAGGTCAAGCGTGGTGACCAATTAGCGAAGCGCGTCTTTTCTTTCTGTTTTCTTGCTCCATGAAGTTTTGCGTTTCCCTCTCGGTTTTTTTGCTCGTTTACGGTGCATTTCAGATAATTCCTCTTCACGGCGTACTTGTAGTTTTTATTAGCGTATAGCGCCGTAAATTTGACGGTTACTTTTTACAGTGTATGCTTTCGAAACTAAGCGCTTGTGGGCCCGAGCATGCTGGGCGCCGATAAAAGCTGCGCATAATGCCTGGTTACTACTACTGATATGTCAAAAAACACCTCGACAGCACGAACACTCGTGTGGGGGAAGCTCCAAAACTAATAGATTGCGTTTGTCCAACGTGAAGTAGGGTAAGATGGGCCAAATGAGACGCGGGGAAAAATGCGACAGTTAGAGTGAAGGCACCCAACGAAAGTTTTTGTTTAGTGCCTGCTATCACCTAGACACAAGTTTCAAGCTTCACTGAGACGTGCCTTAGCCTGTTCACTTTGCGTGAGCCATAAATGACTGCCTTTGGCAAGTCCTTTCCGGAGAAAAAGAAATGCCGATTTGAGATTGCCGAGTTTACCGCCCGTCAAAGAGGTGCACAATTCCGCGCGAGATTTCGCTTCGAGAAGTACGCCCCGGTTGGCACAGACTTTCTACCAAGGTATAATTTAATTTCATTCCTAAGTTTTATTAGCTTCATGCAGACCAAATTTGAGAGTTCAGCGTGCTTTTTTGTTTTTTTTTACGGAAATAATTATTCACGTAACGGGATACGCGCGAGACAAAACGCGACAATGTGGCATTGTATGACGCGTGTGTCAATAATGTACCAGTTTCCTGGTTGTTCCTGAGTCATATTTTCCTCTCGGTGTCTAGGAGGATCAAAACGTACAAAAGAAAGACAACAGGGGCTTCATGGCGCATAAGTAACACTACGAATGCTCTTGAAAGTGAAGCAACAGCGTCATTCCCTTCGCGTTACCGCCACACTTTTTGGCGTACCAAGGGATGTGCTTCAAAAGCGAGCAAAAAAACAAAAAATGAAAAAAGCAATGGCTCCACAAAAAAAAAAAAAATGGCGAGGCGTTTGGGGGGGGGGCGATCGCCCCCACCGCCCCCCCCTTGGATCCGCCACTGCCCACGGTAGCCTGCGGTAAAAAAAAAAACCTTCTATCAATAACCAGAGAGCAGTTTGATTACGTGCTGCAATACATTAAAACCGAGACGGTGAGCAGCGAGTTTTGAGGTTGTGGCACGAAGACATCAATACTGTGAACGCTGCTCTTCCGAAGCTTGACGGTCACCGTTCGCGGCTCTCTTTTAGAGCACTAATGGCCAGGCAAAGGGCAAACACGATATCTTCACCCTAAAAAATATTCTGCCACAAACAGTAACGTGGCCGGTGCCTAAAAC
Source organism: Ixodes scapularis (assembly GCF_016920785.2). Taxonomy (NCBI): domain Eukaryota; kingdom Metazoa; phylum Arthropoda; class Arachnida; order Ixodida; family Ixodidae; genus Ixodes; species Ixodes scapularis. Next base: position 129,452,468 of record NW_024609868.1, on the reverse strand, counting down.
GCGCTCGCTCACCTCAAAGCTTCGCAATTTGAGGTTTCTGCAACTTCTAAATAACAGCATGCTCGTTTTCCTAACGTGCATCAGAATCTCTGTCACCTGTAATATGATCCCTCCCTAACTGCTTCACATTTGTAGAAAAATAAATCATTTGTAGCGCGCTGAACAGCGTCAGCGAGTATGCATGCGCACGGGATATCCTGGAGAATCTATCCCCGTTTCTTCCGCCATCTTGGAACTACCGCCCCGCCACCTATAGGGCGTTGGAGTTGCGAATAGAGGAGAGGGCGCTGCGGTCGAATGCTCAAATGCGTATATAACCACGTTCTTTAAAGGGGCCCTGCAATCATATTTAAGCGTCTACCTTTTTTGTAGTTTCCACGTCTCTTGGGGTTCGGGCAAGCCAGCAGGGACGGAGAGAGTAACTAAATATCAATGCGTCATATTTTAACCGGACGACGCGGAAACCTCCTCCACCGACGAGGGCGACCCGCGGTACCGAAAGCGCGCAAAATGTGACGTCTTTGGTCCTGGGCTTACTACTGGTCAGAGCCGCTAAAAGCTTCTTTTTAGTCGAAATACACAGTATATGTGGTGCGAACCGTTTCAATTATTTATAAAAGTAGCTTTTGTTCAGTATTTTAGATCAAAAAAAGAAACGAGTGCAGTTTATAAAGTACGAAAACAAGAAATGACCCGTCGACATACCCGCCACCAAGCGGTGCAAAAGGCGGCGCATACTAGAAAGGAGTAGTGGGATCAGGCGCCGACACGGAAAGGTCCCGGATGTAGGCGGCGGCGCTGCGGTCGTATGGGCAGGAGTATCCGACCGGCTCCGAGCGTTCCGAAGGCCTTCGGCGAGAAGCTTTGTCTTGCGGTTTGGCCGTTTCGCGGTATGGCAGCGCAAAGTAGCTCCCATTCTGAACTGATCTTTACCCCGTGTTTGCTGTCGTTTGTGGCCAACGAAGTGTCACGCCGAATTAGTGTTTAATCGCTCAGCAAATGCCACGAGAGCCGCTCTGGCTGCCCGCTGCATACAGCCTATCCAGAACACGCTTTGATGGCGCCCTCTCGCGCCGTCGACACGGACTGCGGCAGCCGTGAGCGCTCGATGAGCTCACTATTTCTCCTCTATTAGTTCACGGCTGCTCTCAAGCAACCAAGGACGTCATGAGGGAGGTTATTTTTTGCTTGTTTTTGTAATTTTAATTTGCCTATAACTTTTAAAATAAAGGGAATTTCGAGAAAAGGAAAGTTTCACTAGGTTACTACGTTCAGTGCGCTCAGGTTCGGTGCAAATTAAAAATTAGTAAAAAAGTCATTGCAGGGCATCTTTAAGCGGTGGAGATGCGTTCCCATGGCTTCTAGAGGATCCAAGCTGATCCGCTAGAAGAACCACTGGCTTTGCATTTCACCGACCATAAAGCAGTAATAATGAAGTCGAAACGCAACCCGGAACTTAGCACTACCTGTGAGTAATAAAAGAAAAAAAATCGGCACCATCAGCACTACCTATGAAGAATAAAATCAGTATAATCAGAACCACCAGAACTTCGCCCCAATCAACATCATTCGCCACGTGGAGATGCGGTCATTGTTTTATATTTCACCGGCTTTCATTTTAGGTTAATGAAAACAGCGCGCAAAGCGTATGATATAACAAATACCTTATTTGGGTGGTTCTTAACCCTTTGACTGTCGAGCTCTTTCCCTGAGAGATGTTTACCCAGTGGTCCGGTTTTATTTGCGGAGGAATATTACAAGGAAAGGTCAATGCGCAGGTTCTTCTCTTAATTATCTAGCAAGAGCACATGCAGTGCTTGCAAGCAGTTTAGGTCTAGAAGCATCAAATGAAAATATTGAAGGGGAAAAAGGGTGACCTTTCTTGCATTCGGTTTAATTTTGGCGCATCCGCTTCAGCGACATTCCAGCAGCTCCAAATTTTTTCCGAAGGTACTTTACAGAACTTCTCTGTTGGATGATGAGCTCTCATCATCTAAATTTAATTTCGAAAAGCGTCGGAAGTCTGAGTCGGAAGAGCCGGTGCTCTCACTGGCTCTACCGTCAGAGGGGCCAGTACGCGAAGTGAGCATCACGTGCATAGAGCGTCTATTTCGAAAACAATAAATAGCCCAACAATGTGAAACAATGTGCGAATATAGCATTTATAGTTCATCAAAGACATCAATCCCATTCTGGCTATATGGCCAATACTCTAAAATTAATCCTTTTTTGAGACAACCGGTCTGAAAGTGGGAATGGTTCGGCTGTTTAACCCATTCATTCCTCTTGAAATTTGGGTAAACTTGAACCAACAAATAGCAACACATCCCGCACCGTGCTCAGTTATGCACTTAGGTGGGCACTTTCAAATGCGTAATCATTGCCGCATATGTATGGCGATGACTGTTAAAGGGTTAATGCGGTCTACAACTTCACAATTCACACCTGGGCTCTTAAACAAATATTAGTCTTAATTAATCAAATAACTATGTTGGTGCACTAAAAAGTTTCTGCACTTTCATAAGACGCTTGCTAACAACATAAAGTTAGTTTCACTCCTGTAGAGCCCTTCATTTCTATTGTAAAGTTTGGTGCAAGTTATTTGGGGCAACCTGTGTAAGTGCAACTTATATACCAACTTTTTTGTAAAGCAACCATTTCGAGGGGGACGCAACTTATAGACCATAAAATATATGGTACTTTTCTTCAAACAAATGTTGAATCGTTTCTCAGTGAGTATTGCTCGGTCTAAGACCCCAAATTTCTTAATATTGAGTAACGTTGAGCCGACAGACATCTCCGTACACATTTGTCCTAGAGCGAAGCCAAGTGGGGAACCCTCACCTGTGCCGTAATCGATGCGGGCCATGTTCCCGAAGCTTTCCTGGAGGTAAGGAAAGAGCTCCACCACGGCGGGGCGACAGTCTTCGGGAAGCGCCTCCCTCAGCGGCTCCTCGGCCTCCTGCGTGACACCGGGCTTGTTACCCCGCTGTTTCTCATAAGCTCCTTCAAAAAAACATAAAACGTCTCTTCATCGTACATACTCTTCACGCCACCGAGATACAGGTACTTGAGATGACGCTGTCAACGTAATTGATGGGCCATTTACCGCCGAGAAAGTGCTTGGCGGCTGGGACTCACACTGATACTCCGCAAAGGCAACAAATGCATTGATTACGTTTGTGGGAAACACAGGACTAATTCGCGTGGTCATTTCCCGGCAAAATATTTTGCCATATCTCCGCCAAGGGCGTTCGCGTGGTCAAAGGCTGGCGAGTGCGCGCCGTTCGGGTGGCAGTTCTCAGGCGTGTGCTGGCAATTTACCGGCACAATTTTTGCCCGAGCTCCAAGAGGTCGGGCAGCTTGTCTGCCAGACTGTATCCGGTATCGTCATATCCGAATCGGGAAAGGGAACCAAACGAAACAATGGTCGCCGAGAGCGTGTTCTAGTAGAAAACGAAGCCACTGAGACAGACACCCCTCTGTGGTCCGAGAAAGACAGCAAAAACAACGGAGATAAAGATAAAATATTTTAAAGGAAGCTTCCGCAAGATCAGTTTCCTATGGGACACAGCGTGTTATTACACCGCTGTAAAAAATGTATTGATAGTGCTGCAGCTCGACACTTGAACGCGCATTACTATTTTAGAGGGCTGGGTCAAATCAAAATGCTGAGGATTCCAGCAAAAAGGTAATAACAAGAAAATGGAATATAAAATGGCGACGCTGGTGAGCCTTCTAGGATCCTTGTAAGATGGCAACAGTTCCTCGAGAATCTAAACAAAATATATTACAATTTGTTTACCCACATCTCAGAGTCCGAATATATGTTGCTGATGCCTAGAGCGTGCCTATTGTATCATAAAATAATCGTGGAAGAAGTTAACGAAGTTCACGAGCTACCCAGGCAGACGAAAACGCCAGTTGCAGGCGCTTTGTGTTCGGGTGGAGAGGGTCACGTGGTGCGCCGCTGGCGCGGTTTTCGTTGCCTGTGCCGCCGGCGTGAGCTCGCCGGCGATTGACCACCCGAATTCGCCATAAGGTGTGAGATTCAGTCACTCCGACCACATCGTCATCTTCCACATACCCTTCCCCATTTACTCTTGCCAACATTTTCTTACCCTTGCCCCCAGCATAAAGCAGCCTGCTAGAGCAACTCTCTCACGAGCTACGAAGGAAGCCCTTCAAACTGGCAGAATCGCCCACCCATCCCGGAGAGTATTGACAACAATAGAACAAACATATCAATGCAGAGGGGCTGCTTCCTGTGTGACAAGTTGAACACTTTGAAAAAGTGCAACGAAAAACCGTCACACGGCTGTTAATATAATCCTAAGGGACGACTTTCCGTGGCAATTAATTAAGTATAAGCTGTGGGCTCGGGTACGCTCGTGCTGTCCGAGTGCTGATCGAAGCTGTGCACGTGCACACTTCGCTTCTTTTAAAGGGGCCCTCCGGAGATTTCTGCGATCGTCTGTTTGTGTTGTTACATTGCGTAGTAGGTGCAAGTTAATATGTATACAAAGTTTTAGATTACAAAACCGTTTATTAAGCAGATGGCAGAAGAAATATATCGGGACTATTTTCTCTTGGAAGACAATCCCCGATTCCCTGCCCATCGCTAAAACTTGACCAATGGAAATGCTGAATCTCGCGGTGAATGCGAACGTTATTATTGCAACACTTTTTAAGCTTGTTCTAAATTAGAGTTTGAGAAAAACGTAAACTGAATGTGGTGCGGGAAACATAGCCCGCAATTATCGCTCCAAAACCAGCGAACTATGTTTTCTCCCCGCAAGCTTGTTGCTGGGGGGTGATGCGTCGGCGCGTCTGCTCGTCTGCTTCCCGGGGCGTCTGCAGGCGTGCGTTTGCGGGACACACGTTCCTTCTTCCCGTGGATCCCGACTCCGAAGCCAGCTTTGCGATCCTTCCACGTCAACGAGTCAAACTTTTCCTTGTCATCTGTGGGATGCGACTGCGTATTGCAGTAGCAGCGCGACGGTGCGGTGTGACGAACGACGACTGCCGAGCACAAAGTCCGAGTTCCTTGACGACGGTCCGCGCGTGTTCGAGAGATTCCTCCGCGGGTCGGCGGTCGGCCGCGTTGGTGACGCGCAGTGAAGCCGGAATCCTTCGCTTGCTATTGGCTGACGCGTAAAGAGATGCCCCTCCCTTTTTCCGGGGTCATCTCAGAAAGGGGGGCGTGCCGGGGACTTTGATAGCAATTTTAGTAGGGAAATCCGCCGCGCATGACCGTAATTTTATGATTTCTAGGATCCTTAGGGCCTGTAGATTGAGTTACCGCCATAAATAGACCATCGCAGAACGCTCCGGAGGGCCCCTTTAAGGTACTGCAAAAAACTGTTCTCGAGTGCTGTGGACTTGGTGAGCTAAATTCAGCAAGTTCCGCTAATTTATTTTATTTAATTTATTTAAATACCTTAAGAACCCTGGAGTTAGGGTATTACATAAGGGAGTGGGGTTATAGGAGATGTGATGATAACAATTCGCGGAATGAGCCGATGTCTTGGGTGGAGACGATGATTTCAGGCAGGCCGTTCCAGTCCACAGACGTCGCCGGGAAAAAAGATTTAAAGAATGCTGTGTTTCGGGTAAAGAGAAGGCCAACTTTTGCAGGGTGATCAACACGAGGAGATATGCGATGAGGTGGGATACCGTGTATCCCACCTCATCTCTCGGGATACCGTATATCCCGAGACATGCCCCGCCATGGAAAGATAACCCGCCCCCTATTTTTGGCATGATTTGCTATTTGTCCAAAAACACCGATAGTCCACTTCCGATAATTGACCTTTTTCAGAGATCGCTGGGCGCGTGCGCCGACTCTGAGAGAGGAGAAAAAAGGGAAAGGCGCCATTTTTGGTGGCTCTCTCGCCCGCTCGGCAGTGGCAAATCCAAAAGGGGGCGGTGGGGGCGATCGCCCCCCCCCCCCCCCCCAAACTCCTTGCCAGGCAACCCCCCCCGGAGGGTTCTTCGTCAGCTCGAAGAAAAAACGTAAGCAATCGACGCGAGGGACAAAAGATTACAACAGCGGTGGGCGGACGCGCCTGCTGGGCGCTTCCACAGTGGGGTTTACCTCCGTCAAGGTCACGGTACGTCTTCCCCGTCAGGGACAGCGCCAGGAGTTTCGAAGTGGAGAGACAGTGGGGAGGCGCACCAAATATCAGGGTCCTCGACTGCAGGCACTCTTCCAAACAAGGCCAGCACGTCGAGCACGGGGGGGAAAATACCTTCAACATATCTAGTCCCCTTTCTCTCTCTCTGTCTGCCTCTCTCTCTCTTTGGAGGTTTTCTGCGAAAAATTTGTGCCCTGAAAGCTCCCAAACGCAGACGCCAAGCAGCCTTCCTCAAGGGTACGATCCCTATACACTGCGGATTATCCTTCCTCTCTAGCGGCCGCCTTTTCATCACTTTTCGTTTGATGGTTTCTTCGTGGTTCTGGGCTTGTCTTTTGGCATGCCTTTTTTGGCTTGCTTTGAGATGCTATCGCCCGCGGGCTCACTAAAGGTATCTTATTGGCACGGTGTGCTCATTGCGAAGGGAAGTGCGGAGGGGACGTACCAGGAGGAGACGTTCCAGGGGGGGAAGGGGGGGATGCAGCTTGTACAACCAGGTGACCAATTGCTTTTCTTCTCAACTGATAGAGGCAGCAAATGCTCTGGGTACAGTGTAGTCTGGGTCTGAGCTTCTGAAGACGCTCCGGACTTCCCCACGACCTTGGCTTAAACATAAGCACGCTTCCGTCCTCGCTTCCATCCTTCATTGAGGATCAGCGCCGCAGCGCGGAAAACAGAAAGAAGCCGACGAGCGCCAGAAGGGGGAGATGTTTCCTCTAATGGGCCTCATACTGCCTGCGGTACGACTTCTCGTGGCGGGAAGCTAATAAAAGAAAGATAAACGGTACGAGCACTCTGAAGGCTGGAGGCTGCTTACACGGGGTCCTCAAGCCGACGCCGTAGACATTTATTTGTATACAATGCCGTTTCAACTTAGGGTGGCGGGACATATTTTAGGAAAGGCGCCCGCTACCCCTTGTCTCCCCTTGGCGCCGTCTTTACTTTTCGAGTTAAACGCGGCTTCTGTGGACTGACGGCAGAGCTTTCGCGCGGCTTGCAGGAGCGAATATGTGTGTGTCGAACGGAACAGAGGCGGGCTTGCTGGTTTGCAACTGCGGCTTCGAATTCCCTACCTAGGGGCTTGGGGAAAACGAGCCCTTTCAAAGTTGCGACAATACAGACATTAAATAGACAGTGCCTGTGCCCGTTCGAGTGAACACTGACTCCCAAACATCCATGCTGCAGTCGTGATCGGCCTTTAGCCCAGTTGAGATTCGCCGACCGGACAACCATTCTGCCCCATCATATCTCTGCACCTGTCCTCTCGACCCTGACGAATGAGCTAACTACCCAGAAACAAGTAAGTGTTCCTTTCATACAGAAAATATCCAGACGAAGTGCAATTGAATATAATTTGGAAGGATCCATTGCTGGTTTAAGGTCTTGTCTAAGTTTAAAAGTTATAGTTGCCGAACTGCAACATGCTGTCAAAACTATTCAACAATTATTCGCTTTCGTTCTCTCGAGTTGCATCCAGAACACGTGAAAACACGAGTTTGGGTTGGCAATGCCGCATGTGCTGCGCTCTGGATATTCCAAGTATACGGCGAACAACCGACAAACTTGGCTGGCAGCGTTCGTTTCGCTCGCTGCGTCAACAGTGTTTTGACGCCGCGAGCAGCGTCGAAGCCGCCAGGCCATTTTTGTCGCTTGTTTGCAACGTACTGGCTCCATTCAAGCAACCGGCGACAATGAAAATTATGTTTTAAAACCACGTTCTGCATTTTGGCACTGAATATAAATTTCTAACTACTATGCCAAGCTTAATCTCAAAGAACAGCCGAGTTTTAGATTAAAACGTCTTTCGCATTGTCATTAGCTCTCTCCGTACATGCTCTGCGGGCGTAACGGGAATATATAAATATTCGAGCAAAAGGAGCCCAAAAGTTGTAGCCCCGCCGGGGATATCTGAGCCATCAAGTTACACTGTCTGCAATTGTCACAGCCGCTATAGACGCTTTGCACACGCGCCAAATTACAGCCGCCATAGCTGACCTTCTCTTGTCTCACCGAGATGCCGAGCAACTGAAACGGTAGTTGACGATCCTGTACAAAGGCCGATGCTTTAGAAAAGGACGCGGTTGAATGTAATATGGCAATAACCTGGCCTGCTATGGTAATGATGAAGTGAAATAAACGGAATAAGAGGAAACAAAAACTGAAGGTCAGTTATGGCGGCGTCCATGCACAGCTGCTGCAAAGCGTCTATAGCACCAAACATTCATCCCCAGTAGTTAAACTTTTCTTTTTCTATTTCTAGCACGCTGCCACGCGAATGGAGTAATCCCGTTTCCTATAAACTACAAAATTCCTTGCGTTATGGTCTTCAGAAAGGATAGTGCCACCACAATTTTCTAGATACTTACCTATGGCGTGGTCACCCGAAAGGTTTTAATTCAAAGAGTGCATCCCCGACAGGTAAACCGATACAAAAGCTCTCAAGATCTATATCATGTTATCAGAGTTCAGTAAAAACGATAGCTCCACAAAAAATATAAACACTCCCCCCCACCCGCCGTTTTACACCGAGGAACCGCCCCCCCCCCCCCCCCCCCCCCCTCCTAAAATGGAGGTCCGGATCCGCCCCTGTTGCTCGGTCGCTCAGGCAGTGCTGGTTATGCTTGACTCCTCCGGTATTCTCGCGGCTTGGCTTCATAGTCGTCATGCTTCACCATCGCGCAGCAGAAGTTTGCACAAATAGAAGTAAGCATTGTTAAACTGCCAAATTTTATAAAATTCTTGTAGCTTTTGGCGAGTGGTCCTTGAAAGCACCCGATGTAAACACCCCGCCATTTTTGCCCTGCTTTCAAAAGACTATGACGAGAGTCAGCCGTGTCAGGTGACTGGATCATCAATGTGAAAGCGATACATTCTGCTTTTAACTAAAATACAGAAATATGAACCTGATGATATACCTGAAATTAGGGTAGGAAAAGGAAAACGCAAAAGGACACAGAAAAAGAACAGGCAACGTCTCTTGAGACGTTGCCCGTTTTTCCTTTGCGTTGTCCTTTTTCTACCTCAGTCTTAGGTTTAATAATTAAAAATGAGAGTGTGGGTGAATAGATACGAATACATGAAAGGATAAAACATCAAGAACGGGGACGAATACAGGACTTCTTGAAAGAAGTACTCTTTCCGTCCCTGTCCTCGATGTTCCATCAGGCTTTCATGTATTCATGTATGAAGTTTTCTATCATGTTAAACTTACACCAGCTCGCCTGCCCTTTGACCATTTTTTGTTAATAGTAAACGTGCAAACGAGGTTGTGCGACGTAATCATGGCGTACCCGGTAATCCATTAAAAAATAAAAACATAAAGCTTTCCGTTCTCCAGGTGTGCGCTATACACATTCGCGTCTTGCCACGTTAAAAAAAAAACTGCCAAAACATTTAAAGCGAGCGAAACGAAGCCTTACGGAGACAACTAACCTTGATGAAACTTCTTGGCAACCAACCATAGCGGCCATTTCGTCGTAAGCGGCGATAAGCAGTCTAAATGGTCACACTGACCCAGCCTTTGAGGTGCAATTTTAAAAGTGACCACAAACAGTAGGCTCAGACCTCGCACAAAGCAACAGGACAAAGAGAGCTGCACACCCAAATTAAAGGGGAACAGATGGCACATAAAGTTCTCCCCGCAGCGGTGGTTTTGCCACCCACCAGTCCGGCTGGTCGCCCGTCTCTGCGACGTCCCACCCACACCTATGTTTTGCAGCAACCGGACAATAGTCAGCAATGGGATAAGAACGACGGGGAGGTCCTTCGATTATCCCGCTCTTGGCCTGAGCTTCCCACCTTCGATAACATTTCTGCGTCTCCTGAAAGCGTGCACGCGCAGCCACAACACGGCGGAAGGCAACGAACCCGTGCTGAGAGACACCCCCTGGCATCCTCATCCTGCCAGTGACTAGACAGAAACTCAACTCTTCTACACTGCTGTGGCGCTTCAGCTAATGCTCTTCGGGCACCCTTCCGGTCTAGGCTATGGGCAAAAAAAAAACTCAGTGGCCGCGCATTACTGCGTTATTTTAATGGCAACCAGTGGAAGCCTGCCTTCTCACCAAAGCACAACCTAGGTTGCACCGAGAGAGCTGGGAAAGGTGTCGACCCGTCCGAGAATGTGGATAGCTACTGCAAAGAAACAGAACGAGTAGACACCGCAGGACCACGATCCTCCTTGCGAGAAGCGCCCCGGGGTAAATTGTCGGAGCCTCGCGGTCCCAACATTTCGTGCTTTTTCAGCGTAATGTGAAATAACTGTTAGCTGGTTCTAACCAACCAGACCACGTTCAGTGTGTCTCTACGTTTGAAGGGACTTCAAACGACCGGCTTTACGTTGAAACGACCACAGCCCGCAGACTTTGTAGTATTTGTTATGGTTTGTAGATTCTGTTATGAAAGCAGGTAACAGTAGAAAGTCAGTGCTCTGTACGTGTGTGGCCTCCACTTCTCCCCGTGTCTTTTTCGTGCCATTTTATTTATTCTCATTGTGGACTGACTCGCCCAACTGCACACCTTGCCCATAGATCACGACAAGGGTATATACATATTGCTAGAAAGAGGAATAGTCAACAATTCAGACGCAGAAACAAGCCCAGAGAAAAACAGCCGACTTAGCACACAACTGTGGCGCCGCAGACGTCATAGGAATACTGCCTACACAAAAAAGTCGTTCTTGCATGTTTTTGTGTTTCGAGATCATAGAGGATGGCCCCTGTCTCATCGCGCTTTGTCAATTATTTTCAACCACCAAACACAATATTTTGATATTCTAGCAATAGATTAGAGACCAGCATATCAAGACGTTCATTACATCGTAAAATTAAAGGGGTGGTTTCTAGCATAATCTACCGTATTTGCACGAATATAACGCGACCACGAATATAACACAAGAAAAGATTTTGAGGTCGTCAAAGAAAATTGCGGTGGCTTAGCTCGGCTACGCCAGGATATACGTAGCGTGAGCTTATGCGCACGAAATGAGAGGCGCTATCAAGCGGCTCCGGTGCAGCGTCAGACTTAGCTACTGCGCAACGCAGGCGGACAACTGAGCATGCGGTGGCGCCAGTGCGTCTGCCGCAGCTATGACGTCACTCCTCTGGAATGTGCAGACCGGCGAGGCGCGCACAGTGGCGGCGGAGCGCCAGGCGGCGGCGGCTCTGACGCGCCAGCTGTGCGCCGTGTGACGTCACTGCTCCTCGCGCATGCGCAGACCGGCGAGGCGCGCGCGGCAGTGGCGAAGCGCGCGGCGGCGGCGTCTCCAGGACGCCAGCTGTGCGCAATGTGACATCACTGCTCCTCACGCTTGCGCAGCACGGAGCACGGATCACGAGCCACACGAAACCGCTCAACCTCGGCCTGTGTAGCTCACGCTACAAAATTATAACGCGAGTCGAGGCCCGCCGCCGCGCAAGTCCACCGGGCTCGAGGAGATACCATAACACAAATGAAAAGGGGACAAACATCGGTAGAAAACTGGTATGAACGGCGGAACACATATGCTAAAAACCGAGCCGAATACTGGCAGAAATTGAGCACGTGAAAATGGTTTCACGCTATTTTCGACGCGCGCAAAGACTTGCCGCAAAAATGTTTTTTTAAACATGTTTGCTTTTTTTTCTTGTACAATAGATACGCGCAGTTATAAATATATATATATTTTTTAAATACTCACTTTCCGAACGGTTTGAATTCCGTCCAATTTTCGGTTCCTTTTACGGATATGTGTTCCATCCTTTAATTTTTATTTTACTCATCATCGCTGCTCAGCTCCCGGTCGCTGTCTTCGAACATCACGTCATCATCCATGTTGTTCATGCTATTTGACGAACAACACTTGAGAAACGCACGCGACACAATTGAGCGCGGCATGGCCTCCCATGCATTCGATATCCACTTCGCGACTTGCGAGATGGAGGCCCGCTTAACGCGACCCGCTGGCGTCAGCTCCTTGTTATTGTCCGCGAGCCACTCCTCGTATTCTCTTCGCACCCGTTCTTTGAAGGGCTTGTTAATACACACATGCAGGGGCTGCAGCTGCGACGCCGTTCCTCCAAGTATGACAAAAAGGTCACTCTTTGCCTCCCTGATGGCGTTCTTGACCTCGTCTGTCAGGTGCCCCCTGAAGGCATCGAGCACGAGCATCGAGGGGATCTTGAAGGCCGCACCTGGTCGGTTGTCCCACACGACCCGGATCCACTCGCGCATCATTGCACTATCCTTCAATCCTTCTTCATTACACCTGCTGTGCATCCGGGCAGGAAAAGTTTCGTTTTTCGGAAGCGTTTTCCTTTTAAATATGAGGAAAGATGGCAGCTTATGACCGTCGGCCATACATGCCAGCATCGCCGTCACCCGAGTTTTTTCGCTTCCCGTTGAACAAAGACTCTCTTCCTTAGAGCCGTGAACATCCACGAGGTAGTTGGATGGCATGTCCCAAAAATGAAAGCCGCTTACAACTCCCTGTAACGCCGAATTAGAGCGCAGCTCTTGAGGAGGAGGAGGGAAGGGCACGGGGGGGGGGGGGTAAACTAACCAGGGGGGGGGTCACGTGACCTCGGGGGTTACGTGACCCCCAATGCCGATGATGTCATCACTGACGTCACTGATGACGTCATCCGTGACGATGACGATGCGGGTACCGATGACGTCATTAGTGACGTCACTGATGGCTTCACCAGTGATGATGACGATGACGATGCGAATGTCGGTGACGTCATCAGTGACGTCGCTGATGACGTCATCAGTGATGATGACGATGACGATGCGGATGCCGGTGACGACATCAGTGACGTCACTGATGACGTCATCAGTGATGATGACGATGACGATGCGGATGCCGGTGACGTCGTCAGTGATGATGACGATGACGATGTGGATGCCGGTGACGTCATCAGTGATGATGACGATGACAATGTGGATGCCGGTGACGTCATCAGTGATGATGACGATGACGATGTGGATGCCGGTGACATCAGTGATGATGACGATGACGATGGGGATGCCGGTGACGTCATCAGTGATGATGACGATGACGATGCGGATGCCGGTGACGTCATCAGTGATGATGACGATGACGATGTGGATGCCGGTGACGTCATCAGTGATGATGACGATGACGATGTGGATGCCGGTGACGTCATCAGTGATGATGACGATGACGATGGGGATGCCGGTGACGTCATCAGTGACGATGACGTCATCGGGGGTCACGCGACATCGGCGGGGGTCACGTGACCTCGGGGGGTCACGTGACCTTGAGGAGGGGGTCACGTGACCTCAGGGGAGTCACGTGACCTCGGGGGGGTCACGTGACCCCCCACGAGGTCACGTGACCCCGGTGGGGGGGCTCGCGCGGTGCATTATGGGACATTTCCCATGATGCACCGCGCGGTTACGCCGACGGCGACGGCGACGGCGACGGCGACGGCGACGGCAACGGCGACGCCGCTCAAGCCGGAAACGGGCCCCTAAGAGCTGCGCTCTAAAAATTGGAGTCTCGTCGGCGTTCCCAATTTGACCGATAAGGTAGTTTTGGTTCTTGCGCTGGGCAATGACGTGACGCTGGAATGCTAGGAGCTTCTCCTTATATTCTGCTGGGAGTTTTTGGCAGATGGAGGTCCTCCGGCGAAGCGAGAATCCAGCGTGACGCAGCAAAGGGGGGGCTTCCTCGAGGTAATGCGTAGGGGGCTTACACCACCTTCCGAGCCTCGACCCTTCCAGGTTCCGTCTGGGAACCGGGAGGCCATCGCTCAGCCCCCACCTACCAAGAAACCAGAGGTGGATGCGTGCCCTCCACCTCAGGGAGGTGGCGCTGGTGCCCCTCCCACTCAGAGGGACAGGCTGTCAAACGACATGCCTGCCCTGAGAACTCGGTCTCCTCCTAGGAAGAAGGAGCGAGCCCCAAGCCTCTCGAGGAGCCGTCCACATCGAAGGAGCAGCAGGCCCCCCCTGCTGCCTCCACCGTCTCACCTGAAAAGGAGCGGATGGATGTGAGTGAGTCTCCTCCCATCCGTTTGGGTCCTCCTGATGACTCAAAACTAAAGAAGTCATCCCAGAAGAAACCGACACCACGCGTAACCCCGCCCAAGCCGCCTGAGGGCGTCTAGGCAGGAACCCCTTTTAACATTTCCATTATAAATAGTTACAGTTCCATGCAATGGAACTGCCGAGGACTGCTTCACAACATTGACGATGTGCACTTTTTTCTTGATGAGCTGCGAGCTCTAGCAGTTGCTTTGCAAGAGACTCATCTCAATAGCACTCATGTCAACGTGTTTCGTCGTCACCATGTTTTTCGAAAAGACCGTACATCCTCTCATTCTTCGGGTGGAGTTGCTGTTGTGGTACGAGGCGATATTGCATGCACGGCAGTTCCTCTTCGCTCACCCCTGAAGGCTGTTGCAGTGCGTATTCTTGCAGATCGTCTCATTACTCTTGTCTCCCTTTACCTTCCACCAGATGTTCCGATTGACTTTTACGATTTGCAGGACCTGCTGAACCAGCTGCCAAAGCCTTTTTTAATTTTGGGAGATTTTAATGCACACAACACCTTATGGGGAAGTGGTCGGTTAGACAATCGTGGAAAAGTCATTGAATGTTTTTTACTTTCATCTTCACTATGCCTTTTAAACAGTAAACAACCAACATTTTATAGTGCGAGCCATAACACTTTCACATGTATAGACTTGTCTATATCATCAGCTACATTATTGCCTTGTTTTTCATGGAAGGTTTTAGATGATCCTCTTGGCAGTAATCACTTTCCCATCGTTTTAGAAAGTCGTATTCCATTGCCCAGTATTATAAAGCGAATTCCCCGATGGAAACTTGATAAGGCTGACTGGGGACTGTTTCAACTGGAGGCCACACTTGACCCTGAGAGTATGACACCAGAGTGACACCAGAGGAGGCTACTTTATATGTTACCGAGCAAATCATAAATGCGGCACATCACTCTATCCCCAAGACATCCACAATTCTCCCAAAACGGTGCAAGCCGTGGTGGACCCAGGAGTGCAGCACAACTAGGCGAAACCAGAAAAAAGCATGGGACACCTTTCGAAGGTAACCAATTCCCAAAAACTTGGTGGAGAATAGAAAAATTAAGGCGAAGGCTCGGTGGACACGAAAGCAGGCAAAACGGACATCCTGGAAGAAGTATGTCTCTTCCCTGAGCATCGCTGCCTCCGCAAAAGAGGTGTGGGACCGCTACCGTAAAATTAGGGGTGACTACCGTGGCTTCATTGTTCCTCCTCTCTTCGCCCCGTCTCCTGCATCGTTAAAGGATATAGGAAATGCCCTCGGCATGCACTTTCAGGGTGTGTCTTCCTCTGATGACTGCAATGCTGCTTTTAAGCTGTTCAAGAGGAATGCAGAATGTCAGCGACTGAAGGTATCAGGTGCAAATTCTGAACGTTACAACGAACTTTTTACGGTTTGTGAGCTAAAACTGGCTCTTGACACGAAGAAACAATCCTCACCAGGTCCCGATTCTTTCCACTATGAAATGCTTCGTCGGCTCTCCTTGGAATCGTTTGGACAGTTTCTTAAATTCTTTAACCGCCTCTGGGAAGACTCCTACTTTCCCGACGCATGGAAATGTGCACATGTCATACCCTTCCTGAAACCGGGAAAGGACCCCTTATGTCCATCAAGTTACCGCCCAATTGTACTCACTAGCTGCCTGGGTAAGACAAACTAACAATATTTTGGATAAGAATCAGTGTGGGTTTCGACAGGGTCGGTCCACCTTGGATCAGCTGGATCAGGCAGCACTGCGTTTCTGTCTTTTTTGATTTAGAGAAAGCGTACGACACTACCTGGAGGCATGGCATTCTTCAGGATCTCCTTGCCTATGGAGTACGAGGTCGCATGCTCCGTTACATTAAAGCTTACTTGACGGGACGAACTTTTCAGGTTTGGTTAGGCACCACTCTGTCCGATCCTTCCAAGAAAATGGGGTCCCGCAGGGAGGCGTCCTTAGTGTCACACTGTTTGCCGTCAAGATCAATACGATTGCTAAAGTGATACCACGTTCCATTGCATAATCGCTCTATGTCGACGACCTGCAGATCTCTTCTTCCTCTTGCAATCCTTCTAGTTGCGAGCGCCAGCTGCAGCTAGCAATAAATAAAATTAGCAAATGGGCAGATGAAAATGGATTCCGGTTTTCAGCTGAGAAAACTGTGTGCGTACCCTTCTCTCTCCGGCGTGGGATATCGCTAGATCCCGGCTTAGAAATAAACAAAACTCCTATAGCCGTTAAAGCTGAACATAAGTTCTTAACTTCTTAGGCATTATTTTCGACAAAAAGTTAAATTTTAACTCCCATTTACAACAACTAAAACAGAAATGCTTAAAATCCCTATTAAAAAAACCAGCTTAAGCTGGTACCAGCTTAAGCTGGTCCCAGCTTCAAGCTGGGTTTTTGCCCCAGCATGCCCAGTTTGGCATGCTGGTTATACTGGTCATGCGGTTGGACTTCCCAACCAGTTTAACCTGTTTAAATTAAAACACAGGATAAACAAGCCAAGCACTTCAGAAAAGCCAACTCGGCATCCAATTTATTGGTTTCGTACATCCGGCCACCTCACATGAACTCAGATGCTACATATCCTCGGCGCTGACACAGCACTAACTGACGCACAGACAGTGGTTCTCGGTGCAAAGCCAACAAAGTTAATAAAACCAGATTGCTTATCTTTCAACACGAAAAATACTAGACACACGCCCAAAACAGGCAATACCCAAAGAAAAAAAAATGAAAGCCGTTTACAATTAATTCCCTGTAACGCCGGTTGGAGCTCAGCTCTTGAGGAGGAAGATGGAAGCGTACTGAGGGATAGGTGACTCCTTAAGGTCACGTGACCTCAGGGGGGTCGTGTGACGTCATGGGGGTCACGTGACCTCGGGGGAGGGGGTCACGTGACCTCAGGCGGTTACGTGTTCGGAGGGGCGGTCACGTAACCTCGGGGGAGGGGTTCACGTGACTTGGGGGGTCACGTGGCCTGGGGGGTCACGCGACTTGGGGGTCACGTGACCTTGCGGTTACGCCGACGGCGACGGCGACCCCGCTCAAGCCGGAAACGGCCGCCTAAGAGCTGCGCTCTAAAAACTTCACGGATAAGAGAAGCGAACCTGGGTCCCGCCAGTGATGGGGGCGAAGCGGCAACTTGCGTGGTCGGCAGAGGTGAGGAAATCCGTGTGGCTTGGATGGCATTGGCGATACCCCTCGGCACCACCGTCATTCACGAGCACACACATGTTCGAAGGCACGAAGCGACGCCTCAGTCGGGACGTCCGACATCTTCCCGCACTGAATTAACTGCCGCTCGCTGTCTCCTCAAAACCCGCTTCGCTTGCATCGTCGTTTAACTAGAGCACTATATAGCTCCTACGGAGCAGAGTAGCGCAATCCTTTGAACCCCGTGTTTTGCCGACAACATGGCCGACAGAGCGGCTCGGCGCGAGTCACGTGGTACTCAGGGTTCCAGGAGGCGGCCCGCCCTATGGGAGAATACATGGAGATCGACATAACACGGCTGATTAAAAAACTAACGGCGAGCTCTCATTTTTGAAAACTAGCCTGTCGTGAAGTTAGTAAAGCGCTAAACACTTTATCAAAGTTTTAATAATATCGGATGCGTGTGCAAATTTTCAGAAGGCAATTTCCAAGGCAATGGCGTTTGAAGCAGACGATTTTTGCTCGCAGCGAAGATGGGCTTTTCGGGTTGGCCGGAGCGGGTCACGTGAATGGTGTGACGTCGCCGTGTCGTCTGCTGCATGATGCCGCTCAGGCAGTTTTTAAAAAAAAGTTACGTCCTTGTATGGCACAAAACTTATCGCATATTATTCTAAAATGTTTCATTATTATGTCAAAAATGATTTCCATTCCGCACATCCCCACAAAACTGAAGAAACAACGATTTTCTCACGTTCTCCATGCATTTCTGACCGCAGTTGGAACCTCCGGGCGTTCGCCGCTAGTCGCCGAGAGACGGCGTTCTAGATTGCGCTACTCTGCTCCGAAGGAGCTATATAGTGCTCTACGTTCAACTAGTCTCCAAACAACGCGCACACAGCCGTCCCTTCGAAAATCTGCCCAAGATAGTCAAACGCGTCTAAAAATCTCCGTTCCTACCACTCTCTCTCTCTCTCTTCTCACACACAAAGGTAGCTTGCAGCGCGCCTGACGCGCCCAGTCGTCTACGAGAAACGAGAGGACAAAGAACAGGACGTGGCCTCGTTCCATCCTAAGCCGACCTTGGCGCGCGCGCTCCCAGCAATGCCAGTTCGGCTGTCTCTAGCCGACCTTGGCGTGTGCGCTCCCAGCATGACCACCACAATTATTGGTTCGACCAGGTTCACCAGCTTGCCCAGCATGACCAGCTTGTCTCCCAGCTTGACCACATTGGCTCCATGGAAAACCAGTTTGACCAGTTAGGACCAGACTGGCTCCCAGCTACACCAGATTGAATCTAAAACCAGAATCTAGTTAGGTCAAGCTGGTTTTTACTTAAACCAGACTGACCAACTTAAATTCTACCTTGCACAGCTTAAACCAGCTTGATTGCCAGTTAAACCAGTTTGACTACCACATTGACCAGATTGACCAGCTTAGTTCAGCTTGGCCAGTTTGATTTTCATGCTGGTTTTTCCAATAGGGATCCCTTAACATTCTCAGTTTTGTCGCAGAAAACATGGGGTTAAGACAGAAAGGTTTTGTTACGCTTGTATAACTCTGGTGCGATCCCGTCTTGACTACGGTGCTATAGTCTATAACTCAGCGCGACCATCCTCACTGAAAATGGTGGACCCCGTGCACCACCTTGGCTTGCGGCTCGCCACGGGCGCCTTCCGTACGTCTCCTGTGCTTAGCTTGTATGTCGAATCTCACCAGATGTCCCTTGCCAAGCGACGGCAGTATTTAGGCCCGAGTTATGCTTCCCGGATCGTGTCTGACCTCGACCATCCAACCTTTACTACTTTGCAGCGATCTCGGTACGCCAGTCTTTCCGAGAACTAGCCGAGGACGGTTAAACCTTTAAGTTTTCGTGTGGGAAGTGATCAGAAATCTCTTAAACTCGACCTTAATGGGATAGAACTCCTTAAGAAGCCTCTACGTATTGCACCTTGGGAGCTGCTTCCAGTTTTTTGTGACTGGACGTTTACACGGTTCGGCAAACATAGCGTTTCTCCACTTATTATTCAACAAGAATTTGTTGAGCTACAAAAGAAATACAGCAACTATGTTCACTTTTATACTGATGGATCCAAGAACTCCTCCTCCGTAGGAACTGCTGTTTGCTCTGAAGAATTTACAAAGGCCCAACGACTCGAAAGCATGGCTAATATTTTCACCGCAGAGCTCTATGGCGTCTTGATGGCTATTGAATACATTATGGCAAGCAAAACTATGAAAGCTGTTCTCTTTGTGGACTCGCAGAGTGTTGTTTCAGCTCTCTGCTCAGTAAAATATATCAAAAATAAGCTAGCCCAATCAGTGCGATTTAAAATTAACAGTTCCTTAGTTCGTGGCTATGATATAAAGTTTTGCTGGATGCCCAGTCATGTTGGATTTTTGGGCAATGAAAAAGCAGACCAGTTGGCTACCTCCACAAAAAATCTCACTGTGACCTCTACTGGCCTACCCTACCAAGATGTGACTGAGCCCCTGATTAAAAAAGCACTCCTCCGAACGTGGCAGTCTGAATGGTACCAAGAAAGTGAAAATAAGCCCCATGTGGTAAAACCAGGTTTAGGATTGTGGGAGAGTGCATCTCATAAAAATCGCTTTATCGAAGTTCTCCACTGCCGCCTTAGAATTGGACACAGTTTCTTGACGCACGGGCATCTCCTTTGTGGAGGGGACGCTCCGGTCTGTGAGCACTGGCGAATCACTAACGGTCCTTCGTATTCTATGGCTCTGTTCAGGCCTTGAGCAGAACCGACGTGCTTGCTTCTCGGAATTTTTGGCATACAATATTCCTTTCCATCCTTCACTCTTAGTGGGTGAGCATCCCATCATTCCCTTTAATCGTGTCATTACATACTTAGAAAAAAGTGTTTTTTTACGTCGATTAACTTCCATATCCCTTTTTCACCTTCTACCGATAACAAAACTTTTGTTGCAAAGCTGATTTCACAGTGAGTAATGTTGCTCAGATTACTCTGAGCAACATTATTACACCTGTTTGGCACAGTATGGCCTTCGTCGCTTTTGCGCCAGTAAACCACCAATACTACTACTACTACAAGTGGATGGAATGACGCTCTACAAATAGACAGTGATGGTCACGAAGAGCTGTAGTCACATTCTAGGGCATGTATGGCATGCATGCTACGGAGTACCGTAATAAAATAAAACGATGAGCACCAAGAATAAAAATGGTGGCCGTGGGACCACCGCTTTCATGGGGCACTGAAGCGTTTTTGGAAGACCCTTGTTTTTGTTTGTATATGATGTAGTAGGTGTCGATTAATATGTATTCGAAGTTTGAAATGGCAAAACCGCTTATTAAGCATTTGACGATAGAAATATGCGCAGACTATGTTTCCCTGGCCTTCTACGGAGGGAGTGATGTTTCCGCTCGTCTGCTTCGCGGAGCGTTCGCTTACCATACTCGAGGAAGACGTTTTTCCCTATCCCCGCTGCGATTTCTCATTATTTGTAGAACATGATTGATTACGTTTTGTAGTATTTCTGACACCGACTAAGAGAGATTAGGTAGTTACGACGACGCAACTGATGTAATAACTGCGGCCAGAACCGAAACAATCCGAAAAGCAGCACGCATCTGGATCAGTCGGCGCAGGAAACCACCGCTCGCGATTGGCTGACGAGCGCCGTTCGTTGTTCAGCAACGGTTCGGGTTCTATGATATATCGGAGAAGAACTATGTTTGATCACATTTTTAATAGGAAAATCGGTGGCGCAAGATTGTAATTTTTTATATTCTTGGGATGCTTAGAGCCTCTAGAACGACGCATGACCAAGAATCAGGGGCGGATCCAGACCTCCATTTTAGGGGGGGCGGTTCCTCGGTGTAAAACGGCGGGGGGGGGGGGGGGGGGGGTGTTTATATTTTTTGTTGAGTTATCGTTTTTACTAAACTCTGATAACATAATATTGATCTTGAGAGCTTTTGTATCGGTTTACCTGTCGTGGATGAACTCTTTGAATTAAAACCTTTCGGGTGACCACGCTAGAGGTAAGTATCTAGAAAATTGTGGTGGCACTATCCTTTCTGAAACTTGGGTTTCAGACCGACACTACGTGAGCAGTCGATTTAGGGCAGCTTAAAGACATTGCCTTGGCAGACATTCTGGTTGGAGCTAGTGCTCAACTGCTGCGGCAACGGGAAGAGCGGCTTAAATCAATGGAGCAAGTACGTTGCAAACAAGCGACAAAAATGGCCCGGTGGCTTCGACGCTGCTCGCGGCGTCAAAACACTGTTGACGCAGCGAGCGAAACGAACGCTGCCAGGCAAGTTCGTCGGTTGTTCGCCGTATATTTGGAATGTCCAGAGCGCAGCACATGCGGCATTGCCAACCCAAACTCGTGTTTTCACGTATTCTGGGTGCAACTCGAGAGAACGAAAGCGAATAATTATTGAATACTTTTGAAAGCATGTTGCAGTTCGGCAACTATAACTTTTAAACTTGGACAAGACCTTAAACCAGCAATGGATCCTTCCAAATTATATTCAATTGCACTTCGTCTGGATATTTTCTGTATGAAAGGAACACTTGTTTCTGGGTAGTTAGCTCATTCGTCAGGGTCGAGAGGACAGGTGCAGAGATATGATGGGGCAGAACGGTTGTCCGGTCGGTGAATCTCAACTGGACTAAAGGCCGATCACGAGGATGTTTGGGAGTCGGTGTTCACTCGAACGGGCACAGGCACTCTCTATTCAATTTATGTATAGTGGCATCTTTGAAAGGGCTCGTTTTCCCCAAGTTTCTAGGTAGGGAATTCGAAGCCGCAGTTGGAAAGCAGCAAGCCCCGCCTCTGTTCCGTTCGATACACACATATTCGCTCCTCCAAAGCCGCGCGAAAGCTCTGCCGTCAATCCACAGAAGCCGCGTTTAACTCGAAAAGTAAAGACGGCGCCAAGGGGAGACAAGGAGTAGTGGGCGCCTTTCCTAAAATATGTCCCGCCACCCTAAGTTGAAACGGCATTGTATACAAATAAATGCCTACGGCGTCGGCTTGAGGACCCCGTGTAAGCAGCCTCCAGCCTTTAGAGTGCTCCTACCGTTTATCTTTCTTTTATTAGCTTCCCGCCATGAGAAGTCGTACCGCAGGCAGTATGAAGCCCATTAGAGGAAACATCTCCCCCTTCTGGCGCTCGTCGGCTTCTTTCTGTATTCCGCGCTGCGGCACTGATCCTCAGTGAGGGATGGAGGCGAGGACGAAAGCGGGCTTATGTTTAAGCCAAGGTCGTGGGGAAGTCCGGAGCGTCTTTAGGAGAAGCTCAGACCCAGACTACACTGTACCCAGAGCGTTTGCTTCCTCTCTCAGTTGAGAAGAAAAGCAATTGGTCACCTGGTTGTACAAGCTGCATCCTGCGTCGATTGCTTACATTTTTTCTTCGAGCTGACAAGAACCCCGGGGGGGGGGGGGGGGTTGCCTGGCGAGACGTTTGGGGGGGGGGGGGGGGGGGGGGCGATCGCCCCCACCGCCCCCCCCCCCTTCCCTTGGATCCGCCACTGCCAAGAATGGACTATCTCAGAAACCTCTTTAACGCCCCTTTAAGAGAAACTCGCAGCGCTAAACCGTTTAGATTATTTGCAAATAATTATATCCCTACTCGATATCAACTAAATTATAATTTAGGCTGAAATAGGTTGAATTGGGCCTCCGACCACTTCACTTGTTTACTTGAATTTCAAAGCAAATTTTGTATAAATTATTTTCAGTTCCTTTACCATGTTACACTATTTACAACTTGACAAAGAATTACAGAGGGAAACTGCTACGGCCATAGGTCGGCATTTTAACCTGTCCTCACTCAAACTCACGATCACCATTTTTTCCGCAATCAGAACTCGCGCCCACTCACGATCACGATTTATTCAAAATAGGGTCATCACCCGGACTCACCCTCACGGTTGAACACGAAACCAAAACCCACGCGTCGTCATCATCACGGCATAGGTCGGCATTTTAAGCTGTCCTCACTCAAACTCACGATCACCATTTTTTCCTCAATCACGACTCACGCCCACTCACGATCACTTTTTATTGAAAATAGGGTCATCAGCAGGACTCACCCTCACGGTTCAACACAAAACCAAGACTCACTCGCCGTCATCATCACGGTCGTCACGCTCACAGATCATCACGGTCATCACGCTCAAAGGTCATCACGAATTATCAGACTCACAGGTCATCACACTCACAGGTCCTCACGGTCCTCACACTCACAGGTCATGACGGTCCTCGCACTCACAGGTCCTCACGCTCACAGCTGTTCACGGTCCTCACACTCGCAGGTCATCACGGTCCTCACACTCACACAGGCCCTCACTGTCCTCACACTCACAGGTCATCACGGTCCTCGCACTCACAGGTCATCACGGTCCTCGCACTCACAGATCCTCAAACTCACAGGTCCTCACGGTTCTTACACTCAAACAGGTCCTCACGGTCCTCACACTCACAGGTCATCACGGTCCTCGCACTCACAGGTCCTCACACTCACAGGTCCTCACGGTTCTTACACTCAAACAGGTCCTCACGGTCCTCACACTCACAGGTCATCACGGTCCTCGCACTCACAGGTCCTCACACTAACAGGTCCTCACGATCCTCACTCACAGGTCATCACGCTTATAGGTTGCTTTCTTTGTTTTTCTTTTGTTCCTCGCAAGCCGTCGGTTTGTCTTCGCGCGAGTTGTGCGGCGGGGAAACTACCCCAAAACATTGAACTACTGAACCGCTTATCCAAATTGAAAGAAAATTACTATGTTTATGTTTATGATCTGCACATTTCTACCAAATTTCGTTTAGCTGGATTAATTACGAAAGAAACTAAATGCAAGCTGACGAAATTGGGTATATTGAACTTTCGCCTGCTGACAAGGGCAGCGATAAAACACAAACGCGCCTTCCGTCAGGTTACACAAACGTCGCAGTGATTAGAGCATCGCCTCGCTGTGCATACCTCGCTCATTTGTACACAAATAAACGATTATTACATTTATCACCCCCGTTTCTTTTTTTTTTTTGTGTGCCACCTACACGTACTTCTACGGAAGTTTATGCAGCATATATATACAATAAACATATGCATCGGCCAAATTGTTTTTCTCTTTTTTTTTGGTGGGGGGGGGGGGGGCGGTAATATTAGGTAGGGTGACCTACCTCTGGTTTGAAATCTTACCATAATCCCTGTTGGCAGTGGTGTCCGTCAGTCGTATGCTATTCTATGAGCAGAGACCGTTGGAGGCCGAGTTTTCTTTCTCACTCGAGTTGTTTCTGCTTCTGTTAATCAACCGTGCTTGCCGGACTGGGCTGCGATTTAAGGAATCATCAGCCGGCATTGTTTTCAGTCATCTCGGGCTTTATAAAATACTGTCAGCATTTATTACCTTGATACGTGCAGCCGTGCTCGGATTGGTTTTATTTGGATTGGTTTGGCATCTGTGCTTAATTTGGTTTGGAGTGGATTGGGGGTTTGGGGTCATCCCCGTGTGTCTCTTTGTCGCACTCTCGATCAGGTACGCCACTTTTCATGTGGCAAGCCGCGTCATTCTTGGCGCGCAGTTCATAGAACAAGGTTTCATAGACAGATCGTTTCATCGACACTGCGATGTTTCATCGGCAGATCGTTTCTTCGACATTCGATGCTCTACAGAGTTTGTTACATTTCGCCAACACGTTTCTTTTTTTTTCTTTTTTTTTTTACTCGGACGTTTAGACGACATTTATCTTTCTCTCTCTTTCATCGACGCGGCGTCGGCTTCTTGACATCTCGCGTTCTTCGCGTGTTCGCAACGCACTGCGGTAAAGTGAACTATAGTCGGATGCAACCTAAGAACAATCTTTTAGCTCCACCCACAAGCGCATTGCGCCCATCTGAAGTGCGTCCGCCATCGAGAAAGTAGTTCGCTAGCAACGTTGCTTTTACTTCCTCCAGGAAACGTGTCTTAAACTACTACAATATTTATTTAATTCATTCAGGACATTTAAATAATTTAGAATACGTTTTTGTCAACGAAATAGCTGTTTAGTAAAGAAAGAAAGTCATGTCCAATGTACCGTCTTCCCAATTCATTTTCTGTCCAAGATACTGTCTAACATACCGTCTAACATACCTCTCAGCAGTGCTAAGCCTCGCGCCCGCTTCGAAATTTTCGTTGGCGATAGCGTCGCTGGATTCTCACGTTGTCGCGCAAAAACTGCTGCAAACGCAAGCCGATACCATTAAGATTTCGTGGCGTAACCTCGGGTAAACCACGGTGCAAAAAAGCAGAATAATTATCACGAGAAACTAGCGTCGCGTTGCTAAGGCCAGCAGCCATGTTGGGCTTTTCTTTTTTTTTTTTTTTTCAAAAGGATCGCGATTGGTCCACGGAATCGTGACGTCATGAAAACGATTGGCTGGCGTTTCTCGGCGTAGGATTACATTTTCCTCTGAGAGGCATTTCCGGTTTTTTCTTAGCTTGCAACCGACTATAGAGTAACTGCGGTTTGGACAGGGCGCAGGTGGGGCATTGCAGGCGCAAATGCGCCTCACTCTGTACGCAGTGCGCTGTGCGCTTACGTTGCTGGAGTGGTGCGTGCGGCGTGGCGGCCTTTTGAATACGTTTGGCCGTACGGGCGCGTGCTCGGTCTGTCTAGCGGATATTTTTTTACGTAAGAAGCGTGCCCTATGAAGCTGAGGCTCGGCAGCCGGACGTAATTGTTGCTTTCTGTCGCGCTTTGGCTGCGTGCACACTCGAAGCTCGCGAGATGCATAATCGTTCCAAACTTTTTCTAAATGGTTGTTTCTCGACGGTCTGGTGGCCTCGTATACCGCTCATTTTTTTTTTTTTTTGTAGAATCATGTGAGGCTTATTTTTGTGCCCAGTAATGGACGCGAAATAGCAAAACTGATGCTTTGCATTCTCGTCTTGCAAGTGTTCCGAAAAAGGTAGTGACGTAGAAATTAACCTGTCGGCTTCGGTAGTCTTTAAAAAAAAATTGGGTTGTGTGTGTGTTTATACAGCCTATAACTTGGTCTGCCTCACAGGGGCGACGAGTCTCCCAGCTGTAGATGAGAAATTTAGCCAGTGCGGTACAGCCGCTAGCCTGGGGTCTTTAACGTGCATCACGCAGTAGTGATACACGACCGCACGCCGGTACGATGCTCATCCAGATCGAAACGGGCAGGGGTGGGGCTCGAACCCAGGATCCCTGGGTTCTGCAGCGCGAGCTTTCGCTCCACGTGCTCCGAGCTGGTGTGCGCTAGACCACTCGGCCACCGATCCTTTTTTTTTTTTTTTTTTCTTTATTGCCGGTTTTTTTTACATTGTCAAATAGGCAAACATATCGCTCAAACCATAGGAAGCAGGGCAAGGCTAAACTAAACCAGTCCGAAGTGACTGGCGTCGGAGGCTAAAATTGTTTCATGGACAAAAGTGCCTCAATGCGCGGAAGCCACTCAGGCTCGCACTTCTGTGCTCTGTTGACTTCAACTAACAAAGATACACTTTCACGAAAATATTCCCGCGCCTCCCGTACATTATTGTCAGCGTTGTGTAGAGCCATTCGGGACTTCCAAATACTGTGCAGACCCAACAGCATAACCAGGTCAAAGGGAAAACCTTCCTCGTTTTTAACCGATAGATAACGGATTCCATGCGCATCCAGGGGGAGGTCCTTCTTCAGGGTACGTTGGAGGACGTCCCAGAAGAAGACCCCATCCCAGCACTCAAGAAACACGTGTTCGACCGTCTCTGGCTTCTTGCATAAAAAGCAGTGATCCCCCCACGGTACAAAAAGTCCCCTCTCGTTTAGCCATGTCTTGACCGGCAGTGTACCTGAATGTAATGTAAAGAAGAAAGTCTTGGTGCCTGCGGGCACCACCATACGCTTAACGCGCTTCAAGACATCTTGCCCTGGGCCTGCACAGTATAAGGCTCTGTATAGAGGTACAGGAAACACAGTATCGCACACAGCCTTATACAATCTTTTCCGAGGAACCTCACTCAAATACTCAACTGAAAAACGAGATAACAGAAATTTACACGAGGCAACGACTTCCTTTAAATATCCGTGGATACCACCCGACATCGATGACGTGGAAACAATCAACTCAGGCAACCTGCTTGCAACTCTCACTTGACAAACGGTGCGCAAAAAGGGGTCACTTATGTCCCGAAAATACATGAACCGATTAACAACCTGACGTAAAAACAAATGCGTCAAACTAAGCCCCCCATTGCGTACGCGCCGGAAAAGATTCGTCCTACTCGATCGCTCCCACGTGGAACCCCAAATAAACACTGCAAATACCCGGTGCAATTTCTGCACATTTACCCGCGAACAATGCAAAACTTGTAGAACGTACCACAGTTTGCTGACAAAAAACAAATTGCAAACTGTGGCCCGTGCAAAAATAGACAGATCATACCTCCGACTTTTTTCTACTCTTTCGCGAAGCTCCATTACCTGCCGTCGCCAATAGGGTTCGCTATCGCGATAATTTTCTAGAGGCACTCCCAAATATTTTACGGGGGTGGTCACCCACTGCATGTTGGCAAACGAACTAGGAGTAGAGCTCCACTCTCCATGCCAAAATCCCAGGCACTTGGCCCAGTTAACAGAGCTGCCACTGACTTCGCAATAACGTTTAAGCGTGTGAACGATTTGAACAATACTCTCGCGGTTGGAACAAAACACTGCAATATCATCAGCATACGCTAACACTTTAACTTCGGTCGCATGAAGCTGAAAACCACTGATAGTACTGTTTTTAAAAATACTAATGCAAAGGGATTCTATGTAAATGCAAAAAAGAAGTGGTGACAAAGGACACCCTTGGCGGACGGATCGATTCACTTTTATACGTTTTCCAACCGACTTGTTCACCATAAGTCTCGTCGAGCAACCGCTGTACGCCATGCTGACACCTTCACGGATAACAGCGCCGACGTTTACATGATCGAGAATGGTTAAAAGCAGGTCGTGAGGCACGCGATCAAAAGCCTTTTCCAAATCTACCTGGAGCATCGCCACGCAAGTACGCATTGCGTCGCAACACTCCAGAACACTGCGTGCTTTGTGGATGTTGGTGCAAATAGTCCTTCCTTTAATGCCACAAGTTTGATGGGGCCCCACTATTTCCGATATTACAGATTGCAATCTCCTTGCTAAGATCTTCATTAAAATTTTGTAGTCGACATTAGTCAGACTGATCGGCCGATACGCTGTGACGTGCTGCAACTTAACTGCGTCATCTGTTTTGGGAATTAACACTGTGTGCGACGACATAAAAGATGGAGGCAACATATTCAAATCATATGCTTCATTGAATACCTTGGCTAGGACTGCGGCAATCTCGTGCTTCTGAGTCTTATAAAAAACTGCACTTAGGCCGTCTGGGCCAGGGGACTTTCCCGGGTTTAGGGCTTCTATTGCAAAGACCACTTCCTCTACGCTGATGGTCGATTCTAGTAATTCTTTCGTTTCGTCATCTATGCGCGGCATGAAACCCAAAAATTCATCTTTAAAAAGCTGGACATCTACTGGACAGGACGCAAATAATCTACTGTAATACTCGAAAAATGCGAGTTCGATTTCTTTCTTATCGGTCGTAAGTGATCCGTTCCTCTCTACCCCCGTTATCTCGTTACGCCGAGCATATCTTTTCTCGAGGCTCAGCACACGCTTAGTTGGCGCTTCGCCTGTTGACCATCTTTCGGCTCTGGCTCTAACAATCGCCCCACAATATCGTTCCCGATCTAGAATCTCGAGTTTATCTTTCACAAAAGAAATATCCTCTTTGTATGCCCCAGGCATTTTAGTCTCTTCCTTTAGCAGTATCCGCAAATTATTACGCAATAACATTTCGTTGCTCCTTTCAGTGCTTTTAAGTACGCCTGCCCGCTCTAACGCTTTCATTTTTATTTCCTGCTTAAAAAGCTCCCATCTCACACCATACCCTAATTTTTTCTGGCTCTCCAGTGTTTCAACCGCGGCCTGCACTTCGGCAGTGAAAACGTCATCCTCCAACAGTTTCGCGTTCAATTTCCATAATTCCCAGCTGAAGACTTTCCTGGCTTGGGATTTACTACGCATACAAAAGGAAACTAGACAGTGATCACTAAAGGAAACAGGGTGCACGCGATATTCAAAACATAATGGTATCAAATCTAAAGAAACGTACGCTCGATCTAGACGGGCGTGACTCGACCCTTGGAAATGGGTGTACTGGATTTCGCGGCCATTCCTCAAACATTCCCCGACGTCATCAAAGCCGGACTCGTTGATTAACCTCAGAAGGCTCTCGGTGCTTAAATCGCGATAGGGCGTTGAGCTGGACTTGTCCTCAGCAGAGCAGACGCAATTGAAATCGCCAAGAAAAATAATAAGGCGATCACTTTTGCAATACTGATGCATGAAATCAAAAAGCTCCCGCCGCTCATCAACCCTATTGGAGGGGTACACACAAATGACCCTCCAATCATACGATGAAAGAGAAAAATCACATACAACAAAGCGCCCTGAATCACATGTCGTCACCGCCTCAACTGTTGCACCCAAACTCTGGCGCACTAACAACAAACAGCCCGCTGACGACCCAACCGCGTGACTAACACACACTTCGTAACGCGCCGAAAAAGGTCTAACCATGAAGTTGGTCTGGTCCTCACTCTCGACCTTGGTCTCCTGCACAGCGATGATGTCGAGGTCCTGTTCGACTGCTAGACGGCAGAGTTGCCTCTGCCTCCTGCGATCTGAGAGGCCTCGGACATTAAGGGTCGCTACTCGGACAGGACTTTGTAAGGAGACCATGGGTTAGTGAGGACCAACCCGCCTACACTGCCGTTCACTGCGACAGTTTGTCGCGTGGTCCTCCTCGGTCTGCGCCGGACCGCTGGTGGCCATCCACTCCGCTCCCGCCCGACACCATTCTCCACCTGCGCTCGAGCTGACGCAGCCGAAGTTCCTGACCAGTCGTGTCCGTGACGTCTTCGAGCCTACGCTTCGCAGAGCCCAGCTCGACGTCCATCTCTGGCGTGATGGAGACCTCGTCTGGCAATGGCGAAGCACCAGCTGCCCCGCCGGCGCTCCCTGTTGGAGGTACCGTCGAGCGCTCGACTGCAGGTGGATCTGCATGAGCCGTAGTCGACGGCTTGTCCGGCAGCACGGTGTTGTTCACTTCGGGGGAGGTGCCGGAAGCGTCGTCGCTCTTGGCTTGTTCGGCCTGGATTTTCACGGGCGCGGCCGCTCTCTCCGCCTCTTCCTCGTCCATCATGTCGTCGACGTGGTCTTCGTTGACTCCTCGTCCCACGGCTCGGGCGTAGGAGCGGACACAGTCGTCACGCTCGTGGCCATAGGCGCGGCACTCGGAGCACCTGGGAGCCCGGCAGTCTCGACGTATATGCCCCGTCCTACGGCACCGGAGGCATACTGGGGCCCTCCCAGGCACGACGACCAATACCAAGCCGCCTCCTAAGCGCAGCTGATGGGGGAGGCGGTCAAGGTTGACACCCTCCCGGAGTACCAGCCGCACTATCCGGGTGGTAGACTCGGCTCCCTCGAAGCCCGGCACCTTCCAGCGATCGGACGCGACGTCCTTCACCTCGCCGTACTCCGAGAAAGCCTTGCGAATGGTGTCGTTCGACACGTCGAACGCCACCCAGTGCAGCTTGATGCGCACCTCTTGCCTGGAGGGGTCCACGACGATGCAGGTGCGTCCTTTGACAGCGAGCCGCCCTGCGTTCACCAGCTTGAGCTTGGCCGCGTCGGTCCTCAGGTCAAGCAGCCAGACATGGGACATCTGGTACGCCCCAATTCCGGCTACCTCCCTGAGGACCCCCAGTTCGTCGAGCGGTTGCCGGAAATCCTCAATCCTGTATGGCCTCCCGGCCATGTCGCAGTGAAGGACGACCGCTTTCTTCATTGAATCACCTGATGGAAGTTGGGGCAACAAAAACCTGTACTCACTTGAGCCGGGAAAAACAGTATCACCGCGGCCGGCGAGGGCCGTTATCGCCGCTCCTTCGGAGCTCATGATTACACCTCCGTGCGCTCGCGCGTTCGAAAATGGAATGCGGCCACCGATCCCCCCTGGTAGTCTTTAAGAGTCGATGAACGAGGTATTTACATTGTGGTAGCTTGTAGAGTCGGAGCTGGCGGAGATCTATCGTCTACGTCGTCTTCTTTGCCATTGGGCAGCTGACTACACGGTGGCTCCTATGACGCATCTTGTAACGCCTTCATCCCAACCGCCATTATCCAGCAGTTCTTTTAGGCATAGTCTTCAGAAGGTAATCAAATGAGCCTGCACAAGCTACATCAGAGCTCCAGGTGCAGTTCGAGGTCTTGCATCCGAGAAATATTTCTCGAAACATTCTCCACATATGTTGATGAACATTAGTGTTGCAGGCAATCATCTGCCAAGAAACCACACTCGATTATGCTGACGCTTGCTTCCCAGAGGTCGATTGCGTAGAACTCTATGGTGCAGCCCTGTCCTGCCCATCAACCAGGCCTCTGGCACGTTCCCTCTACTGTGTAGCATTGCAGATGCTTGAAGTACTGTAGACTGCCTGCCTGATGGGGAAAGAAAGACCAAGCAGTCAATCCAAGCCACTCTTGAACCAGTGTGCAGAAAAGAAAATTCTAACATGGAGATATGAAACATGCTGTATGCAAGACAGATTGTAGATCTTCTGGGTGCGTCCTAATCAACCCATTGAGTGGGATTGGGAGACTCGCCCTATTAAAGGGCCCCCGAGAAGAAAAAAAAATGTTTTAACAATCTAATCGGGACACGCGTGTAAAAAAAAATTTACGTGAAAAAAAGTATTTTTAGAGCAATATTGACGGCGCGAGACGCGATTTAGTCGGCAGTCACGTCCTTACCACTTGTGTTCTCTCTTGGCATTTCAGGCGCGTGGAGGAGAGGTCGATCGCCTTCGCCTTCACGACCGAGATGTCATTTTGGAATGACCCGTGACGTCACGGACTTCGCGCACAATTTCAATTAAATCTCTCGCAATCAATATTGCTCCAAAAACCTTTTTCTTCCCGTAAAATCTCTTTTTTTAGCACATCTGTCCCAACCAGACTGTTTAAAAAGAAAACTTTTTTTTTTTTCTTTTCAGGGGTGCTTTAAGTTAGCCACAAAGTTACTTCCCAACCAGCAGGTTATCCCTTGAAGTCCTGCTGCATGCTACCTAAGGAACAAAGTTGAAGATGGGAAATTTGGATCGGAATGTGCAAGAATGCCTTCCAAGGGGAAAAGCATTGACGTGCGTACTCCGCCAAAGCTACATTTCACCAAAATGTAATGAATTGATGCCTACACTACACCATAAGGGAGTTTTCGTTTATGACTACCGAAACTAATAGTTCAGGCGTCGCAGTACTGCCAGATTGTTCCTGCAACATTCTGTGAATCGTTCAGAACTTCCGGTTTTTGCTTAGAATAATGTGTGATTTGATTCGATTTACACACCGAACATGACTCAGTTCTCGGATGTTTCGTGATATCTCTCATTGTATGAGGTATGTTCAAGCAGTCCAATTTTCTCCGTTGAGTGCGCTTCTCAAACCACGCACTGGTGCACTGCCGAGAAGCTACACACGTGGAGTAGGCATTGCAATTCTGCATATGTCGCTTTGCCGCAGCGCAGCCTTGTCTTAAAGGGGCACTAAAGTGCTTTTTGAGATCCTCGTTTTATTGTTATAACTCAATCTACGAGCACTCACCATCCTAAAACAACAAACAAATTACATTCATCTACGGCCGATTTGCATACTAAAAATTTATCACAATTCTCGACACTTAGCGTCGGCGCAGAATGACAGATGGCGCTACCGAACCTTGGTGAATACGGTCAAACGACGGACGGCACGTGTCGGCCACTCGCGAGCGATGGGGTCCACTGTGGATGAGCTGCCGACCAGTCATGCTCGTCCACGCGGGAATCCATCGCTCTCGAGTGGCTGACACGCTCTGTCCGTCGTTCGACCATATTCAGCAAGGTTCGGTAGCGCCACCTCTTTTTTTGTGACGATGGTAAATGTCTGGAACTTTGATCACTTTTTAAGATACGAATTGGCCGCAAATTAATGTAATTTCTGTTTTTTTAGGATGATTAGTGCTCGTAGATTGAGGTATGACCATAGAACGAGACTTTCAAAACACGCCTTAGTGCCCCATTAAAGGGATACCGAACCGAAATTTGGATTTCGCATAATAAGGATGCATGAGCGTTCAACAAGACGCTAGGAACTCCAAAACATGACTCGTACATCAATATCTCAAACGGATGGCCGCACTTTTGCAAAAAAAGGGCGCGATCAAGCGAGGTCTTTGACGTCATTGTCCTCCGGCAGAATTTCAGAATGAGGGGAAGCGGCCTCGCTTCCCTCCTCCTCGCTTCGGTTCACCAGCTCGAAGGGACGTAGCGAGGAGGAGAGGGAATGGGAATTGTGACGTGACTTGTCCCGTCGGCCGTGTTTCACTCGCGCACTTCTTATCCAAAAATACATCGATCCGTTAGAGATATCGCTGTGTGAGTGTTTTGGGGTTTCGCAGCGTCCCGGCTATATATCCGTCCAGCCTTGTTTTCTGAGCTCGAAATTTTTGTTCACTATCCCTTTAAGGGTAAAGCACTAATCCAGGGTGAAAAGGTGGACAACAAAGCATGAATTAGAAATATATATATATATATATGTGAAAGAGAAGGGAACTTAGTGAATGCTGATGTGATATTTACCTTGCAGCAAACTTTGATAAACAAAAATCTGGTTAGTCTATATGATAGACTTTGACGCCATGAAAATATTACACACAATTCCTTTATGTGGTTAGCATACCTATTTAATGATGCTTGCTTATCCAAAGTGCTCATCAGTGAGTAAATAAAACAATCGTCCCCAGAGCCCGACCTGTATTTCTGGGGGTGTGCTGCGTAGTATGTCATTTTTATATGTCAAGACTGACCTCAAAACAACTGTAAGCTACAGCCGAATATGCTGGCAAAGGGTTTGCAACATTACTGTTGCTTTCCACATTTTGGCTTCAATTTGTTAGGTGGGAATCAATCCAGTTTTAATTATTGCTGGTTCCATCCCAAATGTTTTGATTTTGGCCACAGGTCTCCAATGTGGCACTCAATAAGAGGCCTCATATAAGCCTACAAATCATATAAACCTGCTCTCTGTTATTTAGTGCTAATGCAATGTAATGAGCTGTTTCCTATGCTCTGTTCACCACCAAGCTGACAGTGCGGTGGGAGCTACACATTCACTGGACCTATCGACCGCCTTCCTCTCATCTCGGCGCATAGATGTGGGCGGGAGCGTGATCAGATGGCAAATGATGGGCGTACAACTGGTCCAGCAAACACGTAGCTTCCAATGCACCGTCACCTTAGGGGTGAACGGAGTATACCAGTTGTGCGACTGTGCATAGGCCAGGTCAGAACCCGTGTCGTCTAGGTTTGTGGCGACTTAGCTCTGCCATAACTAGGGTTGCGTGTTTTCGGAGTTTATTTTTCGTGAAATTCGGAGGGTGTTTTTCGGAGTTTATTTTTTAGCAAAAATTCGGTGTTTATCGGAGTTTATTTTTCATAAATCTCCGATTCTCCGAAATTTGGAGATTAATTTCGCAGTGTTTCCTATTAAAAATAAGAAATAATAACCGGATGCAAACGTGTGCCAGATAAAAAATAAAACGCGCTTGTATCAATTAAGATTTTTTCAGTTGAATTTGGCGTTGGTGTCATTGGCAATACTAATTTGTCCCACGACAGAAGTCGCACACAAGTGTGGCTTCGATAAACGTCGATACTTTAAAATCAATACACTGCCGGAGGTAGCCGCAAGGAAGCTCGTAGTCATCCCATCAATCTATCCCGCTGCCGCGCGAGGTGGATGTAATAGAGAAGTTTCAACTGCCCCTCTTCCCTATTTTATACAACCTCTATGGTCCATAGCTTTCACTGTTATCCCCAGAAACATACCCTCTCCTTTCTCTAAATCGCAAACTGCATGGCCCAAACTGGACACCAAAAGAGTGGCTTTTGTTGTGACACGAATATTACGATGACCTGTTTCCCTGAACCAACCTTGACGAGACAAGCCGTAAGACCTCATTTCCACAACGGTCCGAGTCTTAAAAGATAAAAATAAAGTCATTTTCCCAGGACCATTAATCCTGCGCTGCTCAAAATGTAAAAAAATAAAAAATAAAAGATTTTTTCTTTTTTTGCTGTGTGTGTGTGTGTGGGGGGGGGGGGGGGGGGGGAGGTGGCATGAGCACATAAAAATTCGGAGTTTATCGGATAAATCCGAATTGCACACATTTTTACTGGCGGGCGTTTTTCGGATTTATCCGAAAACTCGGAGCCGTAGCCATAACCCAGGAAGGAGCCAGACATCTCATTTTTCTCCGACAGGATTCAGAGTGGTCCCGCTGGGAGGAAATGAGATACATTTAATTCCCTCGTGAGCTACAACGGAACTAAATAGCCACAAACCCTTTATCCATGATGACACACACGCAGCACCCAAAACGAAGGCGTGGGTTGGTTGGCGATAGGTGATGCCATTAAATGACAAAGCAGTACAACATCATGCCTGTGTTTAATATCTGTTAAAGTGCATGGTGGTCCCGCACATTAAGTTGAGAAAACGAATTCGCAACTAGCAACATGTAGAAGTTGCGACTGAGTGGACGAGAGAGCCCCCAAAAATGGTGCCTTTCCCTTTCCTTCTCTCTCTTGAGTTGGCACACGCATGCGCCCAGGTATACATGTCTTGCATTGACGTCACATCAGCCGCCATTGCTCCATACCATGCGCCTGTTTCTATACCTTCTGCAGCATACATTTGACACCATCAAATTTGTCTTCTGGGCAAGGCTTGCTGAGAGAAACAAATTGAATGGTGCGAAATGTATGCTGCACGAGGTACGGTGCAGCAATGGCAGCTGGTACGGTGCCATACGACGCCCCGTGCAAGGCATGTATACAAAGTCTGTAAGCACAGATATGAGACCTGTAAACGTGGGTTAGGCACTGATAACAAAACTGACACCTGGATAAGCATGTTTTCAAGTAATTTGGTCTGAGATACTAGTCATCGTACATGTCACCTAATTAATTATGTATATTCTTCTATCCTGGAAAATTGAATACGATCCATGTACTGGCTCGAGCGTACACGGCGGCCGGCTAGCAGTCACACATCCGTAAGGGTTGCAACCTTTCTGCCTAGCCTTGCACGATGTCGTGTACGCACCAATCTCTTGTGCAAAGAAATTAGAATTAAAATGTGTCACTGCCTCGAAATCTGCCCTCAGCAACATGAAATCAAACGGGGCTATACCGATCTCTTTCTGCCCGTTAGAAACTCCACAACAAATTCGGAAGTTCAATCATATCAAGGCTGGTAGCCTGCTGTTAGGGTATTTGTATTTGATCGGCGTGCTAAATGTGCACAACGATTGTTTCTGTACTAACATCAGACTTGATGCTTGTTCCCAAAGGTTACATCAAAATGTTTCACATATATCGGAGCAAACTTGCCAAGGGACGCAGGCCGCAGGCGACGTAGGTTCATGTAGCCCATCTTGGTGTAGCCCACGGTGGACTGTTGAGCCAGATGATGGGCGCAGCCATGACAGTTATTCTAATGCTTGAATTTTATGATGTCGCAGAAAGTTTCGCACATCAACTTTGGTTATTTATTACGTTCGTTAGATCTAAACCAAAACAAAACATTGAACTACAATTGTTATTTAATATTTGTTATAATTGTCTAATATTTTAATACGTTAACTCAACGTTAACGACCCTAACGACTAAGCACCATTGATATCAGTCCTGTGCTACGTACGAACAGAAACGAAATCGACAACAAGCAAAATGGCCGCGAACAGTTGACGCTACGGTGTTGAAGTTAGCAGCATTGAACGTTACTGTATTTATTTGTAAGCTCTTACATCACTATAATTCGACACGAGATTTCTGAAAAGTCGACATGCTATAAATAAAACTGTAGCGTGCCCTTCTATTTAATTAGAGCTGAAAATAAATTTGGAAGTGAAGTGATTTGAATCTGAGCAGGTCGCCCGCTGCAACACAACGGTACTCACGATGAGTAAAGCTATGCGCACTCCGGAGTGCACTTCGGACGGAAATGGCTATACGCACTCCGCTAAATTCGTATGAAACAAATGGTCACAACGAAGTTTCTGAGCGATGACAAAAAAAAAAAAAAATGGCATAGCATAGGGGGGTGTCCGCTTTATACGCAAGTTCGATTCGCGGTAGGCCTACTTTTTTTTGTTTTTGTTTTTTTTTTCTCGAACATTTTGTTTTGTCGAGGCATTTGGCGATATTTACGAAAATTCTTTTTTGCGATGAACACTAAAAAACCAGAATGTTGTCGACGAAACTTCGCAGAACTAAATGGTACGGGACTCCCTTTCCGGAGGTGCGATCGGGGACAACGGGGCTTAAATGGTACGGGACTCCCTTGCCGGCTGGACGCCGCGAAGCGGCGTGTACTGGTTAAGTTTTGTAATCAGCAGCCGCATACTGTCGCCGCGAAGCGGCGTGAACGCAGGCGGGGGGCTGTGTTAACGAGCTCCCCAGTGATAGACGCGCCGTTCGAAAAGGGTGGCCCGTGCGGCATGAGCTCTCCGCGGAGTGCGTGTAGCCATTTCCGTCCGAAGTGCATTCCGGAGTGCGTATAGCTTTACTCATTCACGATTCATGAAGATTTCTTGTGCATGTATCACAAGATATTCCTTAAAGCATGGATCACGGGGCATTTTCATCATCTTAAGCGGCCCTGCACTCAAAAAAAAGGAGGAGAAAGGTGGCAACAACGACTATTCCTCCTTGTTGAGGACAAGTTGCCTAGAGAAGGGAGGAACGGCAGTTCAGATGAAAGGAGGACGGCAGGATCCTCCTTGTTCAGTTGGCGCAGGGGTAGAACATCGCGCTACTGACCAAGTGGTCAACGGTTCGATCCACAGGAAAGTGTTTTTTTTTTTTTTTGTAAAGTTTTTTTTTGTTTTTGTTTTTTGTTTACCAAAACACACATAAACAAACCCAGACCGATGAAAGGAAAATTAAAGTCCTTATTATTCTCCGAGACGTTTTCCTCCTCCAGGCAGACCGGAGAAAGCTTTCGCCCTCCCGACCCATCTTCTTTCGGTTTCGTTTTTCGAGCACATCGCGCACGTTGTTTAATAAATTAATGTTGAGTTGATTGAGCTTCAGCGGCAGCGAAGGCCGCCTGTAATTCCGTCTTCTAGTCCAAACGTGCAGAACATTTCGGTTGCATTGACGTTTTTACCACTAATTTTATCAAACGAGCT
The DNA here is from genome assembly GCF_016920785.2 of Ixodes scapularis. Classification (NCBI taxonomy): domain Eukaryota; kingdom Metazoa; phylum Arthropoda; class Arachnida; order Ixodida; family Ixodidae; genus Ixodes; species Ixodes scapularis. Next base: position 129,413,767 of record NW_024609868.1, on the reverse strand, counting down.
AACGAAGCCGCTAGAGACAGCGAAGTTCCGGAGCAGTGCCAGCAGCGCTACATACACTGGGTAAGACGGCCGCACTCACTGATCTCTATGACAATTGCTGGATCGCGCTTCCCCGCTTGTTCGCTGCAGCGCAAGTGAAGCCACCGGGCTTCACTCGCTTGGGATACGATTTGCCGTTTTTGCTAGCCTTTGCTGCGGTTTTCCAGCGTGCTGTAGACACGTTTTCTACTCGCTCGTCGTCATTCGCCGAGGAAGTTTTTTGAAGACTCTGTGTATTGTTGAGACTTGCCGTTGTGAACACGTGGAAAAGTTTACGAAAGTGCAGTGTCGCAGGAAAAAGGCACAACGCGTCGAAAGGAAGGGCTGGCGGCGTGTTCAAAGCATCCTTGGCACGCCGAAGTGCCGTGTCTCTGTGCCTTCGCGCGCTTGGATACCGACCAAGAACCGACGCCGTGTGTATGTGTTCAGCGAGTGCAATGTGCGTGAAGCTGTTCGTGCCTCTGGATCAGCGTCTTTTCCTCTCGCGGTTTAGGAACGAGCTTAATCCAGCGTCCACTAGCGACGGAAGATGGGGAGAAGGTACGTCTTTTTTTCGTCCTTAGACGATTTACACAATACCGTGCACAACAGCTCCTCATCACTGATCAGTGCTGGCTTATTATCAACCTACTTAATTGCACTTGACGTTTGAGCGCGGCTCGCCTAATTGTAATTGGTCAACAGATTGCACACGACCATATCGGCCGCGCTTCAAAGATTTTCATTCTCGCCGTCTTGTACTTTTGCTTTCGAAAACCCCCCTGGCTCCACAACGTTGCCCTATTCGTGCTCCCACGGAATCTATTAAGCCTAGTTCACATGCAGCGGTTTTGGCCCTAGAGCGGCGCGATTTCTGCCGTCGCGGCGCTCTGGCCAGCACCAGCAATTCAGTGGCACGAGCGCCGCGACGGCAGAAATCGCGCCGCTCTAGGGCCAAAACCGCTGCATGTGAACTAGGCTTTAGAGTAGATTTGAAACACAGCCATGGTTAATATAGTACATAAGAACACGTACAGATCTCCCCCTTTTATTGATAGCAACTCACCGGAACAGCTGGACGATCCAGAACTCCGTGGCCGATATATATAAATGATCTAAAGGCATCTACGCGCGACACACGTTCAGAACTTTGGCGCGGCGTCAATTCTTGACCGGTATCCAAGCGTGCGAAGGCGCAAAGATGCATCACTGGGCGTGCCAAGGAAGCTTTGATCACGCCGCGACCCCGGCGACACGTTTTCGACGAGTTGTACCTTTTGATACGGCTTCACGCACATTGCACTCGCTAAACACATTCACACGGCGTCGGTTCTTGGTCGGTATCCAAGCGCGCGAAGGCACAGAGACACGGCACTTCGGCGTGCCAAGGATGCTTTGAACACGCCGCCAGCCCTTCCTTTCGACGCGTTGTGCCTTTTTCCTGCGACACTGCACTTTCGTAAACTTTTCCACGTGTTCACAACGGCAAGTCTCAACAATACACAGAGTCTTCAAAAAACTTCTTCGGCGAATGACGACGAACGACTAGAAAACGTGTCGTCAGCACGGTGGAAAACCGCAGCAAAGGCTAGCAAAAACGGCAAATCGTATCCCAAGCGAGTGAGGCCCGGTGGCTTCACTTGCGGGAGCGGCAAGCGCGATCCAGCAATTGTCATTGAGATCAGTGGGTTATGATTCCACTGTGGATCCAGCAATTGTCATAGAGACCAGTGCGGCCACTGATCTCAATGACAATTGCTGGATCGCGCTTGCCGCTCCCGCAAGTGGAGCGGCAAGCGGTGGCGGGATTGTCGACGGGTCATTTCTTGTTTTCGTACTTTATAAACTGCACTCGTTTCTTTTTTTGATCTAAAATACTGAACAAAAGCTACTTTTATAAATAATTGAAACGGTTCGCACCACATATACTGTGTATTTCGACTAAAAAGAAGCTTTTAGCGGCTCTGACCAGTAGTAAGCCCAGGACCAAAGACGTCACATTTTGCGCGCTTTCGGTACCGCGGGTCGCCCTCGTCGGTGGAGGAGGTTTCCGCGTCGTCCGGTTAAAATATGACGCATTGATATTTAGTTACTCTCTCCGTCCCTGCTGGCTTGCCCGAACCCCAAGAGACGTGGAAACTACAAAAAAGGTAGACGCTTAAATATGATTGCAGGGCCCCTTTAAGAACGTGGTTATATACGCATTTGAGCATTCGACCGCAGCGCCCTCTCCTCTATTCGCAACTCCAACGCCCTATAGGTGGCGGGGCGGTAGTTCCAAGATGGCGGAAGAAACGGGGATAGATTCTCCAGGATATCCCGTGCGCATGCATACTCGCTGACGCTGTTCAGCGCGCTACAAATGATTTATTTTTCTACAAATGTGAAGCAGTTAGGGAGGGATCATATTACAGGTGACAGAGATTCTGATGCACGTTAGGAAAACGAGCATGCTGTTATTTAGAAGTTGCAGAAACCTCAAATTGCGAAGCTTTGAGGTGAGCGAGCGCGTTTGCGCTCGCTCACCTCAAGAGGATCCAAGCTGATCCGCTAGAAGAACCACTGGCTTTGCATAAAGCAGTAATAATGAAGTCGAAACGCAACCCGGAACTTAGCACTACCTGTGAGTAATAAAAGAAAAAAAATCGGCACCATCAGCACTACCTATGAAGAATAAAATCAGTATAATCAGAACCACCAGAACTTCGCCCCAATCAACATCATTCGCCACGTGGAGATGCGGTCATTGTTTTATATTTCACCGGCTTTCATTTTAGGTTAATGAAAACAGCGCGCAAAGCGTATGATATAACAAATACCTTATTTGGGTGGTTCTTAACCCTTTGACTGTCGAGCTCTTTCCCTGAGAGATGTTTACCCAGTGGTCCGGTTTTATTTGCGGAGGAATATTACAAGGAAAGGTCAATGCGCAGGTTCTTCTCTTAATTATCTAGCAAGAGCACATGCAGTGCTTGCAAGCAGTTTAGGTCTAGAAGCATCAAATGAAAATATTGAAGGGGAAAAAGGGTGACCTTTCTTGCATTCGGTTTAATTTTGGCGCATCCGCTTCAGCGACATTCCAGCAGCTCCAAATTTTTTCCGAAGGTACTTTACAGAACTTCTCTGTTGGATGATGAGCTCTCATCATCTAAATTTAATTTCGAAAAGCGTCGGAAGTCTGAGTCGGAAGAGCCGGTGCTCTCACTGGCTCTACCGTCAGAGGGGCCAGTACGCGAAGTGAGCATCACGTGCATAGAGCGTCTATTTCGAAAACAATAAATAGCCCAACAATGTGAAACAATGTGCGAATATAGCATTTATAGTTCATCAAAGACATCAATCCCATTCTGGCTATATGGCCAATACTCTAAAATTAATCCTTTTTTGAGACAACCGGTCTGAAAGTGGGAATGGTTCGGCTGTTTAACCCATTCATTCCTCTTGAAATTTGGGTAAACTTGAACCAACAAATAGCAACACATCCCGCACCGTGCTCAGTTATGCACTTAGGTGGGCACTTTCAAATGCGTAATCATTGCCGCATATGTATGGCGATGACTGTTAAAGGGTTAATGCGGTCTACAACTTCACAATTCACACCTGGGCTCTTAAACAAATATTAGTCTTAATTAATCAAATAACTATGTTGGTGCACTAAAAAGTTTCTGCACTTTCATAAGACGCTTGCTAACAACATAAAGTTAGTTTCACTCCTGTAGAGCCCTTCATTTCTATTGTAAAGTTTGGTGCAAGTTATTTGGGGCAACCTGTGTAAGTGCAACTTATATACCAACTTTTTTGTAAAGCAACCATTTCGAGGGGGACGCAACTTATAGACCATAAAATATATGGTACTTTTCTTCAAACAAATGTTGAATCGTTTCTCAGTGAGTATTGCTCGGTCTAAGACCCCAAATTTCTTAATATTGAGTAACGTTGAGCCGACAGACATCTCCGTACACATTTGTCCTAGAGCGAAGCCAAGTGGGGAACCCTCAGCTGTGCCGTAATCGATGCGGGCCATGTTCCCGAAGCTTTCCTGGAGGTAAGGAAAGAGCTCCACCACGGCGGGGCGACAGTCTTCGGGAAGCGCCTCCCTCAGCGGCTCCTCGGCCTCCTGCGTGACACCGGGCTTGTTACCCCGCTGTTTCTCATAAGCTCCTTCAAAAAAACATAAAACGTCTCTTCATCGTACATACTCTTCACGCCACCGAGATACAGGTACTTGAGATGACGCTGTCAACGTAATTGATGGGCCATTTACCGCCGAGAAAGTGCTTGGCGGCTGGGACTCACACTGATACTCCGCAAAGGCAACAAATGCATTGATTACGTTTGTGGGAAACACAGGACTAATTCGCGTGGTCATTTCCCGGCAAAATATTTTGCCATATCTCCGCCAAGGGCGTTCGCGTGGTCAAAGGCTGGCGAGTGCGCGCCGTTCGGGTGGCAGTTCTCAGGCGTGTGCTGGCAATTTACCGGCACAATTTTTGCCCGAGCTCCAAGAGGTCGGGCAGCTTGTCTGCCAGACTGTATCCGGTATCGTCATATCCGAATCGGGAAAGGGAACCAAACGAAACAATGGTCGCCGAGAGCGTGTTCTAGTAGAAAACGAAGCCACTGAGACAGACACCCCTCTGTGGTCCGAGAAAGACAGCAAAAACAACGGAGATAAAGATAAAATATTTTAAAGGAAGCTTCCGCAAGATCAGTTTCCTATGGGACACAGCGTGTTATTACACCGCTGTAAAAAATGTATTGATAGTGCTGCAGCTCGACACTTGAACGCGCATTACTATTTTAGAGGGCTGGGTCAAATCAAAATGCTGAGGATTCCAGCAAAAAGGTAATAACAAGAAAATGGAATATAAAATGGCGACGCTGGTGAGCCTTCTAGGATCCTTGTAAGATGGCAACAGTTCCTCGAGAATCTAAACAAAATATATTACAATTTGTTTACCCACATCTCAGAGTCCGAATATATGTTGCTGATGCCTAGAGCGTGCCTATTGTATCATAAAATAATCGTGGAAGAAGTTAACGAAGTTCACGAGCTACCCAGGCAGACGAAAACGCCAGTTGCAGGCGCTTTGTGTTCGGGTGGAGAGGGTCACGTGGTGCGCCGCTGGCGCGGTTTTCGTTGCCTGTGCCGCCGGCGTGAGCTCGCCGGCGATTGACCACCCGAATTCGCCATAAGGTGTGAGATTCAGTCACTCCGACCACATCGTCATCTTCCACATACCCTTCCCCATTTACTCTTGCCAACATTTTCTTACCCTTGCCCCCAGCATAAAGCAGCCTGCTAGAGCAACTCTCTCACGAGCTACGAAGGAAGCCCTTCAAACTGGCAGAATCGCCCACCCATCCCGGAGAGTATTGACAACAATAGAACAAACATATCAATGCAGAGGGGCTGCTTCCTGTGTGACAAGTTGAACACTTTGAAAAAGTGCAACGAAAAACCGTCACACGGCTGTTAATATAATCCTAAGGGACGACTTTCCGTGGCAATTAATTAAGTATAAGCTGTGGGCTCGGGTACGCTCGTGCTGTCCGAGTGCTGATCGAAGCTGTGCACGTGCACACTTCGCTTCTTTTAAAGGGGCCCTCCGGAGATTTCTGCGATCGTCTGTTTGTGTTGTTACATTGCGTAGTAGGTGCAAGTTAATATGTATACAAAGTTTTAGATTACAAAACCGTTTATTAAGCAGATGGCAGAAGAAATATATCGGGACTATTTTCTCTTGGAAGACAATCCCCGATTCCCTGCCCATCGCTAAAACTTGACCAATGGAAATGCTGAATCTCGCGGTGAATGCGAACGTTATTATTGCAACACTTTTTAAGCTTGTTCTAAATTAGAGTTTGAGAAAAACGTAAACTGAATGTGGTGCGGGAAACATAGCCCGCAATTATCGCTCCAAAACCAGCGAACTATGTTTTCTCCCCGCAAGCTTGTTGCTGGGGGGTGATGCGTCGGCGCGTCTGCTCGTCTGCTTCCCGGGGCGTCTGCAGGCGTGCGTTTGCGGGACACACGTTCCTTCTTCCCGTGGATCCCGACTCCGAAGCCAGCTTTGCGATCCTTCCACGTCAACGAGTCAAACTTTTCCTTGTCATCTGTGGGATGCGACTGCGTATTGCAGTAGCAGCGCGACGGTGCGGTGTGACGAACGACGACTGCCGAGCACAAAGTCCGAGTTCCTTGACGACGGTCCGCGCGTGTTCGAGAGATTCCTCCGCGGGTCGGCGGTCGGCCGCGTTGGTGACGCGCAGTGAAGCCGGAATCCTTCGCTTGCTATTGGCTGACGCGTAAAGAGATGCCCCTCCCTTTTTCCGGGGTCATCTCAGAAAGGGGGGCGTGCCGGGGACTTTGATAGCAATTTTAGTAGGGAAATCCGCCGCGCATGACCGTAATTTTATGATTTCTAGGATCCTTAGGGCCTGTAGATTGAGTTACCGCCATAAATAGACCATCGCAGAACGCTCCGGAGGGCCCCTTTAAGGTACTGCAAAAAACTGTTCTCGAGTGCTGTGGACTTGGTGAGCTAAATTCAGCAAGTTCCGCTAATTTATTTTATTTAATTTATTTAAATACCTTAAGAACCCTGGAGTTAGGGTATTACATAAGGGAGTGGGGTTATAGGAGATGTGATGATAACAATTCGCGGAATGAGCCGATGTCTTGGGTGGAGACGATGATTTCAGGCAGGCCGTTCCAGTCCACAGACGTCGCCGGGAAAAAAGATTTAAAGAATGCTGTGTTTCGGGTAAAGAGAAGGCCAACTTTTGCAGGGTGATCAACACGAGGAGATATGCGATGAGGTGGGATACCGTGTATCCCACCTCATCTCTCGGGATACCGTATATCCCGAGACATGCCCCGCCATGGAAAGATAACCCGCCCCCTATTTTTGGCATGATTTGCTATTTGTCCAAAAACACCGATAGTCCACTTCCGATAATTGACCTTTTTCAGAGATCGCTGGGCGCGTGCGCCGACTCTGAGAGAGGAGAAAAAAGGGAAAGGCGCCATTTTTGGTGGCTCTCTCGCCCGCTCGGCAGTGGCAAATCCAAAAGGGGGCGGTGGGGGCGATCGCCCCCCCCCCCCCCAAACTCCTTGCCAGGCAACCCCCCCCGGAGGGTTCTTCGTCAGCTCGAAGAAAAAACGTAAGCAATCGACGCGAGGGACAAAAGATTACAACAGCGGTGGGCGGACGCGCCTGCTGGGCGCTTCCACAGTGGGGTTTACCTCCGTCAAGGTCACGGTACGTCTTCCCCGTCAGGGACAGCGCCAGGAGTTTCGAAGTGGAGAGACAGTGGGGAGGCGCACCAAATATCAGGGTCCTCGACTGCAGGCACTCTTCCAAACAAGGCCAGCACGTCGAGCACGGGGGGGAAAATACCTTCAACATATCTAGTCCCCTTTCTCTCTCTCTGTCTGCCTCTCTCTCTCTTTGGAGGTTTTCTGCGAAAAATTTGTGCCCTGAAAGCTCCCAAACGCAGACGCCAAGCAGCCTTCCTCAAGGGTACGATCCCTATACACTGCGGATTATCCTTCCTCTCTAGCGGCCGCCTTTTCATCACTTTTCGTTTGATGGTTTCTTCGTGGTTCTGGGCTTGTCTTTTGGCATGCCTTTTTTGGCTTGCTTTGAGATGCTATCGCCCGCGGGCTCACTAAAGGTATCTTATTGGCACGGTGTGCTCATTGCGAAGGGAAGTGCGGAGGGGACGTACCAGGAGGAGACGTTCCAGGGGGGGAAGGGGGGGATGCAGCTTGTACAACCAGGTGACCAATTGCTTTTCTTCTCAACTGATAGAGGCAGCAAATGCTCTGGGTACAGTGTAGTCTGGGTCTGAGCTTCTGAAGACGCTCCGGACTTCCCCACGACCTTGGCTTAAACATAAGCACGCTTCCGTCCTCGCTTCCATCCTTCATTGAGGATCAGCGCCGCAGCGCGGAAAACAGAAAGAAGCCGACGAGCGCCAGAAGGGGGAGATGTTTCCTCTAATGGGCCTCATACTGCCTGCGGTACGACTTCTCGTGGCGGGAAGCTAATAAAAGAAAGATAAACGGTACGAGCACTCTGAAGGCTGGAGGCTGCTTACACGGGGTCCTCAAGCCGACGCCGTAGACATTTATTTGTATACAATGCCGTTTCAACTTAGGGTGGCGGGACATATTTTAGGAAAGGCGCCCGCTACCCCTTGTCTCCCCTTGGCGCCGTCTTTACTTTTCGAGTTAAACGCGGCTTCTGTGGACTGACGGCAGAGCTTTCGCGCGGCTTGCAGGAGCGAATATGTGTGTGTCGAACGGAACAGAGGCGGGCTTGCTGGTTTGCAACTGCGGCTTCGAATTCCCTACCTAGGGGCTTGGGGAAAACGAGCCCTTTCAAAGTTGCGACAATACAGACATTAAATAGACAGTGCCTGTGCCCGTTCGAGTGAACACTGACTCCCAAACATCCATGCTGCAGTCGTGATCGGCCTTTAGCCCAGTTGAGATTCGCCGACCGGACAACCATTCTGCCCCATCATATCTCTGCACCTGTCCTCTCGACCCTGACGAATGAGCTAACTACCCAGAAACAAGTAAGTGTTCCTTTCATACAGAAAATATCCAGACGAAGTGCAATTGAATATAATTTGGAAGGATCCATTGCTGGTTTAAGGTCTTGTCTAAGTTTAAAAGTTATAGTTGCCGAACTGCAACATGCTGTCAAAACTATTCAACAATTATTCGCTTTCGTTCTCTCGAGTTGCATCCAGAACACGTGAAAACACGAGTTTGGGTTGGCAATGCCGCATGTGCTGCGCTCTGGATATTCCAAGTATACGGCGAACAACCGACAAACTTGGCTGGCAGCGTTCGTTTCGCTCGCTGCGTCAACAGTGTTTTGACGCCGCGAGCAGCGTCGAAGCCGCCAGGCCATTTTTGTCGCTTGTTTGCAACGTACTGGCTCCATTCAAGCAACCGGCGACAATGAAAATTATGTTTTAAAACCACGTTCGGCATTTTGGCACTGAATATAAATTTCTAACTACTATGCCAAGCTTAATCTCAAAGAACAGCCGAGTTTTAGATTAAAACGTCTTTCGCATTGTCATTAGCTCTCTCCGTACATGCTCTGCGGGCGTAACGGGAATATATAAATATTCGAGCAAAAGGAGCCCAAAAGTTGTAGCCCCGCCGGGGATATCTGAGCCATCAAGTTACACTGTCTGCAATTGTCACAGCCGCTATAGACGCTTTGCACACGCGCCAAATTACAGCCGCCATAGCTGACCTTCTCTTGTCTCACCGAGATGCCGAGCAACTGAAACGGTAGTTGACGATCCTGTACAAAGGCCGATGCTTTAGAAAAGGACGCGGTTGAATGTAATATGGCAATAACCTGGCCTGCTATGGTAATGATGAAGTGAAATAAACGGAATAAGAGGAAACAAAAACTGAAGGTCAGTTATGGCGGCGTCCATGCACAGCTGCTGCAAAGCGTCTATAGCACCAAACATTCATCCCCAGTAGTTAAACTTTTCTTTTTCTATTTCTAGCACGCTGCCACGCGAATGGAGTAATCCCGTTTCTTATAAACTACAAAATTCCTTGCGTTATGGTCTTCAGAAAGGATAGTGCCACCACAATTTTCTAGATACTTACCTATGGCGTGGTCACCCGAAAGGTTTTAATTCAAAGAGTGCATCCCCGACAGGTAAACCGATACAAAAGCTCTCAAGATCTATATCATGTTATCAGAGTTCAGTAAAAACGATAGCTCCACAAAAAATATAAACACTCCCCCCCACCCGCCGTTTTACACCGAGGAACCGCCCCCCCCCTCCCCCCTCCTAAAATGGAGGTCCGGATCCGCCCCTGTTGCTCGGTCGCTCAGGCAGTGCTGGTTATGCTTGACTCCTCCGGTATTCTCGCGGCTTGGCTTCATAGTCGTCATGCTTCACCATCGCGCAGCAGAAGTTTGCACAAATAGAAGTAAGCATTGTTAAACTGCCAAATTTTATAAAATTCTTGTAGCTTTTGGCGAGTGGTCCTTGAAAGCACCCGATGTAAACACCCCGCCATTTTTGCCCTGCTTTCAAAAGACTATGACGAGAGTCAGCCGTGTCAGGTGACTGGATCATCAATGTGAAAGCGATACATTCTGCTTTTAACTAAAATACAGAAATATGAACCTGATGATATACCTGAAATTAGGGTAGGAAAAGGTAAACGCAAAAGGACACAGAAAAAGAACAGGCAACGTCTCTTGAGACGTTGCCCGTTTTTCCTTTGCGTTGTCCTTTTTCTACCTCAGTCTTAGGTTTAATAATTAAAAATGAGAGTGTGGGTGAATAGATACGAATACATGAAAGGATAAAACATCAAGAACGGGGACGAATACAGGACTTCTTGAAAGAAGTACTCTTTCCGTCCCTGTCCTCGATGTTCCATCAGGCTTTCATGTATTCATGTATGAAGTTTTCTATCATGTTAAACTTACACCAGCTCGCCTGCCCTTTGACCATTTTTTGTTAATAGTAAACGTGCAAACGAGGTTGTGCGACGTAATCATGGCGTACCCGGTAATCCATTAAAAAATAAAAACATAAAGCTTTCCGTTCTCCAGGTGTGCGCTATACACATTCGCGTCTTGCCACGTTAAAAAAAAACTGCCAAAACATTTAAAGCGAGCGAAACGAAGCCTTACGGAGACAACTAACCTTGATGAAACTTCTTGGCAACCAACCATAGCGGCCATTTCGTCGTAAGCGGCGATAAGCAGTCTAAATGGTCACACTGACCCAGCCTTTGAGGTGCAATTTTAAAAGTGACCACAAACAGTAGGCTCAGACCTCGCACAAAGCAACAGGACAAAGAGAGCTGCACACCCAAATTAAAGGGGAACAGATGGCACATAAAGTTCTCCCCGCAGCGGTGGTTTTGCCACCCACCAGTCCGGCTGGTCGCCCGTCTCTGCGACGTCCCACCCACACCTATGTTTTGCAGCAACCGGACAATAGTCAGCAATGGGATAAGAACGACGGGGAGGTCCTTCGATTATCCCGCTCTTGGCCTGAGCTTCCCACCTTCGATAACATTTCTGCGTCTCCTGAAAGCGTGCACGCGCAGCCACAACACGGCGGAAGGCAACGAACCCGTGCTGAGAGACACCCCCTGGCATCCTCATCCTGCCAGTGACTAGACAGAAACTCAACTCTTCTACACTGCTGTGGCGCTTCAGCTAATGCTCTTCGGGCACCCTTCCGGTCTAGGCTATGGGCAAAAAAAAAACTCAGTGGCCGCGCATTACTGCGTTATTTTAATGGCAACCAGTGGAAGCCTGCCTTCTCACCAAAGCACAACCTAGGTTGCACCGAGAGAGCTGGGAAAGGTGTCGACCCGTCCGAGAATGTGGATAGCTACTGCAAAGAAACAGAACGAGTAGACACCGCAGGACCACGATCCTCCTTGCGAGAAGCGCCCCGGGGTAAATTGTCGGAGCCTCGCGGTCCCAACATTTCGTGCTTTTTCAGCGTAATGTGAAATAACTGTTAGCTGGTTCTAACCAACCAGACCACGTTCAGTGTGTCTCTACGTTTGAAGGGACTTCAAACGACCGGCTTTACGTTGAAACGACCACAGCCCGCAGATTTTGTAGTATTTGTTATGGTTTGTAGATTCTGTTATGAAAGCAGATAACAGTAGAAAGTCAGTGCTCTGTACGTGTGTGGCCTCCACTTCTCCCCGTGTCTTTTTCGTGCCATTTTATTTATTCTCATTGTGGACTGACTCGCCCAACTGCACACCTTGCCCATAGATCACGACAAGGGTATATACATATTGCTAGAAAGAGGAATAGTCAACAATTCAGACGCAGAAACAAGCCCAGAGAAAAACAGCCGACTTAGCACACAACTGTGGCGCCGCAGACGTCATAGGAATACTGCCTACACAAAAAAGTCGTTCTTGCATGTTTTTGTGTTTCGAGATCATAGAGGATGGCCCCTGTCTCATCGCGCTTTGTCAATTATTTTCAACCACCAAACACAATATTTTGATATTCTAGCAATAGATTAGAGACCAGCATATCAAGACGTTCATTACATCGTAAAATTAAAGGGGTGGTTTCTAGCATAATCTACCGTATTTGCACGAATATAACGCGACCACGAATATAACACAAGAAAAGATTTTGAGGTCGTCAAAGAAAATTGCGGTGGCTTAGCTCGGCTATGCCAGGATATACGTAGCGTGAGCTTATGCGCACGAAATGAGAGGCGCTATCAAGCGGCTCCGGTGCAGCGTCAGACTTAGCTACTGCGCAACGCAGGCGGACAACTGAGCATGCGGTGGCGCCAGTGCGTCTGCCGCAGCTATGACGTCACTCCTCTGGAATGTGCAGACCGGCGAGGCGCGCACAGTGGCGGCGGAGCGCCAGGCGGCGGCGGCTCTGACGCGCCAGCTGTGCGCCGTGTGACGTCACTGCTCCTCGCGCATGCGCAGACCGGCGAGGCGCGCGCGGCAGTGGCGAAGCGCGCGGCGGCGGCGTCTCCAGGACGCCAGCTGTGCGCAATGTGACATCACTGCTCCTCACGCTTGCGCAGCACGGAGCACGGATCACGAGCCACACGAAACCGCTCAACCTCGGCCTGTGTAGCTCACGCTACAAAATTATAACGCGAGTCGAGGCCCGCCGCCGCGCAAGTCCACCGGGCTCGAGGAGATACCATAACACAAATGAAAAGGGGACAAACATCGGTAGAAAACTGGTATGAACGGCGGAACACATATGCTAAAAACCGAGCCGAATACTGGCAGAAATTGAGCACGTGAAAATGGTTTCACGCTATTTTCGACGCGCGCAAAGACTTGCCGCAAAAATGTTTTTTTAAACATGTTTGCTTTTTTTTCTTGTACAATAGATACGCGCAGTTATAAATATATATATATTTTTTTAAATACTCACTTTCCGAACGGTTTGAATTCCGTCCAATTTTCGGTTCCTTTTACGGATATGTGTTCCATCCTTTAATTTTTATTTTACTCATCATCGCTGCTCAGCTCCCGGTCGCTGTCTTCGAACATCACGTCATCATCCATGTTGTTCATGCTATTTGACGAACAACACTTGAGAAACGCACGCGACACAATTGAGCGCGGCATGGCCTCCCATGCATTCGATATCCACTTCGCGACTTGCGAGATGGAGGCCCGCTTAACGCGACCCGCTGGCGTCAGCTCCTTGTTATTGTCCGCGAGCCACTCCTCGTATTCTCTTCGCACCCGTTCTTTGAAGGGCTTGTTAATACACACATGCAGGGGCTGCAGCTGCGACGCCGTTCCTCCAAGTATGACAAAAAGGTCACTCTTTGCCTCCCTGATGGCGTTCTTGACCTCGTCTGTCAGGTGCCCCCTGAAGGCATCGAGCACGAGCATCGAGGGGATCTTGAAGGCCGCACCTGGTCGGTTGTCCCACACGACCCGGATCCACTCTCGCATCATTGCACTATCCTTCAATCCTTCTTCATTACACCTGCTGTGCATCCGGGCAGGAAAAGTTTCGTTTTTCGGAAGCGTTTTCCTTTTAAATATGAGGAAAGATGGCAGCTTATGACCGTCGGCCATACATGCCAGCATCGCCGTCACCCGAGTTTTTTCGCTTCCCGTTGAACAAAGACTCTCTTCCTTAGAGCCGTGAACATCCACGAGGTAGTTGGATGGCATGTCCCAAAAAATTGGAGTCTCGTCGGCGTTCCCAATTTGACCGATAAGGTAGTTTTGGTTCTTGCGCTGGGCAATGACGTGACGCTGGAATGCTAGGAGCTTCTCCTTATATTCTGCTGGGAGTTTTTGGCAGATGGAGGTCCTCCGGCGAAGCGAGAATCCAGCGTGACGCAGCAAAGGGGGGGCTTCCTCGAGGTAATGCGTAGGGGGCTTACACCACCTTCCGAGCCTCGACCCTTCCAGGTTCCGTCTGGGAACCGGGAGGCCATCGCTCAGCCCCCACCTACCAAGAAACCAGAGGTGGATGCGTGCCCTCCACCTCAGGGAGGTGGCGCTGGTGCCCCTCCCACTCAGAGGGACAGGCTGTCAAACGACATGCCTGCCCTGAGAACTCGGTCTCCTCCTAGGAAGAAGGAGCGAGCCCCAAGCCTCTCGAGGAGCCGTCCACATCGAAGGAGCAGCAGGCCCCCCCTGCTGCCTCCACCGTCTCACCTGAAAAGGAGCGGATGGATGTGAGTGAGTCTCCTCCCATCCGTTTGGGTCCTCCTGATGACTCAAAACTAAAGAAGTCATCCCAGAAGAAACCGACACCACGCGTAACCCCGCCCAAGCCGCCTGAGGGCGTCTAGGCAGGAACCCCTTTTAACATTTCCATTATAAATAGTTACAGTTCCATGCAATGGAACTGCCGAGGACTGCTTCACAACATTGACGATGTGCACTTTTTTCTTGATGAGCTGCGAGCTCTAGCAGTTGCTTTGCAAGAGACTCATCTCAATAGCACTCATGTCAACGTGTTTCGTCGTCACCATGTTTTTCGAAAAGACCGTACATCCTCTCATTCTTCGGGTGGAGTTGCTGTTGTGGTACGAGGCGATATTGCATGCACGGCAGTTCCTCTTCGCTCACCCCTGAAGGCTGTTGCAGTGCGTATTCTTGCAGATCGTCTCATTACTCTTGTCTCCCTTTACCTTCCACCAGATGTTCCGATTGACTTTTACGATTTGCAGGACCTGCTGAACCAGCTGCCAAAGCCTTTTTTAATTTTGGGAGATTTTAATGCACACAACACCTTATGGGGAAGTGGTCGGTTAGACAATCGTGGAAAAGTCATTGAATGTTTTTTACTTTCATCTTCACTATGCCTTTTAAACAGTAAACAACCAACATTTTATAGTGCGAGCCATAACACTTTCACATGTATAGACTTGTCTATATCATCAGCTACATTATTGCCTTGTTTTTCATGGAAGGTTTTAGATGATCCTCTTGGCAGTAATCACTTTCCCATCGTTTTAGAAAGTCGTATTCCATTGCCCAGTATTATAAAGCGAATTCCCCGATGGAAACTTGATAAGGCTGACTGGGGACTGTTTCAACTGGAGGCCACACTTGACCCTGAGAGTATGACACCAGAGTGACACCAGAGGAGGCTACTTTATATGTTACCGAGCAAATCATAAATGCGGCACATCACTCTATCCCCAAGACATCCACAATTCTCCCAAAACGGTGCAAGCCGTGGTGGACCCAGGAGTGCAGCACAACTAGGCGAAACCAGAAAAAAGCATGGGACACCTTTCGAAGGTAACCAATTCCCAAAAACTTGGTGGAGAATAGAAAAATTAAGGCGAAGGCTCGGTGGACACGAAAGCAGGCAAAACGGACATCCTGGAAGAAGTATGTCTCTTCCCTGAGCAGCGCTGCCTCCGCAAAAGAGGTGTGGGACCGCTACCGTAAAATTAGGGGTGACTACCGTGGCTTCATTGTTCCTCCTCTCTTCGCCCCGTCTCCTGCATCGTTAAAGGATATAGGAAATGCCCTCGGCATGCACTTTCAGGGTGTGTCTTCCTCTGATGACTGCAATGCTGCTTTTAAGCTGTTCAAGAGGAATGCAGAATGTCAGCGACTGAAGGTATCAGGTGCAAATTCTGAACGTTACAACGAACTTTTTACGGTTTGTGAGCTAAAACTGGCTCTTGACACGAAGAAACAATCCTCACCAGGTCCCGATTCTTTCCACTATGAAATGCTTCGTCGGCTCTCCTTGGAATCGTTTGGACAGTTTCTTAAATTCTTTAACCGCCTCTGGGAAGACTCCTACTTTCCCGACGCATGGAAATGTGCACATGTCATACCCTTCCTGAAACCGGGAAAGGACCCCTTATGTCCATCAAGTTACCGCCCAATTGTACTCACTAGCTGCCTGGGTAAGACAAACTAACAATATTTTGGATAAGAATCAGTGTGGGTTTCGACAGGGTCGGTCCACCTTGGATCAGCTGGATCAGGCAGCACTGCGTTTCTGTCTTTTTTGATTTAGAGAAAGCGTACGACACTACCTGGAGGCATGGCATTCTTCAGGATCTCCTTGCCTATGGAGTACGAGGTCGCATGCTCCGTTACATTAAAGCTTACTTGACGGGACGAACTTTTCAGGTTTGGTTAGGCACCACTCTGTCCGATCCTTCCAAGAAAATGGGGTCCCGCAGGGAGGCGTCCTTAGTGTCACACTGTTTGCCGTCAAGATCAATACGATTGCTAAAGTGATACCACGTTCCATTGCATAATCGCTCTATGTCGACGACCTGCAGATCTCTTCTTCCTCTTGCAATCCTTCTAGTTGCGAGCGCCAGCTGCAGCTAGCAATAAATAAAATTAGCAAATGGGCAGATGAAAATGGATTCCGGTTTTCAGCTGAGAAAACTGTGTGCGTACCCTTCTCTCTCCGGCGTGGGATATCGCTAGATCCCGGCTTAGAAATAAACAAAACTCCTATAGCCGTTAAAGCTGAACATAAGTTCTTAACTTCTTAGGCATTATTTTCGACAAAAAGTTAAATTTTAACTCCCATTTACAACAACTAAAACAGAAATGCTTAAAATCCCTATTAAAAAAACCAGCTTAAGCTGGTACCAGCTTAAGCTGGTCCCAGCTTCAAGCTGGGTTTTTGCCCCAGCATGCCCAGTTTGGCATGCTGGTTATACTGGTCATGCGGTTGGACTTCCCAACCAGTTTAACCTGTTTAAATTAAAACACAGGATAAACAAGCCAAGCACTTCAGAAAAGCCAACTCGGCATCCAATTTATTGGTTTCGTACATCCGGCCACCTCACATGAACTCAGATGCTACATATCCTCGGCGCTGACACAGCACTAACTGACGCACAGACAGTGGTTCTCGGTGCAAAGCCAACAAAGTTAATAAAACCAGATTGCTTATCTTTCAACACGAAAAATACTAGACACACGCCCAAAACAGGCAATACCCAAAGAAAAAAAAAATGAAAGCCGTTTACAATTAATTCCCTGTAACGCCGGTTGGAGCTCAGCTCTTGAGGAGGAAGATGGAAGCGTACTGAGGGATAGGTGACTCCTTAAGGTCACGTGACCTCAGGGGGGTCGTGTGACGTCATGGGGGTCACGTGACCTCGGGGGAGGGGGTCACGTGACCTCAGGCGGTTACGTGTTCGGAGGGGCGGTCACGTAACCTCGGGGGAGGGGTTCACGTGACTTGGGGGGTCACGTGGCCTGGGGGGTCACGCGACTTGGGGGTCACGTGACCTTGCGGTTACGCCGACGGCGACGGCGACCCCGCTCAAGCCGGAAACGGCCGCCTAAGAGCTGCGCTCTAAAAACTTCACGGATAAGAGAAGCGAACCTGGGTCCCGCCAGTGATGGGGGCGAAGCGGCAACTTGCGTGGTCGGCAGAGGTGAGGAAATCCGTGTGGCTTGGATGGCATTGGCGATACCCCTCGGCACCACCGTCATTCACGAGCACACACATGTTCGAAGGCACGAAGCGACGCCTCAGTCGGGACGTCCGACATCTTCCCGCACTGAATTAACTGCCGCTCGCTGTCTCCTCAAAACCCGCTTCGCTTGCATCGTCGTTTAACTAGAGCACTATATAGCTCCTACGGAGCAGAGTAGCGCAATCCTTTGAACCCCGTGTTTTGCCGACAACATGGCCGACAGAGCGGCTCGGCGCGAGTCACGTGGTACTCAGGGTTCCAGGAGGCGGCCCGCCCTATGGGAGAATACATGGAGATCGACATAACACGGCTGATTAAAAAACTAACGGCGAGCTCTCATTTTTGAAAACTAGCCTGTCGTGAAGTTAGTAAAGCGCTAAACACTTTATCAAAGTTTTAATAATATCGGATGCGTGTGCAAATTTTCAGAAGGCAATTTCCAAGGCAATGGCGTTTGAAGCAGACGATTTTTGCTCGCAGCGAAGATGGGCTTTTCGGGTTGGCCGGAGCGGGTCACGTGAATGGTGTGACGTCGCCGTGTCGTCTGCTGCATGATGCCGCTCAGGCAGTTTTTAAAAAAAAGTTACGTCCTTGTATGTCACAAAACTTATCGCATATTATTCTAAAATGTTTCATTATTATGTCAAAAATGATTTCCATTCCGCACATCCCCACAAAACTGAAGAAACAACAATTTTCTCACGTTCTCCATGCATTTCTGACCGCAGTTGGAACCTCCGGGCGTTCGCCGCTAGTCGCCGAGAGACGGCGTTCTAGATTGCGCTACTCTGCTCCGAAGGAGCTATATAGTGCTCTACGTTCAACTAGTCTCCAAACAACGCGCACACAGCCGTCCCTTCGAAAATCTGCCCAAGATAGTCAAACGCGTCTAAAAATCTCCGTTCCTACCACTCTCTCTCTCTCTCTTCTCACACACAAAGGTAGCTTGCAGCGCGCCTGACGCGCCCAGTCGTCTACGAGAAACGAGAGGACAAAGAACAGGACGTGGCCTCGTTCCATCCTAAGCCGACCTTGGCGCGCGCGCTCCCAGCAATGCCAGTTCGGCTGTCTCTAGCCGACCTTGGCGTGTGCGCTCCCAGCATGACCACCACAATTATTGGTTCGACCAGGTTCACCAGCTTGCCCAGCATGACCAGCTTGTCTCCCAGCTTGACCACATTGGCTCCATGGAAAACCAGTTTGACCAGTTAGGACCAGACTGGCTCCCAGCTACACCAGATTGAATCTAAAACCAGAATCTAGTTAGGTCAAGCTGGTTTTTACTTAAACCAGACTGACCAACTTAAATTCTACCTTGCACAGCTTAAACCAGCTTGATTGCCAGTTAAACCAGTTTGACTACCACATTGACCAGATTGACCAGCTTAGTTCAGCTTGGCCAGTTTGATTTTCATGCTGGTTTTTCCAATAGGGATCCCTTAACATTCTCAGTTTTGTCGCAGAAAACATGGGGTTAAGACAGAAAGGTTTTGTTACGCTTGTATAACTCTGGTGCGATCCCGTCTTGACTACGGTGCTATAGTCTATAACTCAGCGCGACCATCCTCACTGAAAATGGTGGACCCCGTGCACCACCTTGGCTTGCGGCTCGCCACGGGCGCCTTCCGTACGTCTCCTGTGCTTAGCTTGTATGTCGAATCTCACCAGATGTCCCTTGCCAAGCGACGGCAGTATTTAGGCCCGAGTTATGCTTCCCGGATCGTGTCTGACCTCGACCATCCAACCTTTACTACTTTGCAGCGATCTCGGTACGCCAGTCTTTCCGAGAACTAGCCGAGGACGGTTAAACCTTTAAGTTTTCGTGTGGGAAGTGATCAGAAATCTCTTAAACTCGACCTTAATGGGATAGAACTCCTTAAGAAGCCTCTACGTATTGCACCTTGGGAGCTGCTTCCAGTTTTTTGTGACTGGACGTTTACACGGTTCGGCAAACATAGCGTTTCTCCACTTATTATTCAACAAGAATTTGTTGAGCTACAAAAGAAATACAGCAACTATGTTCACTTTTATACTGATGGATCCAAGAACTCCTCCTCCGTAGGAACTGCTGTTTGCTCTGAAGAATTTACAAAGGCCCAACGACTCGAAAGCATGGCTAATATTTTCACCGCAGAGCTCTATGGCGTCTTGATGGCTATTGAATACATTATGGCAAGCAAAACTATGAAAGCTGTTCTCTTTGTGGACTCGCAGAGTGTTGTTTCAGCTCTCTGCTCAGTAAAATATATCAAAAATAAGCTAGCCCAATCAGTGCGATTTAAAATTAACAGTTCCTTAGTTCGTGGCTATGATATAAAGTTTTGCTGGATGCCCAGTCATGTTGGATTTTTGGGCAATGAAAAAGCAGACCAGTTGGCTACCTCCACAAAAAATCTCACTGTGACCTCTACTGGCCTACCCTACCAAGATGTGACTGAGACCCTGATTAAAAAAGCACTCCTCCGAACGTGGCAGTCTGAATGGTACCAAGAAAGTGAAAATAAGCCCCATGTGGTAAAACCAGGTTTAGGATTGTGGGAGAGTGCATCTCATAAAAATCGCTTTATCGAAGTTCTCCACTGCCGCCTTAGAATTGGACACAGTTTCTTGACGCACGGGCATCTCCTTTGTGGAGGGGACGCTCCGGTCTGTGAGCACTGGCGAATCACTAACGGTCCTTCGTATTCTATGGCTCTGTTCAGGCCTTGAGCAGAACCGACGTGCTTGCTTCTCGGAATTTTTGGCATACAATATTCCTTTCCATCCTTCACTCTTAGTGGGTGAGCATCCCATCATTCCCTTTAATCGTGTCATTACATACTTAGAAAAAAGTGTTTTTTTACGTCGATTAACTTCCATATCCCTTTTTCACCTTCTACCGATAACAAAACTTTTGTTGCAAAGCTGATTTCACAGTGAGTAATGTTGCTCAGATTACTCTGAGCAACATTATTACACCTGTTTGGCACAGTATGGCCTTCGTCGCTTTTGCGCCAGTAAACCACCAATACTACTACTACTACAAGTGGATGGAATGACGCTCTACAAATAGACAGTGATGGTCACGAAGAGCTGTAGTCACATTCTAGGGCATGTATGGCATGCATGCTACGGAGTACCGTAATAAAATAAAACGATGAGCACCAAGAATAAAAATGGTGGCCGTGGGACCACCGCTTTCATGGGGCACTGAAGCGTTTTTGGAAGACCCTTGTTTTTGTTTGTATATGATGTAGTAGGTGTCGATTAATATGTATTCGAAGTTTGAAATGGCAAAACCGCTTATTAAGCATTTGACGATAGAAATATGCGCAGACTATGTTTCCCTGGCCTTCTACGGAGGGAGTGATGTTTCCGCTCGTCTGCTTCGCGGAGCGTTCGCTTACCATACTCGAGGAAGACGTTTTTCCCTATCCCCGCTGCGATTTCTCATTATTTGTAGAACATGATTGATTACGTTTTGTAGTATTTCTGACACCGACTAAGAAAGATTAGGTAGTTACTACGACGCAACTGATGTAATAACTGCGGCCAGAACCGAAACAATCCGAAAAGCAGCACGCATCTGGATCAGTCGGCGCAGGAAACCACCGCTCGCGATTGGCTGACGAGCGCCGTTCGTTGTTCAGCAACGGTTCGGGTTCTATGATATATCGGAGAAGAACTATGTTTGATCACATTTTTAATAGGAAAATCGGTGGCGCAAGATTGTAATTTTTTATATTCTTGGGATGCTTAGAGCCTCTAGAACGACGCATGACCAAGAATCAGGGGCGGATCCAGACCTCCATTTTAGGGGGGGCGGTTCCTCGGTGTAAAACGGCGGGGGGGGGGGGGGGGGGGTGTTTATATTTTTTGTTGAGTTATCGTTTTTACTAAACTCTGATAACATAATATTGATCTTGAGAGCTTTTGTATCGGTTTACCTGTCGTGGATGAACTCTTTGAATTAAAACCTTTCGGGTGACCACGCTAGAGGTAAGTATCTAGAAAATTGTGGTGGCACTATCCTTTCTGAAACTTGGGTTTCAGACCGACACTACGTGAGCAGTCGATTTAGGGCAGCTTAAAGACATTGCCTTGGCAGACATTCTGGTTGGAGCTAGTGCTCAACTGCTGCGGCAACGGGAAGAGCGGCTTAAATCAATGGAGCAAGTACGTTGCAAACAAGCGACAAAAATGGCCCGGTGGCTTCGACGCTGCTCGCGGCGTCAAAACACTGTTGACGCAGCGAGCGAAACGAACGCTGCCAGGCAAGTTCGTCGGTTGTTCGCCGTATATTTGGAATGTCCAGAGCGCAGCACATGCGGCATTGCCAACCCAAACTCGTGTTTTCACGTATTCTGGGTGCAACTCGAGAGAACGAAAGCGAATAATTATTGAATACTTTTGAAAGCATGTTGCAGTTCGGCAACTATAACTTTTAAACTTGGACAAGACCTTAAACCAGCAATGGATCCTTCCAAATTATATTCAATTGCACTTCGTCTGGATATTTTCTGTATGAAAGGAACACTTGTTTCTGGGTAGTTAGCTCATTCGTCAGGGTCGAGAGGACAGGTGCAGAGATATGATGGGGCAGAACGGTTGTCCGGTCGGTGAATCTCAACTGGACTAAAGGCCGATCACGAGGATGTTTGGGAGTCGGTGTTCACTCGAACGGGCACAGGCACTCTCTATTCAATTTATGTATAGTGGCATCTTTGAAAGGGCTCGTTTTCCCCAAGTTTCTAGGTAGGGAATTCGAAGCCGCAGTTGGAAAGCAGCAAGCCCCGCCTCTGTTCCGTTCGATACACACATATTCGCTCCTCCAAAGCCGCGCGAAAGCTCTGCCGTCAATCCACAGAAGCCGCGTTTAACTCGAAAAGTAAAGACGGCGCCAAGGGGAGACAAGGAGTAGTGGGCGCCTTTCCTAAAATATGTCCCGCCACCCTAAGTTGAAACGGCATTGTATACAAATAAATGCCTACGGCGTCGGCTTGAGGACCCCGTGTAAGCAGCCTCCAGCCTTTAGAGTGCTCCTACCGTTTATCTTTCTTTTATTAGCTTCCCGCCATGAGAAGTCGTACCGCAGGCAGTATGAAGCCCATTAGAGGAAACATCTCCCCCTTCTGGCGCTCGTCGGCTTCTTTCTGTATTCCGCGCTGCGGCACTGATCCTCAGTGAGGGATGGAGGCGAGGACGAAAGCGGGCTTATGTTTAAGCCAAGGTCGTGGGGAAGTCCGGAGCGTCTTTAGGAGAAGCTCAGACCCAGACTACACTGTACCCAGAGCGTTTGCTTCCTCTCTCAGTTGAGAAGAAAAGCAATTGGTCACCTGGTTGTACAAGCTGCATCCTGCGTCGATTGCTTACATTTTTTCTTCGAGCTGACAAGAACCCCGGGGGGGGGGGGGGGTTGCCTGGCGAGACGTTTGGGGGGGGGGGGGGGGGGGGGCGATCGCCCCCACCGCCCCCCCCCCCTTCCCTTGGATCCGCCACTGCCAAGAATGGACTATCTCAGAAACCTCTTTAACGCCCCTTTAAGAGAAACTCGCAGCGCTAAACCGTTTAGATTATTTGCAAATAATTATATCCCTACTCGATATCAACTAAATTATAATTTAGGCTGAAATAGGTTGAATTGGGCCTCCGACCACTTCACTTGTTTACTTGAATTTCAAAGCAAATTTTGTATAAATTATTTTCAGTTCCTTTACCATGTTACACTATTTACAACTTGACAAAGAATTACAGAGGGAAACTGCTACGGCCATAGGTCGGCATTTTAACCTGTCCTCACTCAAACTCACGATCACCATTTTTTCCGCAATCAGAACTCGCGCCCACTCACGATCACGATTTATTCAAAATAGGGTCATCACCCGGACTCACCCTCACGGTTGAACACGAAACCAAAACCCACGCGTCGTCATCATCACGGCATAGGTCGGCATTTTAAGCTGTCCTCACTCAAACTCACGATCACCATTTTTTCCTCAATCACGACTCACGCCCACTCACGATCACTTTTTATTGAAAATAGGGTCATCAGCAGGACTCACCCTCACGGTTCAACACAAAACCAAGACTCACTCGCCGTCATCATCACGGTCGTCACGCTCACAGATCATCACGGTCATCACGCTCAAAGGTCATCACGAATTATCAGACTCACAGGTCATCACACTCACAGGTCCTCACGGTCCTCACACTCACAGGTCATGACGGTCCTCGCACTCACAGGTCCTCACGCTCACAGCTGTTCACGGTCCTCACACTCGCAGGTCATCACGGTCCTCACACTCACACAGGCCCTCACTGTCCTCACACTCACAGGTCATCACGGTCCTCGCACTCACAGGTCATCACGGTCCTCGCACTCACAGATCCTCAAACTCACAGGTCCTCACGGTTCTTACACTCAAACAGGTCCTCACGGTCCTCACACTCACAGGTCATCACGGTCCTCGCACTCACAGGTCCTCACACTCACAGGTCCTCACGGTTCTTACACTCAAACAGGTCCTCACGGTCCTCACACTCACAGGTCATCACGGTCCTCGCACTCACAGGTCCTCACACTAACAGGTCCTCACGATCCTCACTCACAGGTCATCACGCTTATAGGTTGCTTTCTTTGTTTTTCTTTTGTTCCTCGCAAGCCGTCGGTTTGTCTTCGCGCGAGTTGTGCGGCGGGGAAACTACCCCAAAACATTGAACTACTGAACCGCTTATCCAAATTGAAAGAAAATTACTATGTTTATGTTTATGATCTGCACATTTCTACCAAATTTCGTTTAGCTGGATTAATTACGAAAGAAACTAAATGCAAGCTGACGAAATTGGGTATATTGAACTTTCGCCTGCTGACAAGGGCAGCGATAAAACACAAACGCGCCTTCCGTCAGGTTACACAAACGTCGCAGTGATTAGAGCATCGCCTCGCTGTGCATACCTCGCTCATTTGTACACAAATAAACGATTATTACATTTATCACCCCCGTTTCTTTTTTTTTTTTTGTGTGCCACCTACACGTACTTCTACGGAAGTTTATGCAGCATATATATACAATAAACATATGCATCGGCCAAATTGTTTTTCTCTTTTTTTTTGGTGGGGGGGGGGGGGCGGTAATATTAGGTAGGGTGACGTACCTCTGGTTTGAAATCTTACCATAATCCCTGTTGGCAGTGGTGTCCGTCAGTCGTATGCTATTCTATGAGCAGAGACCGTTGGAGGCCGAGTTTTCTTTCTCACTCGAGTTGTTTCTGCTTCTGTTAATCAACCGTGCTTGCCGGACTGGGCTGCGATTTAAGGAATCATCAGCCGGCATTGTTTTCAGTCATCTCGGGCTTTATAAAATACTGTCAGCATTTATTACCTTGATACGTGCAGCCGTGCTCGGATTGGTTTTATTTGGATTGGTTTGGCATCTGTGCTTAATTTGGTTTGGAGTGGATTGGGGGTTTGGGGTCATCCCCGTGTGTCTCTTTGTCGCACTCTCGATCAGGTACGCCACTTTTCATGTGGCAAGCCGCGTCATTCTTGGCGCGCAGTTCATAGAACAAGGTTTCATAGACAGATCGTTTCATCGACACTGCGATGTTTCATCGGCAGATCGTTTCTTCGACATTCGATGCTCTACAGAGTTTGTTACATTTCGCCAACACGTTTCTTTTTTTTTTCTTTTTTTTTTTACTCGGACGTTTAGACGACATTTATCTTTCTCTCTCTTTCATCGACGCGGCGTCGGCTTCTTGACATCTCGCGTTCTTCGCGTGTTCGCAACGCACTGCGGTAAAGTGAACTATAGTCGGATGCAACCTAAGAACAATCTTTTAGCTCCACCCACAAGCGCATTGCGCCCATCTGAAGTGCGTCCGCCATCGAGAAAGTAGTTCGCTAGCAACGTTGCTTTTACTTCCTCCAGGAAACGTGTCTTAAACTACTACAATATTTATTTAATTCATTCAGGACATTTAAATAATTTGGAATACGTTTTTGTCAACGAAATAGCTGTTTAGTAAAGAAAGAAAGTCATGTCCAATGTACCGTCTTCCCAATTCATTTTCTGTCCAAGATACTGTC
The DNA here is from genome assembly GCF_016920785.2 of Ixodes scapularis. Classification (NCBI taxonomy): domain Eukaryota; kingdom Metazoa; phylum Arthropoda; class Arachnida; order Ixodida; family Ixodidae; genus Ixodes; species Ixodes scapularis. The sequence goes on along the minus strand of NW_024609868.1, from coordinate 129,388,209 downwards.
TAACATACCGTCTAACATACCTCTCAGCAGTGCTAAGCCTCGCGCCCGCTTCGAAATTTTCGTTGGCGATAGCGTCGCTGGATTCTCACGTTGTCGCGCAAAAACTGCTGCAAACGCAAGCCGATACCATTAAGATTTCGTGGCGTAACCTCGGGTAAACCACGGTGCAAAAAAGCAGAATAATTATCACGAGAAACTAGCGTCGCGTTGCTAAGGCCAGCAGCCATGTTGGGCTTTTCTTTTTTTTTTTTTTTCAAAAGGATCGCGATTGGTCCACGGAATCGTGACGTCATGAAAACGATTGGCTGGCGTTTCTCGGCGTAGGATTACATTTTCCTCTGAGAGGCATTTCCGGTTTTTTCTTAGCTTGCAACCGACTATAGAGTAACTGCGGTTTGGACAGGGCGCAGGTGGGGCATTGCAGGCGCAAATGCGCCTCACTCTGTACGCAGTGCGCTGTGCGCTTACGTTGCTGGAGTGGTGCGTGCGGCGTGGCGGCCTTTTGAATACGTTTGGCCGTACGGGCGCGTGCTCGGTCTGTCTAGCGGATATTTTTTTACGTAAGAAGCGTGCCCTATGAAGCTGAGGCTCGGCAGCCGGACGTAATTGTTGCTTTCTGTCGCGCTTTGGCTGCGTGCACACTCGAAGCTCGCGAGATGCATAATCGTTCCAAACTTTTTCTAAATGGTTGTTTCTCGACGGTCTGGTGGCCTCGTATACCGCTCATTTTTTTTTTTTTTTTGTAGAATCATGTGAGGCTTATTTTTGTGCCCAGTAATGGACGCAAAATAGCAAAACTGATGCTTTGCATTCTCGTCTTGCAAGTGTTCCGAAAAAGGTAGTGACGTAGAAATTAACCTGTCGGCTTCGGTAGTCTTTAAAAAAAAATTGGGTTGTGTGTGTGTTTATACAGCCTAGAACTTGGTCTGCCTCACAGGGGCGACGAGTCTCCCAGCTGTAGATGAGAAATTTAGCCAGTGCGGTACAGCCGCTAGCCTGGGGTCTTTAACGTGCATCACGCAGTAGTGATACACGACCGCACGCCGGTACGATGCTCATCCAGATCGAAACGGGCAGGGGTGGGGCTCGAACCCAGGATCCCTGGGTTCTGCAGCGCGAGCTTTCGCTCCACGTGCTCCGAGCTGGTGTGCGCTAGACCACTCGGCCACCGATCCCCCCTGGTAGTCTTTAAGAGTCGATGAACGAGGTATTTACATTGTGGTAGCTTGTAGAGTCGGAGCTGGCGGAGATCTATCGTCTACGTCGTCTTCTTTGCCATTGGGCAGCTGACTACACGGTGGCTCCTATGACGCATCTTGTAACGCCTTCATCCCAACCGCCATTATCCAGCAGTTCTTTTAGGCATAGTCTTCAGAAGGTAATCAAATGAGCCTGCACAAGCTACATCAGAGCTCCAGGTGCAGTTCGAGGTCTTGCATCCGAGAAATATTTCTCGAAACATTCTCCACATATGTTGATGAACATTAGTGTTGCAGGCAATCATCTGCCAAGAAACCACACTCGATTATGCTGACGCTTGCTTCCCAGAGGTCGATTGCGTAGAACTCTATGGTGCAGCCCTGTCCTGCCCATCAACCAGGCCTCTGGCACGTTCCCTCTACTGTGTAGCATTGCAGATGCTTGAAGTACTGTAGACTGCCTGCCTGATGGGGAAAGAAAGACCAAGCAGTCAATCCAAGCCACTCTTGAACCAGTGTGCAGAAAAGAAAATTCTAACATGGAGATATGAAACATGCTGTATGCAAGACAGATTGTAGATCTTCTGGGTGCGTCCTAATCAACCCATTGAGTGGGATTGGGAGACTCGCCCTATTAAAGGGCCCCCGAGAAGAAAAAAAAATGTTTTAACAATCTAATCGGGACACGCGTGTAAAAAAAAATTTACGTGAAAAAAAGTATTTTTTAGAGCAATATTGACGGCGCGAGACGCGATTTAGTCGGCAGTCACGTCCTTACCACTTGTGTTCTCTCTTGGCATTTCAGGCGCGTGGAGGAGAGGTCGATCGTCTTCGCCTTCACGACCGAGATGTCATTTTGGAATGACCCGTGACGTCACGGACTTCGCGCACAATTTCAATTAAATCTCTCGCAATCAATATTGCTCCAAAAACCTTTTTCTTCCCGTAAAATCTCTTTTTTTAGCACATCTGTCCCAACCAGACTGTTTAAAAAGAAAACTTTTTTTTTTTCTTTTCAGGGGTGCTTTAAGTTAGCCACAAAGTTACTTCCCAACCAGCAGGTTATCCCTTGAAGTCCTGCTGCATGCTACCTAAGGAACAAAGTTGAAGATGGGAAATTTGGATCGGAATGTGCAAGAATGCCTTCCAAGGGGAAAAGCATTGACGTGCGTACTCCGCCAAAGCTACATTTCACCAAAATGTAATGAATTGATGCCTACACTACACCATAAGGGAGTTTTCGTTTATGACTACCGAAACTAATAGTTCAGGCGTCGCAGTACTGCCAGATTGTTCCTGCAACATTCTGTGAATCGTTCAGAACTTCCGGTTTTTGCTTAGAATAATGTGTGATTTGATTCGATTTACACACCGAACATGACTCAGTTCTCGGATGTTTCGTGATATCTCTCATTGTATGAGGTATGTTCAAGCAGTCCAATTTTCTCCGTTGAGTGCGCTTCTCAAACCACGCACTGGTGCACTGCCGAGAAGCTACACACGTGGAGTAGGCATTGCAATTCTGCATATGTCGCTTTGCCGCAGCGCAGCCTTGTCTTAAAGGGGCACTAAAGTGCTTTTTGAGATCCTCGTTTTATTGTTATAACTCAATCTACGAGCACTCACCATCCTAAAAAAACAAACAAATTACATTCATCTACGGCCGATTTGCATACTAAAAATTTATCACAATTCTCGACACTTAGCGTCGGCGCAGAATGACAGATGGCGCTACCGAACCTTGGTGAATACGGTCAAACGACGGACGGCACGTGTCGGCCACTCGCGAGCGATGGGGTCCACTGTGGATGAGCTGCCGACCAGTCATGCTCGTCCACGCGGGAATCCATCGCTCTCGAGTGGCTGACACGCTCTGTCCGTCGTTCGACCATATTCAGCAAGGTTCGGTAGCGCCATCTCTTATTTTGTGACGATGGTAAATGTCTGGAACTTTGATCACTTTTTAAGATACGAATTGGCCGCAAATTAATGTAATTTCTGTTTTTTTAGGATGATTAGTGCTCGTAGATTGAGGTATGACCATAGAACGAGACTTTCAAAACACGCCTTAGTGCCCCATTAAAGGGATACCGAACCGAAATTTGGATTTCGCATAATAAGGATGCATGAGCGTTCAACAAGACGCTAGGAACTCCAAAACATGACTCGTACATCAATATCTCAAACGGATGGCCGCACTTTTGCAAAAAAAGGGCGCGATCAAGCGAGGTCTTTGACGTCATTGTCCTCCGGCAGAATTTCAGAATGAGGGGAAGCGGCCTCGCTTCCCTCCTCCTCGCTTCGGTTCACCAGCTCGAAGGGACGTAGCGAGGAGGAGAGGGAATGGGAATTGTGACGTGACTTGTCCCGTCGGCCGTGTTTCACTCGCGCACTTCTTATCCAAAAATACATCGATCCGTTAGAGATATCGCTGTGTGAGTGTTTTGGGGTTTCGCAGCGTCCCGGCTATATATCCGTCCAGCCTTGTTTTCTGAGCTCGAAATTTTTGTTCACTATCCCTTTAAGGGTAAAGCACTAATCCAGGGTGAAAAGGTGGACAACAAAGCATGAATTAGAAATATATATATATATATGTGAAAGAGAAGGGAACTTAGTGAATGCTGATGTGATATTTACCTTGCAGCAAACTTTGATAAACAAAAATCTGGTTAGTCTATATGATAGACTTTGACGCCATGAAAATATTACACACAATTCCTTTATGTGGTTAGCATACCTATTTAATGATGCTTGCTTATCCAAAGTGCTCATCAGTGAGTAAATAAAACAATCGTCCCCAGAGCCCGACCTGTATTTCTGGGGGTGTGCTGCGTAGTATGTCATTTTTATATGTCAAGACTGACCTCAAAACAACTGTAAGCTACAGCCGAATATGCTGGCAAAGGGTTTGCAACATTACTGTTGCTTTCCACATTTTGGCTTCAATTTGTTAGGTGGGAATCAATCCAGTTTTAATTATTGCTGGTTCCATCCCAAATGTTTTGATTTTGGCCTCTGGTCTCCAATGTGGCACTCAATAAGAGGCCTCATATAAGCCTACAAATCATATAAACCTGCTCTCTGTTATTTAGTGCTAATGCAATGTAATGAGCTGTTTCCTATGCTCTGTTCACCACCAAGCTGACAGTGCGGTGGGAGCTACACATTCACTGGACCTATCGACCGCCTTCCTCTCATCTCGGCGCATAGATGTGGGCGGGAGCGTGATCAGATGGCAAATGATGGGCGTACAACTGGTCCAGCAAACACGTAGCTTCCAATGCACCGTCACCTTAGGGGTGAACGGAGTATACCAGTTGTGCGACTGTGCATAGGCCAGGTCAGAACCCGTGTCGTCTAGGTTTGTGGCGACTTAGCTCTGCCATAACTAGGGTTGCGTGTTTTCGGAGTTTATTTTTCGTGAAATTCGGAGGGTGTTTTTCGGAGTTTATTTTTTAGCAAAAATTCGGTGTTTATCGGAGTTTATTTTTCATAAATCTCCGATTCTCCGAAATTTGGAGATTAATTTCGCAGTGTTTCCTATTAAAAATAAGAAATAATAACCGGATGCAAACGTGTGCCAGATAAAAAATAAAACGCGCTTGTATCAATTAAGATTTTTTCAGTTGAATTTGGCGTTGGTGTCATTGGCAATACTAATTTGTCCCACGACAGAAGTCGCACACAAGTGTGGCTTCGATAAACGTCGATACTTTAAAATCAATACACTGCCGGAGGTAGCCGCAAGGAAGCTCGTAGTCATCCCATCAATCTATCCCGCTGCCGCGCGAGGTGGATGTAATAGAGAAGTTTCAACTGCCCCTCTTCCCTATTTTATACAACCTCTATGGTCCATAGCTTTCACTGTTATCCCCAGAAACATACCCTCTCCTTTCTCTAAATCGCAAACTGCATGGCCCAAACTGGACACCAAAAGAGTGGCTTTTGTTGTGACACGAATATTACGATGACCTGTTTCCCTGAACCAACCTTGACGAGACAAGCCGTAAGACCTCATTTCCACAACGGTCCGAGTCTTAAAAGATAAAAATAAAGTCATTTTCCCAGGACCATTAATCCTGCGCTGCTCAAAATGTAAAAAAATAAAAAATAAAAGATTTTTTCTTTTTTTGCTGTGTGTGTGTGTGTGTGGGGGGGGGGGGGGGGGGGGGGAGGTGGCATGAGCACATAAAAATTCGGAGTTTATCGGATAAATCCGAATTGCACACATTTTTACTGGCGGGCGTTTTTCGGATTTATCCGAAAACTCGGAGCCGTAGCCATAACCCAGGAAGGAGCCAGACATCTCATTTTTCTCCGACAGGATTCAGAGTGGTCCCGCTGGGAGGAAATGAGATACATTTAATTCCCTCGTGAGCTACAACGGAACTAAATAGCCACAAACCCTTTATCCATGATGACACACACGCAGCACCCAAAACGAAGGCGTGGGTTGGTTGGCGATAGGTGATGCCATTAAATGACAAAGCAGTACAACATCATGCCTGTGTTTAATATCTGTTAAAGTGCATGGTGGTCCCGCACATTAAGTTGAGAAAACGAATTCGCAACTAGCAACATGTAGAAGTTGCGACTGAGTGGACGAGAGAGCCCCCAAAAATGGTGCCTTTCCCTTTCCTTCTCTCTCTTGAGTTGGCACACGCATGCGCCCAGGTATACATGTCTTGCATTGACGTCACATCAGCCGCCATTGCTCCATACCATGCGCCTGTTTCTATACCTTCTGCAGCATACATTTGACACCATCAAATTTGTCTTCTGGGCAAGGCTTGCTGAGAGAAACAAATTGAATGGTGCGAAATGTATGCTGCACGAGGTACGGTGCAGCAATGGCAGCTGGTACGGTGCCATACGACGCCCCGTGCAAGGCATGTATACAAAGTCTGTAAGCACAGATATGAGACCTGTAAACGTGGGTTAGGCACTGATAACAAAACTGACACCTGGATAAGCATGTTTTCAAGTAATTTGGTCTGAGATACTAGTCATCGTACATGTCACCTAATTAATTATGTATATTCTTCTATCCTGGAAAATTGAATACGATCCATGTACTGGCTCGAGCGTACACGGCGGCCGGCTAGCAGTCACACATCCGTAAGGGTTGCAACCTTTCTGCCTAGCCTTGCACGATGTCGTGTACGCACCAATCTCTTGTGCAAAGAAATTAGAATTAAAATGTGTCACTGCCTCGAAATCTGCCCTCAGCAACATGAAATCAAACGGGGCTATACCGATCTCTTTCTGCCCGTTAGAAACTCCACAACAAATTCGGAAGTTCAATCATATCAAGGCTGGTAGCCTGCTGTTAGGGTACTTGTATTTGATCGGCGTGCTAAATGTGCACAACGATTGTTTCTGTACTCATTACACTCTAATCCTGGTAACCTTTAACGTAACTTTTAGTAGTGAGTAACCTATAAAATAAAGGTTACAAGTCGTTTATTTTTCGTGTTTTCGTTATTCTTGCGGTGACTAAAGGTTACAACAGCCAAAATTTGACGATGCAAAGGTTACCATGAGAATTAGAGCCATGTAACTTTTGTGCAGTAACGTATGAATAACGTAGTAACCTATGCACTCTCGTCCGAAAAAAAAAAAAAAAGAAAACATCGCCTGATGAGAGTCCCTCTTTCACCAGGAGAGGGAAACAGCAGAGGAGCTTGTCGACAAGGCCACCAAGGCTCCGAGGTTTCATTTTTATAGTTTTAGTTTTAACGCGAAAGAAGTATACTTCTTTCGCGTTAAAACTAAAGCTATAAAAATGAACTTTCGCGTTAAAACTAATAGCATCCTCGATCATCCGCACCGGTGCGCACCGGTGCACTGAGTAGCGCCCCGTCGTCTTCGACCAACTGCACCGGTGCGCATCCGACGTCCTCGATCAACGGTGCGCACCCTCCCGGTGCGGCTTTTCGTTGCCCCAACGTGCACCAAGAAAATCGACGGTGCGCCGGGGTGCAGTCCCATCAGGCATTGCGGCCTGGAGCGGGAATCGAGAAGATGGCGGGAGTAGCAGACGCGCAGTTTGTCGAGATGGCGACCTTACGAAAACGAGCACTCCTCGCAGCGGCACTCGATGAGTTCCTTAGCTCTTCGGACAGCGAGGACGACGAGTTTTTTACCATCGCCGCGATTACCGGTGATTGCTGCGGTGGCAAAGAGCGCCCGAAAGTCATGAACTTCGTGGAGAGCGTTGTGAGGCGCTTCGATAACACCGAGGTACGGCTATTATCTGGTGGTACTCTTTCTTAAACCAGTGATAATGGGAAAGATATATTTTGTTGTTGTTTTTTTTTTCAGTTCCGAAAGCATTTCCGGGTAGCCCGAGACGTGTGCTACAAAGTGATAGCTGACTATGAGAAGTCGGAGTTCTATCCTCGTGGCCATGGTCCCTACCCCCGGAAGACTGCTGAAGAACATGTACTTTCCTTCCTTTGGTGAGTAAGTTAGGTCGGAAGATTACTTTCAATCTGAGCTTTGAATATGACAGGAAAAGTACTTTTTTTTTTTTTTCAGGTTTGCTGGAAACAAACTAAGTGAGCGAGCCGTCGCAGTGATATTTGGCATGGCAGAAAGCACTCTTCATGACATCGTCGAGCGGGTGGCAAGCTTCTTGGAAAGCATCAGTACCGACGTCATTCATTTTCCCATATCTGCACAAGCTAAGGTTGCGGCTAGTGCGAAATTCGAAAAGGTAAAGTTAGTTTTGCACCTGCTTGAAAAAGTACTGATCACAAATTAACTTCAGATTTCAGGCTTCCCTCGTGTTTTGGGCTGTGTGGATGGCACCTATGTGGACACCAGATGCCCTGCACATAAAATTCCATCCACGTATACGAACAGACACGATAAGAAGTCCTACAGCATGCAAGCAATTTGCGATTCTGATCGAAAGTTCCTAGATGTCTTTCTCGGGCACACGGGGAAAACACACGACGCACAGGCATTCAGGCGGTCCTTTGTCTTGGATGACTTGCCACAAATCTGTGAGGGTGACAAGTATCATATACTAGGAGATGCAGCGTACCCCATAAGAGAGTACCTCCTAACTCCATTTAGGAACTACGGCAAACTCGTGCCGGACGAGGTGAACTACAACTTAAAGCTGAGCCAGACACGTGTCCGAATAGAAAATGCCTTTGGGCTACTGAAGGGACGCTTCAGGCAGCTTTTATACCTTGAGTTCTGGAGTGTCAACAAGGCCACACAGTTTATTCTTGCGTGTTGCGTCTTGCACAATTTGTGTATCGACGCAGGAGACACAGATATAGATGAGGAAGAAGTAAAAAATGCAAGCAAGGGTCGCAAGCCAGGCCCGGGCGACGCTTGGGCTAAAGAAAACCCCAAGAGGGAGAAGCTACTAAAACAACTGGGTGAAGAAAAGAGAAAAAAAATTGCATGCTACCTTCGCACAGTCCAGTAACTTGTCAACGTTCCTGTGCACCACTTTGTTGTAGGAAAGTGTGCGGCACCTGCCAACTTTTTTGTGCACTCTGTTGTAAGGAAATAACATAATAAAGTAATTATGCATTTGACCTGATCCTGTGTTCTGCAAAGCAATAGCATACATAGTTTCTACAGCCTCAGAAACCAACTAGAAAAATAACTCCATTAAATTTAATATTTATAAATACAAAAAAGGAATGGAAGTCTGTCCATATAAAAGCACGTCTTGGCTGATAATCCTTACATCTACACGTCTACCATTAGGCTTCAAGATCCTTTTCAGGCGCCAGAAGACTGCGCAAAACCTCCAGCTTCTCTTTGTGGCGACGTTCCCGCTGCTCTTCTCTGTGCATGTGTATCTTCCACATCATTTCGCACACGGGGTTCACCTTCTGCTTCTTCATGGGCGGTGTATCTTTGGCATATTCTGGCTTAGAGCTATCCAAACTGTGTGGAGTGGCCGAGGACTTAAACTCGACTCGCCCAGGTCCTCTAAGAAGCTCCGGTTCTATGCTGTCGTCAATGGACTTGATTTTTTCAAATTCCTCATTGTAGGGAACAGAAACGGGATTTGCACCTGATGAGGCGTTGTGTTGTTTTCGTTCTGTCCGGCGTTTCTTTATAGTTTTAAAGCGGTTCTGACATTGATCTGCTGTTTTGTGGGAGCCAAGGTCATTAGCAATGTCCTCCGAGATGGCTGCCCACATGGCTTTTTTGTTTTTAAAGGTTTTCATGGGCCCCACTCGGCTCAGATAACTCTGATATTTATCAAGAAGCAGCCTGGTTTCTCCTTCACTCCATTCACTCTGGGTTGGAGCACCATCAGGCAGGATGCAGTCCTTTCCTTGAAAAAAACGGTTACCTGTTGTCTCTTCAGACTCTGGAAGCAAAAAATAAGCTTAGATCAACACACTGAAATATTTAGAACTAATAATAGTAGCTAAATCTTGTTTAATATAAAATAAGTTTAAAATTTATTGCAACAGAGAAGCCATTTGCATTATTTAAGTTGTCCATGGTGTATTTTAATTTTAAAAAGCGAGTAGGGAGTCTAGGGACTGCTGTTTCAGCATAACTTGGCAAACAGTAGGGTCCCAGTGAGCCCATTGGAGTGTTTGAGGGAAGCACATGACAATGTATACCGACAGTGTTAACCGAGCTCTTGACATACTTTGCTCTGTTGCCCCGACTGGCTCACGAGGTTCAAACTTTCTCCCTTTGTCAGCTCATGCTGAAATAGAATATAGAACATCCTGGCAAAACCCAACAAGGACTCTCGGCAACCTACATTGCACTACAAATTATAGGGCTGTGCTAATGTATATGCTTGTGTTGACTGATACACATCATGCGTCCCGAAGCAGTACAATCCCTTGTCTCTTATGAAGGACGGTCATCACAAGGCTCGTTCAATTTACTTGCACCTCCTGCACCGGTACAGAAAAGTGTAGGGCAATGTACTTCCGGTATGTGTATTAAGCTACACCCGGAAGTACACTACCCTAGACTTTCGGCACCGGCGCAGGAGGTGCAAGTAAATCGAACGAGCGTGCTGTGACCATAGTCTGGAGCAGGAGTAGGACCTAGACTAGCCCCGACAGAAGAGACGGTGCTTCCTTGATGCCGATGAAGGCTTGGCAGCTCCGAGGTGGAACCCATTGTGAAGAATGAGACAAGACTCACTGGTGCTGATGAACAATGGGTCTAAGGTGGTTGCCTTAGAATGTTTAATATGTACCAGTTCAATTGTGATGCCAAGCGTGAAATGAAACAAACACGGAACATACACATACAAATGGCATAATCGAAGTAATGATTTTAGTGAATAAAAATATTATTTACAAATACAACAGTGTCCCTCCCTTATACAATAACAGCTAGAAGGAAGAATGTGGCAGGTTAAAATCTCACTATACACAAATCTTGAAAATCACTTCAAGTGGTTAAGTAGCAGCACTGTTCCTTTAATCTCCAGCACAAAGTCATTGCTTCCCAAAAGGCAATTGAAATCCTTTTCAATTGCCTTTTGGGAAGCAATTCAAGACACAATATAACTTTTCCCCCTTCAATAACAAAACAAAACTACCAGGTCACCAGAGAAAGTGTAAGCATATAAAAAATACACTGTGTAAATTCACAACCCAAGTTGTAGGTGTTTGTTATGGATATAACCCAGCCCAGGAGGCTCCAAACAGGTTGAGCAGTCAAGGGACCTGCAGCAGCTGCTGTACCCTTTTATGGCCTCCATAGTAAACCTGAGACAGGAATAATAAAAAAAGACAGAAAAACAAAGTGCTAAACACAGCTTGTCTCGGTTTTGCTATGGATGTCATTCATCAGCTTGCCTGAGTTGTTTCGCTTTCTTCACCATCCTATGCACTATGTACTGTGTGCAGATTATGATATGGTGCTAGTTGCACTGCCACATCAGTTCATCTTAGAACGCTTTCACGTGCGTTTTACGAAGGGTGATACCACTCTGTGTAGTACCTGATGCCAACAGCTGCATCGTAAGGAAAGTGCAAAGAAATAGATGGGAATAAAATGCTGCCATAGCACAGTCAATACTAAAAGCTTGTCTGGAACACACTTTCACATGCTTCAGAGCAAAAAATTAACAAATTCATTGCAACAAAAATGGAATGATGTCACCACACCAGGCAAAGCACACACCCTTGTCCATCCTAACGAAAGAGTGAGTTGATATCCATATAGGAAATGCACATGTCATGTCGTATAAGCATTTGGCTTGGAGAAGAAAAAGAAAACACTGAACACTCCGGTACTGGAAATCAAAAACATTCAGCTAAAATTAAATATGATCAATAGACTCATAAAGAAAAGGTGATGTCTTGTGGCAGGAGAGTACATAGTTCTTGAGAGGTGTCGGAAGTTTCTTTTTTGATAAACTGGCCGGCCTTGCAATGTGGTCGGCTCAGAAGTTGCTGATTGACATGCACATTATTATCACCATCACTCACACCTGTGCTGCCTGGAAGAGGAGGCAGTGACGAAGGCATGCCTGGACAAGACACAATGAGGGCGCTCGTAGTCACCGGTGAAAAAGGCTGGACAGGATCATGAACGTTGGGACCCTCGGACAGCAGAAGTTTGGATCAGGAGCACAGGCAAGCACTGTCACCTGAAATGGACTTGGCACAGCAGGTGCCCAGCTGCAACTGGGTAACTCGTGAAATAAGCAGGTACACATGACCACATTGAACAGGATTCCCAGAAGATCACCATCGTCATCCCAGTAGGAATTTGTATTGTGTTGTTCTGAAAGAGTGGACGTCATTGTTAACTTGGAGGCATTGCACGTTTGACCGTCCGGAAACTTGTACGTTGCTGGATTTGGGGTGTAGCGAATTTCCAATGTAACTTGTCCTTGCTTCGTGGTTGAAAAATGTGAACGGCTTGATCAGTGAAGAACCGTAGCCGTTGACCATTCGAAATATGACTAAAGGTGCACCTGCCCACATAAATCAGGTTGACCTGAAAAATTGTTTGGAGCTTTTGAGGATGACATCTGTAGTGGTCGTGGATGGCCACTATGAATGCGTAGAAAGAGACAGGAAAAGCGACGATAAAGAGTGCCTCAAAAGGCTTGTAAAAATGCTGAAAGGCTTAAATTGTGGGGCGCGAGATGCCGGTGTCCCGGGATCCATGTGCGAATCCCGGTGAACGGAAAGACGTCAAGCCAGCTCGGAGTTTCGATGAAGACTTCTTTCCTCGTGACCAGCAGACAGACATTCAGATCCACGGGGATCAGCACTGCCGTTCACACGGGCAGATATGCCACTGCCGGACAAGTGGTGCCATCTCGTCGCAGCAGCACACACCATGAACTTCTTGAGATTGTTAATAGCACACTACAACATCCTCTGAAAATCTCAATTGAACCTACCGTGCGAGTCAACTAAATCTTTGTCCCTTTGAAGGAACTGCATAAATTGGTTTCTTAATGCATCACGCTAATATTTTGTACAGAGGTGGCCAAAAATAGTGCATTTAGTGCATCGAAATTTCAAATAACTAATTAAATCACCAGTGTGAAAATAAGATATGAAGTCCAATCACCTTGCCAACATATGTCAAACTGCTGCCATCTCTTGGCTCTTGTATCACCTCTCTTTCACTTGAAGACGGCCGCCATAGGTAGCTAATTCACACTCTGGTAAGCTCATTCTTTGGAAATTTTATACACAAAATTTACCACCTTCGTCCCCCTGTACAAACTCGTAGTCGTGCGGTCCCTTCAGGCCAGCGATGCATTTGGCTCACACGGGATGTATCCGTTCATGGAGCAACACAGAAGGCGCTTCTCCTGTTGCTGAGTGAAAAGTTGGACGGCAGGTTTGTATGCCCTTGCTCTGGAAACTTAAAGTATGCACATAAAAAAAAAAAAAAAAGTCAGACAAATACGCACCGCTGATGGCCGTCGAAGGTTGTACTGCACTGCCGACCGTCGAAGGTCCTGCGCCGCCGATCGTCGAAGGTCCTGCGCCGACGATCGTCGAAGGTCCTGCACCGCCGATCGTCGAAGGTCCTGCACCGCCGATCGTCGAAGGTCCTGCGCCGCCGATCGTCGAAGGTCGTGCGGCGCCGATCGTCGAAGGTCCTGCGTCGCCGACCGTCGGAGGTCCTGCGCCGCCGGCAAACGAGGATGCCCAGGCTTGCAACCTCGACGAATCTGTTTGATACAAAACTTTAAATGAAATAATCTGATCCCTCGTCAGTGATGCATAAAAGGACATAAGTCATGTATCAAGCAAAACTGTACGCCAACTCTTATTTTTTTTAGAAAAAAAAAAACAACTCGCCGGCCATCAGATCGTCGAGGTCCGCCTTGGATAACGTCACGCGATGTCTGGCACCATTCACAAAAACCTCAACCGTGTTCATCTTTTACCACTGCAAAAAGAGCACGCAAACAAAAAGGAAGGCCAAGCCCGCTGACAGCTGTCAAAAAGAGAAAAGCGTCTGCTCAATTGCAATGCGCGCCAAAATCCAGGTGACGCATGGTGGCGCTACCGCCGACACAGGCGCGGTGCAGTTTGTCTTCGATGTTGCACCGACTTCGTGCTCCACCACCGAGGGGCACTGCGCACCGTGCTGGTTTCGGGGCGGCTCCAGTGCGAGTTGATCGAAGATGCTATAAAACTATAAAAATGAAACCTCGGAGCCTTGGTGGCCTTGTCGACGCGCTCCTCTGCTGTTTCCCTCTCCTGGTAAAAGAGGGACTCTCATCAGGCGATGTTTTATTTTTTTTTTTTCGGACGCCTTGCTGGCAGCATTTTTTCGCAATAAAAAGAAGAGCAAAGAAGAACAATGGCTGTGAAAGCCTGAGTTGCTTAGCGGTGTTGCATGCTGGGAAGTCAGTACGGCGGGAATGAGTGACCGCTGTCTCGCGTGCGCCCGGGCCGTTTGAGCGCCATTTTTTGGCGGCACATTTCTTGCGCCAATACTCTGTTCGGAGCGAGTTGGAAGACTCTCGGTCTGTTTCGACAAACCACGGAAGCAGTTATGTCGCTAACCAGCAGGGACATGTGGGGTGTACAGCGCGGCAGTTGCAGGGAGCCTTTGTGTGACTGTCAGCGCTACGTCGTCGTGTGCCCATCAGACGAAAGCGCGGCAAAGATTCGTTGTGAGTTCTGCAATCACTGCCCAAGCATTCACGGAAGAATCACCGATTTGGGTAAGTGACGTTTCTTCCTAGCGGAACCGTTGCTGTAGCGACGTGCGAGCTCTCATTTTCAAAGCTCGTTATTTGTGTGCATTTAGGACCAAAATGATTCTGAGCCGTTTTATACGAGCGCATGTCTGTCCTCGTGGCACTCTGTGTCGATTTAGCTCTTTTTATGTGTAATGCCTGTAGATGAGCCCTGCCGTAGCTGTCTAGTGTCGTCAGTGAACGGTGTGGTGGTAATGCACGACTAATTACTGCCTATTTACATGCTTGCGCGCGCGGTGGGGATATGCGTGCTTTTGTGCATTTTACATAGGCGCAAGCTTGCAATGCACGGCTGCGGTATTATTATTTTTGGTAACTGAATTTTGTAACTCTGTACGTCTTATCACTCCTTGCGGAATGGCTTTTGCACCGAAACTTTTCGCACTACGTTCAGGGTACAAGAAAATATTTAATGTGTGGCATGCAGAATTGATATAGGCATATATCCCTGTTTTAGTCAAGAAATAAAACATCCTGCTCGTTTAAGGTGTGGTGCAGAATGAACGGTGTAGGACAAACAATTATCTCGTTTTGTTGTTCAATTATTCCGTCACGTTTATTTATTTATTTTTATTCTACCAATAGGTGACACAGAGCAAGGACTTACTGTGCCACCTATTCTACCAATAGTTGGCACAGGGATAAATGGACCGAGTGAAGTGCAACAGCCGTATCATCCTGATTGTTCGAAAGGTTGGTGGGCGCAACATGCTCGCAAATATATATTAAAAAATCCCGTTATTTTACTGAAAGTCGCGCCTTAATAGCCAATCACTGTGTCCTAAATGAACCGCTAGTTCGATGCAGATTTTTTTTTATTGCTTTCTGATTTTTAAGTTTACATTTTACCGGTACGATAATAATTTACCACTAATTACTGCCAGATCACATGCCTTTGAGAAAAGTGGTACCGTGCATGCTTTTAATGCTTGATTTACGCAAGCCTTCAGTGTATCGCTATATAAGTGTTCAAGACGTAAGTTCTAGAATTCCGTTCATATTTTCGATGCTTATGGGCTTATTTATGCATGACAAGTTCTTGGTGCTGTATTCCGCGCACGAGGAAAATATTTCTTGCTTGGCTACAGAATGTATGTATGTATGGACCATGCTTTATTTAACATGCAATCCAGCCTGCTCGACTGAGTCATCAGTGCAGCATCGGCGGCGTGAAGCAACCAATCGTAAAGTAGCGCAATTTCCCGCTTCGTTGTGAACTGATCCCATCTGTTTTTACCCTTTGTTCTACCTATACGGAACACAGACCACCAGAGAGAAGTTGCCGAAGTGCTGCAAGAGAGTGCACAGCCTGGCTGCTCGAAAGATGGCTCACTATGGGTGGAAGCTCCACCTCCTTCGGACCTTCCTGTAGACATGAGCGTTTTCACATAAAGAAGAACGGGAATGCACATTCGTCGACATTGGCAAGCATTTACAAGGCCATTCTAGGCACACACTCATCAACG
This sequence comes from Ixodes scapularis, assembly GCF_016920785.2. NCBI lineage: Eukaryota > Metazoa > Arthropoda > Arachnida > Ixodida > Ixodidae > Ixodes > Ixodes scapularis. The sequence goes on along the minus strand of NW_024609868.1, from coordinate 129,372,340 downwards.
AGGTTTGTGGAATTATTTTCATGCATCCATCTATTAGTTTTTGTGACATCCAGTGCATTTTTGTGCTTTAAGATTCATTTAAATGAAGGTTAAGTGATATCTAAATGCTCTTCCAAAGACTGTTTTGTGCGACACTTATTTCACTTATGCGGGGAACTTTGTTGATTACTGGATGCTCATGGAATATAATCTGCCATTCCACAGAATGCAATGCCTAATAACCTGCAAGTCACAGCACCTCATGTGTATATATACTGCGCTGAACGCACTTGCGTTTATGCTGGCAGTACTGAAGAAGTCATCTGGATCTCGGGTGGAAATCTAGAGCGAGCTCTGATTATCTGCCTGCTGACGTACTACATTAAGAACCTTGACTACCCACCAGCGTTCTCAACGGTGCTCGTCTTACTGCAGAAGATAACTCTACCTGACACAAAAGTGCCCCGTGGACTGCTCACGAACCGGCTGAAAATTTGCTCATTATGTTGAAGAAGAACAATTTGTGTTAACTTTTCGAAAGCAAATACCATTAAAAATAGGTTGCGTCCTCAGATGGGGAAGTAAATGTCGTCTGGTTCCTTGACTTCTTTCTTCTGAATCGCAGAATACTTTTTCTTGTCTTGCAGTGAATGTTGTCATTTTTAAAGTGCCGTTCACTTTAAGTTCACCTTATTCTACCGAATCATGGTTTAGGTTTTACTAACAGGTTCATGTGTTATAATATAGGGTAAGAGACCATAAAAAAATTAACAACTCTATAGCTCATACACTTGTGTTTTCCGTGCTGCCTATATATCCATTTCAGAGCTCTTATTATAGTTTCCCTTTAACAACTGTGATGTACTTTATAGTTACAGTTTTGAATTATTTTTTAGCACTTGTATTTTATGTTCATTATGTCTATCGTACAGCAGCTAAACTTTGTTTACACATCGTTTTACATAAGTCATTTTTTTTCCTGTTCGGTTCTGTTGTACGAGTGCCAGTGTGGTTTCGTAACTATAGATGTAAAGGCCATGCTGGTTAAGCCGAAGCTTCTGTCGAAGTGAGATTTAACGTGAGTTTATTTGCTTTCTTTAAGCGAATTTTCAACTTTTTTTGTGTGCGGCTAGCACTGATATAATGTGGCCTTAGATTCTAAAGTGCTTTGTACACCGTTCAACAGCGCTCTTTGTGATGCATATATGCTACGATACCTGCTAACCGCTTACGATAATAGTGTCTTTACATTATGGACGTAATTTATATCACAGCTTTTTATTGATGTATCCCAGACTCGGGAATTTGTGATTATGTATATTGTGATACTTCGGAATCAATTGCCGTTTTTGTATATTACAGTATTTTTTTTTTGTTCTCTAGTTTTTCACTATTTTATGGGTTGTCCTATTTTTGTACGGGTCAAATCACAATCGAGCAGGATGCTTTTTGTGAATTTTCGCCAAAAATGCCATTTTTAATAAAAGGATTTCTTATTCCAGCTGTTGCTTCACTCAAAGGTTACTCGAACACATGGAAGTTACCTATAACTTTCTGGCGGGCAGATACCTTTATAAAGGTTACAATGCTAACGAGATTGTAACCTTTCTATAAGTTAATTAGAGGTAACCTTTGCCACTGTAACTTTTACAAAAGTTACATTAGTAAAGGTTACATTTGTGTAACCTTTAACTTATAGGTGCACAAAAATGTGAAAACGTGCACCTTTACAAAGGTTACCATGATTAGAGTGTATGGCTAACATCAGACTTGATGCTTGTTCCCAAAGGTTACATCAAAATGTTTCACATATATCGGAGCAAACTTGCCAAGGGACGCAGGCCGCAGGCGACGTAGGTTCATGTAGCCCATCTTGGTGTAGCCCACGGTGGACTGTTGAGCCAGATGATGGGCGCAGCCATGACAGTTATTCTAATGCTTGAATTTTATGATGTCGCAGAAAGTTTCGCACATCAACTTTGGTTATTTATTACGTTCGTTAGATCTAAACCAAAACAAAACATTGAACTACAATTGTTATTTAATATTTGTTATAATTGTCTAATATTTTAATACGTTAACTCAACGTTAACGACCCTAACGACTAAGCACCATTGATATCAGTCCTGTGCTACGTACGAACAGAAACGAAATCGACAACAAGCAAAATGGCCGCGAACAGTTGACGCTACGGTGTTGAAGTTAGCAGCATTGAACGTTACTGTATTTATTTGTAAGCTCTTACATCACTATAATTCGACACGAGATTTCTGAAAAGTCGACATGCTATAAATAAAACTGTAGCGTGCCCTTCTATTTAATTAGAGCTGAAAATAAATTTGGAAGTGAAGTGATTTGAATCTGAGCAGGTCGCCCGCTGCAACACAACGGTACTCACGATGAGTAAAGCTATGCGCACTCCGGAGTGCACTTCGGACGGAAATGGCTATACGCACTCCGCTAAATTCGTATGAAACAAATGGTCACAACGAAGTTTCTGAGCGATGACAAAAAAAAAAAAAAAATGGCATAGCATAGGGGGGTGTCCGCTTTATACGCAAGTTCGATTCGCGGTAGGCCTACTTTTTTTTGTTTTTGTTTTTTTTTCTCGAACATTTTGTTTTGTCGAGGCATTTGGCGATATTTACGAAAATTCTTTTTTGCGATGAACACTAAAAAACCAGAATGTTGTCGACGAAACTTCGCAGAACTAAATGGTACGGGACTCCCTTTCCGGAGGTGCGATCGGGGACAACGGGGCTTAACTTGCCGGCTGGACGCCGCGAAGCGGCGTGTACTGGTTAAGTTTTGTAATCAGCAGCCGCATACTGTCGCCGCGAAGCGGCGTGAACGCAGGCGGGGGGCTGTGTTAACGAGCTCCCCAGTGATAGACGCGCCGTTCGAAAAGGGTGGCCCGTGCGGCATGAGCTCTCCGCGGAGTGCGTGTAGCCATTTCCGTCCGAAGTGCATTCCGGAGTGCGTATAGCTTTACTCATTCACGATTCATGAAGATTTCTTGTGCATGTATCACAAGATATTCCTTAAAGCATGGATCACGGGGCATTTTCATCATCTTAAGCGGCCCTGCACTCAAAAAAAAGGAGGAGAAAGGTGGCAACAACCACTATTCCTCCTTGTTGAGGAAAAGTTGCCTAGAGAAGGGAGGAACGGCAGTTCAGATGAAAGGAGGACGGCAGGTTCCTCCTTGTTCAGTTGGCGCAGGGGTAGAACATCGCGCTACTGACCAAGTGGTCAACGGTTCGATCCACAGGAAAGTGTTTTTTTTTTTTTTTGTAAAGTTTTTTTTTTTTTTTTTTTTTTTGTTTACCAAAACACACATAAACAAACCCAGACCGATGAAAGGAAAATTAAAGTCCTTATTATTCTCCGAGACGTTTTCCTCCTCCAGGCAGACCGGAGAAAGCTTTCGCCCTCCCGACCCATCTTCTTTCGGTTTCGTTTTTCGAGCACATCGCGCACGTTGTTTAATAAATTAATGTTGAGTTGATTGAGCTTCAGCGGCAGCGAAGGCCGCCTGTAATTCCGTCTTCTAGTCCAAACGTGCAGAACATTTCGGTTGCATTGACGTTTTTACCACTAATTTTATCAAACGAGCTAACGAAGCCGCTAGAGACAGCGAAGTTCCGGAGCAGTGCCAGCAGCGCTACATACACTGGGTAAGACGGCCGCACTCACTGATCTCTATGACAATTGCTGGATCGCGCTTCCCCGCTTGTTCGCTGCAGCGCAAGTGAAGCCACCGGGCTTCACTCGCTTGGGATACGATTTGCCGTTTTTGCTAGCCTTTGCTGCGGTTTTCCAGCGTGCTGTAGACACGTTTTCTACTCGCTCGTCGTCATTCGCCGAGGAAGTTTTTTGAAGACTCTGTGTATTGTTGAGACTTGCCGTTGTGAACACGTGGAAAAGTTTACGAAAGTGCAGTGTCGCAGGAAAAAGGCACAACGCGTCGAAAGGAAGGGCTGGCGGCGTGTTCAAAGCATCCTTGGCACGCCGAAGTGCCGTGTCTCTGTGCCTTCGCGCGCTTGGATACCGACCAAGAACCGACGCCGTGTGTATGTGTTCAGCGAGTGCAATGTGCGTGAAGCTGTTCGTGCCTCTGGATCAGCGTCTTTTCCTCTCGCGGTTTAGGAACGAGCTTAATCCAGCGTCCACTAGCGACGGAAGATGGGGAGAAGGTACGTCTTTTTTTCGTCCTTAGACGATTTACACAATACCGTGCACAACAGCTCCTCATCACTGATCAGTGCTGGCTTATTATCAACCTACTTAATTGCACTTGACGTTTGAGCGCGGCTCGCCTAATTGTAATTGGTCAACAGATTGCACACGACCATATCGGCCGCGCTTCAAAGATTTTCATTCTCGCCGTCTTGTACTTTTGCTTTCGAAAACCCCCCTGGCTCCACAACGTTGCCCTATTCGTGCTCCCACGGAATCTATTAAGCCTAGTTCACATGCAGCGGTTTTGGCCCTAGAGCGGCGCGATTTCTGCCGTCGCGGCGCTCTGGCCAGCACCAGCAATTCAGTGGCACGAGCGCCGCGACGGCAGAAATCGCGCCGCTCTAGGGCCAAAACCGCTGCATGTGAACTAGGCTTTAGAGTAGATTTGAAACACAGCCATGGTTAATATAGTACATAAGAACACGTACAGATCTCCCCCTTTTATTGATAGCAACTCACCGGAACAGCTGGACGATCCAGAACTCCGTGGCCGATATATATAAATGATCTAAAGGCATCTACGCGCGACACACGTTCAGAACTTTGGCGCGGCGTCAATTCTTGACCGGTATCCAAGCGTGCGAAGGCGCAAAGATGCATCACTGGGCGTGCCAAGGAAGCTTTGATCACGCCGCGACCCCGGCGACACGTTTTCGACGAGTTGTACCTTTTGATACGGCTTCACGCACATTGCACTCGCTAAACACATTCACACGGCGTCGGTTCTTGGTCGGTATCCAAGCGCGCGAAGGCACAGAGACACGGCACTTCGGCGTGCCAAGGATGCTTTGAACACGCCGCCAGCCCTTCCTTTCGACGCGTTGTGCCTTTTTCCTGCGACACTGCACTTTCGTAAACTTTTCCACGTGTTCACAACGGCAAGTCTCAACAATACACAGAGTCTTCAAAAAACTTCTTCGGCGAATGACGACGAACGACTAGAAAACGTGTCGTCAGCACGCTGGAAAACCGCAGCAAAGGCTAGCAAAAACGGCAAATCGTATCCCAAGCGAGTGAGGCCCGGTGGCTTCACTTGCGGGAGCGGCAAGCGCGATCCAGCAATTGTCATTGAGATCAGTGGGTTATGATTCCACTGTGGATCCAGCAATTGTCATAGAGACCAGTGCGGCCACTGATCTCAATGACAATTGCTGGATCGCGCTTGCCGCTCCCGCAAGTGAAGCCACCGGGCCTCACTCGCTTGGGATACGATTTGCCGTTTTTGCTAGCCTTTGCTGCGGTTTTCCAGCGTGCTGACGACACGTTTTCTAGTCGTTCGTCGTCATTCGCCGAAGAAGTTTTTTGAAGACTCTGTGTATTGTTGAGACTTGCCGTTGTGAACACGTGGAAAAGTTTACGAAAGTGCAGTGTCGCAGGAAAAAGGCACAACGCGTCGAAAGGAAGGGCTGGCGGCGTGTTCAAAGCATCCTTGGCACGCCGAAGTGCCGTGTCTCTGTGCCTTCGCGCGCTTGGATACCGACCAAGAACCGACGCCGTGTGAATGTGTTTAGCGAGTGCAATGTGCGTGAAGCCGTATCAAAAGGTACAACTCGTCGAAAACGTGTCGCCGGGGTCGCGGCGTGATCAAAGCTTCCTTGGCACGCCCAGTGATGCATCTTTGCGCCTTCGCACGCTTGGATACCGGTCAAGAATTGACGCCGCGCCAAAGTTCTGAACGTGTGTCGCGCGTAGATGCCTTTAGATCATTTATATATATCGGCCACGGAGTTCTGGATCGTCCAGCTGTTCCGGTGAGTTGCTATCAATAAAAGGGGGAGATCTGTACGTGTTCTTATGTACTATATTAACCATGGCTGTGTTTCAAATCTACTCTAAAGCCTAGTTCACATGCAGCGGTTTTGGCCCTAGAGCGGCGCGATTTCTGCCGTCGCGGCGCTCGTGCCACTGAATTGCTGGTGCTGGCCAGAGCGCCGCGACGGCAGAAATCGCGCCGCTCTAGGGCCAAAACCGCTGCATGTGAACTAGGCTTAATAGATTCCGTGGGAGCACGAATAGGGCAACGTTGTGGAGCCAGGGGGGTTTTCGAAAGCAAAAGTACAAGACGGCGAGAATGAAAATCTTTGAAGCGCGGCCGATATGGTCGTGTGCAATCTGTTGACCAATTACAATTAGGCGAGCCGCGCTCAAACGTCAAGTGCAATTAAGTAGGTTGATAATAAGCCAGCACTGATCAGTGATGAGGAGCTGTTGTGCACGGTATTGTGTAAATCGTCTAAGGACGAAAAAAAGACGTACCTTCTCCCCATCTTCCGTCGCTAGTGGACGCTGGATTAAGCTCGTTCCTAAACCGCGAGAGGAAAAGACGCTGATCCAGAGGCACGAACAGCTTCACGCACATTGCACTCGCTGAACACATACACACGGCGTCGGTTCTTGGTCGGTATCCAAGCGCGCGAAGGCACACACTGTTAGAAAATTCCATCAATATACGTGGAAAAACCGAATAGAACATGTCCCGTTTTCTGGAAATGCATACAATGTGCTGTTTGCTTTCAAAAACGGGAACTGTACCATATGCATTGAAATGTGCTATTTAGGCAATAAGTATGAGCTTATCCGTATAAATAAAAAAAGCCTTACAAGACTACAGTTTATAGTCGGTTCAACTGGTATAAGCGGATTGAACGCGCCCAAAAGTGCCTGATATCCAGCAATTTTTATGGAACTCTATCAGACCGCGGAAGTACAGAGCCCGTGAGCCGTGTTACGCCACGCGCAGGAAGACATCTCTCACCCGCGCATGCGCAAGTGGGCCCGCGAGCTGCGGAGTGCTGCTGCCCGTTCGGAAGGCGAGTTCGACGTTGTTATCGCGTCGTCAGAGGCGTTCAGCGGTGCGTAGACGGCTTTGTTTTCCAAGGTACGTATACGTTAAGTTGTTCCTAACGCAGTGTTATTTTACTATCTCTAAGGGTGTCGTGTATTCCAAGTTCGGGATGCCCAGCGTGTAGCGTCTCGTCTTCCCAGCTGCATAAAGCTAGGCCTTTTATAGTTCCTGATTCGGGGCGGCATACTGCCCGACCCTACTTAGTATTGATGGTATGCTGCGCTGCGTAGTTACGCGAAAAAAAAACTGGAGAAATGAAGTTAATGCAGAAGGACAGACAAAAACATGCATGAATTGGCGCAGACTAACAACTGTTTAATTTCTTTCTCTTTTTTCTCCCCCGACCCGTATTTCCAAAATTGCGGCTAAGAAAACGAATGGTTGATGTCTTGAATTTGTTGGCTTCTGAACTTGATGGTGTTTGCTGTAGCTGCCTCTTTGATATACGAACTGGATGGTGTGTTTTTTGTAGCGTTTACCTGGGGCCTGATGTTTGCTCCGACAAGTTTGGTATCTTATTGAGTAGATCTATTTCTTCTTGTCGCAAAGCTAGTGGTAGCTCACTGACGCACGCTCCGTGTCTACCCGAGGCCATGTGAAAAGCCTCGATTATTTCACGCTTTGTTCTGTCCTTTGATCTGGCCAAGATGGAAGTAGTGTCAAGGAGAGCTTTGCAGTTGCATTTTGAACAATGCGCTGCAAGGTTGCCAGGTGCTTGCAGTTGTCCGCATGCATGGTTGTGCTCGCTTAGTCTCTCGTTAAGGCATCTCCCAGTCTGCCCGACGTAGGATCTTCCACACGACAGTGGTATTTTTGTATACCACACCTTCGACACATTCAACGAATTTGCTTCTGTGTTTCACTTGACACAGTGCCTTGCTGTTAGTCTCGTCCACTTCATTGTTGACCCTCCTGCATAATCCTTTGAGCCTGAAAGGGGCAGATAGTGACACTCTGACTTCGTACCTTGCGGCTATGTTTTTTATCCTGTGTGAAAAATTGTATATACATGGCAGTATTACCATTGGTCTTTTGTCCAAGATCTTCTCCTTGGTTTTGCACTTTCCTGTGAGTGTGGAAATACATTTTTCTGCTGCAGCTACCAGTATGGGTTCAGGATAATCGCTTGCGTGTAGTCTGCTTGTCTGCCTCTGTAAACTTTCTGAGACTTTGTGGCGACACGATTTTTGAAATGCTCGCCACATGCATCCTGAGGCAACACTCCTCTTTACTAACTTTGTGTGTCCAGAGTCATACGGCAGAATTCGTTTTTTTCTTCTAGTTTTGTACATCCAGCATGTGTGTCTGTAATCAAAAGTCATGTGGATGTCCAAGAACTGAAGGCTGCTTTTCTCAGGTAACTCAAAAGTAAAATCCAGTCCTCTGTGCGCTTCTCGAAACTTCTCCATGATCTTTGAACGTACCTTGTCTGTTAGTTTGTGTATTGGAAAACACACCAAAAAATCGTCTACATATCTAAAGCACTTGCTGACTCCATTTTTCTGGAAAAAACCCTGTAGTTCTCTATTTCCTTTTGCCATGTACAGGTGGTACTGCCATATATACACAATTTTTCACACAGGATAAAAAACATCGCCGCAAGGTACGAAGTCAGAGTGTCACTATCTGCCCCTTTCAGGCTCAAAAGATTATGCAGGAAGGTCAACAATGAAGTGGACGAGACTAACAGCAAGGCACTGTGTCAAGTGAAACACAGGAGCAAATTTGTTGAATGTGTCGAAGGTGTGGTATACAAAATACCACTGTCGTGTGGAAGATCCTACGTCGGGCAGACTGGGAGATGCCTTAACGAGAGACTAAGGGAGCACAACCATGCATGCGGACAACTGCAAGCACCTGGCAACCTTGCAGCGCATTGTTCAACATGCAACTGCAAAGCTCTCCTTGACACTACTTCCATCTTGGCCACATCAAAGGACAGAACAAAGCGTGAAATAATCGAGGCTTTTCACATGGCCTCGGGTAGACACGGAGCGTGCGTCAGTGAGCCATCACTAGCTTTGCGACAAGAAGAAATGGATCTACTCAATAAGATACCAAACTTGTCGGAGCAAACATCAGGCCCCAGGTAAACGCTACAAAAAACACACCATCCAGTTCGTATATCAAAGAGACAGCTACAGCAAACACCATCAAGTTCAGAAGCCAACAAATTCCAGACATCAACCATTCGTTTTCTTAGCCGCAATTTTGGAAATACGGGTCGGGGGAGAAAAAAGAGAAAGAAATTAAACAGTTGTTAGTCTGCGCCGATCCATGCATGTTTTTGTCTGTCCTTCTGCATTAACTTCATTTCTCCAGTTTTTTTTCGCGTAACTACGCAGCGCAGCATACCATCAATGTCAAACCAACTAGCACAACTCCAAGCATTCATTATTCCTACTTAGTAGTTGGGCACTAGGAGGGCACAGTTTTCGCAGTACTCCCGCATTATTATGCCAAGCCGCTGTCAACATGCGTGCTTCAGCGCGTCGCATTGAACTTGTTTCGCCGCCAAGTTCAACCTCACATGGTTCAAGGTTTAGCGCTTGATCGGGGAGGGGGATGGGGCAATTGGAGGATGAGGGAAGATTGGATTAGAAGGCGTGAACATTGGTCAGTTATGTTTTAAAGGGGCACTGACACATCAAAATCATATTTTTTTTTATTATCCGAAACGATTGAAAACGATGCCGGGACATTACCCTCAAAATTTGAGATTTGGGAATTCAGTATTTGTGAAGTAAAAAAACAATTTCCAAATGCCGAATTCGAAGTTCCCGCGCGATCGGCGCCGGTGCCTTGACGTCAAAAATCGCGGAGACCTGAGAGTCGACTTCCTTTCACCTCTCCCTGCTGTTGCCATGGCGACCCAAAGCGAGGAGGAAAGGAGCGAGCGCCCGGCGTTGCGAGGTGTTGCGTTGCGGCGGACCGGTTTTGAGCGGTGTCGCCTGTTTTCCGTTGGAGGACACAAATCCAGGAGACGGCACCACAACGAACTCCCGATTTTTGGTATTTCAAAAAGAAGGGCCGTAGTGCGTTCGCAATTGCGTTAAAAAACATGTTTTAGGATTGCCGTAATTAAATGTTATAGAGATGTCGCCTACAAAGCTTCTAAATTTCCAGATTTTTGACGTCACCGATCAAAAGAAGCGAGGAGGCGAGACGCGGGAAAATCAAACGGCAAAAATAAAAAGGCGCGCGCGCGCGCGGGAAAATTTTTTTTCGCGATGCGGTTTTTTTTGCGTGTCTATGACTGCAACGTGCATCGTTTTAGACAATAAAAATAAATACGACATTTGGGGTGTCAGTGCCCCTTTAAGGAACGAAGTATTTTCATAAGGTCGAAAGCGTAATATATTCTCAATACAGCGTTTGAAGAAACGGAGCTTGTTTTTAACTTTCTTTTTTTAAATGCGTCTGACAGCATAATAAAGCACTGCGTTCCTCTGCTACTCGACCGTGTGAGCGATCTTGGCAGCTTGCTAAATATGCGGTGAAATAAGGGTGGCACCTGCTTGAGACAGAGAAATAGTGCAGGCTTTTGCATCTTAGGAATAGTAACGCATTATCGTGCGATATTTTGAGTCGCCCAGTAAACTTATCCGCGCTGAGCCAGTAATCAATCATCGTCGTGGTAATACTCGTGTGCGTGCCGCGGATGCTCCGGGCGTTTTGCGTACTAAATTAATGCCATTTTTTCAGGACTGATATTTCCTAAATAACTTGAGCTTCTGATAAACGAATTTACTTCGAAATTACCCCGGTCGAGTTGAAACCCTTTTTGTAATAGGTGGTATTCACTGGACGCCACATCGGAGCTCTCTGAACGCTGCGCATGCTCAGAGTGAACTCCCGCTTATGGCCTGAGGACACCCTTTTTATGTAGAGTAATGCTACATGCACGACGTCGTGCAGCTCAACCGGAAGTGGCTGTACGCACGACGCGCGTTGATGTTCTTTGATTGGACGACCCGAATCCTGGCCATAGTGGCAGAGCTTCGCTCTGCCAATAAAAATTACTGTAGAGCCCCTCAAACAAATATTTTCGCCCCATCATGACCTAACCAACCTCGCAATTCACGAGCTTGCTCGTGAATTGCGAATAACCAGAATATTCTGTTTAAGCACTTCAGGCAAGTTTTTTTGTAATATTGCATTTACTGGTACTGTGAATTCCTGTTTTTAACCGAAGTATCGTTGGGTACAACTTTACTAGACAGGCGAGCTGGTTAATATGACATTCTACAAACCGAGATGGAGGCTTGGAAGACATACGTTTCAATTGAGACGGATGTGTTCGTCCTTCTTTGTAGCCTCCGTCTCGGGTTGTAGAATGTTTTAGCGTTGTGTGCTGACACAAGATCCGAAATGTGTACAGTTATTACTTAGAACTGATGCCAGTAAGCTAAATCGTTTTTTTTTTTTTTGTGTACAATCACAATTGGAGGCTCATGGTGTGTGCACGGACTGTCCAAATTAAGGGCGTGTCTCGGCTTGAAAGTATACTATAGACGAGGTTTAGAAGTTGTCCAGATTGGATTACTAACCGATAGAGAAGTTAAAGAAGGAGCCAGGAACTCCTTAGATTCTGTTATACATACTCCTCTAAGAAATCCCACCCATTATTTATGTTATCTTTTTTTTTCAGGCGGCTTGTGGCAATGAATCCGCAGGAGGGGTCCCGGCAGTCGTCGAGAAAAGTTGCTCTGGTGCATCTGAAGGCGCAGGGAGCCCTCCAAGAGTTCTCGAAGTTCCGAAAGAAGTGGAAACAAACTTCGGTGCTTGTTTAGATTAATCTTTCTTTTCTATTGTTAATATTACAATTTGTTGTATAGGCCAGGATGGTTCTTTTCGAGATGTAGCATGTCAGCATAATTTTTGGTCAGATTTTTTTAGGAGACTGCTCACTTTGATATTTTTTTTTTATGGCTGAGCTGCCCCCCAAAATATTTGCGGCATGAACTGTGTTTTTTTTTTTTTTTTATTGTGTATCTGCTCTAGTCATTTAAAAGAAAAATAAATGTAAATATTTTTGAAGCAGCAAACTGTTCAGTCTTCTTTGCAATGGGTCCGTTGCTATGGGTTGGAACCAAAAGGACCAAGCGTGAACTTAGTTTGATAACGATTTTTTTACAAATGTTTATCTGCCTTTATCCCCGTCACTACATGTACAATGCTCTCTAAACTTGACGTAGCATGTGAACACTTTCTCATGGCATTCCTGGCTGTTCTATTGAGTATATATGTCACAGATTCATTGTTCTGTTTTCAGGATAGTGCTCGCATTAGATACGACAGTTCAAATTTTCCGTATACATACAAGTTTGGGGAACATTTGCGCATTGCAGGTAATTTTATGTTGCAAAGACGTGCATCAAGTTGCGCCTGCAAACTGCCAGGACATCCCTGTTTTGCATGTCACATATCAACTTTTTCAAGGAGGAGCTTGGCATGTGACATACAAAGCCCGGATGTACTCATGAATAGCGGCAGTAACATAAAATGGGGCGAGTACTATCAAAAACAAGACTGAACTTTTTCCGTACGTACAAGAAATGTAACCTGTGTCGTTTTGGACGCATTGGAACATGTAATGTACTTCGTAAAAATGGTACATGTTCTGGCATGGCTTGCAACAGAACATGTGCTGCTGTGTGCCACGATGGTACATTTCCTGTAGCATACAGTACTTGTTCCGTGATGATGGTGTATGGAACTTGTTGTGGCTGCCCATACAGCAACAACATGTCCCGTACTAAAGAAGTATGGAACATGTTCTGTAGTCCGGTAATACAGTACATGTTGTGGCAACAAGGTTAGCATGTATGTGTCCCATATTTTGACAGGAGTTTTTCTAACAGTGCAGAGACACGGCACTTCGGCGTGCCAAGGATGCTTTGAACACGCCGCCAGCCCTTCCTTTCGACGCGTTGTGCCTTTTTCCTGCGACACTGCACTTTCGTAAACTTTTCCACGTGTTCACAACGGCAAGTCTCAACAATACACAGAGTCTTCAAAAAACTTCCTCGGCGAATGACGACGAGCGAGTAGAAAATGTGTCGTCAGCACGCTGGAAAACCGCAGCAAAGGCTAGCAAAAACGGCAAATCGTATCCCAAGCGAGTGAAGCCCGGTGGCTTCACTTGCGCTGCAGCGAACAAGCGGGGAAGCGCGATCCAGCAATTGTCATAGAGATCAGTGTCATAACCAGTGGTCCCACTCAAGGCCACTTCCGGTAATCGCGCATACACAGCGCTCCTCAAGCCGGATGGCGACAACTGAAATTGTAAAACAAAAACAAACAGAAAAACAGGGTAAAAAAGAATCGCAATTGACTAAATTGAGTGCGTTAGTGTTAATATTTTTAGAAAACATAATAAGCTAGTTAATAATGATAAACCAACATGGAAAGAAAAAATCGAGCAGTTACCGTTAGCTTCAAAAAGTTCATTGCCCTAACCGAAGCCATGTCGCCGGTCGCGTTGTCGGCGTTGTCGGTGTTGCTGTTCTGCGAATTTCTCTTTCCTAGTACATTTCCCTTTCGGTTGGATCCTCGCTTGGTGTTTTAATGTCACGTGAGTTACCGAATCGCGCTATGAATGTGTTCTAAATGGGCCTGCTCCGGCAAGAAGCCAAAAAGCCGGGGACCCACTTCGCCATTCGAGATTCTGGGATTCCGTTTCAAGTTCGTTGCTGGTGAGTGCAAACATTTTAAAGTGCTCGTGCTGTCCTTCGCGTCAGGCCATGGCACGATCGTCTTTTCTCCAACGCAGTGCATGTGACTGGGTTAATTTCTTAGTCGTATGTACGTCGGACGTGACTTGTAAAAAGGTCGAGCGTAATGAATTGCTTGTTCACGCGCAACCTCCACGTATCGAAGCTTGCACACCACTTTACTGGAAAAATATAAATATCGTGGCAAATGACGCGGATCAGGACCGAACCTGGGATTTGCTAATCTGTAAAATCATAAAAGAGAAAATGTCATCATAGCTTAAGATAAAAAAAAACAAAAAAAAAAACGCAACATTATAAAAAGTTACTTTATCAGTTGTTATATATTTGCAAACAGGCTAAGCAAGTTGACTGGGCACATTGAACATAATTCTGAATTAAATAGTCAAATGGATGTCCCTTCAAGGGAATTAACAGAAGGCACCTCTAAAAAAAGTGTTGCTCAAACATGCCAATTTCCTGGACTCACACCTGTCTTCTCTCTCGTCAGGATACCCTGTGGGTATGGCAGCAACTGGCACCTGTCGTCCAGCATGCGTCGAGACCCCTTCTCCTCCCGTCAAGCTCCAGATAATATTTATCTCCGCTTGGCACGTCATACAGTAAGACCCACAGTACTTATCTAATTTAGAAGTGTAAGCAGGGACAGATCCAAGGGGGGGCGACGGGGGCGGTTGCCCGCCCCGCCCCCCCCCCCCCCCCCCCCCAAACAAAGTCGACCCCCCCTAAACAAAGTCGACCCCCCCCTCCCCCATCTCGGAGGGCAATTTGACATGGCTGGACCCCCGGTGCACACGAAAGAAGGGGAGAATAGCATCCTTACAAACTTTCTGCCCCCCCAAACGGAGTTCTGGATCTGCCCCTGAGTATAAGGTGTGTCTCACTTCGTCCATTCACTGTATGCTGTTACTTTCTTGTTCCAGTACGATGGTTCCTCGGAGAATCATAGTGAATACCACGAGGGCGACAAACGTGTGGAGGCAAGCTGCAAGGGCCGGACACCAGAGACAAGAACCATCCGTAACCAGGGGGATGAAGTGAGAAAACTCAAGAGGCAGCTCATCATCTGGGCCTCAAGAAGAAAATCGGAGACCGTACGCTGGGAAATTTGTCGACCCTCATCCTTGGGTGGCATGAGCATTTTCTGGTCATATTCGTACGTGAGGTGAACTGTTACTGGAACTAGGTTGACTCATCCTTCTGCAGCTTACAGGGCATTACCAAAGCTACGGCACCAACGAGACAACCGGAACATTTGGCTGAGGGACGGGACAACATATTGTGGGAGTATACCCCTGCTACGGAGAGCTCTCACAAAACTTGCTTCGTTGCTCTGATTAGCTCCAAAGGGCTACAGTGCTTTTCTTTGTAAAATTAGGCTGAAACAGATTATAGCTGTAATAGGGCCACCGAAATTGACATTGCGGCATAACATTCCTCATGAGGGTTCTGGCATCTATTCTATGATCTCTTATGCAATTATGTCGCAGGCCACAAGTGGTCACTTGACAATAATCTGCAACTCGTCATATGACAAACTGCGTAAATGGTTGGGTAAGTGCAGTAAAGGTAGTTCTGCATATCTGGGAAAAACAGTGGCTGGGAGGGCTCTAGCTCTTCCTCATCACAATCTGTCTTAGGGATCAGCACGACAACCACAGCTGGTTGTCGTGCCAGTAGACCTCGTTCTGAAGTCACCGGAAGAAAACAACAATAACCGGTTGCTGCCATCATGTTGTGTTAGCCAGTGGTCAAGAACAAGATTTTTTCTCTTGAGCTTGGACAGTGTTCTTCAATTAGTTTTCTCAAAGCCCCTTTGACACGCAATGGCACACATAACCTAGCTCAGTGGACACCCTACCTGTTAGTAGTGTTTCCAGTTTGTGCTAAATCACGAAAAGAGCCCTTGAAGAATAAGGTAGTGTGAAAAACTAAATTTTTAATTCCTCATGCCGGAGATCCCCATCTGTTGGAGTTTGGATAGGAACAAGCTGTGGTCTGCGCTGTTAAAAGCCTTTCTGAAGTCTAACTGGACGATCTCGCACGGAGTTCAGTTGTCGAGGCTGGTGCTGAGTGCATAAGTGAAAGCTGCAAGAGCCGATTCGCAGCTCCTGCCGGGCGGAAACCATATTGGCGGGGGCTCCATTGTTTGGTTTAGCCATCGCAAGCCTTCGGACGGAGAACGTTGTAGCAGTTGTCTGTGTCGCGAATTCAAGCCGAGTTTAGATAAAGTTATATGTGCCAGAACTAGTACTGGGTACTGTCTCTCCTCAACGTCGGGCCCCGACGTTGAGGAGAGACAGTACCCAGTACTAGTTCTGGCACATATAACTTTATCTAAACTCGGCTTGAATTCGCGACACAGACAACTGCTACAACGTTCTCCGTCCGAAGGCTTGCGATGGCTAAACCGCCCTTTTTTTTGCTGTCCCTCTTCTTTGTCCTCTTTTCTTCCCCTGGCCGCGAGGCGAAGATTCTTTCTAATCTGGCGCGAACGCCACGGTGGGACACACACACACACACACATGCCCGCACGCACAGCACCGAATGAGTCGGTAATACACTCCGTCACAAGTGGATGTTAGACTTGAGGGGGCACCGTGTCCCTTTTTGAGAGGCGTTACTGACTCAACTTTCCAGGATTTAGGAACAGAGCTGTGGGAGAGAAAATCGTTGAAGAGGCGAGTGAGGACGGGGGAGATACAGCCAACAGGGCGGAGGCTGTCTGGTCCAGGGCGTTGAGAGGAGTTGACACAGGCGAGGGCTTCGTAGATTTCACTTTGAAGAATGAAAAAAAAAAAAAAAATTGGGTTGTGGGGATATTTATACAGCGTGTAGTTGGTCAGCCATTTTGAAGTTGCGACGAGTCACACGCTGTAGATGAGCAATTTAGCCAGTGCAGTACAACCGCTAGCCTGGGGTCTTTAACGTGCTCACGCAGTAGTGATACACCACCGTACGCTGGTACGATGCTCATCCAGATCGAAACGGGCAGGGGTGGGGCTTGAACCCAGGATCCCTGGGTTCTGCAGCGCGAGCCTTTGAAGAATGACTATGGAAGAGAGTGTGATTGCTGGTGTGGCCTTGAATGGCTGAGTTGTGGGTTGGGTGGGACAAAGGTTAGGTGCGGTAGGGTCAAGTAATGCTGCAGCCTGAGAAAGGTGGTAAGAGAAGAGCTCTGCTATGTCGTCAAGATTAGAATAGGGCCTGCCGTGATGTGTGAAGACCGGCGCGTGGAACATTTTTTTTTTATAGTGAAAACATGCCCAAGAGTTTGGGCTGGCAGGTTGCTTTTGCTCTTAGTTGGTAGGTAACCGTTATGGGAGATATGAATGAGATGCTTGACTTCGGTACGTGCCTGGTGGGCTTGGTTAAGATGAGTGGGATTTAGAGGCACTTTTTTGAATAGTTGGTGTGTACGTCTGATTAAGACTGCAATCTCCTTTGTCATCCATGGAAGGCTGCCGTGCCTCCTGTTGATCCTTAGGGTGAACACATTTGTGCTGAATTGCTGATATGTTGAGTGAGAGGTTGTCAGCCGATGGGTGATCAAACACGATGAACCAGGAAGCGAGGTGGATGAGCTGATTGAGATGAGGGAAATCGGTTTTTTAGAACTGCTGGAACTTCTTGGCTTGATGACCTCGCTTAGGGCAATGGATATTGGTGAGGAGAGCACTGCGATCACGGCCTGGTAGGCTGGATTTCACTGTGCAGCGGTAGGATAAGGTGGGATTATTGGTGCAGACGAGGTCGAGGAATGTAGCGTTGCTGTTTTGAGAAATGTAGAATCAGGCGTCATGAAGTTGGGTGAGGCCAGCAGTTTCCAATACGTCTAGCAGCATGTCATCAAGTGGATCAGATGAACAGTGCAGAGAACTTGCTGGGGTCGACGCGCTGTAGGCTCTTTTGGAGGAGGGCGTACGATTGTTCACGGAGGGAGGGTGGGCAGTAGGTAGACACCAGAAGAAGCTTTCCATGGTTACAAGATACCTCGACAAAGATGGCTTCTAGACCCGAAGGGTTGAGGTGGTCGAGACGTTGGCTGGGCAAGTGTTATGGCATGGCGAGGACGGACTCCCTCGCCCCAAGGAGGCACAGTTTTGCTGGAATAAAGAGAATTGTGCGAGATTGATTAATTCCCCATTAATTGCCCACCAAAGACGGGCGTCCAGCCATGTCTCGCACACAGCGAATATTGTATTCGGGAAAGATTACTTCAGTGCTTTAAAGTCAGGAAGGTTGTTTTTTAGGAAGCAAATGTTGGAAAACCAAACGTGATTGGAGTCTGTAGACTCCGATCGCGCACTTTTCGCGCGACAAGTATGCCAAACATGGAGTTGTCATGCGAACGGTGAATGCTTCCGATGTCGCTCGCCGGAGGCGGGTCAGAGAACTACTTGGTAGAGTTGGCGATGATGGCGGTGTACACAGGGGCTCCGTGCTGCTTAGGGGATGCAAAGAGGTCATCAGCCAGGGGTGGGAGCTGGCAAGCCGCACAGAGCCACTCGGTTGATAATGAGGATAGACGTCTATACAAAGCGAGAGATACATCTTCACATTTCTGGTGGAACCACAAATCATAAATGTCGCATTGGAGAGTGGTGACATTGTCGACAGACAGGAAACAGCAGGGGCAGGTGGGACGTGAGCCGAAGTTTAAAGATACACCCGTGAGCGATATGAAGGTGAACAGCCCTCTTCTTGTTTTTGACGCTCCTGCAAGTTTTGGAACAAGCTCTGTTCCAGAAGAGGGCTAAAACGCAAAGTTTAGACCCCAAGCCACATACTATCTGAGACGTTGAGAGTTAATATAGCTTTAGAGAGCCGTAAAACGGGCAAGAATCCAAGTAAGGTGTTCACTTTCATATTGCCGGCGGGTGTGCTTCACCGGTGATCAGCAATAACGAGATTATTTGAGGTTGGCGAGGGCGATGAGTGAAGAATGCTGAGCTAGGAGGTTGCTTCCATGGACGACAATGTTCAATGGTGATGCTGCAGTCGGAAAGTGGCATTCTAGGTGCTTACGGTTTGTCGATGATAGGTGATATTTTTGTCAAAGGGCCAGTAGCCCCGTTACGCAGATCAGGAGACGGAGAGTTGTAAAGGCGCGCTGTCATCGAACCTAACAGCTAAACATTGTGCTGAAAAAATTGACTGGCTAGATCCAACATATCTCATAGAAAACTGACCAGGGGGCAATGTTCGACAAATGTCTTGTTTCTCCTAAGAAGAAAAGGAAGTGATGGAAGTGACGATATCGCGTCTGATTAGTTAGAGGCTCAAATGACGAAAGCGGGAACTTTCATCGTTTGAGCCTCAAACCAATCAGACGCAATATCTTCACTTCCTTTTTTTAGGAGAAACGAAACATTTGTCGTCAAACATAGCCCCCAGGTGTGTTGAACATTCATCTTGGGGGGAAAGGACAGGCAGGTCAAATGCACCTCCAAGCACAGCTTTATTCTTTACCACATTAGCCTGTAGTTACTGTTAAAGCAACTGGTTTGTAATCGTACTCGTTATGTAAAACTGTCGCGTCTGTGCATTTTCTTTTTTTTTTTGCATGGTTTATGAATAGCTGTTTTGAAATACCTTTACCGCGACTTTACTTCTACGTGTTTAGACTGTTTGTTGATCTTAGGTTTATCGTTGTTTATGCACATGGCTCGAAGGCTAACATTCAAACTGTTTGTACTACCGTGTATGTTCGATAATACCCGTCAGCAACCGCATCATTGCATGTGCTGTTTGTAACATTTTCTTATAAATTGTACTATCTAGAGCGAAAATAAACATTTGCCTGCTTGAAATAACTCTTGTGTGAATAAATTACCTGTGATTGTCGTCCAGTGGGGCGCACGTCACAATAAAGCGAAAGCGCAACGCAAGCGGACGCGAGAACCGGGCACACAAAATGCCATGGGAACCGCCATCTTGAAAAGCAAAACAATAAAAACGAAGCATAAAATGTGGTTAGTTACCCCATCCGTGGTGAGAGGGCGCTTTTACGAGTTTAAATAATTGTTTAAGAAACTTTCGCCTTTTTTGAATTAATTGGTTGTCTATATAATTTATATTGTGTGAATAATATGTAATTAGTTAAGTTCTACATTGTAGTTTTATTCACGCAAGGCCCTCGATCACGTGGTTTGCGATTACCACAGGCTTATTCTACAGTGGGCAAACTGTATATGATAAACTGTGGCTGGATCGCGCTTCCCCGCTTGTTCGCTGCAGCGCAAGTGAAGCCACCGGGCTTCACTCGCTTGGGATACGATTTGCCGTTTTTGCTAGCCTTTGCTGCGGTTTTCCAGCGTGCTGTAGACACGTTTAACTACTCGTTCGTCGTCATTCGCCGAAGAAGTTTTTTGAAGACTGTGTATTGTTGAGACTTGCCGTTGTGAACACGTGGAAAATTTTACGAAAGTGCAGTGTCGCAGGAAAAAGGCACAACGCGTCGAAAGGAAGGGCTGGCGGCGTGTTCAAAGCATCCTTGGCACGCCGAAGTGCCGTGTCTCTGTGCCTTCGCACGCTTGGATACCGACCAAGAACCGACGCCGTGTGTATGTGTTCAGCGAGTGCAATGTGCGTGAAGCTGTTCGTGCCTCTGGATCAGCGTCTTTTCCCCTCGCGGTTTAGGAACGAGCTTAATCCAGCGTCCACTAGCGACGGAAGATGGGGAGAAGGTACGTCTTTTTTTCGTCCTTAGACGATTTACACAATACCGTGCACAACAGCTCCTCATCACTGATCACTGCTGGCTTATTATCAACCTACTTAATTGCACTTGACGTTTGAGCGCGGCTCGCCTAATTGTAATTGGTCAACAGATTGCACACGACCATATCGGCCGCGCTTCAAAGATTTTCATTCTCGCCGTCTTGTACTTTTGCTTTCGAAAACCCCCCCGGCTCCACAACGTTGCCCTATTCGTGCTCCCACGGAATATATTAGAGTAGATTTGGGACATAGCCATGGTTAATATAGTACATAAGAACACGTACAGATCTCCCCCTTTTATTGATAGCAACTCACCGGAACAGCTGGACGATCCAGAACTCCGTGGCCGATATATATAAATGATCTAAAGGCATCTACGCGCGACACACGTTCAGAACTTTGGCGCGGCGTCAATTCTTGACCGGTATCCAAGCGTGCCAAGGCACAAAGATGCATCACTCGGCGTGCCAAGGAAGCTTTGATCACGCCGCGACACCGGCGACACGTTTTCGACGAGTTGTACCTTTTGATACGGCTTCACGCACATTGCACTCGCTAAACACATTCACACGGCGTCGGTTCTTGGTCGGTATCCAAGCGCGCGAAGGCACAGAGACACGGCACTTCGGCGTGCCAAGGAAGCTTTGAACACGCCGCCAGCCCTTCCTTTCGACGCGTTGTGCCTTTTTCCTGCGACACTGCACTTTCGTAAAATTTTCCACGTGTTCACAACGGCAAGTCTCAACAATACACAGAGTCTTCAAAAAACTTCTTCGGCGAATGACGACGAACGAGTAGAAAACGTGTCCACAGCACGCTGGAAAACCGCAGCCAAGGCTAGCAAAAACGGCAAATCGTATCCCAAGCGAGTGAAGCCCGGTGGCTTCACTTGCGGGAGCGGCAAGCGCGATCCAGCAATTGTCATTGAGATCAGTGGACGGCCGTCTCCGATTTGCGGGACACACGCGGAACTACAGCAGCGAAACCACGAGGAACTCTGTCGACGTTTTCGACGTTGTGGAAATCGCGGGAACTGCGTCCAAGGGAGGCAGGTTTTCCTGCCGGCTGCCTGGGTGCCTTCCATGCTGAGTACGGTTCTGTTGTCCCGTGCCGAAAGCCAACCGGCGTTCAACGTGACTCTGTATTTCTGCGTGTCAGCAACATTGTCAACGTGTCACGATCATCTGGTGGGCTAGTTGGTTGATCATATTGTTGAATTAACAGCGCAAATACGACAGGAAGGAGCGACAAGGGAGACAGGATAAAGCGCTGAACTAACAACTGACGTTTAATGAAAAGGAGAAAGAGGAAGAAGAACCGAAGAATGATTTTAAAACGTGCATAATGAAAACCCGCAAAAACATATGCTATAGCTTGAGTTGCCTGAAAATGAATTGCTAAGAATTGGCGACGTGCGCGACCGAAAGCGTCGCTGTGGTCGGCCCTTCACGATTGGCCGAACGCTGACTATGACGTCGGAAAGGGGATTTATAATTGACGAAATAAGAGGAATGAAAGAACTTTAATTTTGACGGTGTTGGCAGTGTTCCTTTGAGAGTGCAATGATTTCAAGCTTCCACCATGCTATTTACAAACACCATCGAACTTGTTGTTTGCAAGATAATGACGTCACAAGGGGAAACCATAGGAGGGCGCCACCAAAACATCTCGTCGCTAATACCAAGCTTTACGCTGGTCGCTTAAATGACTTGTTGAAAAAGATTGAGTCCTGGGACGACGTGAATAGAAATTCCGGTAGAAAAAAGAAAGAGGAAGTTTACGTATAAAATATTCACAGCTTCTAAGGACCGTTAAAGATCGCGACTTTAAAAGTAAAGTTCTTTTTGTGACAAGGCCACGGACGGCGCGCTTACGCAGGCATCCCCACAGGACAGAATAACCTGTGCCTCGTAGAGCTCGCGAGTTCGTCGTTCCCCTAAACGTTTCAGGATTTTTGTTTTCCTGAACAAGGCGGAGCACTGGCAGTCCCTGATATGTATGGCAAAGTGGCCTGCTGCCGACGACTTTAGTGACACGGCATGTTCTCTTAGACGATCGTTGACACACGTTCCTGTCTGACCCACATACACTTTCCCACAAGTAAACAGTATTTCGTAAACGACCGCACATTGGCATTCGACGTATCTTTGTTGATGTTGTACTCCGCACCCATCTTGCTGCTGCTGCTTGTTGTTAATTTTCGGACACAACTTCTTTAGTTTGTCCCAACGTTACTGAAACACTCAGTTGGGAAACTCCCATAGAGACAGCTTTGAAAAAGTGACCCCAATCTGTCTCCGAGCACCGAGCTAATGACGAACACGACGCCACCATTTCTCCCGCAGCGGCCACTCGAGGAACTGCACGTGACTTCTATTTTGGCTTTAAGAACAGATACAGCGGTAGAGGTTACAGGGGTGCCACCCCCGTCTCCCCGGCGGACGCGCCGCGTTCAACATCCGAAGTTAAAATGCACCTAGGTCTGGACGCGCTACCTGAAAGGCCCGCTGAGGCATTGTAGGGATCGCTTGAGAATTTTGTCGTTTCCTGGAAACTGAGTGAATCGACCTTCAACCGTTCGGGTGGGGGCACCCCGACGGCTCGCCCCGAGGGTAGGGGGATGAGTGGCTTGAGCCCTTTTTAATCTTTGGCTCGGGAAGGAGACAGACATTCTTGCCTGTCGCCGCGAGGTAGTGGCGACTTTGTCGTCACGGCGCGTTTCCAGTGACGGCTTGTGCAGTCGGGGGACTGCTGCAATAAGGTTTTAGCGACGAGGGGCGCCGGTCTGGGTCCACCTGGACTCCATTACGCTTTACTCGCTAACTTCGAAGGACACGGCGCCAATTTGTTTTGACGCGGCGGAGTGGAAGGTGTTTTCCCCGTAAAGTAGTAAAGTATCGCCCCGATTGGAGAGTTCCCCCAGGGGTCTAGCATTCTTTCTCTTCTTAGAAAAGGGAAATGACGAGTTCGGTGGCCTTTCTGTAATTGGTGGAGGACCCGCTGGCACTGGGGCCAATAGAATTGTATAATCGTCCTGATTGGACAGGCCCTGTGTCAGCGGGGAGTTTCCTCGTCCGCGCTGGCGAGGAAACGTTGAGTTTGAACAAGCCCGCGCGCGGAGCAAGTTATCTCCCGCGGTCCGCCGGTCCGCGTAGCTTTGTCGCGAGAGACGAGCAGTTTCTTTGAGCCCCACCGTGCGCGTTGGGCACTTCGCGCCGAGGCGCGGTTCTTTTCGCATTTCTACTGCCGTGAGCGGACAGTAGAGTTCTGTAACCAAGTTTGCTGTTGTCGTTTTAATACATTTGTTTTTATTAAACGTTGCTCCCGACTTTGAGCGTCTTTCTTCGGGGCTCCGCCACCACCAACGTGCAAGAAGCGACCATCCTTCGCGGCTGTCCACGATCGCCCGGCCCTGACCTACGACTTCTAGGAAGGACCGGGACAAAACAACCTGGTGACCCTCAGGGAGGGACGCATTCTTTACTGGCATAGTTGTATAAAAACAATATTAACTGTTCCGCAAAACCTTGCGAACTAAAAATGATAAAAACATCACGCGCCCATCATTTGGTACTAAACTCCAATACATTTCATACAAAAAGAGTCTTTTCCGTTTGTTTTTACGCAAAAACAGGCTTTCAAAAAGCTCAAGGTGACCATAGTACAGACAAACGAAAAAGAGTGGCGCTGTTGTCGCATTTAGCTCGGTCTGGGTGGACGCCAGCGGCCCAGGTTTCGACAGCGAGTTTCCCAACTGAGTGTTATAGTAACGTTGGTTTGTCCGGTGCAGACAACACGACTTTGACGTTAAACTTCGATGCAATCTTCTTAAGGTTGTGGGAAATGCGGTGAATGTATGGAAGCACAGCCGGTCGGATATTTGTGTCCCTTTGTATTTTCTGTCGTCCCCGTGTGGTGATAATAGACTCGGCGACGTCATACAAGATGGAACTTGGATAGCCAGAATCTTGAAGACGCTGCACTTGATCATGAAAGCTTTCCCCCGCTGAATGTACACAGGATTTCTTTATAAGCATCTGTCAGCGTCTGTAAATGCGAGATAACAAAAATTAAAAAAAAAAAAGAATCATTCAGCTCGTGACCACAGCGTCCCATTAAAGGGGTCATGAAACGATTTTCCTACTTCTTCCTCCTTAGCTTTAATCCTCAACTCAAATGCGAATTGTGAAATCACGTGGTAGTGACATTCCTTCGGCACCGGTGCGATGACTCCTAGCTTCCACCGTGCTTTTTATGCACACCATAAAACTTGTCATTCCCAGTGACAATAAGTTCCGTCAGGGCACTCATTCGCCGCGAACGCGAATCCAAATTTTCGTCGACGGATTGATTGTTGACGAGCGCATACGTCCGAGTGACGCAGTTCTCGTGTCTAATGCGTGAGCTGGGCTCTGCTGACGTCAGTTTGGCGCCGGTGACGCGCTTTTGGAACCGCGGATGTATCATAGTGAAAAGGCGGAGAGCTTTCGAAGGCAAGAAGGTACAAAATAGTCCGCTATATTTTCAAATGTTCGTACTGAAAAGTTGGCTTTTGACTTTCTACCCTCTTTCTTTTTTCCAACTGAACGATATGCGATTAGTAAAATCAAAATTTAAAATCATTTATCCCAGCCCGAAATTCGTTTCATGGCCCCTTTAAACATTCCTTTCATCTTTGCTTTCTTTTATAGCTTCCGCGAGCATGTATGTTTCACTTTACGTGATAGCGAAGCCGAAGGTACTCGCAAAAGCACGTCCTCCAGAGCTCGCACTGCACGAGCGCGCGTGCTTGGCAGGGACGCTGAAAGCTCCCAGCTTGCTCTTGTTAGCTCTTGTAGCCTCCGCTACGCTGGCACTTAGAATGGAACGGAGTATAAAAGACTGTAGTGGGGAAGCGTATTGACGCATGTTCGAAACGCGAGCCAAATTTTATATTTTGCTCGCCTGGAGCGCTGCTCAAAACTTGAGAGCTACGGGCACTAAACCGTTTGGACAATTTAGTTAAGCCTCATCCAGGTGAAGTGCCCAGCAGCATTCGGGATTGAACCCATTCCATTGGCAGCACAGAACGTCGCACAAGAATTCTGAGATCTCTTGGTATTCATATGGTGGCTGGAAGGGGAAGTGTGACGGGCGCCGTATGCGCGCCGTGTCAGAGAGGGGCGCGAGTTGCGATGAAAATCTTCGCCACCGCGAGGGGCGCTGCAGTCTGCAGGCGAGTCAGAGCCGTGTATTGGGAGAGTTTGGCCAATAGGCGGAGCAAAGGCCGCCGCCAGCGCCGAATATTCCCCCCGCGCTTAGAGCGTAAACTAAATTTGTGACACAGCGTCGACCAATCAGGAGACCGCGACGTCACAATATTGCAAACGACATTCAAAGCGTGAAATAGAGGCGTTCAATCTCGGCCTCTCTGCTCCATCTCACAAATGTCGGCAGTGAAGACAAAGGTACAGGCGCGTGAACTTAGCTCAGCAAAACGCTTTTGTTTGTACGAGAACTCGTGCATACGAGCCACTTTCCAAAGCCGACGCGCTCGTGCCCATGCCTTTCTCTGCACTGCTGATGTTGGCTTGATAGAACAGCGTCCTGTGACTGGCGGAAAGAAAACTGTGCAAAGGGTGGGGCGCGCGAGCGTCTGGAGACGCGGAGTCCCGCTCGGCTCGTGCGCTGGCTTTGGCAGTGCTTTCTTTCCCCGTCTCAGCTGAGACGCTGTTTCTAGCAAGTTGGCCCTGGTTTGGAGCGCACGTTCGTTTATTCTACACTTGAATATTGGCGTGACGAAAACTTCGCACGCACAAAGTTTTCAGTCACTGAGAGTTACACCTTTTAACTCTAGCGACGCTAAAACGTCTTGAATTAGTCGTGTCACAAATTTAGAGCTCACGACCACCGCTAGGGGCTGTTTCGCGTCCTGTGGTTGGCCCCGAGATGCTCGCCTATTCAAACCAATGTATGGCCAAACTCTCTCGATAAACGGCTCTGCAGGCGAGTCAGCGGTCTCGGGTAATCTGTTGGTTCGCGGGCGCCGGCGCTCTTCTGAGGCTGCTACAAGTTCTGCTGTTTTGGTTGTACTGCTGTTTTGGCTGTGAGTAATCATAATATACATTAGGCTAATAATAAATAAGTGTATTAAGATAAGCTGAAAGTAAATACAAGAGTCGTCCTAATGTCATTTGGGTCCAGTTCAAGTCCACTGGTTTAAAAGTAACTCAAAGGAATAAAAAGAGTAATAATAATGTCAACTGAGTTCATTAGGGATCTTTTGGAGGTATAATAACAGGAAATAATCAAACGAGTAGCTAAAATATCAATTAGGCGGAATTAAAGTCCATTTGGTCAATAGTAACTCAAAGTAATAAAACAAGTAACTGCAATGTCAGTTGAGCGAATAATAAATAATTTCATTAAATCTTAGCCCCAAAAATTATAAAAGTAACTCGAAGTAATCAAAAGACTAATAATAATGACTGACCGAGCTACAACCGATAAATTAGCGCTATAATTATACAAAGTAAACAAGAGTCACCAAATGTCATTTAGGCCGAATTAAAGTCAATTGAATTCAGAGTAACTCAAAGTAATCAAGAGTAATCATAATGTCAATAATCATCACATAAAAGTTAAATTTGCTGAATATTAGCTGAAAGTAATAAAGTTTAATTTGAATTTATGGCCAATGGGTCAAAAGTAACTCGAAGTAATCAAAAGAGGAATAACAATGTCAACTGAGCTTATTATAGATCAATTGGAGCAATAATAGCACGAAGTAATCAAAAGAGTAATCATAAATTGCAAGCTAAAATAAATTCAAGTGCGCCATAATAACTCCAGGTTTACAAAAAGAGTAATAAACATATCAATTTTGCCTCGTCAAAAGTGGGACAGTAACTCCAAGTAGTCACAATAGTGATCAAATGATCAGTTGTCGCCCACAAGATCTAAGAGTATAAACAATTATTCTAAGTTACCAAATGTGTAAGCAAAACACGACCACTGAATGCAATTAGTGCATATACTATATATCGTGGATTAAAATGACTGACCCCGGGATTAAAGTGGGTAGCGCAAGGATTAAATTGTGTGGCGCTTGGGTTAAATTGGGTGGTACTGGGATTAAATTGGACGTCGTTTGGATTCGGATGAGCGGGAAAACCTGTAGTTCAGTGTGTGGCATCTCCAGATCAAGCGGCAATCAAACATTTGTCTGCATGCGCACTTTTCCTGGACATTTTTTGCTAACTTATTGAAATAAAATACTCGGCGCGCTTACTAACGCCTGTTCATGCACTCTTCAGAGAAAGAAAAAGGTGAAAACAAAGGCTGCTTCAGAAGCAAGTAGTTTCTTCCTCTGGCTTGTATTCTTGACGCAATATCTGAAACAGTAAATAAAAGTGAGT
This sequence comes from Ixodes scapularis, assembly GCF_016920785.2. NCBI lineage: Eukaryota > Metazoa > Arthropoda > Arachnida > Ixodida > Ixodidae > Ixodes > Ixodes scapularis. Next base: position 129,344,417 of record NW_024609868.1, on the reverse strand, counting down.
TCTACATTCTATTCCTTGTTCGTCACATTTTTCTTCGGCTGCACTTTGAAGCATATGAAGTGTTCACGATTCATAAAGTTATCAAGTAAAAAAAAGTCCAATTTCCCCAGTGGACGTTCACCTGCTCCAGCGCATTTGTTATTAAAGGTAAATCAAAAATAGTTTTTTCTTCTTTCCTTTCTGTTGCGTAACAAGGCGTCAGTAGATTCAGCTCTCGAAGAAAACGTCTAGTTGTCTTTTTTTGCGTATCAACTATTTTACAGTATTCGCAGCAAGGGGAAAATATCGCGCAGCGCTCTATTCCTATGCTCCGCACGCCAGCGCTACCTCGCCTGCTGCGCGCAGCGCCCTCTATTATTTTCATCGCAACTCTGTGCAGCCCCCCGCTCCCGGCCGCCACACTTCCCCTTCCAGCCACCATAGTATTCATCTCGAGAGGAGGACGAGCGTGTGGAGTACTGTGTGCACTGCACGAGCGGGCGTGCTTGGCAGGGACACTGAAGGCACACAGCTCGCGCTTGTAGCATCGGCTGCGTCTGAATTTAAGGTGCAACCCCACCCTTGGTTAGTGTGATTCTGAACTAACAGATGGCGGTGGGATCGCCTTCCAGGCCTGTACATCAATCCGAGAAATCGTCTGTGGTGGCGCTTCGATACAGTGGGGTATTTTTTTATATCCTGAATTTGACATCCCTGGTCCCTTGCTTGTTTTTCTCTGCACCAGCTTTCTTTGGAACGCGCACGGCTGCGCCAGTTCTCGTGCAAGGGGGCCAGTTGCCTACGCTCCGAGCTCACGTCTCTTGCAAATGTGGGCAGAACAAAACGCGAAAATCGTCCTGAGCCAAATGGCGAGACACATGCACAACCAAACCACCTACGCGTTGAAATATATAAATATGCCTGTGCGCCGTTATCGGCGATTTCAGAGGCCAATTACACATATTTCAATATGATCAGATTTATGTTGTCACGAATGACGGTGACGAGAGGACGAATAGTGAACTGAAAAATAAAGGTTTAATCGGCGAACTTGTGCCAAACAAAAAAAAGAAATAAGGAAATAGCGTCGAGGCAGCAGAAAAGCAGGCGGCGATTCGGCAGCGTAACAGAGAGCGAGAGCGAGACTGACTCGACAAGGTCGCTGGTAGCTGCTTATCTGCAGTGCGTCACCATCTCGAAAGTTCGGAAAAGAAGGTTCGAGCGGTCGCGCGCTCGGGGCGAGGATGAACTGGCACTTTCGAGAACAAGAAAACACGGCGAAAGTTACGTCTGGTGCAAGAATGAACGCGAATCTTCTAAACGTCCGTGACCGAGCGTTGCATTCTCGGCTCGGCGGGCGGCAGTATGACGGGCCGGCCCTTATGTCGTGCATGTGTTTGAGTCTTTGTGGATTTCCAGAAAAAGGAGATGACGGAATAGACTTGGGTTTCCAAAATTCCAGCTTGAGGAATCAACTACCTAAAACATAAAAAAATAATAAACTATTTTTTGGGCGGTCAGGTGTCTCATTTAGGTAACTGGGTGTTTATTTTGACCAAAACCACGAGACTACAAAACACAAAAAACACTCAGGTTTAGATGTTGAATTTGGTAAACCCAAAGTAGGGCTGGTGCGGGAGTCATAATAAAAAAAATGCCGATGTTAAATATTTAGCTCACAGCAATAACTGATAATAATTAATTTAATACGAATTTCAGTGATAAATGCAATGATTGGCCAGGCAAAGATTCTTGGTCTGTGGATAGCTTTTACACAGTTTAAGCAATGTACAGGATGTCACAAAACAAAAACAAAAAAAAAAACATTATAGGGTCTTTTTTTACCGCAAGAATAAACTAGGCATCGCCGAACGCTCATTCTCCACATAAAGGTAGCGTTAGAGGTCACAAGCAGATGTCAAAGTTCAGCCCGATCCGATACCTTATTCAGAAGTTAAGTGATTTTCTGAAAAGTTCATTGGGAAAATGGCGGGCGACGGAGCTTTCAAATACATGGGGCTCTATGGGCACCAGAAACCGAAAATGGGCAAAAATTGGCTTCATTTTCACATTGAAATTTTCAGAAAATCACTTATAACTTTTGAATAAGGTGTCTGTTCGGGATGAAACTTTGGCATCTGGTAGTAACCTAGCGCTATCCTTTTGGCGGAAAATGAGCGTTAAACGATGTGTAGTTTATTTTTGTGGTACAAAAAAACCTGCAATTTTTTTTTTTTGTGGCATCCTGTGCCAGTCTTAATTTGGTGATTCATGCGCGCAAGTAGTGGTGTGCAAAAATGAAAAATAGATGCAAACGGGTAGAGTTTGACATTGTATAAAATATAGAGTAAGCACTCACATGGTACTTAAGAATGAAACAACCCTACATTTTACACTAGCGTTGAGTGCATCGAAAGTTAAGGGTGCATTAAAGGCTAAAGCTTGTACACATATACTGCTCAGGCCATTATGTTTGAATGCTCATAGTACTTTATTACCCTCAGCTTTGGTGTAAGTCCTCTCCTCATTGCTTACAACAGAAAGAAGGAAACATTCTAAGTTTGGGTTGATAGAGAAACTCCACCTGCTGACAGCTACCAATCATCTCGGCGCGGATTATGAGTATTCACTGCACGCCAACGGTCGCGTGCTTAAAACGAGTTTTTCCCACGTGGTTTCATACAATCAGAATTGTTCTTGACAAACAACAATGTTTACTCAGGCAAGCAGTCATATGTGAACCTTAGAATATTTTGTATTGATTGTGGCACACGTGGCAAGTTGCATAGGCTTTTTTACAATCCGCGAAATAGAATGCTCTTGGGTTAGCTTGGTTTTCTAATGCATGTAGCACACACACAAAAAAAACACGAACTGAATCGCTGTGGGAAACAAAAACAATGATGATAAACAAGCGTGTAATCACGCGAAAACTGAGGGCATTGCACAGATACAGAAGATAAGCTTTGTTTCACTAAATACATTATCAGTAAAGTATTTGGCTTTACCCTGCGAGCGAAGCGGAACATACAAGTGCGAGCATTCTGCCCTGAACTATACTTCCAGTGAACAAACGCATTATCCAAAGCATCGAGTTCGGTTTTATAGCTCTTGGTACGCTCAAACCTCTGAAAACACAATTATATTCAATTCTATTATTTCAATTATTTTCATTAAGTCAGCCTATGTGTTCTTTTTTTTTTGTCTGTTGCGTTCACGTGTCATTTTCTTAGTTATATAATCTTTTTTTTAGAAGTCCGACACATATAGTCTGGTACATCATAAGTAAGGGCCGCATAATCAAAGATGTAGACAAAGAATAACAAAGAACGCGAACAAGCGAACACACATTAAAATGCAATGTAACGGCACATTCAAAACTAGTCGTTAGTTTTTTAGAGAGCAGCAGTTTCGTAGGGCGACATTGTTACCCGTTGAAGGTTATAAAAAGTGCAGTACAACTGTTAGCTCGGGGTCTTTAACGTGCATTACGCAGTATATGTGGTACACGATCGCACGACGGTAGGATGCAGATGGGCGACTGAACCCAGGGTCTCTGCTAAAGCCCCTTGATAAAGGCGTTTTTTACAAGTACCGCCAACCATTGTTGTAGAAACGCGCAGGACACGCGGCACGAGCGGGTGCTCCGCCGCCATTCGCTTTCAAGGGCCAGTCATTTTAGTGCTGCGCCGCCATTTGCCTCCAAGGGCCGTTCGAGACACGGGCCTCGTGCACTGGCAGCTTTGAGGTTATTTGAATGACCAACGCAAACACATCGAGGGGATTTATACTCTGTTTCACCTTATGATGTACCGTAGGAAAAGCTACAAGCGCGAGGTCCTTGCTCTGGGGCACATCTTGGCGGCACAAGCTCTCGTGCGTCAAGAGCAGCTCCCAGTGCTATGAGCTCGCGCTTCTAGCCTTGTCTGCGGTACGACATAAGGTGAAACGGAGTATAGTCTCTACAGGTTCCGCCAACGTTGGGTTCCGCAGCGTGAGCTCCGTGCTTTGAACGAAGCTCGCGCTCGAGCATCTCTCCACGTGCTCTGATCTGCGGTGCCACTACACACTCGGCCAACGATCCCCCGCCGCACTTGGTTTAGCCTGTGAGCTAAACCAAATGAGCTACGCTTAGAGTATCGGCACCTTTTCCCCAATAATATTGTGGGCGCCGCCATCTTGGTGGTTAGTAAACAATCAAACGCAACTGCCGATCGTCATGATTCAAAAGTGCGACCTCCTTAGCATTAGTTTCAGTGTCAGGCAGCTCGCGTAATATTGCTTTGCTTTGTCGCGAACTGTTTAAACATTTGTGGAGGACGGAAAGGCGTTTCCTGTGATTTCAAAAGCTTCAGATAACTGACAACCATTATTTTAAGCACCAAGATGTCTATGAAGCGTACCTTACTTAGTTCTAGTTTAGCCCGACCGCATAGGCACAGAAAGAGAACAAACAGCTTGACCTCGCGCTCTTGGCGCTGGGCTTTATCAGGCCGTAGCGTTGGCTGCGCTCCGAACTAAGGTAATGCAAAGCAAATATTCAGATCTTAGGGTTTCACAAGCCAAACCAACAAAAATCACTTAGCACACCCCAATAAAAAAAAAATGCGGGTTTATGTTGACTAATTGGAGATCTTTTGACGTGCAACCGAAATCTCAGATTGGCCTCCGTCGGATTGCGGGCACCTCGGCCGATATTTAAACCCGACAAATGTGGATTCATGGGCTAGCGCGTTGGCTCAGAGACACTGAGACGATTTAATGTTTTGTGTTTTGTTTTAATATCATTGCCACTTAAGAGCCACCGAGGTGGTTTTTGAAACAAAGCATAGTCAAACCATTCCGACAAGCATAGTTTGAGTGCGAAAATGGTGTTTCTAAGTGATAAAAACATTAAAATGTTTTCGCATACGTGGCGGGATCTGAAATGGCAGAATGAATTTCATGGCGCCCATTTCATTTGGATTATGTCGGGAATGTGTACCGACGCACAATATAACTCGCGCAAAAGTAGGGCTGGTGCACTCGCAGCCTCGTGCTTGTGTTTCTGACAGCTCTGGCTCGCTCACTGCGGGCATCGAGGCATCTGACACCCTGACATCTGGCGCTTTTTCTGTTTTTCACGTGGCGTTCCAAGCGGCACACGACGGAAGATTCACATCAAGCTGTTCTTGAACACGTGTCGCCATTTGTACTTAATATTAAAAAACTACAATTTGCCGTAACTGAATGGGAAAAGTTTGAGGTCTTGTAACATTTTTAACGTGTAGTATATCAATATGGAAGTTCTGGAAAATTTAATATCGAAGGATGCTTCATAATTTAATGTCTCGTTATTTTGATTAGTTGACGTGATTCCGTTTTTGTAGCGCCATAAAATAATGTCATTTTAAACTTTACTTTTTTATTTTAAAATATAAATTATTTATTTCGTTCGTTGTTTCCTTTTTTAATTTATTACATGCAACCAAACTCTCACGTAAATTATCGTGGACAATGGGACGTTATAACTCGAGAAATATTTTTTTCAACATTAGAGACTACGGTCTATTAAAAGATAAATAACTAACACCCAAAAATAATCAAAATTTTAAGACATTAAAGGATCGTCGAAAAACAGCTCTTTAATATGACATTAACTTTATAATTGTAAGATACATAGAACGAAAGTTATAAGCCGTCAGAAAAGCACCAAAACGTCATGCACGGTGGGGTTGCACCTTAAGCTCAAACGAAGTATAGTGGAATAAATACTATCGCTGTACGCGTCACTTTTTTATTTTTTTTTTTATTTATTAGAAGCCCGGGAAGCGAGATAGCGGCAACTAGCGCCACTAAATAAGCTACGCTTCAGAGTAACGACACTTGGCCATATTGTGTCTTATTATCATGGTTGCCAGTTATCTGAAGCTTTATCTGAAATCACAGTAAATGTTTTTCCGCCCTCCACAAATGTTTAAACCGTTCGCGACAGAGCAAAGCAATATTACACGAGCTTTCTAACACCGAATCTAATGCTGAGGAAGTCGCACTTTTGAATCATGACGATCGGCAGTTGCGTCTGCTCTGCATACGAGCCAAAATGGCGGCGCCCACAACAATGTCAGGGAACGGAGTGCCGATACTCTAAGCGCAGCTTATTTAGTGGCTCTAGCGGCAACTAAGTTTCGACTTTGCCAGGTTATAAAAACTGAGCGGCGGCGTCTTCATGGTATAAAAAAAAAACACACAATGAAACAATTAAGATTGTCTTAATTGTTCTATTAAGTAATGTAAGCACAAAAAAGAAGCTTGCAAAAAGAAATGTTTTAACAACTGTGTGATTTTTCTCGCGACACCGGACCGCGTGCTGTGAAGAAGAGTATTGAACGGGCGCACGAGCCGACCAGTTGTCCTAAAATATGTACCTATCCCGAGGTTGGTAAGAACGAACTCCTCAGAGCCGGAATCCGCCATGGCCCCAGGAACGAGCGCTGGGCACCTGCTTCTGATGGCGTTCATCTGCCAGGGGTTGGGCTGCTGCCATACGCAGGACAACTCGTCTGCATCCCCGCACAACCAGGGCAGTATCAGTATCAACACTGTGACGTACCCCGTGATCGACAGCGGCTGCTGCCGTCTAATGTCCCGCATAGGTTCGGGTATCCTAGATAGCCTCGCCGACACTCCCGCCGATGCTACCCTCCTGGAAATGGCGTCCTTCAGTCCCAATTATGACACCATTAGGAACTACACTGCCTCTAATCAGGGCACTATCAGCTCCTTTATTACGTATCTATGGGTAGTTTTTGGTGTTTTCATAGCCGCCATCGTCGTCATCTTTCTTATGCGTCTCATCCAAGGATGTGGAGCTCGTCGGGAGCAGCGTGTCACCAAGAACTACATGCTCGCTTTTGTGTTTTATTTCATCAGTTTGACGGTTCTTCTTATTTTGTGCATCGTGTTTTTGGTTTCGCTCATCTTCTCCAGCGCGGTCATGAGGGTTGCCTTGGAGGAGTGGGCTCCAGACTTATACAACAGGACTTTCATAAACCTAAAATTATTTGTGAACTTGACGGTGCATCAAATTGCAGAGAGTCGACTCTCAGCTTCTCAAAATGTCAGCAGGGTACTTGGTCCCGATTTTGACCGGGCCTTTCAGAAGTTTATCGCGGATAGCGTGATGGAGGACCTCAGGGTTCCTTTGTACCATATGGCTCGAGACTGCGCCACTGACCATCGCTACCTCGGTCGCGTCTTAAATGCAGAGGGTCAAGTTCGTCTGGGCGTCACATTCGAGAAAATCGGCGACCAGTGTGCTCAAATTCACAGAGACCACGAGGAACTCTTTGGGAAGGTGGCCAAGGTTGTTGCCCACATTACGGCGGCAAATCGGCTTCAACTCCTAGAGGTTTTAACCGACTCTATGTCGACGCTTGACGCCAGTGACGTGGACGTGAAACCTTCGTACACCAGCATCGACATGCTCCAGATGAAGCTGCAAGGGTTTGAAGAGCATCACGGTATGCATAAATACTTAAAGGAAAAAGCCATCGTTTGGCTTTTCTTTTTGATGGTGTTGTTCATCGCGACCTTGGCGCTGCTTGTAATGTGTCTGCTGATGGGCATTGCCGTTCATCGACGGTATGTACGTCCTCACAAGCGGAGTCGGGTGTCACATTTCGTAGGCTTAATGTTTATTGTCACGGCCTATGCCTTCTCTGCCTTTGCGATTCTGGCCATCCTTACCGTGATCTACTTGACTGCCTACAATACGCTTGGTTACTGTTACTTTTGCGGGCCTTACTTGATAAATAATTATACCATTTTGGACGACGCCACCGACAGAATGTGGCCTGTAAGCAACAGGAGCCAGCTTTTGTCAAAAATTATCCCGAGCGAGATTGTTACTAAGTGTCAAGACGAATCGGTCTCAATATTTGACTTGGGGCCAGTGTCATCTCATCGCCGTACCGTTCATCACCACGACTTTGATGTTTCACGAGTGAGCGTATACAAGCTGTGCTGCAGAAGTTGGCCCTTCGTGCGCCAAGTGACAACTCCAAGAATCCGTTGTGTAGCCATGAAAACTCCTTCCACCGTCTTTTGTCGTCGCTTAAAAACGTGACGTCCACTGACAACCGCTATTTGAGAGATGTGCGGAGAATTTCCAGGGGTATTTACGACAAATGGCGTACCTTTTGGGCTGAGAAAAACATGCTCGGGTTTAGCAGGGCGTCCATAGAACGAGTGCTAGTGCCGAGGGTTCCCTCGTACTTGAAACGTTTTGTCAAACGTGCGACGCAAGATCTTATAACTCCCGTTGTGTCCAAACCCCCCGTGATCGGACCGTGCTTCATTATCCACAATATAATAACTTCGATCATGGATGTCACCTGCAAGGGCTTTGTCCTTGAGCTTGTAGGCTATTGGGCCACGCTGCTTTTCTCAATCGTTTCCGTTATTTTAATAATTATCGTGTGCTTCTTGTTTTCCAAATACTTTCTCCGTACCCAACACCGCAAGACGATTTTGCGAAAAATTCCTAGAAAAAGAAGACTGTCCTCATTTTCCGAATCGACTGAGATGACGGAGTCTTCAGAACCGTCCTGGCCATCATCTCTGGTCTCTCGAAGTATCTTCGCCCACACAACCTCCCGAACGTCAGTGATTCCCCTTCACATGCTGAACAGTCACATTTCCCCGGTAACATCCCTTCAGGCACATTCTCTCGTGCCATTCCGGTCTTCTTCGGTGCCTATGGTGGGTCAGACATCCACGAGTTGTTTTGCGTCTGTACCAGCGATCATGCACTATCATCCCTTCGTCGATCTAACGTCTCAAACTTCCATGCATCACGCAGTGAGCTCAGAAGCCTCGTTTCATGTCTCGTCGCACAGAATCAGCGCGCCGACGGCAGTTCGCCCAGCGAAGCACTCGCACGCTCTCAACACCGAGGTGGCACCGGTCCGGTATGCCTATTCCAGCACTACGGTTAGGACGACGCCCTCATCCCCTCTTCCACTGCGAGGGATGACCGCAACACCAGCTCCGTTGCCAATGGCGTCCGCCATGATGCCACCACCGGTGATCACCCAGCCGCTCATGCCGCCCCAGGCAAGTGAAGTTCATGCATCTCAGGCACTTTCTTAAAGGGGCGGTGCAGTGGTGTTGGGTTGGAATGTTTCTTACTTTACACAACTTTTCTAGCAATACAGACTGTTGCAGCTTAAGAATAGCGTCTCTCCCACAGAGCTCTCTGCTTGCAGCGATTGCTGCTTTCCTCCTCTCCTGCGTTCGCTCAGCTAAAGTGAAACGAGTGGAGGGCTTTCTGGGAGGAGCTTTTCTTAAGCTCCTCCCTGCTTTTCTTAACCTCTATTGGGAAGGAGATACGGCCGCCGCGCTCCTAGTGGCTAGGTGGCGAAATAAATACGCGGGGACAACAACAAGATGAATTATTTTGTTTCTGGCGCGCCACGCTCGGCTGACGGAGCCGAACTCTGCGTATACGATGGGTCTCGTGTTCAATAAGCGAAGCACCCTTTGCGCACAAGTCCCCGACGAATGCAGTTTCCAATCTGTGCCTCGATCGAGGAGAATGACGTCACTGAATCCAGTTCCCAGGCATTCTTCTGAGTAAAGGCCCTGGGGAACAGAAGCTGGACAAAGCGCCCCTTATAGTTTGATATACAAGTCGCACGCTACGCCACTGATGCGTGGAGATTTTTTATCGTTTTTTATCTCATAATCAACATCACTTTTATCTCGTATATTATATCACCACAAATTCACCATCACTAGACGCGACACCGTGGACCTCCATGGTACGAGCTGAGGCCTTTCTGCAGTGCCGCGGCTTTCCTGAGCCAATAACTATTACTATTACTATTATTACTATTATTATTATTATTATTATAAAACAACTAGTTTCGATATCTGGACAACACAGTGCTAAAATATCTTTGAAATCTGGCGTACCGCAGGGGTCTGTGCTCTCGCCTCTTCTTTTTAATATTTATGTCAACGACCTTTCCCAGGTAGTGAAATACAGTAAGATATTTCAATATGCAGACGATACCGTTCTAGTATCAAGTCATTTACATTATAGTAAGGCAGTAGAATTACTGCAGTTTGATTCAATTAATATCATGGATTGGTTTTCGAGAAACGTCATTAGCGTCAGCACGAAAAAAACAACTAATGTGCTTTTCTAGTCCGCTTAAGAGAGTCATTTTAAACAAGCCAATACTTCTGCACGCTTCAGACTGTGCTTCTTGTGAATGTGTGCCAGTAGATTACGTGAACACTACAAAATACTTAGGAATCTGTTTTGACTCTGATTTATCGTGGAACTCCCATCTTTTCTACACCATGAAGAAGCTGCGAGCAGCATCTTGCACCCTCTGCAATATAAGAACATTTATCCCCATGTCAACCCGAAAACTCATTGTGCACGCACTCGTTTATAGTGTGCTTCGACATGGAATTACCTTGTTCGGGCAGTGCACAAACCTATTAGAAACTAAAGTGAATTCTCTCCTAAAGGGCATCTTGCGTAGCGTGGCCATATTGCTTCAATATTCAAACATCCGACAACATCTTTGACGATCTCTCTTTACCATCGGTTACGATTACGACGCCTTCGCGAGGCTTTGTAATCGGATTACGACGCGTCCAAGCGCACCCCAACCGAGCAAGATGGCAGCGCCCCTGAAGCCGGACTTGAGCAATCACTCGCCTCCCTCTTATCACCTGACCCGGCTCTCAGCTTCCGGGTGTGGGCGGGATCGTGATGACGTGGCGAAAGAGAGGACGTCTAGCTTCCGCCGCAGTCTCAGTCGCTGTAGCGACAGGAACAGCTGAACTCTAGCATTATAATAAAGTTTTTCTAATAAGTGGCCCTTAACGCTTTGGGTCACTCGAGTCGCTTGGGGCGTCGTACTGCGCATGCGTAGAAGGTCTGCGCATTCTCCGTGCTACGCCCCAAGCTGTTCGGGAAGCTTTGGGGCCTCCTAAATCTCCCTAATGCCTGGAGCTCAGCACGTATACCATGTGCTTTGCTAATCCTATAGCGGGTGGCTATGATGAACATTGGCGGCTTATAATCGGCACCACGTCACGCGACCACGTGCTCTAGCTACCGTTACGTGAACAGAAACGCTAATAACATATTGAGCATCCAAAGAGCGCCAAACGTGAAGAACACACACACACAGGTTATGACCGTCAAGGATTACTTCAATAGAGTAGTGAAAGTGAAAAAAAGGAAAAATGTTTCACTTCCCTTTTAAGAAACGTCCGAACGATTCCACAATATTTGGTATTTTTTCCTTCTGTTCCGCTTAAAAAAATAACGTAAACATAAATTGTCACAAAAACGCAAGAAAAGAAAAAAAAAAAGATTTTCTCCCGTTGCAGAGCTTAGAAGCACTTTCTTGCCTTTTCAAAGCGGATACGAGAACGTTTTCTTCCCTGCTACAAACTTGCCATCTGTACTGGCCCCCAAACAGCTCTATCACTCAAAAGATGGTTAGTACATTTCTGTTATTTAATTACATAATTATTTTTTTTTTCAATCTGGCTTTGACGTTTGGGAAGTGCGTTCACTTGAAGAAAGCTACGCTTCAGCATCGAGTTTAACTCTTTAGAGCAGTGCTTCCACTTCTTTCCTTGGACGGTATTTTCATTATAAAGCATCGCATTTCCATGAGTCTGTGAGCCGCTGTAGTTCATTAGTCTGATCTTGTATACGTGTTAAGTAGGTCATGTACGTGCCAGGCACGTAGCCAGGATTTTGTTTCAGGGGGGGGGGGGGGGGGGAGGGGGGGGGCCGCCAATGACAAAATGCTATATGAGGGGGAGGGGGGAAAGGAGGCCCCAGCAAAATGGAAGATTTGGGGGGGGGGGGCGGACCCCATGGGCCGCCCCCCTGGCTACGTGCCTGGTACGTGCCGCTGTGCTTAATAGGCTAATTTGATTTTTGTGCGTATAAAAAAGAGATGTTACAGATTTTTAGAGGCAGAGATCAGCCTTTAAAAGCAGAGCGGCGAAGGTCGGTGTTGTAGCGAAGAAAACTGGTTCCAGATGGGGTTCTGTTTAATGTCTCATCGGCACACAGAGTGGGTCATATCGGGCGGGTGCATTTCCGCAATGTGAACAATGTTATTTCGCTTCGGAGGTGCAAGAGTACATAAACGGTGTATACCCTATTGCAGATAGAGGAAAGCAGGACAAGTTCCTCCTCCGTTCTTTGAACTTCAGCAGAGTGAAGTCTGGAGAGGAGGCCAAAGGAGGCGAGTGTCCAGCCAAATACTTTACTAGGGGGAATACATTCCACTCCGCTCATTTGCATTTGACAGAACGCCTCGAGCGCCGAATCCAGCCCTGACGGTGTGGAGGTCCGCGTCAGTCCACGCGCATGTGCACGTGGATTTTCGCGGCGGCCGTGGCGGTGTCGTCTCCGATTCCACCTAAAGCCCCTTCACATGTTTCAAAAGTAGAGCAAGGTTCGTCGATGCACGAGGCACGTGCAACGTGCAACCCTTGGGAAGATTAGGGTGCCTCAATGACCTTCTGTTTAGAGTGATGCCACCCTTTGTATAGACGCTTTGCACACGCTCAAAATTACAGCCGCCATTGCTGACCTTCTCTTGTCTTTCCCATATGCCGAGCCACTGAAGCGAACGTTGACAAGCCTCCACAGAGGCCAAGGCTGTGGAGAAGGACGCAGTACAATCTAAAATATCAATAACCTGCCCTGCTGTGGTTATGATGAAGTGAAGTAAATGTAATAAGAAGAAACAAAAACTGAAGGTCAGTTATGTCGGCGCCCATGCACAGCTGCCGCAAAGCGTCTATAGTACCCGATGCCGACAGCACGCGCTCACGGGGAAAATACAAAGAAATCGACGAAAACAAAATGTCGCCATAGCACAGTCAGCACCACAGACGCGTGCAAGGACACGCTCTTTCACGCGGTTCTGAACAAAAAATAGATGTAAGAGTGGGAACAAAATGGCCAGATGTCTCCACCCTAAGCAAAGCAGACATGAAGCCACCCTAGGGAAGATTATGGCGGCACAGCGCAGCAAAGCATTTGGCGCAGCGCTGAGCTAGATTTTAGACGCCATATGTTCTTCCTAAAAGTGGTGCGCAGCACGTGTCTCGAGCATTTCCACACCAATGAATCTGGTGTGTAGAACAATCATCATCATCATCATCATTTACCGTCCGATAGCCGAGACCTCCACGACGATAGATGGCTCTTGCCAATCCCAGAAATCCTGTCCGCACCGAGGCTATTGTATTTGAGAGGAGTGGAATGTATTCCCCCTACTAAAGTATTTGGTCCAGCGGTCGCTCTGCAAAAGGGCAAAGCGTGGAGGAGGAACTGTTCCGCTATATTACCCAAGCATCAAGGAGAATGCAGAGATTGGTGTTTTACGCGCCACACGCGCACGCCTTCCCCGAATAAAAGATTTGAAGTAAATGACCAAAATAAAGCGTTGACGAACGCGCGTGCAAAATGCCATTTCCTTTAGAAAAGTTACTACTGCTGAGGCCAGCACGTGTGGCGCGTGGAACACCAATCCCTGCATTCTCCTTGATGCTTGGGTAATATAGCAAAGTCTATTGGCGGTCATGTGCGCAGATTATACACACACTCTCCAACACATACACAGGCACACTCCATTAGGACAGTTTCGTGTTTTGAGCGGCGTATTCCTTTAAAACCTAAAAATTAATCCCCAAGTCAGTTTTACCTATACACCAAGGAAAAAAAACGAATTGAAGTTGTTTTTGAATAATCAATACTAAATTTCACGAGAAGAAGCTTTTCACTACAGCCTTATTTTGTGTTAATGAGGAGGAACACAGCCCGCATCAAACTGTCCGCTAGTTTTTTTTTTTTTTTTTCTTTTTTCAATTACACACGCTTTATCTTGTTTGCTTCTCTTGTCGGTATCAGGACCGTTTTCAAGTATGCAGGTTACAGGCATGTTCCCTGTAGGTTAAGGAATTCCATGCCTCGGTCCTCTTTTCTTCGGCATAAAAGCCCCGAAAAAGATCGAATTTTTTATGACACCATAAATGAACATAGGAAAACTCTGTATATGTAGGGAAAAATACGGAGCGTTACTGGCACTACAGTTGGTGTGCCCCTTCTTACATTCCTCCGCTTTTCGCGCTGTTTTAATTCGAAAGCATTAACTGTCTCATGGAGCAAGCCGACGTCGTTAGCTTTGAAGCCGCGCCAAACGGCACCTAACCTCCTTTCTCCAAGTGAAGCCTGCTCCCAGCTTTGAAACCACGCGAAAAGTCTAGCCAAACGGCACCTAGTTTTCCCGGATCCCAAAGGAGCGGAGTAAAGCTGATGGGTTTCGGCTTCGGTCCCATTGGCTGGCGCGCGTCGACGAGGCTCCCATTGGGCGCTGCGCGTCAGTTTCAACGACCGCCACCCCAAGGCCCTGCGTGTCCGCGAGGCAGCGGCTTCACTGCTCCACGCACAAGGTCAGCGCGGAGAACAGGGCGCGCGCTCGACCGTCGACGCAAGTACGCCGCAGACGAAAGAAGGGAACGGAAGAGCGGCGTGCAGGCTTTCGCGTTCACAACTTATAAGAAGTGTTTAGGTGTACTTCGAGCCTTTTTCACTCAGGCTATGCTAAACCAACTAATTCATCTCTACGCCTTGTTAATATATATAGCTGCCCCCCCCCCTCAAAAAAAAAAAAAAAAAAAGAAAAGAAGATAAGAGCAAGTTAAATAAAATATTTCAATGAAAGTTAGATTCAGCAAACAACCGAACCCTAATTATTGCCGTTTAGAGCAGGGGTCTCAAACACACGGCCCGCGGGCCACATGCGGCCCGCGACTCGCTGGGACAAGGCCCGCAGGCAACCAGCGACGAGTCGCGGTTCACATCCCAGTTGAAAATCTCCATTAGATTCCAATTGGTTGTCCAAAAGAGTTTTGGACAACCGATTGGTCACTGCGATGGAAACCAATGGGAACCAGTTGGAACCCAGTTTCCAACTGGAATTTTTTTTTTTTTTTCCAATTGGAGAGACCCATTGGCCAGTGTGCTTCCAATTGGAACCCAGCAAAACCAACTGGTTCCAATTAAAACCAACTGGTTCCAATTAAAACCAGTTAGAATTTCACTTGTGTCTAATGAGAATTTTTAGCTGGGATGTCTTGAACGCTCGAAGTGGCTGGCGCCATATAGTGATCTCATCTCCCCGATTCATTTTCGCTCGAAAAATATAACTATGCTCTTTTAACATGATCACGAAATGTATACTTATCGCTGTTTATTTTCCCTTTGTTTCGCTTTATCTTTTGCTTCTCAGCTTTATGAAATGTACAACAATTGCGCTACTAAGATGCAAGCGCGAGCGCTTTGTTGAAGAATGCATCTCGGCTGCGCGAACTCTCGATCCGCAGGAGAAACTGTCGAAGACAAAGCTACGAGCTCGGAATTTTAGCCTAGAAAAGAATAAAAAATAAAACACCATTAAGACAAGTATGGGTGTTGTAATAAAAATCGTCGGAAAAGCAAGAACTGTCAAGTAACCGATTGTTTTCTAGAGACATGTTGAGCTTGGTTGATTCCTGAGTCAATTGAACAATTGGTACGACAGTGTACACCCGCCGCGGCAATATGAAGGTGAACACCTTACCTGGTTTCTTGCCTGTTTTACGGCTCCCCAAAGCTATATTAACTCTCAACGTCCAAAATGGTACGTGGCTTGGGGGTCTAAACTTTGCGTTCTAGCCCTCTTCTGGAACAGAGCTTGTTCCAAAACTTGCAGGGGCGTCAAAAACAAGAAGAGGGCTGTTCACATTCATACCGCTCAAGGTGCACTTGCTTTCTTGTTCTATTAAAAATGCGAGCAGGTTGGCGGGGCGGTGTCATTTTAATTCTTGTTATCACATAATGTCATGGCCGAAAGTAGTCATTAGAGCACGAGGTCTCTCAGCTTTTAATCCTTCTAACCTCCCCCCCCCCCCCCCCCCCCTCCCAGGTCTAACATTGGCCCCCGGGCTTGTCAGTGTCAGGTATGTGGCCCCCACGCTCAAATGAGTTTGAGACCACTGGTTTAGAGGGTGCTCGTCTCGCGCGCTGGGTGGTGGGCAGATAGAGAACCAGTAAGCTGCAACTGGCTCCCGTCCCCTCTGGTTACGGCCCGATGCCGTATGCACAGCCGATGTACGCGATGCCCGGTTCACCCATGTACGCCATGCCGACCAGCGCTGCTATTAAGCGCGAAACACATGTACGACGAAACCGTCCGATCCGACGTCCGACCGCGCAATACGACGGTCGGAGGCGAGGGTTTTCAACGCTCTCCGATGCTACGAAAACCCTCTCCCCCCAAGGTCATTCCGGCAGTCCGCACGTCGGATCGGACGGTTTCGTCGTACATGTGTCTCGCGCTTTACACGAGCGTCCGCGTACCAGTATGCCTTATCGACCAATGCCCTCTCTGCGCAGGTTCTGGCGTACCAGCACGCTTACCAGACGGCGGCACCGGTGGCCCAGGGGACGAAGTCGCTACGCCGCGTGACATCGCTGTCGCAGCTGTACAGCAGTACCGTGGCCACCGCTCCAGCCTACCCGCAGTACCAGTACGCGTACCCTACGGCAGCGCAGGTGTCCCAGAGTGCGGTGTCCGTCGAGCGTTTCGAATCGCTGCCGACCCTTCAAATCCCAACCATGCCCACCGTCCAGTATACCCAGTACCCAACGGTGCCCCCGGTGTGCCAGGAAGTGACTTGTTATGCGGTGCCTACGTCGCAGATTTACAGAGGAGGAGGAGCGCAGGTGCCGGCAACTCCAGCGCATCATTACGTTCACCCGAAGCTGTCTCGGGTGCCTCGAAGGAGTGCATCGGTAACCCGGGTGATTGCACAGGTTGCCACATCCGCGACGTCTCCGGGCTGATAGCGGCGCATGAATCCGGGCACGACTTTACCGGTGGCTCAAGCATGAAGCGTCATGTCCAGTCCCGGGTGTGCCACCAATCAACCGTCCTGATCAGCCAGTATGAATAAAACAAAAATGAGTGTTTTCCCCCCGTGTTGTCGTTTCATGCAGCTTTCAGGAAGGGAACTGTTTCTTTTTATTAAGGTTTGGGTTCATTGTAAACTCGCTGTTCGCAACGTTCACGGCCTATAGGGGACAGGCACGTAGCCAGGATTTTGTTTCGGGACGGGCCCGCCTATGACAAAATGCTGTATGAGGGGGAGGGGAGAGAGAAGGTCCCAGCAAAATCGAAGGTTTTTTTTTTTCTTTTTTTTTTGGGGGGGGGGGGGGCGGGCCCCATGGGCCGCCCCCCTGGCTACGTGCCTGATAGGGAATGCACAAGCACCTATCAAAATGGCTGTCATCTGAATGATTGTCGGAGAACAAGAGGACGAGGTTGGGTCTGCGACGCGTAAGTAATCCTAATTTTGTGAAACACGAGCAATATGGCAACCGTATATAATACTCCCATTCCGAAGCCGATCATTTAGGAGCTCAAGAGCGCGATTCTCATACCGCGGTACCACCATCGCTGAAAGTTGCAAATACTCACTAACAGGGTGAGAGCAACAGGGACGTCTTTCGGTTGTCCCTCGGCAAATGCGAGGTTTCTATCTTCGGTATAGCCCGTTGCAACTCAAGGTATAAAGGAAGGCCGGGGAGGAGGAAGCAGACGGAACGCTGGAGAGGAGGGGAAACCACCTCTTCTCTCCAGCGTTCCGTCTGCTTCCTCCTCCCCGGCCTTCCTTCGCCTCGGTCTACCTTCTTGAGTTGCAACGGACCATAGCACTTATACTTTGTTTCAGCGTAAATCCAGACGCAGCCGATGCTGCAAGCGCGAGCTCCGGGCTTTACGACGTCCCTGCCAAGCACGCGCGCGCGTGCAGTACAAAACACAGTTCAGGGCCACATGCTCGCACTTGCAGCATCGGCTCGAAGTATAGGCGTTTTGTGAGCCTTGAGCGTGGACACGCAGACAAAAGCACGAGGGGAGGCAACGATCACGTGCTGGAAGCATCCAAACAAAGCGCACTACCGTTTTCATATCCTGTCAGTGACTATATTCGCGTCGCTTCCATCGGGCAAACATGGCGGTCTAAAACAGGTCGTGCCGTGCCATTAGGGTGTCCGGAACGCGTATACAACTGGTGTGTTCAGCACCCTATCCTGCTCATGTATCGAAAGGGGTCCCGAAGGGGGCATTGCTTTTCATTAAGTTCAACGAGATGGCGACAAAGAGTTTGGTCAATGGGAGGAGCCGCCGGGACCCGGGGTGCAATGGCGAAAGCGGTGGCGCCCTCGGCGCCGCATATTCCCCAGGTGATGATCCTGCGAAGTAAAAATAGTATCTGAGATGACCTTGAAGGAGGCGCGTACCGCGGCGCAGGTATTTTTTGTTTCTGGATGAGGCTGAAAGTATATGAATGAATATTTGTAAGAGATTGATGGAAATAGGAAGTTTCAAGGTGCTGAATGCGTTTACCGAGCCGGAAAAGGTGTCATTGACGAGAAAAAAAGTTTCCTGGAACATGAAGCGAAACTGCAAACATGGGGTGCGACCGTGCGGGTTCGGGGTTAGGATCAAAACTCTCACGGACGCGAGTCCGCGGTTTTGACTGTTCACTACGTCATGGCCACGGCTGCGACTCCAATTTTTTTCGCGGACCTGGTGCGTCGTTCGTTTCTTCAGCGTTTTGAGAGACGCAACGTCATGGCCACTACGCCAGCGCCGCACCTCCCCCCCCCCCCCCCCCCCTTTCCGGCCCCCGGCCGAGGGCACGCACCTTCGACGTTGTCGTGCCCTTAGGCAGCTGGCCGGACGATCCCGTCCATACGGTTGCCGGCATTATTGGACTTCCCGAAATCTATTCAGCGCAGCACCTTGGTGCGCAAAGTTTTGAAATCGTTATCAACAGTCTTTCCGCCGCCGCCGAGCTCAACGAAGCCGGCGTCGTTACCATTACCTCTACCAAAGTCCCGTCGTTCCAGGCGGACTGCTGGTGACGAAAGTCACTTGCATGTTCCTGCACACTTACGTCCGTAACGAGGTCCTGTCCGCTCACGGAAAGGTCCTGGATATCACACATGCGACGGACCGCAGCACACCAATCGTGAAAACCGGGACAAAATATGTAATAATCAATATAAAAGAATCGGACCCGATCCCGAACTTTCTTCTCATCCGAGGCCACCGGGCGACCTTCGACTACCTTGGGCATCAAGTGTGTCTGCCGACTGGAAGGACACATTCGCTTAACTGCACGACAGAGCACTGCGACAGGTGCGCTGTCTTCGGACACGCCACAGACGGTTGCACCTCCAAATTCCACCGGTGCGGCGGCACCCACGCGACCGTGCCCGGCGGGGCTCGTCTATGATCGTGAAAACAGCCTCATCCGACTTTCCCGCGTTGTCCGCAGCACATGAGGTCAGTGGCGTCACGAGGGTCAGCGGCACCCGGCCGAGGCGGTAGCCCGCCGCGACACCCCCCCCCCCCCCCCCCCCCCCTTCCCCCCCGCTCTCGCGTGGCCCGCCGCGACTCCAACCCCCCGGGAGAAAGAAGAAGTTTTCGTTTCGGGCGGACGTGATTTTCTCAACGCTCCACCAAAACCAGTTTCTACATTCCGTTCGGGGGGTGTCAGCCCCCCAGCGCAACCCCAATCATCGAGGAGAATGCCATGGACAATCAAGGGACCCTCGGTCCACCGATTCTGAGCCCGGCGGGGTCTATATCGGCAAATTCAGAAATCGAGGAGATGGAGTCAGCGGTAAGCCTAACATCTGGCACCTGCGGGCCCCAGACCCCGGCGAATGCAACGCAGTCACCGACGTCCGATGTCACGACTATTGACATACAACTTGACACGGGACTTCTCAGGCATCTGGGAATTTCAAAAGAAGACGTAGGAAGACTGATAACTGAACTTCTGGTCCACTACGCGCAAGGCACGTTGAATCTAAGAAGCGCCATTCCACAAGACGTCCCAAAAGAAGGGACAGTGACCCAGCCAACGCCCGACTGCAAAATGGTCTACCATCCACCTTCGAATGATTTTCCGGCACTGAACGACCCGCAAGGTAAAGCAAACGCTTCTCTCGGAGTGTCGCAAGCTATGCTTGCCGGTGAAGGAAACGGCTTTTTAGACCATGTTTCCCAGCTAGACAATTGGCAAGTGAGCAGAAATAAGCGTCGACGCAAACGAGCTACGACGCCAACAGAAAATCTAGATGTGAAAGCGTCAGATGAGACCGAAGGAAAGACAAAAGGCCAAGCACCTACACAAACGGTGGTACTCAAGCCTATATGCCGCGAGGATGTCAAAACATTCGGATCAAGAGAGATTAAGAATGCTGTGGAAAAAGCGGGAATTACGTGCGAGGAAGAATATAGGATACAAATCCAACCCAAGACGAACACGATCGCAATAACCACACGTAACGAACAGACGACAGAAAAACTCCTTAAAATCACAGAACTGAACAAGAAAGACAAAGCATACGCCCTGCGACCATACAAAGCCATGGGAAATAATCACAGTAGAGGGGTAATTTATCTCAACGGAGATGCCAGTGAAGAGACCCCCGAGACACTGTTAGCCGATCTGGAGTGCCGGACGGCAAAAGTCGTTTACGCAAGGCTTATGGGTAAAGATAGCACTGCTGTAGTCATCACCTTCGAGGGCACCCGGCTGCCTAGAAAGGTGGTCTTTTCTAGACAAATCTTCAACGTAAAACCCTACAGACCAAGACCGATAGTGTGCTATAACTGCCATGGCCTAGGTCATATGGCCGACGTCTGACCCTGCCACGAGCGTCGATGTGGATCTTGCGGCTACATCCACGAAGAGGATATGGAGGACTGCAAAAGGGAACCGCAGTGTCGAAATTGCAACGGACCCCATGTCGCTACGAGCAAGGACTGCCCCAAGCGCAAGATTCCAGGGAAGAAATCTTCACAGCTAAGACAACCACTGCGACCGCAGAGGACCAGCTATGCGGATGCGATTAAAGTAGTCGATTCGACACAATCCACGGTCCAAGTCAACAGTTGTGACCCGAGCGGTTCACAAGAACGGGCTTCAACGGACTGGGTTCCAGACTGGGCCAAGATAATCGCCAATGAAAACAAGCCAAAACCGCAGCCGCAGCTGACTGAAACGAAAGAGAAAGACACGGCACGGGTGGACGAACGGCACGCTACCAAAGCCGAACTGAAACGAATAGAAACCAAGGTAGACACAGGATTCGGCGTCATATTCCAAGTGCTGGAAGAAATCCGCAAAGACGTATTTGAACTGAAAAAAGACCTACTGCCTGGACGCTAGAACCCAAACGATTGGACGGACTACCACGAAAAAAACCCGGATCACTCAATGGAATTGCTCCTCTTTCCAGGCCCGAGGGGCAGAACTTAAGCTCCGCTTTGAACACCAATCCCCGCCTCAGGTTTTACTCCTACAAGAGACCAGAACGCCCCACATGACGCTACCGTGCTATAACTTCTACACCGTACCTACAATACGAACGCGTCCTAGTTATAGGGAGAAGTGCCCCATGGAGAAAAAAGGCTGGGCAGCTGTGGGTGTGCTTAGACACATCCCTCAGGCACAACTTGACACGTCAAAACTCTGCTCAGAAGAAAGAGAGGTGGTTGCGGTGCGCCTTAAAAATGGCAAGCAGCGACTTGTGGTGGCCTCAGTCTACATTAGACCTAAGGCCAAACCAGAACAAGGAGAAACAAAAAGCTGGATCCGCGATCTGTCAGAGCTGGCCGA
Source organism: Ixodes scapularis (assembly GCF_016920785.2). Taxonomy (NCBI): domain Eukaryota; kingdom Metazoa; phylum Arthropoda; class Arachnida; order Ixodida; family Ixodidae; genus Ixodes; species Ixodes scapularis. The sequence continues at coordinate 129,322,658 of NW_024609868.1, read as the reverse complement.
TAAAGATCAGCTGGTCATCGGAGGTGATTTTAATGCACAACATAGGAATTGGGGATACCGTATTAACACCAGGAAGGGTAGGGACATCGCCGAAGCCATGGAGGAGATTGGGCTCACACTACAAAACGAAAGTGGTGTTAAGACCAGGCTAGCCAAGCAAGCCCGGCAACATGACACCACTCCTGACCTAACGTGGGCCTCAAAGTCCCTGCCTATCCGATGGACTCCATGGAGGGACAATCTAGGCAGCGATCACTACCCCATAGATGTTACCGTAGAGCAGCATAAGGACGGCAGGACCAAAGAAGCACGACCGATCATCCGATGGGACCACTTCAGGGAGATACTGCTACAGAACCTTGACGAGAAAAGCAGCATTGAGGCAAGCATCCAGCAGGCGATGTCAAAGGCTAGAACCACAGTCATGGTCAAGCCTGGAGACCCAACACCAGACATGCACCTCTTAAACTTGTGGGCTAGCAGACTGCAGGCCTTGCAACGTTTCAGAAGGAATAGAACCACACGACACAAGGTTAAGCTCAATCTAGCGTCGGCAAGAGCAACCAGGTACAGCAAAGAACTCAGCCGACACAAGTGGAGGTCTCACTGCGAGTCCTTTAATGCAAGAACCGGACTCGGCAAGGCCTGGCGCACGTACCGCGGCATGGAAGTGAAGAAAAGACGCACAAGAAATGCAGCGCAGAATCTTGCACTTCGGTTAAACATAACGGAAGACGAGCTTGCCACCCAAGCCGCTCAGCTATTCTTCCCTCAGGCAAACCTGCATGACAGAACGATGAGGCACAACCGGAAAGGTTGGAGGGTCCGCCCGCCGAAAGAACCTGGCACGGATGAAGCGATCAACATGGGTGAGCTCCTAGAGGCAGTGCACACGACCAAAACGAACAGTGCACCTGGGCCAGACGGCGTCACTTATACGGCTCTCAAGAACCTCCCGGCTGCAGCTAAAGAGAGCTTGCTTGAAGAGTACAACCGAATATGGGATACAGGGGAGCTGCCCAGCCACTGGAAGCTGTCCTGGGTCACACCTATACCCAAGCCAGGAAAACCGCAAGATAAGATTGAAAACTTCAGGCCGGTCTCACTGACATCCAACGTATGCAAAACGATGGAGAAGATAGTACTGCATAGAATTCAGTGGTACCTGGAGACTTACGACAGACTTGATGCCAGGCAGACTGGTTTCAGGGAGGCAATGGGCACCCAGGACAGTCTAAAACTCCTTTACGAGGAAGTGATGGCCGACAAAGATGCGATAGACCCAAGGTTTATTGTAGCGCTGGATATAAAAAAGGCATTTGATGAGGTTCCTCACTGGGCAGTCATTCAAGGTGCCAAAGACTGTGGCATAAGGGGTAAAACGCTTCGGTTTATACGTAGCTTCCTCACAGACAGAATGTTTCAAGTGAAAATCGGAAAAACTAGGGGACCAGAGATGTCCAACAGCAAGGGCGTCCCGCAAGGGGCTGTAATATCACCAACCCTCTTTAACATGGTGATGGCTGGTCTTCCAGCCAGACTCAGACGCGTTACGGGCCTTGGATTTACTATATATGCCGACGACATCACCTTATGGACAAAGGGAGGAGCAACGGCTAACCAGGAACAAACCATGCAACAAGGGATAGATGAAGTCCTCGAGTATCTCCAGAATGTCGGCATGCAAGCGTCGCCTGAAAAGACTCAATTCATGGTCGTGGCCAGGCCGAGAGATCATCGAAAAGGCGTCGCGGACCAAGTAGACTTACACATCCAAGGACAGAAAATAAAGAGAGAAAAGCAAATAAAGATACTCGGCGTGACGTTCGAAGAAACCGCCCGCAGTACGAAATGGTTACCAGCTCTAGAAAAATCATGGGGACAGACTCTAAAGCTCGTGCGAAAGACGACATCCAAGTCCTGGGGAGCCGATGAAGACACAATCAGGATTTTGACAAACGCGCTACTAACGGCTAAGGCTGTATATAGCTGTAATTGGCTCAACCTAACCAAAACGCAATGGAAGCGATTAGAACGACTAAATCACCGCACCATGAGACTTGTCACAGGACTTCCCAATTATACAGCCCTGGAAGACCTAAAAAAAAATGCAGGAATGAACCAGATTCAAGACCGGGCGGAGGTGCAGAGCATAGCGCACTTTCAAAGGCTTGAGAGAACGAACCACGGCAGAAAGCTACTTGAAATCATGGGCTACGAGGCAGAGGGGAGACTTCCATTGGAAGACCCGGCACCACCGTGGCAAGACACAAACATCGTTGATCATCGACCCCTGCCCAGGGCGCATAACCAAGGACGCAGAGCACGAGCGGCAACACAACACGCTAAGTGGTGCGACGAACACGCGCACGAGGAGGAAATCAGATACACGGACGCATCTAAGACTGACATAACCACGGTCACGGCTTGGATCGACCCCAAGACAGGGAGAGAAAGCACCACGAGACTACCGGAAAACTCCTCCGTGCGCGAAGCAGAACTCAGGGCAATCCTTGAAGCGACTATCGATATACTGAAAAATACGGAAGGACCAAGGAGAGCGAGAATTTTTACTGATTCACAAGAAGCACTCCGGGCGTGTCGAGACAGCAAACCCAAAAGCAGAACGGCCAAGAGAATTAAAGCGATTGCCAGAGAGCTAAAAGCGAAGGGCATCGTGCTGACATTAGAGTGGATTCCGGGCCATGCGCAGATTCCCGGGAACGAGTGGGCTCACCGAGTCGCAGCGGAGGCAGCCAGCAGCAACAGCTCCGCGACTGGCTCAACCACTCGGGAGGACAACGAGGAAACGGAAGACCCTGTGGAGCAGGCCGCACTGGCAAGACAAGCTAGGAAAGCCTACCTCAGGGGACTCGTACCGACAGAGGATGACCCACTACCAAATGGATATCGAAGATGGGAAGCGACAAGACTTCGCAGAATCAGAACCGGCACTGCACTAACGCCCGCCAAACTGGCAGCCTTTGGGCTACTGGAGGAAGAAGACCCTATCTGCAAGGCCTGCAGAGAAAATAAGGTGGCAGGTATCAAGCACTTACTGTGGGAGTGCAAAGGCCTGGAAGACCAGAGAAAAACGGCGTGGGAAAAATTACCCGCTCAGGACGAACCAAGGAGGCTTAGCGACTGGACTCACCCCAGAGGCCAGGAGCAGCACCGAAAGGCGATCTTAGACTCCCTGGTTGAATTCATCAGGGAATCTGGGGTTCATCAGTTCATTTAATAGCACCATAGTCATCCACATCCCCTCCTTATAACCCTCCATCCCCATCCCCTCGTCTCAGAGCACACCACTCATAGACGGGAATCCTATCATATAGAGTAAACATGTTCTCTCTCTCTCTCTCTTTCTCCAACCCCCCCCCCCCCCCCCCCCCCCGCTCTCGTGACCCGCCGCGACACCCCCGGGTGCTCAACCCCGGAGCAAAGAGGTCAACACGGTGAGGTGGACATGCCTCTCAGAAGGAATTAAAGTGTTATAGAACAGGTGTGTCTACAGCGACCCCTTTGAGCTGCGCCCGCAGGGAGCAACCACTCCCCATGCAAAGGCCGAAAGAGATCGCACCTCTTCACTCTAGACCGGCCATGGTTCTTCCAACTGCTGAACGAGGCAAGCGCTTGTTCATTAGCACACCTGGCTTCAAACATTAACAGATAAGGGGAATAACGCGGAGGGGAAAATTCCGCCGCAGAACCAAGGAATCGTTGACTGGAACCTAACAGACGCCCGTTTCGACCTATAGATGAGCGTCGTACCGGCGTGCTAAATTTCTCGCCCACGTCGGAGACAGCAGGCGCCTCTTGACGTAGTTTTAGCTTTCCGCTGCCTAAACAAACAACAACAAACTACGGTGTATTCGCACAAAAACGTTTTCTGCGCAGAGAGGAACAAGACGTCATCGCGTTTCGAGTTCACCTGCGCCACGACACGAATTCTTGCTAATCGCTACACTACGACACTCCGTCGAGAGTTGGGTATTGTCCCACCGTTTCGGCGAGAAAATAACATGGCGTCGAACGACGATTTCGATGCTGCGTGTAGAAAGCATGGTGGAAGTTTGAAATCATTGCCTCCTTGCACCAACAGCGCCAAGGCAGACAGTCCGTCATTAGTTTTATTGACGGAAATAAGAGCAGCATCGAACTGCCAACTTTGATGTTGTTTGTTTAACAATGCAGCGACTTTAAGCATCCACCATACTTTTCAGGCACATCATCAAACTAGATGAACTCACCGTTCGACGTCATCTTCCTTTCTCCCCGGAGCGATGGGACAATCTGTATACGAAGGGAACAGTTTGTCCTCGGCTCCCTGCAGAGTACGGGGATCGGCAAGCGTCCATTACGTGATCCACATAACCTCAAAACACAGTGACGTATGATCCTTTACATGGAGAAAATGTCCGTCATGTGGGTACGCCACAAGAGCGTGTTTGACGGCCAAAGTGTCGGTCCTATGGAGTCGCGAGTGTGTGAATGGGCCTTCACAACACTGCACTAGAGCTCTTCTGTGAAAGTTTCAAAATAGAAAAAGAATAAGAAGACAAGAGAGATACCGGAAGCGTTTTTTGTTTTTATTTCAGATTGTGACGAAGGTACTTGTGTTAGTACCCCGTCGGTGACCCTGTATGACTCGGAGCTATCGTATTTACGATCATGCACAGCGTGAAAGCAGAAAATGTGATGAGTGGCGATTGGAAAGGAATGGGATCTGTGCCTTGTCGGTTTCGCGGTGGGTCTGTTTTTCCAATATTAAACCAGTTGTAAGTAACGCTCTGTGGTGCGCGTCTCTTGTACTCGTCCGTCGTTTTATGGCGCTTTTAACACCTAAACCTGGCCTATATAAGCTTTGGCTGAGAATGCAGAAGTTAAGAAAAACTCGGTTTTGTTGTGTTCTACTGTTTCTCTTTCACTTCTTCTATGTATTGTCCTACCTATCTCACTTTAAGAAACCTATCTTCTTTCTTCTCTTCTTTTCTATGTCATATGAAATCAGTTCATCACGAGGCACCGGACTAGATGGTCGTTCTTTCATAGCGGTACGCTTGCTGCTGAATTTTACATTATGGCGACGAGGATCTACGTGAGTTCTGCGCTGGACTGGGCCACGGCGAGAATATGCTGGGAATGCTAATCGCCAAATGGGCAATTTCTTGCATGTCCTGGCAAAACCTTCCCCAAAAACAATCCAGCAACAAGATGGCGACTACATCGAACGGCATCACCGAGTGCTGAGAAGCCATCTTGGACTAGTCATGGCCTCGGGCGGCAAGTTACTCCCAGAGTTCTTGGTCAAGCTGGGACCTCCGCCTATTCCATGGGAGCGATGGATCAAGATGTTTGAGCGTTATTTGCTGGCAAGTGGCGCTCAAGTGTTTGGTGCAGAACGCCGTCGGGCAATGCTGCTCAATTGTCTCGGAGAGGCCGGCCAGCAGATTTACGACGCTCTATACAACGCCCGGGCCTGCTGTTGAGGCAACGCTAGCACCGCTGGCAGCAGCAGGCGGCGAACAAGATGTGGAAGCTCCCCTTGATGTCTACAAGAAAACAGTCAAGTTACCGGAGGCTGAATTTACGCAGCCAGCCAATGTGACGCTCCAGGAGCTCCAGTTTCATCTACGAAGACAAAAAGAAGGCAAGTCCTTAGCGATTTTCTGTCGGCTCTACGGATGTTAGCCGCCAACGCTAATTTTGGAAGCCGTACTCAAGACTGTATCCGGAAACAGTTCATGATTAGAGTGGCTTCAACTGAAATTCAGGAACTGATGGTCCTCGATGCAGCTCTCCCGTTCGACGTTGTTATGCATACCGTCATGAACCTCGAAAGATCACGTCGAGAGGTTCGAGAGTGGGCTAGCGTCACTACACCGAGCGAACAGACCTGTCAAGTGACGCATTCATCAGACAGCGACGTCCGAGCTTCGAGACAACCCAGGGAGAGACAGTCCGGGCGACGTCAAGGACATGCTTCCAGAACGCCATTCAAGCAGCCTACCCATCAACATAGTTCTTCACAACGGATATGCTATGAGACATCGCCGCCACCTCCACGGAGGTCATCATCCCAAAGGGTTGTGCGACAACGTCCTGCCTCGAGAGACGCATGTGCGACCTGCGGGGGAAGCGGCCGAGATCCGTTCTCCAGCCAAAAGCATCCACGACCTAGACACTCGTCGGACCACCGTCAGGACCCCGTGGCACAGTCAAGTCGCTCAAGACCAGGCTCGCAAGGGCGGCAACATTCAAGGCGACAGGACAATTTTCGCCACACACGTACTTGTGCCAACTGCGGAAATGGTCCTCATCGATGCCAGAGCTACGACACCTGCCCCGCAAGAAACCTTTATTGCTACAACTGTGGTCGCAGGGGTCATCTTGGCCGCGTATGCAGAAGTACACGTCGGGACTACCAGCGATCACGATACAAGCAAGTGGAGCAGGTGCTCTCAGATTATGATGGCTACGATGACGACGATGTTGATGATTCTGAGATCGTATGCCACATAACAGAATCACCAACGAAAAAAGTCTATATTAGCGCCAAAGTCTTTGGAACGCCGATACAGTTCCTGCTTGACACCGGGTCCTCCGTCTCAACAATGGACAAAGCCACGTTCATGCAATGGTTTGCGCGAGATGCACTCGTCATACCACCTCCGATGACGCTAATGAATTATTCGCGCCAGCCCATTAATATCCTGGGAGCCTTCAAGGCAATGGTGATATTCAAGCAGCGTCACGCGCAAGTGCTATTCTACATCGCAGACCAAGGCACATCATTGTTGGGCATGGACGCCGTTGTGGCGCTCGACATCAAAATGAGCGGAGCAACGCGGACTTGTTTTTATACTGCGACCAGTGACACAGGTGAGGCCTCTACAAGTGGGGCAGAACAACCGTCAACGTCGTCACAATCACCTACATTGACAACCAAGTCAATGTCATAAAATTCAGCCGCGACCTCTCAGCTGCACGACTCGTCAGCTGCACTGGAGGAAGAGTGGACTGAACGGTTTCTGCCACCAGCAAAGGCAAGTCTGACTCTACCTACTGCCTTAGCGAAGCCTGAGTCTTCTCTCTCTAGACTTCCGTCATCTCTGACACACTTCGATCATCTCTTCACCCCAGGACTAGGCCGAGTCAAGGGAGTCACCTGTAAGATAAAGGTCCGTTCCTCTGTCACTCCCGTTAAACATCGTATGAGACGTATTCTTCAAGCTGCTCACAAACAAGTTTCTGACAAGATTAAACATCTTGAGGAGGCTGGAGTAATCGAACGCATTAATGCCTCCGAATGTGTGTCACCGATAGTAGCCGTCCAGAAGAAAGACGGCAGTATTCGCATGTGTGCTGACCTTCGTGAAGCGAACAAAGCGGTCTTAATCGACAGCTACCCGCTTCCACACATTGAAGAGTTGCTGAACGCCTTACATGGAGCGCAGCGTTTTTCCAAATTAGATCTCGCTGCCGCATACTATCAAGTCCCATTACACCCCGACAGTCGGGATTTGACAGCGTTTATTACGCATGAAGGACTGTTTCGCTTTAAGCGAGTGTGTTTTGGATTAGCCTCAGCGCCAGCCACATTTCAGCAGATGATGGCGAAGATATTACAGGGCTGCAAAGGGGTGCTTCCTACCTCGATGATGTGGTTGTCTACGGTAAGAGCCAGCAGGAGCACCTGGAACGCCTGAAAGAAGTGCTCGTGCGCATATCTGGAGGCTGGTATGAAACTCAACAACAAATGCGTCTTTGACGTAGGAGAAATTTTTTTCTTGGGGCACAAAGTTAGTGCTGCGGGGATTTCACCCCTACAAAACAAAGTCGACGGTATTCGTGCGGCACCCATCCCCACGGACCTAAAGCAGCTGCGGTCGTTCCTAGGAATGGTTGAATATTATTCCCGCTTTGTACCACGCCTGGCTTCTGAAGTGGAACCGCTACGAAAGTACTTGAGGAAGGACATCTCGTTCATCTGCAGGATCAGGCTGCAGATCGAAGTTTCAATCGGGTGAAAACGCTGCTGTCCTCTGCACAAACGTTAAAGATGTTTGACTCAGAGCTGCCTATCATCGTAGCTACGGATGCTTCAGCTTATGGAATTGGAGCAGTGTTGCAGCAGCTTCACGGACAAGACATTCACCCAATTGCTTTCGCGTCACGAACACTGACTGCCGCAGAAAGGAAGTACTCTTCAAGTGAACGAGAGGCGCTTGCGTGTGTGTGGGCCTGTGAAAAATGGCACACATATCTCTGGGGTCGCCAATTCACTCTGTGCACAGACCATCAAGCTCTCGTCGCTTTTCTGGCCACAAGAGGGACCGGACATCGCCCACTCCGGATCACTCGGTGGTCAACCCGGTAGCTGAAGTACAACTTTCAAGTACAGTACCAGCGTGGCGCAGAGAATCAAGTAGCTGACGCTCTCTCCAGACTTCCGATAGCGGAAGATGAGGGAGGGACAACATTTGACGAGGAGATTGTGTCCTTTACCGCTCTGAACGATGAATGCATATCAGAAGCTCAACTCCAACAGGAAACGGCTGATGACCCCCAGCTGACTGTAGTGATGTCTTATGTCATGTCGGAATGGCCTCCACTTAGGGCGTTGTCTTCCGACGAAGCCATCTTCCACGCCACTAAAGAGACACTCTCTGTGCAGGACGGTCTTCTGCTGCGCGGTGAACAGTTCGTCGTTCCTACTAGTATGAGAAACGCTCTCATCGACCGAGCACACGAGGGACACCCTGGCATCGTCAGGACGAGGACTCGCCTTCGCGAACTATATTGGTGGCCCCGCATGGATGCGGAGGTGAAAATGGCAGTCCAAGCCTGCGGTGTTTGTAGCTCGGCTGACAAGAGTGCAAAGACATCGCCAACACCCTTGTAACCCGTGCCCTTGCCAGAGCGACCATGGTCAAAGCTCGGCATCGACATCGTTGGCCCAAATGAAGCTTCGCCACCAGCGTATCGGTACTGCATCACGCTCGTGGATTATTTTTCAAAGTGGCCTGAAGTTCATTTTTGCTCCAACGTCACGACAAGCACGGTGACCGGTTTCCTGAGGCTCGTCTTTTCTCGGGAAGGATACCCCGACACCATTGTGTCTGACAATGGACCTCAATTTTCTTCCGCAGAAGTCGAGAGCTTCCTGGCTAAGCGACGTATTACCCATCACCTGGTGTCCGTGTATTATCCACAGGCGAACGGGCAAGCAGAACGATTTAATCGTACCTTCAAGTCGTTTTTACAGTGTGCTGCACTGGAGAAGCGTCCAATTCACTCTGCCGTTCTGGATTACTTGTGCGTGTATCGTTGTACGCCGCACGCAACGACAGAACTGTCTCCTGCGGTTCTGCTACATGGACGCAAGCCACGCAACCAGCTTCACATCATTGGCCCTTCTCCATCGCAGTTCTTGAAGAACCCATTTGAGGAGCTGCAGCGTCTGCGGTGCCGAGTGCAGCGGGGACAAGAGCACAGCAAGAGCTACACAGACAGACGGCGAACTGCCAAAGTTCCGACATTCGAGGTCGGCGGATGGGTGCGCGTCAGGAAGCCAGGAAAGGTAAAGAAGGGAGACCAAGCTTTTGGTCCGGCAATGAAAATTGTGGAGCGTGTCGGCCGATGGACCTTCAAGCTTCATGACGGTCACCATCTGGAACGACTCCAAGCTTACGGCGGCAACGGCTCCACCTGGCACAGATACCGTTGAGAAGTCGTCGCAAGCAAAGACACAGCCTTTTGAGCACCTGCCTACACAGAGGATTCTGAAAGAGACCTCTAGAAGCCAGCGTCCTCATCATGAGTGGCGGCCAAACACATTAAAGCAGGCTGCTCAGTGGCAACGGCAGCAGCTAAGGCCACATACGCCTCCGCCTTTTCCACCTCCACGGGGACAAGATGAGGACGGAGACGAAGCGTGCCCAGATAGTCCAACCGGTCTTTTTGAATCTCGACATGGTGCCGTGACGGTACCACCAAGTCCACACCAAAGATTGAGGTTGCCACCGGAAATTCCCGTTCCCTCAGTGGATGCTACTATTCCTCCAGTGGCAGTTTCCGTTCCTCCAGTGGAAGAGCTTCGGCGATCGACCCGAACTCGCCGACCACCTGTGCGGTTTAGAGATGTGAGTCTCTGACCCGCGGTGACAGACGTGACAATTGTCTATATTTGTCTTGGGGGGGAGAGAAGTTTACATATTCCTTTGACGCTTATTATCCGAAGTGAAATTATTTGCTGGAATTCTGTAAATAACTTGCCGTAGTTTTGTAAATAACTTGCTGGAATTCTGTAAAAAACCTTTCTGACAGTGTTATTTGAGATATTGTGTACAAGAGTATGAGTGTTGAGTGCGAATGCTTTAAAAATAGCCTAGGCCAAGTGTGTGATAATGAATGCTTAACTTGAATTTCTTTTGAATTATGATTTCGTGCATCGTTGTTTTGTATGTATAGTATCTATGACTGGCTTTGTTATGTGCATCTTGTATACCCGTCTTCTCTCCAAAAGGGGAGGGGGGAAAATGTTGTGTTCTGCTGTTTCTCTTTCACTTCTTCTATGTATTGTCCTACCTATTTCACTTTAAGAAACCTATCTTCTTTCTTCTCTTCTTTTCTATGTCATATAAAATCAGTTCATCACGAGGCACCGGACTAGATGGTCGTTCTTTCATAGCGGTACGCTTGCCGCTGAATTCTACAGGTTTCAATATTTCATGCTACACAAAAAGAAAATATGTAATAAAACGAGAACAAAAACTATGTATTTAAAGGCCTGGAAAATGTACAGCTGCCAAAAACATAATTAAAAGAGCTTTGGCACTAAAGTGGAGAGAAAAAATATCATACTATACTCAAACTACGCTCTCGTAATGCTGGTGAAATAGGCAATTATCCTTCTAAAAGACTATAACAAAACAAATTAAAGAAGCGAGGCTATATAAGTAACTGGCCGCTCCCAAACGGCATTTGCGCTTTGAATGTAAGCTTCTGCCAAAGTCACGGTTTTTCATAGGGTGTGATATAGGATGGAACGTAATCTAGCTCTCACAACCGAACAGAGAAAAGCAGACGAAGAATACGACCATTTTCACGCCGCATAAAGCATTTCTGCTGCGACCGCCAGGCCTCTGTCAGCCGTCGGACGGCCGAGCTCTAAAGCCCCTTGATAAGGGTGTTTTCACCAGTACCGCCAACCATTGTTGTGGAACTGCGCAAGACACGTGCCACGAGCGGGTGCTCCGCCGCCATTCGCTTCCAAGGGCCGCACATTTCAGTGCTGCGCCGCCATTTGCTTCCAAGGGCCGCTCGAGACCTGGGCCACGTGCGCTCGCGCATTTGGCGCTACTTGCAAAGACAAACGAAAACATATCGAGGGGCTTTACCGAGCTCTGCCCCACAGTGCCCTCACCGGCGTGCCTGCCCATTGCGGCACACTCATGGCCGCCTGACGGCACACCTCCCCATTCTAGTACAGCCTACCGGCGAGAGGCGAGTGGCATCACCTAAATGTGTTGCTTGCACCGTAGTCGGAGTACAGGTAAATGCCACAAACTCGAAATAATAAAAAGAAAAAAAAAAAAAAACTGATTAGTTATGGCGAATTCCACTGGTCGTTTTGGAGCGCGGGGATCGACTTTTCTGGAGCGAGCCTATTTCACTGGGCGATCGGGATTGAGACCGACATGTTTCACTGGTCGTTTTGAATTAGCTCCCGCTCCAGATCTCGATCTGGATCTGATGGCGAATTCCACTGGGTGTTTTGGAGCGCGCCGGGATCAGTTGACCAGATCCGGAATGGAGCTCACAATCGGAACGGGGTCGCGCCGGCGATGGATCCCCAGGAGAACATGACCACTGCTCTGGGATCGGCATTTGCCTTCATGTCATTCTACTGCCGGGGAATCCACTTTCCGCGGCCGCCGCGGTCGTTCCGAAGACGTTTTCCCAATCGCGGTGCTAACACGTGTTCGACGCACGAGCGGCAGGAATGGCTCAGGAGCTTCTAGCAAGGATTGCCGCAATGCCCGTAGCGCGGGCAAAACCTTCTCTTCTCCTTCCTGGAAAACGAACCGGCTGTCGAGCCAAGGGGTAAAGGCCCTGTCACACTGAGGGGACAGTTGGACAACTCTATCCGGCAAGACGTGTTGCCGGCGACCCTGTCACATCGCGGCAACAACAACAGTCGGGCAACATGTTGCTGCCGCCCGGCAACAGTGTTGCCCGATTCGTTGTCCAACAACCCTGTCACACCGCGCTGGCGGCGGGGACAACACGGGGAACACTCCGCCATCTTGATTGCTTACCCTCGTTCGTGTGCGGCGCGGAATCGCTGGAAATGTGTCTCTACAAAGTGCTAGTGCGTTCGAAGGGCCGGGAATTACCACGGTACGACATCAGCCAGTGACTGTAATTAGAAAACTTGACACGGGGAGTATTTTCCGCTCTTTATTTTATCGAGATGTTGTTCATTCGCTGACAAAGCAGATAGCCCTAACCGAGGAAAGTGACATCGCTGATATATGTTCAGCATTTACGCCACCGTATAAAGTGTTGCTGTCCGGTTCTTTCATGCAATTCCTATTTCTACTGTGAAATTGCGTTAGCACCGGCAGTACCCCAAACCGTCTTTTGTAACGTGGTGTTGAGCTGAACTGACAGTGCTTCAAAACTGCGACACCGACACCATCGGCCTTCATAACAATCGGTGGAATAAATATTTTTCAACGCTGTCTACTTGTCTACCGCCTGCTATGTGATCGATTCATTGCCGCAAAACGTCCTGGGTATTTTTCAAACAAATCAGGTGTCAGGTAGAGGCTGGTTCCAAGTACCGAGCATCAACGGCTTCGCAATCGCGGCGCTAGCACGTGTTCGACGCACGAGCGGCAGGAATGGCTCAGGAGCGTCTAGCAAAGACTGCCGGAACGCCCGTAGCGCGGCAAATACCTTCTCTTCTCCTTCCTGAAAAACGAACCGGCTGTCGAGCCAAGGGGTAAGCATGCGGCCATTACCATTTCTTCTGAGGCGAGATCAGGCGAGATGCCCGCGAGAAAGGAAGTCACGTGTGTGCGCCGAGGGCTGACCCGGCTGGCTTCCGGTTGAATCCGCCAAAATCGGGGGAGCGACTTTTCTCGGATCAAAAGTCAAAAGTCAAATTGGACGTTTGAGTGATTTATACAGCGTAAGGTTGGTCTGCCAGTAGGGGCGACACTGGTTTACACTGTAGATGAGCACTTTAGCCAGTGCAGTACAACCGCTAGCCTGGGGTCTTTAACGTGCACCACGCAGTAGTGATACACGACCGCACGCCGGTACGATGCTCATCCAGATCGAAACGGGCAGGGGTGGGGCTCGAACCCAGGATCCCTGGGTTCTGCAGCGCGAGCTTTCGCTCCACGCGCGTCGAGCTGGGTGTGCGCTTCAGCCCACTCGGCCACCGATCCCCCTTTTCCTCGGATCCAGATCGAGATCTGGCGCGGGAGCTAATCCAAAACGACCAGTGGAACACGTTCGTCTCGATCCCGATCGCGCAGTGAAATAGGCTCGCTCCGGAAACGTCGATCCCGGCGCGTTCCAAAACGACCCGTGGAATTCGCCACGAGAAAAGTCGCTCCCACGATTTCGGCAGATTTAACCCGGAAGCCAGCCGGGCCAGCCCTCGGCGCACACACGTGACTTCTTTTCTCGTGGGGCATCTCGCCTCAGAAGAAGAAGCACGTCGCGGACTGGGCTCCTAGGTTGTCTCGACATCAGAAGAATTCGTAATGGCCGCTTGCTTACCCATTGGCTCGACAGCCGGTTCGTTTTCCAGGAAGGAGAAGAGAAGGTATTTGCCGCGCTACGGGCATTCCGGCAATCTTTGCTAGAAGCGCCTGAGCCATTCCTGCCACTCGTGCGTGGAACACGTGCTAGCGCCGCGTAGCGAAAACGCCTTCGAAACGACCGCGGCGGCCGCGAAAAGGGGATTCCCGGGCAGTTGAATGACGGGAAGGCATCCGCCGATCCCGGAGCAGTGGTCATGTTCCACTGGGGATACGTAGGCGGCGCGACCCCGTTCGGATCTTGTGCTCCAATCCGGATCTGGTCGACTGATCCTGGCGCGCTCCAAAACGCCCGGTGGAATTCGCCATTAGATATTTATACAACGTGTTCTTGGTCTGCCAGGGTTTGGCAAGGCTGTACGCGCTCTACAGCAGCGGAGAACGATGTAAAAGAAAAGAACGAACCCTATAGTCTCGTAGTAGATGACGAAGATGTCTCGGCACCGTTCAATGGCAGTCGTGTCCCTCCGGCCTCGAAGTGCCGCCTCGGTGGCCCGGGAAAGGGTGAGTTCACACCATTTTGTTGTCTGACAACATGGCGTCCTTGAGTGACCTGTTATTTCTCGTAAAACCGCAAACTAGTCCTAGCACGACACGGACTGTAAATGCAAGGTCTCTATCACGACCTACTGTAACCCTGACCTGCCCACAGAAGAGTGTGCCGGTGCCCACCTTGTAGTACATGGTCGCGGCCGCAGCGTTTTGTCGCGCTTATGACTTCGCGGCGCTGCACAAAAGCTTTCTTTGTTTCCTGGGGCATCCGCATACCAGTCGAAGGCGCGCAAGGCGCGGCGGCGTTATCTTACCTGCTCCCCTCGCGGCAATTCGTCAGGTTCATGGCCTGATGAGATGCCAGTGGGCGCGTGGTAGATTCGAATCGTTACTACAGAGGCGCCGGCTGGCAGCACAGTGGCTGTTCATGTGTGATCCGAGGTCGCGACTTATTTCGATGATGGCCCGAGAGCAGTGGGAGCTAAAAAACGCCCTTGCGCTTCCGTACCTGAGAAACGCGCTTATTCGACCAAAGCAAACATGAGAGCGACGTTCCCAACTCCGTGCTACTGCTACTGCAGCCTGGTGGCGCCACCCCAGGTGTTCCCGACAAACAGATATCACGAGCCGCGCGCCATATCCGTGCGCTGTAAACCGCGTTTGGGTCGCAGAAAAGCCTTTACCGAGCGCCCCCAATGGCAAGGCCAGGCACTTTATGGGCGACTTGTCTCTTATAGGGAGGGAACCATTTCGTGGGCAGGTCAGGATGACAGTAGGTCGTGGTTCCTATCGACGTTTTTCGTTTCCTTTCGCTCTCAGTCACGTGAGTTCCATATCTGGCATCCGGAACGGAAAAATAATACGACATTTCAACCTGATATGCGAGAAAATATAGGCGAGCCAAAACAAGAAAATTACGTCTTTTTCGTGAACACATTCCAGCGGCGTGGAGAGATGAAAACGATATTTTAACGCATATATGCGTTAAAATATCGTTTTCTTAAAAACTATACCAAATAACTTCTGGTATACCAGAAGTGACTACATTAAAGATGGCTGCGCCCTTGTGGAAAAGGTCTAGACAGGGAATTTCACCGATGATTAAGAAAATTTAGGAAAAGTCACTTGAAACAAACAAGCCATTTTTTCGGGAAGACGTCATCGACCGCATGGTTGTCGGGTAGACAGTGTAAAATGATAATTAGCAATCTTGGTTATTTCAAACTCACTCGTTACCGTTTGAAATATTGGCCTTAGCTGCCACATTTTAAGAAAAGAAAGTTTCGACAACACGTAAGCACTCCTTATGAGTTATGAATGTGAAAGCATGAATGTCGTTCTTCCGCTTTCTTAGTTCGTCTGTGGTGTACTGGCCTGGACGGTCATGTTTTGCTACTGTCGAGGTTGCGGCCGCAGACGATATAGATGCCTCAGGCGCCGCCATGCTCCTCGGCGCCGAAAGGGGCAGAAGCGGCGACAGCCCCCCGGTGCCGACTGACACGAGAGCGGCGGCGGAGCGCCCTCCTTCCTGGCGTGCGGGCCGGAGCGCTAGGAAGAGGGCTTGTCTGCGGGGTGGCGTTCTTAGGAACTATGCACGTCCTCCCAGCCAATGGCTATCTACGGAGCCGTTTCGCTGGGACTTTCTTTTACGTTTCTCCTGGTCACAGAGGTTACAAACGCCGCCGGCTCCTGGGAATTTTATTCGTCACAGAAGCCGCCAACTCCTCGCGTTGTTCGCGGTTTCAGGCGCTGCAGGCTCTGCTCCATTAATGCTTTCGTATTAAAACTGTTGCCCGTCGCCAAATTATGTCAGAGATGTAGTTAGATTTCAGGCAACTAAATTTTGCTTCACGCTGTTTTCTGATGACTTTAGAGATTGCCCTATGATATCCGTCTTTGTACTGGACACATCGAGAGAACCTAAGTATAGTCATATGTGATTTTTATTGTATTATTACAAAGAAAAAACAATATCTGTGAAATTTAATATATCAAAAGGTGGTTTAGGATATATTCACTGGGCGTCATTTTGTGTCCGCTGATAATGGCGCATGCCATCAGAAAGCACCCATTTATAGACTGTTAAGACCGGTAATCTTGATGGTGTTGAATACAAGTTGTAAAAAAACCTGGGGTAGCTCATCATCGCCACACGCTCAGCGGTCGCGCACTAGGGCTGTTTATACTCCGACGTTGAGCGCAGTGAACGCGGCGTAGCGCAGAACGCGCTTCTTTCATTGACCGGCGACCAGGAACTCGATATCTGCGACCAATCAGTATCAGTGTGCGCTGCGCTACGCCGCGCCCGTCGACGTTACGTTGGAGTATAAACGTACCAGTGAATGCTACCTATTCACTAGGTGCCACATTTGAGCGCGGTGCTCAAAACGTATGCTCAGAACTACTCCCCACTTTTCAACTGAGAACTACGATATCGGCGGTGCGGGATGCACTTTCCTAAAGGCCGATTCACACGACGGACTGATCCGCAGACGGATTGATCACGTGACGACATGTCCGCGGTTCGTCCGTCTCCCAAGCGCATCCACACGAGGGAGACGACGAGCAGACGCCAGCGAGGACGGACCGAACCTGTTGGCCAGCCCACAGTGATGCGAAACTCCAACATTGCACCGTGGCACCGTTGTCCAAGAGAGAAACCGACGTTTGCTACCACGATAAAGAATCGTACGCCGCTGTTGCTTACAGATCGAGACAAAACACAGTGATAGGCTTCGCGCGAAGCACCACTAGTTTTACTAAGCTAAAGCATGACAGTGACAGGCATAGGTCCTGCTCAAAAAGGCTTCGGCGTAGATGCGACGAAGTTCTGGGCTCGCGGAGGGGCGTTTGGAGATGCCTTCACGCACTCGGCGCTTGTGCACAACACTCAAGTACACCGCACCCACAAGAGAGGTCTTGCTCGGTGAAATCTCGATTGGGCGTGCAAGAATTATCGCGGCGTGCTAGACAAGTTTTGACGAGAGCTTCTTGACACGGACCCGGAGGAGCACCGGAACCTGCGTCGCGTCATTCTGCAGTTTCTTTGACGCGTGGAACCGAGAAT
The DNA here is from genome assembly GCF_016920785.2 of Ixodes scapularis. Lineage (NCBI taxonomy): Eukaryota > Metazoa > Arthropoda > Arachnida > Ixodida > Ixodidae > Ixodes > Ixodes scapularis. The sequence goes on along the minus strand of NW_024609868.1, from coordinate 129,305,255 downwards.
CGCGCGACAAAATGAACCAGCGAACGCACAAAACACAACGATGCACCATTTTCGTTTGAATCGTCCGGGAAAACAACAACGACAACAAGAGGTCATTGTACCGTTTTCAGACTAAACGCCCTTTAAATCGATCTCCCGCTAAAAATCCGCGAGTGAAAAAGGCGCGGGAATTTATCTGTCTGCGCGTCCGCGGACGAGGCGCGGATCGCCGGAATCGGTTACGTGACGGTCACGTGGCACACGGTCCGCGGATAAAAATCGCGATTCGGTTCGTCATGTGAATTGGCTATAAAGGTTTAGAAGCTCATCATAAGCTCGCACTCAACAACCACAGACCGTGTTCGCTATGGCTGCCAGTGAATACTATACCTATACGAAAGTGCAAGCCGAATTTCGCACGTGTCAAAGGCTGGCCGTTGCAAGGCGTCGCATCATGCATAAATCGTCCCACAAGCTCATTGGGAGCGTGGTCGCAAGATTTTATAATTGTCTCGTAGTTTCTAGTTCAAAAGGCTGTACCCCGTTCACATATGTTTCCCAGGACAGGATTCCTAAACACGTGGGAGAACATTCGCGTCCATTATTTGGTTATTCAGGCCTGTTCACACGTACAGTGAAACGCTAATATGACTCTAGTTTATAAACAGCGCTCACCTTAACCTTGATGCAGCATTTTCTATTATAGTTATCAAAAATCTGGGGTCAGGTGTTCCCCCACAACGTGGAGGTAGGTTATAGTAACGTTTAGTATATCCTCACCTTTTACAAGCGCTTGCCGCCATGGCGTTATTAGAGAGCATTCGGGGTTATCTAGGACGTCCGAAATTGTTACACCTAAATATCTGTAACTTGTCTCTTTTTAGAAAGGGCGTGTAAGGTGTAGTGTTGTATTGCCGGATTTGTCTGACCAATGAATGTTAACAGTTTGATTTTGGTTACGTTGACTTTCACCTAGACAAACTAGACAAGAAAGATGCTGGATATGCGGAAACATTCTTTTTAATTGCGATAGCAGTCAATGGGATACTTGGCGAGTTTCGCGGCGTCGACAGCGCTCCATATCGACGCGGGCCATCTTTAGGCACTCCGCCAAAAGATTCCACATTGACGTCACGCCGTTTACGTCACTCCGCTCGACGCGACCCTGACGTCACGCCGCGCGTCACGTCACCTGTTACCAACGCAACCTGTTACCTGGCGTCAGCTGGCACCATAACGTGACATTGTCATGTCAAGTCACGTTGCGCAGTGACGCCAGGCGACTTAACGACCTCAGGTGACACCCTGAGTCACGTGATGTTATGACGTCACAAGACGTCGACGCCATTTGACAATACGTCGTCACGTGACATCAAGATGACACGTAGAGAGATAAACATGAGAGTGCTGGATAATATAATAATTGGGGTTGTGGGGATATTTATACAGCGTGTAGTTTGTCTGCCATTAAAGTTGCGACGAGTCACACGCTGTAGATGAGCAATTTAGCCAGTGCAGTACAACCGCTAGCCTGGGGTCTTTAACGTGCACCACGCAGTAGTGATACACGACCGCACGCCGGTACAATGCTCATCCACATCGAAACGGGCAGGGGTGGGGCTCGAATCCAGGATCCCTGGGTTCTGCAGCGCGAGCTTTCGCTCCACGCGCGTCGAGATGGCTGGATAATGGAAACAATAGACACCAAGCGCTTTCGCTAATTTTGCCAGAAGAGCTACACGCTTGAAACTGCAGTGCGCAATGCACGCACAAACTTCAGTGACCACAATGCGGTGTTAGTTTGTGCATAATAACATTACATATAAGACGTTGAGGCAGCCACACCAACGACAGGCAACGGTTCGTGCATACACATGCGGTTTCCTTCTTCCCTGGATTTCAAACTGGGGCGCGCAATTTTCGAAGTATCCTTTAATTATCACAAGGCAGTCCTACTTTGTGTCCCATAAAAGTGTTCAACAGGTTTACGAAATGCTTTCTACTTAATACACACCCATTTGGTTCCAAAACGCTATGGAATTTTGTCCGGTGTGTTAATTGGCTTAAAAAAAGACGGGACAAAAAGACGAAGAAGCAAACAGGACAAGCGCTAGTTTTGTCTGCTTCTTCGTCTTTTCGTCCCGTCTTTTTTGCGCTATTTTTCATATGAATGTCAATTACCGACTTGCCCAGCAGACCAAGCTTTTACAAAAGGCTTAAACGAAACGTCTATGCGAACTCTATGGTGCGCGGTCGCACATTTACCGTTCATTCAGTCCATCTGCTCCGAGGTGACACCTGATCGTTTCCGACGTCACACTTCAGCTGTCGCAGTGTTTCACCTTACGGGTAGAGTAAGTGTTTACCAATTTTTATGTTAACAGTTCCTATCAGTCTTGACTTTCACAGCATTTCTTCCGGACCCTCGTCTCCACATCCGGCTGTCGTTTTGCTGTTGTGCCCTTCTCGTTTCGTTTTGTTTGTTCGTTATCGTGGCGTCATGTTTCAACAGCCCTCGTGTTCTTTTCCATAGTTTTCCTTAATTTTTCCGTGAAGTCGACCCCCTCTCCCACTTTCCTTCTTCTCTGTTTGTAACATAGAGTTATTATAATGTACGCTAGAGGTTCAACTGGCGCTAGTGTCTATGCGACTTCCGTGACGCAAATTGAAGCAGACAGCAACCAGTCTACTTTTGCGGTGCTCCTGTGCATTCCTATGGGAAAACGCGCGTGCATTTTGTCTCTTCGCCGGAAGATAACATGGAACACTTTGGTTATTTGGATCGTACCGAATAGTATGTACCTTGATTAAAACTGTAAAAGTGCAATTGCTTTAGTTAGCGCATTTTTCTTCATCAGTGAGCGATGTTTAACTTCACTGCATTTCAGTCCCAAACGTGTGTTCCGCAGCAGGTGTGTAAGAACAAGCGGCGATTCAGAGCAAAATTACGATCGAAACGAATATAGAGTGTGTTCAAGGCTCGCCAGCATTCCGGTGACGCTTGTATATTGATAATATGCCAGTCCTGTCACTCTATGAAACTGACCCCGTCGTGCATGAGCGGATAAAACCCTTCAACGTAGAGAATAAAGTCCGTGGGTTATGAAAGGTGTCTTTTCGTATTATTTTCTCTGCCGGGCAGCTTTTATCGCGCACTTGTTCTCAAAGATGTCTAGCGCGCGGGTGATATTTTGAACGTAGAACACGCAGCTTCGCTCAGGACAGAAAGAATAAAGCGGTACTCACTTATTTAAAATTGAATAGATTACGTGGCCTTCAATTTATTTTGATCGTACATGCACTGCGAGTTACTGATCCGGTGTTGCTGCGTAGTTCTTGCCGCCGCTCTTGATTTTCCAGATGTCCTTCGTTCGTTTGGCATGTATATCCCCCATGCTGGAAATCGCCGACGCCGCGTTCGCGCTAACAGTGTCCAACAGTGCACATAAATACACGTACGAAGCCGTTTTAGCACTGTTTTTAGTGCGATGAATTCGAGATAAAAACGCCGTAACTGACCAATTCTTTCGTCGGCCTGACTGAGAAATGTTCCAAGCTACCTAGTACGTACGAATTATTTGGGATATTTGTTCTTATGATCGAGCGCAGGGAGAAAATGCACTCACTTTTTCCCATAGAAATGCATTACCGGAAGTCAATTTTCGACTGGTTGCTGTCTGCTTCAATTTGCGTCAGCACACTAGCGCCACTTGAACCTCTAGCGTACATTATAATAACTCTATGGTTTGTAATACTTGTGACCCTCTTCCCAACCTTCGTCTCCCTATCTAGTTGTCGCTTGCTGCTGTGCCCTCTTCGTTCTTTTGCTTCTTCCCTATTTTCAGACGTCATGTTTGCGCCAGCCCCCGCGTGCTTTTCCTTGGCTTCCCCTTGTTTTCCCGTAGTCTGGCGAAGGGCGTACGCCCAAAGCGTCGCCTATTTCCTTTCCCCTTCCCTTTGCACGCCTTTTTTTGTCGCCCGTTTTTCGTTTGGCAACGAACTTAGTGGCACCATCTATCGGGTGGTCCTGGCACACCTCCGGTTCACGTCTAATTCTTAAATTTTTTACTTATCATTCAGTGCTATAGGAGACCATTTTCAGAATATATTGTATTGATTCGACCTCGAAAATGCTGCTGAACCGGCCGTCTAGTTCAGAACCGAAAGTTTTGGGGGCTATTTGCGCACTGGCGTCACCACAATTCAACTCACTCGAGAAAGACCGAATACTTTTCTTGGCAATGCAGTGGAAGGTACGTCCCGCGTCCCCTCTCCCATTTTGAGCGTACGCAGGCTCTCCTTTTCTCCCATTTCCGGGGAGAGGAGGAGAGCCTGCGTACACTCAAAATGGGAGAGGGGACGCGGGACGTACCTTCCACTGCATTGCCAAGAAAAGTTGTCGCCGAGTATAGTTATACTCCTTCCCCCAGATACAGACATATTTTGAAATGTTATTTTTGTCGTGCAACCAAGGACGTATGTTTGATGTATACACCAACTCATGTTTACAAACAAACCGGAGCGCCCGAAGCGCCCCTAGCGGACGCCACCGGCGCCGCGCATGCGCGATGGGGGTGTGGGCAAGAAGCTCGCCGTCGCCCATAAACAAACCATTGAAATGCGATGTTGTCGGCGTCGGTGTGAGTCCCCGCGCTCTTTTTCGCGTTGCAATTGTTGATTCTACGTCCTCCTAACGATGTCTGACTACTTCAGCGGCGTCAGCGAAATTAACGAGGCTCGTTACACCGCAAAACTTCGCGTGAATAATCTGACATGCTGCGATTCATTCCGCGTGGACGCCGCAGAATGTACGCTAAAGTCTGATGCACATGATGAAATTTCGCTCGCAATTCAGTAGCAACGGTCGCTCGGGCTGCAAAAGCGTGAACCGTAGCTGAGATGGTCGAAGTCGATACTGAAAATCGCAAGCAGAATCTAACCAAGTGAATCAGGCACAGCAGGTCGGTGATGGCCACTGGCAACAATGGTCAACATCTCCTTGTATCTACTGTTTACGTCGAGCCTGTTTACCAACCTTCAATCGTAAGTCTTTTGCGGCCTGCAATTACTTCTTATCGCAAGTACCGGGCCCACGTTTGGTCTACGGGCCGGTGTCCTCCAAGAGAGCAGACGACAAGCAGAAACGTTTGAAAGAGCAGACGACAGTTCGAACGATCAGGTGACCGTTTGAACTTGAAGACGCACTGAACGTAGTCCGCAGGTGGTCCGTACAACTTGAAGGTTTTCCGGCGTTCATTTTAAAACAAAATAAATAAATGTGATGGCCAGGAGTATCCGTGAATTCAACCCAAAATGCTTCCCGCCCAAGCAATCGTGGTCCGACGGCATTTGGTTTTCCCTTTCACGGCACATATCCACGTTCTCGGACGAACCGAGCGCATGAAAACTGACCTTCAAACCTTTCTCGACCCTTTTTGCACAGCCCCAGTCGCAGCATTTTGACAAGAAGGCAGGTTTTTGTCTGGTTCCTTTCAAAACAACGCAGGAATGCACGTATCAGATGGGCACCACCGCGCCGTGACGTAACAGAGATGAGTTCGTGTACAGACCGACACACTGTTTCCCATTCGCGTGAGGCGAAGCTTCCGCGCATGCGCCGTGGTCGAGGCATAGCCTCCTCTATACTCCCAAGGCCCGGCAGTTAAATGACGGAGCCATACAGTGCCCGGTCGCAGACTCGGAGCGTGAGGATCTGGAAGCACAGAGCATCAAAGAGCCATTTCTCGGGGAACGTGGACGTCAGCGCGCAGCTTTTGCAACGCCGAGGACCCGAAACACACGTGTTCGCTCGGGAGAGGAGTGTTTCGGCGTCTCGCCGCAGCGGGGCGCCAGTCACGTGGCTCTCCTCTCATCTGTTGTCTGCCGCTCCAGCTTGTCCATTTCGGCGGCCGCTTCTCGTGGCGGTCTGCCAGGCTTTGTCAGTGTAGGCTATGCCTTCCGTCGCGCTTTGGATGTGCGCACGCACTCGAGGTGCACGGGACTCCGAACCGTCGTCGAAGGTTGGAAGCTTGCGCTGCCGCTTTCGCCTCGTCAGTTACTCAGTGATAGAAGTGGCATGTGCCCTTTTGGAGCAGGTTTTGTAGGAGAAAAAATACTGATTTGGAGAAGATACTCACATTTTTAAAGAAAATGGTACTACGCGTGAAAAAAAGAAAAGCGATTGAATTGTTAAACAAATTCATCTCTGAAAGCGACTGAGGGTTCTCCCTTTGACACTAAAGCATGTTACCTATCACCTTTTGCAAGGAGAATGAAAAAAAAAGCACGAAAGGAGCGCACTGCTTTCTTTTCAGAAATAATCCTCTGGCCAGAGTTGGTTCAATCTACAATGGGTGCTAAAAAATGGTTCAAAGATGAATCAACACTAGACTTCATCTTGGATAACAACCCCACTACCCCCCCCCCCCCCTTTTTTTTTTTTTACAATTGCTGTTTATTTAGTTCGTAAATATAATTTCTGAAAAATGCCAGGGCAAAACTCAGCGTGTCTGCTAATACGTCTATCACTAAAATGCATACCCCAACTTTTATGAACCTTCCAAACTCGATACTTTAATGCCATAAACTGCAAAAACAACCACCCACAAATATGATGAAAGCCTAAACTTCCGCTTTAAATGTGGCATTTCTCTTTAGCGGCATTGGGACCTGAGTTGAATCAAAGCTCGCTGCTCCTTCGATCGACTGCTGCGCGAGAACTACCTTGACTATACCCTAATTCTTCCAACATAGACCCGCTTTTTTTTTTTTTTTTTTAGTTAGAGGTTAATTTATAATCAAGACAAAAGAAAGTAGTTTTGTAATATACCTTTCCCCGAATCAAAGCGCCCCTGGTGGCACGGTGGCACGAAATGAATTCTGGGTACCAGTTGGGCACTTAGTTTTGGTTTCAGTTTTAAAATTTGTCATGATCATTGTGTGGTGACGGAACACGCTGCTTGTCTTCCTACAAGTGTTCAATGCTTTATTCGTTGACGAGAGATACCGCAAAAAACAGTTGGCACTGTGTTTGTGCGGCTCCCGATGTGCCGAATTTTCGGCAAAAATAGGCCGGATTGCAACGTCCCTGCTAATGCACCTGTCGTGCCAGCACGTTCGCGTGCGCGTGAAGAAAATTTACGCACGCTTGGAAGTTCACGTGCTTGTCTGCAAGAGTACAGACTGCGGCTGTCTGATCGAAACCAAAACCATATGCCATTCCGCTCCGTGGCCAACTGGTTCCCAGCATGCAACGCGCGAAGTGTTGCATGGACGGATTTTTGTAAGTGGCATGTTGTACTGAACATGATTTTCGAGTCCATCGCGCTAACCTATAGGCTCTCCATGTCACCAGCTGTTCCTAGCACTCCGGTGCAAGGCGGAGAAGCTCGACGCGCGCACTCTAGTGAAAGGCGGTGAAGGGTGCCGCAAGTTCCGCAAGTGACACGGTACTCTGTTGCCAGGGCATGGAGGCATGCGTCTGATATGATAATCAAGTGATCTCATCAGGAGTACAAGACCGGCGGGTTCTATCTTATCACAGTATTCGGCATTTTATTTTGAAGAGGTTTCTCGCGATTTATGACATCGCCTGGAAATTTAGGCGATGTCAGCGATCAACCGGGGGCGCATCAACAGGCCAGACCGGTTGACGAAAAAGCCGACGCTAAGAGCCAGTGGAAGGAATCAAGCGGCGTCAAAGCTCGACATCGTAGCATTCTTCATCTTTCTATACGTGTTGTTTCATCGCCAATCAAGTGCAGTGACCCGTGACTTGTTCAATAAAGCTCGGGTTTGGGCTAGTTGGTTTTCCATGATTTTTTGTTTGCTGCTAAAGTTTACAACCTAGGACGAAGAAGGACGACACTCATACACGAAAGGCGCCTGACTTGTGCTTTTAGCTTGTGTGTTCGTGGTTATATGTGTTCGAGCCTTCGACCGTGCTCTAACCTAAGGTTGAACAAGCTACACGATAAGTATAGAGACGCTGTCAAATATGCGTTCGTACCATTTTCCTTTTCTCCTACTTCTCCGAATATTAGGGTCGACCAATATTTTTTTTTCTTTGTTCAAACCCACTCTGCGGATTCCACGTCAAAATGTCCAACGAGACGAAATGTCCAACGGGTCAGAATGTCCAATATTGGACATTTCGTCTCGGTGGACATTTCGTCTCGTTGGACATTTTGACCTGCTTGGACATTTCGTCTCGTTGGACATTTTGACTCTTTGGACATTTCGACCCGATTGGACATTCCGTCTCGTTGGACATTTTAACTCTTTGGACATTTTGACCCAATTGGACATTTCGAATCGGTGGACGTTTTTACCCGATAGACATTTTGACCTCTTTGTATCGTTGGCCCAGACTCTGGCACTGCATAATGCTGAGACGGACGTCTTTAGAATTCCGAATACTTACAGGCGCCCCGGGTTTTCGCTAAAGCGGTAGTAGGGTGATGACTTGAAGAAATCTGACAAACTTTTTTGGGGGAAAACAAAATATTTCTAATCGCAAAAAAAAAAGAAAAACTAATTTACGTTGCGGACGCTGGTAGTCCGCTGAAATGTAACCCTAGCGGTTGGAAGAAAATGCGAAATTTCAGATTTGTGCTCTGGTTAAATGGTGGTGGGGGGGGGGGGGGGGGGGGGGATTTTTTTTTAAATTAACAAATGGGGCACGTTTTCGGTGACGGACGCTGTTCATCTTCATGTATTCCCGGCTATGTTGACCACCATTTAAGCGCTGAAAATTTCTAAGCATTGCCTAAAATGAATCAGACTACGCTATGTTCCGAAAAATTGGCTTAAGTTGCTCCAGCTTATTTTTTCGATGCTTAAAACAGGGTTTCCTTTCTTAACCTGCAAATTCGGAGACACCTAAGGCAATATAATTAAACGTGATGAATAACGGCAGCAAATGCAATAATATATTTTGTAATTAGGATACGGTGATGGATTAGGTGATTGAAGCAAAGTTAAAATAGCGCTAACTAAAACTTTGGATTAGGTAGTTGGTTCATGACTAAAAGGAATGAAAAACGCAAAAAGACACCAACGGAAAAAAAGAAAGGTTGTGTTTTATGTCTTCTTTTTCGTCTGTATTTTTTTGCCTCTACAATGTTATCTTATATTGCGCCAATTTTAATGTATAAAAACCAAGGAGGGTGCTTCGTGCCCAGGTCCACGAGGTTCACATAAGGACGTTTGCAGCAGAAGCGTTTAAAACGAAACTCAAGAGGAAATTACTCATTGCACGTGCATTCGTCATTACGTTATTTAAGTCGTCCACCCCGAATCTTTCCCCCGGATAGGGCGAGCACATGAATACGCAGTGTGTACGAAGCAACCCAGCATGTTTCAGATTCGGCATCGCCTGCTTTGTTCGCTGCCATCCTAGCTTCCTTCCCTCGATAAAGGGGACAGATGACTGCACCCTTGTTATAATTAAAGTCACTGATAGTGGCATTAGTCAGAAGGCCTTGGACAGGGGTCGGCGCATTCTGTGCCTCCCGCAGTTTTTCGCGCGTTTCTATTCCATATCTGACTCGAGCATACTTGATATAAGCAACATTGAACAGGGTTGCAAGAACTTTCATAATAAGCATTCTTAACGCAAGCCATACAGCGTGTATACAGCATGGAACGGATAAAAAATGACACGTGAACATTTCGTCTCGGACATTTCGACTCGATGGACATTTTGACCTGATTGGACATTTCGTCTCGATAGACATTTCGTCTCCATGGACATTCTGACCCGATTGGACATTTCGTCTCGATGGGCATTTCGTCTCGATGGACATTCTGACCCGATTGGACATTTCGTCTCGATGGACATTTTGACACGGGTGTCACGTGGCCTATTGGACATTTTGACTCGATGGACATTTCGTCTCGTTGGACATTTTGACCAGAAGCCCACTCTGCGCAGCTGTTGCACGATTCTTAGCAAACATGGCAATTTGTGGTAAGATTTAGCAGACTTTCGTTCATGGCGCAAATGGCGCAGTATTTCCATTCATGGTTAAACAGTCGTTCCGGGAAATGATGAACATATCGTTTATTAAGCTCTCCGTTAAATTTAGGGGGGGAAATTGAGGTCACGGTGTCGGGTTGCGGTGTCACGGGCCCTGAGGTCGCATTACGTGACCTCATGGTGTCACGTGACATCAATTTACTCGCTAAATATAGCGGGGAAATTGACGTCACTGCCAAGTCGCGGTGTCGCGTGGTATGGACCATGACGTCACATAACGTGGTTACCTGATGTGACGTAAAGTTTTTTGTACTGATGGAATTGACGTTAGGATGTTAAGTCACCGTGTCACGTGGTATCGTGACGTCCTAAAATTTTGTCACGTGACGTGACATCTCGGTGCCACGTGACCTGAGTCAGATGACGTCAGGCCACATGACGTCAATTTCCCCGCTATACTTAGCAGGGAAATTGACGTCATACTTTCAATTGGTGTCACGTGGTTTGACGTCACGCAACCTAGCCACGTGACGTGACATCTCGGTGTCAAGTCGTGGTGTCACGTGATTCGCTGACGTTATGTGACGTCAATTTCATCAGTACAGGAAACTTGAAGGACGGACAACGTTTTGGTATTAGGGGGTTCCGCTAAAGAAAATTCTATCCTATTCGTAGACTTAGATGCAGACGCAGCATTTCATATACTTCCGACTGACTTCTAGTGACATCTTTTTGCAGGCTCGAGATCAAAAGATCCAAGGCCCACCCATCATCCCTCCAGACGTCGTGCTCTGGGCGGCGGAACAGTCGGACTACGTCGGTTACAATCCTTGGTACGCAGCCACTTCCACTGGAATAATAAACGTGGGAGAAGCGGTACGTGCCGACGCGGGAATACACGTTTTCATCTCCATTTTAACGCATTCTAGTATCCCGAAGTCCCGAAAAGTATTTTGAAGGCAGCGAGCTTTAGCTCTACCCACTAATCCCTCCAATCAGAGCTCGGCGTTCTGGCGTCCCCTCTTGTCTCATCCTCACCCTGAGCTTCTCGGCGTATTCCACCCATGCATCAAAAGTGGTCTCGAAATGCCAACAAACAACGTCACAAAAGCCCGAGTGTCGTGCTCTCTGATGTCGCGACATTAAAGGCTGGCCGTGGAAGCTCTGAAAAACAAAAACAAAAAAAGAACGAGATTTCGGTTGAGTCGCTGTCGTTGCGGTTGCCGAAGCTTCCTTGTGCTGCCAAGGTGGAGAGCGACTTGTGGCAGAGCAGGCGTCTGCCACAATCACCACTACTGCTGTGACACCGCCAGGTGTCGTAGCAGTGGTGGTGGATGTGCATTAGTGCACGGTGGATTTCGCCTCATAACGACGTTAAGAGGCGAAAATCGAGGAACCGCTTTTTAGGACGTTACAGGCACCACAGTATTGGGAGTGATCGTTCTAGTCTGGGTAATGATTAGTACCTCACAGACGTTGTTTCACTATTGCGCCGAAAAAGAGCGCGATGCAAGCTTTGCATCCAGGAACCGCGTGTACTCCGGGTATACGAAGAAATCTCAAGTCCTGCTTTTAGACGTCCGCCAATTTCTGAACATATACTGCTTCAACGTTCCGTTGCTTTCTCTTGAACCGTCGTAGAATGCTGCATGCTACCGCCGACTCGATAGTAAACAGTGCCTTTTTTAGAGCCGTCCCTATCCTTTCCAACCCGAACTCATAACAAGGCGACTTTGACGGGACTGAAGGTGTCCATATCCACGAGAAACCAGTGTACACAAACACGAAGGCCCATCTCTTTGTGACTCGCTCAATGAACGGCTGGGTTCATACGGCTGAACTCTTTCCATCGGTCGGTGGCACACCTATATTATTATTATTATTATTATTTTTAGAGGAGCGCGCAAATATTTGCGGAGAGTTGGCCAGGTTGGTAATTATCGGCAGAACCAGACGGGCTATGAAGTGAGCTTTTTAATTTTTGTTTCTGTTGTTTGCTAGCTTACTTGCCCTTCGTCATCTCGACGGATAATTTTACGTTTATGGGGTGCGGCCACTCTCTTTGCAGAAATATTGATCTGGAAAAATAGAAACAATTCTCGAAAAGGCAACTAAATTCGTAATATTGAATTCTATATATATATATTTTTTTTTGCATGATAGCAAAATTGAAAGAAAAAGGCGCCGTCAAACTTTCTCACGAAAATCGGTAGATGAGTGCCGTGCTGGTTTAGGGCACCTCGTGTATCGCCGAGATTACCTATGCACTGCAAATGGAACTAAAAATGCAGCCTACCATTGAAGGTAAAAAAAAAAATTAAAAAAAAAACTGTGTCAAAAAAAGAAAAGGGAGGACATGATGTCTTGATTAAACATTGAGGCAGTCTAGACCGAACGGTCATATACATTTTGTTTTTGGAAAAGAAAGAAAAAAATGCAACACCATTCGGTCTACAGTGCCTCATTGTTGCTTGCCAGCTGCGACTTGGCCGCCAGCCCAACAACATTGAGGCACAATAGTTCGGTCAAAACGTCGCTCCCCTTTTTTTCCCCCTGGCGTATTTTTCTCCAATCTTCCCTCTACTGATCTACCAACAGTGCCCGTCAGAACACCACCCCTTCATCGCCCAAACCCTGGAAGGTTCTTCCCCGGGTTTTGAGAGTATGGACCTTTTTCACATAAAGACGACGCCAAGTGGCTAAACCTCCAACTACGGTTGGTGTATGGAATGGGAGCTGCGATACCTTTCCTGCTTTTGCTGCGGCTGATCCGAGTCCCGGAAAAGGCAGGCGAGGTATTGAAACCATTCTTCCGAACGCCAACCGAAGTTCGAGCTTTCCCCGCTGCGAGAGGAAGGCCTGAGCATGTCCAGAACTTTTCTTGAAAAGGTCCATTGCAATGAGAAGCTGACAGAACCACATCGTCAGAAAAAGGAGCGAAGTGTTAAAAAAAAACGTTCTGCCTTTCCACTCTGGTAAAGAAGAAAGGCCAGCGAAGCTGTACTATGGTGGGAATGAAGTAATGGCCGGCCGCAAGTCAGCAAGCCAAAGTGAAAAGGCTAGAAAGGTTGCCGCCGTCGCTCATACATGGCGGTAGCTGTCCAGAGTTTCGTGTCATCATTTGTTTGCTGACGCACACGATACTGGGAAAACTAGCCATTAGCAGCTCCGCTGTAAAAATGAAGTCTGGTGTGATTCAAGCCGAATTCGAGAAGGCTCGAAGCATGAGCAGTCCAGGGGCGTGCACACGATTAACCAGAAACGCACCCCGCGCAGCTCCTACCTGCGTGCATTGTGGGGCTACTGCTCTCAGCACCCCTGCTGCTGCCCCAGCGGACACTGCTTGCCGTGGCCTTCGCATTCGGCCACGTGTCCCTGCTCATGCTGCTCGGAGCCTTGTCTTCGCCGTTCACCGACACCTATATGCCGCTCTCCCTCTACGTAAGGCAGGCTTTCTCAAAGCACCAAACGGGATTATTAGCCGATGACAGGGGAGGGGCTAGGGCGTAGAACTAGGACTCAGTGTGCGCCCGACGTGATGAGGCTGCGAGAAATCTACATTTTGCAACATACGCCGTGTTCGAGAGAACAGATCCGCAATCAGGATAAAGGCGATATTGTGGGTGGGAGAACTGTATCTAGTTCCCGGGCCCCTCAATGAGCCAGCGGGATGTAGCGAGCGTGTTCGCGGTCAAAAGGTGCTTGCCGTACTGCCACATATTTTTGAGCTTAATGTTATAAATTTACTAGTTTGCAATACGTTCAGCTTGTAGTGGCCATAGTTTGACTGTTGTTACTTCTGAGTTTATTTAAACTAGTTTCTCCCTTGGCAGTGTAATCGTAATTACGAGGGCTCTCTATATATTAATTTTCTAGAACATATAAACAAGCTAGAAGGTAATTTTGTTTATGTAATATAAAATTGCAAACCTGTCATTTGTTAAGTATGTCATCGTACGTACATCAGGAAACTTCAGTTTTCGTAAGAATGAGAACCACCGAGGAATAGAGATTATGTGCGTAATCTGGCCCAGTTACCAATAATGTTAAACTTAGTAATGATGGTACTGAGGCTTTTAATATGCCAACGTAACGCTTTAAAAAAGCTTCAGAAAACACCTTCACATGGCCGCTCAACACGGCGAATTGGCCGCTAAATTAGGTGAGTCGCGAGCCCAGATGTGCTCATAAATAAACACCCAGGGCAACTGAAAACACGCTGCGCTTGCAGTGTAACCCGACTTTGCCGGTAAGACTGAGCTACATTAAATTTTCTCTTTAATTTAGTTTTAGGCAAAATTTCGCGTAATTAAAGATTTAGTTTTGGCAGCACCTCGGAGCCTCGACACTAGTATAGCCTATGCCAGTATGAAGCAATCATATAAAATATGGAGAGGGTGGAAATTTTGTCATTGTCACTTCACCCAGGATCCGACTTTCATTTCAATAAATCGGTGGCATAGTACGTTCGAAATCGCTGTAATACGTGGTTTTTCCCTGTGACTCCAAAGTATTGTCTTTTTCTTTCATCTCAGTCTTGGGTTATATCACGGCATGATCGGCTTCATAAATCGCATGAATAATGTTTTTTTTCTTTTTTTTTTAGAAACGGAAAGAGTGAATTTATTGATAGTTTTTATCCATGTACGTGACCGCACGTGATCGGACCGGGCAAGAGGAGAGGCTTGAAAAATGATTCTGGAGTTTTAACAGCCTTTTCAAGAGCAAATATTTTTTTCTTCCTTTGCAGTTTTCTTGTTTTATGTTAAATCGTCTTAGGCCGCGACACGGGAGAATAATCATGGTAGCAATGTGACAAACGAAAAGAAAAAAAAAAACGGAAGTAAAATCCACCCGATTTTGCGGAGAATCCGCTAAAATGGTTTCTGTTCAGCTGACCAGAATCCAGCCGTCCCTGGTGGAATAATTCCGATCTTTGCACATTTTTGTCACGAGTTCCAAAACTCGCCCTTTCAGAACGTTTGAAAAAAGTTCAAGGACGGGTAGAATCGCCGTCTTAATCTGCATCTGGTAAACCCAAGGTCAAAATTATTTTAAAATAGTTTGATGAATGTGTTTGCCAACCAACGTAATTGCGCTACTGTGGCACGACGATGACTTCGCCAGGAGCAATTTGCTGCGTGGTATACAAAGCGTATACGGGTCTCCAAAGACTCTCTCGCAGAGCAGCATCGGCGAGAATGAGACGCCAGAGACCACGCTGCAGAGATTAACGACAACGCCAAACAAGGTGAGCCAGCTCATCTTGTTTGGCGTTGTCGTTCAATTAGGAACAACAAAAAAATAAGAATACCCATTCACAATAGCACATAATTGTTTCGAAACTCCTTTACAGATCAAGACGGCCGTGATGTTTTGACATACATTTGTCATGTGTTTTTATTCTCCTTTTTCCGTTATAACTCACACGACCTCGAAGTCTTTTAAATGTGTTACTTTTGGAGTATTTGAGACTCTTGAACTTGTGGAAATTTGGCGTCGTGTTTGAACCTCTCCTACGTTCGAAGAGAGCCGACACCGCTCGCGTAGTTCATTTTCGTGAAGAACAAGCTTCGATCTCGATTGACGGTCAGCTGTCTGTATTTTTTTCATCTGCGAGAAAATGGCGCCTTCAGCCGACGTCAGCTATCTGTCTCCGTTAATGTACCTTTAATTTGCTATCGGAAATTTTCTGCTACTGAACAAAATTTTCGATGGCAAATGCCACGAGATATGTTTGAGTGTTGCACGAATTTATGAATCAAAAAGAAAGTTTAACGTGGATTTTTTAGTTCTTTCTGTTTCAGATGGTGGGCTGCATCTTCTATCTGGTGGCGAGTGCGAACGTGCTCTGGAACGCTGGCGACGACGCGTTCGGAAAGATCGCCGCGGTCAGTAAGTTTTACTAAATTGTTCGCTATTGGGAAGAATAAAAGTAGCCTTGGCGTAATCCGGCGACGGTCTTGCTAACATACAAACAAAAAAGTTCAGGTTCGCTTTTAGAACAAAAATGACAGATATACGCAGGTATCAGGGGTCACTATGAAAACACTTAAACAAAACCGTAAATTCTCTCAAAACTTATCACCTTGAAACAATGCCACTTCAGAAGACATCGCTTCTTTTTTTAGCAACTCACAAATCTTTCCCGAATTATATATTAAGGTTCCTCGTAACATTGGTGATCATCAAACTGCTTCTTCTGCCGCCTTCAAAGCTTAACATTCTTTAATACCCGTGCGACACAACGTGTGGATGACTTTTTTGTTTTTTTATCATATCTAGTCAAGATTACACGGGGTTGACAGAAACAACAAGCTCGTCTTTGGCGGTGCTTGCAAGCAACACACCCCACCGCGTTCAGCCAAGATCCGCCGAGATAGCATAAAGTTTGTGCGTTTATCGCAGCACCGCAGGAAAGCGAACTTGTTAACAGTTAGGCTTATTTGTACGAAATTTGTAGGGTATATTCGAAGCTGGGAAAGAGAATGGATACTCAAGAAGGTAGGGCGAGGGAAAGGAAGGGCGGGGAGAAGGAAGCAGACGGAACGCTGGAGAGGGGGAAACCTACTCCTTTCTGTAGCGTTCCGTCTGCTTCCTCCTTCCCCATCTTCCTTTCCCTCGCCCTACCTTCTAGAGTTGCAACGGACTATAGACCTTTTCGGTGTACTCTCGTCCTCAGCCACCTAATAGGCGTATCCGGTATGGGCGAAGAAAAAATAATCCAATGTTTCAACCTGCAAATAGTAAAAAAATAAAGAGAAGGCAAAACGAGAAAGTGTGACAGTTACGCTTATATCCCTAATGCCTTCCATTGGCGTGGTAAAGGCAAAACAATGTTTTCGCCCATACTGGAAGTGACGTCAATTCAAGATGGCGGCGCACTTGCAGAAAAGGCCCTTTCTCCCCTCCCCTGGCGTTGCCTTCGCCTGTACTGCATGCTACCAGGGACCCGTTTGTTGTTCTTGAAAACATCTTTATTGAAAGAGTAAAATAAGGGGTGGGGTTGGGGAGAAAAGAAGAGGGGAGCTGATTAGGGTGGTAGTCCCTATTACGAGATTCCATTGGCCTGAAACTCTGAGACGGCTCTCTTCACCCAGAAGTAGTCCCTGGTTCATCGCTGCGCAGCGCGGTCTCCCAACTCTCCACCGAAGCGTCTTCGAGTGTTGGTAAATTTATGTTCTTTCGACAGGCCCCCAACCGCATCCCGGGCGCGACGGGTGGGTCTCGGGTACCACATGGGCAGTCAGTCTGGTGTGGGATTTGTTTGAAGGCGTTCTAAGAGATTCCTTTCACGTAAAAGGCTTAGGCGGATGATGAAATCGTCTTCTTTATAGTCGTATGGTCCTCATGTATGCAGAATATGTCATGTCCGTGTACAACTCTGTGACCCTGCGGGAGGAGGGGGCCCGGGGCTCGATGGGAAGGAGACACTTCGAGTCGTGGCGTGGGCCGCCTCGTTTCCCCTGTGTTCTGCGTGACACGGAGTACAAATGACATGAATAGAGTTTAAAAGATGCTTGCGAAGAACTGTAACCGCCGCTGAGCCGATCACTCCGGTAGCAAACTTCCTGCAGGCCGCTTGCGAGTTCGGGAGGATCGTCGTCTTTGGATTAGCGGCAAGGGCGATGGCTGCCTCTTCAGGTTGGGTGATGTGCTTGGTGCGTGTGGAAGCGATGCATAAATATATGATCTTTCCACCGTCGGGGGTGGCCACAGCAGCAGCGGCCACCCCGTCCTGAGGTTTTTGACGTAAAGTGTTCGTTTCCTGTGGTCCCATCCCCGACCCAGAGACCCAGACCTGGTTTTATGACGTCCGGAGTTTCTTGATGTATTCATGCTTCTTGGGATCCTACCGACTTTAACGTTGGTCCTGACGTCCTCTGGACTGTCCCGCGTGGGTTCGTGGTATGAAGTGCCCCCGGGTACCGCCAGATTTAGTGCGTCCGGGAGCCAATCTTTAGTTGGGTGTTTCGTGTAGCCTTTTTAGCTGGGCGATGAGTTGTGCTTCAACGAGTTCTTCTACAGTGATATGTACACAGAGTTCCAGCAGTTGACCCGTTGCCGTCTTGTCTGGTAATCCCAGGGCGGATTAATACGCTTTTATTATAACGACATTCAACTTATCTAGTTCAGCTTTAGTAAGGTTGAGATAAGGTGTTCCGTATGCAAAGCGTGAGATCACGAAGGCTTGCACCAAACGAACCGCCTCCCTCTCCTCGGGCCATGGAGTTTGTTCCCATTTCTCGGAGCATGCCGGTGATTTGTTCGGTCGTGGTGACAAGCTTGTCCACAGTGGCTTTGTTGCCTCCTGCTTGTGCTATGCTCTGTTCGAGAATCCAAATGACGTTTGGTTGCGGGATTGACTGATCGTTAAACTAGTTACACGGAGTATAGATGGTTCTGGCATATGGGAAATAATTAAGCCGAGAAAACAAATTACTTTATTTCAGGAGTGAAAAAGAAACTTCATGACAGCATCCATCAGGATATTAGAAAGCTGATAAGAATACTTGCTAAAAATGTTACTTAAAAAAAAAAAACAATTTTAAGGTAAGGTAAGGATAAGATTAAATCGACTAGAAATAAGCTATGCTTCAGAATAACCACACTTTCAGCAATTCACGGCTGATAACTAAAATGGCGGCGCCCACAAGAAAACCGGCCTACGAGGTACCATTATTCTAATCCTAACAAATTTAGTGGCTCCAGTTAAGGCGTTAGGAATCTGTCAGTACAAATGAGGTCTCATGCAGTATCATTCGTGAGCAACCTTAATGCGGGTTGATCCACTTATGCGTACAAGCGATGTGTTAGTTTAGAATTATTTCTTTCAATTGTTACATCACTTACCTTTTTTTTTTTTTAGCTACACTACATTTTTAAAGGAAGGGAACGTGAGAAGAGTAACTTGAGCCCTGGGGAAGTGTTAGTGGCCATGGCGGCCTCTGGAATAAGGTGAAATTAGGTAATTAGTTAGCTAATTAACTAAAATGTTGTAACTTTAACTTTAACGTCATTATCGCAGCCGGCCGCGATAATGACGAATCGGATGCCCAGAAGGGTGGAGCGATAACTTTACCGGCGCTCTTCCCTGTTTAGTTTCGGTTTGACGCCATTCACCAAAGTGACATATCTCGACCGCGTAGCGCCTACAAGGAATTGTTTTATCCAAATTTGACGACACGGCTAGACCATACTGTGGTCGATGTTCAATCCTCTAAATACATCATGTGCCCTCAAGTGAATATTAAAGTGAGTTAAAAGTTTTGGTTAATTAGCTAACTAATTACCTAATTTCACCTTTTTTCTAGAGGCCGCCATGGCCACTAACACTTCCCCAGGGCTCAAATTACTCTATCTAACGCTCCCCTTTCTAAAAAAAGAGTCGGTGCAGCCTAAAAAAAAAAAAAAAACTATGTATAGGGTTTTTCGCGGCGTCAAAAGTTTTGCTGGGAACTGGCTGTAGCGGCAGTAGCAGACGATGGAGGCGACCTTCGAGGCAGACTTATGCAAGTTACTCGAAAAAATGTAATAAATCGCAACTACAAGTTACCCAGCCATAAATGTAATGGAATTACCGTTACTAATTAATGTCGTTAAAAGTAATTGATTGCTTTACTCGTTATACTACAAGTTACTTTCAGGTTTATTTCCCACATATTTCTCGAGAAATAATTGGACAAGAATTCGACGGTTTTGAAACTATGGTATCGAAGAAACCAATAACGTAACATGCTCTATTTTTGTGTCATAACCCCTTAAATTGTCAGTTGAATAATTATTATAGGGGCAGTTTTTTGGGGCATTTGATATTTTCTTTACCCGTCAATGACAATATTTTGCCCGCCGCCTCCCTACACACAACAAAATAAATCATCGTAATTTGAAAGCACGAAAAAAAAAAAAAAAACAGTAGATCCAATTTTTGTAGCACAGCGAAAACAATCTCAACAATCGTTTGATTTCGTATGTAGCATCTGTTCGCTCATCCAACCGCAGATTTTGAATGGCTCGTTGTTTTCAGGCTCTAGGTGTCCTCTCGTCGGCATGCCACTACCAGCACGCCAGACGGAGCTACGTCAGGGTCTTCAATCAGCCAGATGTCTGATGAGAAAGATCTACGTCACCCGCACCGTCCATGGAAGAGTCTTTGAGGGCACTTTATACAGACATAATTTGCCACGCTGCTCCTTCCATTCAATTAGTTTGCCCGCATTATGTGGCCAGTTAAACCATTATGATATCAATTTGGCAAACGGAATTAATAGACCTGAAGATACCTTAACAGAAAGCACGATATATGACCTCCTCTCAAGCACTGAAATATTGTTAGTTTACCCTACAATTGTTATTCGGGTGCCTGAGTTAGGTACGCGATTCTTTCAACGGTTACATGTGTGATGGCTGAGTGATATGAGCATTAAACTTGGTGCTCGTTTTACGCTACTGATTGATCGTCTGCTTTACTATAGTTACGAAACAATGATAGCAAATGGCACACAAAAGAGTGGAGTAGCGCGTATAACCAAAGATGGAACGGACAACGATCGCAGTTTGATGTAGGTATTGATCAACCTGTTTACCACATTAATAAAAAAAAAAATGAAAGCCGTTTACAACTCCCTGTGACACCGAATTGGAGCGCAGCTCTTGAGGAGGAGGAGGGAAGGGTACTGGGGGTTACCTGTTCTCGGGGCGGGGGGGGGGGGGGGGGGGTCATATGACCTGGGGGGTCACGTGACCCCCCAGAAAAATTTTTCCGCTAGATTTAGCGGGGAATTTTTTCCGCTAGATTTAGCGGGGGAATTTTTCCGCTAGACTTAGCGGGGAATTTTTTCCGCTAAATCTAGCGGGGAAATTTTTCCGCTAGATCTAGCGCGGAATTTTTTCCGCTAGATTTAGCGGGGAAATTTTTCCGCTAGATTTAGCGGGGACATTTTTCCCGCTAGATTTTTCCGCTAGATTTAGCGGAGAAATTTTCCCGCTAGATTTAGCGGGGAAATTTTTCCGCTACATTTAGCGGGTAATTTTTCCCGCTAGATTTAGCGGGGAAATTTTTCCGCTAAATCTGGCGGGGAAATTTTTCCGCTAGATTTAGCGGGGAAATTTACCCATAATGCACCGCGCGGTTACGCCGACGGCGACGGCGACGCCGCTCAAGCCGGAAACGGGCCCCTAAGAGCTGCGCTCTAAAAAATCGCTCCCATTTCCGGCGTAAGTTCTGCGACTAGCAATTATTGAATAAATAGCTATTAAAGGGATACTACAACGAAATTTCGGCGCTCATTTTTTGGTCTATATGTGTTCAAAAGAGCGGTATCACATGGAACATACCAATATCTTGTTAAAAAAGTCTCGAAAATGAACTTTAAAACGAATTAAACGATTAGCAAAGAGCACCTGGTGGATGTCGCTAACGCCTCGTTCGTAATGCTCGTCTAGGAACCTTGACAGCTAGTGACGGAGGTTGTCTCGTCTCCGGCCACGGCGAGAGAAGGGGGTAAGGAAAAACTCCCCTCTTCCCGAGAATCCCTTTTGTCTGTCGCAGAAGTCGCTATTGTCCCCCTAGAAGATTATAGAAGATTAGCCCGTCACTCAACATTCGTACAAAAGCAGCCGCTTCGGTGGCTGGAACGACTAGGCCATCCTCTCGACGTCAGCCTCGCCGTAGCTTTGCTCGTCCCGAGACGACCTACGTCACGATTGCGTAGGATGTCACGTGCTCTAAGCTGGGCCTTCTCCGAGCACTTGCAAGAGTGGGCCGTTTATAACGAAAAATACAGCCACCAGGATCAAAATACAAACGTGCGATGGTCATTTACGGATATTGTGGATCATATTCAACCTATTTTTGAACACGACGGGAATATTTCAAATTTCGTTGAAGTATCCCTTTAAAGGGCAACAAATATAAGAAAGCGAGAAGGCGTTCAGAAATAAGGGACTGTTTGAGAATGAGATCAAACACGACGGATTGAAATGACCGCTACACTTTGATGACAGGCGGGGAGATACTTCGTCCACGGATCAATATATGTGACTACCCAAATGCAGTGATGAAGGGCGACCTTCTCCGGACCCTCTTTGTCTTCCAGTGATCTTCTGCCATTATTGAAGCGGGAGTGCCACTCAAAACACTTCACACAATCACTGCTTCATGACATAACATTGCTAAACAAATTTAAAAGGTCTCTGTTTTAGATTTGCCGAGTTTGACGCAGAATTGATGTTATCCTGGTTCGCAGTTTATGGTGAAATTGCCAATGTGCTCGTGCACATGGTCAGATAACTTCGTGTAGCGCAGCTCCACATGTTCACAGAAGGAAGCTCTTTGGCATAAAAAGACACGAAGGTCCCTGCCTTCGAGCGCTACACGGACTTCTTGATCACACGCCGAAGACACATTGGTCAAGAGCTTAATATTCCAAGCCCGTCTAAAAAAGATAAAAAGTACAATGGTCACAAAAGAAATAAGGAAAATCAAGCCATAGTCAAACATTTAAACAGTAATGCATGTTCCTTTCCCGAGGGAAGGGCCATGGGCAGAATGATTCACGATTCAACCAATACCTTCTACATACAAGGGTTGCAGTTCTTTATTTTCGGCATCACCTACCGGAAGAGCACAGGTCAAAGATCGGACAGCAGCGTTCCGTGAGCGTTCGGCTGGAACAGGTGTCATCACTGATGGAACGCGAGTCCCAACCGAACGTTGCCGCAACACTCGTAGCCGATCTGTGCCTTCCTCCCCCCCCCCCCCCCCCCCGAGCGTCTTGTTGGTGATAAGACAGCACTGCAGCCTGGCTAACTCTAGCCACCGACAGGCATTTGTATATACTCTTTGCACAATGTCGATGAACCCCCGTCGAGAACAACGTCAGTAAATCAAGTTGAAGGACCAATTCTGTTAGCAAACTTCCCGTACAAAAATGTCAGATACAGGCCGAAATGAAAAATGACGGTTCCACCTGGATCTAAAATTGGGGCACCAGTTTGTATCCCACCTGGAACCGCGCAGTTCCAGACGGGATACAAACCGGTGCCCAAATTTCAGATCCAGGCGGAACCTGCTGGTTCCAGTGGTTCCGCAGAGCCACTGGTACCGCGCGGTACCAACCGGTGCCCCAATTTCAGACCAGGCGGTGCGCCGCCGGAATTCCCACTGCGCTCACCACTGGACTCTACGAAAGTAGTTCGCGCGATGCCCTTAGCCGTTACAAGCGAGAGATCGTCGCGATTTCAGACCCAGGCGGAACAGCCCGGGTCTGAAATCGCGACGATCTCTCGTTTGTAACGGCTAAGGACATTGCGCGAAATACTTTCGTAGAGTCCAGTGGTGAGCGCAGCGGGAACTTCGGCGGCGCACAAGGGCGTCCAGGCGTCGTCACCAAACACGGTGCACAGAACGCACACACAGCACGCAAAAGCACAGTATCCGTGTTGCGCGTATCGGGAAGTTCCGGCAGGCAAGCGGTATAGGAGTTGTCAAAGTATTGTCACCAAGCACCAGCGCAAAAAACATCCAGATGCCGAGCCAAAGTGAAATGGGTCGGCAGCTTCATACTATATGAAGATTCAAAGCCGAGATCAGTGGATATCCATCCAGGGCAACGATGGGCGCGTCAGTATCCGTGCGCCCGCAGCGCGAACGTCACCGCCGGGCAAGCGCCGGCCGTCAGTTCAACGAGAGCGGAGAAGAGCCGAAACTCTCGGAGCGCTGCCGCCGACTGCGACAAAGCGAGGCGTGGAGAACGCCCGCTCGCAGCGCCTGCGTAGCGGATGCGCCTGTCCCTAACAGTGACCTGCGAGAGACCACGCGGAAGAGAGCGGGAGTTCCGGAGTTCGCCGCCGACCCCCCCCCCCCCCCTTTTCCTCCTCAAGTCACGGATGTGAGCGCCCGCTGGCTGGAAGCAGACCCTTCTGGTACCACGGGGAACGGATCGGATCCACCCATCACAATGCGGTTCCCGTATGTTGAGTCTCACTAGATCCGACTGGTTACACCCAGAACCGCGCGGTACCAGATCGGATCCGCGCGGATCTGAACTGGAACCGCTCCGATCTGACGTTTTTGTACGGGTTACATCGTGAGAAAGATTCTCCCGCCCCAGATATTCATCCCCAATTCATTCAAGCGCCATCATGTGCACCCAGTCGCATGTCTCCACAGCAATGATTCTAAGCTAACACCAAACGTCCAACAAAGGTGGTGCTTTACGAAACTTCAGGCGAACAGTCGGTGGAAAGTGAGGGGAGAGAAAATGGAGGTGGGGCGGTAGGGGGAGTTCAGCAAAAAGAGTAAATCGCAGTTGAACATCTCAGGTGGTGCTGTAGAACATTTTCACAATTAAATGCTACTGGCAAAATTTCTTAAGGCCCGTTCACACGATGCATTTTCCTCGCGCATCTAGTGTCGCGAAATGGTTGCGCCGTCTGAACGAGTCCGAAAAGGACGCGCGTACTTTTCGGACTCGTTCAGACGGCGCAACCATTTCGCGAAACTACGTTTCGCGACACTAGATGTGCGAGAAAAATGCATCGTGTGAACGGGCCTTTAGTGACAGTGATACTATAGCGCAGGCTCAGCGAGAGCAGCAGGCAGTGCACAGGCGGTCATGATAAAAGTTACAAACTAGCTTGAAACAGTTTTCACTTGGCTGAAGTGGTAGACGAACCAATATCTTGCATGCTTGAACCAGAAAAAAAGGTTAAAGCTACTGAAGCCCATTCGGAATGAATTGTCCGACAACCTGCCTTATGTGTTGAAGGACTTGTAGGAGGGCTGTTTCATCTAATAGGCATAAAACTACCTTTTTGGTTGAACTCACTCATTTGCACCTAGCTAAAAAAATCAATTACTCTTATTTACCTTTAACGCTCAATTACGAACTCGACGCACTCATGAACTCACATCCCTCACCGAACTCACTCACTCACGCCCCTCACCGAACTCACACCCCTCACCGAACTCCACTCACGCCCCTCACCGAACTCGCTCACTCACTCACGCCCCTCATAGAACTCACTCACTCACGCCCCTCACCGAACTCACTCACTCACGCCCCTCATAGAACTCACTCACTCAACCCCTTATAGAACTCTCACTCACGCCCCCTCATAGAACTCACTCACTCACGCCCCTCATAGAACTCACTCACTCAACCCCTTATAGAACTCTCACTCACGCCCCCTCATAGAACTCACTCACTCACTCACTCACGCCCCTCATAGAACTCACTCACTCAACCCCTTATAGAACTCTCACTCACGCCCCCTCATAGAACTCACTCACTCACTCACTCACGCCCCTCATAGAACTCACTCACTCAATAGTTCTCGACCTCACCGTAGTTGCGGCGGCGCGGGCTGCGCGACTTTTACAATCCCGCCACGGTCGTCTTCCGGCGCCAGCCGTAACGTCGCCAAGTAATCTTATATTTTTGTTTGTTTCGCTTCGACTTCTTCCGAGCGTCGGCCGAGAGCTTGACGAAGGTGCGCTTTGTTATGATACAAGGGCGCATCATCGCGAGTCTCGCGAAGTAGTCTTTACTGTGTCCACCCTTCGTTTCAAGCATTCGCGACAACTTCTTGCAAGTATGGAGTGAGCGTCTGCATCGTTGTTTATTCAGGTGTGAATTATTATTATTCAAACATGTATACCACCATAGGTGTGTAATCTGTTTCCGCATAGATTATTGCAAACTTATCCTTAATGGTAAGACAGTTTGCTCGGTAACTCGATGTCTAGTAGAACTATTGCGGAACGGTCTGCCTTTATATTTATCGTAGGTCACACCATTCCCCCTAAAATAACTGCCTGTTGGATATTTTTTCGTGGGAGAATGAACGATTGAAGAACTATATGAATTAGTGATGCAAAACTATCGATAAATCGCCTATCGATAGTTTTGGAAAAACTATCGATAGTGTCGCAGAACTATCGATATCGATAGTTCTGCATCACTAATAGTCGACTATCGATAGTACTATCGATAGTTTTCCGATAGTAGGCCATCGATAGTACTATCCATAGTTTTCCGATAGTAGGCTATCGAGAGTACTATCGATAGTTTTTAGATAGTCGACTATCGATAGTTTTTTTACTACCGATAGTCAGATTTTTGGCGGCTATGGAGACTATCGATAGTACTATTGATAGTTTTGCACCACTACTAGAGCGAACACAGTTGCCACACCGCCACTCACCTGACCTTCCTCCTCTTTTCATCACCCAAACTCCCGTCTTCGTCATCACTGAAAGCTGAACCAAAGTCGGGATGGTAAGTTCTTGGGCTAGTTGGTGTTCGATTTGAAAAAATAAAGCAAGAAAAAGAAAAAAGGGAGCGACGCGAACTGCTAGTGTCGGAAAACTATCGATAGTAAACTGTCGACAGTACTATCGATAGGTTTACGATTGTCGACTATCAATAGTTTTCCGATAGTCGATTAACGATATTTTTCCGATAGTCGACTATCGATAGTACTATCGATAGTTTTTTTTTACTATCGATAGTCAGATTACTGACGACTATCGATACTATCGATAGTACTATCGATAGTTTTTTTTTACTATCGATAGTCAGATTACTGACGACTATCGATACTATCGATAGTACTATCGATACTATCGATAGTACTATCGATAGTTTTGCACCACTAATGTGAATGCCATATAATTGCATTTTTTAGCGTCTCTTATTTTTTGTTGCACCGAACATACCAATTAAGCGTGGAACATACGCTCTAATCAAATGCCATCGGGATTTTTGTTTCTATATCTGTGTGTGTTCAAGCTTGTCAACATGTTGAATACAAATATTTACAAAGTGCATGTATAATGTTGTTTTCTATTAAAATAATTCATTAATTTTTGATGGATGTTAATTATTAATTTGAGTTCCCGAATTTGTTTGAATAAACTACAACCTACTGGTGTAAGCGCAAGTTGCTTTGCCTACAATAATTAAATTACTTCTAACTACTGGTAGCCTAATTTGGATATCCACGCGATATTTAAGGGTCATGACCCTTAAATATTGCGTGGATATCCAAATTAGGAAGTCAATTCGATATAAATGGCGGTGATGGAACTCAATTCAATAGAAATGGTATAAAATTTTTCAATACTTGATTTGTTAGATACGAGATGTGGGCGCTTAGGTTAAGTTGGGGAAAAATCATTTTTGAGAAAATGGATTTTCTGATGCTTAGACACCCATCCAGCTCTGTACAAAATAAAATTGCTCTATCTAATTTTCAAATATGACAAAAGTATGGTCTCCATTTTCTATGAACATTCATTGGAAATGCACATACTTGAAGTGTTTTTTTTTTCTTTTCACACTTCTTTCAGAAGTACCGATGACTTACAGGCATTTCCTGAAGTTTGTCATGGACAATATTAACACGTTTGGTGCCATTTTAATCAGGAAGAATGGATCTGTGCGGTGATGCTATTTTAAACGAGAATGTCTTTTACATTATAATTACAGTACTTTTTAAGTAACATAACCCTCTCATATAAGACCTAAAATGCCATCACCGCACAAATCACACCTCCGTGAATGCAGTATGTTGCATTGAAAGATTTTGATAATTTACGAATAACTTTTCTTCAACGACCCGTAACAATTACCTAATCAAATTAGACCGATCTCCCATAACTCTGGTTTTTTGTAAAGATGTTCAATACCTGATCGCATATTTGGAATAGGTGCGAGATGCGTTATATCAGTGTGTAATATAATAAGTATTCTTTCATAAATAATAAAATTACTCTAAAGCCCCTTTGATTGATTAGGGCGGGAAAGTTGCTTCCATGCAGGCATGCGCATGTAAGCATACATATTTATAATTACCTAGGTGCTGAATCTTACCCCTCCCCTTGTTATTTACTCGTATACAGTGTTGCTAAAAAAAAAAAAGGAGCGCGGTATTTATAGTATCAGCTGAGCATAAAGGAAGGATTAGAGAGAGAGAGAAAAGGCATACTCACCGCACGCCTCGTAAATAAACGGGACGTGCCCTGGCGTGAGCTGTACCGGTTGATAAATAATAATATATAGGATTCATAATAGCTAAATACTATTGGAGCTAGTAAGAAAACCTTTTCTCCGGCACGCAAAGCGTCTACGGCTGCAGCCAGTATTCCGACCATCTTCAATGCCCCTCTTCTTGAAGGACTAACGCGGGTGTCGGATAGCAGGCTAGGAACGTCAAGAATTTATCACCAATATTAAGCGAAAGTAAAAAGATTGTTTCATATATTTTTGAATATAATCTAGAAACTTATCCTCTGCAATTATTCCATGACAATCCGCAATCAAATTAACTTTTATATGCTACCAAATAAATGTAGCATGGCGTTTCGGGCGTACTCGAGCACGGAGATGTATATGCACCTTTATGTATTATATATATATATATATATACAAAACTCCAAGCTACAAACTGAACAGACAAGCTGATACAGGCGAATCGTGATAGTTCCCAGCCGGCTTTTATTTTAACATTGTTTTCAGGATCAGCTACCGTACCTAAAACGAGCGCACCCTACGGCAACATATCTGTCTTAGTGCGTACCGGCGTAGCGCCTGCAGTTTTCCTCCCTCATGAAACAACAAACGCAGAGCCGCCACGAAGCGGAGATAAACTGTATAAATCCATCGGCGCTCTTTCCTCCTTTCCCATCCCGCGTAGAGAACCAGCAGTACGAGCTAACAGCGCCATTTCGAAGCGAGACTCGACTCAACTTCCCCGGAAATGTACGGAGAAGCCACATGGACCGCCCTTCCTCGACGTGCACCCGGCAAACCCACATCGAACCCATGTCCCCTCGGGGCCTCGTGCCTCGCCAAACTCATGAACTCACGCCCCTCAGCAAACTTACCGAACTAACGCCACTCACTCAACGTCAAACTCACGACTTTTCGAGGCTTACCAACTCACTCAACCCCATCTCACGCCTGATCGGTAGTGAGTGGACTCATGAATGAGTTTTGCCAAGGTATACAAATAGGTCTTATTGCAATGGCACCATCGACTGGATAGTGCCGAACACTCCCATGAGCTTTTGCAGGGTGGTGAAAACGTCTTAAATGGGCGCTGACACCATAAAGGTCGTATTTTTTTTTGTCTAAAACGATGCAAATTGTAGTCATAGAAACGCAAAAAAAAACCGCATCGCGAATAAAAAGTTACCAACGCGCGCGCGCGCCTTTTTATTTTTGGCGTTCTTCTCTCCCGCTCTTCACCTCCTCGCATCTTTTGATTGGTGACGTTAAAAATTATGAAATTTAGAAGCTTTGTAGGCGAAATTTCTACATTTAATAACGGCAATCATAAAACATGTTTTTTAACACAATTGGGAACGCACTACGGCCCTTCTTTTTGAAATACCAAATATCAGAGTCCGTTGTGATGTCGCCTCCTGGATTTGTATCCTCCCTCAGAAAACTTGGCGGCGCTCGAGCAGAGAATGATCGGAGAGTCGGGGAACCGGACGAAGAAACCAGTTTTTCCCGGTCCGCCGGCGTCCTTCTCTACCGCTCCTTACCTCCTCGCTTCGGGTCGTGGTGGTGAGTGGGGGTGCGAAAGAAAGTCGACTCGCAGGAGACCGCAAAATTTGACGTCACTGCACTAGCGCCTATCGCGCGGGAACTTCAAATTCGGCATTTGGAAATTGTTTTACTTCACAAATACTATATTCCCAAGTTTCAAATTGTGATGGTAATGTCCCGGCATCGTTTTCAATCGTTTCGGATAAAAAAAAAAAAAAAAAAAAAAAGGATTTTGATGGGTCAGTGCTCTTTTAAGGCGAAAGCCTTATGTGTTTCATTGTTCAATCTTTGAGCGAAAACGCGTCGGTGACACGAAAGGTTCCAAAACCCACGGTTCGCCTCTACACCACGAGATGGCGTTACTTGTGTCGGAATCGGCAGAGGCGTGCGCACGGCGCAGACCCAGCGGGAGAGGACACTCTCGCTCGGCCAGCGGTGAAGAGCGGGTGTGCGACATGCCGCGAGATTAACGGCGCGAAAAGTGCGTGGTCAGAGAGCGCGCTGTCTTCAGAGGTTCCCTATCACCGGGATCGGAGCTGTGGCTTTCGCCTTCAAGTAGCATTAGAGATAACAAAAGAGACCCCGTGAACTTTTTAAAGAATTTCTTTAATTCAGATTTAACGTTTTCTGCGGACCCAGCTGATGCCCGGATATTCTGGTGTCAAAAGGGAACTTCCCATTTCGCTTTCCTGGGCAAGGTGGGTTCCTTTCAGTCCCTCTCAGTCTCCGAGGGCAGGGGAACTGCGGAGACGGCATGCGCCAACGATGGGGTCGGTGTAGAGGGAAACTGGTCACTTCTTGTGACGCTTGCCATGCTTACTTCTTTTCTTCAGAACCTTCGGTGGTTTTCGTGGCCGTAGATCCGTTTGTGTGTCTGTACTGGTAACAGGCGGGGCTTGAGCGATGGCGTCTGCTTTCTTCTCTTGTTCCGCGCCCACTGGGCTCTTCGGGTTCATATGTGCGTCCTTAGATTCGGGACTAAGGCAGGATTTGTTTTTCGGTCCGCTGCTCCTGCTGTTTTGTGCGTTCTTGGATTCGGGCCACTCCTGTTTTGGCTTCTGGCTCAAGTGCTCCGATCTGACTCTGGCCTCCAATGGCGGGTGAACTGTGGAGAGGGCACGTGCCACCGATTCCACCGATTGAGCCTGGTGGAAAGGGAGACTGGTCACATTTGAGGCTTGCACTGCGACGGGGGCTTTCTGAATATTGCCTGCACTCACGGGTTTCTTGGGTCCGTACGTGCGCCTGTATTTAGGGGCCTGTTGCACGACTTGTTTTTCGGCCTGCTGCTGATGCTGTTTTGGGGTTTGGGCCGCCGATGATCGTTGGGCCTGCAGCTCCGGTGCTCTGGTGCGGCTCTGGGGCCCTTTTTTTGTTTCTTTGGTGTCTGGGTGATTTGCTGGCAACTTTGGGTTACTTGTTCCTCCTGGTGTTCGCTTTGGGAGGTAGGGGAGGTCGAGTGGTCCATTGTGCCGCCCTTTTGCCCTTGTTCCTGCGGCAAGATTAGCTATCTCTTGCTGTCGTCTTTGTTCCTCCCGACGCGCTTTCTCCACCGCTCGGGCTTCGGCCCAGTCGCCCCCATTGTTGGCGGCTCTGATGACGATGTTTTTCTCTCTCTGGTACGCCGGGCAGCGGCGATCGAAGGCGTCGTGCAAGTAGGGGCAGTTGGGGCATTTCGGCGTATCCTTGCGGTCGCAGGCGCCCTTCGGGTGGCGTCCGGTGCACGTCGGGCACCCGTCCGGGAGGGTGCAGGCGGCGCTCACGTGTCCTAACCTGCCGCAGTTGCTGCATTGGAACGGTCTGGGTTCGGCGATTGCGACTTCCTTGCGTACGCCCCATAATGTCACGTGGGTCGGCAGTGGGCCATCGAAGTGGAGCATCGCGACTTTCCCTCCGCCCAGCCGTTGGATGTTGATGATCTCCGAAGGCGAATCGAGACCCTTTTTCAACTCCTCCGTCGTTACAGTCGGGGGTAGTCGTTTAATCAGCCCGACGCTCTGCGCCTGCGGGGCTGGCTTGCACGCTTTGACCTTAATGTCCGCAAGGGTAGTGGTTTGGAGTAAGGCCTCCACCGCATCCGCGTCAAAAGTGTCGACCGCCGCGATGCTTAGGCGAGTGTTCACTCTGCACTGCGTAATTTTCCGTTTCGCAGTAAGTGTCATATCCTTCGCGATCGACAACATGTTTTCTTTCGTGAATCGTCCCCCTTCTACAGGGCGAAAGAGAATGGTCGTGATGTTCGTGGCGAGGGTCTTGTCGTTCGTTTCACGTGCGGAAGTCAGGGTGGGAGTTGCGGTAGGGGAGGTCCCTTTTTTCTTCTCGACAGTGGTCGGCGTTTGGTGTGTCAGCTTGGCTGTTGGTATGACTAAGTAGCTGGTCGCTGATGTTGCACCAGCCCTTGCGATTCCTTCGGCGGTCGAGTCCAGCATGTTGAAGCCTTCGCTTCACCTGCCACTGGGGAGTAGAGGTTGTGTGTGGACGGGTCTGTCTACGCCACTTCAGCTGTTTTGGTCGTTCGTGGGAACCGCCGACGGCAGGGGAGTACAGGTGGCGTTTTTGCCCTGCTGAAATTAAAATAATTAAAATGTAGCCGAAAATCTCATTGAACCCACGAGTAACTGGTTGAAACACATTCAGCTGAATGCATTAATTGAACAAAAAGCTCTGTGCTCGTATTGGTAATTGGTTATCTTTTACGCACAAAGGGCTGCACGCATTTATGACATCAAAACCGATGTGTTCCTGTTGATAACAGCTACTGCTATGCACAAAGGGCTGTATGCAATCATGGGACAAAAAATGAGGAGCAAAGCTATACGCGCTCCGGAGTGCACTTTGGACGGAAATGGCTATACGCACTCCGCGGAGAGCTCATTCCGCTCGGGCCACCCTTTACGAACGGCGCGTGTATCACTGGGGAGCGTGCTAAGCCAGCCCCCGCCTGCGTTCACGCCGCTTCGTGGCGACAGTGTGCGGCTTCTAATTACAAAACTTAACCAGTACACGCCGCTTTGCGGCGTCCAGCCGGCAACCCAAGCCCCGCTGTCCCCGATCGCACCTCCGGAAAGGGAGTCCCATACCATTTAGTTCCGCGAAGTTTCGTCGACAATATTCTTTCTTTTTTTTAGTGTTCATCGCAAAAAAAAAAAAGAAATGTCGTAAATATCGCCAAATGCCTCGACAAAACAAAATGTTCGAGAAAAAAAAAAGAACAAAAAAGTAGGCCCACTGCGGATCGAACCTGCGTCCACTTCCGTATAAAGCGGACACCTTAATCTTATGCTATGCCATCCCTCAGAAAACTCTTTGTGATCCATTTGTTTTATACGAGTTTAGCGGAGTACGTATAGCCATTTCCGTCCGAAGTGCACTCCGGAGTGCGTATAGCTTTACTCAAAAATGAAAACCGTTTACAACTCCCTGTAACACCGAATTGGAGCGAAGCTCTTGAGCGAGGGGGATGGAAGGGTACTGAGGGGAGGGTATACGCCTCATCCCTCCTCCTCACCTCTTCATCCTGCCTCCTACTCCGCCACGGGGGCCACGTGGCCCCCGTGACCTCAGAGGGGGTCACGTGACCTCGCGGTTACGCCGACGCCACTCAAGCCGGAAACGGGCACCTAAAGGCTGGACTCCACGGGACGAATATGCTGCGAAAAATCGAAGAATTTTGTCCGGCGGCTTATGCTCTGCGCGTAGAATCAGCACAGTGGCTGCTACGTCGCGCGCAAAATGAGCGTGCCGTAGAACGACGTTTGTCAGTTATTCGTCGCATAATTCGCTCTATGGGGTTCACCCTTTAGAGCTGCGCTCAAAAACTTATGCGCAGCTATTGGCCCCAGGGCAGTGAACAGGAGGCGCCTCGGTCGGCTGCTGGTCAGCGCGGCTGGTGGCCACAAAGGGCAACTTTGGGAAGGCAATATCAACGAGCGAATGGATACGAGCACTGCCTAACAGTTTGGAAGGGCGCTCGAAGACTCGAGATCTGGTCCAATGATCGCGGCCGCGGGCCGTCTTAGAGGTGAAAAATGCCCCATAAGATGACGCCACTTTTCAAACCAAATTTAAAATAGGATTTTATGCATCTAAGGGGGAAACACTTATGTGCAGCTGGTGGTAATAAGTGCTGTCGTGGAGATAGGGTTCCTCGCATTTATGGGGTAAATACCTTTGTGCTCCTGCTGGAAATAGCCGTGCACATTTGCCTTCAGACATTATAAACCAAAAAACTCTATGTAGCAAAGGGCTATTCAAACAGAGCGTAGGGTGGGCTGGGGGGGGGGGGGGGTGATGCATTCATTGCCTGCTTCACTGCATTCCATTGATCCAGGACGGAAGTAGACGGTCCAATCATTGAATGGGCTCATAATCCGCCGACAAACAGATGCAACTTATCGCGTTGCCGCATAGACTTGAATCACGTGATCTTGAAAGCGGTCAGCAGTGCTTAGCTGGGTGCTGTTGACCACTCTCCCCAACCGAGCGTCCTTTACGTTTCTAGCTAAGAGGACGATCTCAGGTGTTCATGAAAATCATAGCACACACAGAATTAATATAAAAACTGCGCAATTTGACCTACCGTAGAATACCGTGCATCCGCCGATACCACGCCCATGCCCCGTTTTTTCGCGATTATCTCTAAATTTTGAGTGGGCGCTTGCCCGGTATTTTACTATGCGATATCCTTCTCAGAAGTGACATGGTAATTATCTTTAATTCTCCAAAAAGAAAAAAAAAAAAAGACTTGTGGAACCATACCATGTCTGGGCTAGTGATATAGATTTACTCACACTGAATGAAACATCCTTCAGAATGTATGTCGCTCACACAGTACTGACCTGCTGTCTAAATTGTTATGAAGAATATTTGTTTCCCAAGCTTTAAGATGGACTTGGTCCTTTTGTAGTAGCGAAAAACTTCCCTCTCCGCCTTAACATCACGTGGCCGGGCTTTAACCTGGCACAGAGCAGTGGCGCTAATATAATTACTGGGCCTAACCTCGTTTTCGACGTGTTCCAACGGCGGCAAGTTGTCATAATTCTTATAGTGTCTGTCCTGTTGTTTTACATCGGAGCTGTTAAGGGCTAGTTTCCCCAGTTTCGTGTCCGGTACCAAACAAATGTCGACACAAAACTACACAAAACTCTGGACAGCTACCGCCATCTATGAGCGACGGCGGAAACCAGAACACCAATCTGGTTGCCGCCATCGCTCATAGAAGGCGGCAACCTTTCTAGCCTTTCTGTCATGGTGCGCGATGGTCCGGTGGTCGCCGTCGTGTACGTCCTGTCCCGTCCCGTCCCCTCCGCGACGCCCAAGAGAGACATTGAAGCATTCATGGACGTCTTCGGCTAGGTTCTGCTCGGCGACGACACGTCTGCCGTACTGACGGGTGACTAACTTTGACACTGCACGCAAGGACGAAAGTGGTTCACTTCATTTATGCTCGAGCGCTTCGGGCTTGCGCGTGTGAACAAACCTACGGTGCCCACGACCAAGCATTGGACGTGTATAGACCTCGTCTTCACGAAGAGCGTGCCTGCCGTCAGCGTACACCCTATGGCGGTGTACCACAGCGATCACAAGGCCATGGTCACTGTGGTTGACGAAATAAATAACCCCGGATCGTTATATATGTTTCATTATTTAATCGTTCAAATAACCAATTAAACAATCACACATTGATCCTTACATTTATAAATACTTCATCCCCACCATAATACAGCTTGGCTGGTCTTCCTTGTTCACCAGGGTGGAAAGGCTGACAGTTTTTTTGCCTTCCACTTCAACACTAAGTGGAGCAAAAAAAAAAAAAAAAGGTTGGGTAAAGGTTTTAAAAAGATAAAAACTTGCTTCAGACATTTCCTGGCACTTGTTCGATTGTGGAAGGGCAACTAAGGGCCATATGCGACTACTAACCCGAGATCTTTAATAAGCTGCAAGCTGCTGGGGTTGCACGACTGCACACCTGCCAGTGTCAAAGCAAGCAGGGTGACCCCAGGTAGATGACTGGCTGAGTTGATGTACAGCGAGCGTTTAGCACAGATTCGATTCCAACACCTCCACACTTGTTTTGAAGCTGTGGATTGCTAAATGCATAGCATTTAATATAGGACCAGTTCTTAACACTTTTGTGCCCATGCCGGTTCTAGCCTCAATGGGGAAGAAAGGAGGGAGCTGCGGAGGGGGGCGAGTGGTTGAGGTGTGCTTACCCATTCCCTTCAGGATGTTATGTTAAACCATAATGTCACCTGACTGATGTGTCGGCGGCACAGGACTATCATCATCGCCACCGGCCAGCGGAAGGCCCTGATCCTCAGCGCGTGCAGGGTGCGCGCTCGGTCGTGTTTTTGTTCTTGATTTCCGAGCGAACTGTCGTTTCGCGCGCTTGTCGGTTCTTGCTTTTACTAAATACTCAGACAGCCGGTGACGGCTGCTCGGACTGCTCGGACATCAGAGTTGGCGACGAGAATCAGCACTCACCGGATGATAGCCTACACTTAGATTGCCGCTTCGACAGCGGGCGATGACGAGTGCTACGCCATGGCCACACCCGAGTTCGGTCGCATATTAAAGTTCAACAGCCGTTCCAGCTCCTAAAAATCATGGTACGGGCGGCTGCAATTTTTTTTCGAAGCTAACAATATAAAGGATGCTTCGAAAAAGACAGCACACTTGCTAATGCTGTGCGGTGAAGAGACCTACGACGTGGTCTGCGCTCTTGTTTAGCAGAAGCAGCACCGACAGGTGACCTTCGAAGAGATTGTTCAAGCTCTAGAGGCTCATTTTTACCCGCAACCTTCGGAACTCTACTGCAGAGCACGCTTCCAACGCCGCAACCAAGAGGACGGTGAAACGGTCAGCACCCGAGATACAGCACTAAAACAACTCGCAGCAAACTGCAATTTCGGGACCACCACTAAGGAAGCGTCCAACCCGACACTGCTCCTAGGAAATGGGAGGCACTCACTTGATCGAATGACGTTTTAGCGAACGCCCACGTTTGACCGAATGACACTTTAGCGAATAGTCGGACGCCGCGAAGCGGCGTTTTCGGGTGGGCCTAATGGGTTCACATTTTTGTAATGAGCCGCCGCAGACTGTCGCCGCGAAGCGGCCTAAAGCGCAGCGCGGTGGATGGGTTAACGCGCGCCCCCGTTATTCGCTAAAACGTCCATTCGCTCAAATGTCGCTGTTCGCTAAAATGTCATTCGCTCATGTCATATGGACCCCTAGGACATTATGCTGCGCAACCGTCCTCTTTACGGCGTCTCTTCGCGGGAAAGGACTTGACATTTCAGAGAGCCTACGACTTCACCCGGCGAGCAAAAAACGCGATCGAAGACCAGCGGAAAGCGAAGGCAGAATTCCAAGAAGTGCAGAAGGCAAGTGCAAGTGGCGGACCAACGCGACATCCACATCAGTCTGTCAAGAAACCGAAAGAGCAGAACGCGCAATGTTGTTGGAGGTGCGACGCACAACGCAGTCTGGAGATTTGCAAATTAAAAAAAAAAAAAAAAAGAAATTGTCTTGCAGGTATTGAGAGAAACGCGGACACATAGAAAAGGCGTGCATCAAGAAGCGGAAGGAAGCGAATTACTCGCACCGAAATCACAGCATGGAACTACCTCAACACCAGCTGTCGGGTTCCGACACTCAGCAGCAACGTCAAAACTGTACGAGCTCAACTCTGTGTCACAAACTACCAATGTGCCAAAGTTTACAATGAAGGTATTAATTGACAACAGGTGCTTGAATCTTGAAGTGGACTCCGGAGCAGCCTGCACGCTCATCAGTGAAGCGACATACAACTCCAAGAGGACAAACAAACCACCTCAGCTGGAGACAGACTTGTGCGTAATCCGTTACAAGTAACGAAATTACTTGTTATCCCTTACATTTATCGGTAATTTAGTAACGAAATAATTACATATTTTCTAGAGTAATTTTAAAGTAATTCCCTTACATTTTTTACGTAACAGATTCCTTGTAATACGTTACATTTTTTTTTTCAGGACGCCCCCGCCCCCCCCCCCTCCCCCCCCCCCCCCCCCCCCTTTCTAAAGAAAAGGTCGTTTTCATTTTGGTAAAGTTGAGTGCAGTGACATTGCCACGCGAATTGACCAGCGCAAAGGGAGGCTTGGCACACCTCAGTTCCGCAAAGCCTTTTTTTTTGCACCATCAAGACCCTGAATCTATTTTTTTTAGACCCTAACAACAATGTCAAATGATCCGAATAAACATTTCTACAAGAAAAAAGGGGGCTGGTTGGGGGGGGGGGGGGGGGGCAAGTTATATCCGCTTTTTTTAGTGTCTTTGTTTTTTCTTTGCGATCGAAGGCGGGGAGAGGAAGACACCAAGTGATTGTATGCCTCTTCGAGAAGCTCAGGTTGTAAGTGCACAGACAAGAATTAACAATGTGCTTCTCGGTTATAGTGACTACGACCATTTTCATGATGTCACAACACGAGTCAATGCTCAGTCTACCCTAAAATCCACTAAAAGAGATGTGATAATATGTGAAGGTGTTATTGCCACAAGCATCCTCGTTCGTCGATGCACACTTATCATCGTCTCTTAGAAAACATTGTTTTTTTTTTCTGCTTGTTTCACCGTATTCGACCCAGTTTTAAAAGATATTTACTTTTTTGTAGTCCAACTTCTAGGGTTGGCCCACTTTATTTGTGAATTCCAGCCAGGTTATCTGCATCTCAGTTACCCTATCGTGAATCAGCTTTTTGCGAGCACTTCGAAAATGGTAATACGTAGTCTTCTTTTTTTCTTCTTCCTGTTTTTATTCCAGCAGGACGCATCTGATCTCAAGTAAATATTTTTTTACAAATAAAACACAATGGTGGCTGACGTGGACTTGATATTCTGGGCTTGAGGAGAGAGTGAAACTCGTGAGTGGGGCCACAGCGCGGCTTACTTAGTACTCTACCCTTCGCTGCCCGTGGCGTCAGTAAACGTCTATCTGGAGAACACCGGAGTAAACTGTAGTCGGTTCATGCTGCGTGCGTTTTTGAACGGCAATAAGAAAGGTACACGTGGCAAACGTGCGTTTACATTCCCTTGTTTTAACCAACGTTCTAATTAATTGTTGTTATAAGTCCCCAGTTGTTGTTCTTTTCTCAATTACTTATATTTAAATATTGGAAACTTTTTCTCATTCACCAACGTCTCAACCGAGGCTCGACCTGTTCAGAACCAAAGAAAAAAAAATATCGAGCCAAACCTTATTATCACCTTACTGTTACCAACTCTTCTAAACTCTCGAATATCAGGCAACAGCTGCAAGGAGGAAGCTTTGCTGTATCTTCGAAATAGATATAGTACTTCCATTGCTTCGCTGAAAAAGCTCAATGCGGAACATAAAACATTCGTGAGGCACAATATGACACTCCCATTCAGTGCTTCAGTTCAAAGTGTGTTCAGCGTATCAGTGGACATCTTCAGTAAGAAATAACGCAAAATGTCTGACGAGACTTTCGAGTCAGCTGTTGCTGAAAATGCTCAAGGTCAATAGATGGAACAGGTGCCAACAATAGGAACTTGAATAAACTTCTTCCCTTTGTTTCTTAATTGAGGAAAATAATGTTGAAAGTAACGCCACGAAAGAAACGGATTACTTTTGGGGGTAACGGTCACTTACTTTTAGGGGATGGGTAATTGTAATTGTAATAAATTACAATTTAGCCTCGAGTAATTGTAAATGTAATTCCTTACAATTTTTCAGTAACGTGTACAAGTCTGGCTGAAGACTCAAACATCTTGCGATGCACATGGTCAGGTCAGTCTCTTGGAGTTCTAGGCACTGCAGCAGTGTTAGTCACACACAAAGACAAAACCTGCAGTCTGCCACTCATGGTTGTCAAGGGAGCCGCGGTTGCTACCTTCTCAGACGGAGCTGGCTTCCACACCTCAGCACAGACATTGCTGTAATTAACGATTTCTCAGATGACGGGCTTGTCTCCAGATCACTTATTACAAGTACCAGTCTTTGTTCAATCGCATCACAGGACACGTTGGTCCTGCCGTGCAACAAGAACTTGTGGACGGAGCACCTCCGAAGTTCTTGAAAAACGCGCTCGGTTCCCTTCGGTCAAATGTAGACTGAACTGAATCCATTTCAGCAGCAAGGCGTCATGGAACAGACTCAGCATTCCGACTGGGCAATGCCTTTAATCCTAGTAGGAAAAGAAACGGAACGCTGCGCATCTGCGGCGACTACCGTTGCACCGTGAACCTTACAGCAAAGAAGGCAGCTTATCCACTTTTAACAGCAGATGAAGTCCTCAGCAACCGGGAGGAAGCAAGTATTCAGCACTACCGATCTGGTCCAAACTTACCAGAAACTTCATGTTGCCCCAGAAACAGCTGAGTCCTGACCCTCAACACGCTGAAGGGACTTAAGTCAAGAGACTTCCTTTCGGAATCTCCGCAGCACCGGCCATATTCCAGCGCTCCGAGGTGGCTGTGCGTACCTTGAGGATGTCATAATCCGCGGAATACAAGTGTAGCTTCGGAGTTCAATAGGTCTTCTTTCTGGGACACCATATCGATGGCTCAGGGGTTCACACGACACAAGTGCGAGCCATAGTGGACGCTCCAGCACCAACTTGTAAACAAGCTCTACAGTCGTTTCTCGGACTGCTTGCTTTCTACGACAGATTTCTGGAGAAACAGGGCAACCATCGCCAGCTGTCTCTACGAGCTGCACTGGAAAGGTTCTGCGTGGAAATGGGAAGAAAAGCACCAGAAAGCGTTCGAGCAACTGAAGAATCTGATCCTCCAACATACAGCGCTGGCTCACTACGACGAGAGGAAGGAGATCCTTGTTTCTTGCGACGCTTCGCTGTACGGCGTGGGAGCTGTCCTTGCTCAGCACGATGGAAAAGGCAGAGAGGCACCAATCGCTTTTGCTTTTAGGACACTAGGACCAGCAGAAAGAAATTTGGCTCAGCTGGACCGAGAGGGCCTTGCAGTAGTTTTGGAAGCCCGAAAATTCCACAAGTACAATGCAGGAAGGAAAGTGACGTTCATCACAGACCATCAACCGCTGCTTGGTATACTTGGGCCAAAGAAACCGACAGCTCAAGTCTTCTGTCCCCGAATGACCAGGTGGTGCATCAAGCTGTCTACATATGACTATGGCATCATCTACAGGAAAGGCAGGAAACACCAGAATGCTGACGCATTGAGCCGACTGTCATTACCAGACAGTGACGATGAACCATGGCCACCTGGTGACATATTAATGTTTGAAGCCCTAACAAGACTACCATTCACAGCCACAAAGATAGCTCGTCTCACACAGCAAGACAGCACTTTGTGTGAACTGTACACTGCCGTTCAAAATGGCACAGTAGACAAACTCACAGGAGATGTGTTTACACCCCACCAGCAAAGATCCGCAGCACTGGCACTTCATCAAGAATGCCTTACCTGGGGTTCTCGAGTGATCGTACCAATGTCAGCACGTCCTTGTGTACTGGCATTTATACACGCAGGCCAGACGCATAGTGGCTATGAAGAAATGCGTACGCAGCTACGTGTGGTGGCCACCCTAGTAAAAAATCCAAAGAAGATTTCTATTGGATCGATAGTGTGGAATTCTCTTCGTGCACATGATGAAGCACAAACGGAGTCTGTTCTGAGACGCCTGGCACGCATAGCTTATGATAGACATTTTGGCAGAAGACATTTTTATAATTATGAACTCCTCCGTTGCTAAATTAGGGCTTCAAGTTTTATCCGCCAGAAGGCTGGCACGTGATATAGTATTTTTGTACAGAGTAATTCATAATGATATAGACTCCAAGCTTTTATGCAAAGTTAATTTTAATGGTCCGGCTCGTTTTAATAGGAGTGCTTTTACTTTTTACGCTCAGAACAATCTAATGTCATCGAATTTATCTAGAATGCAGATATTTGTCAATAATTTTGGAAATGAAAATTCAGATATTTTCAATAACTATGTTGAATTCGACAATTGCATAATATGCTATTTTATTCTTAGTAATGTATTAGTTACTCGAATGGATTTCTGTTCTTCATATGAATTTATGGATGTATATTTTGGCATGTGGAATTATTTCTGCACGATTATTTTCTTATCGTTTACATACCAGTGCCGCATTACAGACTTCTGGTCGTTTATGGGCACAATAAAGTGACATGATGATGGTGATGATATAACCAATTGAAATTTCTATATTACCATAAGATATTTCTACTAGACCAATAGCAATTTCTGTCCACTTAAGATTTCTGCTTATCCAATAAAAACGGCTATTGGTCCTATCGATAGTTCTACTGAATCATAGAAGATCAGCCAAAGTGAAAACTTCCAGCACACCTAAAAACATTCCTTTTGGTTGGCCAAGCATCTAGAAATATGTTTTGTTTGTTTTTTTAGTTTGAATAGTTTTTATAGAATAGTGTTAATGTGACACACTCATCACCGACTTTGATTAGTGTTCTCAACAATTCTAACAGCTCTAGCTAAGGTTTGCGGAGTGGAGTACACTTCAATATTAGGATCACTTCCTATCGAGAAAAATTCAACAAGCATTGCAATGCATACTTTTGTGAAGGAATTAAAAAAATAATAAAAACACTGCGTAATTTGAAGATTGAAGCTCTAGAATAATTTAGCAATAAAAGATAGTAAGCTGGCTCTTACTAATTAAAAATACACTTCATGACCAAATGAGAAAATAGTTTCAAGACTGAAAAAAAAACAAAAAAAACATCGGCTCTTCCATTTCATAGCATCTGATGCAACATCAATACTTTACTCTTATCAATTTTCTGTATCTTGTTTAGTATTTTTCTTTTTTAAATAATAAAACTATATCACTTTATATGCTAAGGCTTGTTTCTTCTTTATTTTAGAAATTTTAGTTAGTTCCGTTTTGACCTCACAATGGAATGCCCCATCGCTCTGACATCCATCGGTTTGATTTTTCATGGCAAGTACCGCGAGTAAGGAATGCCTAAGGACGTAAAATTGCATCAGTTTCTTTAACTTTACCAATGTTCAAAGGTTCTTTTCACTACCAAAGTGTTCAAGAAAAGTCTGGAAAACAACGACACGCTTGGGCTAACAAGCAGCTCAGTCCTTGCCCTGGAAATTGTATTGCTCCAGAATCTATCTACTTCTTTGGTCACTCGACGAGCCTCCGAAGCCACGGAGACGACCGACTTGGTTGTGGTCAGTACGACAAAGCAAAGCTGGGTCAGCTGGGGCCTTTTCCGTAGGCCAGAAGGACGTCACTGTTGTCGTGCTGCTTGAGTATTGGCGAGGAGATCGAACTATAGGGGCGCTTTGACACGTTTGTTGTCCCCACACCTTGGCGTTTACCCAACACAAAGCCTGTGGACATGCCCACAAGCCTTGTGGGCATGTGCGTATCTTAATGTAAAAATACTAACAATAAACTAAGTGGCGTTTATTGTTAGTGCCGGATCCCTCCCCAAAACAGTCGTCACAGAATGCGAGCTTGACCCACTCCGGCTTTTGTGCTGAGCTGGGCTTATACATCCTGAAGCTGCATTGTTCACGCAGGCTGGAGTGGTAACAAAAGAGCCCTTCCTTCCCCTCAGGCGACCCGAGAACACGAACTCCAACCGAACGCTGAAGCGGAGTTCGATTAAGTGAGCGCAGCGCTGAGTCATTGTTATTCGTTGTCCCCATCGGAGTAGTTCTAAAGTTGGCCGCTTGTGGCGCCACGGTCTGATGGCCTCCCCAATAACTTTGAGAAGTGTAACGGAAAGATTGGGTCAAAAGCAACCCTATTCTTTCGTTCAAATTAGCTAATTAAATGTGATTTGTGAACGATAAACCTCAACCT
Organism: Ixodes scapularis; assembly: GCF_016920785.2. Lineage (NCBI taxonomy): Eukaryota > Metazoa > Arthropoda > Arachnida > Ixodida > Ixodidae > Ixodes > Ixodes scapularis. The sequence goes on along the minus strand of NW_024609868.1, from coordinate 129,261,879 downwards.
ACCTGCTACCAACAAAGTGCAGAAGTGGTCACGTGATCCTCGCTACTACGTCACGACGAAGGGGGCCCACCTCCCTTTATTTGTATGCCTGTGTCCGAAGTAACTTTACCCCAAGGTTCCGAGTTACGTTTGACATAACCCAATCAGAAAATTAAAGTTACATCCCGAGGAACTCGAAATAAAAACTAAAGTTACACTCGAAATGAAAACTAAAGTTACACTCGAAATGAAAACTAAAATTACATCCAACGTAACTTTACGCCAAGATTTCAAGTTACGTCCGATAGAACTCGAAATGAAAGTGAAAGTTACGTCCGACAGCAATAAAAGTTAAAGTTACGTACTGTGTAACCTGTGCAACCTTATTGAATGTTACACTCTACAGCCGATACATGACCTAAGCACAAACACATAGTGAATTATTACTATATTACGTCCAATGCAGCATTCGTTAATTGGTTAAAATGGCAACTTCATCTGTACCTCCCGGTACAAATAGATGCCCGTCACATTTTTTTTTTTTCTTGTTTTGTTTCTTTCTTTAAAGGGACTATTTTACAGGTTTTTAATTTGCACCAAACCTGAGCGCACTGAATGTAGTAACTTAGTAAAACTCTTCTCAAATTTCGCTTCATTTTAAAAGTTATAGGCAAATTGATATTACAAAAACAAGCAAAAAATAATCTCCTTCATGACGTCCTTGGTCGCTTGAGTGGCCGTGATCTAGAGGAGGGGTAGTGAGCTCAGCGAGCGCTCACGGCTGCCGCACTCCGTGTTGACGGCTCGAGAGGGCGCCACTAAAGCATGTTCTGGATAGGCTGAATGAAGCGGGCAGCCAGGGCGGCTCGCATTGCGTTTGCTGTGTGATTAAACACTAATTTGGCATGACACTTCATTGGCCACAAACGATAGCAAACATGGTGTAAAGACCAGTTCAGAACGGAAGCCACTTGGTGCTGCCATACCGCCAAAGGGCCAAACCGCAAGCCAAAGCTGCTCGCCGAAGGCCTTCGGAACGATCGGAACCACTCGAATCTTCGACTGCAGGGCCGCCGCGTACATCCGGAACCTTTTTACGCTCGCCACTCTGTGCCTGATCCCACTACACCTTTCTAGTATACGCCGTTCTTTCCACCGATTGGTGGCGGATATGTCGATGGGTCATTTCTTGTTTCCATACTTTATAAATTGCATTTGTTTCTTTTCTGATCTAAATACTGAACAAAAACTACTTTTATAAATAACGGAAACGGCTCGCGCCACTTATATTTTGTATTTCGACTAAAAAGCTTTTAGCGGCTGTCTGGTAGTAAGCCCAGGACCAAAGACGTCACATATCGTGCGCTTTCGGCACCGCGGGTCACCCCTGTAGGTGGATAAGTTTCCGTGTTGTCCGGTTAAAATATGACACACAGGTATTTAGTTACTCTCTCCGTGCCCGCTGGCTTGTCCGAACCCCAAGAGACGCGGAAACCGCAAAAAAGGTAGACACTTAAATATGATAGCAGGGCCCCTTTAAGACAATTTTTTTTCACCTTTAAGACGATTTCTTGCGACACTTTCTGAAAATTGCGGACGCTTGAAGATTATTGAGAGAGATAGAATAGTGATGTGATACGAAAGTGCTGTTTACAGCAGCAGAATTTCCGGCAGACTAGTTGAAAACTGGCACAATCGTCACATACCACTCAAGACGCCACGTACACTAGCTTTGGCAGTGTTTTCTTCCAGAGTGTCTTAAATAAAGAGCTGTTTCGAGGGGGCCGCCTGGGTGTGAGAATGACAATAGACCCTCGGCCCTTAGTCACATCAACTTTGCTCTCAGCCCGAGCCAGCAAGGGCCACAAGCAGGTGTAACAAACGTGGCAAGAATAGCAAAATGTTTTGATATCGAAAAAAAAAAAAAATGCAATGAGTTGTCTTAAAGGAGGAGAAGATGAGAAAGAAAAAAACCCATGCACCCAGCTTCAGCAGCCTCGATGAGCGAGGAACACACTCTACCGCTCTAAACAATGCTGAAGGCACGAATAGAGTTGAGCTTTTAACCGATTCACGAATGCTGCATCGGACGTAACGCAGTAATAGTTCACAATTGGGGGTTTTCGTAGACCGCGTTTCCCCCTCCGCTAAGCTCTCCGCAACGAAGAAGCCGCTACTGCGCCTGCGCGCCCATGGCCTTGACTGTAGAGTTCCGGGTATCGTAGCGGGTTGCGGAGAGCGTTGCGGGACGGCGAAAACGATCTACGAAAACTCCCTAATATTTTTGTATTTACGTTATGTATCGGGCGTAACTTTACTCTTTATTTAAAGTTCGGTCGGACGTAACATTAATTTTTATTTCGAGAATGTTCATAGTGGGTTACGTCGGAGGACATACCTTTAATTTTCATATTGGGTGACGTCGGACGTAACTCAAAACCTTGGGGTAAAGTTACGTTGGACGTAACTTTAATTTTTATTTCGGGTTCCGTCGGACGTAACGCTAGACACTGTGTTATTTTTAATATTTCACTACTTCCGAATCCAAACCTATAAAAAAAAAAAGGAAAGACAATGCTTTTTGCGAAATTACGTTCGCGTGGCCAATTTCAGGTACGTACTTACGTTTAATTTGAATTTTGCAAGGTGTGCGTCTCTGCGACCGCACCCTTTAGGCTCTAGTTGTTGCATGCCATTTTGTTTTTGGACCATAGACCGTTCCAGTTTTTCTGTTTCCCTCCCTGTCCTCCTCCATCGCTTCGTGCACTGAAATGCACATTGTGCCGTCAAATAATCTCGAAGACCGGCCCCGCATGTGACGTAAAGAGAGCCGAAATAGAATGTGGTCAACTCGAGACCGAGAATCTTGTAAGGTTAGTTCATAAGCAACACAAAGCTTACTTTGGTTTCGGTGGTGTTGCTGACTCGTTTTGACAAGCATTCGACAGCAATTAAAAGAAGCTAAAGAGCTATAATCCAAACTTCCGCCAGTCAAATGTCAAATTGAAACTTGAAATACCCCAAATAACTCCGAAGCTCGAAACTTCAAGAAGTGATGCTCGTGCCGATGGGGCACTGCCGCGCTGCAGAGTATGACAAACATGGCAAAGGTCGAACGAATAATAATAAAACTCCAGTAAAAAAAGTAAATTAAAATATCGTTGAAAGATATTTAGGAAATCACGAGAGTGCTTATCAAATTAAAATTTAAAGTAATATCAGCAAAAGTGTGTAGGGGTGTAAATGTTAAAGGCTAGATATCGCAAGCTACCGCCCAAAATAAATGCTATGTCTATCCAGTAGATGTTTTATTTCCGCCCACTGATCAGTGTTTCCGCCACTTCCGCTGCATTCGCCCTCAAAGTTGTGTTGGTCGTGTTTCCGCTGTTTTCGCCACAAGCCACACAAGCTACTAATTCATAGGTGATGCAAGATCAACTGGTGATGTATGTGTGTGATCTGCGGTGGATGTGAGGGATCGACAGCCAGAGCGATCGCAGTAATCGTGTCGAGTTAATCTCACGAACGGCAATGGACAGCACACTCTGTGGTTGACAGCGGCCCATGGCCGTGCCTGCGCTATTTTGCTCCAGACATCCGATCAAGGCACCGTCGGGAGCTCCGCCTGGCCGCTACAACACGTTGATTCGGGTTCGGACCAGAGCAGGCGCTGTGCGGACGACAACGACCGTGGTGTGATGTCGGCGGGTGATGTGCCTCCCGGTCTCTCGGGCCCGTCTCTCGTGCCGTCGTTCGTGCGCTTCGTCAACAGGACCGGACGTCGGGTGGACGTGATCTGGCTTGACTACAACGGAACGCGTGTCAAGTACAAGAGCCTGGAACCCGCTCAGGTACATGGCCGACCACGACCGCCCGGTAGGCAGGCGTCCGGAAGCGCTATCGGTAATCGAGCTGTCCATCGTTGATCGGGCCCCGACATCCTTCTAAAGAGTCGTGCCCTCCCGCACTGCTCCTTGACCGGATGTCAATAACGCATACCTGTTTTTATCGAGGAGCTGCATCGCTGCACCGAACAAGGCACACAGTAACAACTCGTCTAGGGAAAGTGCCATAGGAGCCTGCTTTGTAGAACGCGCTCCAGCCCGTGTTTCAGTGTCAAGCTAGATGCGATTGTAGCGCCACCGTTTCCACTGCAGCGACAACTCCGGGACCACTGTGTCCGGGACCTTCTCTCCAGCGAAGGTTCCGGAGTTGGCGGTCCCAGAGAGACGTCCTTCTCCAGCGTTTTTTCCGCTATCTCTCCAGCGTTTTTTTTTTTTTTTTTTGTTAAAGTGAAAAGAGATGGGAAGAGTTTCCCCTGAACTCTTAACCTGTCACCAGCAATATACATACCGAAATGGAGAAGATGGTACAGTCGCGCCTTCCTGCAGCTTCCTCGTGAGCTGCATGATCCAGAAAGTGTGCAGAAAAAGTGGAAGAACAAAAGCAGAAAATCTTGCCTGCGTTGGTAAAGCATACTTTTGCTGACCTCCCCATCTCAAAACAGATTATGTACCACCAACTAAGAAACTTGCATGTTTCGACTGTTGGCAAGAGGGTGGTGCTGCAATCAAATATATAGCTTGCAGTGGCTCGGTTCTGGGAGTGCGAGGAGTCCACATTTCAAGGTCGTGTCCCAACTGAGTTGCCCTATAACCAGACAGAATAGGAACAGCAGGGAGGAGTTTGTTCTCCCACCTCCAGAGCGCACTTCCTACTTTCTATGACGCTTCAGTGTCTCTTGAGCCTTGAGTGTGCATGTGGAGCCAAAGCACAGCAAAAAGCCGGTCGTCCGAAAGAGACGTGCTGCTGGTCTCGGTGTGGCAGTGGCTAAAGTTTTGCCAACACACATGGACAACCTACTGCCACCATACCCTGTAGTAGGTTAAGAAAAGCGGGACAAGTTCCCACTACCTTTTTGCTTCACCAAGCTGGAGAGGATGCGGGCCGACACCCCTCCTCCCTTGGCTTCTCTTCAGCATGTACTCGTTGAAGTGGAAAGAATGGGGGGCTTTGCCGCTTTTCTGAACCTGTGACGGAGTATTCGCGGACTTTGTTTCAACCATACGTTTAGATGCAGTCGACACTTTGAGCAGACGGCGTCAAAAGCGCACCATCATGGCGTTTGTCATGTTTCCGTACATGTTTTATCGTGGCTGAACCAGTCATAAACAGAAGAGACCTAGTGACTTGCGCTTTTTACAGTGCTCGATTGGTCCCATTACCTCATAGCATCGGCTGCATGTGGACTTGAGCTAAGACAAAGTATGGGCATCTTAGTGCAGCTGCGCTTTTATTCCAGAGAAGACTGCCCAGCTCTAGTGTAGCTCGGCACACTTTCGGAATGTGCCACACTGTGCTTACAGAATCAAACTCCACTGCCTTACAGGGCTGTGAGTGAACCAGACGTGCTCACACGTAACACTACATTGTCCTGCACACATCCTCTTGCCAGAGCTGTTTATACTAGTTTGGCCAATGGGTAAAGCCTATGGCCCGCTAGAGCAAGCCGGCTTTGTGATAGTGCTACACAGTGTGCCGTCTTATTGAGATGGACGTAGTCTGTTATATGTCTGAGACATAGATGACGAAGGGGACACTCTCCTGGTTGCCAGACCCCCAACCGTGGTTGCCGAACTGTCGGCATCATTGAAAGATTGCCCAACTCTCTCAGAATAAGTGGCTCTGCGTCTAGCCTTCTGCCGGCTCCCTTCCACACCCAGTACTTCCCTGCCGGACGGGTGGCTTCACGGGGCCCCAACGGGTGTTCTCCCTTGTGCAGGTGTTTGACGTGGACACGTTTGTGAACCACCCGTGGATCTTCCGGGACTCCCTGACCCACGACCGGCTGGTGGTGCGTCACCGGGAGGTGTTCCTGCCACCGGAGCCCGGGCGGGCGGGTCCCGGCGGGGAGCGGACGCGCAGGATAGTGCCCATCACCCTGCCTGGTCAGTGCCTCCGAACGGCAATCTCAAACCAACGGTTGAGACGGATTCTTCTCATGGGGGCAAGAAGCTGAAAGGCTTTGCACAGAGGCACCATTACAACCAAGGTGGATCCATATTTAACTGGATCCACCCATGGTTGTGGGTGGATCCAGTTAATCAGGATTTAAATCAGGATTTAAATTCTTATTACAATGAGGATTTAAATCCTGATTGTAATCAGGATTTAAATCATCTTCAATAAAATTGAAAATGATTTAAATTCTGATTACAATCAGACCAGTTTTACTATGACAATTTAAATCACATTTAAAATAATTCATATTCTCATTTCAAACCTTTTCCACAAAAATAATCCCAAAATAATTTTTTTTTTTTTAAATTTGCCATTGGTCTATTATTTTATGCTTGCTATGGGGTGCATTTGTTTTGTATTTAAATCGAGGAATCATTTATATCGGGGTGAACATGAACACAAAGCAGTGGTTTTCGAGAAAATCTTAGTGTTGAGCTCTTTTTCTTTTCTGCCATGCACTTTGTCAGTCACGTAGCAACCTATTGCAAGTAAATAAGAACATGAAAGAAACACTAGAAGAGTAACGTCTAATTGCAACAAAATCAGAATGCCAAAGAAAAAGCAAATAAAGCTTTTTCACTAACTAAAAATATAAAGCTGTATTTGTTCTATGTTGGGATTTACTAATAAAAAGTTGTTAATTAACTGTATGCTACATTTAGAGTAAGTAATTCTTTCTTCTGCATTGTTTTCGGTGGTTGTACAGATTGACCTATCAATCTGTCAGGTGTAAATATACATTTACCGGTTATGAAGCACTATTTTATAGCTAGAGTGATTTAACTCAAATGGATCCGACTTAAACCAAATAATTTCGATTGAAATCAAATGAATCCAATTTAAATCAATAAAATTTGATTTACTTAATTAAAAAAAAAAATTAAATATTGTTTTTCCCTGATTTCAACCCTTTTTATTAGTCTGTTGCAGGGGTAAGAATAGGACAACAAGTTCTTTTCACAGAGCTCTCTCTGATTGCTGGTTTCCTCCTCTCCAACATTTCCTCCGCTAAAGTGGAAAGAGTGGAAAGCTTTTTGGGAGAAGCTTGCCCACCTTTCGAAACCTGCAACGGAGCATAAGGGCATACAAACGGCGATCTGAATCAAATACAGCTGAACCTCGATTTTACAAAACCCGATTTTACGAATTTCCTGATTTAACAAACAAATTTGGATTCCCCGCGCAGCCTGGTCTCCCTTCCTCGATTTTACGAAGTTCCCGATTTAACGAAATAATTAGCGGGTCCAGGTGACTTCGTTAAATCGAGGTTCAACTGTAGTGGAATGTTGTCCCTGCCTCTAACACTGTTCTAAGATCAGGCTTTCGTGGCTTTCCTTTGCACGGTGCAGGCTGTAAATAACATATCATTATTCAATTTGAACGCCTGTTCGCACATCCCTACTGTTGTCCCTTTAGGAAGGGCGAGACGAGTTGTGGCCGAAGAGGCAAGCTGATAGACACTCACGATACCAAGTATGGTAGCGAGAAAAATGAAATAACACATTTTCCAGCAGTCGCGAATGTCCACAAAGTATTAATTTTTCCTGGGAAGAGAAAAATAAATTTTGAAGTTGATGCTTTTCCTAAGGCAACCAATGCTAGCTGTGCCTTACCGCCGGCTTTGATAGGGAGTGGCGCAAGGTTGGCACCCGACCGGATGCAAAACAAACGGCCTCGGGAAGTAGGCTCATGGTCGTGCTTGCGTCGACGAGTGGCTTCGACGACGAACGATTGAGTGTACGTCGGTCGGGCAGGGCGCTGTGACGTTGGTGGCTGGGGCGAGGAGCTGCGGAAGCCTCGAAGCACAGAGTCCCGCGTGAGGCTATTTGCTAAGCCCGTTCCTTTATGCAGCTGCGATCGTGTGCATTGGTGGAAGCGCCGCGCCAATAGCGCCTCTCTGTGTCAATCCACTTTCTAGCCAAAAAAAGATTTTTTTAAATGTTTTTAAAGCCATTGATTTCCATTTGATGAAAACAGGCATCAAGTGCCTATTTTCATCTAACGTGAATGATCACGATTTATTCCGGACCAGGTAAATAGATGCAGTGTTCCGTTTCGTTGTCTCATGTTGATGAGCTGTCAAGCGCCAGCAGCATGAGGAAGAACCGTGAGAGTCCACGTGCTCGGCCAACAATGGCCTGTGGGCATCTGATTTCCGAAAATGTGACACGCGTAGGTGTACTCTGACGTACTTCTGACGTAGCGTCAGAAGTACTAAACCATCAGTTCGTCGTTTACATTTTTTTTTCGCACAGTGGTGTCGAGCATGGCCGTGTGTATTTTAAATACCGCACGCATTAAATCGCTATACCATAAGGTCTCTTACGAACGCCCGTCCCCGAGAAATAACCCATCCCATTTTTTGGGCTGAATATCCATAGCATAAAAATTCCGAAACGTCGATCCTTTTGTTGCTCCTGAGCTGCTCCGAAGCAGAACTTTTACTGCTCCAAAAGGGCATCTTTGCTGCTTCCAGACCTGCTACAAACGGCTGAAGCTTGCTTCCACCCGTGCGTGTGCTAGCGCTTGAAGTTGGTTGCACAGCATTCCAGACACGCGTAGCTCGTCGCCAACAGCTTAAGAAACATCAACTGAGCTGCAGTTGTAGAACCGTGGTGGGAACAAGACAGAGTTCTCAGTTGAGGTTGGGCAGGCTGCGGTAGCAACTTCTGCCGATCCTTGGCAGAACTCTCATTGCGAAGCTGGAGCTTCAGGCGTCCTCGAAAATGGCGATCTATGCAGAGGTTAGAATCGCCTACAGCGCCTAGGGTGACCGTAGTCCGAGTAGAAGATGGGACGACGGAGAGCAAGGAGGGAAGTGAGGCGGAAAGAATAGCTCTGGGGGCTATTGCCGAGTCATTTCGATGTAAAAACATTTTCTTGGAGTTCTTCGTTGAAAACTCAAATGCCTTCCTTCCTCATTTTTTTTAGCAGTGGCAAAGAAATGTTGCCAACAGAGATGTGCCAAATTGAGTAATGCAGAGAAAAAGTCTCCCACAAAACAGATTGGCAGATGCCACCACAGAAAGGGCTCAAAATTGTATTCTATTGGAGGTAATACTGTCGTAGTGTGTTTATTGTTATAACACTATATCTGTAACGAGTAAAAAGTCTTTCAGTTTTTTTTCCCCCTACTTAGTACTGATTTAGCAACTGTGGACGTAACCACAACAACGGGACGCGAGATTGAAACAAAATGAAGGGACGGCATAATTGAAGCTCTAAAACGGGACTGTCCTGGCCAGAGTGCGACGTCAGGTCACTTTATGACGGCAAAAGGCTAGCCGAAAATAGAGAAGTGAGGACCAGCCAGATATTGACTGGCAGCCATCGAAGAACCACTCTCACACGAAGTTTGTGTGGAAGGCCTGGGCCTTATTGCCTAGATGCTGTCCGTGATGCTTGAGCAACTCGTAGGGTTTTTTGTTGGCTCTCAACTCTTCGGATGATGCGAGTTGCTGGGGACGTCACCACACTTCCACTTTTAGTGCACAAGAGGCGGTCGGTGGATCGACTGACGATGCCTCGAATTACATTGGCGGTGGTGGCCGGCAATGCTGCTTTGACATATTAAAATTAATGTTTCGGAATCCTCTGGTGGCAAACCGGCTCCACTTGGGCGAACCTGGCCTAAAAAATAGAAAAACAGAATTCTGGTAAGTTTAGCCAATGAATTGCTGAGATATGAAATGGTGCAATACCTCCAGTGGTAGTCACGATGCAGAGTCGTGAAGATCTCGTTCAGTTCACCATCTTAAATGACCGAAGGTCTCAGAGTTATTAGAAGGGGTCCTCCATCACGCTTTAGGTGCAAGCTTAGCAGGAGCCACAAGAGCGAGCTCTCGGCTTTCGTAGTCCCTGCCAAGCATGTGCATTTGCGCAGTGAAAGTGTCGTTCAGGGCAACACGCTCGTGCTCGTAGCTTTGGCCTCGTTTGCGCATAAAGTGAAAGAGGCAATGTTGCATAAGTATTGGTATTTGCCAGATCCGGTATGCTGGTTCGCTTTGCTCGATTTCCTTGCGTTGTGATCGTCGTCCCTTTCGCCATGCCCCGTGTTGTCCAGTGCTTGAGTAGTGCAACCTGTGTGAAGCATCGCTACGTGTGGCACAGCGATGTTTGACGACCTGCAAAAAGCTCGGCATTGGTGCAGCCAAGTTGTCTTTGCGCTTCAACGCAGCCCACACCCACAGACTTTACTGCAAATGGTAGTTAGCAGACAGTGATGCTCCACTTACATTAACATTAGATTCCAGTTAAAAGAATAGCTGGTAAGTTCATCTGCAGTCGGGTACCTTTGTTCCCGTTTGATTAGTAGGCTCATTTATCCACACTTTTAAGCTATTTCCTTTTAAAAGGCCACGTAGAGACAATGAAAATGACTGCTGGTTCCACTACAAACACATTTCTGGATGGCGGTTTGCCCACGTGTCTATACTCTGTTTCACAATAACTTGGCGAAGTATGGAGGCTACGACCCCTGTGACCCAATAAGAGTGTCGGAGTGAGGCACGTGACACTACGTCACAGGGACGCGTGTATCACTGTGACGAGTGTGAGGCCCAGAGAAACTCTCTGTCTGCTGGTCAACAGTCGTCTGCTGTGAAACCAACAGACTTCAGACGAACGTCCACCACCGCAACACAGTCGCCCGCTAGATTATCGAGCTCTTTGGGAACTGTTCACAGGACAACCATATGCTCAATTTACGCGGGAATCTGTGGAAGATGCTAATGCCAGGACCCAGTGCGACGTTTTGAGCAAAAGCGGTCAATTACATGGCTGCGATCACCAACGGCCACGGCGCTACAAGGAAAAAATTGGCAGCAGATACGAATGTGGCGTCATTCTTTTGGTTGAAATCGCTCGAGTTCGATTGCTGTTAAAAGAAAAAGAACCTTAAAACTACTTTCTGTCGCGGACGGCTCTGTTGCTGTGACGAGGCCTCCATGGCCTCAACCATGGAGTGTTATCTCGTGCATTGCTCAGACACTCTTACTGGGTCACAGGGGCTGCAGCCGCCACAGTTTGTCAACTTAGCGTGAAATGGAGTATAGCTTGCACACAGTTTGATTCATGAGTGAGCAGGAGCTGAAGGCTCATTGTTAGGACATTCTGGACAGTGGCAAAGTATTTCAACCTTTCTTTTTTCTGGCACGCTCTCTCCACTGCAGTGTATTCCCTGAAGGAAAACTGCTTCCAAGAGATCCGCAAGCGCATCGCCCCGCCCGATGCCATCTGCAAGACGGAAATTCCGACCGCTCTTCAACAGGAATTCCTGCAGTTCCTTCAGCAGCGGTGAAACTAGACCTGTCCGTGCATGCTGACGGAGGGCTCAGACCTGGACCAGAGAACTGGAACTCCCACCAAGTGGACATGGGTGGTGCAGGTGGTGCAAGGAACATGCTCTCAGCGTTAATGTTCTACGAAAATAATCTTTATTGCGCCTAAACAAAGAACACAGGCGTACAAAGCAAGAGCTACAATATGTACAGGAATCTTATATTAAAGCTGCAAGTATACTCGTGAGTGACATGTCATTTGTAGAAATGTGATACTGGGACTGATTATGGCACTGTGGATTCTGCACAAAAATAGGGTCATGCTCCGGTGACTCTGGGCACGCGGCGCTATGCGGCACATTAACGCGTGCTTAGGGCCCCTAACAGGCAGAAACTCTTTTCTTGATTGGTAATTAAAATCTCTATAAAACAAAAATTGCAACACAAAAAGTTTTCAAAACAACCCGATGCTTGCGCTGCGAGCACCGATTTCATTTTGACCCCGCCGTTGAAAACCATTATTGTAGGACTCGTCATTCTTGAGAACAGCGTTTTGCGAGCTTTTCATTGGCTCCAACGGCCGACGCGAAACGGCCAGTGATCGAGGCATTTTCCGCGTTCGCTAGAGTGTTTCGACACTGGTCTGTCTCGCATCATTCTTGCAGCCAATCGAGAATGAGAACCCTCAAACTTGTTCTCAGCAAAAGGGGGGTCAAAGTTCGATGGGCTCTCTCAGCTTAAACGTTCAGTTATTTCCAAAAATAAATACAATTCTTTCCCGTCCGTGATTGAACATCCACACATTTGGAACGCACGAAACAAATCGAAACTGCCACACATTCTTGAGGTTCTAGTGGTACCTTTAAGCTCACTCGTGCGAAAAGGTCTTCTTGAAGAAGCCTAAAAATAATAATCGGACACTCTGGAACAGAGGCCCCCGGGGCCCAGGCGATGGCTCAGACGATTGCTCGAGGCCATGCTGCTGGAGTGCTAGGCACTTGCTTTCAATGTGCTGCCGTTTGCATTTGTTTAAATGGGTCGCAGCCTCGGTGCACTCTTACTAACAGGGAGCTTCTCTTGAGATCTTTTTTGGGATGCAGCTTAGCTAGCGCTATTTAAGGGGGGACACTACCCAGAAAAAACAATTTCTGCAAAAAAAGTTGATTTTGAAAAATGTCATATTTACATCCACCAACATCTAGAGAGTATTGCCAGAAAGTTTCATTAGTTTACACTGCATAGTTAATTTTTTATAAATTATTTTCGGTCCACTGATGCTAAAGAAAAGGTAGAGGTTGGAGCACTTTGAACGCATTTTTCTCCATTCTACTTTTCGGCATAAATTTCACTTTAGGAAAACTATCGTTTTGTTATTACGCAACTTGGATTCATTTTTGTGAGTGTTTCTGGGGTGAAATTTTAAGGGGAAGATAACTATGAGCTTGTATTTTTTTATTTTTGTCATTTTTCATGCTTAGGAACTAAAAGTTTGGACAAAGGATGGAAATCTAAAAAACTGTATTTGTGTTCATGTGGCTTTTTTGTCATGAAAGATGGTATAACATAGAAATATAGCTCCATAGTTATCTGCTCTGAACTGTCCTAATGCAATGTAACACATGAAAACAACAAATTTATAAGTAATTTCAAAACGATAGTTTTCCTAAGCAGACACGCCCACTTTCGTCTTTGAACGTTTGCAATTTTTTTGTACTTCACCCAGGTTAACAAAAATTGGCAGAAATGTTATTGACATCAACAGAAACAAGCCCTGTAAATATAATTTAAATCAGACAAGTGGTTCAAAAATTTAATTTTTTGGGTAGTGTTCCCCCTTAAAAGAAACCGGCACTCTGGTCACGAGCGATTTCGTGCAACATGCATTTACTTCGGTGGTGATTCAGCATCCTTACGTGTGTACCAATTGAATAAAAAAAAGTTTATAAATATATAAGCATTACTGACCACTATTGCTTGTAGAGAGATATTGGTGCAATATGCAACACACCTCGAAGGCTGAACTGCATGTAAGCAATTTGGCGAGCAAACAGACGAGCGACGGCACAAGCAACGAGAGTCGGCGACGAGCGACAAAGATTTTTCACCGTCGCTCGTCATGTCGCTTCGTTTTTAGATTTGTAGAAAACGTCGCTCATCACCTTGGTCACTTGCTCCCACTGCTTTTATGCGGTCTGCTTCGTCGCGTGACTGACTGAGCGATAGCAAAGTGGGTCGCCGTCGCTTGTCTCGTCGCTCTTCAGATCGCTTACATGCGGTTTATACCTAATGCTTCGTGTCGACATTGGCACAAAAAATTGGCAAGGTATCACTCACAACTACGCTGGCCATCTGCACCGTACATGCTCGTGTATCGGCAGACCTTTCTTATAGGTGGCTCGTGCCTTCCTGCGCAGCCCGCAGATGAGCCAATTGCCATGATGTACGAAAGTAAGACCAATAAGTAACAAACTCTGAAAATGTTTTGCCCAAAATGGAATTATTTAAAGAGTCTGGGACGGACGCTTGACTCGGGTGGCTTTCCTGACGTAAATGGTATCTTGGGATCCGAGCCATTTCTGGGTCTAGGCTTTTCCGTACAGCGACGATTGGATCCGTTCCTCGCAGAAAGCCGGTAGATGCATGGGATTCTTTTCAAAATCGGGGAAAACAAATGCCATAGTTTAACCAATCAAAGCTGTAGCGCCTAGGGTCAACCTCGGACAGCGGAGCGGAAGTGGTAACCCATGGCATCGAATGCTCCTCGTTGGGTGGGAGCATTCGTGCAACCGGAGCGGGTCTTAAGCCGGGATCACGCCGCCAATACGTCGTACCAAAGACAGTCTACGGATACTGTCTAAAATGTGTTTCTTCGTGCACGACTCCTGTCACATTGATCGTACGAGATCGGCCTGCAGATGACGCGTGTAGAAGCAGACGGGCTTCGACCATGCTCGAGGCGTATACACACATCCTGCCTGCTGCGAACACCGCGACTTTTGTACGACATGTGAAAACTGCGTGACTGCGGCTCTTGAGTCCTACAAGAAGCACGCAACACGTGCCAAGCTGTCCCCCCTCCCGTCTTTAAAGAGCCGAGTCTCTCGTCGTCTAGGGACAAGGTGTAAAAGCATCTGGAAAAATACTCGCTGCAAATGTGTACATTGGCGACGGTCGATAAAAGTTTTACAAAATGCGGCAAAAATAAAGTGAGTATATATGTTGACCGTGATTGCGAAGGAAAAAATAAATGTACGTACAAAGAAAAGGGTCGCTACGGCGGGTAACTCCGAGAGACCAACATAAAGGGCGGGTGGGAAATGCAACAATGACACACGGGCTTGGAATGACGACCTAGGGGACACTTGTGTAAAAATTCCGGCGACCCCTTTTGAGACGGGGTTGCTCGCTACAGACTAGTTTAAGAAAATCACGGGGCTTTTCGTTAGGTCTCGCCGGGCAGACGCTTCGACCAATCCAGTCGCCCAACTAAAAAAAACCAAAAAAAAACCCAGCTTGTTGGTCTTTTGATGTTCGGCTGGCGACACTGGATTGTCTATAGGTTGCTCTTCTGTCTCCGCTTCGTTGGCAAGTAGAGTCGACGGACTGTCTGTTGGCCCGTGTCCTCGGAGACGCGTGGGAAGAGGCCACATTGACCGCTCCGGAGCACTTCACGGTGCGCAGTTCCCGGGGCCTAGGACTCTGTTTCCTCAGCGTCTGGCTCCAGAAGAACCTTTGTTTCGATGGAAGCCTTCTTGTTTCTGCAAGTACACAAACCACAATCTCGTTGGAGTTGGATAAAAGAAGGCGCCTCTGCAGGTTCAGTCATTTTGTGCCCACAGTACGCTCGGACATTAAGAGGGTATTCGCGCGAGGGAGAAATTTGTCACTTCGCCCCGCAGGCTGTGCTTTGCGTGATACTGTCGTCGTGCCTTTATGAGGCGGTACGGTGACGTCGAGCTTGTGAAAAAAATGCTTGAACGTTACAAACACTCCTCGACTCTGACGCTGCTTCGGCGTTGGAGGCGAGACACGCCTTGCCGGCGTCGCGCATCTCTGTCCGGGGTTTTTTCCCTCATGTGACTACCGCGTGAAGAACATTTCTTTCACCAGGCTCGCTTGAGAAGTGTGCAGGTAACGACATGTCTACTTTTACCATTTTAATGGAAGCCAGAAAGTGCTGGAACCAAAAGAAACACGTTTTATGAAGGAAGGTGAGCGCTTGCTTTCGGATTATTGCTTCTAGAATGGTGCAAACCTTAGATTTTTACTATAGTAGTGTCGAATAATACACTGTTGGATATTCACTTCAAAGGGAGCTGCAATATTCTTATTTTTTCAAGTGTTTATTGCGGCAGGTTAGCCCCAATGAGTGCGCTTCTTACCAAGCACTGGCGCATTGCAGAAAAGCAACACCCACGGAAACAAGCTCCTTGGGTGTTGTATCTCCGCAGTGCACCGGTACGGGGTAAAAGGCATGCTCAACGGGACTAACCTGCCGTGGTCAACACCAAAAACAGTGTGAATATTGCAGTCGCATTCATAAAGGGAAACTTTATGAATGTTGATATCTATATTGCAATAAAATTTTTAAAATTACTGTATGAGTATGTTAGGCGGAAATGCCGACAGGCAGCATTCTCCAATAGTGATTTTTTTCTTTTATGCAATCCATTTTTTTACTCAAAATTTATTGTTTGCACATGCCTAATTGCTGGTCATAGCGTTACTGTAGTTCCTCCATCCAAGTCTTACTGTTGTTTAAATTCTTTCATGTTTGCAAGGTTTTGTGCAACTTGTGAAACGAGTGAACTTGGTGTGGTAACCGTTCTTGGTTGCCGCTTGAAGCAAGGGTCCTCCGGCCCAGCCCTTGTCTTTGCAACGAGGTTAGAATTCTACAAGTGGTGATCATATTGCGCTCAAACATAAGAAAAAAGAAAGAATCCAAACCACAAAGCGATTTAGATGCACCAATGTTTATCACATGCCCTTTGCAAGCTCTAAGGCACATTGAGCTGAATGGTGAGCTTTTATAAGCTTGGTCTTGCACTGCAATCGTTAAAATGACAGAAAAATCAATCTGTTTTCATTAGGCACTGTTGTAAGAGGATATCAGTGCCCTTTATGTCATATTCATGCGAATCCACATAGCACCCATTCCTTACGAGACGCGATTTAGAAGAACAGTGCTGGGAAGAAAGAAAATATGGTACATGGGACACGAAGGCAAACAAGGTCTAAGACTCGTTTCCAATTGGACAATAATTTTCAAAATCCAATTTTGTAAACCCTAGGTTAAGAAACCAGAAACCTCTGGTTATCTGAGGTATTTGTGTAACTAACTTTCATATGGCATTGCGTGTGTGCACAAAAATTGCTTCAACATCCCTTGTAATTTACATCAGCACCTAAAGGTTGGTTCAAACATTGTAGCGTTGTGCAAATATTCGAATACATAGTAGTTTCGAATAATACACTATTCGATAGTTGCTTAGAGATA
The DNA here is from genome assembly GCF_016920785.2 of Ixodes scapularis. Classification (NCBI taxonomy): domain Eukaryota; kingdom Metazoa; phylum Arthropoda; class Arachnida; order Ixodida; family Ixodidae; genus Ixodes; species Ixodes scapularis. The sequence goes on along the minus strand of NW_024609868.1, from coordinate 129,245,103 downwards.
AACTGCGATATTCATACTTTCCGGAGTGTCGATTGCGGCTAGATAGCCTCGTTGAGTGCGCTTCTCTTCTCGATAAGGGCTCGCTGCACGATGCACGAAAAAATTATGATTTGCCATATGATGGCTACACAACAAAGCAGATATTTGATGACTTCCTCTACATAGGCCTACCTATCATAAGCAGGTGTCACACAAAACATTTGTGAAATGTATGACTAAGTTTTTTATTACTCAAAAATGTTGTTGGACAGCACATGACAAAAGAAAATTAAGTTTGTTCATCATCAGGCCAAGATGTTGCCTAATGTGGACTGTGTATTAAGCAGGGGACACACGAACGATGAGAATGGTAACAGCGTGGCAGACTTCGTACAGTAGACTCTCGGTAATTCGAAGCTCACGGGGACAGCAAAATGCTTCGAATTAAGCGAACTTCGAATTAGAAAAGCACATATAAAACTGAGTTTATTTTATTCAGTACTCACTTAGGAGAAGAACTGGTCGATCTTAGATTGTTTTCGCTGACGCGTCCGCGCCACCGTCACTCGGCTCCGCAAGTTACGTACGCATCGCAAGGCGTCTTCGGCATTCTCTTTGCCCGAGAAAAAACGTTCTACGACGCCCAATGCAGTTTCCGCATCAGCGGCACTCGGCGCGGCAATCGACGGCGGCGAGAGCTCCTCGTCGTCAGAGTCATCGTCACTTCCTTGCACCACCGCACCAGGCCTAACCACTTTGATTATTTCGACGTCCGAAAGCGGACCAGAGACCTCGACGTGCTTGTCAACATCGACATCTGCTTTGACGACGCACTCTCTTCGACTTCTTGCAGCACCTTAACTTTGGTAGCGAGGTCCACTGCACGGTACTTACTCCGTTGAGCCATCGTGATAGTACCAAAGCAGCGCGACAGAGCGATTGTTGGGCTGTGCGAGAGCACGTACGAACAAACCAACACACCTTCGGATCTTCGTTGCCAAAACTCCCGCTCGCGTCGTTCCGCGGTTCCGCCGAACGCAACGTGGTTTTGACGCAACCCAACCTTCTCGCCACCTATCTCCTTCTCACCTCTCGAGGGGAGAGCACAGAGTGGGAGAGCAGAGCCCAAAGCAAATAAGCAAACAGTCGCGCAAGTAAGGCTGTTTGTTCGCTTCCTCGCTGCCGTGGCGCCGTTGTACATTGCATCAGATTGCATCATCCCTAGTGCGGCGACGCCAGTGACGCGGCCGCGGGTCGTGGCGTTGCATATTCGCGCTTGGCGCTTGGCATTTGTTTTTTTCGCTCCTGGGATTTCCGGACTTTAGGCACAGACAAAAAATTCTTCGAATTAACCGGCTCCGAACATTTAGCCATCGAATTACCGCATGTTTTTCCCCACAGCATTGTACATACGATTGCCGGGACCAGGCCCATGCTTTGAACTAACCGAAAATTTGAATTATGCGACTTTGAATTACCGAGAGTCAACTGTAGTAACTTGCGCGGACGCTGTGACGTGGACCTATGCCATGCCACCATGTGACAGCGTCTGTGCAAGTTGCTATAGAAATTTTCGCGTGGTGCCCGTTTTCATAGCTTGTGTGCCCACTTGAGCCACATTGAGGGCGCATCTCACCAAGCACCGGTTCACTGTGAAGAAAAAACGCCTGCAGAAGCAAGCTCCGCAAGTGTTACTTCATTGCAGCGCATAAGCGCTCGGAAAGGAGCGCACTCAACGGCGCCGCGAAAACAAAAGGTATGAATTGCACGAAACTGCTGTTAGAATTAAGTGCCGTAGAAGTGCATTAGAAACATAGCGCGACAACCAATATTTGAAATCTGTTTGAATTAACCAGCAGTATGAAATACCTGGGTTTGAATTAGCGTGAACCCACTCTAATTGAGCTGAAAAGTGGACATGCGGAAGGTTGAGAACAACTTTCACAAGTCGTTCTCTTGTTTGTTCTGTTTGTTTCACGAGTTGTTCTCTGTTGTTTAGGCGCGGTGCACGGTAGCGAAAGGCTTGGAGAAACTATTCAATATTCGATTAGAAAATATTTGGCCAAAACTACTACTGTAAAACCCTTAACGTCTGCGAGGCCTTAATTTTCGCAAAATTAAGGGTTCGCGAGTTTGCGAAATTTAAGGGCATGCAAAAATTATGTGGGTGCATGGAATTCGCAAAAATTAGTGGCCGCGTTTATGCCCTCTGTGACCAACTCGCAACAAATAGGGGCTACGAAAATAAAGGGTCCCTTTACAGTATTCGCTTTGAATTCCCTTCAAAATTTACTATTCGCACATGACTACCGACATTTACATTTGAGCGCGAGCGAGTGCGCTGCAACCACTTGTCACCGCTTATGACAAAACTCACTGGCGCCACCTATGGGGTAGCCATAGAATGCCCCCGATTCGCATACATTTCCTTTGTTACGTACCATTCTCTCTCCACAGGCTTGAAAGTATTCTTACAGTCTTAAAAGGAACCTCATAGGTAGTGCACACTTAATCTGGCAAATAGTACTCTAAAGCTTTCAGCCTAGTCGTACAGAGATTGGATGTGTTCCAGGGCTACCTAATAGGTGGTGCCAATGTGTCTTTTTGCCACGAACAGCAAGAGGAAGGTCCTAGACCAGTCTGGTCTATCCGAGTTGCATAGACTGAATTATGATGATGCTCGACAGGATGCTCCAATGTCCGTAAACTCATAGATGGAATATCTAAAAACGTAAGACGGGCCCTGTGTGCGCAATAGCATGGACCCTCAACTTCACTTTATGAGGCAACCATGTGGCGGCGTGCTATGTAGTACTACCTAGTGCGGGGAAGGGTGAAAGAATTAGTAAGCAAGCAGTTTTAATTCAGTCAGAGTCTTTTGCCCAAGCACCAAGTGTGGCAAAACGTGGACAGGCAACGAAAAGGGGTCAAGCACGAACACGGTTAAGTGCGCTCGGATGCTGAAGCGAGGCACGGCATGCACATCACTTTGAGCGAACAAAGCCGGCCAATGCAAGCAGCCAAATAGAGAGCTGGGCACACCACAAAAACAAGCACAAACAGCAGTGGGATTATAGTTTGTTTTAACTCGTGAGCGAGCAAGCTACAAGCACGAGCATGTCGCCCCGAATGATGCCTACACTGCGTGAGCACTCGTACGTGGCAGGGACGCCGAAGGCCCTCGCTCTTGTAGCTCCTGGTAAGCTCACACTTGAGGTGAAACGGAGTGCAGAGTCTGGAAGACGTGTCGAGCGATTGAGCGAGCAAAGTCGGGTAATGCAAGCAGCCAACGAGGCAGTCAAGCACACCACAAGGAAAGGCACGAGGGGCATGCAGGACTACAGTTTGAAAGATGTGTGAACCAGGAGGGGACGTGCAAAGAGATCTGAGCAGACACAGGCAAGCGTGCAAGCTGCAGAGCGGGTGAGGCAGCGGGGGAGCGACGGGCATTGGTGGCAGACGGGCAGAAGCGACGGGCGACACCGCACGGATGGATGGACGGCCTGCCTCACTTGTTGGGCCTCTTGCGCAGCTCCCTGTGTCCCCGGTTGACCACCCCGCTCGGCTCGTCCATCATGCGCACGAGCAGCGCCTGGTTACCCGAGTCGATCGGCGCCACCGAGATGTCCCGCACCGCACGGAACTTGCCGCAGTTGTTCAGGTGCTCGTTCTCCAGCCGGAAAAAGTTCCACACAAAGCGCCTGCACAAGACACTTGCACTGAATGTGCTGGACAGAGACTACTAATATGTTTTTGTTAGGGAGAAAACATATAACGAGGTTCCACTAAGCTATAGACCGATGTGCATGTATAGGGCGATGAGACCAATGTCTGTTTACAGCACAATTTTTATTCAAGCTGGGTCGTGTTTTTGTGAGTGCAGGCCGTACCACCAATGTACAGCACTCACCAAACTTGTACGGAACATGCAGACTCTGTTTCCTCCTTGTGGGAGAGCTATCCAGGCAGAAGCCGAGCGACGGTTTTATGGCGTAGCACTCTATGAGCCATCCTGAGGTGCTATGTTGAGGAGCCATTGTTCAGCTTCCTGCAGGATAGCACTGCTACGAGAAAAGACACAGTTTGCTTGTTCCATACGAGTTTGGTGAGCACTGTACTCACAGTAGAATGCTGTTGGCGCAAACACTACATCGGTTTATGCAGCTGACTTTGAAGGGATATTAGTGGGCATCAATACTACTTAGGTAGGTGAACTAGATGTGCACTTTTCACCACACTAGTAGTATTTACGTCAGTGCTTTGATTCTACGAGACAAAATAAACAACAACAACAATCTCTTGTTTGCTCTAATAGTGTCGTGATGTGTAGATAGAGTTACCGTGCAACAAGAAAAAAGACAAGCCTTCCTTGGGTGACAATGCACAAAACATTTTTAGGGTCATTGATAAAATACTCAAACAACGGGCGAGCTGGAGACAATTCATCTTTCAAAAACCCCGTGACTCTAGGTTTTTCAAAGATTGTGTTTGGGGGATTTACGTGCCAAACCTTCAAAGCGCATCTCGCATGCTCCAGCGAAAGACTAAGGAGTAATTTCGACCACCCGGAAATCTTTGACGTGCAACCGAAATCTCGCTTACTTTTCCGCAATAAGCCTCTGTCAGATTGTGGGAACTTTGGGCGGTATTGGAACCCACCAACCCGAGGATGACAATGCACAAATGAAAGCACGCAAGAATTCACAAGTGAAGCATTCATGGTTTGTTGAAGACACCCTGGTAGATTCTTCCCCTCTCTACATTTCATTCTTTTCTGCTTTCTCTCTCTCCCCCTTGCAACCCTTTTGCCTCTCCTTTCCCAATGCGTTAATCCAAGACACGGCAGCTTAACCCCCCCCCCCCCCCCCCCCCCCCCTTTCTTCCTCGTAGACATTCCTTTCAGACACGCCGCTTGCACATTACCATTTCAAGAGGCAGATTGAACCGCCATTGCTAGGGAGGTCCAGCGAGAGGGACGCTCACCTGAAGACCTCCAGCGGAGCCAAGATGGTGACCATGAGGTCTGAGTGGATGACTCCCAGCTCAGTCAGGGACACCGACAGGGTCCAGCCAAAGCGCAGGGCCAGGTCGGTCAGGATGGCAAAGTAGTAGTAGCCCTGCACGGGAGACCCAGGTTCTTTTTTTGCAGGGAGTGCTGAGGCTAGGGACACTAATCAATAATTGGGGTTGTGGGGATATTTAGACAACCTGTAGTTGGTCAGCCAATTCAAAGTTGCGACGAGTCACTCGCTGTAGATGAGAAATTTAGCCAGTGCGGTACAACCGCTAGCCTGGGGTCTTTAACGTGCACCACGCAGTAATGGTACACGACCGCACGCCGGTACGATGCTCATCCAGATCGAAAAGGGCAGGGTTGGGAATTGGACCCTGGATCCCTGGGTTCTGCAGCGCAAGCTTTCGCTCCACGTGCTCTGAGCTAGGAACACTAAATGAGCCTAGGTATACTCCGTGTCACTAGTTGTGTGCACTGCAGGCGAAGGCAACGCCAGGCAAAGAGAGAAAGGACAAGCAGAAGAAAGGCGGGAAGAGAGAGGAGGGCAATAGAGGGCGAGGGGAGAAAGGAGAAGCATTAGGAACATTAGAGAGGAGAAGAGATTTTTCTCCTCCTCCACAACCTTCCTAGTTCTTGACCTTTCTCCCCTCCCCTGGCATTGCCTTCGCCTATACTCCAAGCAACTAGTGACACGGTGTATAGAGTGTTGACCATCAGTTCCCCGATCGTCTGGTGGGCGCTGCCATGTTGTTGCCTAGGGAAGAGCATGCAGCTTCCCGAACTTAGATACTATGCCGGGAAGCTGAGGCGATGTCGCCTCGCTCTGTTGTGGACTGTGTCAACATTTCTGGAGGACGGTAAAGCGTTTCCCGCGATTTCGGATAGAGCTTAGGACGACTGGCAACAATTATTTTGAGCGGCAAAGAAGGCCAAAGTGTCGTTGCTCTTGAGCATAGCACACGTAGTGGCTCAAACTTGTCCCGAGGTGCCCGGGGTGGGAGAGTGGGGTGGACTCACGGGGGAAGAGTAGACGATCTCCTCGCGAAGGAAGCGGTTGTCCCCCTGGTTGGGGTCAAAGAGACCCCAGTCCATCTTGATGTCCCAGGTGTAGGTGAAGCAGGAGCTCACCACCGCAGACAGGATCCAAAGGATAAAGAAGGGGTGGCTGGTCGAGGACGGGTAGCTGTCTGCGCACAACCCACAATCAGACGCTGCCCCGCGAAGGCCCACGAGCAGTCCTCACAAAGCCCACCGACATAGTGTCATCCATTCGTGGGGACGGTTTCTGCATCTCGGACCTTTGATACAACTAGGCCTCTCAAACTGGGTTCCCCGTGTTACGAACTGAAGGGCTCGCTCGAAAGTCAGCCGAACAAATAGGCGCCTGCACGTGAGAAGTGCAAACTTTCGCCAAAGATGTATTTGAGTGGTGCATTTTACATCAAGAAAATTTCGAGGCCTGAGGACAATTCAAGTACCACTCTTGACATCTTCAATGGTGGACATTAATGCAGACTGTTGAGTTAACCGAGGGTTGTGCTTGTGCCATACCTCGACAGGCACAGCGGGCAGACAACACCGTCGTCTGCTTGTAACCGAGTGCCATTGTCTGCATGCTGCGTTTACTGAGAGATGGCACTATAAGCACAACCCTTGGTTAGAAAGCCTTTAATTAGGGTACGCTCAACTGCTCAATCACTCATCAATGGTCAATAATTATCACAATTTGTGGACGCCATGTTGAGTTCATGTCTTGCTGGAGGTCTGTGGAGCTACACAGGTTTTGTTTTACCTTACTATGACCTTACACAAGCCTGGAAATAACTAAATATTTTATGAAATGCATAAAAAAGCACCTTTCATTTGCCACCACTTTTATTTTGATACACTAAGTAACTTCTAAATGCAAAAATCTGTTAAAATCGCCATTTTGAATTGCGCCGTATATCTGGCAACAGTAGTTGCTGCTCTGGTTTGGCCTCGAGCAGTGACCACAGTGTTTTAGGCCAAATCAGATGCACAAACCCGTTGGTCACAGTCATAGTGGCCGCATTTGCCAGGTTCACAGGCAGCGAGTTAGTGAGCGGTGCTGTTGATCAGTCTGTTTCCGTGAGAAGTGGGTTAAGGTTGTTACAGTTGTTACTACCGTAGCTCTGCCAAAGTGCTCGCCGTTCACTGCTACTCACTCCTCGCCGGGGTTATCGACATGTATCTACTGGAAAAGGTGCTGATGTTCCATTTTCCATATTTCGGTATTTAGAAGTTACAGCTTATACTGCATGCCTTTCTCTGGCACCTGCGCTTACGAGCGGCATCAAATACTACGAAGAGCAACAGATCGCACTGAGCAGAGGAACATTGAGGCATCAGTCTATTAGCAACGCGCTTGTTGCGTCGCCTCTTTCAATGTATGAATTTGAACGATTGAAGTAATGGGCTGTGATTTCGCTTGCATCATGTCTCATTTCTATATTGATAGGCATTACCAAAAACACTCTTTTGCGTCTGCAGAGTGCCGAGCATGCTATTGTTTGTTGCAATGCAGAACCGCATTGCACTTGCCTTTCACTCATTTCGATATAAACATTCCATTAAATCGAACACTGCCATCCCGCCGACGCCTGGCCGGAAAATGGCAAACATTGCGAGTATTGCGCCTCGCACAAAAAGGGTATTTAGCTTACGGACAAAAGCATGGTGATACCTTGCATCACGAAGTTTACAATGTGACTGATTCTACTCCGATTTTTTTCGTAACAACTGTGCGACCACTGAGAAACTGCTAGCAACCCATGCACTCGTTCCGAACTCCGGATTGTTCGGGACGGAGAGCATACACGCCCCCAACCACTTCTTTAAACAGGACCACCCGCAGTAAAGGCCCACAGCAGCCCAAGAGCGCAGGGCAGTGCAGGCAGGGCACTGCTCGGACGGCTCAATCCAGCCAGCAAGCCAGCCATAGACTTGTGACAAGAAGGCCTGTCTAACTTTTCACGAAAAAATGCCACACCTTGAAATTTAATGAGGCAAAAAGCACCACTAAAATACACTTTTAGTGACAGTTTGAGTTTGTTACATGCAGATGCTGCTTTTTGTGGCTGATCTTAGAGCGAGCCCCTCGATTCATAACACCCTATAGAGTATAAAAAGCCTGCTTCGAGGATTTATGCCTCCTCCTTGTGGCAGGTGCAGAACACTCCTATCGAACTCTACCCGAAGGTTTTCTGTCCAAGAGAAGTGTGGTCTTGAACCGCCTTCGCGGCTGAAAGTTGCCATTCGACTCTAGTCCACATCCCTTGTCAACCGTGTGCGAAGAAAAAGATTAGCGTCCACTCTGAAGATAAGCCCTTGCATCTCGGCTGGTTCCGCTCCTCTCATAGCACGCGGCGATAGATCTTGAATATCGCGTTTTCTATTAGGCAGTAGGTACACACTGATAATTAACGGTGTTTCGGACTTTGTGCATCACATAAATCAGGTAAAAAAAAAAAACAAACAATGAAAAAAGTAAAAAAAAAAAAATTTTTAATGCACCCTTAGACACACAAAAGGTAAAAACTTTTTAAACTGCCTGCATACGCCACATGTCACACAATGCATTTTCCGAGAAAAAAAAATAAAGAATGTAATATTCACACTGCGGATGCTGCACACCAGGCCGCCCTCCTTTCCACATTTTTTCAGCGTGCTGAAAAAATGTGCAAGGTTTCGGGGTATGCCACCTCACAGAAGTGCTTCTGTTTTGATGTCACTATGATGTTGGCCTCCATGTAGAAGCTTGTGTTTGAGCCGGCATGCATGAGCAGACGAAATCGTTCCAAACTTAAAACGTGCATCACGGTGTAAATATTGCATCAATCAATTTTCTTTTTCAGGGAAAAAGCATTTTGTGACGTGCCTATGTGCCCTACCCAGGAAGTTAAAAAAAAAAAAAAAAATCCTCTGGGTTCTAAAGTCTAAAATGGCGACCCTCATAAAAAAAAAAAAGAAACAATGAAAAAAGTAAAAAAAAAAATTTTTTAATGCACCCTTAGACACACAAAAGGTAAAAACTTTTTAAACTGCCTGCATACGCCACATGTCACACAATGCATTTTCCGAGAAAAAAAAATAAAGAATGTAATATTCACACTGCGGATGCTGCACACCAGGCCGCCCTCCTTTCCACATTTTTTCAGCGTGCTGAAAAAATGCGCAAGGTTTCAGGGTATGCCACCTCACAGAAGTGCTTCTGTTTTGATGTCACTATGATGTTGGCCTCCATGTAGAAGCTTGTGTTTGAGCCGGCATGCATGAGCAGACGAAATCGTTCCAAACTTAAAATGTGCATCACGGTGTAAATATTGCATCAATCAATTTTCTTTTTCAGGGAAAAAGCATTTTGTGACGTGCCTATGTGCCCTACCCAGGAAGTTAAAAAAAAAAAAAAAAAATCCTCTGGGTTCTAAAGTCTAAAATGGCGACCCTCATAACCTTATCTCAGCACCGTAATATTCCGAGTCATCGCCCACCCCACTCTTTGGGCGAATATCGGTTTTCAAGAAAACACAGTGATCGCCCACCACCACAAATATCCCAACACAAACTCCGCGATCCACGAAAATTTGTTCTACCCAAATGACACGGCCCGCAGACCTTACGATTGGAGGACGTCCGTGACAAAGTAAAACAAAGGAGGGGAATACACTTCACTTTGTTTACGGATTTCCTCCCCGCTTCCTGTGACCCCAAAGTTGGGGTACATTTGTGCGAAAGGAAAGCGATAGAGATAACAGAATGAAACTGTGTTTTACTAAAATTAGTGGAGATAAAAGAAATCGGAAAAATGACACAAGCAGTAACCCATTCAGGAATTGTGAGGTCAGCGAATGCCCCATACCCTGAAATGTAACAGTGGAGTGTAAGGTCAAAGATGTAGGACAAAGTCCGTCTCCACAGAATTAAGGTCACCGAAAACCCCCTCCCTCTCCCAGAACGTCGTGACCACGGTTGGTAAGGTTGTGCGATGTTCCAGACAAAGTCAATGGGTACATAAAGATTTGCTACGACGCCGCACACAAGCGTCTGTAAAGCGTTCTATTTCGAGCTCCGGTTTCGTGGTGCCATCCACGCTATGCAGCAAAGCCACCTCAACCTGCGTTGATAGCACGCCAAGCATGGACACCCGCCTGTATGCACCAAACTAGGAAGTTCCACAAAAGCTTGCTCCTTGTGGTTGACAAGGCGCCCGACTTGGCTCGCTGCCAAAGTATTTGCCAATGCTATCGCCGACTTTCCCGCTTCCCCAGCATCCTCTTTGTCGCTTCTTTCGCCCGCTCGCTCGCTCGTCGCACCTGGATGGTTTTTCTATTTTCTTGCTGACTCGTTTTATTTTCTTTTACTCGATTTATTTTTTTGTTTATTTACAGATCAGCAAACCGTTATGTTCCCAAAAGAAGGGAACATAGCGGCTTTAGAAATGTGCTTTCACAGACCAAGCGTTCATGCTGTATGCCGATGAGCGGCGTTCATCGCGCGTATGGAAGCATCAGACTTCGCTATAGTAAAACCTTTTTTCATTAACATTTCTTGTATAAAACAATGAAACTAATTCGAGTTTTTAGTTTATTACATCTGTGCACGTGCGCTAGATACTCAGAATGTTACGGCAGTTAAGTGCAGCACTGTGGAAGCCATGTGTGGGAGTGAAAAACGAAAACAATTTTGCATGAATTTCGAGTGACAGGCTGATCCCCGACAGGCACAAAAGCGACATTTGGGATCCACAGAAGAGTTGGGATAAGAGAGAATTTCTTCCCTCCCCTCCAACTGGTCGCATTACACACTTTTGCCCGTTTGATAACACAACGCACAGTTGAGAGATGAAGCATAACGTCGCCTTCCCCAACGAGACAACCATTGCTGACGCACCTCGGTAGACGTTGAAGAGGGTGGAGAAGAGGACGACGAAGAAGGTGCTGGCATACTTCCCGGCGTTGGCCAGGTGCGGGAAGGCCTCTCGGGTGTCCCGGTAGCGCCGCAGGCACTGGGCGAACCGGAACCAGGCAGGGAGGCAGGCCAGCACGGGGCGCAGGGCCAGGTTCACCGGCCGGTTCATGCAGCGCGTCGCATCTGCAAGTAACAACGCACAGAAACGGCTCACAGTCGCCGGGCAAAGACTTTCAAAAGAGCCGTGCTACCATGACTTCAAATCAAGTTGTGCAGCATCATTCCAGGTCTCAACATTAATGAGAGTCAGTTTGGGCTTTCCTTTGCAATGTGAAGGCTATCAATGATGCAGCACTATTGAAATCGAAGTGAGATCTGCACACCTCTACAGTCAACCTATGCATATGTTTGCTACTATTGGGGAGGAGATGCAACTGCTGCGCCCCGAGTGGCTAACTTTAGAACTATACTTCTGGGGTGCTCGGTGCTCGGTGCCGTAGCCGAACGCTGCGTGGCCGTTCGGCCGGGGCTCGTGGATCTTCCGTCACCCGAGGAGGGGCTCTTTCGTAGCCGCTCCGGCGCACGTCAACAGTGCAGCATGCACCGCGCACGTGACCAGTACCCGTTCGGCACAAAGGCCGAAGTGGGTCAGGCTTCTATCCTCCTCTGACTGCATTCACGCAAGATCCGGCTCGTTGCGTCCTGGCAACATCACATCGTCGACACTTTTTACATTATGTAAAGAATCGAATCCACAAGCATCGTGTCGTGTAAATACGAAGCTAAGGGGGAAAATAACCTGTAAAGAGCGCCCCCTATAGTCTGATCTCCTCGTCAATGGTCACCGACACCAGGGCCGTAACCAGGGGGGGGGTTAGGGGGTTCTGACCCCCCCCCCCCGAAATTTTTTTCTGGGTACGGCCCTGGTCGGTGCACTTGCAGCCAGCCGATTTTAATCTCCACCTCTGCGCACGCGCAGTGGCACCGGTCGGCTACCGGGTACCAAACCGGGACCAGTTCTTCGGTTTGCTATAACTCTCCATTATATGCCACCGATGCACATGATTCATAGGCGAAAATAAGACAAAATGGCCGCCGTTGCCCCGAAAACCCCCCCCGAAATTTTTTTCTGGGTAAGGCCCTGACCGACACGATAAGAACAACAGTGAGTCTCCTTCGAATGCCTCACACATGCACTCGTTGCCTTCTACTGTGCTCTGGCAGCACAGTAGAAGGCAATGCCGAAGCACTATCCGAGGTAGCAAGCTTGCGCAGGAGGCGGGACAACTGAAAGTCCTTCCTCCCGTGTTCTCGTCCTGGCAGTGACCATAGACAGTGAAAACGTGGATTGCTCCGGCAAAGTGTTGCATATTTTAGTCACTAAATAGGCAAAGGCTGCCAACTAGGGGCATGCTAATATCGCTTCAAATTGAACGGCGCAGCGTCGTCCCTAGCCCCGACACTGTAGAGAGAGCCTGCATGTCACGACTTTCTGCGATATCAGTGATAAGATAGTGGCCCAAAACCGCCCTGGGGGCAAGTGACAGTATAGCGAGATATAAGAGACCTGCCAGCGCACCGTCTGGTTGTTGTACCCAGCCCCGCAACCATGTGTGGTCCCGCTCCTTGTTTGGTCTAAATAAAGTGATGCAGCAACGAACCCGTATCGGATACAACACTCTCTCTCGTGAAGTGGGAAGGGTCCTCACCGCTGTTCTCCATCCACTGGAAGTCTGTGGCGTAGAAGCAGACGAAGTACTGGGCGTCAATGAAGACCGGCACGAGGCTGTTGAGCTGGTCGGCCAGCCAGAAGTCGGCGAAGCCCACGTAGAAGAAGGGTGCCGCAAAAATGCGCCCCAGCACCCGGAGTAGCCAGAAGCGGGCCTGGTGCCGCATCGTGTGCAGGGGGTTCAGCAGGAACACCAGCATCAACAGGAGCAGCGCCAGCGGGTTGGCGTACGTCGGAATCGCCAGCGGCCCCGAGTACAGGAAAGCCAGCACGCTTAGCGCCCACAGCACCCCAAAGATGGCCGCCATCTGCAGACGGAAACCATGGGCTTCTTCAACTGACCCTTCGTGCCGAGTTCTAAATGTGATGGCACATAAGCGGCCACCAAACGGCGAGATTGTGTGCATCTATCCGGAAGGGGCTCAATGGTATGCCCGCTTATTGGTTGAAACCCCAGGGAAGTGGGAGAGCACATGTGTCTCAACAGGTCAAGTGACGTCCCCTCCTCTGGATTATGCCACACTGTCAGCTCTCTATGTGCGCAGCTGGTTCACACTGACGTCAACTGGCCCGTTGAAACAGATTTGACCGATCACAGCACTCCCTCACTCGCCACATTTTCTCAGCAGGTAAAGGATTCCAAATGCTACCACATTACACCAGTTTTGGCAGCAGCAAGAAAGGAGGCATACTAGTTATTAAGAGGCAAGTAAAAAAAGGAAAATGTCCACATAATCGGGGTCGGAACTCCGGTGGTTTGACGGTGCAAATCATAAGGAACTGTTGGGTGTATCGCACACTTGAGCAGACTGCAGTCTGGTGACTGATGAATTTGCTAATTCAATCTGCTCTAACAAATACTTTCAGTCTTTCCTTGCTATAGCCTGCATAGGTGACTGCTCATTTGCAAATGGAGGGTCATATGAAAGTATGCCATAGATAGTGTTTTATCATGATTAAAGTTCTGTTTGTTGATTCTTATAAAATTAGAAACAGTTATTCTGTCCTGATAAAATCTCAATCTATGTGCTAAAACCCTTGTTGAAATTTAGTGCCATCTGGCAGCTGAAAAGGCGGTTTAACTTCTGCTGTACTAATGGCGGCAATGAACCTGTAGCCTGCAGTATTTTATCGTGCACCATCACTTTCCCAAGTCAACGGAAAACGAGAATGCGCTCTTCACTATACAATTCTCTCTCAATCATCTCTTTCAGTGTCGATGGTCACAGAGATGCAATCAGTCAGAACGAAGCGCCAACCTAGATAGACGCCTTGATAAAGTTCTACAGTATAGACCACTTACAACGTAACCGCTTATAGTGCAAGACCGGGTATACCGCGGTTTTTTTAAACCACCGGTTCGCCTCCCATAGAACTCCATGTAATTACATACCGTTTGAAATGCAGGCGCGCGAAGGGAAATACCGGTTATAGTGCGGTTTCTGGCACAGCCCGCCGACCGCGCCGACAACCGGAGCAGCGAGCACGCTTCCCTGTGCGACACTAGATAACGGCGCTGACGGCGCGAGCCGCAAGCGGCACTTGCGGGGCAAGGAGGTTGCTCGAAAAAGCGGGGAGAAGCGAAGAGAGAGGCTTCAGTTGCCATAGCGACGGAGGGACGCACGCACGTGTCGTTCACGTGCGTGCGTCCCTCCACTGCGTTGGAAACAAACTGCAACGACAGACCAATCGCAGGTCGAGGAGAAGTGTTAGCACGCGTTGCATGCCGGTCGCGGGCCGGCTGCTTTTATCCGCAAACATGGCGTCGGTTGTGATCGTCCTCGTAGACAGCGTTCATCTCATCGTTCCGCGTAAAAGCGCTATCCTTGACTGTGAATTTTCGTAGTGTGTCGCTATGTAACCCAGCACGTACTAGAAGGAAAGATCCACCTACTCGTGCGGCGATGTCGTGGCGGCGCTCTCAAGATGGCAGAAACGCCCGTGTCGTCGTATTTGTTAACTTCGACTACAGTGGTGATTTCTAAGCATTTGTGTCCTCGAACATCGCCCGGATTTCTTATTTGGTGCATTTCATGCGTGTGCTCAAGTTCAAGGTATTACTGGAGCGTACCGTATGAAGGATGCAAATTTTCACGCGTTTTCATCTCCGGAGAAAAGTGATTAGGGTTAGCAATCCTGAACGCTCGCAACGTCCGTCCGCAACCCGCGACGCTGTTAAAAGGCTGCGCCAGGCAAAAGCCGCTCATTTCTTTCAAAATGTGTGACACACTTGAGACAGAACTGTACTAGTCTGGTGAAATAAAGACTTTCCTCAAACTAAGCTTTATTTTTCACCTAACATAAAATAAATTCTTTTACAAAGGTAAGTTGTCTCATGGCATGTATTTTGGCCTGAAAAATTGATGTTTGGTTATAGCGCAGTACCGCTTATAGTGCGGATTTTCGCGACTCCCGCGACATACGTTATAAGCGGTCTACACTGTATACGTCAAGGGGCTTTGAAGTCGATTCTGTGCTACTAAAAGATTGACTGGGACCGAGTTATAGAAATGAACGCTTAAGCAGCACTTGCATTCATTCAGTATCTTCAACATGTTCCTTCATCAGTAAACAGAAGGCCACCATTAGTATGGCACATATGACATTTTTCAGATGATGATGACGATAGTGATCAAAGTGGCCAGACTGAATTTCGGAAAGGGTCTATTATGTGTTAGTTTTTCACTGTTACTACACACCCTCTAGAAAGTGGATACTATTTGCAAGCACACTAGAATTACGTGACCTATATCTCTGACTTCCATCTTGTGCAATATGATAGAGCACGATGCCTACAATATACAGGTCATTTAAAATTAATTCAAATAGATTTATAAAAAAAAATTGGCTGCATGTTTGCTAATTCTGTTAAATGCATTTAAATGTGGTAGCTTTATAGGGTGGGTGGTGCTCTTAGTTTGAGTAGTGCACTAGGGCAGGGTTTTGTACCGAAACATTACATCACACCATTGTATCTGTGATGCAGCGTGTGCTTCCCTTCAGCACCATTGGATACAAAGCCTACGCGGTGACTTTTCTGGGTCACCGAGCTAGGGGAAGCGCGCTTTTTTGCAGTTTCCACTCCGCTTCATTCCGCACAGTCTTTCTACACCACCTGTTTCTGCTCCTCTCTTTCTTGCCATTTCTACTCCTCCCCGATCTGCGCGCTTTCTCACACCACCTGCTTCTGCTCCTCCCGTTCCTGATTGCTGAGTTCGTAGCTCAGTCAGCAGCACAGTCAGTTTCCATGCCGGTGACCAGGGTTCGATCCCTGGCACCGGTTGCCTTTTTCTCAAGATCGTTAACGATACTGGACTGATCGACCTACACATTTTTTGCTTACACAGCTCCTGAGGTTGGTTGGCCCTACAAAGCTACCGATTTAAAAGACATGAATGGTACACTAATGCTCCAACCACGCCTAAAGTCAGCGCATGTACCAGGGCACTAATGCTAACCCGTAACTAATGCTAGAGTCACTACAAAGCTATGCTCAAACTATTGGAACTCTTTTCCCTCATTGTCCGAAGTCACCACAATGGTCGTTGAACCATTGGTGTCATATGATATTCGTTTACATAGCAGCAGCTTGTGGGCACCGGCATTCTGGCGCTTAGGAACCACACAGGCTTTATTTGCAACAGTTATGGTTCTGAAATGCGACTCTTTCAGTGGTTGATGCAGTGTCAAGAAATCATTGCGGTATTGTCTTGTTCTCTGTGGCCAACTAATAACCGTGGCTGTTTAGAAAGCCGGAAGTTAGTCGGCCTTAACGGGCATCTGGTGTCCTGGGTGTAGATGAGAAATTTAACCAGAGCAGTACAACCGCTAGCCTGGGGTGTTTAACGTGCATCACGCAGTAGTGATACATGACCGCACGCCAGTACGATGATCATTCAGATCGAGACAGGCAGGGGTGGGGATTCATCCTGGGATCCTCAGGTTCTGTGGCGCGAGCTCTCACTCAGCACGCTCCGAGCCATGGTGCGTTAATGCACTTGACCACCGACCTCCCTCCGTTGCGAACTGCTTCAGCGGTTTTGGAAAGCAAGGTGATGAAGAACACTTCTTCCGTCAGGCACGCTGACAAAAAGCTGGGGACAACTGGCAGCTTTATTTCTACGTGACAATACGGTCGAAGTGTCGCCATCCTTACACGAAGCTCAGTCGGTGGCTCCACTTTCCACCACCCGACGCCCTTTGCGAGGGCAGAGAGGCGCCGAATGCCCCACTCGGTGGCACCCACCTCCATTAGGTGCTGCTCCGAGAGGTGGTTGCGGGGGTCCAGCTCGAAGATAAGCACATGGTTGACGCCCGAGGTCCTCCAGCCATACACGTTCACCCCAATGAGGAACATGAACAGGATGATGAGCAGGGTGCCCCGGTAAAGCCGGAACACTATGCGCCAGTCGTCCCGCGACTGGCTGAACACGCCTGCGGGGCATGGAGGGCATGATTAGAGTTCGTCGACGAAACTCGCACTCTGCATTTTTCATGAGTACCGATGACCGTCGTCGCGCGAATGCTCGAGACGTGTGCCACGAGCGAGTGTTCCAACACAATTTCCTTCTGAGGGTCGCTCAAGGCACAGGCCTTGTGCATTGGCGCACTCGACGCTACTTGCGAGAGAAACCCAGACATGTTGAGGCACGATGCGAGCATTCGCGAATGACACCAGAGGAGACCTTTACAAACTATACTCGGTGTCAACTATTTTGTGCTATGTCATCGAGGCTAGAGTAAATTCCGCGGTGCCGAACCCGCAAAATGGTGACAGCTGCAGGTGGCCCAGGCGCCCGGAATCTCGAAGCTACCCGTGCTTCAAAACCAAAATGCTCGGAACGACCTCCGCTCGGACGTTCAGTCGTCGACCGGAGCAGGGTGCGGGAAAGTTGTGACATCAAACCGCTTAATCGGACTCTTTTGTCTGCCTACCCCAGCCAATACTGGCTTTCGGTGGGCAGTTGCACGATAGACCCTTTTCAAAACTCCACCGAGCGAAATTGGTGGTTGCCATTTCTTAAACGCGAAGCGAGCGACTGGATTCGAGTCTTCGCCAAACACCGACGCAGCCCTCGTGTTCGATACATGCCCAAAATACGAGATTGAACCAATCTGGACAAAGGTAACTGGCACGGTAGCCGCTAGATGGCGCACACTTTTGAAAAGGGTTTATTGCGAGCTTTTGAAAATGCCTTTGGCTCCCCCTTTAGCAAGTGTGGGCCCAGGAGAGAGTTGCACCCCCTCGACGCTCGCGCGAGGAAGAGTAAGGAAAGAGAAGCCACTCACCGGACAGGATCACTGCTATGACGAGTACAATGTAAGCTCCAGAAAAGAGTCCCACTTTGAAAGTCACCCAGGGAGATTGCTGAACAGAAAGAGAACGAGCCCTTAGCGTGACGAGCACAGGCGGCGTAGGCAAACAAATAATATGAGCAGGCCGATTTGGCTCCCCGTCAATGGATTGGCCATGCTAGGCAGGGATGGCTTGCTCGTCGTACAAAGACGCCGATTCGGGCTCAAGCCCTGTGCGGTCCTACCGAAAATTTGTGGCGCCTCTGTCAATTCGCTGTTTTCGAGCTCCCTGTTTGTTTGTCACAGGAGCATCAACGCGCACCTAGAGAAAACTCTATAACTCAATTTTCGTGCTAAACCAGTCTCCCGCATGAGCGACTCCTTCGTGTTGCATGCAACGGCGCTTATCTCTGGCAAGACTTGTATTTTCTAGACTATGCCAAATACCCACACATGTGATCAAAGTTTCAGTCTAAAAAATATAGAAGACTAGAAACTTCGCTAACAACATTCGTGGATCCTACTGTCAAGATGTATATAAAGTAAAATTAACTCTGATTTCCCTCCCAAGCATCCTCTGATGTCTATGAACTAGCTTCATCATTTACAATATCCGTCACTGCATTTTCTCAGCTGCCAGGTGGCGGTCCCGTCGCACGTCTCTAATTTTCTCCGGCTCCTAGGGGCGGCGACTGTCGCCCATGCAAATGTATATAAAAAAAACAAAACAGAAAGACAAGTTGCCACTCTCTATTTTCATTTTTACTTCTTGTCTCTCATTGTAATGGGGAGGCCGCATATAGTCTTAACTCCCAAAGATCAAACTGCCTACGAAAAAAGTGAAAGCCGTTTACAACTCCCTGTAACACCGAATTAGAGTGCAACTCTTGAGGAGGAGGAGGGAAGGGTACTGGGGGGGGGGGGGGGGGGAAGTGACCTGGGGGAGGTCACTTGACGATGCCGATGATGTCATCAGTGACGATGACGATGCGGACTCCGACGACTTCATCCGTGATGATGACGATGCGGATGCCGGTGACGTCATCAGTGACATCACTGATGATGTCATCAGTGATGATGACGATGACAATGCGGATGCCGGTGAGGTCATCAGTGACGTCACTGATGACGTCATCAGTGATGATGACGATGGCGATGCGGATGCCGGTGACGTCATCAGTGACGACGACGTCATCGGGGAGGTCACGTGACCCTGGGGGGTGGTCACGTGACCTCGGGGGGTGTCACGTGACTTCGGGGGGTGGGGGGTCACGTGACCCTGAGGGAGCGGTCACGTGACCTTGGGGTGACCTTGGTTACGCTGACGCCGCTCAAGCCGGGAACGGCCCCTAAGAGCTGCGCTCTAAAACAACGGCAGGAACGGCAAGGAGAATGTCAGCAGTGGCGGCAGGCAGCATACACCACCGCCTGTGTCATGTGCTAAACAGCTTCACTGGTCATCCACCTTCACAGAGTGGAATGGCTGGTAATCTTTTCCTCAACAACTTGAGACAGGGGCACAGGTTACATGCAGAGGTGGGTAAATCTTCAGAATGATAAATGTGATAGAGTCGAACCCAGATATATTGAATTCAAAGGGGATCGTAAAATAGTTTGATATATCAATATTTTGATATACACAAATATGTTAAATTAAGCTCGAGTTGAAATTTTCTGGAGTCTCTGCTAATACCGAAGGTCGCGACAAACGGGAGCTTACCAAATAGAGCATCCAAGAGGCACTAAATACAGTAGTGCGTAAATGGCATAGTTGGTGGAGACAGCAAACACCGCCACGCTTACACGCGCTCATGGCCAGGATTTCCACACAGCAAACAACGCTGCGCTTGCACGTGCACATGGCCGGTACCTCCACAGAGCATAAACTACAAAACACGAAAATAATAAAAAAAATGGAAGAAAAACGGAAAAGCGAGATGCATAAAAAATCTCTTGATACATAGAAAAAAAGTTAAGCAAGCAACAAAAAAGAAAGCTCACTAAATTCAGGCAGCAAAAAAAGAAAGGCAAAAAAAGGAAAGACGGGCAAAGCAATAACTGCAAAAGAAAAAAAGTAAACAAAGATAAGGCGTTCAAAGTTCGATTGCACAACCATTGTTGTTGACACACTCGACTTGCCGAAGTCTTTTTTTTGCTTATTTTATTTTGGGGCTAGGGAGTCAACGAGCATCAGCAGTGTTCAAGTAAAGGGCACAGGCTATTGTTCCAATAGTGGGCGTTCCCTGCTCTCCCTACGCACGCGTGCCTGCCCTTCCCCTTACTTTAGCCATTCTCTACTTTTTTCTTTTTTACACTTTGTCTTTCTTTTTTTACAACTGCTCTTTCGCTGCATATCTTCCCACGTGTATGCTGGCTTGGCGGCCTGCCAGCCATGCGACGCAAACAATGTGCTCGCCACCGGCGCAATTGAATCACAGGAAAAGCAACGGGCGGCCAGGCCTCGTTCGCTATATCGAGTGTCCCCGGCATGGTAGTTGGATACAAAAAAGACAATGCTCCTATTTTCAAAGGGATGTTTGGACCGCTTGGTATAAAAAATAATTCGAAACACCCGAGTGTGATTTAACCATGCTCGACTGTACTAATTGCAATGTGACGGATATACTGCTTGAAAACTTCACATCAGAACCACCAGGGTCATGACAGTGGCCCACAATGCTTCATTATTTTTGTCTCAAGACGCCTAGCCTCGCAGCATAATGCACCGAAACTAAATTTGGCGAGTGTGCAATGTGTTGTTTACGAGATACCCCCTGTTGTGTGGCGCTGTGCACATTGACCAGACAGGCAGACGCATGAATGACCATGCACGCGAGGACGGGGCTGTCATGCGAGCTAGCTCTTCTGGTCATCTCGCCATTCACTGCAGTAGATTCTAGTCTGGCAAAAAAAAAAGTGAACGCCGTTTACAACTCCCTGTAACACCGAATTAGAGCGCAGCTCTTGAGGAGGAGGAGGGAAGGGTACTGGGGGGGGGGGGGTGAAGTGACCTTGGGGTCACGTGACGATGCCGATGATGTCATCAGTGACGTCACTGATGACGTCATCAGTGACGATGACGATGCGGACTCCGATGACGTCATCAGCGATGATGACGATGACGATGCAAATGTCGGTGACGTCATCAGTGACGTCACTGATGACGTCATCCGTGATGATGACGATGACGATGCGGATGCCGGTGACGTCATCAGTGACGTCACTGATGACGTCATCAGTGATGATGACGATGCGGATGCCGGTAAGGTCATCAGTGAGTCACTGATGACGTCATCAGTGATGATGACGATGACGATGCGGATGCCGGTGACGTCATCAGTGACGATGACGTCATCGGGGAGGGGTCACGTGACCCTGGGGGGTGTCACGTGACTTCGAGGGGGGGGGGTCACATGACTGAGTGTCACATGACCTCTGGGGGTCATGTGACCTTGGGGGGTCGCGTGACCTTGGGGTGACCTTAGTTACGCCGACGCCAACGGCGACGCCGTTCAAGCCAGGAACGGGCCCCTAAGAGCTGCGCTCTAAAACAAAAACAAGCAGAGAAGTTCATGAGGCATACGAAATTCGAGACAAAGAAATACATTGCATAGGTGACGCATCAACTGTCCTATCCCCAAAAGAGTCTGATTCTATCAAACAAGCTTTGCACCAACATGCTGATGACTAGACAAGCTGATGGGGCCTATATTATATGTGTGCTTCTCGAATAAACAACAGTTCCGAGTGGGCCTCGTGTCGTCTTACTTTTTCTTACCTAAGTCATTATTTTCGGCACTCTTAGTATATATATATTTTTAAACTATGAACCAACTAGCCCAATAAGCACATTGCTGTAGCCAAAGGCTTTGCAAGCATTCGCAGGCCACCTTGCTCGACCGCCAGAGCAGGAAAGAAGTGCAAAGGGCGACTCTCACCTGATCATTCAAAGGCGGCACCCGTAACCGCTTCATGGCCTTCTGCCGATCGCCCCCTTCCAGCATAGTGGTCACCAAGCTCTGAAATGATCAGCCACCACAGGCCATTCTCAAGAGCACTGCCAAAGGGATTGTCCTCTAGCCGCTTTTCAAAGAACGCAGGTCACAGTTGGCACTTACTAAAGGAGTTATAACCAGAAATTTTAAGGTTTGAATTACAGTATGTTGCAATCGTCCTTGAATTGCATCAATAAGCTCAACCAGTTCATAGAGCATTCTCTGCCACTGGTTCAGGAGAACTGCTACATTATAAACATACTATGGAAAACCCCCGGCATCTATGTACAAGTACATTCCAAATTAGCTAGCCTACTGAAGTTCCTTTCACAAAAGACAAGAGCATACCACCTCTGATGGCAGTAGACTGTCCAGCAAGGGGAAGAGTGTCCCTTACATGCCTAGGCCAATCACAAGTAGGTGCTTGTAATGCAGCAGAACTTGTACAGGCCCTATGAATTGGTTCTTTCTATCCGTGGTACCTTATAAAGTTCTGTAGAAAACTAGCTGAAATCACCGAAGGAATTTGTTTTTGTTATTTAGTTCTCTTTTATTAGTAAACCTCTACATATTTCACTTTGTGCACTCCTATTAGCAGAGAGGACCATAGTGACCAAGTAGCCCATGAACCTCTCCAAAACACTGCAAATCATCCAAAACCATAAGCTGCTATTTCATTGGACTTCTGACCCTAACTGAAAATGAATGCAAGAACCAAGCCTATGCATTTGTCACCCACCGTAAAATTGACCCACGAGAAAGGCTCGTTTTTCCAGTCAACTGACAAGCATTTGGGGATGACACACACTTGCAACATACCAGACTTTCACTTCCAAAAATAAGCAGCACGAACCTTAGTAGTATTTGTTTTCGCTAATTTGGTTCTCGAGACATTATTTCTGCAAAAGTTGCATTGACGTAGCCTAGCGCCATTCTACATGCTCTTGAAAAAAGCTAAGTAAGTCGAATCTCATTAGTTCAAACTCTCTTAATTCAAACCTGCGGATAATTCAAACTAACATGCAGGTCTCATCCTATGCGTCTCTGTGGGAGGAAACTCCCGGTAATTCAAACTTTGCTTTATTCAAACAAATTTTCGGTTCCCCTCGAATTTGAATTAAGGAGATTCGACTGTATGTAGCACAGTCTGCAAAATTTGCCGACAGACCGAGCATCAATTTTTGCAAAGTGCTCAGTGCTGGTCACAAAAGGAAGCTCTACTCGGTACAGCCTCAAATACCATTGTGGGAGAGATGCAAGATGGACCTGGAAGGAGAGAGTCGCCGAATTATGGTACCCGACAAATACCAGGCGGCCCCAGAAAAGACAGCCTTAGAAAATGCTTTGAAAGCACCCTGGTGGGTTGCTCCGGACAAGCTCTGGGAGTACCCGGTGTGCCCCGGTGCACTCCAATGTGCTCCGGGATCACCCTGGTTTGACCCCGTGTGCCCCGGCATGCTGCCCAGGGTATGCTCAGAGACCACGCTGGGAGAAAACTGGGATTCCTCACCTCAGTCTCCTGTATGAGTCTGTCAATGTCCTTGTTGGTGTAGAAGGGGGCCACCTCCACATAGCCCTGCCGCCACTGGCCTCCTAGGTTGGTGCCCAGCAGCTGCACGCGGGCATTCGGGCACATTCAGCACACAGCCAAAAGATGACTCTTTCTTCCGCTCTCACAATAGGTTTCACTATGGTGACTGGAACACTTCTCCAACTGATCTGTTTACCGCATCCTCATTTGTGGTCCCTCGACTTACGCTTCCGATGACGTCAAAGAAGCGTCATGCTTTCGCCTTCCGCGGTCCTGGTGTTAGAACGGCAGCAGAAGTGGACACGACCGACGCCTGTTCTGCTGCAGGTCGCTCTCCAGCTTGACAGTATGCTTAAGTTAAAGCAGATGCAAAACGGAATGCCGCGACAACGGCAGCACTTGTTTCCTCGTCTTTTTCGTCATAACTTCTACAACCAACCGCCAGGAGCGCGGCATCCGACAGAATGACACACCGGCTCCAGTGGCGTAACTTGTTGCCACCCTGGGATTGTTTTGGAGGCACGGGCAATTACTATAGGATTCTAAACACAACAGTCAATGACGCATTCCAGGCACCATACTGTCATCCCCAACAGTTAAAGGGGCACAAAAGAGGCTCCTGCGATCGTCTGTTCTTGATCATAACCGATTCTACGGGCCCTAACCATCCTAAAAATCCAAAAATTACAATCACAAAGAGGCGGCTGGCGGTTGATCGACGAGTGCCCGTCGTCACTGCACTGACACCGCTGCTGGGGTGCGCCCCGCCTTTCCTGGGCGGACAAATCTGCTCAGAAAAGGGTGTGTGCCGACCTTTTATCACGTTTTTAATAAAAAAACTGGCGTCGCGTGATCGTAATTTTTGGATTTTTAGGATGCTTAGGGTCCGTAGAATCAGTTATAACCAAGAACAGATGATCACAAGATCCTCTTTAGTGCCCCTTTAAGGACTCCACACGATGCCCTTTCGATCTTGAAGGGGCACTGTCCAGGTGTGGCATCTTTTCACAAGGCACAGCATCAGGTTTAGCCCATTTTGTAAGGCAAGCGGAGTCGGTTCTGACAGACTGTTGACGTAAGCAATCTAGGGCGCATGCGCAGAAGACCATTTTCGAGCAAGCATACCGAAGGCTGTATAAACGAAATATTGGGCCTGGGGGCCTGCACGAATGTTTGACACTTGAAACTACCAAACAACATTCATTTGTGGATAAACTCAATTTGACCTTTGACTGGCAAAATATCCAAACTTTGCACTCCTACTTTTGCCCCTAAAGCTAAATATCAATTTAAAAAAAAAGAAACATTGAAGCAATGTTACTTCTTAAAATTCATAATTGTAACCTTCCCTAAGCTCAACCAGCTATCTGGAAGTAAAACAAGCAAGTTTTTAAGTGTTCATAGATAAAAAGAGAACAAAAAGGCCTCTTTGTTCCAGAGTGCTGTATTCTTTCACAGCTTTTCCGAGCCACTTTTCTTCCTTCTTGTTTGTCGAGCAAAGCTCTCCCTAAAACAAGTCAGCCAAACAAATACATAAGCAAAACTAAAAGAAAGCAGCTTTTTGTTTTGCCTGGCATCTCTTCGACAGAATAAGAACCACAAGAGAGGTCGAAGCACTTTCTTCGCCCCTTAGAAAACAAAAGATTCTGGAACTGCGTGATTCGGAGTGGTGCACTCTTCGGCAGATCCTAGGAATGTACTGTCAGTGGCAATGCCCGCCGACAGTACGTAACCTTGTAAGTTTACGTAACGTACGGCCAAAAAGGCGGCCGACAAACCCAAGCGAAAGATTGAGGATTCCTCTAAGCCATGGGTTCTCAAACTGGGTTCCTAGGAACACAGGGGTTCCTCAGAGTACCCTCACGACTTTCCTGAGCACCCAAACTTCCTCGACCGTCCCTGTCCTCAAGTAAAGCGTTTTTACCTTATTCTGAAAGAATCACCCCATAGCATGTGAAATATTGTTTAGAGGGACTGCAGGCTTCTGCACTGCCTTACTGTATCAACGCCAGGACCAACAAGGGCTCCTCAGCTGTCAATCGAGAGAGACGGAGGTTCCTCGAGATCGAAAAGTTTGACGACCCATGTCCTAAACCATTGAGAGACCCCTCCCCCCATTGTGACACCACTGCTCAGTTGCACTACACTTTCACATTGAAAAGCCACCGTCAAGTAGCGAGCGTCTCAACCAGGGTTCTAATCCATCGCCCGGGCATCGGCGGGTCATTGAAGGGAAGGAGAAAAAATGGGGTGCAAAAATTTGAAAATTTTATGTGCCAAACCAACGAAGGGCGACTGGCAAGCCCCAGCGAAGGACCGAGGATTAAGTTCAACCGCTGGGAGATTTTTTGACCTGAAACCGAAACTCGATTTTGCCTAATTTTTTTTCTGCAAAGCTGTCATATCGTGGGCACCTCAACCGGGACTTCAACCCGCCGAATGTGGTTTCTCTGCTTTGCTGCGAAGTTACCGAGACAGCAAAAAAATTGCCCGACTTAACATTCCATCAAATGCAACGAAAGTGCAGCAGGACCTTGAAATGCCTCTGCAACTACTGATTATTTTACTAAACGCAGTTTCTGTCCTGCTGCATGGGGGGAGGGGGAAGAATAAATGGCAGAGCCAAAGAATGGCCTTCCTTTTCCTTCTGCCGCCACCTTCTCATTGGTGGAGAAGGAATCACACATTTGACTTTCGCGCTTGCAGTGAAGCTGCACCAGGTTTAGGGTGGGACATACATTTCCCTTGGCGCTCACGAATCGTAGGTCTTGCACCGAAGTATGATGAGCAGGAAGCTTCTTGAACCTTCGGACATTGTGTGTACCACTTAGCTAGGTGTACATGCATTATTTTTATAACCCAAGCGCAACTTTAAGACAGCCGCAAGCATGCAGACGTCGCAACAGCCATGACGGCAAAGCCCACGCAAGTGCACTTCCGAGCGATCTGGGAAATGCACAGCGGTGCGTGCGCGGTGATCGCGCTGCACTCGTCGTCTCTCTTGCAAAAGCAACCTTTGCTTCTCCCGCAATATACCGAAGAGTAAAAAATTTGAGACCGTTGCGATACTCGGCTCTACAGGCAGAGCATATACAGTTACTCTACAGAGCGTTAGAGCACCCCCTCACACCACGCAGTGCTGCACCATCGGTCGCACGTGCAAGGACAGCAAGCCAACAGCGGCACTCCATTCCAAACGCTTTCTCCTGGCCTTGCTACGATGCAACCAACACTGACATCAGCGAGCCAGAGGTCCGCACAGGGTTCCCCCATGAAGCTGTCGCCTTAAAAGAGAGGGGCTGCCCACCTTGTCGTGCTTCTTGAGGATCTTGCGGAAGCCCGTGAAGTTGAGGTTCTGGTAGTTCTGGAGCAGGATAAGGCTGAGGTAGAACTCGCTGAAGGCCAGCTTCAGGTCGTGGATCTTGCGCGTGTGGATCTTCACCTCCTGGGCCTGCCGGTCGAAGGCCCGCAGGGTGAGCCCCAGCCGGCCCCGGGCGCCCCCGCCCGAGCCCACGTGGGAGGGTGTCCCGCTCAGCCGGTGCGACTCCATCTTGCTGATGTAGTTGTTCAGCTCTGACTTGAGGTTGCTGAACTTGCGTGTGGCCTCGGCCAGCTTCTCTGCATGCCGAACAGCAGGGGTTCAGGCGGATATTGCCGTAGAGGGACCCCCGAAACTCGTCCCCGAGCTGTGGGGTGGTGCTACCAACACTCGATCTACTAACTTAGAGGGCAGCCATAGTTGTTAAGTTGGTACATAAATAAAGCTAAGGGCACATAAATAAAGCTGTGCTTCACTTTGTTACTGGCCCTTGGCATTCATTCTTTTACAAGAGGTACTTGTAGTAGGCCTTCTGGGTGTCGGTAGTTGGCAAAAGGCAGCCATAAAAGTATGTCCTGTATTACACTGGCAGACTGATCTGAGAATTCAGCCATTTTATTTATCCAATCCTACCGTTGTATGATGCATAAATACTTATTTCCTAATAAGGATCAGTTTTATTTCGGTAATCTAAAACCAGCATTTCTTAAAGTGCAGTCACACCCGAAAGTCCACCGGAATGCTGAAAAGTTAGCCTGGACACTCTACTACTTTACTAAGTTGGCGGGTATTCATAACTGCATTTGAACCAACCATATGTAAATAACTGCACCAAGCTTGTATATTTATTTATTTATTGATACCCTTCAGGGCCCGACGGCCCTGAAGGGTATCAAAAGCTCGACTAAAGCTGTCGGAAGGCGATTCTAGTCCAGTGACCTTTTGGGCAAAAAAGACGGAAAAAAACGGGATGCGTGACAGTGAACAATGCCAACATTATATCAATGGCCGACGCGCGATGAGATATAAAACAGTTGTATTAACAAAAGCTCGTGCAATGACGTGTTAAGATAATAGATCTTGTGAAATAAGTGCAAACGTGACACTTTTCTGTGAAGAGGTCAGGTAAGCACAAATTGGATTTCATTGCTGATACGCTGGATGTACGGTGATAGTTATGTAGTATGAATCCAGCAGAAGGGTTTTGAATGGCTTCAAGTGATGATGCAAGTGTTATACCAGGGTCCCGGATAGCTGCGGCATATTCAAGTTTACTTCGGACCAAAGACTTATAAAGAAGTAGTAGTTTTAAAGAGGTGGAAGCAAGAGAAAAGTTTTTTTTAAGACAGCCTAACTTGTGCTTTGCGTTATTGATTATGTATTCAATGTGGGTATCCCAGGAGAGAATATCTGTTATATGCAAACCGAGACATTTATATGATAATACAGATTCCAAGACAATGCTGCTAATATTGTAACCATGGCGCATGTTAATTTGAAGTGATACTCTCATGGATTTGCATTTGTTAATGTTAAGTTTCATGTACCATGTGTCACACCATGCACCATTGTCCTTATATAATTTATCTTTATTCTTGTCCTTTATTCTATGTCCCCATCCCTTTCGTGTTGATGTTTTTAACAAGTCCCCAGTCTATTTTTGTCGATAAACATATTTTCTTTCTGTTTCACTCCTATTTCCTGGTTTCTCTATGAACACCATTATGCAGCATGCGGGCGTCCTGCATTGTTATCTCAGAAGGCGAGATATGAATGACCAAACTAGGATGGGAGACAGAAACGCTCACTTGGAGGACCTAGATGGGCATATAAGTTCAAGAAGAAGCACATTGTTAGATATCTGTGGGGGGCACCAGTTTGTGTTTTATGCAATTCCAGTAAGAAGTGGTATTTAAGTTCCACAAAAGGTTACTCACTGACGTTACATTCAGTGACGAATTCGGGCTATCAACGACCTGCCATGCCGAAATTAACCGGAGCGACGCTAGAAACAGCTAAAATTCCACACTGCCGGGTACAAAGTGAAATTTTCATGTTCATGAAAGCTAACAACTGCTAAGTCCTATCTTGATGATGGGCTTTTAAAGGAGCGCTAAAGAGGATTCTGCAATTGTCTGTTTTTGGTCATAACTGATTCTATAGGCCCTAAGCATCCTAAAAATTGAAAAATTACAATCGTGCGACGCCGATTTTCCTACTAAAAACATATAGAAAGGTTGTGACATACCCCTTTCTGAGTGGATTTTTCTGCTCAGGAGAGGCGGGGCATACCCCAGCAGTGGTGTCAGCGCAGTGAAGATGGGCAGTCGCCGGCCAATCGCAAGCCGCCTCTCAATCGCAGGCCGCCTCTCAATCGCAAACCACTTCCCCGAGAGAGGCGGCTTGAGATTGGCCGACGAGCGCCCATCGTCACCGCGCTGACACCACCGCTGGGGTGTCAACGCAGCGCCTTTCCTGAGCGGAAAAATCAGCTTGGAAAGTAGAGTGTCCCGGCCTTTCATAACAATTTTAATAAGAAAATCGGCATCACGTGATTGTAATTTTAAAATTTTTTAGGATACTTAGGGCCCGTAGAATCAGTTATGACCAAGAAAAGACGGTCGCAGAATCCTCTTTAGTGCCCCTTAAATTTCTAATTGGGACCTGCCTGTTAATTTTAGTAAGTCAAAAGCTAATTGATTAATTTTAGTTAGAAACTTTGTTAATTATCATATGAGAGGTGACCCATCAAGTCTGCCATAAGCCAACAATGTTATCCTGGAAAATATTTTATTCTTTACCTCCAGAGTCCTTTTTCTGTAACTGTTTTTCAAGTAAAAAAACATACGGAAAAGGAAGACAAGACTGATACATTAGGCCCATCCCTCTTAGGACAGCGACATTAGCCATGCACGGGGAAATCACGCAGATCATTACCAAAAAGGAAGATAACAAGGGAGCACTGAATGTGCTGTAAAAATAAATTCAGATAATAAAGGAGGTCAATAAACAAATCATTTTCTATAACACAGTGCATAGACTGCCAGAAAAAGAAAAACTACATTCAATCTAGCATGATGCGTAAAGACGCTTAAAGGGACACTGAAAGGGTATTTTGGTGGCCAAGGTTTTCATCTGTATGGGACATATGAGAGCCCAACTACCCTGGACACAATTTGCTGCTCGAAATTAGTTTTCTTTCTACCCAAAAACCGCCGATCGAGACCTGGCCGGTTTGAGTCGCGCTCACTCTCTTCTTTGTGGTCACGTGCCGTTTTCCATGGTTTAGACACAACCACCAAAGGTAATCAAAGTCATGGGTCATCGAAGGCTGTGGCTTCGATGATGCAATGTGGCTTCTAAAAAACTGCAAATACATTGATTGAAAAAAAAAAAGTAAAAGAAAAGAATTGCACAATTATGTGATTTCTGGTAATTTTCTCCTCCTCTATATTTCTTCTAGCTCCCCAGTCCAGTTTTGGTTTCGGTTTCGAGCAGTTGTGCATTTTGACTTTATTAAAATTATATGTGATGCTGTAGCACAATATTGATTGGGTAGCCTTCTGATACCATAATAAATTGCATGGCAAAAAATAAAAAAAAAGAAATTTGAAAGCAAAAAAAGTGAAAGCCGTTTACAAATCCCTGTAACGCCGAATTGGAGCGCAGCTCTTGAGGAGGAGGAGTGAAGGGTACTGAGGGGAGGGTAGACCCCTCCCCCTTCTCCTCCTCCTCCCCTCATTCTTTAATATGCTCCGGGGGGGGTGTCACGTGACTTCGGGGAGGGGGTCACGTGACCTCGGGGAGGCGTGACCTGGGGGTGACCTCAAGGCCACGTGACCCCAAAGGTGACCCCCACGTGACCTTGGGGTCACGTGACCTGGAGGGGTCACGTGACCTCGGGGGGGGGGGGGGGGGGGTCACGTGACCTGGGGGTCACGTGACCTTGAGATGACCTTGGGGGTCACGTGACCTCGGGGGTCACGTGACCTTGGGGAGGCGACCACGTGACCTCGGGGGTCACGTGACCTCAGAGGGGTCACGTGACTTGGGGGTCACGTGACCTTCAAAGGGTCACATGGGGTCATCTTGGGGTCACGTGACCTTGAGATGACCTTGGAAGGGGTCACGTGACCTCGAGGGGTCACGTGACCTTGAGATGACCTTGGGAGGGGTCACGTGACCTTGGGGGTCACGTGACCTTGGGATGACCTTGGTTACGCCGACGCCGACGGCGACGCCAACGCCGACGGCGACGCCGCTCAAGCCGGGAACGGGCCCCTAAGAGCTGCGCTCTAAAAAATTAATTTGGGGGGTGTCAGTGTCCTTTAAGACAATGTAAGCCAAAACTACAAGTGACGTACAGAAAGGAACTTAAACGTGAAAGACGGAATAATTAAGCTCTTAAGAGACATTTACACGGACAGTTGAGACATTATAAAAAGGAAAGGAAATGGAAAAATCCCACAGAGATAAAACGGTCTTAGGCACCGATGTCATTTGTAGCCTTTACAATTTGCAGTGCACTTCTGAGGAGTAGATGGGAGGCTCGAGAAGAGAAAGATTTCAAGCGCAATTTGTTTCCTCCTAACTGCAGGTGTTCATTTCAACTCCCGCAAATTCATCCCGCTGTCAGCAAACAACACTACATCATTTGCACTATTGTAGCGCAGGAGTTCAAGGTTGAGGCACGTGCAGGTCATTCGCAAATTTCTGAAATCCGCAAAGCACATAGGCTAAGTCAAAACACTTCTTTAGCGCAGTTTGGCTAAGCCTCGCAAGATATCTTGAACACAATGGGAATGTTCAGAAAGGTAACTATTTCTGCCGAAAGCTTCGTCCCCCCAACAAACTCTTGGTACCTCACCGTGTTCTGCAAGTGAACTGCGACGGCAGCCAAGGCATCTCACACTCTGCTGTATGCAGACAATCATTCTCCCCAACCGTTCAAAAGTTGGCAAAGGCACAAAATTTATGTTGTCCCGTGATGTGACATGGTGTTACATGACGCTGTGATGTCGCATGGTCATGTAATGTCATGACGTCCCAATTGCCCCGCTAAATTTAGGCTTTCTGTGACACTGTGATTCCTGGAAAAATCTCAGCGGGCCACGACCCATACTGTACGCCATACACCAAACACCTTCTGGGATTTGCTGCGAAACCTTGCTAATAACGGCTGTGGCCGTAGAGAGTATTTTTGGTCCACTTGACAGCCCTTCCTCTGGCACTCACCCGAGTAAAACGTGTTTATCTTGGCCAGCTCTTTGTCGCAGTACTGGAAGAACTCCTCGTCGAAAGAGGCCAGGTACCTCGTGATGATGCTCTGCTCCACCACTGGGGCACGGAAAGGTCACAGTGTCACACCCATGGGTGCCAATGCACGTGCTACATACAATGTCTGTCACAGTGGCTAGTAATTCCTCCAAGGTGATTTCGGGGTAACATTGAACAGAGCTAGTTGACATTTATCATTTAAATTCTCCGGTTTTTTTTTTGTTTTTTTTTTTCTGTATTGGGGGAGGGGAGGCAAAAATAAAAAAAGCTTGACAAGTCTGCCTTCCTTACAGCAAAGCAGAGAAACAGCGTGAATATACCTGATATTTGAAATAATGATGCAAACACATGCAAAAGTACCAAAAAGTATGTAGTTATTTATTTAAAAAAACAATAACAATCAATTAGTATAGGTTACCGCCATTCACAATAGTTATGAAAACTGCTTAACAAATATCAAATGCACATTTATTCTAGTTTTGCTCACACTACCTATATTGCGAGTGTCTACATCCACGCGCAGGTATAAAGCCAAGTCGGGAGGTCGGGAGGAGATAAGGCTCCATCCACGCACTACGTCACTTCAGGTGTGGATGTACTCCCTCCCCGACTTGGCTACGTCCACGCAGGAATCGACTTCCGGTCTGTGTGCGCGTGTGTGCACTACAGCTGCAAGCACGAGCGGGTAGTCTGCAGAAATCCAGACTGCGCGAGCGTGCGGGCAAGTCAAGAATGCACGGAGCGGTGGGCTTGCAGTTGTTCTCTTCGATGCACATAAGCTCGCACAAAGGACTGTTCACACATGCAGTTGAGCACTACAAGCATAGCGCTGACCTTGCGCTAAGCGCGTGCTGACGGGAGTGTTCACCAGCTTCGTATCGCACCGTCCAAACTGTTGCTCATGGCAGACGATAAGTAGCTGACGACACGTGAGCAGCGCTACATCACTGCTCCGCTGCATGTGAGAACCGACTTTAATACGCCTCGAATCAAGCCAACCACACACACGACGAAGCCTAACTGCCTCGTCTCGGCAGCGATGCACACATGGGCGAAGGGCCCGGGGGCCGCACCCGCACTGCCTGCACGCACGGATGGCACGCACGCCGCCCACACGTGTGTGTAACTCCTGGACAAAATAACTATAAAGATATATATTGGTACTATTTTTATGATGCATCATATTTGCTATTAGCATTAGAAAACAGTGAAACATTTATACATTGTCTAAGAATTTGTAATGTCACTTGACATATTAACTTTAAAACCACAATAAAATCTAACCTCTTTATTTTAATATTCTATATTTACCTATAAGAAAGCATAATGTGTACATAAAAACAAATTGTATTAGTATATTATAAGTCACGTGACTTTTTGCATGGATGGAGCATTATCTCCTCCCGACTTGGCTACGTCCCTGCGCGTGGATGTAGCCTCTGCCATCTATATTTAGTTCATTAAAATTATCAAAGAAAACATTACCATTTAATTAATTAAAGTGAACCTAGGTTATTCAAAACAAATCTCGACCACACAAACAGCATGCATAAATCTGACTCTCCACATCTGTGAAATAAAAACTTTCTTCATGCTCAGATTTTTTTTTTTTTCTTTTGTAGTCCTAATTTAATTGTGGGCTTATTCATACCAGAGATTAACCAACAATTTTTAATAACTGGCAGTTACAGAGGACTAGGAAGACAAGAAAGAAATTGAACAGTCTTTACATGCGGTAGTTGTGAAGTGAATTTCCTCAATTAATGTGGAGCAAGCAAAAGGTAGAAAACCATCAATAATGACGGCAATGGTATGAGCTGTACTGGCACTCCCAAGGAACACAGCTGTGCAGACTCTTGGGCAAGAGGTATCGTACAGAAGAAGGTTATGGACGAAATATCTAATGCCAGCCCAGGTTTGTCATCAAAGGTAAATGAAGAAGAGGAAGAGAGAAAAGCAAGAGGGATTGATAGAGGTGAACCATCCTGAATACAGAATAGTCCTCTTCCCGTTCAGCCGCTTACCCTCTGAGGACGGTGCCCTTTCCACAGCTGCATACAGCATAGTTTTCATGTCCTGAAAGTGGAAACCACAGGTAAAAACAGCACACCTTGTAAAGCGTAAAACAGCATAAAGAAGTACTTGTAAGTATTTGTATCTCATTCTAGTTGCAATTCAGAAACATGTACAGTGCTCAGCAACACGAACATAAAACATACCACCCCGCTCCATTTGCACCAATGGTGGTTTTCACAGGGCACCCCAAACTCACACTCTCAGGCTATATAGGCTATGTGTATCCATGTGCATGCTAGAGCACAACTTTGCTGTACTTTGCGGTTAAGGTTAAGGAGCAGCCTAAAATGCCAACTTCTGCCTGCTTATACAAGAATATCTGAACTCATGAAATTTGTACCTCATGAGGTTGAACTCAAGCTCAGAATTGCACAAACTAATCAAAATGAGTTGAGGTCAAAATGTAAAAGGTAGGGTTGCAAGACCTGCCCCATGCCGGATGGATGTGATAACAGATTGGAGCGTGTTGTTTATGAAACAGCTCTCAAGAGAGTCCATCAGCAGTGATTCGGATGAGACTTTATGACCTGTATGCAATGAAATCAAATGTGCAAACTATCCCCTGATCATTTAGCTATGCAAAAGAGTTTTAGATGCCTACAGTGCAGCAATGCTAACATGCATGAGAGTGTGGGTGAAGTAGCAAAATATGACTATTTCAGAAGTCATAAATGCAAACGAAAACATGACCGGGAAGTTGGGGAGAGAAGTTGAAAGATACTTTAAAGATGTAGGTGTCCATTCCAGTATTTTGTTAGAACACTGAAGTTACCGACTTTTCACTTTGAAAGATGTCAGAAAAACTGTAAACTCCTTATTCTACTACACAAAGCAACAATTTACATATTATTTCATATAACCCTTTAGAAACAATCTTTCGGGAAAATGTCAATGTTGCAACTTAAAGAAGTCATGAAACGCTTTTCCAACTTTTTCCTGTTTAGCTTTCCTCCTCAACTCATAAATAGCGCATTGTACCAAACAGTTCAAGAAGACAAAAAGGGGGAGTCCCCTCTTTCTGGGAATCTTACTTGTGTAGCCGGACACAGCCACTGTCCCCCTAGAAGATTAGCCCGTCACTCAAAATTCAGACAAGTTGCTTTCCCCACCCTGTTCACCCCAAAGCTGACAGTGCCGTGGAAGCCACGTGCTCGTTGGGCCCGGCCTCACTTTTGCCACGTGATCACGCTCTCTCGCGCATACCGACCCGCAGAGAATGAGATCAGGTGATGAAAGGAAAGTGGCTGATTGGTTCAGCAAGTGCGTAGCTTCCACCACAATGTCAGCTTAGGGGTGAAGGGATTAAGTGAGGTCCGGTGCCGTGTGACGTGCGCTTGGGCCCAATGACGCGCTGCGGGTGCCCGGTGACGCGCTGCGGGGTCCGCGGATGTATCACAGTGAAAAGGCAGAGAGCTCACGAAAGGAAGGAGGTAAGAAATAGTTTGCTGTGTTTTAAAAATTTTCGTACCAAAAGTCAGGCTTCTGACTATCTACCTTGGTTCTTTTGGCCCACTGAACGATGCGCTATTAGTAAAATCCCAATATAGATTGATTTATTCCAGTCCAAAATTCGTTTCATGGGCCCTTTAAATTCATTGTGAGATAGCCTTACAAATAGAGTAAAAATATCAAAGTATCCATGTTTGTGGATTTTATGTGAATATACGAGGGACGTTAATTTTTTTAAACTTCCAATTAGCTGAGCATAAAAAACAAGAGTGATAAAAAAAGCTATAGTACACGCAAAATTTAGATAAATCCGAGGGGCATTTATAAAGCTTGTATCATAATCAGGATAAAAAGAGAGCTGCGATCACGAGCGTCGGTGGTGAGGATAGGCCATCGGCAGATAAGCATCACACTAGGTGACACAGTTCTCCCGTCGATTGATGAGCTGGCGAATACCCTGGATGTGCAAGCACTCATTCTGAATCTTGAGGAGGTCTTCCACCTCGACAATCACCTCATCATCGCCCTGGAAATGCTTGCCAAGCAGTGGGTTCTTCATGAGAAGAAGAAGGCAAAAGTCACTAGTTGCCGGGCAGGTGAATAAGGAGGCAGAGGTATAATTTCATAACTGAAAGTAGCTGCATGCGTCACAGTCTACTGCGAAGAATGAGCTGGTGCGCTGTGGTGGAGCCCACACACTTTGTTGGTCAGCTTCCCACAATGCGTGGAAGCCTCATGCAGCCTAATCAGGAGGTCCCGGTAATAGTTTCCAGTGGCTGTGGGATCCTTACGGGCACATTTTGTCAGGAGCACATCGTGGCAGTCTCAAAAAATGCAAATTATCACTTCCCCCATGATGGCTGCATTTTGCCCTCTTAGACGGTGTTGAGTCCACGTGTTTCCAATGTTCCTTTCGTCTCTTCGTTTCGCAACCGAAATAGTACGTCAAACAGTCATCCATGGTGATTGGATGATCAAAGAAGTTGTCAGGGTTGACTTGGCAAAGCTGCAAAATTTCTGTAGCAAACTCTTTTAAGCGCTGTTTGTTCGTCGGCGGGAACAGTCGCATAACCCAGTGGACGACGACCTCCATTGTGTACAAATCATTGGGCGTGTGGAAATCACTGAGCATTGTGAGAGAAACGTTTTGAACGCACTGAGATCACAGTAATGTGGGCTTATCCCGCAATGCAAATTTCAGTGACATTTCTTTTTCTTCCTGCCAGTGATAGAAACTTTATGAACGCCCCTGATTCTGTAGCTACTTCACATAATCACCGCATAGATTTAGGCACTTGTTCTGACATGGCACGAGCTTTTGGACGCCCTGCCTCAAAGGAGGTTGCTGCTGGGGTTCTCGGGACATTTCATCTCACACCAACAAGACCGTTTATCGTCAGACATAATTCCCTGACCTCCATTGTCATGAACGTCTGTTCAACTTCTCCAGAACTTCACGCAACAAAACATTTACAAACAAACCACATACGAAGTAAGGCTGTGTGCGATTTATTTTCAATCGCTATCCGATCTGCAGACTTCGTCTCCCTACTGAAGTCCGATACGAAACTTTTGACCATAAGTATCAGGATGATGTCTCAAATTAAATTATTTTTTAAATCGCTACATGATGATAACTTTATTGATATACAGAAACATGTTACATATGCAAACTTCGATAACCCAACTAGAATGAAACAAATTTATTGTGCTTATCACTTTAATACAGACTCCTTAAAAACTATATTTATTGTTTGTTAAATGTGTCAAGCAATAGAACAGCCTAACCATGGATGCTACAAATAGTCAAAATGTGTGGCTGTATTGATAACATGTTTAGTACTAAAGTGTGCTTGCATTTCTAAAATGTCTCCCAACTTGCTTCGGCCTTATGACTGGCACTGTCAAAAATAAATACAAAATTACTTCTCTGTGGCGAGCAGCAGTCTTTTGACACACGACAGAATGGCTGAAACAACATTCTCTGAGAAGGAGATCCACAACTTGTGCCACCAGATGATAAGGGCCTAAATCTGTGTGGTGATTACATGCAGAACTAGCTACAGTATGTATCTAAATTTCATGCATACTAACACAATTTTTGTCTCGCTTTTTTCGCAATTCAACAAACATTTGTATGTCTACAGTTACCATAAGTTACTATTTGAACAAAATATTGTAGTTTTGTATTACTGGTAGTTTGCATAATATGTGCATAACACCTGAGCAAATAAAAATAAAAGTTAAAGTGCCATTTATTGCCGACAGTCTTTTTTCTCTTCCCAATTTGTCTTGCAAATACCTTGCATATTGCTTTTTTTCACATTCAAAAATATCAAAATAAAATAAAATCCTGCTATAATTAGCAGACCTCCCAAGGGTGACGTGTGTTTAACTTAAGAGAGGGATTATCCTCAGATTTCAAATTTTTCGTAATTTCTTTTAATGTTATATCTATGTTTATTACTTTCCAAAGAATGGTTGCAAAAATGTTCACTCATAAACATACAGGATTTATCTCACAATAAAAAAAAAAAGATTCTTGGCACACTGGCAGCCTTTCAAGTCAACAGCAAGCAAACTTTTACATTAAGGCCGCTTCATGTCGTTTACATCTTAATCTTATTGGAAGGGCCATCTACTCTAAGTTTAGCCTGTAGAAGCTTCCCAAGTTAAAAAGTAACAATGGCCAAAAAAGAAACAATGCAACATCCAAACAGAAAAAAATTTGGAAAATATGGTATGAGCAATATTATTGGTTGAGACCTGAAATAGGGCTTGCGATCGGTACTGGCTGGTGGCGTGATATTGTGTTAACTTCAGCAGCATCCTTTCGCCAGTATCTTCCACTTCAGTTCATATTGTTACTTTGCTGGTCTTCTTTGGTATCATCTGCCTCTTAGTTCTAAGCAGTTTATCTGTTAAGAAATGCCTGCTACTAAAGTTAGCTCGCCCACAAACGATACAAGCTGCTAGCTATTGCCAGGGGAACAGTGAAATCTCTGCTAGCCTATGCTCCAGGTGAACTTTGTATGCCCGGGACTTGTAGAAAATTGAGAAACCTAAAGTTTAGCCTGGGACTCGTATAAAGATTGGAAAATGTAAAGTTTAAACTTCAAATGCATTTTTCTCAGTGGCAGAAAATGTTGTACGAAAAAATGTATAATTTGAAGGTTTTAAAAGTGTAACTACTTCATTCAGGGGTTTCCTGGACTGAAATTTCCAGAGGTGCAATCATAATTAAAAAAAAAAAAAAAAAAAAAAAACTCCTTCATAGTGAAAACTAAATATTTTAAAAATGTTTTCATTTTTTTGTGTGTGCGTTATCATTTTTGCAAAACTGCTGTCTGCCTGGCTGAGAAACAGCCCTGGTTTCCTTCTGGCACTCTCAAGTTCAAGTGGGTGTAGGTGCTGGTCTCTACAGAAAGGATTTTTTCTTTCGCCCTTTCTAGGAAACAAAACAAAAAAACAGAAGGGACATTGGGTATGGCTTTTTTATTATGATTAGGGACATCACAAAGCTGTCGAAGTTCAAGTTGGACCAGATTTGATTTCTTCTAAATTTCAACTGGAAATTCCACAAAAGTAGACA
Organism: Ixodes scapularis; assembly: GCF_016920785.2. Taxonomy (NCBI): domain Eukaryota; kingdom Metazoa; phylum Arthropoda; class Arachnida; order Ixodida; family Ixodidae; genus Ixodes; species Ixodes scapularis. The sequence goes on along the minus strand of NW_024609868.1, from coordinate 129,205,919 downwards.
GAAACTCAACTACTATTACGCACGTGTGCGCAAATTAAAGATGAGCTGGCACTGCCTTGTGGGAGATAGGTGCCGGTGGAAGTCAGACAACACAGGTTAAGAAATCAAACCTTGTCAAATTTTTAACAAAAGTTTGAAGGTTTGTCGAACCTTTAAACTTTAGGTTCAACAAAAGTTTGTAGCATCCCTTATGATTATATGTTGGGTTGTGAAACACAAATGTCAAAAACACTTCTCCAATTGCGAGATTCATGGCCGACAAAAACCTCTGTGCCACCCATTTTCATGTTTGGTTTACAATGACTAAAATAAAACTGCTTGAAGATGTACAAAATGTTTGCACTTCATTCACAATACATTAATGAATTCCAATCTATATACCACAATTCCGAATTGTATGGATTCTCGGATGCCAGCTTGCAGGATTCATGTTTCCGTAAATAAAATTCTGAATTGTTTTATTAAATAATCTAGCTTCCCAAATAAAAAAAAGCTATCATCATGAATCCCTCTAAGAAATAATCTGCCACAACGATACATTTCAGTCTTTTCCTTGTTCCAAGTACCGTGTGTAGAGGTACGGAATTAGCCCTTCCAGTATTTTTTTATCCTTGCTGTTGCATTCTTAATTGTATTTTGTATTATAGTTTTGCATAAAATTATACTTAGTATATAATATACTTCCTCATAAACTGTGCACTTTCTTCAGAACAATTCTTTCAGTACATCATACTACTAGCTCGTTTTCTATAGCTCTGTGATACTCCCAGTAGCTCAATATATCTTGTAAATTTCATGTGACCTTTCTTTCTCCTAAGGGGAGAACTGAACCAATGAATAGGAGACAGTATGTGTTATGAAAGGACAAAAGCTCAGCAGTGCAAGTACCATTAAATACAAAGTGTGACAAAGGTATTTCATTGGTTTTTACAAAATGGGTTCCTGTTCATTCAAATAAACATGGCAACCTGACTTTTGCAAAGCCAATCAAGGGAAAAGGAGTGGAAAGTTATTTTCAAATTAACTTTCTTATGAGCTCAATATTTCACCAATCTGGCCCAAGATAGAGTTTGGGAATACATTGCATGTGGAATATACAAAAAACTACAAACACACTTAAAGGGACAGTGCAACGATTTTAATGTTCAAAGAATTGGCAGTTTGCATTTTTTATATTGTTTATGCAAGCCCAAGTAAACAAAAACGCATCACCTTTCCCCGAAAAACTGCTATCCTGCTTCGTAATCACAAAGCAAAAAACGAAAAACGAATTATTTGCCGATCTGCAGCCGCCTCTCGCGGCTACGGGAACTAAAAGGACAGAGCCTCTGGGGGATACTCGAATGTTGACAAAACCTGTCCCCCCCCGCTGCTACACTCGCTGTCAGCCTTGTGGCGAACCACCCTTTGTAAACTTGGCCGCAACTAAAAGGAACATCCTTTTAGTTGCAACCAAGTTTACATAGGTTAGACCGGCCGATGCTTTAATGAAAGAGCGCGGGTACACAAGCTAGCCGTACGCAATAATTCGGGTGGGCATCTTGCGGAGCACTGCAAACGATGTGGGTGCGATCCTTTGTTAGAGCGCACAAGGTTTATCAAGAAAGGGAATGAGAAGATGGAAAGAGAACTAATCAAAGCTTTCTGTATACATAAAGCGGTTGACAGATACGTAAGCATGCCATCTCTTTATTTGTTAACCAAAGAAATTTTGTTTCTTGAAGGATGTGTGCAATGAGCGATAAGAATTTTTTATCAGTTGTGTGTGTTTAGGCAATTGGGATCAAGTTTGACGATGATTCGCGTTTCAATAAATCAGTTGAAAGTTGCCGCCTGTCCGTAACATACGTGTGTCTTTTTTCGTCCTGTTTGTTCCCGCCTTTTAACCTTTTAATCAATATGAACCAACTAGGCCCAAACAAAGTTTTATTGCCCTTTGGTACAGGTCTTAAGAAGCCATCCAACCAGATTTCTATCAAATGTTTATGCTGAAGTAAAGTAAGAAAGAATGTGCAGCATGTTTGGAGTAGCACTAGCTGTTGATTTATTAGCTTTTCAGAGCTTGGGGGTACACTAAAAATGGCAGGCGACGTCTTGCCCGCCAAATTTAGCGCTATCTGACAATTTTTTTGTGACACTCTTTCTAATGTTACGCTCATTGCATGAAAACTGGCCAAAAAACACATTCTGTGTTCATTTTCCTTAAAGGGAAGCTACGGAGCTTCCTGGTAAAAATGAGTTAGAAGTGAATTCTAGTGTATTTTTACCCCGTGGACCCGAATACCCAAACCATTTGCTGCGTAAGTATTGTTAAACGCGAGAAAAACGCGAAAGACAGTCGCTGTACGTGACGTCATCAACGGATCTTTTGGCTGCCCAAGGCTAGGGAGGCGGGGCTTAAGCCCTATGTTGAAATTGCTCGTATGGCTCTCCGGCGCGTCGCATCAAAATATAATTTTGATATCTGTTATTCTAAAGGCCAAATGAACGCAATTCAAGCGTTTTTTCTCAAATGTAGAAGTGCCCCATCTTCCCTTTAAGAACAACAGATGAAGGAGCGTTCGCATTGGCTTTGTCTTCTACTCTTCGGAACTGCTGTTTTTGGACTCAAGAAAATAATAGATGACCTAGGGCGATTATCTGTCCGTCAACGAGAGTCTGATTATAGCAGTAACCACCAAGGATTCGAAGCGGCAAGGCCAGGTTGTCGAACCGGTCATTATTCTGGTTTGGTTCGGGTTCAGTAGCATTGTATTTTGTTTTGGTTCGACTCCGGTTCAGTCATGCATGCAAAATATCGGTTCAATTACCCCTTCAATGGAGCGTGAATCGGTTCAAACTAGTTCATAATTCTACTTTACACTGTGGCCACATGTGTATTCCCTGCACTAAACAAAACGCACACTTCATGGCTCCCAGTCGCAAAGAAAAAAAAAAGTGTTCACCTCAATGTCATCTTCCTTAAAAAAAATAATGCAAAACTGCTTATCAGAAGTCTGTTTGCAAAAAAAGAGACAGCAGAACAAATATGGCTTAACTGCTGCAAACACCACTCTCCACAAATGGTAAGAGAGGTACTTGGAAACAGTACTGAGGTATAGTACCCACATGCAAGGTCAGTCAGCCAGCACGCGCCACGATCGCAACTAATTGTCTCGAACGACTGAGTGGAAGATTAGAAAGACGGAAAAGGGCAGGCAAAAGATAATTCAAAAACAAAAGAAGAAAAAAAAAATATAGCATGATTATTTAGAAAAAAATTTAAAAAAAACTTTTTTTTTTGCAACTGAGCTACCAGTGTCCAAGCACCCAGCACCCCTGTATTGTGCTCATCATGGCTTCACTTTGCCTCTAAAGCCTTCTTGGGGGCACCTTCAGTTTTTGCCACTGCAAACAAGCACACGTAACAGCCTGTTGATTGTTTTTATCTCAGTTTTTATGCTCACTTTTTTTTTTCTTGAAGAGTCTAGCAGCAACAAAACAAAGAACAGCCCTTTGGTCTTTTGGCATAGTCAGCTGGAGTATGCCTCCATGCCGACGCCAAGTTGTGCTGCCCGTGGACGTAAAATTGATTAATTTGTTTAATTGTTATTGAGCTGTCTCCAAGTCGCTGCTGGTGTTTGTTTAGGCAATGCTGCACCGCTGATGCCACTACTCCGAATGTTAAAATGGACCTCTCCCCACCGCTTACAAAAATTTCAATAAAGCGTTTTTCAACGAGCCAGTAACTGCCACACGAGATTGTGAGTCCGTTCTAGTTTGGGTTCAAACAAAATGTTCCATTTTACTTTCTGTTTTGTTCCAGTTCAATAAAAAATGGTTTTGATTTGGTTTTTAGTTTGACATCCTGGGCAAGACACCGCACAGTCTTTCTATACTTCTGCAGGAATCTTTCAGGTTGTTCCAATAATGCAAGTTGGCTTGCATTCCAGCTTACGACATCTTTTATTGGAAATATATTATTAACCATCCACAAATGTGTGTGCTCCAGCCACATATGTGTGTGCTCCAGTTATCGTGTATTTTCATGCATTTGCATTGGCACTGAATGAAGCATAACATCTCAATATTATTTCCAATATGTTGATATTTTGTTGGATATGTTTGCGAGACCAATTATTTTGAGAATCGTAAGTGATTCGCCAAAACCACAACTAGGTCCTCGCCGAAATTAGGTCGTTTTAAGTATTTACAGAAAGGTAAATGAAATCAGATGATCGACCATATTAAAATTATCTGTGCACCAGCCACTAGTGTAGACGTAAGTGCATAATGTACAGCACAAACTGACTCTGGATAAATTACAAAGGCTGCCCACGTCTGCATCTCAGCCAAGGCAGGCGGGGATTGCGAATGCCAAGACAGGATCGCCGTCAATGCTGAGATTTCAAGCTGAAGGGCACAACAAAAGTGATAAGATGGCAAGTGGAGACGCGGCCTCGCGTGGGAAGGCTTGGCGCAATCACAGATAAATCACAGATAAGCAGCTGCTGGGGATCGGAGCATTTTTTCTTGTCCCACGACTATGGCGGGAGCGCCCGGCATTCAACGTCGTCTTGCTCCGCCGGCTGGCTACCTTTCAGCGCAGTTCCCTCGGAACCAAAACAATGCATGGCAGGAGCACATGCGGAGGGTGCGGCTTCAATGAAAGGGTTGCAAGCATCATAGTTAGCCGCACATTGTCGCTACAAGGCACATCTCTTGTGACGTCAATCACGATGATCTTGGAATGCTGTACTGCACGGGGGTGAAAGAAACTGTTGGCGAGTCTGTGCGAAATGGGAAAGGCTCATTCTTCTAGGATTATTGACTTAGGGTAGACGTAGGACCAATATCACCCGGACGCACACCTTGCTCAGTTTTGTACCGGCTTAGCTGCACGCACGGCGCGTTACAACGCCATTGCTAGGAGGGTGAACCACACGCTCCTCGACGCCGTCGCGTTAGAAAAAGGGCAGAAAACCGACAAGCTACCGAATAAACGCATCACCGAGCGCCCGGCACGCGTGGCAACGCGAGCCATGTTCCCAAAATGTGCAATACCCTTTCGCCCTGGGTATTATTTTAATTAAGAGACCGCACTCCCAAGGGGCTCTCGTACTGTACTCCCGCTGTGAAGCGTAGTGAAAGGCTAGAGGACAGTCCAACACACTAGTACACGCGCAAAGTCGATGCGCCTTCTCGGCGCTCGATTTAACTAACAGTCGACAAAAGATGGACATAAAGACGACCAACGTAATGACGACGCGGTTTCGGCGCTACTTGTCTGGCGGATAGCATCCGTTGCGTCTGAATTCTGACCTCAAGCGCGCGAAGAAGCGCGCGTTTGCCTCGACTTGCTCGCGCACTGCATTGCACCGTCCGTCAAGTCGCGCGCGCACTTTTGAGCGTCCTGGGCTAGAGGCTCGTGACAAAGGTTGTGTCGACACCAACTGGCAGTGCGCACGGCGTTGCTGTAACGAGGAATCTACGGCGGTGCAACAAATGCGAAGGAAGCCAAGGGAGCTCACCTCGTACAAGATGTACTGTTTGCGCCATTCCGGAGTGATGTGCGCGGCTAAGTGTTCCGTGAACTTCATCGCCTGGGGCAACGCGGGAGCGGTCGCACACTTCTAGCAAACTGCAGCTAGAATGTCTAAACACGCCGCTGTGACGAGTGCCCGCCCCTACTTCAGAGAGCATCAACTTGTGAACGAATGAACGCCGCCATTACAGGTACAACGTTGCCATGCCGCGAGTTCAGAACATGGCCGAAACCAACGTTACTTTGGCCAAAACCGACGGGCAACATGATCACATGATCAGCTGACTCTGTCGATGAATCTCGCGTCAAACTTCAGCTTTGACTTTGAAACCATGTTGAAACCATGCCAAAAAAGAACCAGAGATTATGATAACTCTATGGAGAAAGCCACGAAAGAAAACAAGGGGGGGGGGGGGGGGGGGGGTGAAGCTGATGTGACTCAAACGATTTCTGTTCTATGGCCTAGATCAGTGGCCTAGATGTTCGGCATTTCGTGAAGCCTGGATAAAAGCGTGGCGTTCGACAATGATTGGTTGACGCGTAAGAAAGGAATAAGGTGCTCAACGCTGATTGGTTAATGAAGAGGTCAAGTGACCAAAGGGGTAGGCGAGGAGGAGCTCGACCACCTGTGCGCAGTGAAGGAGAGGAGCTCGGTAAGGATCGCCAGGTTTATCAGTTCGATTAGCGGTATCGCTTCCGCGCGTCTGGCGACTGAAAAGTCAGAGCATCTCTATACGTTTGTAAAATTTGCCATGCCCTTTTCTTTTTCGTATTGGGTCAGTTCATTTTAACGTTGAGATCGCACAGAATCGCACAAGTTATTCCACAACAACCCTGTAGTCATCTAAATGAGCTAATAACTCCACCATCATGTGTTTTAATTATCGATCGCCGTATGAATGGCATCACAAGAATCACTTGCCTGCTGCATTACTTTTGCTGTTAAAACTATTGCTTTTTTTATGTATTCATTTAGGTATAAACCCGTAAAGTTTTGGTTTCGGTTTCTACTAGTCAATATCGTGCAATCCAATCCAAGTCGACGCCAGTCGCAACGGAGGCCGCATGCTTTTGCGTATGCCACCTTCGCTGCCTTCGCCGCGCTAAAGTGAACTAGCCGCGCTAAACGGTTAAACCAGGTTAAACGACTCGAGACTCAAGTGAAAGCTTGACTGGCTTGACCATTCGTATTTGGCAGGGCAGTGTACTGTACCAGCTGTCCTACTATCGTAGCAGTGCAAGAATGGCGAGTTTGGTGCGATCTGTCGTGCCGCTTGGGAGGACGCTGCCGCTGCTGGCGTTGTGGTTGCTGCTGCTGGACGGTGTCCGGTGCCGGAAGCCGGCCGGCTACGTCCTGTACTGCCCCTGCATGGGTACGTGGACGGCCTTGTTGGCCCCGACGAAGCACACTGCAGAGCCGATTGCTCGAGATCCACTCATTCGTTCTCACTGGGCCCCCTCACATGAGCATAAATACTAAAACCTTGCCGGACTTGTTTCTGGCGTGGGATGACTCTTGTGTCAAACGAGGCTATTTTCCCTATTCGATCGCAAGCACCAGGCTTTCGAGTTCGCTGACGGCTTTTGCTGTCATACAGCGCTGCCGTTTAACTCGCTTCGAGTGATGAGAAGGTACGATCGCAATCTTGTCGAAGCTTCGCGTGCGTGTCATCGTTTTGTAGTACGCAGGTAACGCTGCAGAAGGCCTCTGACATTATTCGACACGGTCACGCCTTTGGGCATAGCCCGACAAAGAAAGGCAACCGGTTTTGTTAATTGTTCACGTGTGATCGATTATGAATTTAAAACCTCTATACTCGGGGAAAACTTTGGCACATTGATACTTTAGACCCATGTTGTAAAACATGCTTTTCGTGTAAGACTTGTCAAATTATGAGGCGGTGGCGAAAACCAGCTTTCTGCGTTAAGTCCTTATTTCGAAATTGTTTTGTTCGCATTCTTCCCTTTGAAAAGCATGCAGGAAAGGCCTCAACACGCACCTCGTATCGCTGCATTGCAGTGTTCTTCCGCAGCATAAAGGCCCTCTGCTTTCATCGCCGTCACCATGGCAGTGAACGCTGATTTTTCAAACGCCGTCTGATAGCCAAAGTTGAATAGTTTTGTAATGAGCAGCCGCAGACTGTTGCGCGGCATGAATGCAGACAGGGATGTGGGTTAGCACGCTCCTCAGTGATACACGCGTCGTCCGAAAAGGTCATTCGGCGTTTGTTGCCATGGTGACGGCGGTGAAAGCAGGCGGCCTTTATGCTGCGGAAGAAAACTGTGGCGCAGCAATAAGAGGTGCGTGCTGAGGTGCTTCCTACACGCTTTTCAATTGGCGGAACGTGAACAAAAAGATTTCAAAATAGGGACTTATTGCTGAAGGTTGGTTTTTTCCAGCACCTCATAATTTGATGAGCTTTGCACGAAAAGCATATTTTTTGGGCCACCCCACGCCCTGTTTTTTTTACACGTAACATGGGTCTAAAGTATCAAACTGCCAAAACTTTTTCTGGCATCACCGAAAAGGTGAAGACTGCAACCACAGCTGGGATCGGTGCTTAATGTGCACGAGCACACGGGTACCCATAGCCTTGGCTTCATTGCCAAGAAAAGTTGTCCCCAAGTATAGCTGAGAAGTTCACAAAACTCTTTGCCAAATCTTTGCACCCGCAAAAACAAGAAAAACACGAAGATGGTCGTTTTTCATAGCAGGTGTATTCTAACTCGTATCTGGGATGCTGAAGTGCCATCAACAGACTAGATATTGCGGGTCTCGAATGCTGAGGTGGTTTCAAACTTTTTGCTTAATTAGACTATAGATAGGCAGGCATTTAGTGGGAAAGGCTCCAGGAACCAGCCTCTGCCTCTTCCATACACTATTTTTAGTGTCATGCTTTGTGTTCTTGTTTGCAGAATGCAAAAAGGAATGAAGTAGGGACTAATGAGAGACTAGCACCTGCACATATTAAAACGGAGAGGCTACACAAGTGCACTATATTGAAATATCGCTACACATGCGAGAGCTTCTCGTGTTTGGATTGCCTATTTTAAACTTGAGCCGTTCCTTCCTTATTTTTTTTTTGCTTGAATGACAATGGAAATTTGCACCCTGTTCACCATATGTTGCTCAGGGGCACAGAACAGTACACAGCCATCTTGGCACTTTGACACTTCAGCACCAAAGGTTTTTACTTAGCACGACTATCTGTCCACCCCAAATGTACTTAACCAAATATATTCAACACTTGAAACAAATTTGGATGCATTAACCAATCAACGCATTAGCGAGTTCGCAAGCCGGGGAATGTGCACAGCTGATCTTTCAATGTCAGAAAGGACGTTGTTGATAGCTACTAAAGAAGCACCTCCTGTAGTTTGTGCACATTGCCAGTTGTACGCTTGCACATGGGGCTTCAATTTTTAATTCACTCATTTTTTAACCTTGAACTTGGAAATGGTTCATTGTATGGCTTTCTAATTTTTGTGGTTTAAGTGAACTTGAAGGATAATTACTGGGCCTTTTTAGATGCAAATATAAAACTCGAGAAACCATGAGTGTTTACTGTTTTCGTAATAACTTTTGAGCACTTTCGCATAAAAGCGGAAATAAGAATCGCACATAGAGGAAGGTGACTGAAAAGGACGGACAAACTCACTACAAGAAATTCTAAGGGAACAAACTCTGGAGCAGGGGATGTAGGACAGGACACCACAAGTTCACAGTACTCTTTAAAGTCAGGACTAGCTTGTTGGTAACAGGGCTTGCATATAGTGAAAGGTAAGGGAAAAGGACAAACACGCAGAAAGTTTAATAAAGCTTGTGTCTTTTCCCTTTTTGTTTCCTTGTCTTCAGGGTTCCTCCATATGTTCATTAAAGCCTTTTAATTGGGTGTAGTCTAAGTTGGCCAAAACAGGTGTTTATGCAAACATGTGCTAATGGTTCTAGTGCCCTCTGACAGACAAGTCTGTCTTCCTTGCATGACTCTAACAAGTATGGTAAAGAGGGTCATGAACTTCGGTGTTAATGTTTTGTGTTCGACACTAACATGTTACAAGGGTGATTCAATAAATAAGGTGAATTTTTTTGTATGAGGACTCCTTTTACAGATAGAAGCCTACTTTTTTGTTATTTTTATTGTTTTACTACTTTTCCACATGGATTTAATTTCTTAGGCAGATTACAAAAAAAAAACTGAGACTTTTACCAAGTAACAAAGATGGCCAACCAAGAAGCATGCTCCAGGATCGAACAGCGGTCAGTTATCAAGTTTTTTGTTGCTGAAGGGTGCAAACCCGTTGAAATTCATAGGAGAATGTCAACTGTGTATGATGCCACATGTTTCAGCCAAAAAAATGTCGACAAGTGGGCTACATTGTTTAAAGAAGGACGGAGCAGTGTTGAGGATGAAGACAGGCCTGGGAGGCCTACAGAAGTGAGATCTCCTGAGGTGATCGAAAAAGTCAATGACCTCATTCAGTCTGACAGAAGGGTGACAGTGGATGGCATTGCAAGGACTTTGAGCTTATCTGTGGGGACAGCACACAAAACTGTCCATGATGACTTTGGCTACTCGAAGGTCAGCAGCAGGTGGGTGCCAAATTGCCTACTGCGGAGCACAAACAGAGGAGGGTCGAGTTGTCCCAGCAGTGTCTTTCCCACTATGAGAAGGATGGTGATGAGTTTCTGAAGAAGATGGTCACATCTGACAAGGCATGGGTTTGGCACCATGAGCCTGAGTCTAAATGACAGTCCATGGAGTGGAAGCACGCAGGCTCTCCAGTGAAGAAGAAGTTCAAGTCCCAGCGGTCCACTAAAAAGGTGATGCTCATTGTTTTTCGGGATATGCAAGGCCCAATCACCATTTCATTCCTTGAAAAAGGAAGCACTGTGAACAGTGCCAACTACTGTGAACTGCTGAGCCAGGTCAAGAAAGACATGAACAAACGCAGAGGTCATCAGTCAAAAGGAGTCATCTTGCATCATGACAACGCAAGGCCTCACACAGCAGCCCTAACGGTGCAGACCATCAACGAGCTGGGCTGGGAACTGCTCTCTCATCTCCCTTATAGCCCAGACCTTGCCCCTTCAGACTTTTACCTGTTTGGTCCCTTGAAAGCGTTCACGAAAGGCACGAAGTTTGAAAGTGACGATGAAGTCAAATGTGTTGTGAGCGACTGGCTCAGACATCAATCCAAAGAATTTTACGCTGAGGGAATACGAAAGCTTGTGCACAGATGGGAAAATTGTGTGACAGTGCTAGGAGACTACGTAGAAAAATAAAAAAAAAGTAAGCTTCTATCTGTATTAGAAGTCCTTATACAAAAAAAATTCACCTTATTTATTGAATCACCCTCGTAGATTGTGAGAAAAATGTCAATGTCGTGTTTGCATGGTGCGGGACAGTCGAATTGCAATATTTCAGTGTCTGCATTGTACACACCAGGGATGGAACTGCTGCGCTGATTGTGCCATTGTGCTCCTATTGACCTTTCATGCGCCACACTGACACAAAAGTATAAATAAGAACGAAATTGTGCCAAGGTGTGCCCAAACTGAAATTATAAAAGATCCTCGTCGAAATTAGCCGTTGCGCAGTTTCTGCTGGCGACATTGACATCGGAACTTCCCGCCCAAAGGGAACACCAGGGGTTCCGAATTCGAGTCCCAAGCTCTGTATTCAAAAGTTGCTGCCACAGTGGTCTCTGCCATGGTTAGACTTTGTTTCAGCTTATAACAATTGTTACAGCATCCCTTATTGCAATGCTTTTGCTACCAGGGGCCCTAAACTCGTCAAACACAAAGCTGGAGCCGAAAATTCGCAGGGCGCGCTGATTGGACGTCGGCGACAAAAACGCAAAGTCATTGTTGTGACTGTCCAATTGGTGTGCTCCGTCAACTTCGTCCCCAACTTTAATTGTGTTTGACGAGGTTAGGGTCCTAGACCTTGAAGCTATTTGCTGTTACTCTGTTGCGTCTAAGATGATGCTACAAGTGAAGAGCTCTGGGCCTTCAGCATCCCCGCCAAGAACGCGCACTCATGCACTGCGAGCACTGTTCAAGACCACTTGCTGGCGTTGTAGCATCGGCTGCGTCTGGACATAAGCTGAAACAAAGTATAGCTGTGGTTTCTGGAATCACTTCATCTGAATAGTGGAGCAAACAGTGCCTCCATATTGCAATAAACTCAAATGTATTCAAGTTGATGTGCCTCCCTCTTGGCCATACTTCCACTGTTTACAAAAATCACATTTCACACGTGCAAAATCAGTCCAGCCAGTGCTCGCTTGCAATTGCAGCCAGCCAGAAACTGCGCGTGCATAACACACAAACACGGCAATGAACGCACCCTAATACGCTTTTATGGAAAGGTGTATAGATGAGCGGCGTTTGGCAACTTCCGGTTGCTTATCAAATTTTGTTTAGCTGTTGGCAAACGACGACAATGACCTGCAAGCCTCTCTAAGCATGGCTCTGAAAACTACAGCCTGGAGGTTTCAGAATTATACTTGCACAGGCTTGCAGCTCATTGTCGTCGTTTGTCAACAGTGAAACAAAATTTCCTAAGGAACCGGAAATTGTCAAACTTTGCTCACCCCGCTGCCCGCGTTTTCCTGCCCTGAGGCTCCACGCAGAAAACTTAAAAACATGAGAAAGGCAGGCGAGCAGTGAGGCTAATGATGGAGCAAGGTGCGAGCTGAAAGCTATATCTGCCTCTTTGTTTATATTTACCTCTTTGCTAGTCGGTTCCATCACTTGTCACACTTGTGTAATTTCGCTTTACATATTGTGTGATTTTCATGTAATTTGTTAAAAAATGTTTCAAATAAAATGTGAATTGAAACTGCCGTTCACATGAAGTTATCTGCATGCCATGTTTCCTTAAGTTTTGAAAACCAGGTGACATTTGGCCTCTATTTTAACATTCTTAAAACTCTTATGCTGCTCCCAACTTGCTCCAAGACCTCGTGTTTGCTGCTCCAAACTGCAGTTTTTTCCGCCCCCAAAATTGCTCCAGAGTTGCTTTGCCCAGTTCCATCCCTGACACACTATAAGTTGCAGAAAAGGATCTTTGTGGATCTTTTTTCACAAGCTTTTTCAAAGTGGTTGCGAAGGAACCATCTTAAATGACTCCGTCTCCCCTTACGACAGACCACATCCGGCGCTACTGGTCAACCCAAACAATCTAGCACCGTGAACATACCGCGTGACTAGGCACTTGGCGCATTCCCATGCTGTTCTCGAAGGCCACGTGACATGCGCACAGCATTGGGTTGGCTGAGACGGCTCATAGAGTCTATTGCGGTCCGTCGTAACGTGAAACGGCTCAAGTCTGGATCATCTCCAGTGTGTGGAGCCTACGGGGGCAAGACTCCTAGGGTATTTCCAAAGGTCCAAAAGTACTGGGGGTCTATCTTGTATGCTGGAAAATTTGCTAGTAGTTTGTGTTGTCAAGCTACCAGGGGGATTTTTCTTGTTAGTTTAATATCCATCCTAGGCAAAGTGCATAGGGTTTCCTTGTTTTCAGGTTTTGTTTTTCCTAGGTTATTCAGCATTTGTTTTGGTGTCTTTTCAGCATCTATAAGGGCTCATGTGAAGGAAGACAGGACATGGCATTCCCCAACACCCAGGGAGCACATGCACCTCACATGTGCCCATCCCCTATTTTTTTGCGATTATCTTCAAATTTTGAGTGTTTCTCGGTATTTTACTATAGGTAAGGGCTGTGGTTCCCAAAGAACAGAGCATCTTCGTGTACAGTTCATTTTAGGCTGTGTCCTTGGTCAACGCGAAATGAACAAGATCTTTTTCCGCGAAGCTTGGTTTATTCTTGACCGAGGACAGCCCCAATTCGCGGTTAGAAGTTTTTCCGTTTTTCCCCACTTAAATGAAACTGGCCTGGGGGTTATTTTTGGGGTGTTTATCGGTTCATACCGAAAGCACTGGACTGTAGTAAGAAATGACGTGGTTGCTCCTTACGACAAATGTATTTTCATCATCTCCTTCGCAATGTTCGTTGTCGTTTCCGACACCGTCGATGACCTCGCTGGACGTAGTCGCCCTATAACACCCGATCTGTGGTCCCCCCTTCCCAGGGCGGTTCGGAAACCAGGCGGACCACTTCCTGGGGGCCCTAGCCTTTGCCCGTGCCCTGAACCGCACCCTCGTGCTGCCTCCGTGGGTGGAGTACAGGGTGGGACAGCCCCACTCTGTGAGTCCCAGCCATCCGTCTGTGACTGCCGCGCCCCGTAATATTTTTGCCCAGAGCCGCCGAGTGTTTCCAGAATACTCCATCCCATGGTGCCCCTTGCCCAGCACTGACGACCCGCTTAAGTTTTCTGGTTGGCAGATGTCTGAGGTAGACGTAGGGGATGTGTGGCATATTGGCACCATGGAAAGGCAGGCAACATAAAGCGCATATGAAACGTGTGCGCTGCAGCCCTCCGCAGCTGGTGAATTACTACTTGATGGGTGTTAAGAAGCAAGCTGGTTTTTGCTAGGTGTTTCTCAACAAGAAACCTTTATTTCAGTTTTGGAAAGGGGAATGCCAGCCCATTTTTCTGCTCGCGAGCAGAATGCACGGGGTCACCATAATGCAGCCATCAAATTGAGTGCCGTGACACGGTTCTGAAACAAAGCTTTGGCAGTTTCTGTGGTACTGTGGTAGCATTCAGTAGTACTAATTCTGCACTTTCATACTTCCCTGTTTTGCCATGGTTTCTCTCTGCTTAGCTGATGTTCACAGTGCCCATTAGTTCCACCTTGTTTTATGGGGGCCTGAATGCATCCGTTTCCTCTTGCAGCATGTTTTTTTTTCAATGTATTGGCAGGTATCGGTCCTATTTTTGTTGGTTGCTGATGAAGTGTTTTACGAATGGCCTCAGTTCTTTATGCTCCGGTGTTTGTTACTTGTCTTGGGTTCTTTAAAGTGGCTACCCCGTGGGAGCTCTCGAGCAATGGTATTGTCGGGCATCAAATTCTTCGGCGGTTGAGCTCGAGGTGGTAGCAAACCCAAGTGGGACAGTGGTGCATTCTTGCTCGTTTAATGAATTCTCCAGCACCCCATGTCTCAAGTAGCTTCAGTCTAAGTCAAAAGAGCCTCGAGTGGATGTGACCTTTATCGCTCCTAGTTGTGCAGCCTTTGCAGACGTAAGCCTCAAGAACCTCTTGATATCCAGTGGCCACAGAATCCTAGTATCTTGAGTAGTTATTGAGAACCTTCGATTATGTATGACATTGATTAAATGAGTTCGGGAGCTTGGACTGAGTACAACAAAATAATCTGTTTTGCTGTGGCTTCTTTTTGGGGACCAAAGTACCTTCAACATGCCGTTATTGTGCCAGGATGACATCGCTCCAAAGGGTGCTGTTGACTGTGGCAGTTTCTTCTTCCTGTCTAGGCAGTTACTTTCGATACTTATGGCCCCTTTATGTTTGACCTTCGGGTCTGTTCCTTTAAGCAGAGGGGCTGTCGGGTCGAGGAAAAAATAAAAAGCTGTAGAAAGAAAATGAATGGGAGTTCCATAAACAAATGTTTTGCAAAAACTTGGTGCCTGTAGACAAATGCTTGTTCCTGTTTTGCCTATTATTACCTTGAGGCATTTCTTCTGAATGCTAGCACATTTCTTAAGGCCCGTTCACACACTTGCAACCGAGCGCAACTAGACCTGTTGCAACCTTTTAAAATTTCTTAGGACGAGAGAACACACTGGAGCCATCTATGCGGTTACCTTGAAACTGCATTTTACAAGAGCGAAGGTTTTGCGGGATTTCCGAGGTCAAATGTTCGTAATACCTTTGAGAAAGGCTCGTTTATAACGTTGACAAAAGTTCTTTCGAGCCAAGAGAGAAAGGATAATGCGCGAGAGAAATGAAAAATATGCCGGACCACCAAGTTTAAACTGCTACCCGATAGATGGTGCCAGTATGCCCTCTCATCATAAGAGATATTAAGAAGTTCCAAGGCACTCTATTCTAAGATGTTGCAACTGTGTGAACGGGCCTTTAGCCTCTAATTAGGAAACACCGCCGTTTTTTGCCCTAGTAAGCTCACACAGAATCCCGGGCCGCCCACAGGTGCAGGTGCCCTTTGACACCTACTTTAAGGTGGACAAGCTGAAGGCCTTCCACAGCGTCATCCTCATGGAGCAGTTCATGAGGGACCTGGCACCCACAGTCTGGCCCCCTGGGAACCGCACAGGTGGGTCTCTGGTCCTCTTCCCCGGAAATGGATGGCATCAACATCCCACGATTGAAAGGCGACGAATTTAGTCTCAACAAAATTGTGGTCCTGGGTTGCATCTGCTATTGCAGAAGGCTTCTCAGCATTTTTGCGGAGAGTCATGTGCATACCTATTGCACTTTTGTGTGCACACTTGATGTCATGAGAAACAAATTATGTTATAAGGAACATCACATCATGAGGAACATGTGAAGTCAGGAGAACATGTGAAGTCAGGAGAACATGTGAAGTCAGGAGAAACTGTTGATGTTGTGAAAAACCCCAGAGCCCACATTGCTCACATTTTTTATGTGTTACCTTAATTTATCCGCTGAATGTGGCACCGCTTGCAGTATCACCTGATAAAGAATCATAACAAAGTCACCTTAGTAGGGAAGGTAACCAGTGGTGGCTATAGCTGAGCTAGACTCGTGGACAACTTTCTGTGGCAGTGAAGCCGAGCCTATATAGCCCATATCTGTCGTATTGCTCCTGGGTGGGGCATTTTTACTGCTTCACTACTTCAAGCCCCTTCATCAGCATTATAAGCTGAATTTAACTTTTCTGTACTTTATTCATCGTTCTACTTTAAATATATTATTTCTGTATGAAATTCACATGCTTTAAGACTTCAGCTATCAAAGAACTATTTATTTTACTAATTCGCTCTTTCTTTTTTATAGTATATTAAAAGAAAGTATTCTTAGTGAATTCTTCATTCAATTCTTCTACATAGCAGTTGCACTGTTTGTGCCATGCAGTACCAGGCTGTGACTGTTTCTAAATGCAAGAATAGTAATGAACAAATAAGAAATCTTGTAGCTGTTATTAACTTACGACGCAATATGTGTCGTCAAATACCGTGCGTGTGCCCATGTCACAATAAGCACCCACCCACTACGAATAAAATGCAAGAAAAATAAGCAAATCACATATCATACCCACCCAGCAAACTTCTGAATTCTCCTTTATTCCATTTCATTTATGAAGTAATAAAATATAATTTTATATTTAGTAGCGTAGAACACTGTCAAAGCTGCTTGTGCAAGCGTGTGGTTTCATCTTGCAGTTTGTTTGCGTGTGCTTTTGCACAAAGGGGACGGTAGGTGAAGCCATGCGCTTGTGCCAGCAGCTTTGACAGCGTTTTAATGAAATAGAGTATGTATTGTCGAGATGCTCCTTCATGTCGGTCGCCTCTCCGAGCACGCCGGCGCATGCGGCGAAGCCCATTCCATCGCGTGCCCCTTCCGCATTTCTGTGCTCGGACCTAAGAAGTGTCCATCCCCCTGTTTTTTGAGGTTGTCTCCTAATATTGAGTAGGCGCTTGCTCGGTAGTCTACGGTGGACATTGGACATTCGCATAAATAATTAATTGGTGATTGACTTCCTGGGCAGGGCAGGAATTGTGAAAGAACTAAAAGGGAAAGCCCCCCAGGAAGGTCCTCAGCCGCCCTTTCTCTTGTGCAGTGCTGTGCTACCAGGGGCGGGGGGGCGGTAGCTGCCAGGCCAAAGAGGGCAACCCCTTCGGGCCCTTCTGGGACACCTTCCAGGTGGACTTCGACGCCTCCGAGTTCTACGCGCCGCTTCACTATGACGTCCACCGCGGTGACACGGCGCAGCGCTGGAACAAAAAGTGAGTCAACATACTCCCCAGCGAATTTGATGAGAGGACACCACCCTCTCTGAGGGTCAAAGGGATGCTGAACCGAAATCTGGATTCCACAAAACACAGTGGCAAAAAGCGTGAAACGAGATGCTACAAACACCAAAACGTCACTCATACAGTGAAACCCGTTTAGAACGAACCCACGTACAGCGAATTATTGTTGATATTGAACTCACGGAAATGTTAAATAAAAATGCATGTAAAAAGTTATTTCTATAATGAACAACATATTGGCTATATCAAACTTTTTTCCCCCAGGAAGGCTACCAAAAACGCGCAAAAAATCGTCGTCTAGCCTGCCCCTTCCCTCCCCCCCCCCCCCCCCCCCCCCCCAAAAAATATAAAAGATCGTAGGAAGGAAAGAAAATTCCAAAAGGTCAAGCCGCTAAAAAAATTGAGCGATGAGAGATGATTCAGAAGGGGAGAAATCTAAAAATATACACTGTGCACTCAAGCACAAAAAAAATCTTTTCAGCTTGAAGCGGTTGCCCACGAAGAGAAGCGATTCAAAAGAGGAGATAAGCTAAAAAAATCAAACTCTGCACGCATGGAAAAATACAAAATAAATAATTCCAGCGCGTTGTTACACAGCGGAAGAAAAGAGATGAGAAAGAGAGAAGCTCTCGCCTTACAACGAACGCATCGTGGAAGTTCCGTGTAAATAGTTTTTGCTATATCGAACTACTTGCTACGTCGAACCGATAGTAGAGTTTCCTGCTGTTCGTTATAAACGGGTTTGACTGTACGGCAATATCTCGAACAGATGACTTTGTTTTCTATAAAAAGAAAGGCGCATTTGACAGATATGTTGACATCTTGTTTTTTCGAGAAGAGTCGAGAGAGAGAGGGAACGGCTCGCGTCTTCTCTGCCTCGCCGCCTTGAGGGGGTGAAGCGAAGAGAGGAGCAAACGAGGTATGTTGACATCACGTGCCTCGTTGGCCTCGTTCAATCTCGGCCTCTTTTTCCAAGACTACGGCCGTCCATTCGAGACATCGCCTTACAAGTAGTGTTGTGGGGATTGTAGCGTCCCGCCTACAGCTCCTGCATTGTTTTCTGAAATCAAAAGTTTGGTTCACAATTCCTTTGTAGGATCAGGTCCCACGGCTGAGAACTTAAACATTAATACATGAGCCCTGATTCGTTTGTGTGTGAGAGAAAATGCACGGATTTCGACCATCCCCACGCGAATCGCCAAAACGTGCCTTGCCGATTACCTTGATGGATGGGAGCATAGATGGGAGTATTAAAGTGGTAAATGCAACGATTTTAATGTTGAAAGAATTGGCAGTTTATATTTTTTATATTGTTTATCCAAGCACAAGTGACCAAAAACGTGTCACCTTGCCCCGAGAAACTGCTATTCCACTGCGTAATCGCAAAGAAAAAAACTAATTTTTTGCGGATCTGCAGTTTAAAGTTGATTGTCGACTTTAAAAGTCGACAATCGCAGAGAAAGCGGCTGGGGTCTCTTAAGAGAGGGCCCAAGGGGAAACCACGTGAACCCCCAGAGTATGCACTCGAAAGGCGATGTGGCGAGTTGAGAGGCACTTTGACCTTCAATCTGTTTCATATTTTAAAGTATAAAAACTAGTGCTCGCAAGAAAATACGGTTTTCTGTTCTTCGTTCCACAGGTGACACAGATTAATTTCCACCGTGAACTCGTGAACGCAGGCGTCGTGGAGGGCCTGTGGTATAACCATTTGGGATTCCTGAAATTTGGAGGCCACTTTGCTGGGTTCACTTGATGCCGCTTTTACATCTGCCCATAAACATTGGTCCTGCTCGGGGTCCCTTCAGCTGGCATCACCCACCACTGGAACGTGATCCGTGGTTTCTGACAACGTAGTTTTGAGTTCGAGACGCTTCCATGGCGTCTTGTCTAGTTTACAAAATGATGTGCTAGCCTTTAATGGGTGCAGTTCATTGCTCCGAATGCCTCGGCGGACGCCTGTGTCTAGACCTCCGTCCTCGGGTCAGAAGAAAGACCCGTGGCTGCAACTCGCCGTGTGAAAAATATATCTTTGCTCGTGATGGAAAAAAAAAAAACTGATACAAAATGCCATCTTGGTTGCCCACGAAAATTGCAACTGCCTCTACAGGTGGGTTTCATTGCTTTAAAACTGGGATGCTCAAAGAAACAGCTGACGAGGAAGAGCGCTTCGGTTAGCTCGACGGGCTCAGAGATGTGGGGTGGGCGCTTGGTACGTCTTTTGCTTACAGTTTTCAAACGTTTCCCAAAGTAGTGGGTAAGGGCTTATTGCGACATGGGCACACGCTTTGTATTTTGGGTTACGTACCGTTGGACGGAGCATGCCAAAAGTTATGCCGCGATTCCTGTGAACACCTGTAGAGGCGTTGGGACTGACCATGCAAGCGAGCGAAGATGCCAGGCTTGGTTTGTGTGTGTCGATGTGGTGTGCACCATAGGCGCTGATTATGGGGGTGGGGGGGGGGGGGGGGGGGTGCTCGGAGGCCCGACCCCCCCCTCTTCGAAGTATAGGCGTCGACTGCGGGGGCGCTGAGGGCTCCTAAGTTTCTGGGAAGGGAGGGGGGGCAGGTTACATATCTCCCTCCTCGAAATTCCACCGATTTTCGGACATTGAACGAGTCTTTCCATGGCATCATTTCTGTTTTTCACTCCTGCAAGCGCCGCCCAAACAAGCACTGCAACAAGGGGCTCCCTGCTTGCATGAACCATTCTCTACGTATGCACTTCCTCGAGAAAACACGACAGTTCAAAAACAAAGGGCATGGAAAACGGAAGGTAGGAAAGGAGAAAGTAGACTGATTGCCAGATAGGAGAGGAGGGTGTAGATTTTTGTTTATCTGTTTTTCGCCTCTTCAAAAATAAGAGATGCAATGATTCTTCTTTCTTTTCTCAAGCTCTTTCTCTCTCCCTTGGTGACCTCA
The DNA here is from genome assembly GCF_016920785.2 of Ixodes scapularis. NCBI lineage: Eukaryota > Metazoa > Arthropoda > Arachnida > Ixodida > Ixodidae > Ixodes > Ixodes scapularis. The sequence continues at coordinate 129,185,594 of NW_024609868.1, read as the reverse complement.
TGCTTTTTTCTTCCTAAAGCTCTCTCTTTCTCTTTTTTGGTGAGGAGTTGGTCAGTTGCTTCTTGAAGTTGAGTGTGTCATGCCATCCGACTGAACAAGGATCAACCTGCCGTCTTTTGACACAGAGTCGACTGCTGCATGCACGCTGGCCACACCATGTTGTGATGGACCTTTGTGGAGGGTGAAGGCTACGTTCGCCCCTCCGGGCAAGGGGGAGGGAGGGAGGGAGGGAGGGAGGGAGGGAGGGAGGGAGGGAGGGAGGGAGGGAGGGGGGGGGGGGAGGGGGAGGGGAGGGGAGGGAGCGAGCCCTACCATTGTTTGCCCCTGATTGATGCTGCCTGGAAGGAGAACTCCTCGGTCTTAACAACGAGAAGAACTTTTCTTTGCAAGTGTTGAGGACTGCGCCCATCGTCAACAGATTATCCGGATCCCCAGTGAATATTCGGCATTGTCTATTTAGTACTGTTTTAGCTAGAAGTAAGAACATTGTCTCTTTGACAATAGCAATTTCACTTTATTGTGATCCTTGATTTAGGATACGTTGCGAGTCAGGCGCATGCTTTGTTATAACAATGTCTGTGCCTCACCTAGACTTATTTAAACTTTATTAATTTTCTGCTCAACTTTGTCGGAGTTCACGCCGCACGCGGTGACCGTTGCGGCATGAAAACAAGGGCCATGCTTAGGCTTTCTTTTGTAGTACTGCTCACTGATTAAGATTTTTTGCGTAAATCATCAATGCCAGTCTTACCCCGTTGTTTTCTCATTATTAGGGTGTCGAAAAAATAACAATGAAAAAATACCTTGTGAGGAAGCGGAAGGCTTTAAACGAAGACGATGCAAGGCCGAGCTGCTGCTCATCGGGCGGGATGTCCACAGCCTGTGGAGCCATCACTTGCGAAGCCTCGTCCATTGATAATGTCGTGACCATTCTAACCGACCACTCCAAGCATGTCCACGGCCACCATAACTACTGCATCCGCACACTTGCCAACGATTAGTAATGCCTCGGTTCCTTGCTTTTAAGGAGTGCAGGGACGACGTTACAAACCAACGTGGAAGCTCACCTACATATGACTTCATTATGATGCTTCATTGAACAGAGTGTTCTGTGAGACCTGTCGCGCTGCTTACGACATGTTTGTACCCCTCCCAACCACATACAGGGACAAGGACTCTTACCTTACCTTTGTATAGAATGGCTTTTCCAACTGGAAGAAAGGTTTGCAGATATTTCAAAGCCATTAGGCCTCCAGTTTTCATAGGGCAGGCTTAGCCTCTATACCATCTGTAGATAAGGGTGTAAATGCGGCTTTTTGCTGCTTTAAAGGAAAGCAAAAGGAAATGAAGGATGCTGGAAAGGCACTTGCCTGCTACAGAACCTGCTACAAAGGGTCAAATTCCGCTTCCATCACTGCACCTGACATCATGCTTGGCCTTATATGGGCTGTGATGTCGGTTTGCGTGACGCTTCGCCCGTTGCAGGAGGTGTTTCGTGCAGTTGTCGGTGACGTTTAACAGTATCTTCGTTACACTACTTGGCATGTCAAGGCCTAGCGGTACGTGGCCGTGATGATGCAGAAAGCAACGTAAGGCAGCTTCTGGAACTACGCGCAAATGACATACCAGAGCTGCAATCTTGGCTTTGCCGATCTGGAAACAAATGGCTTTCTCCTGAAATTTTTAACGAACTGTTAGATATAATAGGGAGTTTTAGAATAGCGCACGCTAAAGCTTTGCGTACGCAAAGAATAGCGTCGTCGCCACTACCATGCTCCGAACGCAAACCCGAATTTGCACTTTGCGCGCGCAATTTTAGCGTGCGCTATTTCCCGGAAATAGCGTGCGTACGCAAAGAATCTTTGCGCTTCTCTAAGGAGGATTCATGATAAGAAGTATCTAAAGCCAAGACGAGCAGAGTTTAAAGGAGCGGTGCAACGATATTCAATTGGAATGGTTTTCACTTGACACGAGCTTACTGGCACACCTGGGACTGAAGGATACTCACACGCAACGCCACTGGCCAAGAAACTCCTTTGTTGCGGTGATTTTCAAGGACAAAAGCGATCATTTTCATTCAATCTCTCCTTTGCAAAATTTGATGACGTAACGTGGGGATCGTAGTACACCCTAGTGGCGATATTTGAATGCAGTTCATAGATTGGACCCGAGCATTGCGTGGGCACTCGACTTGGGCTCGTGATAATTGCTAGCTCGAGAAGCATTCGGGTAGTGACCCGTGTCCAATCGCTGCAACGACGACAACAGCCGAGCCATAACAATGTCTGCAACTCAGCGCGTGTCCTGCGCTTTGCCAACCTCAGCGCGTGGCTATGATCAACATTGGCGGCATATAATCGGGTCCAGATCACGTGGCCGCTTGTTCTGGCTGCGAGTTGAGGGGGTGAACGCTGCTTGTTTTTCTTAAATTTTTTTCTGGGACTTATATTGCGTGGGGTGAAAAACGAACGCGTGTTTCGTAGGTCATTAACGTTAGGGATCCGATTTAAGCGGTATTTGCACAAAGTACAAAAATTGTTGCATCACTCCTTTAAAAAAAATGGCGGCTTCCAGGATTACGTTGGCGGCTGCTTCGGCGGCATCCTCGCGACTGCGATTTTCAATACGGGACGACATTGCACTCGGTTTGGCAACGATCACCAGCAACTTGATGCTTGCGACGCGCGAACATTTCTTGGCGAAGGTACGATGTGCGAAGGTCAGTACACGAGACCTCTCTTGCCGAGGAGACACAAGCCAAGACGCAAGCGGACACAACTAGTTAACTGCTCGCGTTGCATTTTCATGTTTAAACAAATCTAAAATGATACTCTGAACCAAAAAACTTGTTTTTTTCTAAAGTTGCAGCATTTCATGTGTGAAATAAAAATTGTGACTGTATCTTGGTGGCGTCGCAAGCGCGAGCTGCTTGGGCTTTTGCGTCGCGACGGAGAAACGCTATTCTAAAACTGTCTTGCGTCGTGTGTGCTAATACAGGCGCTAAATTTAGCGCTAGCGTGCGCTAAAATAGCGTACATTATTTTAAAACTCCCTAATGGCTCACTATGTTCTTTGCTCATGACAAAGTCTGCGAAGCAGGGCCCTTTGCCATGATAGTGGATGAGGCAACGGATATGTTGGTCAAAGAGCAAGTACCGATTTGCTTTAGAATTGTTAAAGATAACTTCGAGTTACAGGGGTTATTTCGTGGTTTTTATAATGCAGCAGACACGAAAGCGACCGCACTCTTCGCCATTCTCAAGGACATGGTCTGCCGTTTTAGCTTGCTGATCGCCATGTGCCGTGGGCAATGTTACAATGGTGCTACAAACATTAGGGGCAAGCGCAATGGGCTCCAAGTGCTCATGCAACAGGAAGAACCCTGACCCCTGTATGTGCACTGAATGGCGCACATCCTAAATCTTTTATTGCAGGACTTCAACCACAATGTGAGCATGTGTCGTGACTTCTTGAACAGGATTACCAATCTCATTAGCTTTGTAAGACCCTTTCAGAATTGTGTTTGTTTTGTTTCAAGCGCTGCAAGAGGAAGACATAAATATGAATTTCAGAACATTTTGTCCCACAAGGTGGACCCTCAAGGCTGCTTTTTTCTGGTCAGTCTTTAATTATAGAAAGCTGATGGTTTTTTCAAACCACCTAGCATCTGACGAGTGGAATGACACTGGGGCAAAGGCAAGCGGATTCCTGAAAGAGTTATCAAAATTCGCCACATATTTCACGCTGAAACTGCTCTTCCCAATATTTTCACGGCTGAAAACTAAATACCACGATGCAGAAGCCAACATTGAGATTTGACCGAACAGAGAAAATGTTAGCAGCCATGTTGATAGGAAATAAACTTACTTACTTGCTTACTTACTAAGTCGCTTGTTCATCTCTTAAAGGGATTCTTCAACAAAATTTGAAATATATCCGTCTTGTTCAAAAATGGATTGAATATGATCCACAGTATCCGTAAATGACAATTGCACGTTTGTATGTTGAGAGAGAGAGAGAGAGAGTAAACTTTATTTTTGTACGCCTGGTCCGGCGCTCGTTGAAAAGGTTTTGCACTCTAAACAAAAAAAAAAAAAAAAAAAAAAAAAAACTCGTGAGTCCACTCTCCTGCACAACACTCGTAGAGCCAACCACCGCAACCCACGGAGGCAGCCCAGCGAACGGCGATGCCGAAACACATGTCCAGACCAAAAAACGCACTCCGAGCCGTGACACCAAGCAATGCAAGCGTGACGCTTTACAATGCCCAATGTCACAACTCAGACCGCGCCCCCCTGCCCAAACACACGCCTCGGCAACGCCACCAGCCGAGCCGCCTCCGCAAGTCGCGGCAACCGGCCCCCCAAGCGCTGCGCGGGAAAGCCGACACACGGGCCTTTTTTAGATTGTGGGGTGTTTACGATTCCTCTTCTGGGAGGGTGGTTATGATGTGTTGGAGGAGAGTATCTTGGTACACGGTGACAAGGTGTTTGGGTGGACGGAGCCATTCTTCGTAGGATGAGGGCCGTAGAGTAGGTGATATGCAAGATAAAGCCGTGCGTTTTGAAGATTGGGCATTGGGACATGCCCAGAGTGTATGGTGGTTGTCTGGGTATCCTCCACAATGTTTGCAGGTTGGGTGCCCAGCACTTCTAGATATATAATGGACGAAGTTGTCTGTAAGCAGCGATAATGTCTGCGCTCTTCTTAGGAGTACTTCTTCCTTCCTTCCAAGCGAGCGTTGAGGAGGGGGCAGAGTTCTGACATTTTCCTTTAGTTGCTTAAGTGTGAATTTCCTTGTAGTTCTGCAGATGGATCTCTCGGTGCGTGGGTTGTACTCAGGCGGCCATATAGCAGGGGGTCCCGGCAAAGCTTCTCGGGTGAGGAGGTGAGCCTCCTCGTTCCCCTTTAGGCCATCATGGCCTGGTGTCCATTGTATCGTGACCGTTATGTTCCTTCGCAGATGCAGGTAATCCTGGATATGTTGCCTAATGTGTGAAGGCAACGTGTTATCTCGGAAGGCCCTGCATGCAGCTTGGCTATCCGTCCAAATGAGGATGTCTTCCGTAGGGTGGTAGGGTAGTGCTATTGCCTCGCCGATAGCTGTTATCTCTGCTTCCTCTGGAGTGGGGATTTCTACGTGTTTGTTCTGCCAGTTGAGGTAGTGACTGGAGACTGATGTGGTGCTCATTTCTTCTTTGTGTGAGGCGTCTGTGTAGTATAGTGTGACGTGGGCTGGGATTGGAGAGGTGCGGAGTCTATTGATCGTTGCCGCCCTCCTTGTGGCGTATCTTTCGTTGTCCATGTTCCGAGGGATAGGTAGAACCGTTAGTCTCGGGATGTATTCCCACGGTGGAGGGATGTCGGGGATCTCTTCATGGGGAGGTGTAAGGTAACCCTGCTGCCTGAGGATCTGTCTTCCTTGCTTCGAGGTAAGTAGGCGGTCATGTTGGGATTGCCGTTGTATGTCGCACCGCTCCTCCAGCGTGTTAAAGGTGCCGGTTGCTTCGATACGGTAATTCGCTGAGAATCGTGGGATGCCCAGTGCAAGCCTGTGGCCTTTGCGAAGAATTGTTTCAAGTTTGGATGTTTGAGTCTTGGTGAGTCGGATGTGTGGTAGTTGGTATAGAGTCCTAGAGTATACGAGGGCCTCAAGTATACGTCTCAGATGTTCTTCTCGTACGCCTCTGTTCTTGCGGGTGATTCTCTTTATCATGTGATGTATTTGTTGTATTTTTACGGTGAGTTTCGTTAGCCAAACGTTCCATTTTCCATTGTCCTGAAGCCAGAAGCCCAGGATGCGTATGACGTCTTTGCGTTTTATCTGTGTGTTTGCGATGTTGAGATATATGTGGTTTCTAGTTTCTTCGGCCTTCCTTCCGGTCGCGTTAGTTACAACTATGTATTCGGATTTTTCTTGGGAGCAGGTTAGCCCGAGCTCACTAGTGTATTTATGTACAGCGTCAATACCCCTTTGAATTGTTTCCTGTTGTTCCCCTGGGGATCCATTGTTACACCATAGTGTAATATCGTCTGCATACACGGCGTGTTTAAGGTTGGGTATGTTCTGAAGTCTGTTTGGAAGGTCTTTCATGGCTATATTAAAAAGAGTGGGCGACAATATCGCTCCCTGTGGGACTCCTTTCTCAGCTCTGTGTTGTGAAGTAGTATGGTCGTCGACTCTGACCTGAACAAATCTGTCTCGTAAAAAATCTTGGACGTATCTGATTAGTCTATTTCCGACTCCTAGGTCTTTTGTCTTTTGGATTATTGCTTCGTGAGCGACGTTATCAAACGCCCCTTTGATGTCAAGTCCAACGATCGTCCGCATCTGGGTGGTGCTTTCAGGGTCATATATGTCCTCTTTAATGCGGAGCATGACTTCCTGCATGCTGACGTGGGATCTGAATCCTACCATCGTGTGAGGTAAACATTCGTTCTTGTCGATGTGCCAAAGCAGTCTTTCAAGGACCAACTTCTCCATAACTTTGCCTATACATGATGTTAATGAGATAGGCCTGAGATTTGAGATTTGGTCGGGCGATTTACCTGGTTTGGGGATTGGTACAATTGTGGCTATTTTCCATTCTTGGGGAATTTTGCCAGTTTCCCAAGCGGCATTCATGATTTTTAGTAAATGTTCAAGTTGGTTGTCCGGAAGGTTACGGAGCATTCGGTAGCTTACACCGTCTTCTCCTGGGGAAGAGTTTCGTTTGATGTTGGCGAGGGTTCTGGTGAGCTCGTTCAACGTAAAAGGCGAGCTTATTCCTTCTGCTTCGTCCGTTTCCCTAGGTGTTTGGTCTTCTGTATTTGCAGCATCTTCAGATGCAATGCTAGGATAGAACTGGTCGATCAGTGCTCTCACTATTTGTTCTTTAGTGTTTCCCGTTCGGAGCTGTATCTTGGTTAGAGAGTGTTTGGGTTTAGCCTGTCCGAGGAGCGTGCGGAGTATGTTCCATGCCCTTGCTGTGTGGAATTGGTTGTTTAGATTATCGCAAAGGTCGAGCCAGTTGTTCGTCACGAGTGTCTGTGCGTAGTCCTGTGCTTCTTCTGTTATGTCTTGTATGGCTTTCTTGAATTTACGGTTTTTATTGTTCTTGCGCCATTTTTGAACGATTTTATGCCTTTTATCCCATAGCGCCACGAGGTGTGTGTCAATCTGAGGGAAGTCTTCAGATCTGCATACTTTTTTTGTGTTTTTGTCTCGGGTTCTGTGAAGAGTTTGAATCCATGAACTAAGGTTTCCCGGATAGTCCGTTTGTTCTGCGAGTTCCTGTCTAAAGGAGTCCCAGTTTGTAATATTGGTTGTGGGTCCGCTTTTTGTGTGTCCCTTTCCAATCTGGACGGTGACTTTAAGAATAAAGTGGTCACTTCCAAGATTTTCTTGCGTTTTTGTCCAAGAGACATTAAGTTGGCCCTTGTAAAATGTCAGGTCGGGGGAAGTATCTTTCTCGACGCTGTTGCCTTCCCGTGTTGAGGTTGTCGTGTCGTTGAGGAGTGTCAGTGCTTGTTCCGAGGCTAGGGTGTCCAATTTCCTTCCGTTTGGGGTATTAGTTGTGTAACCCCATGATTGATGTTGACTGTTAAAGTCTCCAAGTAGCAATGTTGCAGCTCTATTGTTGTCTTTCATTAGCTTTCTTAATAGCTTGGTCTCTGCTTTGTACTGTCGTGGTGTCCAGTAGCAGTTAATAACAAGGATCTCTGAGGCGGAGTCTGGTGAGTCCGGATGCTTAATCTTGACCGCAACTGTTTCTTGTGTTGTCGTGTTGAGATGGGTAGTGTCCAGTTGGATGGAGGCCAGACTTTTGGATACTAGAGTAACTGCCATGGATTTGGCTTGGGTTTGGTCTCCCTTCTTGCTGGTTATGCTTGGTTGCGCGTATGAGTCATAGCCAGGTAAAGAGACTGGCCCGTTCGTTTCCTGCAAGGCTATGATGTCGGGTTTGAACTCTAGTGAATTGAGATGCTGTATGAATATTCCTCTCTTGCGGCGGATACCTCTGCAGTTCCACTGAAGTATATAAACGTGTGATGTGTGTTTTCGAGGATGAGTATTAGTTTCCGTTGGTGAGTTATTCATCGTTGATGGTTCCGTCGTCGTTCTCAGGTAATGCGGCCAGAGCTTTGTGGGGCCTGTTCGGTGAGAGCGCGTGTCTTTTCCTGGTGATTTGGAGGTTGGCAATAAGCTGCTCGTTTTTGATCGTGGCGGCCTCTATGTCCTCAACTTGTTTGGATATCTGGGTCAGGCTGTTGGCGATCTCTTGTATGAGGTTGTCTCTGGCTTGATTACTAGCGTTGTTTGCCTCTATCGAAGTTTGGACGACGTTAATGAAAGAGTCGAGTTTGACCAGAATGTTGTCGACCTTTGTCTCTAGGCTGTTCATTTTGGTTTCAAGTGCGTTAAGGCGTGCCTCGTGCGTGCTTTTTGTGTGCTGGGGAATTTCTAATGCGTTGTTTCTTGATATAATCCCTTCTTTTATGGCTTCTGCAATGTTTTCTGTTAGTGGATTTTCTCGTGCAATCTGTAGGGCATGAGCATAGCTGCACGACGGGTGCTCTAAGTGTCTCACTTTGGTGTTCTTCTGGTGTGGCTTGTTGCCCTGTTCTTGTTCATGTGTTGGGGGGTTTGTGGTTCCCGGTCTTGAGCTGGGGGTGTGCGCCTCCTTGGGGTAGGTGTTTCTTGTATGATGCATGCCAGTTTCTCCGACAAACTGAGGGTCGATTGGTTTTTGTTTGGGGTTGTTGGCGCCAGCTTGAGATCCTCTGGGTGGAATCTCCTCACTTTGGAGCAGGGAGAAGCGATTTGACGTCGGCAGCTTTGGCCATTTTTCGTAGTTGTTGGAGAATCCTGCTAGCGTGGAGTGGTTTCTTGTGGAGGATCCGTTGGAGATTTTCCAGGCGTTGCGGCGTTCGATTGCGGCCTGTTGGACGGCTTGGTCAGCTTGCTGTCTTCTAGGACATAGGGGAGAGTTGGGACGGTGTTCGCCTTGACAGTTAACACAGTGCGGTTCACATTCGTGGGGGGTCTGCGTGGGGTCCTGGTTTGAGGGGAAGCGTTTGCTGCATCGGGGGCATGTGTTGTGTGCAACTTTGAATGGGCAGACGTCCGCACGGTGGCCTATATCGTAGCAGTGCGCGCACAGGGTGCTGCGTGGTCGATGGGGATACAGACGGTAGGCGACTCGGTTAACAAATGCATATCTGGGTAGCCTGGGTCCCTCTACCGTGATGAGAATGGTTTGAGACTCCCCAATCCTTCGTGCAGCAAGGAGCTTGGCTTGTTCAAGAATGAGAGAGTCTTGGATGTACTGGTCGGAGTAGTGGGGCCTGATGCCGTGGATAACCCCCCTAGCGTTGTTTGGACTGTTGGCCTTGTAAGACTTCACATGAAGCTTGACGTTTTGGTAGGTTAGCGAACTGAGCGCTAGGATTTTATTTTCGGCGGAAGTGCGGTACGTGTCGATGGCAATTAGGTTTTGGAGGGAACGTACCTTGACATAGGTATCCCCGATCTCTTTGGGTGTGAGGCGCGCTGCCTCCAGAATTGCGGCTCCTAGGTTATGGGCGTCAATTTTTTCGAGGTGTATGGCCGACCCAAAGCGGATGATGATGGTGGCCGCTTGAGAAGATCGGGGTGCAAGACCAACTGTCTGCCATGATCCGTCATTTTCGTTGAGATCATCGATTTCCATGGTGTGAAGAGCAGAAGCGACAGCCAGGTTGGGCGAGCTCGAAGCGCTCTTTGACCTAGCCGGCGCTAGGCCAAGCGCCACCTCTTACTTCCGTGTTGGAATATTCTTCGTAAGAGGGCGAAAATTCTACGTGGTTGGTCAAAAATTTACTCACGTGTCTAAGACGTGTTCCGTAGATAATTAACGGCTGTTTCAATGCGATCCAGTGACTGAAACCGGTGAAAATCCAGTGTTTTGGTGGAGCTCAATGTCAGCTCGTCCGAACACTTGAAACTTCGTCTTCTTCCTCCTTGTATTTTGAGCTTTGTGCCTGTATTTTTCGTTATAAATGGTCCACTCTGGCAAGTGCTTGGAAAGCAGCCAACGGAGACCACGTGACAGCCATCGCAGTCGTGATGTAGTTCGTCTCGGGACGAGCAAAGCTGCGGCAAGGCTGGTGTCGAGAGGATGTCCTAGTCGTTCCAGCCACTGAAGCGGCTGCTTTCGTACGAATTTTGAGTGACGGGGTAATCTTCTACAGGCCTGTAGAGGGACAATAACGACTTCTGGGACAGACAAAAGAGATTGTCAGTGAGAGGGGAGTTCCTCCTTCCCCTCTTCTCTCGTGGTGGCAGGATGCGAGACAGTTATCGTCACTACCTGTCAAGGTTCTTAGACTGGCATTACAAACGAGGCGTTAGCGACATCCTTCAATGTTTGTTGCTAATCATTTAATTAGTTTAAAATTCCTTTTCGTGTTTTTTTCAACAAGAGATTGCTGTGTGTGATGTGATACCGCTCCTCTGAACATGTAAAGACGAAAAAATAATCTCCAAAATTTTGTTGTAGTGTCTTTTTAATGTTGCCTTTCAAATAAGGGTTTGTCTACATTTGTTTGTCTCTGGCTGAGTTGGTTTTTTTGTTATTGTATATTTTGAAAATGTGTTGTTTTTTGTTGAAATTGTGTGTACTTGTACATTTTCCCTTGATTCTGTCGATAAGATCAAATTGTGTTTATTAATTGTAAGTCATGCTTCAGTCATGTTAATTCGTCAAGTGATTATCTGCACGAAGGTGACCTGCAGTGACATTTTGTTTGCTGTTGCATTTTCTGAATATGGCATTTGGAGCTACTTTGCTGTATTTAATAGAAAATAAATGGTTTCTGTACTAAAATGCCAGATGTGAACTGACAGCAATAATATTGTGTTTGCCTGTTTTCAAGTAAAAAAAAAGAAAAGAAAAGAAGTAACTGACGATGCCTGAGCACTTGCGCGTTTGTGAAACTGCTATAGTCCATTGCAACTCAAGAAGGTAGGGCGAGTGGAAGGAAGGCCGGGGAGGAGGAGGCAGACGAAATGCTATGTAGTGGTGGAGGAGGTTTCCCCCTCTCCTCTCCAGCATTCCGTCTGCTTCCTCTTCCCTGACTTTCCTTTCTCTTGCCCTACCTTTTTGACTTGCAACGGACTATAAAAACAATGTCTCCGCACGGAATGAGAGAGGGGGAGGGGGAGATAAAATTGGAGAGAGAGAGGTGAAAGAGGGCAATTGGAGAAGAAGGGCAGTGTGGAAACAGAAGGTGGCAGCAAATTCCTTGCCCCCCGCCCCTCAGAAAATTGAAAATTCTCCGCCTATGGTGTGTGCAAACCTGATTCACGCCTCGTTTTTTTTAACTGCAACGAGACGGAGCTCGTTACAAACATGCTCGACTGGCAAGTGCAAAAGCAGTACGCTTACAGCTGCCACTGGGATCCTGTCGGGGGCAAGGTGTGACTTCCCTCGTTAGAAGCAGAATAGCAGTGCAATTAGAGTGACCACCCGTCCCGCGACTCGCAGGACTGTCCCGCATTGAGGGCTCGTGTCCCGCGAGAAATTGCCGCATCTTCAAAATGTCCCGCATTTCATACTGTCGTAAAATTCACTCTGCAACTTATGGTGCTGCCGAACAGCGAGGCACGGGGAAGCGCGGAGGTTGTTAGTAATCGTTTGAATCGCAATGATTTTCTATCCAAGCGATGCGGGAAGCGACCATCATTCTTGCAGGAGGTCTGACAAGCATGCGCTGTTGTGCCTCTCCCCTTGGTGTCAAAATATGGTTAAGAGAAAATTGTTCGCCAAAAGTTTAAATATAAATTATTGTAATTATTTTCAAGTCGCTGCAACTCACAACGATCAAGAAAGAACCTAATGTTAAAAATTTGTGTTGGGCCATGTTGATAAAAATAGCGTTGACAGGAACCAGTAACCCGAGAAAGATTTACTGTTTCTTATTTCCATTTGATGCATTGATTTCTGCTGCAGTCGATTTTTATGTTTTCAACTTCGACACATTTAATAGCACATTTATCATAAAAATATACATATCACAAGGAGTGAACATTATCTGAAGTTAATCGCTGCTATACAATTTGCAGGTGTATAAACAGCACAGGTTATAAAATGTGTTTACGAAGCCTAGGTTTGTGGCCATGAATGACGCCGTGCCTTTCTGTTGGAACCACTATCTGCACACCTCTAGAAATATTTGATTTTGCAGTTCCCCGTATTTTAAAGCCACGACTGCATATAACTAGCTAGAGTCAGACAGAATGAGGACGGCCGGGGATCCTCCAGTTGCCGCACCTCCGGCGTGAGTTTTCTATATTGGGTAACACTTGGGCCTCCCGGGAGCCTCGAGCATGCACGTGCAGTCCAAGCACATTGAAGAACACTGAGGACGTGCTAGAGGCATCTGAAAGAGATGCCGTCAGCAACTATAGCTTTGTGAGAAACAAGTGCTGCAGAACAGGTGCTACAGAGCATCTCGTAAGGTATCGTAGCAGGAACGGTGGACGACCCCGTTTTTTTCGGCAGGTACCCTCCCAGCCGGTGGCCCGTGCTGGCGTTCACGGGGGCCCCCGCGAGCTTCCCCGTGCAGGAGGAGAACCTGCCCCTCCAGGCACACCTGGCCTGGAGCGACTCGGTGCTGCACCGGGCCAAGCACTTCGTGACGTCCACCCTCAAGGCACCCTTCGTTGGAATCCACCTGCGCAACGGCATCGACTGGGTCAGACCCAAGCCCCTCCCTTCTTTAAATGCGACGGAATTTCTGGGGTCACCCCTCGTGGATATTTGTTCGTTGAGGCTAGTTACGGCCATGTAGGCTATTTACGGCCACGTCTCGTTAATACGGACCGCATTGATACGGACACCCCACCATGGAAGCAAAATTTCCGGGCACGAGGTCGTGCATGCTCTCATGTGCATGGACGTCTGGGTGATCCAGTGCGGGGGTTCAGCTGCGTCGGGTAGAAGTTTCTGAATGCAAAAACGGGAAAGACAAACCCAAAGATAGGTAAATTAATACGCATATCCCCATTTCAACGGGACCAGCATTTGTGAATGTGACAGCCGGGACAATCTGTCGACGGGGTTCTACTGTGCTTTTTTTCCACCAAATATTTTTAGCTTCTGTCAATAGTGATTTTCCTGTTGTATCGACATAAGGCCAGCCCTTCCTTCATTCGTGCATTTGCCTTTTTCTTTCTTGGTAACTATTTCTTTCAGCAGACTTCCTACCAAAGCGGATATTTATTGTTACTTTGCTTACCACTCGGGGCAACATTTTCAGAATATCAAATTGAGGGGACACAGTCTTTTGAATGACACATGAGCAAACGCTTAGGGAAGAACCCCTGTTTCCAGTATCAGCCATTGGTTCTTCACGACTAATACTAATCAGTCCTGCTGCTTGGGTCCCAGCATTGTTTGGGCACTGTGGCGAGTCCGACAGGCCAGATGGGCCATTTTAACGAAGAATCTTTAAAGGCTGTGATTACAAAGGTCAAAAAGTTTGATGCAACAATACGAGAATGTGTAACACTGATTTCAAAGAAAAAATCAGGACAAAAAATGAATAAATTAATAGAAAGAATGTTTGTAACATTCTCCGATGAGAATCAACCCTAGGACACCAAAACTCTGAGTCCGACAGTCTACCACTGTGCCAAGGGGAGACTTGTGAAATGTTAGTTACTTTAATATGCCAAGGGCAGGAAGCACCTAGGCGCAACCCTGTGGCTATACACATGAATGTATCACATGATTGGACTTCATGACAATATTTAAAAGACCTGTGGGAGAGGTAAATCTTAAAGGCAACAATGTGATATGGTCATATCGTTAGTGATAAGTACAGTCGAATCTCGTTAATTCAAACACGCTTAATTCAAACTTTCGATTTATTTGAACTGACGCTGTGGTCCGGTCCACACTATATGTGTTTCAATGTGTGAAAACGCCCGGTAATTCTAACGTCTAAGCGTTCTCGCCGGTTAATTCGAACATCCCGTGCCGCTGACCATGCTCCAAGGAGCGGGCTAACTCACGCAATAGCGCCTCCGACCCGGCTGTGTGGCCGTGCTACGCCGTGCGCCAGCTGCTACTCCCGACTTCAGTTTTAAGTAACTGTGACAACTGATGACGTGGTGGCCTTGAATGCTGTGATTTGCGGTGTGGTGCTGGCAGTGGTGGTTGTCGTTTTCTCTCTTCCACGGTGACGGTGCTGCGCCACTGCTCTTCGGCGTGTTTTCATTTGGTTTTCGGTGGGAGCGCAACAGTTACGTTTCTTGCCTTGCACTTGCGCGTTGCTGCGCTTCGGCATGTTTTTGGCGGGAGTGCGACAGTTAGGTTTCTTGCCTTGCACTCGCGCATTGCTGCACTTCAGCATGTTTCTGGTGGGAGTGCGACAGTTATGTTTCTTGCCTTACACTCGCGTGTTGCTGCTCTTCAGCATGTTTTCAGTGGGCGTGCGACTGACGTTATCTGGATTCCAAGCGTCATGAATAACTGACGCTGAGATCATTCAGGCTACGTGCTTTCAACAGGCGACATCTGAAGACCGTTCAACCCTCAGTGGCGAAGATTCCGATGCCAGCGAAGAAATGTCCCCACCTAGTGCAACTGATGTAGCATCGGTGCTGGGCACAACTGCGCGCTACTGCTCGTGCCAAGAGAATGCTGATGCCACGTTAGTGCTAGTCTCCAGCTCCAAGCAATATTTGTTCATTCACGACTTCGGAACGCGCGTGCACAGGCATGCATCACAGGTTACTTCAGTTGGTGATCGGTGTAAATAAATGTCCCGGAACTCATCACTCGTGTTAGCTCAGTGCACATGCGCCGCCCAATGCAGCGCTGCACGTAAGTATCCATTTAATGAGCTTTCTTTAATTCAAACTCCGTTCAATTCGAACAAATTTTCGGTCCCCCTCAAGTTCAATTTAACGAGATTCGACTGTACACTCCTCCACCAAAATGGTACGGTGATAATTAATAGGTTTACTTTATGCTGAAAGAAAGAAGAAATTGAAAAATGGTTGTTGTAGTCGAGATCAGGAATGCCAACTTGAGGTTTCTTTCCACTAGTTGGCGGTCGTTCAGCTTTGTCAAATCAGGCGATTTGACGTCGGAGAACGAATCAAAAGATCTGTGGGTGAGTGGTGAAGCATAAAGGCGACCTTCAGACAAGATTATGCAACTATGTTGCATGATTTGACATTACGAAAAGGTTCAAGAAACAACACATTCTGTGTGTACTGACTGTATTTGTAGCATCGAGGTAAATAATGCTTTTTATAGGCCCAGGCTCTTTGCTTTGTGGAGGCCCGAATGTTTTACGGATGTCTTCTGTACCCCGCAGGAACGTGCCTGTGAGCACCTGGAAGACAGCCCGCTGCTCTTCTCGGCTCCCCAGTGCGTGGGCTACTCTGGGGAGAAAGGCCCTCTGCCCAGGGAGGCCTGTCTGCCCCAGGGGGACACGGTGCTGGCACAGCTCAAGCGCGTCGTCAGGGCCCTGAAGGCACGCACTGTCTTCGTGGCCTCGGACAACGACCACATGCTGCCGGCCATCAACAAGGCTCTGGAGCCACTGCACGTGCGTAGCGCACCTCTGAGGGGTGACGGATGTTTGGCGCTACGAGCTCTAAAATGTGTGGACCCTGAGGAAATTTGTTAGGTCAAAATGAGACGTCTAAAAACCCCTTCAGGTGAAGAAGGGACTTTGAAGAGCCCCTTATGTTCAAAGCTATCTTTAAAAGCCCCTTTAGGTCCAGAGGGGACCTCCAGGAACCCCTAATGTCGAGGTGAACATTGAGGAACCCCTTGCTGTCAAAAAAGAACCTTGAGGAACCCCTTAGGATCAAAAGTCTCTTATGTCCCAGGGAGGGACTCTTTAAGGTCAAAAAGCTATCTTAAGAACTTCCTAAGGTCCAAAAAATATCTTGAGGATCCCTTGAAGGTCAAAAAGAGGCCTCGAGGAGCCCCTTAAAAAACACTGCAAGAAAAAAAAAAACTTTTTTAATGAGCATAGATGGGACATACAATATTTTTAATATATTTTCCACAAAAATTTTTTTTTTTTGCGCAGTTTTTGTTGTTAGATGCGATTTAGGTGCAGAAGGTGGAGGTTGCAGCCCGCTAAGCCCCGCCCCGTGCTTGCAAGGTGCTTACATCTCTCACTGGCTGGAGAGATGATTGATGTGTAGAAGGTTGTTTGTAAATTTGTACCTCCGTGGCGAAATAGCATTTTAATTTACTATTCTTTTATGTTTGAGAAGCAAATAATGAAGATGGAGTCATTATTGTTTTTAAGTGTACTATTCTGAGATTGCTTCTCCTGCTTTGGTTTGAAGCATTAACAAATATGGCTGCCGGCGTCTGCGGAGTGCTTAACAAGTGAAGCTCCTTGAGCTCGATAAGCCAACAACAAACAAACCGTCGTGATTGTGACCATAGTCTCAATACCAAGAAGATACCTACACAGGTAAGAATTTTAGAGCCATTTAATTCGAGGCAATCGGGCATTCGGCTCGCATCAAGTTTGTCTAGGTATGTTCCTGTCATTGCTTCGAAAGGCAAGCCTTTAAGTCTTGCAGTGCACCTGGCCTACCAAAGCAAATATTTTTATGTCGCATTTTAATTATGCATCATGACGCTCACCCACCTTGCTTGCGGATGCCATATGAAGAAAAAATAACATGAACACTAAAGCTAGGAAGACTGCATATTTATTTTGTTGATTTTTTTGTTCTCTCGGTCGCTTATTACGCGTATAGATAGATGCTGACAGATGCTTGTATTGGATCGTGGCTCGTGCATGATGGAACATTAGAATGCCGCTTTCGTGGTCGCGTTTTCAAAGCGTTGCAGAAGTTTTTAGATGGGGGATGAATAGCAGACGGACGACGGCAAAAACAGACGCCAATGCGCAGCTTTCATGTCTATGTCTCGTGGCATTGCAGGCGACGATAGACAGGAATGAAATAGCAGACGATGCCGGAGGCTGCCGCTTGTCTGCTTTCATGACTAGCAGGCGGTATTAGACTTGCAGACTAGACGCACTGGATGATGGGCAGAGCCACTGATCTGTAGGCGGGGCTTAGAGTGGGCTGTGACCTCCACCCAAATTGCGTCTAATGCAAATATTGTGCAACAATTTTTTTTTTCGCGGAGTGTTTATTTGAAAAAGTATGTGTCCCATCTATGCCCTTTAAAAAAAACTTTTTTTCCCCCTTGCAGTGTTCCTTTAAAGGACACACGCAAAGAAAAAAACATTTTTTTAAACAGCTTAGATGGAAAAAGGATATCATAAAACAATTTTACAACCAAGAAAAAAACTTTTTAGAGCTATATTTACGGCGCTATACGAATTTGTAGTTGGCGCCGGCAAGCGCCGCAGAAAAGTGGCCCTTGTTTATCATGTGACGGGCCCATATTTGTCACGTGGTGCTTGCACTCTTTCGGAAGCTTCCTCTGGCCTCTAAAAGTAACTTATTCATCTTTCTGTGAAGTATAACAAGAAACTAAAATGAATAAGTAACTTTTAGAGCCCAAAGGAAACTCCTGAAAAAGTGCAAGCAGACGTGATAGACCTGTGTGCCGGTCAGACGACGGCGGCGGCGCCCCGAAGCAGACAAACTTGTGCGGCGGCAGCGACAGTGGCGTGGAGCAACGCGTTGAAGCGGCGTTCGCGCAACGCTCGGCGTGCGGGCCTACCACGTGACCAGCGGCGGCTCCCGCGAGCGCCAAGTACAAATTCGTATAGCGCCGTAAATATAACTTTAAAAAGTTTTTTTCTTGGTTGTAAAATCGTTTTATGACATCCTTTTTCCATCTAAGCTGTCTAAAAAAAAATTTGTTTTCCTTTGCATGTGGTCTTTAAGGTCAGATAGGGTCCTTGAGAAACCCCTTTAAGGGGCAGTGCAACGATTTTTATGTTGAACGAATTTGCAGCTTGTATTTCTTTATCTTGCATATCTTTGCATAAGTGAGAAAGAGAAAACACTTCACCTTCTGCCGAAGCAGTGCGATTCTGCTGCATAATTGCTGAGGAAATAATTGAATAATTCCTGATCTGTAGCCACTTTTGACGATCATGGGAACCACGGTGTGACGTCATTGAGGGGAACACCGTTTCGAGTTAGTGAGATGCACAATTTCCTGCTCAATTTAAGGTTAAGCTTCAAACATTAGTAACTGCCTTAAAAGCCTCGTATTATCACCAGATGTATTTTAGGTCTTTGTGACGCGTGCAGTCAGCAGCAGTACATACGGTCGGTGGCTCCGAGCAAAGTGCCGGCCTATAGAACCCCAGGTGGCAGGTCGGATTCCCAGCCGAAGTGTCCACAACTCGATGGAGGTTGAGAAGGCACGCAGCTGAACTTTAACATGAAACCGAGCCTTCGGTTGCAAATCAAAAGATCCCCAGGTGGTCAAAATGACTCTTCAGTCCTCTGTTGGGGTGTGCCAAATGCCCTTCGTCGGTTTAGCGCATAAAACCCCTGGATCTGATCCTCGCCGTGGCACGTGCAGACTCAGGAAGTGTGCCTTGGTCAGGCCGCCGGGCGGTTCATTTCAGGGAAAAACCGTTGTTTCAGGTGGTGGCCCACGCGCGAGAGCCGAGCGAACCGCACGTGGACCTGGCCATCCTGGGACTGGCGAACCACTTTGTGGGGAACTGCGTGTCCTCCTTCAGCGCCTTCGCCAAGAGGCACAGGGACGTGCTGGGGCTGTCCACCTCCTTCTGGGCCTTCCCGCCGCCGGCCAAGCCACACCCACACCAGGAGCTCTAAGGGAGGACGTCCTTTATAGAGGGAAAGGGCTGGGGTCGGGGAGGTGCGGTGCCCAGAACGCTTCTTCGTCTGGCGTGTTTAGCGTTTCGCACCTCCCGCGCGTCGAAAGCGGCCCCCAAGAAGCGACAAACTATGCCGCGGGTGCCGCCGCGTCGTGCCGTTGGATGTCGCAATCCCGGCGGTTGGTCATACAGGTTTCGGCGAAAAAGAGGAGCAAACGTAAGTCTCGCCGTCATCGTGGCGTCTAATTTCCTGGCTGCCAAAGCTTCTGCGAACTGTCCAACTGGAGAACAACCTACGGCGGAGTGAGTGTTGGTCATATTCACCTCCGCCGATGTGCTACATCCAGGATCACGGCGAACAACGGCAGGGCACGAGGGTGACGTTGTCAGGTGAAGACCGAGGGACCGCCGACGAAGGCCCGGTAAACACACTGGTCGGAGATGCCGCATTTCCCAAAGCTCGCCGCCGGAGAAGGGAAGGCTCCATTCGGTTGGAAGAACTTGCGCGCTGCTCGTGAACGCGGCCTTGTTGAAAATCAGGCCAAATGCTTTTTTTTTATGTCCGTCCAGTAGTGTGAAACGCGGGTAAAAGCAGTGAAAGAGAACAAGAACCACACGAAAATAGAAAGTGCGAAAGACAAGGACAAGTGGAAGTCTAGACAGGACACAAGCGCTTCTCTTGACACTTACGGATTTTGAATAGCACTTACGAATAAAGAACTTGTCCTTCGTAGTCTTCCACTTCTCCTTGTCCTTCGTGCTTCCTATTTTCGTGATGTTTAACCAACTAGGCCAACAAATTATTTTGCTAGAGAGCAAGAACCGCGTTGCCCCCCTCGACAATCGGTGATTGTAGCGGTGCAAGCGCCTGCGTTTCGTTTATGTTGCACGCTAGCTTTGTCTTTGCCTCAATCGTGCGGCCTAACGCTTGCGGCAAACGTTCCAACCGATGCCTGCTCGCATCTCCAGGAGTGCCCTTTAGGCATATTTTGCGTCGTCATTGCTCCGTGAACCAAGGTATAGCTCGCGAGAACTGGCGTGCGTCGGACCCTCCCACCAATCGTTAAGTGTTTGGCGCCACTGACCACGCGTGTTTGCTGGTACAGTGTTGGCGGTTTGAATCTTCCAATTTAATGGAGGTCGATTTAATGAGGTTTTGCCATACGCGTGTGACGTGACACTTTCCAGCCTGCATTGAGGGCCACTACAAAAATTAGAGAACTTCGATCGCGACTGGCCGGGTGTCGTCATGAACGCCAACGTCTATCTACAAAGCCCATTTGGCACGGTCCAAGCACCCTACCTGCTTTTTAATAACTTGACTGTCCTATGGTCCGTAGCTTTCTGAGGTGGCGTACTACTTATCTCTGGCCCTTTCTTGTTTCTGCTTCCCTTTTCTGTGCTTCAAAAGCTTCCTGCTTGAAACCAGGCTCATTGTTTATTGCCTAATGCTGGGTTCATACGAGCACGCATACATACTCCTATGCGTTTGTGGAGTGAAATTGGAGTGTCGGTGCAAATGTGCCCGATCACTGTGGTTATTAGATGCAATAGCATCTCTGAACTCATCCTACGCATTTTCACGTTTGCATGTCTGTGTTTGACCAACCAAGCAGGTGGCACGCATCTGTTGTATATGTAGCTACTACTTCAATTATGCGTTCAAGGGGTAATGCACCCAACAAATGTGATATTTGTGTTTTGCGAATATTCAAACTTCTGAATAGTATTTACGAATAATACACCATTCAATATTAACTTGGAAACTAATTGCGATATTCACGTGTTTTGAGGCGTCGATTGAGGCTTATCAGCCTTGTCGAGTGTGCTTTTCACGGAGCATTCGTGCACTGCGGAAAAGCAATACTTGCGGGCTACGTGGGTATTGTCGATGTGCGCTGCCAAAAGTGTTGTCGTGGTCGGCCTTTAGAGATGTGCCGAATGCTCACTATGACGTCTTGATTAGGATGAATTCTACTTCCATTAATGGAAATAAGAGAGATGTCGAGGTCACCCTTGATGGTCTTGTTTTAAGGTCACAATCGCTACAAGCTTTCACGGTACTCTTTACACGGACCATCGAAAATTGCCGTTGGCAATGGATAATACAGGTCATGATGTCTCAGATAGGAACCATAAAGAAGTACTAGCTGCACAGCTGGCTTCCTCGTATGGGAGCCAGCTCTGCAGCTGGCTCCCATAAGATCGGTAAGAAGAGCACTCAACGTGGCTTACCCGCTGCGATTATTATAGCATGTGTTAGGCGGCGATGTCTTGACAACCCACATTCGTCATTCGTGCATGTTTTGTTGTAAAGCACAGCTTTTAGGCGCCCGTTTTCGGCTTGAGAGGCGTAGGCATTACCGTGCGTTGCATTATGGGACATATCCTATAATGACGTCACGAGGGTCACGAGCGACGTCACTCGTAACTGCACGTTGCATTATGGGACGTTTCCCATAATGACGTCACGAGGGATGTCACGAAGGTCACTTGTGGTGGTTGCGACCTTTACAGTGAAGGTCACGTGAAGGTTGCGACCTTTATGAGTGATGTCTCGAGGGTCATTAGAGCCACGAGTGACGTCACGAGGGAGGGATGGGGAGGAAGGGAGGAGAAAGAGGAGGAAGAGGGAGGAGAGGATATAGAGGAGGAGGAGGTGCATACCCTCCTCATACCATCCCCTCTTCCACCTCAAGAGCTGTGCTCTAATTCGGGGTTACAGGGAGTTGTAAACGACTTTCATTTATTTTTTGTCAAATTTGAAATTAATATTTTTGATTAGGAAAGTTGCAACAAATTTGTTGTTGACTTGCCACAATTCATATATACAGTCATTAAAATTAACCGAGCTTAGAGGTGGACGAGTGGAAGGTTGGGAACAGCCTTATTGAGTTCGGCTGAATTTTTGTGCACGATGGTGAATGGCTTGGAGAAACTACTTTATATTTCATAAAAAAATATCTGTGCAAAACTACCGTTCGCTTCGAATTTGCTTTGAAGGCCACTATTTGCTAATGCCTGGATCATATCATCTATTAGTTTCTGAATTGCAAATATCAAGGGTGTTATGATTATACACAAATATCAATGAAGTAAGAAACATTTGAATTGCAGCACTGCTACAACAAAAGTTGCTGGCTGGTTGCAGGAGGCCCGTCTGCAGGAAGTAGACTGTTTGATCAGAAAATTGTGTGAATTAGTTTTAAAGGTGATGCAGTTACCGAGGGTTCTGATGTCATATCGTTAATAAGCATACCCTGCTGTTTAGGCAGTTTTTGGAGACGAATTGGGTAAATGCATGCATTTTTGTCTCTTTGATATAAACAATTCACATTACAGACAACTTTTCTGGAGGGGAAGTGTCCACTCCATATTCATAATATGTTTATATATATATATATATATATATATGTAGTGAGAGAAAATATATTTAAACTTCAGCAATGCTTCAACGAAAGGCGTTGGTTTGCCATAGAATGTAGACGGATAAAAAAATTCTATGAATTGTTTTAAATGTGGTAGGAGACTTATGTACGTTCACAATAAATATTCCTAAAATTTCCATATCAGATCCTAGGCAGCATAATAAAAAAAAAAATTTATATGCAGTAAAAGACGGTGCAAAACGATATCACAATTTAACGACAAACTGTGCAGCGATTCCAACATTATTTCTTTTCATCAGTTTCTCTAGGTCGTTTTCAATTGCTCACATGTTCAGTTGGCTTTACACCAGGCATCGCTTTCCTGTCTGCAGCATCTTTGGACCTGCTTGTTGTGAAACTCTTCTAAAACTTGCCTCATCAGAGTTAGCCTTTTTAAAGTCTTGCTGCTTCCTGTCACTATAAGTTCTAAGCTTTTTTTTTTTTTGTTTCTGTTTCCAGCCATTCTATGTTATGTGCCATAGAATGTCTCAAGATTGTAGGGCTTTGTGATCCATCATTGGTGTTGTAGAGTAGGAAGGTCCCATATTTGGCTCTACTGCTGGCTCAATCAGTGATGCAAATGTGCTCATATGGTAGTGCACTCTTATTTCAATAAGTAATGTTCTGTCCTATGTTTTATGTTTTTATTCTTTTGAACTGGAGTTACGTAATATTACAGTGTGCACATCCCAGTCTGAAGGACAATTACTGCAGTGCCAAGTATACATTTATCTATACATGACAGCAGTTTTATCAGTTGAAAAAACACTTTGAATGATGCACGAAATTAAATGACGTGCCTGTATTAAAGCTGTTACCGCATTGGAATGTTTTACGTGCTCAGTAACTACTGCTACGTGCAAAATGCTCAGTAATTCATGATACCAAGATGTGAATGTATCACGTGTCCGTTTACTTTTTTTTTTAGTCCTGTATGCTGTGTCAGTATGGTAAAAGCATTCCTTTGCGAAATGATCGCTGCAGAGACACGATTGACCTGGCTTCCAGTTCTCTGGGTGTTGTGAATCAACCATTCCAGAACTGGGCACTCTTCACTGAAACCTCGAAAGACCTTTTGTGGAATAGCGTTCATATGCCTGCTGCGGCTGCAGCATAATGCTCAAGCCAACTATTTTGGTATGAATACTTTTAGGATTTTGAATAAATACTGCCATGCCTGTGATATGAGCAAACCTTTCTTTGGCTGTGGCAGTTTGATGCTGAACAGACTGGCGTTTGTTCTGGATTTTCGCGTGGAGAAGTTGGTTGAACAGCTATAGCTGTTCAACCAACTTCTCCACGCGAAAATTTCGTTGTAGTATCCCTTTAAAGGGATACTACAACGAAATTTCGGCACTCATTTTTTTGTCTATATTTGTTCAAAGGAGCAGTATCACATCAAACATACCAATATTTCGTTAAAAATGTCTCGGAAAGGAATTTTAAAACGAATTAAACGATTAGCAAAGAGCACCTGGTGGATGTCGCTAACGCCTCGCTTGTAATGCCCGTCTAGGAACCTTGACAGGTAGTGACGATAACTGTCTTGCTTCCGGCCACGACGAAAGAAGAGGGGAAGGAGGAACTCCCCTCTTCCCAAGAATCCCTTTTGTGTGTCGCAGAAGTCGCTATTGCCCCCCTAGAAGATTATAGAAGATTAACCCGTCACTCAAAATTCGTACAAAAGCAGCCGCTTCGGTGGCTGGGACGACTAGGCCATCCTCTCTACGTCAGCCTCGCCGTAGCTTTGCTCGTCTTGAGACGACCTACGTCACGATTGCGTTGGATGTCACGTGCTCTAAGCTGGGCCTTCTCCGAGCGCTTGCCAGAGTGGGCCGTTTATAACGAAAAATACAGCCACCAGGATCAAAATACAAACGTGCGATTGTCATTTACGGATATTGTGGATCATATTCAACCTATTTTTGAACACGACGGGAATATTTCAAATTTCGTTGAAGTATCCCTTTAAAGGGTTACTACAACGAAATTTCGGCTCTCATTTTTTTGTCTATATGTGTTCAAAGGAGCAGTATCACATTAAACATACCAATATTTTGTTAAAAATGTCTCGGAAAGGAATTTTAAAACGAATTAAACGATTAGCAAAGAGCACCTGGTGGATGTCGCTAACGCCTCGCTTGTAATGCCCGTCTAGGAATCTTGACAGCTAGTGACGGAGCTTGTCTCACCTCCGGCCACGACGAAAGAAGAGGGGAAGGAGGAACTCCCCTCTTCCAGAGAATGCCTTTTGTGTGTCGCAGAAGTCGCTATTGTCCCCCTACAAGATTATAGAAGATTAACCCGTCGCTCAAAATTCGTACAAAAGAAGCCGCTTCGGTGGCTGGAACGACTAGGCCATTTTATCGACGTCAGCCTTGCCATAGCTTTGCTCATCTTGAGACGACCTACGTCACGATTGCGTTGGATGTCACGTGGTCTCCGCTGAGCCTTGTCCGAGCGCTTGCCAGAGTGGGCCGTTTATAACGAAAAATACAGCCACCAGGCCCAAAACACAAACGTGCGATATTCTTTTACGGATATTGTGGATCATAATCAACCTATTTTTGAACACGACGGGAATATTTCAAATTTCGTTGAAGTATCCCTTTAAGCATCGCTGCACAAATGTCACATATTGACATTTATTAATTTTGTTAAATTCATTATAGAAACAGAGTTTGGGACAATGAAGTACTACGTTCTCATAATTTTAATAAATAATAATAAATTAGTTAATATGCTGGAAGACGCCAGATCGCTAAAGAAAAAAATTGGGTTGACAAACTTTTGTTAGCCAGGCAAATAGAAATGCGACAATTAGTGATATATGAATATTTCAGAAGTGTTAATGTAAAACTAAATACGTGCGCACTAATATGACCGTACTCAGGTACAAACACCGTGGTATTAAAATTATTTACTTTGAGTTGAACTTATAATGGCTCAGAATTATATAAGAACAAAATCGGGGCTCCCGAATCACTTCTGGAAGGTCAGTCTCCCGAATGCTTACGCAAATAATATCCGAAATAAAACCAACAAGAAATAAACTTGAAAATAATACAAACCTACAAATATGCGACAGTACTGGAAGAGGGACATAAAAAACTGGCAAAAAAGAACGACAAATAACTTTATAGACAATTAAAATTCTCAGCTGAAAGCTGAAGCTAAATTTTTTTATCTTTCAATATTTTGAAATGTTTACGCTATTGTTTTCTGCTCGCACCCGGCGCTACATGGCGCCGCTGAGGTAGGCTCTAAGGATGATTGTCTCTGGGCCTGCAGTGTAAGCAACAAAACAACAAACATTGCAACGCTATTTAGGTTGTGCGTGGTGGTTGAGTGTGTGGCTTTGCGCAAGTGTTTCACCGAGAGCTAGGCCGCTTGTGCGAACACTGAGGCTTTCAGACAGGTTCTGTCGGCGTCACAAAGTTTTGCTAAAGTATTTGTAATTGTGCCTGAAATTTTGCAATTACTGACGCCAGAAAGTAATTAAATTACAATTCCTTTTAGCTGAAAGTAATTAATTACAATTACAAATCACCTAGAAAAGTAATTAAATTATAGTAATTACTGTAATTTAATTACTACCCAAGTATGTTGCTGGCGTTATATTGTTCGCAGGCACAAAGACCGATTGAAAATATTCATTAAAGATGCATGCTTTTTGATGGGCAGATATTTCAGACTGTTAAAGAAAACAATAAGGGGAAAGGGGGCATGGTCGAGCTTATTTTAATCTGAAATTATTCAAGCATATGTGTCGCTACTGTCGCTCTTCACTGCATAAAAGATCGCGTAGATGGTCATTGTCGGAAACTCGTCAGAAGGCGCTACTTGTCACATGCTTAGTGGTTCGGAAGTTCAAAGCTATGTCTTTTTGACCTAAATAACTAAGCCATTGGTAAAAAAAAGGCAATAAATGCAGAAATAAAAAGCTGAAAAAACAAACTATCAAGAACCTGCCAGCTGGTTAATAAAACATTTTTCTCACTACGGAATATCATGAAAACATCACTCACAGCACATACAGGGTGATTCAAGGAGACGCCAGGATCTTTAAATCGACCGCAAAATTCGTTTTTTTTGTGCTGCGTTGCCCACAGATGGTGCTTTTTTTTTTTTTTTGTAAAATTTGCAAATAGTAGTGAATTTACCCGAGAAAAAAAGTAAAGAAAGAAAAAGGCTTGGCTCCTATGGAAACGCAGCGACGCCAGCGGTCTTCAAACAACACGGCGCCGTTTCGCACGGGAGACAAGAGATGGCGCAAGTGGTCGCGACGCCAACTGCCGCCAACGAACGAGCATACGACGCCGAGAGCCGACCTCTTTAGCAGACAAGGAACTGCAGTTCCTTGTTGATACTGCGCCTGTTTTTATTTCTGCGACTGTCGCCGCCTGCGGAACGCGCGCCGCTTTTGAGTCGAAAAGATCGTCTGCTAAAAACGCCGGCTCTCGGTGTCGTATGCTCGTTCGTCGGCGGCGTTCGTTGCGCCATCTCTTGTCTCCCGTGCGAAACTGCGCCGTGTTGTTAGAAGACCGGTGGCTTCGCCGCGTTTCCATAGGAGCTAAATCTTTTTCTTTCTTTACTTTTTCCTCAGGTAAGTTCGCTCTTTGCAAATTTTACAAAAAAAAAAAAAAAAGTGCACCATCTGTGGGCAACGCTGCACAAAGTCGTAGCGCGATAGTGGCGACCGAATTTTGCGGTCGATTTAAAGAGCCTGGCGTCTCCTTGAATCACCCTGTCGCCATGTGACACAAATCACGGTGCCTTATAGCCAGTTCTCCATTTATTTTCAATACAAACCTTTGAAAGCGCATTTACCAAACCTGAAAATTCATTGAAGCGTTTACAAAACCCGGTAAAACAGCGACGAGCTTCATCGGTTAGGCTTAACGTGTTTACCACCGTGAGATGAACTAGAGCACTATATAGCTCCTACGGAGCAGAGTAGCGCAATCCTTTGAACCCCGTGTTTTGCCGACAACATGGCCGACAGAGCAGCTCGGCGCGAGTCACGTGGTACTCAGGGTTCCAAGAGGCGGCCCGCCCTATGGGAGAATACATGGAGATCGACATAACACGGCTGATTAAAAAAATAACGGCGAGTTCACACTTTTCAAAACTAGCCTGTCGTGAAGTTAGTAAAGCGCTAAACACTTTATCAAAGTTTTAATAATATCGGATGCGTGTGCAAATGTTGAGAAGGCAATTTCCAGGGCAATGGCGTTTGAAGCAGACGATTTTTGCTCGCAGCGGAGATGGGCTTTTCGGGTTGGCCGGAGCGGGTCACGTGAATGGTGTGACGTCGCCGTGTCGTCTGCTGCATGATGCCGCGCAGGCAATTTTTTAAAAAAAGTTACGTCCTTGTATGACACAAAACTTATCGCATATTATTCTAAAATGTTTCATTATTATGTCAAAAATGATTTCCATTCCGCACATCCCCACAAAACTGAAGAAACAACGATTTTCTCACGTTCTCCATGCATTTCTGACCGCAGTTGGAACCTCCGGGCGTTCGCCGCTAGTCGCCGAGAGACGGCGTTCTAGATTGCGCTACTCTGCTCCGAAGGAGCTATATAGTGCTCTAAGATGAACGACATCGTAAAAGCACAATACTTCCCCCGTTGAGTTTTCCTGTCGTGGTAATAAGCGATTGTCGTCCAGTATGTTGTAATCCTCGGACAGTCGAACGCACAAGCACTTTGTAAAACCAGATATAGTTTTTTTTTTGTTTTTTTTTTTTTTACTGCAGAAATAAACTACGCTTTGCCTAACACTCATTCTCTGCCCAAAGGTAGCGCTAGAGGTCACAACCAGGTAGAGGTACCTTACAACCAGATGCCAAAGTTTCAGCCCGAACGGGCACCTTATTCAAAAGTTATAAGTGATTTTCTGAAAATTTCAATGGGAAAATGGAGCCCATTTTTGCCCGTTTTCGGTTTCTGGTGCCATAGAGCCCCGTGTATTCGAAAACTCCGTCGGCCACCATTTTTCCATTGAATTTTTCAGGAATTCAGTTATAACTTTTGAATAAGGTATCGGATCGGACTGAAGCTTTGGCATCTGGTTGTAACCTCTACGCTACTTTTGGACTGAGAATAAGCGTTTAAGGATGGCTAATTAATTTTTTTACACTTTGTACTTTGTCGTTATGCGGGACCCCGCTGACCACTGCATGCCGGCCATCGTCAACAAAACCACGTGATCCCCGTTCACTACCACGTGACACCTGCGCCGCTCCGCGCTCCTACGGTTAGAGAGCCGACCAGGCCACCACACTCCACACCTTTTTTTGTCAAGGGTTAAGTTAGGGATTTCAGTAGATCACTCCGATAACTCGATACTTTGCCGCACCTTTGCACATGTATACCGTATCATTATCAAAGTGTAAAAAGTAGGTGTTTTCATCTCGACTCAGGCATGGTTTCGAGGTCGATATCTTTTTTAATTATATTTAATTTTTACAAAAGACATATAATGTGTGGGTCCACTCTTGATATGAAAGAGAGCGCAAACGGCAAGCTTGGCGAACGTTTTGTTCTCAATTTATCCACCACTGAAGCAGTGGCGGATCCAAGGGGGGGGGGGGGGGGGCGGTGGGGGCGATCGCCCCCCCCCCCCCCCCCCCCCCCCGGGGGTTCTTCGTCAGCTCGAAGAAAAAACGTAAGCAATCGACGCGAGAAACAAAAGATTAAAACAGCGGTGGGTGGACGCGCCTGCTGGGCGCTTCCAAAGTGGGGTTTATCTCCGTCAAGGTCACGGTACGTCTTCCCGACAGGGACGGCGCCAGGAGTTTCGAAGTGGAGAGACAGTGGGGAGGCGCACCAAATTAGGGAGCCTTCATGTGCGCTTTGCTAGGGTGATGCCACCCTTTGTAATACCTCTCGCCGACAAACCAGCAGCCATTTTGGTTCTCGGCGATAATCCATGGGGCTTATAACCCTCCCGGAAACAAGCACCTTAGCTCACAAGTTCGGAGCAGTGTTGTGGAACTCACGGAGGGAGGATTAGCATTTTCCCCCTCGGATCGGAGGACCGATGGACACAAAGGCCATTTTCCGGAGCACGGGGAGACAATGAGAGGAACAAAATGACGGTGGAAGAGGGTGTGGGAAAGGGAAACAGGCAGTTGGCATCACTCTATGCGAAGCGCACATGAAGGCACCCTACACCAAATATCGGGGTCCTCGACTGCAGGCACACTTCCAAGCAAGGCCAGCACGTCGAGCCACGGGGGGAAAATACCTTCAACATATCTAGTCCCCTTTCTCTCTCTCTCTGTCTCCCTCTCTCTCTTTGGGGGTTGTCAGCGAAAAATTTGTGCCCTGAAAGCTCCCAAACGCAGACGTCAAGCAGCCTTCCTCAAGGGTAGCGGAATATCCTTCCTCTCTAGCGGCCGCCTTTTCGTCACTTTTCGTTTGATGGTTTCTTCGTGGTTCTGGGCTTGTCTTTTGGCATGTCTTTTTTGGCTTGCTTTGAGATGCTGTCGCCCACGGACTCACTACCCTAGGTATCTTATTGGCACAGTGTGCTCATTGCCAAGGGAAGTGCGGAGGGGACGTACCGGGAGGAGACGTTCCGAGGGGGGGGGGGGGGATGTAGCTTGTACAACTGAGAGAGGAAGCAAATGCTCTGGGTACAGTGTAGTCTGGGTCTGAGCTTCTCCTGAAGACGCTCCGGACTTCCCCACGACCTTGGCTTAAACATAAGCACGCTTCCGTCCTCGCCTCCATCCTTCATTGAGGATCAGCGCCGCAGCGCGGAATACAGAAAGAAGCCGACGAGCGCCAGAAGGGGGAGATGTTTCCTCTAATGGGCTTCATACTGCCTACGGTACGACTTCTCGTGGCGGGAAGCTAATAAAAGAAAGATAAACGGTACGAGCACTCTAAAGGCTGGAGGCTGCTTACACGGGTTCCTCAAGCCGACGCCGTAAACATTTATTTGTATACAACGCCGTTTCAACTTAGGGTGGCGGGACATATTTTAGGAAAGGCGCCCGCTACCCCTTGTCTCCCCTTGGCGCCGTCTTTACTTTTCGAGTTAAACGCGGCTTCTGTGTACTGACGGCAGAGCTTTCGCGCGGCTTTGCAGGAGCGAATATGTGTGTGTCGAACGGACTTGGGGAAAACGAGGCCCTTTCAAAGATGCGGCTATGCATAAATTAAATAGACAGTGCCTGTGCCCGTTCGAGTGAACACCGACTCCCAAACATCCATGCTCCAGTCGTGATCGGCCTTTAGCCCAGTTGAGATTCGCCGACCTTACAACCGCTCTGCCCTATCATATCTCTTCACATGTCCTCTCGACCCTGACGAATGAGCTAACTACCCAGAAACAAGTAAGTGTTCCTTTGATACAGAAAATATCCAGACGAAGTGCAATTGAATATAATTTGGAAGGATCCATATTGCTGGTTTAAGGTCTTGTCTAAGTTCAAAAGTTATAGTTGCCGAACTGCAACATGCTTTCAAAAATATTCAACAATTATTCGCTTTCGTTCTCTCGAGTTGCATCCGGAACACGTGAAAACACGAAATTGGGTTGGCAATGCCGCATGTGCTGCGCTCTGGACATTCCAATTATACAGCGAACAACCGACGAACTTGCGTGGCAGCGTTCGTTTCGCTCGCTGCGTCAACAGTGTTTTGACGCCGCGAGCAGCGTCGAAGCCGCCGGGCCATTTTTGTCGCTTGTTTGCAACGTACTCGCTCCGCTGATTTAAGTCGCTCTTCCCGTTGCCGCGGCAGTTGAGCACTAGCTCCAACCAGAATGTCTGCCAAGGCAATGTCTTTAAGCTGCCCTAAATCGACTGGTCACGTAGTGTCGGTCTGAAACCCAAGTTTCAGAAAGGATGGTGTCACCACAATTTTAGAGCACAGCTCTTAGGGGCCCGTTCCCGGCTTGAGCGGCGTCGGCGTCGCCGTAACCAAGGTCACCCCAAGGTCACGCGACCCCCCAAAGGTCACCCTAAGGTCACGTGACCCCCAAGGTCACGTGACACCCAAAGTCACGTGTCCCCCGAGGTCACGTGACCCCCCCAGAAGTCACGTGACCACCCCCCAGGGTCACGTGAACCCCCCCCCCCCCCGCCGAGGTCACGTGACCTCCCCGATGACGTCATCGTCACCGATGACGTCACCGGCATACGCATCGTCATCGTCATCATCACTGATGACGTCATCAGTGACGTCACTGATGACCTCACCGGCATCCGCATCGTCATCGTCACTGATGACGTCATCAGTTACGTCACTGATGACATCATCGGCATCGTCACGTGACCCCCAAGGTCACGTGACCCCCCAGGTCACTTCACCCCCCAGTACCCTTCCCTCCTCCTCCTCAAGAGCTGCGCTCTAATTCGGTGTTACAGGGAGTTGTAAACGGCTTTCACTTTTTTGAGATACTTACCTCTAGCGTGGTCACCCGAAAGGTTTTATTTAATTCAAAGAGTTCATCCCCGACAGGTAAACCGATACAAAGGCTCTCAAGATCTATATTATGTTATCCGAGTTTAGTAAGAACGATAACTCCACAAAAAATATAAGCACTCGCCCCCCCGCCGTTTTACACCGAGGAACCGCCCCCCCTAAAATGGAGGTCTGGATCCGCCCCTGCACTGAAGCGGCCGAGGCTAAAACTGACGTTTCTCCCACCTGTCGGGCGGGGATCGCATGTTTGACTGCTCGCTATTTTGTCACAGCTATTGCACTCACTCTTCTCTCTCACACTTCCAAAATGGTTTTCATTGTGCTGAACAGAGTGTCTAACAGAAATTTTTATCGGTTTGGTTTGGGTATACGGCTTTCGGTTCAGTTCCGGTTTAGTTCCGGGACGCAGAAATAACGCTTCAAGCCAGTTTGGACAGCTAAATTTATATATATATTTTTCGCGTTCTTTTGGCAAGAGGCATTATTTTCGCCGTGAACTGAGTAACTATACTGTATACGTTTTATCAATCGGACAATTTTTATTTTCAGGTACCAAAAATAAGAAATTGTGTTATTTATTTTCGACAAAACAGTAAAAGAAAATGTAGGTTAAAATACAAAATGTCGTGTTTATACGACTCAACATGCATTTGTTTACCTCAGTCACATAACTTTACAAATTGTGTTTACACAAAGTCCGGTTCTTATCTGAGCGTTGGCCGAACTCTCTCCGCATCGGCCGAACGCATTTCTAGTTTATTACTAATGTTTCACACACATATTTTTCGGTGTATTTTTTTTAATATGTGGAAAAGATGTTTTTGTTTCTTTTACTTATGGCTTATTTTGAAGTATATGCGCTATATGTTACCATACTTCTGACATTGATAGAATATTTCTGTCATATCTGAAATACATGGAAGGACATGATCACACATATCTGGCATACTTTTTATGTATTTAGAAGTATGTTATGCATTTAAAATATATTCCTGAATGTCGAAAAAAAAAAACTAAATTAATACGCTTATTAATGGCGAATTCGGGTGGTCGCCTCTCTTCTCTGGCCTTGATTCAACAGAGCGCCCCATCCTCGCTACTAGAGCTACTCGAGATCCTTTTCAGCCGATCACAGCTGCCGTGCTCAGAGCGCTCCGACATTCTCGGACCAGTCACGGGTAAAACTTCTTGACATTGGAGATTCTGCAGCGTGCGATGGACGATTGAACGAAATTTACGCTCGAAACATGATGATATAACGGCTTTGACGGCTCAGAACTTTGAAACAAGTTTTCCTACCAGAATATGTACATGCTGAAAGAAACACGTCCGAGAAATGTGAAAAAAAAAAAAAAAAAATAGAAATGTTTTTTTTTTGTAATAACGTGCGGAACTTTAACAGTATTAGAAATATTCCTCCGTGAATTAATTTATTCCTTAATGTGAAAAAAATAACATAAATACATTATTTTGTATTGCCGCGCCCGCAGCTGGCCAAGTAGGCAGCGCGGCCGTGGCCTAGTTTGGACATTTCTTCGAAACTCAACATGAATAACAATAAAAATTAGAAATCTTCCCCCATGAGTTAATTTATTCCTTAATGTAAAAAAAAACAAAAAACATAAATACATTATTTTGTATTCTGCAGATGCAATGATATGTTACATATATACTGTCCGTTGTAAAAAAATTGCCCAGTTTAGGGCATATTTGCCCGTAGATACATGTTTGGACATTTCTTCGAAACTCAACTTGAATAACAATAATCATATCTTAAGACGACAATTACCTAGGCTGTACATAGATCATTCTTAAAAAGTTTAACATCTCCACCATAAATAGGTTCGGCTATAGCGCGCTTCAAACATGGCACAAACGACAATTGTCAGAAACCCGTCGTCCTTCCTCGCTCCTTCGGGAATTTATTTCTTTAAAACAGCATGCTAGGACATTGTAATAAACGGCATTGTCTTTCGCAAAGAACGCGGCACCGCGTGTAAAAAAAAAAGGATTATAAAAAAAATAAAAGTTACGAATGTACTTTTTTGCTTGAATTCAAATAAAACCGCCCGCCGGTCTTTCGAAGTTCGACGATCTTCGCACTTTTACCCTAGAAGTTCGAAGTTGGTCACACTTTTGACTTTTCAGGATTCGAAAGTTCGAAACTTTTCGGATTCTCTGAATTAATAAGTTTGAAAATGATCGAATTCCTTAGCGTGCAAAGTTCGAAAAGCTTCGATCTTTTTAGTGCAGAAATGCGAAAGGTCGAAAATTGTCGAATTTTTTGTCTGTAATGTTCGAAAGTTCTGCCGTCGCCGTCGCGAACTGTGCGGTTCCCGTTTGTTTAAGTCGCATAAGCGCAAGTTCTCACGATTAAGTACGTACTTTCAGTTTTACACTCGTCCGCTTCTAATTTTTTATTCGTTACAACATCAGAGCAGAATGTACTTTTTACAGCGAAGCTGTTTATGTCTAGGGTTCCGTAGATTTTTCGTGTGCGTCGATAGTCCTCGACATGTGTGTGCGTACCTTTCGTCACGATGACCAACTGGCAAGACAGTCAATGTGTTCGTACCTTTATTCAACATTCGGTGTCATGTCTGTGCCGCGTGCTATAACAGCTTCGCTGGTCATCCACCTTCCCAGAGTGGAATGGCTCATGATATTTCGGCAGTTTTACTCACCTCTGGAATTCTGCGTTTTTTCTTCTCATATTTGATTACTATTTGATCGTGTATCACAGCTGCCTCACTGATGCCCGCCACAGCACACATTGAGCGACGATAAATGAAAGGTAATACCAATGAAGAATCGCAGCGGTCAGACGTGGAACGGCGCATCAACGAGGGTAAATCGCTTTTATTCGGTCGTTCTGGAAGGTCGATCTAGTCGAGGAACAGAAGACACTTCTTTGGCTTACGCGATGTTGTACATGTCGTGTCGAACGTAGCTCGCCCGGAACTAACGCCAAAACGTGGAGAGCGACATTTCTGCGTCGCAGGACACGCCACGTAGACTTCGAGTGTCTGCTCTTAAAACACACTTTGATAGTCCACTAAGCCGGGAGTAGGCAACCTACTCATAGAGTGGTGGGTCGAATGAATGCTGACAAATATATCTGTGTCGGCTCGGTTACTCACGAGGAAAACAGAGCTGAAAAGAAACTGATTTTTCCCGATAGGGAGTATTCACTGGCGGCCATATAGCTGTGTGCGCGAATGCTGAGCGCGTGCTGATGGCGAGCTGCCACAGTTGTTTTGCAACGTGCATTCCGCACCATCGAGAGTGCCGGTCTTAGCAGCCTATTGATGTCAGCGCGTTCTGAGCATGCGCTCTAAACAGCGCCCACAAATATGGCGTCTAGTGAATATTCCCTATAAATAGAGGACTAGCCCGTAGATCAGCAGAATCTCAAGGGGCGTATCAAAAATAAACTTTTCAATAAAACACAAAACTAGAGAAAAGTACTCACGCTGTTTCTGTTCGCTTAAAGGTAGGCCCTTATTCCTTTTTTGGACATACTCGTCTAAATACCGCGTATTAACGCCGAGTGTGTTAAAGGGGCACTCTGGCGATTTTTTTATGGTCGCTGATTTGCCTTAAAACTGGCTCAACACACCGATAGACACGGCTTTACCAGTTCCCCAAGGATTGCGTGAAAAGAAAAACATTTCGCGAAGTTATTGAATTTTCTAATTTCGTTTTCATCGTGTTTCTAAAACCGAAAGCCCCCCCTCGCAACATTAAAGTGTGACGACAGAAATGGTACAAGGTGGCCAGTAAGCCATGTTCCCAACTGATTACAAGACATATCATGATGGGAAAATAATGCTTGGTATCTGATTCACTAAAAAGCACGAAAAAAAAAAAACACTCGACATAATCTGTTTAAGACTACCTGAGCGACATGAAAGTCTGTACCATTTGTGACGTCACACCACTGGAGAGCGCGCGGAAATTTGAATGTAGGTTTCGGCATCATCTTCATTCACGGTTTTCTCAACTGCTGTTTTGAATTTTGAGAAAATACCGTGGAGACTAAAGTCCGGGTAGTCAGAAAATGCAATTTGTTTGGGTAGCTCGAAAGACGGTCGGAGTAGCCCTTCAAAGGCATCGCATCTCGGCGGAGCAGGTGGAGCGAAAGCTCGCGCTGCAGACCTTCGGTTCAGTCCCCACGCCTGCCGGTTTAAACCTAGATGAGCATCGTACCGGCGTGCGGTCATGTTATCACTACTGCATGGTGCACGTTAAAAACCCCAGAATAGCTGCGGTACCGCACTGGCAAAATTTCCCGTCTACAGGTTAGACATTAGACGTTCATGTAACTTCCTCCTGTCTAAACAATGAGACAACACAATTACTTTTTTAGTTTTTCTTGGGAACTCGCGATTGAATTATCTGTACTCACAAAGAGAGAGTCCCCTCCAATCTTCCGCAGACAGTTCAGAACCGCAGTTGCTTTACACAGCCTAATCGGTGCGGAATTGTCTGAGCTAGTCTTGCATTTTACCTAGCAATATTAAAATTGTATTATACAGGCTGCTAAATTTTAATTCAAACCTGTTTTTTTTTTGTTTTTTTGTAAGAAAGAGGACAAGAGATATGGAAGCACCGTGTTCACCATGTGTTTATTAGGCTCGGGGGACATTGGATGAGGAAATAATCGTCGTGTTAAGTTCACTAATTAACAAAATTCTGTTGGTCGACTTCTCATTCATTGGTTTTAGGGGTGATGTTGTAATTGCAGTATTGACGGAAATTACTATTAGAGACCAGACCAACTTAGAGGATCTGCGAAAAGGCAATGGTTCCTAATACTATCTTCAATCAATTTTTGAGTTTTTTTTCGCCGGATTTGTAAAGTGCTTTTAAGAGGGTCGTCGCAAGCCCTGCCCTTAATGACGCTGGGAAAGAGTGACGCGTCGTTCCAGTCACATTGTCACTATCTCGGCTGCGTGTCCTTGAGGGAGTCGCTGACGACACAAGTGACCACATGAATTAAACGTCCACGCCACTTTTCGAAGCGTCATTGTGGGCAGGGCTTGCGGTGACCTCTAATTCGAATAATGTTCTAAAAACCATTACTTTTTTGCAAATTATTTGAATTTGTTTAACTTCTAATCGTAATTGCTATCAATACTCATATTGCAACGTGGACAAGCATGGAACCCATTATTAAAAGTTAATTACCATACTTTAGTTAATTGGTAACTTCCAATGACGATTACTCCGTATCTAATGTCCACTGAGCCTGTTAAATACAGGGCGCAGACGGCACTCGTCAAACTGTCACACCCTTTTAGAAAAATCTGTTCGGATTAAAGTGATACACCCTGTATAGGGAATAATGTTTCTTGCTTGTTCCTGTTTACGTAGTTTAAAAGACGGAGCTGCACGATGGACGTTGCCACATATCTCCCGCTGGAATGTTTTCAGCCATTCCTCGGGAAAACTGGGGTCGTGAACTGGTTGTACCAAACTGAAGGGGAATTTTTCTGAAAGGGCGCGAAAAACTTAATTTCACATTTAGACAAGTGTTAACAAATCTCAAACAGCAATCTAAAAAAAAAAAAAAAGAGTGAGTAAGGTTTTGTCTTTAAACGTATATGTCTCTCTAGTTTTCTAATTTTTTTTTATTCATAAATGCAATTTTCTTTTTTGAGACGCGTTTAGTTGATATGTTAATTATCCGACCTAAGAAAACGAGCAACCACTTGCCGTTGAGAATTGAAATCCCGTCTATCGTAGGATTTGTTCGACGAGAAAGCAATTACTCCAGCACCGGCGAACTGGGGGCAACAGCTTGCGGGGCGACATAAAGCGCCGGTTATTCCCACGTGCCAAAGTACCGCCATACATCGTTTGGCTGTGCCGCGGGCAATCCAATAAAATGCCGGCGATGCGTCGCCATATATTGTTTTCTTAGGAAGCATCCTCCACGCGAACGTACGCTCCCCTTACTGGTCAGCCTAGACAGCTAGCGATGAGGCTCCGTCATCGAGCGCGCTCCCATTGGTCTGCTGTGGCTACCGGCGACGCACCGCGTCTGCAGCAACGCACCGCGTTTGCGGCGACGCTTCGCCATCTTTGTCTCAAGCGCATCCCAACATGCATCACCTTGGCGGTACTCGTATGCTCAATTGGGAATTGTAGTAGACCGTTTCCGCAGCCCGCTAAGCACCCGGATAGCGCTCCGTAATCCGCCACAAGACCTTGAACTATGCAGACAAGGCTGGCGGCGCGCATGCGCAGCTGCGGCGTTTTCTTCGGGGATAACGTAGCGGAGGAGAAAAACGATCCACTACAATTCCCCAATGATATTCATCCAGCGTCTTAGGCCGGCTCGTGTTGCGCGGATTGCCGACCCTATACCCTAAAGCACAGCCAATGCATCGCAGAAAAAAATAAAAACAACAATAGCGTGCAGACTGAGACGTGTTTCTCCCTGGTCACGTTGGTCATAAAAAAGAACTGTCTTCAGACATGTACGAAGCGACTTCGAAGATGGTGTATCCGCAGATAGTCCTTTCATCGTGTCTGAAGAGCGTGTGTTTTGCACGACGCACGAGCGGTGCGAGGACAGCGGTTTTAGGAGAAAGTTTAGATTTCACTCGGTGTCGAGCGTATCGTGTCCGCGAGAGCACGGGTGTCCTCGTACTCGTGGCACCCCGGTACCCTTCCACAAATAGGCGACCAGAGCGGCTCCTCGGACGCTGCCTCGACACAACCGGCACATCTGCGGTCCATAGTCACGTGACAGCTTAAGAAAGGCGGGGCGTGGCGAGTTTACAGAGCGTCGTTCCGCAGCCAAGGAGGTGTCGGTACGAGCCGAAACCTAAGAACCAATCGCGAAACTTGAATCTACGATAGGCCATTCCCTGCTTCTCTTGAGCTGTCGATGGACACGATAGTGGAAGAGTGCATGCATCCGCGATAGGAATATGAAAATGTGTCGAAAGCTGGATTTTGTCGCGTTGCCCCGAACTCGCTAAGAACTAAGACCCGAGATTAGTGCGGTGCGCTTGCTTTGCTGAGTGATGCGCTAGTGCACCACCCCTCCGGTAGATTTGGACACCAGGAGAGCGTGGCTCGCTGGTGTCCACGTACAAACGTCCGGGCCAGCCGAGCGAGATGACGTCTTCACTTTGTCACATTCGAGTCACTTGGGAGATGACACAACCAGCCCGACCCGACTGGGCCGGAGTCGGTCGCTACGTGTCGTCCTCGAGACCAGCTCGGGGTCGTAATGTGTCCGATCCGGGAGAGTGCCGGGTTCAACCGGCTCACTCTCGACGCCGACTCTCTGGCGTTTGTCCGGGACTCGGTGTCTGTTCGACCTGCTTTAACGGCCAGCTGCTGACGACGAGGACGCAAGGCCTCGGCATGGGACGCTGTCGGCGTTTTCGGTTCACGCCACCTGGCCCATACTGAGTCCGAGGCTAGGGTGGGCGCAGAGGCAGTACAGCATGCCGCAGCCTGGACACGCTGCTCCCACCGATGCGCTGTTAGCCGGGTTCACTGCGAAGGAGGAACGGCGTCTGTGAGCCTTTCTTTCTCTTTACCTCTCTCCACCAGACGCTGTCGGTGGCTCAAAGGCAAAGCACTGACCCACGGATCCCCAGCTGGCGGGTTCGAACCCAAGCCAAGTTGCCCGCAACGGCAGGCTTATTGCGAACAAGGCGCCGTGCCATCGAGATTTAGGTTGCGCGTCAAACGATCCCCAGGGGCTCTAAAATAATTTTCAGTCCTCCGCTGGGGAGCGCCGGATGTTCTTCTTTTGGTTTGGTACGTGGCAAACCCCCAAACTCGATTCGATTTCAGCTCTTTCCACCAGGAAGCGGAAGAAGCGTGTCGCGAGTGTCTGCGCACCTGCCCGAAGGGAGCGCGGTGTGGATTTACGGCCGAAAGGAATGCGGTGTGCGGTGGTCGAACCTGCTAAACACACGGCTACTGGCAAACACTCCGAGTACAACTTTGCGTCAAAGACTATATGACATTCCGAGTCGAACTATAGAAGACAAGGCCGGCGCCTTACGTCATTGTTATACTTCGTTTCACTTTATGTCCAGACGCAGCCGTCGCTACGAGTTGATGTGACCAATCGAACAGCGTGAAAAGCGCAAGCCACTTAGGGTCATTTCTGTACATGATGGGTTCTGCAACGATGGAACACGTACGATGCCTGACCTGGCATGACGTTGTACTTCTGACACTGTTTGGTACCATCGGCTTGTATCGTCGGCTGCGTCTTCACTTAAAGGCCGGCCCGCAAGCAGAGAGAAGGAACCCGACCCTCACTTTCCTTCTCGCCACTGTGAAAGGAGGAAATCGCCTCTCGTTTCCTCCTCGCCATTTTTCGATTCTTTTTTATTTTTTTTTTTTTTGCCAGTTGCCTTTTTTTTTTTTTTTTACTAGTTTGGGGTGGGGAAAATGAAAGCTT
Organism: Ixodes scapularis; assembly: GCF_016920785.2. Lineage (NCBI taxonomy): Eukaryota > Metazoa > Arthropoda > Arachnida > Ixodida > Ixodidae > Ixodes > Ixodes scapularis. The sequence continues at coordinate 129,145,497 of NW_024609868.1, read as the reverse complement.
GAAGGATTTGAAAAGATTATCCAGAAGCCAGCCGGCACACCTGCGACAAAGACCTGAACCAACCGAGTAGCTCCCGAAGGAAAAATCCATCAATGTAACCCTGCTTGGCAGTCAATGTTTTCTAGTGGACCGCTGACTGTGCCTGACTGTACGTCAAGCATGTCTGATTGGCCAACAAGTTACTCTGACTGACAGTCAAACTCCAGTCAGACCCCGCTTGTCGGCTTTCTGATGGTTTCCTGGTGGCAGTCGGCCGCCGCGAAATGCCATCAGGATGTCTTGGTGGTGATTCTGACTGTACATCGATTGTCTCTGACTGTACGTCAGAAAGCTTTGACGTGCAGACAGACGTACGGTCAAAGGACGTAAAGTTCGTTCGGATACCGCTATTTCGTCAAATCTATGAATACGAAAAGTAATCTATGCACGAGAAAACGATTTTGGGACGTGAGCCCATAAAACCGCTGACGTTAGAGACATGACACGCAACCGACCGACAACCTTGATCAGAAGGCCGCGGAAGCGCCGAACACGACACTTCGCACTTCGCCGACTTCGCTTCACCCATAGAGGCTTCGCCGAGCTTTCATGAACGATCGCTCTCGACTCGGTTTGCTTGCCCGCTTGCTTTAACCTGTCGATCCTGCCCGGGCTCTACAATGTCTTATGTTTTAGTAGAATTTCCACTCGACAAGACCCAGCCTGTTGTGAGTTCCGACGATGTAAGGGACTTAAGCGGTGTAGTTGAAGACGACAGGGTGTACCAGGTCTACTGGGCCGGTGATGCGCGAACAAAAGGATCGTTCTACGACGCGAAAGTACTCTACATGGCAGGTGAGTAGAACTGAAGTACGGCGAGTGATGTACGAGTGCTTTGCATAACATGCTGACGACTTAACTGCATTTGCAGCCAAAGCATTTTGTATAAAACGAATAGTGAAGTCGAGTGAATCCACCTGGCCAAGACCCTGCGGATGCTTCTAGAGGAGGAGGAGCAAAACCCTGGAACGTTTGCGGACGACATAAAGAACTGCAAAGAACAGCTGCTCGGTATACTCGAAGAGCGCTACAGGGGAGCTCAAGTCAGGAGCAGAGTGCAGGCTCTTGAGGGGGAAATACAGCCTTGCAAGATCTTCCGCACACATGAGAGACAGAGGGTGAGAGAAAACACCTTAAGGGAAGTGCGTGGCGAGAGGGGCGTAGCAACATCGCAGCAAGAAATTGCGGGCGCGTTTGAGGAGGCTTTCGGGAGGTTGTTTCAAGAGGAAAACCTGGACGAGACCGCCTTCGAGTCAATTTTACATGAGTCGCCGACCGTGCCCGAAGAAGCAAGTGACCTTATGAACTGTCCAATTCGACTGTCAGAAGTCAAGCAAGCTATAAAAAGACTGTCACGCAACAAGGCGCCCGGCCCGGACGGCATTGGAGCAGAGTTTTATAAGATCTTCTCGGATGCGCTCTGCCCAATCCTGGTTCAGGTGTTCGAGGACATAAAGAAACGCAAGCTGCTCCCCCCGTCCATGAGGAAAAGTTTTACTGTACTGATACCGAAGAAGTCAAAGACAAGTCCTATAGCTGAGGTCACTGACTTCCGCCCGATCAGCCTACTTTGCTGTGACTTCAAGATTCTAGCCAAGATACTGGCAAGACGACTCGACACTGGGCTTAGATCCGTCATAGGGCCCCATCAGAGCTACGGGATCCGTGGCCGATCGATAGCGCGGAACCTGCACGCCATGCGCTCCGTCTGCGAGGCGACCGCTGTGGGTCACGAGCCTCTCGCTGTGATTCAGCTGGACCTGCGTCAAGCGTTTGACAGGGTGTCTCATAAATTTCTCCATGCAGCACTCAAACACTTCGGTGTGGGGGAGGAGCTGCGGGGGTGGATAGCCCTCTGCTACCGCGACATCAGCACACGCCTACTCATCAACGGAGACAGGGGAGCGCCCATCCGCATAGGGAGGTCGGTCCGTCAGGGATGCCCCCTTTCGCCAATTCTCTTCGCGCTGCAGCTTGAGCCATTATGTCGCGCGATCAATGAAGACCAAACTATCACGGGACTACAACTAGGAAACGAGAATGTCCGGGTTTTGGCCTTTGCGGATGACGTGTCCTTCGTTTGCTCTTCCAAGAGACAGGTGGAGACCATCTTGCGGCATGTGGAGAATTTCACCGTCGCAGCAGGCGCGGAGATAAACAGGGAAAAGTCGGTGGGAGCGTGGCTTGGGGGATGGGCAACAACGCCAAAGCTCTTCGCAGGGATTGGCTGGACCACGTCAGTCGGAAACTATCTCGGTGTTCCTATTGACCCACAGGGACCTTCCTCCACAGTATGGAAAAAGGCTGCCAACTCGGTAGCATCCAAGCTCTCACCCTGGCAGTGCAGACATCTCTCCTTTTTCAACCGTGCATACGTATGCAACGCTGTCATATACCCAGCCGTTCTCTACAAGGCGCAGGCCGTATGCTGCCCTGGAGTGACGGCCAAGAGGATACACAGAAGCTGGGCCGTCTTTGTCTGGAAATCATCCATGGAACGGACACGGCGGGAGCACCTCTTCCTACACCAGGAGGGCGGAGGTCTTGGCCTGGTAAACATCGTGCTCAAGCTACATGTACATCGTTTTCTCCTCTTCCGGGACGCAAAGGACCCCGTTCTCCTGAGTGCGCTACACCACCTCGGCTTCCCTTACCTGGGAAGATGGATGGTGACCACCAGTGGCCGCACAGCGAAGGCAGCCGCATTGCGCTTTTACAGCGAAATAGCGGCCTCCATCGAGTTCTTCCTGGCTCGGTTCTCCTGGGACTATTTGGCGACCGTCGGCAAAAGAAAACTCTACTGGGACACAGTTTCTGTGACCTTTCCATCACCTTTGTATAGGCCGCCGCCAGTACCCGACGGCACAGCAGGACTTTTCAAGCTCGTGCGCCGTCTCCCTGTCTCTGCGGCCAGCAAGGACTTTTTTGTGCGCATGCATCTGGAGGTGCTTCCAGTCAAAACATGGCTGCACCGGAGGGGGATTTTTGTGCCCTGGTCGCTCAACTGCGACCTCTGCGGTGCCACCGAGACCATCCCACACGTCCTCGTCGAGTGTTCGAACGCCTACCTGTTCTGGGACGAGATGAGGACGATTTTCAACCTAAGAACGGCTTTCGACGTAGAGTGGGTTAACCTCAAGTATCTGGCTCTAGGCGGCAGGGAGACGGCAGAGGTGACCTATGTGTTGGTGCTACTAGGACTGCACGCCATCTGGCAATCGCGCACTGCGATGGTGCAATGCCACATAGACGCACGCCCAACCTGGGACTACTTCGTGGCCAAGCTGGACTGGGTGATATCACTGATTGACAGGGGGACAAGCACAGCGACCGACGAGTGGCGGTGCGTGGAAAGACAGCTGGAGGCCGGGGGTATCCGCCGTAGGCACCGGCCTCAGCGTGGTGGGGTTTTGGCGGCTACCTCGCGAGAACCAGTGCGGGGAAGCTGAGTGAGGGGCGCGCTGCGCAGGGGCGCCCTGTTGTGTTGTAAATACGTCATGCCCATGCCCATATAACGTATCTTTCCTCTGTTTTTGCTCGGGCCAGTGACGGTCAAGTTCGTTCTGCTTTGTAAGTCTATCTGTTCAACTGTTGTGCAAACCACCTGCGAGTGGAAATCATCTGTAAATAATATGTAAATAAATGTGTTTTTTAAAAAAAAAAAAAAGGGGCGTAGCATAGCGGTTAGGGTGTCCGATTTGTACGCATGTGGTCGCGGGTTCGATGCGCGGTGATGCTGCTTTTTTTTTTTTGCTTTTTTTTTTCGAACTTTTTGTTTTATTGAGGCATTTGGCGATATTTATGAGTGCGTATAGCTTCACTCTTATATAAATGCTGCCCCTGTTGATGAAATTCCCTTGGCAGTGGCAGTCAGACGTCATCTGATGGACCATCAGATGACGTCTGATGGTCCATCACGTTCCACCAAGGCTGCTGACTGGCAGTCAGTGTCCCAAATTACGTAGCTTGATGGAATTTTCAATAGGGCTGTTTTGAGCGAGCTTGGCACTTGCTCTTCCCAACGAGTTGCATTGGCTCTTTTTTAGCATTGGTTTGGAAGACGATTCTTTGCTGTTGTGAGAGCACAAATGCCTTGTTCTGCTCAAAGAAGTAGTCATTGAAGTATCAATTTTAATATAAATATCTAATTTGCCGTCTTTTGTTGTTTAGGCGGATTCATGGCGACAACGGGAAGTACGAGCGGCGTTTTCTGTATATCAGGGATGGCGCTCCATAGACCAGTGGTTCTCAATCATCATGGTTCGTAAACCGGCTGAGGTACGTGACAGAGGATCCCATCCGCAGTGGGTCTAGCACTTTTCTGTGTAGAGCGTTTTGCTGTAGGGCATTTCGGTGCGGACATTTTGGTGCACAGACATTTCAGTGTACGCACTTTTTGCTGCAAAGACTTTTCGGTGTGGGACTTTTCGGTGAGCGGATATTTCGGTGCACGGACATTTTGATGCATGGACATTCGACGCTATGGTTTGCTCGCCAGTATCTCTTTTCCAACGTACGCTGACACGCTTCACATCGTGTTTGCGCGTTGAGTTGATAGAAATAGTCTCCTCTATAAGGTCTTGACTATTATTGGTCCTGCGTGTAGGAAACGACCCAAACAGCAAGACGTTTGAAGTTGTTTGTGTGGCAGAACAATTTTGAATATCTTCAAATGCGCCTCCTCCGCGTAATCGCATAGCTCCGATTGTTAATAATAAATTGTGATGACCTCGCACGACAAAAAAAAAAAATACAAAAAACAATGTAATTATTACTTGTAACTCATTAGGGAATAAAGTAGGCGTGTGCGGGTACAAAATAAGTGTAATCAAATCAAATATCGATTTGAATCAAGTAAACAAGCCGAATTTGGTGAATGCTAAATCTATTTTATTTGGTATCAAATGTTTGCTCATTCTCGTACGAAAAAAAAAAAAACAGTGACCACAGATCATACACAGAGTATGATCTGTGGTCAACGTCTCCTTCCATGCCGTAATGATGTCGCCGGACGTAAAGAACTGCGTTACAATCGTGGTTATACAGGGCGATTTTTTTTTAACGACTAGACATTTTTCTAAAAAAGACGTCAGAGTTACGCAATTGCGGTTTGTGCCTTATCTATAGTCATCAAAAACACCAAATCATTCATTTTTAAAGAGATGTAGTGGTCGTGAAGTGGCTCACGGCGTCCTAAAAAGCCTAATTTGGACGCGAATCGTGTTACCGCAATCTTTTCGGCCACCGCACTCCTCGCCCCTTCTACAGTGGCGTTGTCACAGCGATGCGCATGATTTGTCGCTTTAGCTTCATGGCGTTAGGCTGTGCCACGCGGAGATGGAGCCCACATAAAATCAGAACCATATTTTCGCGCCCAAATTAGGAGGACGCCGTATAATAGTGTACGCGCGTTACATCTTTTTAAGACTGGACGGTTTGGTGGCTTGCGATTATGGCCAACAACTTTCTAAATACAAGATGCCGTTTTCTTTTCTAATTAAAAGGTTAATTAGCGAATTTTAGGCAATCGGTCGGTTTTAGTTGCGTTCGTTATTGAACCTAATCCTCGCCTGGCCGTATAGCTCACCTACACAAACCGCAATGGCGCTAATTTTCACTGGACAATTTGGTGGCTTTCGATTACGCCCAACACCTTTATAAATCAACTATCCCGTTTTCTTTTATTATCAAAAAGTTTAATAACAAATGTTAGGTAATCAGTCGGTTTTTGTTGCGCTCTTTCTTGAACCCAATCTTCGCCTGGCCGTTTAGCTCACATCCACAAAACGTTAATTTCCACGTTTTTTTCTAATATCTAGTAGGTGAAAAAAAAATAATAATCGTTGTATATAAAATAGAGGGCAGTTCTTTTCTGATATAAATAAAGCGTGGGGCACGCGTCTTGCATCCATCTCTTTTTTTTTTTTCCGGCCTATGAAAAGAAATCCCGGGACATTCGAAATTGAGTTTATGATGGGGCGGGCGCTTTATCACGGGGTATTTTGTCATGTTTCATAAGCTTTATTACTAGTCAGAAGGAAGCCACGCGAGCCGCATCACGTTGCAAACAGCTAATTCGGGTGTTTCTCAAGCAGCTCTAGAACTTTCCAATTGACATTTTGGTTCTTAATACATCTAAAAAAGTTTGGTACTTAGTCCTAAACATTTAATTTATTAGGCATAATTAAAAATACTGCAACTCTCGCAAGACGTCTACCCAAAACATAAAGTTGGCTTAATTCATTGGCGTAAAGGGGCTGCGTCTTTCATTTTTATGCTTGGTCTTTAAAGATTCGTGAAAAGCATTCGCGACCTTATCTGTCAAGGCGCGTACGCGGACAGCGCGGCCTCCTCGGCAAGTTGTTCCCTCATCGAAGACGACAATGAATAAAAGGTGCGATAAAAATTTTAATGCCTGAAAAAAGCACAAGTTTAAAATAATTCTAAGGGTGTCAGTTGATTTTATTTCTACTATATTCAAATTTCAACACTCGTCGCGGGCAGCATGAACGGAAGCACTGCACTCTTGGCGCAAACCAGTGCCCAGTCAACGGTTCTACACTCAAACACGCATCACCACCCGACCTGTTTGAAAAATAAATAATTTTCAGTACTTTTGGTAGAAAAGGCGAATTTTCTACTGAGCGTGATATTTTGTGGACCCAAAAGTCCTGTAGCCGGGATCGGTAGTTCATAGCTTCAGGAAGACGAAGAACGACGGATGCATTATTTCCCGCGGAAGTACTGTTTTGAATTTGAATTCCACATAAAATTGTATATGTACAAATTGTGGCACGATACCGAACTTGCTTGATTACTTTTCTTTTAAAGACAACATAACCAGGCATAATCTACAGATATTGCAGAATTCATTTTAATTGGTGTACAGCGCGAAAGACAAGTATGGACATAAAGAACACAATAGAGCTCTGCATCTCTACTGCATTTCTTTCCGTACTTGTGGACAGTTAGTCCGCAAGACTATATTCAAAAACTGCCAAATAGTTTAAGCCTACCCCTTTTTATAATTTTTTTCCTAGATTAATTGTAGCGAATCCCGGCTGGGTTCGGGTAAAGATCTCGCACGTGTTCAAGGACACATTTCGGCATGATTTCCCGCTTGGTGACGACGTTGAGCTGACCGCTGTTCCACTCCTTTTCTAAGTAGGCGGGGAACGCCAGACGCCTAAATTATCCAAGCAGCCCCAAAACTTGCGGTAGTACACCTTCCGAGCTCCTGGTTTTTTTTGGAGATGGCCTTCGCCCACCCTGACAAAGCCCAAACAATTATGTAAGGGCTGCAGAGGCTATCTGAGCATTCCGTTTCTTTATCAGCGAACAAATGCGAAAAGAAGAGAATGAAAACTTCGTAATACCTGCTGTCTTTTAATAAATGGCATAATATTGCTAGTGGCATAATATTGCTAGTTGCACTATTTTACGCGAAGAAAATTGTGATTTTGCGGTTCTATCTCCGTGTTTCCCGTTCTCTTTGCTGATACGCAAGATATTTGTCGGGTGTCAAGTTTTCAGTTACATTTGTCGACAAAAACTAAATGCACGTTTGGCCACGAAGAAATTTTTTTCAAAGGCTGAAGATAGATGAAATATACCATAAACCGTTTCAGTTTTTATCGAAGTTTGTTTTTACTCTTCTTAGTAGCTTCAACGAGGCGGCCGTCACTCTTGAAAACACCTGTAGTACGAACCTATATATTATGCCCCAGAAATGGTCAGACTGGGTCCCTCAGACTGCAATATCTTTGACTTGTAATTACTCATGATTATTACTTTGTACAAAAAAAAAACAAAAAAAAAAAAACACAATAGTGATATAATCACTCTTCAGTGTGCCGTTTTTAGAACGACGAATTTTCAACTCTCTGGGTAGAGCTCAAAGTTCGGATAAAAATACCCATCTTTTTCCTTCTGCTGTGATGTTCAAGTTCCGTTCACTCGAGATAAATATGCGGTGGTGTAGCGTGTGTGGCCGCATGCGAAAGTATCTGAATGTAAAAGAACTTGTTGTTGGGCTAGTTGGTGTTGACTATCTGAGTGTGTTTTAGAACTGCAGAAAAAGAGCAAAACGAAAAAAAGAAGAAAAGCGAGCCAGCCCGAACCCTTCCGAGCTCATATCCAGCCTGCCTAACTAATCCCTGGTTTTTGGGATTGAAGCAGAGAACCTTGAAGGGTTACAGAGATTTTGTCGGGGGGCCGGTAAGCCCATTAGCACTCGTGCGAGAAGGCCGTAAAAAGCGAGGAGGAAAATGGAGGAGGAAAAGGGAGGAGGAAAAAAAGAAAAGAGGGGGAATCTTCTGCCACGCTGAAGAAAATTTTGAGCCCCCGCCTTTAAAGGCCGACGGCCAGACTCGAGATTCTGCAAGGTATAGAAGATCCTCCTCACCATGGGGGAGGAGAAAACAGGCAACAATGGACAGGGTAGAGGGGGGGGGGAAGAGAGGGGAAAGCGAGTACTGGTGGATCCTTGAACCGTCTTCAAGCGTCCAACACGCAGAAGCCCGACGAAGGCCACCGCCAAGCGGCAGACGCGTCCGTCTTGGCGTCGTCGCATACTACAGCGTCGCAATTTATGTGAGACGTTGCAAAACGCGCCTTCGACGATGCTGAAGCAAGGTCAATTCACTAATAATAACGTTTTTTTTGTTTTTTTTCAGGGGGGGGGGGGGGCGAGGCAGTTTTTGTCCACAAGGTGGAATTGGTCGAATGCGCACACGCCGCCCTATACTGATTGGAACTTTAAATGGCCGTCATACCGAAAGAGTGTAATTGGCACCCAGCGTGCTGCATATTTTTCATCCTATAGAGTTACGATATAAGGTCTGCAGAAGAAGCTATTCGCCTTTAGAACTCGTTCGATGCCTTCCATCGTGCGTGACTGCGCACAGCTCACGTTCACGCGCCGAAGAGTTATCGATGAGACAAAGCTCGGGCTGGAGGCGGACCTTCTACTGCAGATTTCGTGTACGGCAGACCAAAGGTTAACATTGCTTGCGCACTGACCAAATCGTCCATCTACTGCGGAAAAGAGGGGCACCAAGGTATGAATAGATGATAGAAACAATTAAAAAATATACCGTGGGAATTGCCCCGTCCTGGTAGGAGGGGCTTTGCTAAATGACGTATACCAAAGCTCCAAGTCACTGACAACGCTGAGTCTTACCTGCGTCGCATACTCACACCAGCTGGATACCTCACGAACATTATGCTTAGCCGGAATCGGGATCTCGCCGCTCGTTTAAAATGTGTGTGGCAAAACTTAGTATGAAATGTCATGTGACACGGGTACCTAAAGCTTTCTGAGATCCACTGAAAGATTTGTTACATAAAGTGCCCATGGCGCTACATCCGATACTTTGCGATGGACGCAAAGTGTCGTCCTGGCTTTTTTTAACCTTACGTCAATGCAAATAAATTTACAGGCTTTTATTTACTGCGGAAGTAAGCTACGCAGCTCCAAACGCTCAGTCTCTGCCTAAATGTAGCACTAGCGGTCCTCATAAGATGCCAAAACTTCAGAGCTTGGCGTTGTCTGCTTCAAAAGTCTTAGTTGGCCCATTTCAACCGAAGATTTCTTGCCCGTCGTCAAAATAGTTCGCGCCAGTCCACAATATAATTTAATATTTCACTATTCCCCTCGAAAAATGCCTTTATAGTTTCTCCTGCTTTAAAATAGTACTTTCCTTGGCAGCTGTTCCTTCGGTTAGGGTGTGGTGGCCATGGTTGCAACTAGAACATTCTGGACGCTAATCCCGGAAAGGCTGGAGACTGGCTGTATCATGCCGCGGGTGTTAGCAAGAAGGTCGAACTTGCTCATGCTCGTTTCACATGATTCTTGTTTAGAACTATATGTGATGATGTAGTTCAAAGATTGATAAAAATAAAACGACAAAGAAACTTGCAAGTGGGAGTGTTCTGCATTGTTACGGATCTTCCCACGTCACACCAGGAACGTTATTAAAAAAAATTAGAATAAGGCGGTCTAGACTCTAACATATGGCGCGTGCTTGATGCCACGAGTTGCTACGGTCATCTCGAGTTAATTTTTGTAAAACTTGAGAACCTGTATTTCTTGTCGAAAACATGTTTCAAGTCAATGTGTTTGAGTATGAGAGCTTTGCGTGATTCATGCTCGCTAATACTTGGTAACCAACTTGCGCGGGTTATCCTTTCTAAAATACGGACCGAAATTGAAGGAACTAGACCATAGCTAGTTGTCAGGGCATCGAAGGTCCGTCACATTTTCCCGCGGCGTGCGGTAGACAGACACGTGATGCGCGACGCAGGTTAATTAAAACAGTGGGTTGCAAAGAACGTGTTTTAAATAGTAAGTTTTTAACTTGAAAACAGTACGCGCTGTCGTGAGTTTTACTAGAGTGCCTAAAATACGCTTTCGGCTGGTGTGTTTGGCACCCTCTACCGCCTAAGCACCAAAGGTGGCCCCGAGGTCTCAATCAACTACCATACTGGATTCGGCGTGCCATGCTCTCGATTCTTGTGATCCTTGCAATTAATCGTAAAAAATCTGGCAAAAAAAAAAAAAAAAGACACATCACGAGGGAACGCAAGTGTTATTGTCGTCGCAGCTTCCTAATTCTTGGCTGCTCAAGTTCCCGTGAACTGTGAAACTAGAGAGTGACATACAGCAGAACAGGTATCTGTCATATTCACCTCCGCCGTTGTACAAGCGCCATAATTGAGGCAGGCAACAGCATGACACAAGTGTGACATCATCAGGCGCAAACCAAGGGGTCACAGATGAAGCGGTAAACACAGCAGTCGGAGACGCCCTCCAGGAACCAGAAACCCCTTTCAAAAGTCACGTGCCTATTCTTAGAAGGCTCGAAGTTCCACGGCACAACGGCGGAACAAGCGACACCATAAAACGTGCCATTATAAATATTAAATATACATAAGCTGGCAGTGAAGTCGCACTAGTTGAATTTCCAGTATTTCAATTGTGATGGCTTCTTTTGTATCCGCCATTGTGCAGGAATTCTATAGTTTCCATTAGTCACACTTTCAAAAGGGACGTATTTGCCGGGCTAGTCATGGTATCTTTGCATAAGAGGAGGAACTTCGTCTAGGAGAGAAGTTTAAAGGTGCGGCTAAAGGCTTTTGATCACGTGTGTGACGAAACTCGCCCCGCAGTTGTCGGCTTCTGGGTTTGGAGGAGACGAGAAACGTCTAACCCAGGGCTTATCAACCGTGGGTTCGTATTTTGTTAGAACGCGTCTGGAAGTTATTAGTTATTAGAACGCGTCTGGAAGTTATATCGCGTTTTTGCAAAAACCAAATCCTAGTTCGAAAAAACAAAACAAAAAAGGTAGGTTTTTGAAAGACTTATAAAAGGTAAGACAGCCATTGCTAGGCGTAGCAGACAACGCCGGCGTTTGAAAGCCAGGCGCTGACGCCGTCTACTTCTTGCACTCTGCGCGAGAAGCCGACGACGGCCTTTTTCGCTCTGATTGGTAGAAGGCAGTGGGCAGAGGACAGAGACAGCTGTAGTCCGTTGTAACTCAAGAAGGTAAAGCGAGGGTAAGACGGGCCAGGGAGGAGGAAGCAGACGAAACGCTGGAGAAGAGAGGGGGAAACCCCGTCCTCTCTTAAGGTTTCCGTCTACTTCCTCCTCCCCGGCCCGTCTTACCCTCGCCCTACCTTCTTGAGTTGCAACAGACTTTAGTCTTCGCGTCCACTCACACTCACTATCCTTCCGCTCTGACGTCGCCGTTCGCCCTCATGTTTTCTACCGTTTAGTTTATCTCTGTGTAGCTTGGCCGTCCAGCAGCGGGGCTCGGAAGGAGTGCGTACCCTTCTTGGCCTGGTTGTTGAAGTATTTCTTCTGTCGCGCTCTGGAATTCTGGAACCAGACCTGGGTGACGCGCTTGCTCAGGCCCGTGATCTGGGCGATACGCTCGAGGTCCTGGCCGTCCGGGTTCGAGTCCAGGTTGAAGTTGGCCTGGAGCACCTGCAGCTGCTCCTCGGTGAAGGTGGTGCGCACGCGCTTCGTCTTGGCCTTGGCGCCCGAGCCTCCGGACCCGCCGGAGCCGCACTCCTGCTCGCTGTTCTCTGCAAGCGCGGACACGTCACTGTCAAAGTTAGAACCTGACGACCCCCTGAGGGGGGTCACGTGACCCCCCTCAGGACCTCCTCAAGGGGTAACGTGTCCCCCCTCAGGACCCCTCTCAGGGGGTTCACGCGACCCTTCTGAGGGATGTCACGGGGACGTTTTGGCACGGTGCCGAAACGTCGCCTCGCCGAAACGTCGCAGTGGTTACGCCGACGGCGACGCCGCTGAAGCCGGAAACGGGCGCCTCAGAGCTGCACTCTAAAAAAATGACAGCCTACAAAAAAAGAAAAAAAAAAAGAAAATGCCTTTCTAAGGGTTTATACATAGGGGCTTTAGAGTTTTTAGCCAATAAACCTGTGGGAAAAAATATTGATCAAGCTCGAGTTAGAAATAAACGCTTACCCTAGTAGAAAATGTTATATGTATAAGATATTTCTATGTGCAATAAACGCATATGATCATATAAGAACATGCAAGAACTTTATAGGAACATATAATAACAATTAAAGAAATATATAAGATTAAATAGGAATTTATAAGAAACTGTTAAGAAGTTTTTATAACTTATATAATCATATGTTGTGCTTGTATGTTCTTATATGATCTTATTTGATCGTATGCGTTTATTGGACATAGAAATTTCTTATACATATAAGGTTTTTTACTGGAGTAGTCTGCTGTGGCATTCTATTTATGCAACCGCCTGAGCGTATCTTCAACTTCTTTCTTCATCGGTCACGAGAAGGGAGCCATCATTATGGCCTAGATTCCATGATTTCATTACTCGGGTGATAGCACATAATTATAACCTTGCTCTTTCGTCGGGTGCGTTTCCCACAGGCATGAAAATAGCTCAAGTAACAGTTTTGTTTTAGGCAGGATATAGAAATAGTATGGGCATATCATTCAATATCCATTCTTCCTATTTTTTCAAAAGCCTTAGAAAAGCTTATGCACTCAAGAATTACAAATTTCTTTGATCATCGTAATGCATTAATAGAATCTCAGTTTGGATTTAGAACATTTAGGTCTTTTGAGTCTGCATTTTTGCACCAAAAAGAAATTATTTTAGACAATTCAGAAAACAAGTTAACAACGATTGGCATTTCTGATTAAAATAGTGAACATCTTATTAGCAAAACAAATAATGTCCTTTCAAAATTAAAATCCTGGTGCATAAAAAATTCCCTTCATATAAATGCTAGCAAGAGCAAGGCTATAATATTCCAACTACATTCCCGAACTCAAACAACCTCATCATCTATTCTGAAATAGGGCACCGGTATTACTCAATAAGTTGAAAATGTAAAAACTCTTGGTGTATTTCTTTTTCTTATAACATGTCTTGGAATGACCATATTAGACACTTTCGCCCTAAACGTTCTAGAATAGTGGGTGTGATAAATATATATAGAAACATTTTACCCACGGTGTCAAAATTCAACTTTTTAAATCACCATTCTATCCCATCTGATGCTACATGCATCTAGTGTGGGGGTCTACCGGCACGACGGATTTAAACTTACTTCGGATATGGCAAAAAAAGCTCTACGAGCTGTAGCTAATGTCTCTTCAACCCCATCCTTGCCTCTTTTTGAGAAGTACTTGACGTGATCAGTGGCGGATCCAAGGGGGGGGGGGGCGGTGGGGGCGATCGCCCCCCCCAAACGCCTCGCCAGGCAACCCCCCCCCCCCCCCGGGGCTCTTCGTCAGCTCGAAGAAAAAACGTAAGCAATCGACGCAAGAAACAAAAGATTAAAACAGAGGTGGGTGGACGCGCCTGCTGGGCGCTTCCAAAGTGGGGTTTATCTCCGTCAAGGTCACGGTACGTCTTCCCGACAGGGACGGCGCCAGGAGTTTCGAAGTGGAGAGACAGTGGGGAGGCGCACCAAATATCAGGGTCCTCGACTACAGGCACACTTGCAAACAAGGCCAGTACGTCGAGCACGGGGGAAAAATACCTTCAACATATCTAGTCCCCTTTCTCTCTCTCTCTGTCTCCCTCTCTCTCTTTGGGGGTTGTCTGCGAAAAATTTGTGCCCTGAAAGCTCCAAAACGCAGACGTCAAGCAGCCTTCCTCAAGGGTAGCGGATTATCCTTCCTCTCTAGCGGCCGCCTTTTCATCACTTTTCGTTTGATGGTTTCTTCGTGGTTCTGGGCTTGTCTTTTGGCATGTCTTTTTTGGCTTGCTTTGAGATGCTGTCGCCCACGGGCTCACTAAAGGTATCTTATTGGCACGGTGTGCTCATTGCCAAGGGAAGTGCGGAGGGGACGTACCGGGAGGAGACGTTCCAGGGGGGGGGGGGGGGGGGGTGCAGCTTGTACAACCAGGAGAGAGGAAGCAAATGCTCTGGGTACAGTGTAGTCTGGGTCTGAGCTTCTCCTGAAGACGCTCCGGACTTCCCCACGACCTTGGCTTAAACATAAGCCCGCTTTCGCCCTCGCCTCCATCCCTCGCTGAGGATCAGCGCCGCAGCGCGGAATACAGAAAGAAGCCGACGAGCGCCAGAAGGGGGAGATGTTTCCTCTAATGGGCTTCATACTGCCTCCGGTACGACTTCTCGTGGCGGGAAGCTAATAAAAGAAAGATAAACGGTACGAGCACTCTAAAGGCTGAAGGCTGCTTACACGGGGTCCTCAAGCATTTATTTGTATACAATGCCGTTTCAACTTAGGGTGGCGGGACATATTTTAGGAAAGGCGCCCGCTACCCCTTGTCTCCCCTTGGCGCCGTCTTTTCCAGTTAAACGCGGCTTCTGTGGATTGACGGCAGAGCTTTCGCGCGGCTTTGCAGGAGCGAATATGTGTGTGTCAAACGGACTTGGGGTAAACGAGGCCCTTTCAAAGATGCGGCTATACATAAATTAAATAGACAGTGCCTGTGCCCGTTCGAGTGAACACCGACTCCCAAACATCCATGCTCCAGTCGTGATCGGCCTTTAGCCCAGTTGAGATTCGCCGACCTTACAACCGCTCTGCCCTATCATATCTCTGCACCCGTCCTCTTGACCCTGACGAATGAGCTAACTACCCAGAAACAAATAAGTGTTCTTTTGATACGGAAAATATCCAGACGAAGTGCAATTGAATATAATTTGGAAGGATCCATTGCTGGTTTAAAGTCTTGTCTAAGTTCAAAAGTTATAGTTGCCGAACTGCAACATGCTTTCAAAAATATTCAACAATTATTCGCTTTCGTTCTCTTGAATTGCATCCAGAACACGTGAAAACACGAGTTTGGGTTGGCAATGCCGCATGTGCTGAGCTCTCTACATTCCAAATATACGGCGAACAACCGACGAACTTGCATGGCAGCGTTCGTTTCGCTCGCTGCGTCAACAGTGTTTTGACGCCGCGAGCAGCGTCGAAGTCGCCGGGCCATTTTTGTCGCTTGTTTGCAACGTACTCGCTCCGCTGATTTAAGCCGCTCTTCCCGTTGCTGCAGCAGTTGAGCACTAGCTCCAACCAGAATGTCTGCCAAGGCAATGTCTTTAAGCTGCCCTAAATCGACTGCTCACGTAGTGTCGGTCTGAAACCCAAGTTTCAGAAAGGATAGTGTCACCACAATTCTTGAGATACTTACCTCTAGCGTGGTCACCCGAAAGGTTTTAATTCAAAGAGTTCATCCCCGACAGGTAAACCGATACAAAAGCTCTCAAGATCTATATCATGTTATCAGAGTTTAGTAAAAACGATAACTCCACAAAAAATATAAACACTCCCCCCCTCCCCCCCCCCCCCTCCCGCCGTTTTACGCCGAGGAACCGCCCCCCCTAAAATGGAGGTCTGGATCCGCCCCTGGACGTGATACTTGTACTGGTAATACTTGACGTTTCAAAAATGTATGCACATCGATTAAAATTAACATTTCATACTGCGATGAAAAGTAAATATGAAACATTTCTCGCAATTGCTGCCCTTCATTTGCACGATTCCATTCGTCAAACCCGTCAGATACATCCATAGCACATGCACTTAAACATGCACTTCCCGAGCTACTAAATCATATACATCATTAGGAATTGATGTTATGTCAGTGAGCAGGAATGATATCCCTTGAATTGTATAATACTTAAAACATACCCTCTATTTTATTTTTTTCCCGCTAATTTTGTTTTATTAATTTATGTCCTTTTTGCTTTTTTCTCTCGTGTTAGTGTTGCTTGCCTTGTAGGGGTACCAATGGGCTGGTCAAGCTGCAAATAGCAGCTTTTTCCCGTTGGTTTTCTCTTATAATTTGATGTAAGTAAAGAAATGTTTCAAAATGTTTTAAAATGTTTCAAAATGTTTCCAATAGTAATCGTAGTTTTCATTTGGATTTCGGAAAGGGTCTATCGAGCGAACGCTTTTCACCGGCACGCACCGTTAGGCTTCACCGTGCGCGCCGGTGCAAAGTGGTGAAAGTTGACCCACGCGCGCCGGTGTAACGCCCGATTCACGCGTTGTGATTTTACCTGCATTATGGCAGTTGCGATGCCGCTCGTGCAAAAAAAAAAAAAAAAAAACAAAAAAAACAGCATTGCCGAAGTTGTTGTGCTGGACGCCGCATCTACGCAATCGCAGGTAAAATCGCGCCGTGTGAATCAAGCTTAGTGCGGCGAAAATTGACGCGCCCGCGCCGACGCAAACAAGAGGTAAGGACTGACCTGCGCGCTCCGGTGGAAAGCAGGCAAGCTTCACGCTTGCGCGGCGGTGAAAAGCAGCGAAGGTTGACAACGCGATCGGCGTAGCGTGAGTTATTCTCAAATGTTCTTGATATCCGCGTACTGGATGGACAAGAGCGTTCGTCTAAAGCCTGGTTCAGACAGTTGCGTTTGACTGCGTTTGACTGCGTTGCGGCTTCGAGAAACCAGGACATCCCTGCTGCTTATATCGCGTGCCAGGATGATTCCTTGAATTGGATTCCACGCTTCATACGAAGCATAGATGTGCCGGTGACTCGCTTTCGGTTCCGGACGCAACGCAGTCAAACGCACTCAAACGCAAGTCTCTGAACCGGCCTTTATAATGCTACGGCAAGCAATCGGAGTTTCGTTTTTATTCATTGTATCTTTTATTTATTTCGTAGTGGGGACTGGGAAGGAATAGACCCTTTTCAAAAGTCAGAGTCCTCTTGTGGCAGTATAAAAAGCTCCATTATTGCCGCTCTAATGGCGGTGATAGGAGATCATGCGCGGCTAAATCAAACACCCTCGATTCCGTGCATCGAAGGTGACATGAAAGGACCAACATCTTTTCCTTTTTCTGCTCTATGCTTTCGAAGACGTTCGATTTTTCTGGTGTGGAGAAACAGTGTAGTTCCGCCATTAGAGCGTCGGGTCTGGCTCTGCACAAGGTGGGTAGACTGACTTTCGTAAAGGGTCTATTGAGGCAGCATAGACAATAAAATTACTTCATCAATGACAACAGAATATCGTCACATTAAGCCAATCTCGCTGCTGCTTGCTACAAGTTAAAATCCCTCGATGCTTTACTAATGTGAGCTATTGGCGAGGAAATCGAACTATTAGCGGCGAGATGTTTTGGTGACGCCTTCCTATGGTTTCCTCTCGTGACGTCATTACCTCGCAAACAACAAGCTCGATGGTGTTTGTAATGAGCATGGCGGGAACTTGAAGTGATTGCGCTGCTGCGACACTGCCACAACACCGTCAAAATTAACGTTCTTGCATTACTCTTATATATGTCGATGAGAAAGTCCTTGCTGACGTTATAATCAGCCTTCGGCCAATCGTGGAAGGCGACGGCTGAGCGCGTGCTAATGGCCGCCTTCCGCAGTTCTTTTGCAACGTGCAATCCACACCATCAAGACTGGATTCTTTACTCCACCTTTCTCGATTGAGCGCGGGGCAAAGATTGGGCACGACTCGCACTCAATGTTTCGCTGTGTCCGCGTTAGGCTTCACTGATTGAACACAGCGGAACGCTGATTCCCAAGTTTGGCTACGTGGGCAGGGCGCTGCGTCGAAACGCGAACAAATAATCTATTGTTGTGGTACCCATCGGTGCAGTTTTCAATTTAGCCACTAGGGGCGCGAAGGTTGGATCTCCTTCCCAAGACGCAGATTATGCACCGCTACCAAACCAGCTTCCTTCTTATTTACTGTGGAACACCCCAATCTCTCGAGGAAAAAGACAGGAAAAGAAAATTTGTAATGAATTAGACGATTAGCAAATGACACCTGTTGAATGTCGCCTAAGCCTCGTTTCTAATGTCTGTCTGGGAACACTGACAGGTTTAGTGACGATGCCTGTCTCGCCTAGAACGATGGCCTCACTGGTGCCCCACGCGTGCAAGCATGCGCAGCGTGCGTCTGAACGTATATCTTCGGCAAGCCTATAATTGCACGCACTTGCCCGCACGAGCAGAGAGATGGCGGCGGCCAGATGCACTGCTTGCAATCGTCTTAATTGTCCACGTCAGCCTCGCAGCAGACAACGTTGGCAGCAGCTTTATTCGTCCCGAGACAAGCTACGTCACGATTGCGTCGGATGTCACATGCTCTCCGCTGGCTGCTCTCCGACCGCATGGTAGAGTGGGCCGTTTATAACGAAAAAATACAGCCACCAGGCTTAAAATACAAACGTGCGATTGTCATTTACGGAAATTGTGGATCATATTCAGCCTATATCTGAACACGACGGGTGTATTTCAAATATCGTTGAAGTCTCCATTTGATAGGTGTATCATGAACGGTGTTAAGTGGGCAAGCCGCTTTATGAGCGAGTCAAACTTCACATGCCCAGTTGAACCATGACTCAAGGTGTTGCAGTCAAAGAACTACTGGTGAAAAAAAAAAAAAAAAAAAACTGACATTGACGATTTTGAGAACTTTTCTTTGCTAAGCGGCCAAACAGACCGCTCTCACAGCCAGTTTTATTACGCCACCACTGTCACCATGCATCGTGGGAACTGTAGTTTTCTGCACGGGGGATACCTGTACATATAGATGGGAGCAAAATGTTTTCTGTAAATTACAGACCAATGTCAATATTTAGCACCTGCTCTAAGTTGATACAACATGTCATCGCCAGTCACATTAGCTTTTGTTTAGACAACCAGAACATATTAGTGGACTTTCAACATGGATTTAGAAAACAACCGTCTACCACTACTCAACTACTTTCAGCAGTGCACGATTTCGGTAATGCGATTAATAACAGAGAAATTAATGCAACATTTTTAGACCTAAGGCCTTCGACAGGGTACCGCGTCACCTATATACCACTAATAAAATTGCAGTCGGTTGGCATTGCTCCTCGCCTTGGGGCGACGAGCAATCACTGCTTATTTGTAAAATAAAGTGCAATTTGTCGAAATCAACGAATGTCAATCAGTGTATCTCGGCGTGCTCTCTGGCGTGTTGGTCTTAGGACCACTCTTGTCTTTAATTTATGTAAACGACATAGCTGACAACATTGATACAAACGTGACTGGAAATATTTGCTGATGACTGCGTTGTTTATAGAGCTGACAGAAACACGTTGGATCAAGCATCGCTTAACGCAAACTTTTGCGAAATTTCCGAATGGTGTGAGAGGTGGCAGATGGTTATGAATTACTCTAAAACATGTGCTCTCACAGTAACATGCAAGAAATTCCCTTTTTGCTTTGCATACCACGTAAGACACAAATTAATCCAAACTGTAAACGAAGTAAAGTATCTGGGCCTAAATCTTAATTCAAAATTCAATTGGGAAACTCATATAGATAATATAACTGCAAAGGCTTAAAAAAGTTGTGTTACATAAGACAGAATCTGGGACCATGTGACTCGTCGGTAAAACTTTCGGTATATAAAAGTTTAATTCGACCAGTGCTAGAATATAGGTCCATCGTGTAGGACCCGTACTTAATAAAAGACATTGAAAAAGTTGAGAGAATTCAGCGCCTCAGTGCACAATTTATTTATTTCGATTTTAAGCGCCTATCATCAGTGTCGGACATGGTACGTAAATTCGGCCTTGAGTATCTTGAGTCTGAACGAAAAATGCTAAGCAATTTTTTTTATAAGATTTACAATATTGTAAATGCCTAGTCAAAACCTTATATCTTTTTATTTGAAAATACTGTCAGCCCTCGCTTGAGGGCTATTACAAGGAGGGTATTCATCGTTGTGATGACACATAAAAAACGCAAGCATAAGGAATGGACAATTTAGCAGACACTGCTCTTCGAACAAGCAATGAAAACAAGGCACAACTTTGGCCCTCTACACAAATAAACAAATAGAACAAATTAGCCCACATAATTATTACAAATTGCACACTTAAACAGCATCACGTTAAGCCATTATAATGTTAACAGCATTGCAATGGAATCTTCAAAGGAGGACACGGTTCCTAAATTTGCAACTTTGGGCAATGAATTCCAAGCCTCTATAGTTTTTACAAAGAAATAATGTTGAAATGCGTCCATTTGGCTTTTATAGGTTTGGCATGTTTTTGTATGATTCAGTCTACTTGATCGCTTCGAGCTTGAGGGAGAACGTACTTATTTCGGCTTAAATTTAGTTTGTCGTTGATCATTAAATAAAGCAATTTCAGACGTGCGACTTCTGGTCTTATGAGCAGAGGTTCTATATTACTAGCTTTGAGCATTTCCCTTGGGGTCTACGTACCCGCAAAACACTCGAAGAGCCAACCTCTGCGATCTACAAGATCAGCTCAGCGAATCATGAGGCGGAACATCTGTTTAAACCTCAAACTTTAGTCTGCGCTGTGGCATTACGCAATAGGAAGCGTCATGCTTGCATTGCGTAATACTCACCTCAAGCGGCAAACAAGCTAAAGCGTGAAGAGACTACGCCGCAAAAGCTGCCGGCGCATGTGTCTGGCGTTGCCGCATGCGGGCGCCGCGCTCGTACAAGACGTGTTGGCGGCAACCCTGACGCAACCTATCCGCGTCAATATGTAAATCCCCTAATGTTGACGTTTCTTCTCCTATTTGGGGGGGGGGGGGGGGGGCGGGGGGGGGGGGGCAGGCGTTGGCTCCTCTACTTGTCTTTACCTCGAGAGAAAAGTAAGTTTTGCGCCACCGTTCTTAAGCCGCGCGAAGTAGTTCTTACAATATCTAATTGTCGGAGGAAAAAGCGACGATTATGGCCTTTGAAACGTGTACGTACGTCTTGATAAGATAACATATATCGAATCTGGAATGCATATATACTAATCCTTTACATAAAGGGGAAAAATTAATAATGCTACGCGAGGAGCTTAACTTTGTTTTTTTACTACAGTTTTTGGGGTAAAACGAGTATAAGCGATATTGGCGATGCAGAGAAGAGCGTAGGTGGAATGCAGACTGACCATCGTTGGAGCCGGAGCCGCAGTCGAGGAGCTCGAAGTAGTGGGTCTTGCAGAGGACGCGTCCGTCGTGCAGGGCGAACTCCTCTCCCGTGGACAGCTGCCTCTTGCAGGCGTCGCAGGCGAAGCAGGCCAGGTGGTACACCTGCTCCCGTGCCCGCCGCACCCAGTCCGAGGCACCGATGGCGCGGCCGCACTTGGCGCACTTGGCCGCGAACTGCCTGCGCGGGACAGGACACTGAAACAGGCGGCGGAGCGGCTTTTGGCGCTTGCAGTAAATGCAGCTTAAAAAGAACCCCTTCACACTCTTGAGAAAACAAACAAACATCGGTGTACCTCATACAACCCATATTTCATCGCTACGATGTGGAAGACCATTTACCATATAGGTGACCGAGGGGGTTAGTTCATCGGAGCTTGAAGCACCTAGAGCGAAAGCGCACGCTGCGGAACACGGGATCCCGATATTGGTTTCAATAAACCGACCTCACTAAATGTCCGGCGCATGCGTGACGCCGCCATAACATTAGTTAGCAGGAGGCAGACGACAGTGCACGAGAGGGCTCGTGCCGTCTCGGGCTCCACTCGCCCAGAGCTCCAGCGGGGTTGTCGCACGTGCAGAAAGACTGAAGTTCCCTCGATGCATTGCGCCAGAGGTGGCGTATAGTCAAACTGACTGGTGAGATCGGTCTGTTCCACCCCTACCCGTTCCGATCAGCATGAGAATCGTACCATCCTGCGGTCGTGTATCATTATCCTGCATGGTGCGTTCTAGAGATCACAGACTTCCAGCGGAGCTGCTATGGATGAATTTCTTATCTACCGGGTGTCCGAAATAGCGGCCAAGCTCTTTAAATCGACCGCAAAATTCAGTTTCTCAACCTATCGCGCTACAAGTTTGTGCAGCGTTACCCACAGGTGGTGCATTTTTTCTATAAAATTTGCAAAGAGCAAACTTACCTCAGGAAAAAAGCAAAAAAAAAAAGGACTTAAAGGGGCACCGACACCCCGAAGGTCGTATTTTTTTTTATTTTCCAAAAAACGATGCAAGTTGTAGTCATAGACTTGCAAAAAAAAAAAAAAAAAAAAACGCATCGCGAAAAACAATTTTCCTGCGCGAGCGCGCGCGCCTTTTTATTTTTGGCGCTTTTTTCTCCCGCTCCTCACCTCCTTGCTTCTTTTGATTGGTGACGTCAAAAATCATAAACTTTAGAAACTTTGTAGGTGACATTTTTATAACATTTAGTAACGGCAATCGTAAAACATTTTTTTTTTAACGCAATTGCGAACGCCCTCCTTTTTGAAATACCGAAAATCAGAGTCCGGTGTGATGTCGCCTCCTGGATTTGTATCCTCCCTCGGAAAACTTGGCGCCGCTCGACGCACATAGCAGAGGATGGTCGGTGAGTCGGGAAATTGGTCAAGGAAACCGGTTTTTCCCGGTCCGCCGGCGCCCTTCTCTGTCGCTCCTCACTTCCTCGCTTCGGGTCGCGGTGGTTCGGAGGCGCGAAATTAACTAGACCCGCAGGACTCCGCAATATGTGACGTCATCGCACTGGCGCGGATCGCGCGGGAACTTCAAATTCGGCATTTGGAAATTATTCTTTTACTTAACAAATAGTGAATTTCCGTGAGGGTATTAATGTCCTGGCATTGTCTTCAATCGTTTCGTATAACAAAAAAGAAAAAAATGATTATGATGTGCCAGTGCTCCTTTAACTCCGATGGAAACGCAGCGAAGTCACCAGTTTTTAAACAATAGGGCGCCCTATTGATTGAAGACCGGTGGCTTCTCTAGGTTTCCATAAGAGTTAAGCCTTTTTTTTACTTTTTCCTCAGGTAAGTTCGCTCTTTGCAAGTTTTATAGAAAAAAAATGCACTACCTGTGGGTAACGCTGCACAAAATCGTAGCGCGATAGGTAAAAAAAACTGAACTTTGCGGTCGATTTCAAGAGCCTGGCCGCTGTTTTGGAAACTCGATAGAGCGTACACCCGTCTCGTTAAGCCTCAAAAGCCGATGAACCTCACGCTGTCTAAACACGAAGGTCGAATTTGCTTTGCCTCGGTACCATACGAAAAACAAAAAAGTGCACGCGACATATTACATGCACTTTTCTAAATGAAGAACGCACGGGTCAGTTCGATCTTCAGGGTAAGATTAACTAGCCCAATTACCCGTTTAAGTCAATTGGAGGTTTTGTCATTGTAATCTACCAAACTTTGTGTGTTAGATGGCACATACAATGGTATTTTTTTCTCGCTCTTGTTTTAAATTCTCTCCCAAAAGGGTTGTTTTATTTAAATGGATGATAAGCATAACAGTCGAAATTTGTTTTAATGTGTATAATACGAGTGTAATATATATATTCGTACGAGTATGGTGCGGCCGGCAGCAAATGGAAAAAAAAAATGGTGTGTGTATGTTTATACAGCCGGTAGTTAGCCCCAATGTGCGTCTGGTGTCCCGGGTGCAGAGTGTCGAAAACCGGAACTGAACAGATATTTTTAACCAAACGGGAACTGAATCTTCGCCGCCGTCTTGGAACTGAACCGGAAGTGAACCGGAATAAAATATAACGTTAGCCGCTTCAGAACAGTTCACAGTAATTTTGTTTTGCATTTCAAAATTAAAGTTTTCAGAAATAAAAATTCGCAGCTGCATTTTTATGCAGTGATCAAATTGGCATATACCGAATAGCAATGCATAAAAAAATTGCGGGTTTTCGTGCTGCTTTTGTATCGGCAATATAATTAATCATGTGTCACGTGGCCACCTGACGTCATGGTGTAAAGACATGCTGTCAAACAATTTCACGTCACGCGGCCCCGTGACGTATACACGTGACTCTCTGCGTGAAGTCGACTTAAGTTGAGAACGTCATTAGATTTATTAGCGTTGTTGTCACCGTGACGTCACATGACATCACGACTTTTATCACCCCGAGTAATGTGACACCGTGACATACTTGATTGTCATGAGCCCGAGTCTAGTGCTGTCGGGTTCATGGCAATCAGCATCGCCAAACAGTCGGGTAATGGCTCGTGTTCAATGAAATATAAGAATAATAGAACCCCAACAATGTCTGAAGCTTCCCTCATGCTTTGTTCTTTGCCAACCCGAGCGCATGAGTAGAATGAACACTGGTGGTATACAATTAGCGTCAAATCGTATCGCGGCTTGTTCAAATAGCGAGTTGAGGAGGGGAAAGCTGTTTCTTTCTTAATTTTTTTCTGCGTCTGCCATTGAGCGGAAAAAAAAAGTAATGGGTGTTTTTGCAAGTTATCAACGTCCGGGATTAGCTCTTAGCGGCATTTACTGAAAGTACTAAGATTTTTGCACGACCCATTTTGAATCTACACCTCATCGAGGCACCCAAATTGCTTTCGTTGTTGCTGAACTGCCTCAGAAAGTTGACGCCGAGAATAGAGACATTGAAAGGACTAATTCTGTCTTGTGAACCCGCCGTTACATAGAACTACAAGTGTGTACGGAAGGGATACCTGAAAAGAAAGATCTTAGTGGCCTCAGAGGGACAGCCGAACGTTGGCAGTCGCTCTAAGTCTCACAGGAGTGTCGTCCCAAGTTCTTCTTGAAGCTTCGATCACCTCCACATTTTTTCTTTTTAAACTTGTGGTCGGTTTCCTTCAGAGTTTTTAGAGTGAAATGAAAGAAATGCAGGATTAGTGTTAACAAATGACACAAATATAATTGCGGAATTAACACACTCGAGCGAAGGCGCGAGTCCCTTTCAGGAACAAAAAGTATTCTCTGGAGGAGCATTGAAACAAGAAAAGGTGTGGGGAAGTAGGGGGGGGGGGGGGGGTTCAGTTTTAAGGAACATATTGTGTTCTAAAGATTCCTCTGCTCCGAGTCTTCGGCACATACTAAAAAGCGTGGTCCCGGAATCTACGTTTGCAAAACACTCTTGCCAGAAGGTGCGTTTTCGCTCTTCCAGACGCTAACACCATTCCTCACGGCGCTGCACCAGGCAAGAGTACACGGGTACACTTAGGATTGCTTACGTGTAGGAAGGCGAAAGCCAGTCAAGGACGACGTCTAGGTCGACGCCGAGGACGACGCCTGAGGACGAAATCTAGGACGACGTCAAGGGCAACGTCTAGGACGACTTCTAGGACGACTTCTAAGACGACGTCTAGGACGCCTTCTAGGACGACCTCTAGGACGACCTCAAGGACTACGTCTAGGACGACGCCTACAGGACGACTTCTAGAAATTCACTTTGATTCCTCTTAATTTCATTACCTCTAATTCGCCTGAGTGGTCACGTAAAAGCTTTGGTACCGTTCGTGTGGCCGACCTGTTTTCGCTCAAGGACTTTGAAGGTCGACTGAACGATGAGACATATAAGGCTTTCGCCTTCGTAATTTGTGTCTCTCGAATACATGGCTTGCACTGAGCGCGAACCTTCTGCAGCGTGCATTTTGCACCATCAACGTTGACTCCATCTTTCTTTCGGTTTCATTCGCAGCCGCGGCCACGACCGAGTGGGCTCTACCACACTTCATCCCAAGTCACTTCATCCTAGAACAGTTCATCCCAGACACATCATACCAAAGTCATTTCATCCCAGGATGTTTCACCCCAAGACAGCTCATCCCATGGAGAATCCATACCACGACATTTGATGTCAGAATAGTCCATACGGTTCAGCCGATTAAAGGGCCACTCACTTCATCCCAGGTCATTTCATTCCAGGACTGTTTATTCCGGACACTTCATACCAGAAACATTCTATCCCGAGACGTCTCATCCCAAGACTCTTCATACCAAGGACATTTCATACCTGGATATTTTATACCACAAAGTCTTCTGCTTAGAAGAAGAAGTTATAAACTTGGTTTTTCACGCGTGGAGCCGACATATGCACTTCGTCTTTCTTCTATTGTCACCCGTGCCACGTAAGACCGTCCTGCACTTGGCATCGAGCTTCCATCAGTCTAACAGTCCAGCCGGCCCGACTCACTGATTGTCATCGAGTTTCTTCATAGAACATGGCCACCTTTGTGGCTTCTCGTCGAGGATCGCCGAAGCTATGCTTCAAAGGTTACATCTACACCAAGCACAGGACCAACGACGAGTAGACGGCATGGAGATGCGAGAAATTCCAGGAGGGTGGCCGGGGACGAGCTCTTATTGCAGGTGAGACTATCGCTGTGACACAAGGCTACACTTGACGTCTACCGAGTCCAGAAAATGTCGCTGCGGCGCGTTTACAAGATGAGATCAAAACTGCAGCCAGGCGTTCCCACGACACCCCTCGGAACGTCGTAGCCGCCTGCCTACCAGGGGCAAGACCGGCGACTATCGCGAAGCTCCCAAAGCTGCCATCACTGGAAAGGAAGGTGAACAGAGTTCGACGTGAAGCCCATGGCGCAGGTCAAGGTCCCCACCGAATCGAAGACATAATTGTACCTGAACACCTGCGCATCACAAGAACAGGGTCACCTGAAGTATTTCTCGCAGGGGACACAGGCTGTATTGACTCGGAAAGAATAATTTTCGCCTGTAACACGGACCTGTGCCGCTTAAACACCTGCGAAACCTGGTTGTGTGACGGCACATTTAAAGTATCACCAGAGATGTTTTACCAGCATTGGGTTGTTCATGGCCTGTACAAAAGCAGGGTACTTCCCCTTGTTTACTTCCTCTTGTCAAACAAGCGCGAAGCGACGTACAAGAGAGCAACGCGCATGCTACTTGAGGCTATTGACGATGCCACTTCAAGCCCACGACAGGTGCACACAGTAGTGATGGACTTAGAAAAGGCCGAAGAGAACGCGTTTCGGGAATGCATTCCTGACGTCGAGGTGCATGGATGCTTATTTCATTTCGCGCAAAGCATCTGGTGCCGAATTCAAGAGCCGTGCATGCACACGCGATTCTTTCATAATTCCAGCTACCATCTCATCCTGAAGAAATTCATCGCACTGTGCTTCTGCGATGTTTTCGACGTCTGCGACAGATATCGCATGCTCGCAAGACAGCTGCTGGACTTGTTTGGACGCACAGAACAGCACCAAGAGTTCTTAGACTACTTTGAGAATACCTGGGTCGGTCGACCCCACAAGGACTCAAGGTTCCCAATATCCATGTGGAATTGCAAGCGCGTGACAGAGGTCAGCCTTCCCAGAACCAACAATAGCGTTGAAAGCTGGAACCGGGTATTTCGAAATTCTATCGGGTGCATCCCACCCTACAGTATTCAAGTTGTTGGATGCGCTTCTTTCCAAACAAGTCCGTGTAAACGCGATGGCCATTCAGCTGGACGTGGGTCATGAGCCACCGCTATACACGAAGGAGTACGAGCAGTCCAACAAGCGTCTATGCCGGATCCTGGATGACTATAACAACAGAGACGCAGACAGCTTTCTCAATGCGTGCTCGTGCTACGTACTTGGCGATTCTTGAGTGTATTAGCCAGAATTGTGTGCTCTGAAGAGCGTATTAGCTCGAATTTTGGCCTCTTGTTATGGTTTTTCTGTTATGGGTGGGTTATTGTAAGATAAACGTTTTAAATTTTCATATTTCTGTTGACTGTTCTCTTGGAACGATAATTTCGGCCGTTCTTCAAGTGACATCAATCCCCAGTATTGCGGTTTGTTGCGGTTTGCAGCTTTCATAAGAAGTAAATCTGACCATTACAGCAGCAATGCAAATAGGGATCGAAGTAAGTGAATGAATGAGAGGGAAGAATATAAAAATAGAAAAAAGGCTCTCAGTGGAATGGGCCGACCTTCGCTGAAGTCTAGTACCGAGTTGCATGTGGGCACTGCTATGCACACCCCAAAATGATGTTCATTTAAAGGAGCTGTGCAACGATATTCAGTTGGAATGTTTTTACCTTTACTCAAGCTTACTGGCACTAGTGGGAGTCAAGGATACTCGCACGCAACTCCGCTGGCCAAGAAACTCCTCTGTTGCGGTTTAATTTCAAGGACAAAAGCGATCATTTTCATTCAATCTCTCCTTTGCGAAATTTCATGACGTAACGTGGGTATCGCAGTACACCCATATGACGATATTTGAATGCTGTTCATAGATTGTACCCGAGCATTGCGTGGGCGCTCGATTTGGGCTCGTGATAATTACTAGCTCGAGAAGCATTCGGGTAGTGGCCCGTGTCCAATCGCTGCAACGACGACAATAGCCGAGCCATAACAATATCTGGAACTCAGCGCGTGCCCTGTGCTTTGCCAACCCCAGCGCGTGGCTATGATCTACATTGGTGGCATATAATCGGCTCCAGATCACGTGGCCGCTTGTTCTGGCTGCGAGTTGAGGGGGTGAACGCTGCTCGTTTCTCTTTAATTTTTTTCTGGGACTTCTATTGCGTGGGGTGAAAAAAAAAACGTGTGTTTCATAGGTCATTAATGTCAGAAATCAGTTCTAAGCGGTATTTGCGCAAAGTACCAAAGTTGTTGCATTGCCCCTTTAAGTGCTGCAGCCGGCGAAATGCGACCTATTTTACATGAACATGACGACTTTGATGGTGCGCAAAGAATAGTCTACGATTTCTTCTTGCTAGAGCTCAGCAACTCGTAGGCATGCCCCAAATTATTCTGGTATGAAATGCCTTGGTATTTCATGTCACTGGCATGAAACGTCTTGGGATGAAACATCTTGGGATGAAATGACTTTGGTATGAAGTGACCGGGATGAACATTCCTGGGATGACGCATCAGGGGATGAAGTGTGGCAGAGCCACTCCAAAGTATAAAATATCCTGGCATGTAATGTTCGTGGGATTAAACATCTTGAGATGAAACGTCTTGGGATGAAACACCTTTGGTATAAAGTGTCTGGGATGAAGTGTCCTGGGATGAAGTGTCTTGGGATGAACTGAGTGGACCCCGACCGAGTGGGCAGGGAAAACCGTGCACACCAGTGTTTCGGGGTTGCCACTGGGGAGTTTGAATAATTCCGGAATAATTCTGCACTTTCGCGACTTCTGAATGCAATGAGAATCGAACGGCCTCAGTTCTAATGTGAGCTGTGTCGATTTTAGTCTAGAGCCTTCGGGCTGATGACGCAGTTCGCTAGCGCATGGTAAGTGGCTCGTGAAACAGCGTCATTGTACTGAAGGTGACTGACGCCTTGATTGTCTCACTGGCTTATGCTACTTCGACGATGAAAATGGTACGCTAGGAGTGAAGCAACCAAAACTGAATAGCTGCAGACAAACAAGGTGTCCTTCCAGGCGCCACGAGAAGCGATAAAGAGACTGTTGTAATCATGCGCGATTGGCATGTGGCTTTAAACCAGGGTGTCAAACCGAACCCAATCCAAAAACCGGAGCAAAACCGTTATTTTGAACTGAACCGAAACAAAAGTGTTGATACCGAACCCGAACCGGAACGAAACCCCAATCTCATGTGGCGGTTAGCGGTTCATTGGAAACGGTTCGGCGTGATAAAATGTCAGCCTCGCCTCCTTTCAGGTGGCGGCGCCAAGTCAAATAAATACTCGCGACGATGGCGTCGGCGGCTCAGTTTTGACTAAACGAACGGCAGCGACGACATGGGAACAACTCAATAATGTAAGTATATTTTACGTCTATGTAAAGCACGAATTGGCGTCGGCGAGTAGCTCATCCATCATGTCACGGAATAGCTTAAGGTGAAACGGAGTACACCTGACTACGAAAAGAAGGTCTTTCTAAACCAGTCGCGTCAAGATCACTGTGGAGCATCATCGTACAGGAAGCGTTCCTTGCCACCATAAACGTCTTTGGCAGTGTACATGAAATGAACTTATCAATCAAGCCCATCTCCACGGATCTCTTACAACTATATTGTTCTTCTTGCGTATTTTAAAATAGTAAACTTATTTTTTAGTGCCTCCAAGCACCAACGCAGCAGGTGGTGGTGGTACGAAGATGTACGCTCGATTCGCCGGTGTGTGGATAGCAAACTCTCGATATATGCAAGAAACGTCTCCATAAGCAACCCGTCACCAGCGAATTTAGATCGGCTCGCCAAGAACGGAGGGGTATTTTACGGACCAAGATGGCGACCATACGGGGAACTTGGCGCTACTTTCCCATGAGTCAGTGACTTTAGTGCGCGCTAGCCCACTCGTTCACCGATCTCCTAATATGAGAAAGAAGCGTACACTCAATGAGATAAAAATATTTCATAGAAGCCAAGCCTTGCGCCCGGAGCCTGGTGCGCAATGGTAAGGCGCGCCACTACCCCCAGCCTCGTCATTTTCTTCCTACAAAAGACTGTCATGCGAGTCATCATAGAAGAGACAGTGTGCAGACATCAGTCACCGCAATATCCGTGGTTCGAATACCGCGTGCTAAGTTTCGTCCCCGAACTTATTACCATGCGGCATTTGAAGCACGGATTTTGCGGTGACACGCGTTTGAATCGGTTTGCAGACTGTATTTTGTATTTTGTGTGATCAGTGTGACCACGGCTTTAGGCCTCATTCACACAGCCGTCTTTTCCCCCATCTCCGCGTGACGCCGGGCGGCGTGTCCCCGGGGGGGAGAGGGTTTTCGGAGCTGTCTAAGCGCCAAAGCCCGTCGCGGGAACCGAAATAAGCCGAAGGGCGATGTTCTACACGTCTCCAGCGCTTACGGGAGACGGGGGGCGCCGGAGTCCCGCCCCAATGAGGGAAAACCAATCCCAAAATATGAAACTTCGCTCAATCTGGCGGATTTTCAGAAGTTGGCTGACCATGGGAAGGGCCGCGCGAGGGGGGATTGACTGTACTGTTACCGTACCGTGTCTCAACGACGAAGTCATTAGAGAGTTTCAGGGAACCGTTTTTGCACATCTGATACGGTACGATGGGCTCTCCGGTACGAACTGCGTATATGCTACCGCAGAAGAACCGCGCATGCGCAGTTTGTACCGGAAGACCCATTGTACCGTATCGGATGCGCAAAAATTGTTCTCTAAAACTTTCTAATGGGGACTTTTAGTGAACCGTTAACGCGTTCCAGATACCACCGGAGCTTTTGAAGCATGCTTTTAAGCGCGCACCGCGCTGATACCATGACCGCGGAGCGCGTGCTTAGAAACGTGCCTCGAAGGCTCCGAAAGTGCGGTCGTGCGGTGCACGGAACACGGTAACGGTTTGCTGAAAGTCCCTAGTGAAGCTCTTTTCTCAAGTGGGACGACGCGCGCGTTCTGTGGAGCCTACGGTTCTTCAACAACGGGCTTACAGAAAATTGAATTTGCCGCTGAGCTCCTGCTCGAAATAATGAGACCATATGGGTTCCTTTACGATACACGTAAATGCGATTTCAGGAAAGAGCAGCCCGGAAAAGAAATACGATGGTCGATCATCGGGGACGAAATGTGGCACGCGTGATTGATGTCCCGGACTTAGAGCTAGAAGCAGCCGAAACCCTTCCAAATGGAGTGTCATCCAAGGACGGGGAGCTAGCAGCCCTTCGGCTCGTGCTAGAGATCACCAGTGTGCACCTGGGCCCCCCTTCGTGAGAATCTTCAGATATCTGCAAATTTTCAGGAGGCGGTCAAAGAGTCCCGCACCCACAACAGTCCCAGCATCTAAGTGCGGAAAATTACGAAACTCGTCTCAGAACTTTGCTCGCGCTGAGGAATCACGACAGGAATTGAATGGGTTCCAGGCCATGCCGGGATTCCCGGAAACGAAGCTCACAACCTCGCCAGCGCGTCTCTTCTAGTTCTTCTCGAGCTACGAGACGATGAGCCGCCACATTGACGCATCGATCACCGGTACGACCGGACAACTCGCTCTGAGGAGCGGGCTCTGTCACCCATCGAATGGGAACATCAGGAGTAAGACCCGGCTGAGGAGGGGGTGAGGATCAAAGAAGACATAAAAGAGAAACTAGACGAGTGCCTAGTCGAACCGGATCTTCCCGGACTCCCTTCCAAGGGAGTCCGGGAAGCAAGGGTAAAAGATCAGCTCTATGCTCCCGCTGCGACATGCGTGTCAAGGCGGACATCCAACACTTGATCTGAGAATGTCCGAAATATCAAGACATAAGAGTAATATATGAACCCCAAGACGCGGCCTCATTTGAAGGCTGGACTTACCCTCCTGGGAATGAAGACAGACAACGAAAGATTCTACGAAGCCTGCTGGACTTTATCCATGAGGCTAAAGTAGACTCTTTCATCTAACCTGACTTTTTTTTTAATATGCCAGCACCCAAACCTTGAATTTAGTCCACCGGTGCCCTCCCCAATCTTACTCTTTTTTTTATTTCCTTTCCTATTTTTGGCTAATGAATTGCGTTCTAATCTAATCTAATGCCGAACGGCACGCGCCAAGAACGCGCGCTCTGGTCTTTTTTTGTTTGCTTCTTCTTTTTCCTGCTTCGAAAATAAAACAGTTCTGCGATGTACCTCAGACTCGGCTGGTCGCTGCCTTGGCCGCCTCCACAAGCTCCAAGAAAAGTAGTCACAAAAGTGTGTGTGTGTGTGTGTGGGGGGGGGGGGGGGGGGGGGTCAAAAGGTTGGTGGTACAAATTTAGGGAAATGTGAAATTCCGCACAAAATATAACCGAGTTAAAAATGAAAGACGTTTACAGTTTTCTCTAATGCCGAATTAGAGCGCAGCTCTTGAGTAGGAGGCGGGGAGGCTACGGAGGGGAGGGTATGCCCTCCCCCTCCTGAGCCCCCGCCTTCTCTCCTCCTCCTTTCCTGCTCCTCTCCTTCTGCCGCTAAATTTGTTCATGGGTGACGTGACATGTAGTCGTGACGCCATGTTCCCCGCTAAATTTAGCAGGGAAACTAAATTGGTGACGAGGTCGCGTGGCGTCAATTTTCTCGCTATATTTAGCGGGAAATTTTTTCCGCTAAACTTAGCGGAAAAAGTTTCGCGCTAAATCTAGCGGGAAAAATTTTGCACTAAATTTAGCGGAGAAATGTTCTCATAATGCAACGTGCAGTTACGCCCGGTTGCATTATTTCCATAATGTGACGCGCGCAGTTACGCCGACGCCGACGGCGACGGCGACGCCTCTCAACCCGGAAAAACAAAAACAAAAAGTTGATGGCTGTCGGCGCTTTTGTTCCGCTGTGGCGAAATCTGGAGGCGCCAAGAGGCGAAGGCGCGACGAGCACGACACTGCGCGGCGACGGTCGCTGGGACGCCAGTCGCTCAGAGCCTTGGACGATTTTTGAACAATTTTTTTTTTGTGTGTGCGTTTTCAAGAAACAGCAAGTCGCCCGTTGTCTTTTTATGTCCTTTTTTGTTTTAATTGATAGTCTATCTCCTATTTAACTCAGTCGTTCGAGCAAGTCGTTTGTACGAGCAGTGTGGTTAGTTTGCCGCTTCGATCTGGATGAGCCTCGTACCGGCGTGCGGTCGTGTATCAGTAATGCGTGATGCCCTCTAAAGGCCCCGGACTAGCTAACAGTCGTACTGCACTGGCTAAATTTCTTATCTACAGTGAGTAACAATGTCGCCATACTGGCAGACTAAACGCCATGCTGTTTAAACGACTGATTTGTTTTGTTTGGGGTAGTTTACGAGTCCTGCCCGCGTCCCGGTGTCACTTTGCGTGCTGGCTGATTGACTCCACATGTGAGCACTGTACTTTGTTACTGTTTCCAAGAGCTTGTATAGCCTAGTAATTTTCATAGAACGGTGTTCGCGTTAGAAATTCATATATTCGAAACGAATTATGCATATATTTGTTTTGCTGGTCTTGTCTTCGCAGCACGGCTTCTGTTGATCTAATGTTTGTTTATGCAGATGACGCCGTGTTGAACTCCCCTTTTAATATTACCGACTGAAAGATGTGGGCTTTTCTTTTTAAGAAAAGAATTTAACTGTCTTGCGCTTAGTGGAAGCGGTAATCGAACCGTTATTTTAAAGACATCACTGAACCAGAATTTTGAGCAGGCGGGATCGAACCCAGGACCCTTCGGTTGCGAGCCGACTAGGTCACGCAGACACGCTTGCGCGGCTGGGGGACGAGCGTGGGTTTATATTTACCTTTCGCGTTCCACTCTTAAAGGCGAAGCTAAAATTTTCTACGTTACCCAGCGAGGGCCACCGCGGGGCTCATAAGGAATGAGGGTAGCGCCAGCGTCTGGTTGGAATTCGACTTCTAGTAACTGAGAACTCGAGCCCCGGTCCTGAAACGGCAATTGTGTCCAAAGGGTGAAACCCTTTTTAAAAGTGCGCTCCATCTAGTAGACGCTGCGCCAATAAACAGATTCCGTCATTTTTTGGGCACCTACTCTGGTCATGTGTTGGACGCGAGTGCTGCATCAGCGTTCGCTGAGGACTCAGAGTCTCATTTGCAATACTTGTATTGCAAATGAATTTGCAATACAAGTATTGCAAACTATAGGATAAAAAGAAATTGAGTCTTACGTTATTTTTCTTGTGGTTTCAAGCATTACAATCCCAGCACAGCATTCAATGCTGACACGCTAGCGTAAGGAACTTCGTTTTTTAGATCAAATCGTGCGGCCTGATATGGAAGTTTGTAAATTTATTATTAAGGTGCAAACCCAACGTGCACGACGTTTTGGTGCTTTCTTGACGGTCTATAACTTTCTTTCTATGAATCCTACAACTATAAAGTTATTGTCAAATTAAAGAACTGTTTTTCAACGATACTTTAATGTCTCAATATTACGATAATTTTTAGTTATTAATTAATTAAATTAGCTTTTAATAGGCCACAGTCTCTAACATTGAAAAAAATATTTCTCGAGTTGTAACGTCCCACCGTCCACGATATTTTACTTGAGCGTTCGGTTGAATATAATGAATTAAAAACGTAAGCAATGAACTCTACATATAATATACATTTTAAAATAAAAATAAAGTTTAAAATTGTATTTTTTTTTATGGTGCTCCACCGCCTCAATTCGCCCATTAATATCTTGGTTCCTGCCGTGTCGAGCGAGGTGCCGTGGTTAGGTGGCGCAGGACGTCGCTGCGATTCACACTTCAGCCGTCCCCATCTAGCATGCTGTCGACACATGCGTGTCTTGTACCCGCGTATGAACAAATGAACATATTATTTTACTGCCTTTCAAGTTTCTCGTTGACAAGTGATCATTAGCGCCGTTTTTATTTGGGCCGCCCCTCTTTTAGAGGTAGTATACCGACTACATTTGCAACACAAGCAACTGCAACAGATCAACGCAAATAAAGCTCCACAAAAAACGATGTACATTGTATATGCAAGAAAATTAAAACGGACCAACTATGTAAAACAACAAGAATAGCAAATGATTCATAAAATACATTTTTGGCTTTTTCCGAACATCATCAGAGAGGAAAGACATTGATTTATTTCAGTTCATCCAGATAAATATTTGTGAGGTTTAAAATTTGCAGATTTAATAATTATGTGTCATAGCTCTGACTCTAATTTTTATAAAACTTTTGTGTCTAATAGCGCAGTGTGGATCAATGTTTGTATATAGGAAAACATAATTTACGGTCGGCTTGTAGTTTCTAGGATGGGACTTCAAACAGTCGTTGGCTATAGAATCCCGGCCGAGCTGCCCGCAACTTGACGGAGGCTTATTGCGTAGAAGGCGCCGTGTAACAGAGCTTTCGGTTGAACGTCAGAAGATCACCATGTGGTCGAAATTAATCTCCAGTCCTTCGCTGGGGCGTGCCAGATGCCCGTCGTTGGTCTGGCAGGTAAAACCCACAGGTTCGACTTTGACTTTTAATATAAGGATACAGATTGTACATTCAATTTACGACATAGTTTAAAATTAAAAAAAAAAAAACGCTACGTCCGCGCTTTCAACAAACCGCCGCGGTCCCCAAAACGAACCAAATGTCTGCATAAAAGAGCGCGTGTTCTTTACACGTTGCACTAAATGGTTGCGAAATAAATCAGCACGCTGTTGCGAGTGAGCCCGCATTTTCCCACACCGGATGTGGGCATTGCGCGTGCGCACAAACCAGATCAAAGCCAGAGCCGCATATTGAGAGAGTTTGGCCAATGGGGGAAGCCGGCGGGAGCCGGGGTGGAGCGGCGAAGCGACGCCGCCGCCAGTGCCGCATATTCCCCCCGTGATGATCTTGCGAAGTAAAAATATCCGAAATGACCTTGAAGACGCGCGTTCTGCGGCGCAGGTATTTTTTTTTTTATAAATGATGCTGAAAGTACATGAATGTATAATTGTAAGAGATTGGTGGAAATAGAGAGTTTCAAGGTTGCTGAGTGCGTTTACTGAGCCAGTAAAGGTCACATTGACAAGAAAAGTTTCCTGAAACATGAGCCGAAACTGCGAACATGGGGAGCGCGTTCGGAATTTGTGTCAAATATCCCAGAGTTGAGATTGCGGTTATTACCGTCCACTCTGTCGTGGCCAAAAAGAAAGATATTGTGCATTCTGAGTGACGCCGTGACGACAACGTCACGTGCGTTGCCCTTTCAGTTATGAAGAGTCGCCAATTTCAACTCTAGCGTGCTGAAATGAATGCATCCTTAGCCACAAATTGTAATTGAAAGATAAGATATAATTTAAGCTAATTTCCTCCGCTAGGGGAAATTTCGTGGCTTGGGGTTGATCCCAAGTGAGGTCAATCAACGCACCCAAGGTCATGGAAACAATTTCGGCCAATGACGTCCCTTATGTTCAACCTATTCTTACCAATTAATGGCCGAACTTTCTACGTATAGAGCTCCGATCAAAGCGAGGCGTTTGCGGCATGCCGACAGCAGCGCCACCGCAGCGCCGTGATGTCATAGCCGCGTTATGCGCCGGGACACTGAGGGAGAGGAGGAGACGAGAGCGCGTGGGGGACGTCAGAGTACCGAGCTCTGATTGGAAGGATTAGTGGGTAGACATAAAGCTATAGACGCTTTCAGCGCGCGCCAAATTGAGCCGCCATAGCCGACCTTCTCTTGTCTTACCGAGATGCCGAGCCACTGAAGCGGGCATTGACGAGTCTCCATAAAGGCCTATGCTAGGGAGAAGGTCGCAGTAACACTTAAAATGGCACTAACCTGTCCTGCTGTGGTAATCATGAAGTGGTGCGAACGGGCTAATAGGGAACAAAAACTGAAGGTCGGTTATGGCGGCGCCCATGCACAGCTGCCTGAAAGCGTCTATAGCTGCCTTTGTCTCCACTGCACGCGTCGAACGCGTTCGTGTGCGAGGGCCAAGCGCCGGACGCCGCCGTTCCGCGTCCTAATCCATTCGTCGAGGGAGACAAAGGGAGATAGCTTTAGGTCTACCTACTAATCGCTCCAACCAGAGCTCGGCGTTGCTTACGTCCCAGCGCACTCTCGTCTCCTACTCACTCTCAGTATTCGTCGGATATAGTCCTTCTGCGTTCTGCTAAAAGCAATAAAAAAATAACATGGCATGGACTTTATCCTGAATGCGCGTGGTGCAGATTTTGTAGTAGTAATGTGATGTCTCAACGTTCGCCTCTGTAAGTACCACGAGAAGAATGTGTCACCAGCTGAGGCCATGACGTACAGCCCACCCCATTGCCTCTCACTTCAAAGACTGCCAGGGACGTGCCACAAGGTTCAGGATACCGTCGGTAAAAATACCGCAAATGCAAAAAAAGAAAAGAAAAAAAGTTTAATGAAATTTTTACGTTGAAAAGTGGCCAGCTTCAAGTTTGATACGCTTTCCGTTGCCTCGTCAAAGAGAGAACCTGAAATTTCGAGGCCACTGTTAAATCCAACGATATTTACAACCGGATGACTCATGGTCGGCTTAATATCTGGGCCCTTTAGATTGGATCTTTTTTTTTTAATAATATTA
This sequence comes from Ixodes scapularis, assembly GCF_016920785.2. Lineage (NCBI taxonomy): Eukaryota > Metazoa > Arthropoda > Arachnida > Ixodida > Ixodidae > Ixodes > Ixodes scapularis. The sequence continues at coordinate 129,107,330 of NW_024609868.1, read as the reverse complement.
ACTGTTTCATGGAGCGAACCTAAGTCATCAGCTTTGAAGCCTTGCGTCAAACGGCACCTAAATTCCCTCGAAGTGAAGCCGATTCTGATGGATACGCTCCCATTGGCTGGCGTGCGTCATCAAAAAACGGGGTTCCCATTGACTCTCGTGCGGCGTAGTTCCAAAAACCACCACCAGAAAAGCCCTCCCCAGGTCGGCGCAGCGCACGCAGCGGCCCTGCGAAGTGCGGCGGTGCGGGCCTGTCCCCAGAGCCGGCCCGTGCAGACGCCGCAGAGGTTGTACGGCCGAGCTCAGCGCGGCCCGGCCACTTCACGAGAGCACGCGATCGACATTCAAGATTTCTCATTCACAACTCGTAAGAAGTGCTTAGGTGTCCTCGGAAAATTTTTTTCATTACGCGTTTTATTTTCTGCGTTACTTAATTTTTTTTAATTCTTATTCTTTTCCAATCAAGGTTTGTTGGAGTGGAGTTCTGTTGTCCCCGGCCCTCCCCGTTTTGACCTAGATAAATCAAAATCAACTGGCGGAGTATAGTTTGGCACCCCAAAGGAAATACATACAGCGCAAAGCCCAAGGACTTTAGTTAAACGTCAGTGGTCAGCGCTTCTACCATCTTCTCCTTATGTATTTCGATGTCTGAATGCGCGTCGTGTGAATGTTTGCATTTCGTTATCTGAATACGCATTGTGCCGACGTGCAGCTATGTGTTACCACTTCGTAATACGCGGTAAAGACCACAAGCTGTCATTCGTATTCCACTGGCTTAATTTTTCATCTACAGTGTGTAACAATGTTGCCATACTCTCGCAGACTAAACTGACGCTTTCTAAACATCTAACGACTATTTGTTTTTCTGGTGTTCTGAAATACGTGTTGTGTATAGTTAAAATTTTATATGCCTCTGTCTTGAGCATTACTTGTAATGCTTTTCCATTGGCTACAAGTCTGAATCAACACGTTCGTTAAAAACTGAAAGAGAGAGAGAGAGAGAGAAAGAAAAGAGGGAGAACTACGCATTTATTAGACAATTATGTCAGTCGGCACCTATTGCCGGTTTGCTACATTGCGAAATGAACAGAAATTAAAATCTAAGAATATAAGAAAAAACGCAAGGAGAGAAAGAAAAGAAGGGAGAAAGAGAAAACGAAAACAAACATCGGTGTAATAAATGAAATGAAAATAGAAATGCAACCTAAAGTACGTCACTAGAGCATGTCACTTCCAATTTGAGCTCACCTAAGCACGCTGCAGTTTCTTTTGCAATCGAGTACCTTTTAGAAATTTCAGGAGAGCCTCCGTGGCTTTAAACCCATCTGCTGCAGATATCCACGAACCAAACAAAATATGAATGATTATCGCCTGTCCATTGCTTAATCTCCCCAGGTGGGTATTCATCAACTCCCTTTTGCAGTTGTAATCAGTGCATTCGCACAATACGCGTTGAATAGTATTTGCGACTCCGCACGTTGGACATGTGGAAGACTCGATCTTACCGATTTTTCTAAATATAGCTGTTAATGTACGCAACATTGGGATTCAAATGAAGTAGGGCAGTTTTAGTTCCTCTTGGAAGTCCTCGTTCAAACCAAAATTAAAGCTTAGGATAAATGTTGTATAGATATTCGTGGTGATAACAAGAATTTTCCTAAAGGAAAGACGCTATTTCATGGCTGATTTTTCTAATCAAGACATTTACATTAGACCTAGGGAATGGGATTGAGACACTAATAGTGCCTTCGTGTGCGTCTCTAGCAGCTTTGTCAGCGAGAACATTTCTAGTTGTAACACATACCCAAGCAGCACAGATTTGCCAGTCTTTGGCCAATGCATGGCAATGGTCATTTGGCCAGTGGCTAGACGATGGCCAGTCATTGGCCGATGAATGTCCTTTCTTTGGCCATTGGCCCATGGCCACTAGCCATCCGCCATCGGCCTAGCATTCGCCGATGAATGGCCACTCCTTGGTTATTGGACAAAAAACCTTCTCCAGCCAATGCCCAAGGCTTGACCAAAATTCGTGCCGCTTGGGTAGTGACCAGGAATACATTGTAATCCAGGTGACACAGTGACCAAGAATTCATTGTAAAATAAAGTGGTGCCTTGGCATAAAGTTTGGCGAGCTGCTTCCGAAATATCACGTGTGAATTGCAAATATGGGCTGCATTTTTGTGTCGACAAGAGTATGCAAAGGGCAGGTTTTGAGTCAGCAGAAATAACCCCAAAACTGGGACTCTCAGCTCTCATCCACGCGATAGACACTAGTACCGCAGCGAGCTCTGACGCTGTTGAAGATGTAACGTGACTCAACCTTGCTTTTATGCATGTGTCGATGGAAGGAAGGTAGACTCCCAAAGTTGATGATGTTGGGAGTGTAGAACCGTCAGTGAAGACATGTCTGAATGAGGCGTAAGTTTGATGTATACAAGCAAGTACAAACTGGTTGGTCACAGGAACGGGCATTGCTTTTTTTAGGTGATTCCTGGAACACATGTTTTAATTTCAAGAAGGGGGGGGTGGTGGAGGGATGCTTGCACGTTGGATACCTTGTAATCACCGCCGCTTCAAAATAAGTGGGAATGTAGTCGTTTAAAAGTTAGACAACTTCCTCAAAACCGTGATAGACTTTCTGTTGCAGCATTTCTTAGATGGTGCTGATACGCCTGCGTTTTATGGGGAACATGGACTTTTAACGTTTCTTGCGTTCTTACGATGGCCCGCTTTACCGCTCGGACTTCAGCAAGTGTTCCCGAATTTGAGGTGCATTTTGCAGCCCTAAACAAGCACGAAGAAGTAGTGCTTGCACACTTTCTAATTATTTCAAAAGTGATTCCAAGATATTATGCAGACCAGGCAGGCTGTACCGTAAAATTCCGACGAACAATGCATTATATAGACTGAGTAGTGCAGAGATAGAGCATCCCCATTTAGTCCCAGTTATCACCCTGAACACGTTAATAAATGCGGAGAGCTTTCCCTTGTGGCGCCTTACATGAGGGTTCCATTTCAGCTGCTGATCGTGACTGACTCTCAGAAAGGCATGTTCCGTGACATAAAGAATATTCTTTCCGTCTATCGAGATTGAGTTTTTTTTTTTTTTTTTTTTGTGTGGTAAATTTATTAGCAGCTGATTTGTCCGAGATATGTACAGACCACAATGTCGAAGGTACCGTGTGGTAATTTTAATGGCTTTCTGCTCTCTTGCTCAGTTTATGTACAGTGACCGACTGCACACCCTTAGACACACATCATCAGCGTATATAGATAGGTACGTGAAACGTTCCCGGAACTATTTTAAGTAGGCTTATGAGGCAAATGCTAAAAAGCACGGGACTGAGAAACCCTCCTTGGGGTACTCTCCTACTGATATCATGAAGATCGGTGTCGCCGTCTTGTGCCAATATATAAAGTTGCCTTTCTTTCAGGTAGCTGTCTATTCATCGGTATAGGCGTCCCCCGAAACCAGTGTCTTTTAAATCATGAAGGATGGCCTCAATTTCTACACAATCGACTTCTGACTTTTCGTCGACAAATACGGCGGTCGTTACCTTATTTAGTATTTTCGTTCGTTCGATGCCAGCTGCCAAATCAATGACATTGTCGGTACTTCTTCCAAGTCAAAATCCATTAATGGATGAATGATATAAATCCCTATTTTCTAGATCCCAATACACACTGGCAAGCACAATTTGTCCCATCACTTTCCTCACGCTACACGTTAATGCAGTAGGTCGGTATGAGGTAATGTCTCAAGAGGATTTTTCATTCTTTATAATTGGTTTTACTCGAACAATTTTTCATCCCTTTGGTATCGTACCCGTTTCCCACGAGGAGTTCAATAAATGCAACAGGGCTGTTCCAGCCGACTCCCCCAAGTGGCGTAACGCAGATATCGTACGCCACCCGGGCCCGGGGATGACCTAGTCTTAGACGTAGCGAGTTCCTTGATGGTAAAGTATGCTTCAGTAGCATTGCATACACTTACAGAGGCCACCCGGTACATTGACGCCGTGATCGGTAATTGAAGAGCAGGAGGTGATCTTAATTCAGAACTCGTCGGCTGTATACCTGTTTCGGAAAATCGATAGAATAAACTGATGGTCCAAAGGGGACGAATTTAATGTGGCCTTACACTCATACTTCGCATTATGTGCCATATTCGAGAGGCTTTCTCAGGTCAAGGAAAGCACTACGCGACCTCCAGCGTCTCTTCAAAATCTTGTTCAAATCCCGCGGTACGTGTTTTTTGCGCTCGCCTGAAAACCCGAGCTTCCTCAGTATTTTTTTTTTATTTTTCTTGCTCGGAGTTCAGCCCGACGACAAATGGCAGGAAGGTGCTTATATTCTTTATCGATTGAAGTTTGAAAGTTTGTTATGTTAACAGTTTTAGCCGCACCAGACGTTGAAGAGGTTACGGCCGCAAACAAAACCTTTGGGCTCGGTTAGCGTAGGGCATGGAGATTCCATTTTAGTTTTGAAGATATCCCAGTCCGTATAAAACAGAGTGGTACGCCGCTTCAAACACTGAAACCTTGAATCTTGGTATATGTCGGTACGTGACCACTATTGTAGGTTTGGGTGGCCGTGAACTACCTTGTTAACCAGGAAAGACTCGAAGATACAAAGGGGACATCTAAAGGACTACTCAAAGATGCACCGCTAAAACAGTTTGGAGTGCCATCATTAAGTATTATAAGGCCATGCTTTAGAGCAAGGTCAAATATTACTGTTTTTTGAGTATTTTTCTTTCTCATAATTTGTGATGACTGATAAAATCGCCCGTTGGTATATGAGGTGATGGGGTTTACAGTAAAGTTGTATCGAGCCTTTGAACGTCTAAGGGAGCACGGGGAGGTGTATAGCCAGTCATGAGTGTGAAACAAACGTCTCCTTTACTTATGGCCCTTGCAACGCACTTATTTGTGGGGTGTCACGGGATATTACGCTCAACGAAGGCGAGTTTATAACGTACGCCGAGTAAAACCCTGCTAAGTTAATTTCTTCCATGGGAAGGAAAGAAAAAATAAAAACGTTAGTATTTCTATTACAACGTTGTGGCTCAGCCGCGACTTTAAAATTGCAATAATAGAAAAATTATACTTCTATAAAAGCTTTTCAAAGTCCGAAAGCCGATTTCGTAGACTCCTCGCGTTCCATTGTTAAAGGGGCGATGCAACAATTTTTGTACTTTGTGCAAATACCGCTTAGAACGGATCCCTGACGTTAATGACCTATAAAACACGCGTTCGTTATTCATCCCACGCAATAGAAGTCCCAGAAAAAAATTGAAGAAAAACGAGCAGCGTTCACCCCCTCAACTCGCAGCCAGAACAAGCGGCCATAGGATCTGGAGCCGTTCATATTCCGTCAATGTTGATCACAGCCACGCGCTGGGGCTGACATAGCACAGGACACGCGCTGAGTTCCAGACATTGTTATGGCTCGGCTATTGTCACCGTTGCAGCGATTAGGCACGGGGCACTACCCGAATGCTTCTCGAGCTAGTAATTATCACGAGCCCAAATCAAATACCAACGCAATGCAGGGTCGAATCTATGAACCGCATTCAAATATCGTCATTGGGGTGTACTGCGATCCCCACGTTACGTCATCGAATTTTGCAAAGGAGAGATTGAATAAAAATGAACGTTTTTGCCCTTGAAATTACACCGTAACAAAGGAGTTTCTTGGCCAGTGGCGTCGTGCGAGTATCCTTGAGTCCCATTAGTGCCAGTAAGCTCGTGTAAAGTGAAAAAAACATTCGAATTGAATATCGTTGCACCGCACCTTTAAGTATGGTGGCCTTACCATGAAGTTTCTCTAATGGTACCACAGGATGAAAAATGAAAGCACTCCATCAGGCGAGGTTAGTAGTGCTTGGGATATAAGAGAATTTTATGATCAAAGAATATTCAGGATAAGGCCGTCGACTGTTTGGAGCTTGAATCCAAAGATAGACGGTTGATCAACTGGTGGGGCCTTTGATTTCCCTATTTAGGCTGTGTTTTCTTCGGCTTTTTCATGAGAACTCGAGGTTGCGGAAGGCAGTGTGTGAAATTCTGTGTGACTGTTCGGCTGAAGTCTCTTGGTTGCTCATGTGTCTTGGTCGGAATCACGTTTGACGGTTGCCTTAACGAAGAGTGTCGTTGATTTTGGGTTCGGTTCTGTTAATCTCTCACATCCTGTCTTGTCCCAGTAACATTCATTTTGTAATAACCTTCGGACATCTGCTTTTTCGATGACAGTGTATTCGCCTTAGCTGTTGGATAGCCAACCTTTCATTTCATTTAATTTATTGGTACTCTCAGGGCCCGAAGGCATTAGAGAGGGGGTGGGATTATAATTTATAAAGCACAAGTTATTAGAACACTCAAATCACGAATCAAGGTCTAATAGTACGAATACAGCATTTTTTTAAAAATCATCAGGATTAACGCTTGTGGCGATGGATGTGGAAAGGATATTCCAATCAGCAGACTTACGAGGTATGAATGATATGTAGTGGGTATTATTGTGGCACTGTGGAATTTTGAGTTTATGTATGTGATCATTGCGTGATGATATGTAGGATGGCTTCAGTAAGAGTTTAGTCTTTTGTGATTGCCTCGTTTTTGTACTGATATATTTCCCTTCCTCTTTGGCAAACAGGGCGCATATGCGATGTTGAGTCGTGCGCTTTACCGCAGTTTGTGCAGAATGGGCTGTCCCCTCGACACTTGAGTCATGGGCTCCACCGCAGCGAGAGCAGGGGGATTCGTTTGTGCAGGCGGTTTGGACATGTACGGAGCAGCGATATTTCTAGCACTGACGCAGCTTCTCGATGTACAGTACGGCTGCAGCTTGTACAGTGTGTGTCTATACGGTCACGTAGTCTGGTAAGGTCTCCGTGCTGAAGTTCACTTTGAAGGACACTGATGCTCCCAGTCGATGTATTGAGATAACGGGTGCCGTTGCAACAACTGACAATTGGAGTTCGGCTTCGGTCAGGTACAATGAAACGTCGTAGTTCACTCCAGCCGCCAGTTCCCGCAGGAGTGCTTAATAGGCAATGACAGGAATTGCAGCCAATGAGGTGAGTCCAAAGAGCGCTCTCGTGGAGTCCGTGTTTCTTGTGTCTATTGCCAGCACGTTGTGCCATCGGTTCTACCAGACCAAGATAACACTATATGTAATACTCATTTCTATTTTCTCGGTCATTTTCATCGGGTTCACTGCTGCGAGCATGTTGGCTGGATCCTTGGGCTTGACTTTCACCGTAAAGTGAAGATGAGCACGCTTTGGAGTCATGACTGTCTTGTGGCCTGACTCGAAGTCTGATGTATTTGAGGCTTTGCGCTTTTTTTTGCCCTTTGGAAACTGAAGTTTTTCAAAGGTGGCCTCCGGATTGTCAGGAATACTCTCCTGGTAAGAGGCAGTGCTTGAAACGCTTGAGATAGCCGATGATTCGTGTTCCATTTCGGTACACGAGGGGGCCTGGCCGGAGGGGAGGCTCTCAATGGTCGTGGTCGGTACTTGGTACCCAGGGTGTCAGAGTTGAAGATCGGGTTGCTTTTTCTTGATCTTAATAGCGAGGAACTTGAAAAAAATCAAAATAGAGCAAGACGACCCTAAAAGCAACGAAGATAGGTGAGACTTCTGTTTTATTTTTGTTTTCTCGTAAACTTTTTAATTTACAATAACAGATTTTGAAAAGAACCCCGTAGATATTTGAATTCGCACGATGACATTTTAGATGTCTGGTGTAAACATTTGTCGGGACCGATCAGCTGAAGTATAGTGCGATATGGACACAAACATAGTTAACTTAACTACGCATTTGCGTCTGAGTCCATGAAATGGCCCGCTGCTTGACGCCGAGGCTTCATTTGCCCCGTTCTAGCAACTCTGACATAGTTTTTACAAAGAGAACACCGGTAGCATCCACCGGTTATTTCTCTCACTTGGCCGATTTCACGTCCTGTCTGACAGGGAAATATGCCGAATAACACACTCTGCTTGTGTCGTTACTTATCGTATTATTTAGTCTGTTTGTGGATTTTTCATTTTACTCCTACCTCGCGTTTTAGCGATCCGTACCACGGGTGAGTCGGCGTGTCCTTCGCCAAGTAGTGGAACTATTTTTATCTTTCCCCCGTTTGCGAACCCCCCCCCCCCCCCCTCACACACACACACCACCTGCTCGCGGCAACAAAACGGCGAAAAAAAAAAAGGAAGGCCTGGATCCCAAATACAGTGCAAATAGTGAAGCACCCCGAAAGCAAAAGCCTTTCCCGGGGGCACTTCGAAGAGAGGTGATTGCGCCCCACGCTGAGAATTCAAATACCAAACAGTCTGCCGCGCTAACCCGGGCGAGTGCCGACATTGATCGTGCCGGCGACTTTGCCCGGCGCAGCGCTAACGAACCGCTCCCGGGGAGGACGGTTGCTTTTCGGTTCTGCCAATTCGATTCGCTGCCGTCTGGGCGGACTCGACTGCCGGGCTTCCGCAAGAGGCACCCCTGCGGGTGGGTCGCCAGGCCGAGGACTGCTTTGCTGTGGCCCCGGGTTCGGGAGATTTAACCGGGACTGCTGGTCTGCCCCGATCGTTGGGCTTGCATTGGCGACGCTTCCGGTAACGCTACCAACGTGCTATTTGGAACCGTTCGTTACCACCCACCGAGAATCTTCCCGCATTACTTTTGCAGCCGTAATATAAGTAAGCATGGAATAAAAAAATAAAAAAAGAACTCACTTGCCGTATCCTTGCAAATCGACTTCCCGAGACGCTGCAAACTGCTGCACGCCACTGCCGTGTTTAAACTTAGCTGTCGATCTTCACTAACACTGCAATGTCGCATGACGTCATGACATCACGTGGCACTGAGACTTCACGTGACACTAAATGTCCGCTAAATTTAGCGGCCGATTTTATACTCTGCCCTGATATTGTGCCGTCAAAACTATATGGTCCGTTTCTGAGCTATTCATTTGTGCGCATCTCGGAGAAACCAGGGGTTCAGGTTCAGTAACTTTCATGAGTTAAGATAGAGCCAATAAAACAACAAGAGATCACATTCGGTTTGGAGTTACTGAGCCTTTGCCTGGGTGTATAGGTGGACGAAATGCGCATTGGATGTACTGCGAAACCCCGCTGATTACAATTAACTATTGCCGTAATCAGCGCAGGGCCTGCCTTTCTGGGTGCACTCGTATTTGTTTATTCATTAATTTGCATGCTCTCGGGGCCCTGGGGCATTACAGAGAAGAGTTGTTTAATACAGATGTCCATAGCGCGACACTGATAAAACAAATAAGTCACCGGCGCTTTTTTTTACTTTTTTCATTGTGAAGGGGTTGTCATCAAAACTACGTGTTGCCTGGATTGCTCAACTGGGGCACTAATCGAAGCAATAAAGTTTGGCCCCCACCAATATCTTATCGAAATAAAAATCGAAAATCAAATCAAATCAAATCAAAGTTTATTTAGACAACCGTCGAGGAATACAGCTGTCTGGGACCGACATTGTTGTCGAGCCAACAGTGTCCAAGGCCCTGGCGGCCGACGCTGCCTAACTTTTTTTTCTATTTCCTAAAAGCAAAGTGTAACAAAAAAAACGCGTTTTTTTTAGGGTGAGTTTGTTGGCATTGGATAAAATTTTACACAAGTATTTCATAAAGGACAGAACACGGACAACACAGCGCAGCACGTGTTTGGTCCTTTATGTGTATTTCTTTTGTAAACTTTTTTTTTTCTTTCGGCTGTGACTATTCGGCCGCTGTCAAAATAAGTTACGATATCATTTTCATATTCGTGACGTGTTTTTCATAAAACTTCCGCACTTGTTTATTTTAAAATTATTTTTATGTTTTTTTGTGAAATTAACTAATGCGTTTTTTTTTGCGTTTCCTGACAAAATATTTGATTCTTACTTTTGACGTCCCCCTACCAAAATGGCGGTAGGTTTTCGACTGTGTAGAGGTGTCGCCGTTTTACAGCCGTCTCGCTTGTCTTTTAGCCTGCTGAAGAGCCAAGCAAATATTGAAGAAAACATTGGGGTGTGTTTATGTTAATACAACCTAAAACTTGGTCTGCCATAACGGGCGACTTGTCTCCCAGCTGGTCAGATGAGAAATTTAGCCTGTGCCGAACAAATCGATAGCCTGGGGTCTTTAAACGGGATGGGCTGGGGATTGAACTTAGAATCTCTGGGGTCTGCAGCGCGAGCTTTCGCTCCACGTGCTCCGTGCTTGTGTGCGCTTATATGTGCGCTAGCCCACTAAGTCCACCGACAAGAATCGTCACTGACAATGTCCACAGCGTGTGTCGATTTGGCAGTCAGATGATTGCGTTCGAAGAATCTTCGGACGGGGACCGTTGAGAAACTGACAGGATCAGGAGTGCTCGTCGGCGGTGCTGTGCACTTTCTCGGTAGAAGGGGATATCTTCAGCGGAAGTTCTCACATAAATTTTGAGGATTTCAGAACAAAGGTGACCTGCATTTCGCTTTCTTTTGCTTGCACGTAAAAAATGTGCTATGCACCACGTAACATGAATTTCTTTTCTGCCTTTACTTGTATAGGAGTGCTTCTTCAAATATTCGCGAAGTCTCGCTATGCGTATGCCTTCCCTCTATTTAACAGATCTGTCATTTTGTTTGGGTTTTTTAGTCGTGTATATAACCAGTTTGCGGTGGGTTCTAAACGATCGAAACATAAAATATAAGGTTGTGAATCCGAACATATTACGTCCCTGGTGTCTCTGGACTGGTGCAAGCGAACAAAATATTAGCATAAGTTGCACGATGCAGTACTTGGCCTTATTGCTCTTCCGTAATTCAAATATTTAAAGATGCTTTGCAGCAGCTGTGCGTGGACACCCCATAACCAACCTCCAGTTTTTAGTTCCTCTTATTCCGTTTATCTCATTTCATCATTACCATAGCAGGCGAGGTGATTGCCATCTTAGATTCCAATGTGTCCTCCCCGGCATTGGACTTTGTGGAGGCTCGTCAAAGACCCGTTTAACTGGCGCGGTATCTCGGGAAGACTAAAGAAGGTCAGAAATGGCGGCTGTAATCTGGCGCATGTGCGAAGCGTCTACGGCGGTATCGAGAAATTAAGAACACATTTAGAGTTATTCGCCTCCAGGTGGTAAAAATGTAGTTAATTGCCCAACATTTCGTGTCGGAAAACGCGTGAACCTCGATGACCATGACGCCGATCGCACGGCGACGAGCACTCCTCGACTGCCATCTTCTGTCATGCCCGTTGTGGCTCTTCGAAATTTCGACGGAGGGCGTCCAGAGAATGAAATCACTATTATTACGGGATACGTCAAAATAACGCAACAACTATTTCGACGACGAACGTCGGAGAGATTTAATCAATACGTTCACGTCCCCGACATCAGGAAGTGATGTCGCGGACGTGAAAATATTACCCGCATTTATTTGGCAACGACCGTCGAAAATGGCCGCTTCCATTTACGTTCACCTCCGCCACGAGAGGCACGAATAATTGAGTTGCGCGTTTGTCTAGAAAGCCGGAGGTTTGTCGGCCCCCAATGGGCGCTCGGTGTCGTCGCTGCGGATGAGGAATTTAGCCAGTGCAGTACGACTGCTATAGCTCGGGCTTCTTTGACGTGCGTCACGCAGTGTTTGTACATGACCGCACGCCTGTATACGATGCTCATCCGGATCCAAAGGGGAAAGGCAGCAAAAACCGCGAAGGAGTTGCGACACAGTCTCTTCGTTTCTGGAGAGTGGCGAGAAAGCGCGCCCTCTGGCGGTGTCCCGGGGGTGTCGCCTCCGCCGGCGCGCATTCCTCGCCATTGTGTCCCCAGGTGCGTATGCTAATGAGTGCAGCTGCGAGCCGCTGCGAGTCGCTGGCTCCCGCCAGGGCTCTGCCGAAAGCCGGGCTTCTCTTCCTCCTCGCCCCCGCCTTGCACCACGACGATGCGCTCGTTTCCGCCACTTTTCATCCCCAAGATCCGCACGAGTCGCGCGCCAGTTCCCCCCACGCCTTCCACTGGCGCATCAAAAACCCGCTTTTACGAAATGTGAAATAAAGTAAAATTATAATAACAAATTGTATGCGGGTAATATAGCGATGGTTTAGCTCTTTTTACCTCGGGACGATGTATATGTCAACGCGTTTGCTCATACTTACAGTGAGAACTGCTTTTCGTGCGCACAAACCAGAGTCCCGAGAGCGCGCCGACAGCAGAGCCATCGCAGCGACAGTACGTCATAGCCGCGTGGTGCTCTATACACGGTGGCTGGTCGTGCGCTCAAACTTAACGACTGTTAGGCATTTGAATGCTCGAAGCATATGCTCTTTTTTTGTTCGTGTAAATCAAAGTGTGTGTGCAATAGGCATATGCTAGAGCTTATCAAAGGTATCGAATGCTGTATATCAAAATAGCCGTTATCCGGATTCTCGACGTAGAACAGCAGTACGAGGTTAGATCTCTGTCGCGTGACTCTATAATCTTGGTACATACGGACAAGTGAAGAGACCCGTGTTTTAATCGTGCCACGAGGGTGAAAACGAGGATCTCTCTTTTGAGGCGGAGCATCTGCGAACTGGGGAGGGCGATTGTATACTGCGATACCTACGTCATTAAAAAACGTGCATACGCACCGAATATAACATAAGTGCTACGGCTGGACGATTGATCGATTAACCTACCGATTCGTCGATTAAGGCTTTCATCGCGATTACTTTTCTTATCCGGTTAATCGGTAAAATTTTGACGAACCAAAAGAGAGTAAACAAAAATTCTTTCAGCATGCAGACATGGACGAGGACACCCGTATGAAGGGCAAGCTTTGGGTAAAATGTAAGCCTAAAATAAACTCCAGAAGCGAGATTCGTAACTCCAGAAAACGGAAGAAGGTTACACGTGTCCGACCCACATGAATGCCGTGCGAGCGTCCGTTTTGTTCAGCAGAGACTATTGTGAATAACCAAACGAGGTCGCTTTTGTCGGCCAATATCAACGAACCTCTTGGACTCATGCAGCTGAAGTAATCATCTCTGTGTGTGTGAGTGTATTTGGACCGTCCCCAACTACACTTCGAGATTGACTCATAATAAAAATTATACATTGCGCCGTTTATCACATACTAATATTTATCAAAAACGAAACGAAAAAAAAAATGTAGAAAGGCATGCACTTGGGCTAGTTGATGATCCATGTTTTTGAGGGTAAAAGCCCTAAAAACAACGGACAAGTAAAAAAAAAAAAAAACGAACAGCACAAAGCGTAGCGCTCTGTGTTGTTCGTTTCGTTTACTTGAACGTTGTTTTTAGCGCTATTACGCTCAAAAACAAAAAAAGTGAAAGCCGTTTGCAACTCCCTGTAACGCCGAATTAGAGCGCAGCTCTTGAGAAGGAGTAGGGAAGGGTACTGAGGGGGGGGAGGTGTCATGTGACCTGGGGGGGGGGGGTTCACGTGACCTTGGGGAGGGGGGGGTCACGTGATCCCCCCCCCCCCTCCCCGAGGTCACTGAAGGTACCTGAGGACCTCCCGAGGTACTCGGGGGGGAGGGGGGGGTCGCGGTTACGCCGACCGCGACTCCGAAGCCGCTCAAGCCGGAAACGGGAGCCTAAGAGCTGCGCTCTAAAAAAAAAAGAAATCTTTTTGAAATGATTATGCATGAAAATGAACATGACTGATGTATCGATTCATTCATCGATTAGACGGTGGTGATTAATCGGGTTAAAAGTTTTAATCAACGCCCAGCCCTAACTAGTACACTGCTATATATTGTGTCAGCTTAAGTCTAGACGTAGCCAACGCTACAAGGTAAGGAAACAAATCAAGCAGCATCAAAAGCGCAAGTAACAAGGCAGATTTTGTTTATGACGTGGTTCAGCGATGATGAAGCACGTACGGGAACATGGCGAGAGTCACGATGGTGCGTTTTTGGCGCTGCATGATTTGTACTATCAGTTCGTAGCGACGTAGCGCCGACACAGAAGGTGACATGGACATGCCCATAAGGCCTGTTGGTATGTGCACAGGCCTTGTGTTGAGTAAACACCGAGCTGTGGGGAAACAAACGGGTCAGAGCGCCCCCTATAGTTCGAGCTCCTGCCCAATAGGCTAACTTTTTGACCCCATAAAGGCTGGTTCGTTGGTTTCAGCGCGATCGACTATACCTTGCAACCGCTTATCAGGACTGCTACTGCGATGACAAGATAACACAAGGTACCGTATTTTCGGCAAGTACCGATAAACCCTGAAAATTAAGCTCTGAGCCGTTTTGCCCAAATTCGGAAAAAAGGGAAATACTCCCAACTGGAGCTGTCACTGAAGATGAGAAAAACCCTCCTGGGAAGGAAGCCTTTACCTACAGTTTTATCTTGTGTTTATATATTTGACAGCTTGAACCAGGGGAAGATATAGAGAAATTGAGACATCTCTTCCCCTGGTTCAAGCTGTCAAATATATATACAAGTATGTACCAACAAGCTCCACTATCAACCGTTGCTCAATTTATCTTGTGTTGACCGGGAAGAAAGTCCGCACTGAACCGTCTGCGAGGCACTGCAGCTTCTTTCTTTGGACTCCTACCTTCTTTTATCAGTACCAGTCTTGTGCGCGTTACTGAAAAAATGTTGCCGATGACAAATAGACCCTTTCCGAAATTCAGTGCCATCTGGTGGTTCATAAAGCAGTTTAGGTTTTGCCATATCAAATGGCAGAAATTAACTTGTATCGGCACCGTCACTTTGGCGAGGCAACGGCGCGCGAGTAATTGTTCAGTTTGAGTTCTTTCTCGATCACTTTCAGTTCGATGGTGACCAAAAACCTGAATTCAAAACAAAGCTCCAACCCACTCAGATGCCTCGAGAAAATTTCATACACCAAAGTGCTTTAGAGCCAATTCTGTGCAGCCCATAGGTTGGCTGAATCTGAGTTATTAGAAATGAACGCTTACGTAGCTATTGTGTTTCATTCCTACGTCGCGTCGTACTGACCCCCCGAATGTACAGGCCTCGTAACATTCGCTTAGGAGCACCTTGAACCTCTTCCTTTATCACTCACTAGAAGGCCGCCAATGGTATGGCACAGATGCCGTTCCACAGGTTTAGGGGTAAAAATATGTGTCCAATGTCGGTGCAACATGCACGACTGACGCACGGGCTGAAAGCCATTTTTTACGTAAAAAAAGCTCAACTCAATCATTTTAGCACTTTCAAAAACATAAAATTGATTACAAAAAATAGTAATTCAATAACAGCGAACGTTACGGCAAAAGTTATTGAAGCGCTAAAACGTTACAATAAAATGTAATTGATTACAAGTAATCAGTCACTCCTTACTCCTGATCGGTACCGATCTCGGTCGCACGCGTGTTCCCTGAAGTTTGGGGAATCTCGTGCCCGTGTCCTATTTGCCTCAAGCAGACTTGAGCCTGTTGCTTGAAAAATGTAATGGATTACAATTACGAATTACCGGACCTCAAATGTAATGAATTACCGTTCCAAATTCCTTTCGCTGAAGAGTAACGGATTACTTTACTCATTACGTTACAAATTACTTTAGCCTTACTAAGAAAACAATGGAAACAATTTTGATCTTTTCAAAAATGTTTTGCAACGCCACTTTCTATTTCTCATGCGACCGCATTATGGTAGTCCTCGTAAAAATAAAATAAAAATATTGTATTTAAGAAAAAGAATGATAGGTGCACTCTGTTCGCCTGTAAGCTGACAAGGCAGCGCAAGCTGCAACCAAAGCCGCCATCCTGCTAGCTCACGACCTCAGAAAATGATCCCTTAAATTTTACAGACAAAGCTAGGGGTGCGCGTGCTCAGTAGCAGCGTCTACCTCAGCTAGGAGGTTCGGAGGTGAGGAACCGATAGACGAAAGCTCCCTTTTAAGACGGAGTTTTCAAGCGCGAGCGCAACGTCTCAAAGCTGCCGTCTCGTGCCTGTAGCTTTGACCATAGCCTCGTCGACAAAGCCTGGCAGATCGCCACTAGACGCGGCGGCCGAAAATGAAAAAGTAGAGCGGCAGACAACGGATGAGAGGAGAGCCACGTGACGGGCGCCCCGCTGCGGCGAGACGCCGAAACACACTTGTCCCGAGCGATGGGTTGTCCGCTCGTGTTCCTCGCGTTCCTCGCGCTACCACTTCTTTTCTCGTCGGGTTCAAAAATCATGTTTCGGGTCCTCGCCCTTGCAAATGCGGTGCGCTCAATACCAGGTTCCCCGAGAAATGCTCTGTGCTACCAGATCCTCGTGCTCCAAATCTGCGACTGGGCACTCTATGCCTCCGTCGTCGAACTGCCAGGCTTTGCGAGTATAGAGGAGGCTATGCTTGGAAGGACTCTCAGCTTAAGTATGAATGGAATATAGGGAGTATTTACTGGCGGCCATGACTGTGTGCGCGGCTTCTGAACGAACGCTATACCGGCGAGTTACCGCAGTTCCTTTGCAACATGAATTTAGCACCATCAAGATCGCCGGTCTTATCAGGCTATTAATCTGAGCTTGGTCTGAGCATGCGCTCTAAACACCGCCCTGAAATATGGCGTCCAGTGAATACCACCCTATAGGTGCATGCAGAAGTGAAAAATGCATGAGCGCGAGCGCTCGTTTTTGAGGTTTGGTCGAGCGGGTGGTGTCAACTTTCTGTATTATATTTACATTCTTAAAAAAGTAACCAGTAATTAAAGTAATCCGTTGACAATATTTTGTAACGAAATTACGCAACAACTTACTTCTGCAAAAGAGTAACCTAAAATTACTCGAAAAAGTAATGGATTATAATTAATCCGCCACTTGTAACGGATTACTTCTTAAGTTTGGCCTCAACACAAGTCTCTATCGAACACCCATTATTTGACCGACACCGACAATTGACGCAGAAAAACATCACATCCGTGAAAAAAAATAGCACGCACAAAAACGAATACGACATATTCGCAGAT
Organism: Ixodes scapularis; assembly: GCF_016920785.2. NCBI lineage: Eukaryota > Metazoa > Arthropoda > Arachnida > Ixodida > Ixodidae > Ixodes > Ixodes scapularis. Next base: position 129,090,409 of record NW_024609868.1, on the reverse strand, counting down.
CGGAAGTGTTTTCGGGGCTACCCAATGCGCCAGTGCGTTTTCTCGTGGTAAGCGGTCATACGCGGTTGCAACGCAGTCGGTCCCACTTCGACGCATATAGTTGAACTGACATGGCCAATCGAGATCTTTATGCTGGACCATAGCCTCCTAAATACTGAGAAAGCCTGGCAGATGGCCACGAGAAGCGGCCGACGAAATGAAAAAGGTGGAGCGGCAGACAACGGGTGAGAGCGGAGCCACGTGACTGGCGCGATTCTCTGCGGCAAGACGCCGAAACACTTATCCCGAGCGAACAAGTGTGTTTCGGGTCCTCGTCGCTGCAAAAGCTGCACGCTGACGTCCAGGTTCCCCGAGAAATGGCTCTTTGACGCTCTGCGCTACCAGATCCTAGCGCTCCAAATCTGCGACCGGGCACGCTATGGCTCCGTCGTCGAACTGCCAGGCTGTGAGAATATAGAGGAGGCTACGGCAGTGGATACAAAGGCAGCCAGCTTTGCGTCTACCCTCTACTCATTCCAACCCAAGCTCGGCCTTCTGACGTCCCTCTCGCCTCCTCCTCTTCCTCACTTTCTGCCCTCGTATAAAGCTTTCAATAACCCGAGGGCGATTTCACGAGACGCCTTTTTCACTTCCAGTAAGCCGCGTTCTGCCTTTTTGGTGAACGGCGTTCGCCCCCCTTTTCCCATTAGTTTGCATGCGGACGATTAGTGAATGCGGTCGTTTTTTGATGTATGTGAAACGCGCTAGAACGGCGAGTGTTTCCGCCGACCACAGAACTCGGTTAAGTGCGACCGGGGAGGTATTTGAGCCGCAGAAACCCACACTTATGGCGCGTTTATACTTGAGGGTTCGCGGGCGGACCCGCATAGGCGGGAAGGCGATTTTGGAGCCGGGTGGCGAAATCTACTCGTCGCTGGCGGAAACTCTGGATGTCGGTCCCGGACTGATCCAGAAGTTCCGCCAGCGACGAGTCTTTTACGCCACCATGCGTCCAAAACCCACTTTCCGCCTGCGCGCATTCGCCCGTGAATCCGCAAGTGTAAACGCGCCATTATAACACTGCGCTTTTATTGCTGGCGGAGTTGCCTACCGGAGCCATTTTGGCCGCCGACGAGTTGACTTTTTGGTCGGCGGCACATCATAAGACCGATTAAAAACTGGAATGTATACGTACCACGCGATCCTTTTTTTTTTCGTGTTCTCACCTACTCTTACCGGGGCACTCAATCACTACAAGGAAATAACTCGAGTGATCTGGAAAACAGTGCCTTCGGCGCAAAGAAAGGGTTAGGGATAATATTAAACAATATCGCGTCCGGCACGATTTCTAACCGGAAGTACGTCGCGTGAAAACGCCCTTTGGAGCCAGTCGTGCTACGCGAAACTGCTGCACCGATACTCGTAGTAATATGCTTGTCCCTCGCCATACAGAAGTCCGCCGGCATTTAAAAAAAGCGGGGCGCGTGCGCCTTCAACTCGCCCTGGGGGACACCGCGCCCCTCCGGGCCACGTGTGTCCCCCGGGGGACGGCTCCCCGCGGCGGAACGGGGACTCGATTGGATTTGTCGGGACGTTCCCGCTTTGGCGCTTAATTGGGCACAATCGCTGCTGCCAGGAAATCCCCCGGGCTAATTGAGGACGAAGCGAGGGAGCCCGCAGATTCGGTTACCCCCGCCGTTATCGAATTGCGACACTCCAGCGAGGATATTCTCCGCGCTTCGTCGAGGAACGCTGAAGGGCCCACAGGCCGACGCGGAGTCTCCGGCCGAGTTGCCGCATGAGGCCGCTCGTAAGACAAAACAAAAAACAAAACAAAAAAATACTTCAATCCTTTTGCTCTCTGCTCCTACGCCCCCCCCCCCCCCCTCCCCCCCAATGCTTGAAGGGATGTCACGTGACAGAAATTATCTGCAGTAATAAATCGGTTCGACCGGATGGAGCTCGACATAGAGGCGTGCAAAACGCGGCTCCAGCGAAATCGACACCGCGTAGCGGCGACGCTGAGTGGTTGCGAAAGGAGGTCCTTTCGCCAGTGTCGTCTGCGTGACGATGCCGCCACGCAAAGCGTGTTCCTGCGCAAAACGTGAAGTGAGGCCCGCCGGCTAGTAGAGTATGTTAAATAAAGATCGCAACAAAAGTCGCCTCAGCTAAAAATAAACAATAATGAAATGAACGATAATACTGTATTTTCATATAAGAGATAATAGTAAATTTCTACGCGTTTTAAACATACAATTCGAACGTTATCACATATGTTATAAAATATGATTACAGCCAAGCGTTAATACGCGTGAAAGACAATTTTCAAGTCAACCAAAAACTAGTATAAGCGAAGATCATTTTTTTTAAATCAAATACCACTCTAAACAAGGCAAAACAATACCACTCTAAACAATATTCAGACTCTCCGCTTCATTCAGCATCTTTTAAATTTAATCAAACCCTTCTTTATGGGATCACACGTAATTCTGGCTGTTTCCTATCAATAGCAGTTTAGAATTGTAATAAGCTATATCAGTCGAAACGCACGCCTACCTGAACAATTCTATTCAACACCTTCGCCGACATTTGCTGACAAAGCACAGCCGGGTAGTATCTTGCCTTCACGCTCCTGATGTGTCTCCACATCACTGATACAATCACGCTTTCACTTGCTGACGAAAAAAAAAAGAAAGGTAATTTGCAGACTTGTACTTTAGCGGATCCGGCACACCCGGTGCACGGAGACCTGATCGCAACCGGTCACAACGTCTCAATCCTCTATCTCAGAAGGAGAGTTTGAGATGGAGCTGCTTCACTTCTTTTTTGGGCCTCTGAAGGCTGTCGCACGGTGTTTGTGCATTAACATTTCCTGTACTTGTCTACAAAAGGCTCACCAACCCATGGAGGCCATAGATTATCAACACGGAATGTGTTCACGGGCTGGCTTTCGCGCGAAAAGCGTCACGCTTGAATGTGACGAAAAAGCGTTACACACAGGCCAAGCCAACATAAAACATACTAAGTTCAAAGTAAACAATGTGTAAGCATTCCAAAAGAAGGTATTCTTAGCTGTGACTCACCGTACGTACTCATACTTAGGCTGGATTTTTGATCCAGCCTAAGTATGATACGCTAGATCTCTAAGGCGGTTACAGAGAATCGTCGCTCGTGTGTTTGGCGCTTTGCGTACAAGTCTGTTCTAGCTCAGCCTTCTAGTTTCTTAGGAGCTCCCAGCTGACATCTTGGCATTGCCGGTTTTCTTGTCGCCCATGTTGCTGACGCCGAGGAGTTGCGACCAGCACGACAATTCCCCCGATCGTGGATATCGAAGGAGAGAAGGCTTTTCGGTCCTACTCTGTAAATATATGTAGGGATTAAATTATGTGACACGGAAGCTAAAATTGAGTTGTTTAGCGGTTTGTTAACTCTATAATATATGTATATATACGTATATGAGAAAACTTATGTATTCAGTAAAAGTAGGGTAAGTTTCCGCATTGTTTCTTTAGCTTAACCAAGCAAAGTCCGAAAATCAAGTTTCAAACTTGGCGCTTGAAGAATAGCTTCGGTTATAAATTTTATATTAAAAAAAAACACTTACAATATTTAAGAAATATATCTCTTTACTTTAGGCGGATTAAGCTGCCAATCAAGGTGTTCAACTAACAAAACATTCAAACGAGTGTTGTCTTTTTATCCCCTAAAATAACATATGTTTCCTGTTGGGTCTGTAATGTCTGTTTTAATATATATTAGTGCCATTTTTTGTCGTGTCTCGAAGGGGGTGCATAAAACGTCGACCGCATCTGGCGCATTTTTAGTGGCATTTCGCAGCCGTTTATACTGGGAGGATTTGGTCAGCGGGTGGAGCTTGTGAACCCGCTATATTCAATGACAGAGCTAGAACGGCAGGGTGCGTCTTTCAAACGCCCGGCCTCCAGTACCATAGCTTCCTTTATACTCACAAAGCCTGGCAGTTTGACAGCGGAGCCACAGAGTGCCCGGTCGCAGATTTGGAGCGCAAGGATCTAGTGGCACAAAGCATCATAGAGCCATTTCTCAAGGAACCTGGACGTCAGCGCACATCTTTTGCAGCGGCGAGGACCCGAAACGCACTTGTTCGCTCGGCAGAAGGGTGTTTCGGCGTCTCGCCGCAGCGAAGCGCAAGTCCCATGGCTCTCCTCTCATCTGTTGTCTCCACCATTTACATTTTGGCAGCCGCTTCTTGTGGCGATGTGCCAGTCTTTGTCAGTATAGAGGAGGCCATGGTTGAAAAATGTAGAAGGCTCGCCCTGCAGTCGGGACACCCTGAAGCCCTTCCTCGCCGTTTTCACCTTTCCAGTGACTGTAGAAGAAACCAACTTTTCGATAAGACAAAATGTTGTATTATCTTATTGGGAGATCTCGGTCACGGTCTATTATGCGTGAGCAACGCAAGATGGCGGAGGGAACGTACCATTTTTCTTTGGCCGGACTCCCCGCCGTGTTTTTCGAAACCGTCGAAATCTACCAAATTCTGCCAAATCCTTCGAGTATAAACGACTTAGGGGCGTTCGCTAGCCTCGTCATCATAGTCTCTGCGGGTGCCTGGAACGCATCTTGAACTGGTGGTTCACCGTCCCGCCCGTGCATCGAAATCGGCCCTGAAGTGGCAACAAGTAATAGCGTCACAAGAGACGGTGTGTCGTGTTCTCGTATTTTGCGATCCTTCCGGTTTGTTGTAGAAATGCTCGAGACAAGGGTGAGCGCGGACGCAAGGGTCGCTGTCGTCGCGGCGTCCCACCTCGTGTTTGTTTCGGTTTGCGTAGACTGTCGGGCTGCAGAGAGACCTGAAGCAGAACGGGCCTCTGCCGCATCCAGCCATGCTGCCGTGCCACCGGCAGGATCGCGGCCTGTCATCACTAGTAAATCACTAGCGTCATCACTAGTAAATGCACGCAGCACCAGCGCGCCTTGCAGCGTCCAACAACACGCGCGATACGAGCAGAGGCCGACGCCAAGGTGTACTTGGTTGAGTTTAGCGGGTTCGCCGCTTGGGGCGGGTCGAGGATCTACAAAGGATGACGTAATGAACAGGCCATGTCCTCTAGGCGGTACCTGACATGTGGTGTGGTGTGCGTGGTGACGCTTACCGGACGTAGTCTGGCCTGCAGTAGACGCTCCCGTGGCGCACGAAGCAGGACGGCTGGTGGTCCAGTGGCGTCTGGCACACGCAGCAGCGGAGGCAGCGGGCGTGCCACGACGTGTCGCTCACCTTCAGCAGGAACCGGTCGGCGATGAGCTCGCCACACGCGCTGCACGCCTCTTGCTCCGTCTGCACCGGACAGAGCGCGGGACGTCATCTCCAGGTCCGTCGCTCGGCGAACCACCATTCAAACAGTAAAATCTCACATTCGCATTTCAGTGTCCCGTTGACGCGCTTGCGACTTCTCAGGACCGTGTGCCTCGAAACCTCTCAAGATCTCTTGCAACAGGAGAGCACACCGGCGCTACCTATCCGGTAGCCGTGGGGCACTTGGTGGTCGCGTATATTTCCTTTTTTTTTTCGCGGTTTATTTATTTTTGGTTTGAAAAAAACTTCTGTCAATGTTATAAACTACCATTTCTCATAAATTTGACCTTGAAAATACCGGAAAAACTTCGGAGTAGTGAAATGCAGTTTCAGGTTCACTGCATAGATGGCGCCAGCGTGCCATTGTGTTCTCCCGTCGTAAGAGATCACAAGCGGTTTTGAAGGCCCGCTCACAAACTGGGGTTTGACTACGACCGACTTCGAGACAACCGGTTTTCAAGCATCTTGTGACGGCTTACGACATCTCGTAGGCCATCACAAAAGGATTAAAAACAAGCTTTTAGCTCCTCCGGTCGTAAACAGTCAACAGTGTGTGGACACGCCTTAGGGTGCAATCCCATCGTGAATGGTGTTTCTTTTTACAGTTTATAATAACTTTCTTTTTTATGTAATTTACAGTCATAAAGTTAAGGTCAAATTAAAGAACTATTTTTCACATATAGTTTAATGTCTTATTATTGCAATTATTTTTAGTTTTAGTTTATTATTCAACTTTTAATTTACCACACTCTTTAATATAGAACTTCTTTTCTCGAGTTGTAATGTCCAAACGCCCATGATGATTTACATGAACCGACAGTTGGGTATGACGAATTAAAAAAGTTAGCAACGAATTATTCAGAGAATGCACATTTTAAAATAAAAATAATAAAATTTAGATTTGTATTATTTTATTGTGTTATAAAAGCGAAATCCCGTCAACTAATGAAAATTACGAGACATTAAATTTCGCAGCATCGTTCGATATTACATTTTCTAGAATTCCAAAATCGATATATTACATGTGAAGTTTAGTATTAGATCTAAAACTTTTTCCCATTCAGTTATGGCAAGTTGCAGTTTCCTATCAAATAGAGATGGCGACACGTGTCCAAGAATGTCTCGTGCCGCTTGGCACAAGTCGTGTGCCGCTTGGAACTCCACACGAAAAGACAGAAGTAGGGTCAGATGTCAGGGTGTCAAATGCCTGGATGCCGGTACTGAGCCAGCCAAATACATTAGAGCAACAAGCGCGAGGCTGCGGGTGCACCACAGCTGCTGTTGCGCGCGATCCACTGTAGACCCTTTTCATGGCAAAGGCCACCAGGCGGTGCTCCAGTCTTTGACGTCACGGAGAACTTCCGGTTGATAAAAATAAATAACGAAAATAACGAAGCTCAACTTACCACCGCTGCTTGAAATGTCAGTGAAACGTTTAACCACCAATTCTCCATGTGAACGCCGCCCCCCCTCCCTCACCAAAAAAAAAAAAAAAAAAACGAAAAAGCGCGAGATTTGTTAAATCTTTCCGAATATTCCAGCAAACGAACTTGGCTCCTGGCAGATGTTAAATTGTACAACCGAAGGCCCTCGTTAAATCTCCAACGTTTTTGTTCGTGTGGCATTTATGCTTTCTAGCACTGGTGACATAAGCAACCTCGACAGGCTGGCAAAGAGAGAGCGACCAGAAGTCGCTTGGGACGGAAGTGGCAGTTCCTGTATGTAAACAACAAAAGGGTCGTACATGCCAAGCGCGATCAAAATGAAATGGGCGCCATGACCGAGATTCTGTCAGTTGCGATTCCGCCACGTATACAATGCAATGAATAAAATACGCCAATTTTATTCATTTTTGCAATGAATAAAATACGCCACGTATTTTATTCATTGCAAAAATCATTTTCGCGAACAAACTATGGCTTGCCGCAATGGTTCGACTATATTTTGTTTCCCAAGCACCTCGGTGGATTTTAGCAATGGGTTCTCGTGTGGACGAGCGGGAATGGTCGGCCGCTCGTCCAAGAGGAAACTCATCACCCGCGAGTGTGGCTGACAAGTGCCGCCCCTCGTTCGACCATATTGAGCAAGGTGCAGTAGCGCCCTCTGTCATTCTGCGCCAACGATAGGTGTCGGGAAATCTTATCTTTTTTTAATATCCAAAATGGTTGCGCATCAATGTAATTTAGTGTTTTTTTTTTTGGATGTTTAGAACTCGTAGATTAAATTATGACCAAAAGCGAGGATCTCAGAACGCACTTTAGACCCCATTTAAGACACTGGGTCCTAAAAACTCGCAAGTGTGGGGAAACGCCTTGATTGACCACGCAACGACCGCTTATGACTGCTTGCAACGAAGCGGTTGCTATGGCAACTAAAGTCCACGTGACCAGCCGTAATGGAAAGTCGGGAATCGTAAAACAGACGGTGACCAATGTCTGAACCAGGCTTGAACCCCAAAATTTAAATTTTATTTTAAGAGCAATCTAATATGGCGTCAGGAGACTACTCAATCAATATTTTGCTACAGAGCCACGTATATTTTTAATAAAGCCAAAAACTCAATTGCTCGAAACCGAAACCCAGACACGAGCACGGGAACTCATGGCCAAAAACAACGTGAATGAAAGCGCTCCTATTTTTATTTTCGGGATTTTAGACAACAACATTGTGGAATTTTGATTTTCCCTAGATATATATGGAAGAGGTTTGGCGTTATAAAAATTAGTGAAAAAGATAATTAATGACTTAATTAGCCCATGTTCTCCGGGGAAAATTATTTTCTGCGCTCTCGCCCTGCAAATGTATCTTCCCAACAACCTTAGTAATACTGCAAGAAAGACAACTTTACGTTTTTGCGTCGACTTTTATATGTTGTAATTATGTAGATTCGAGCTCTTTCAGTCGTGATATGCACGTAAAATATATAAACATATATCACGTATAAATGCTTTCACGTAGTACGTAATGATCCGTGGCGGAGGGGTACCGCCGGCATCCGGAAATCATGTCTTTAACTCATCGGCGCGTGAGCTTTCGCTTCCAAGTCGTCTTAGGGATAACATAAGATACCCTGTGAATTTGTTTTGTGCCAGAGAAGGGAGAGGAAAAAATAACAAAAAAACAAAAACAAGATAGAATAGGTTATGGAGAAATCACAGGACTAAAAAAAGCAAAAAAAAAAATGAAAGCCGTTTACAAATCCCTGTAACGCCGAATTGGAGCGCAGCTCTTGAGGAGGAGTAGGGAAGGGCACTGAGGGGGGTCACATCACCTGCGGGTAGTCACGTGACCTCGGGGGAGGGGGGGGGGGCCACGTGATTTCGGGGGGTCACGTGACCTCGGGGGGGGGGGGAGGGGGTGACTTGACCTCGAGGGTCACGTGACCCCCCCCCCCCCCCCCCGGTTACACCGACGCCGACGCCGACGCCGCTCAGGATGGAAACGGGCCCCTAAGAGCTGCGCTCTAAAAAAAAAAAAGGAAAGAGGAGAGCAGAACAAGGAAGTGTCTTGTTTCGAGAAAAAGTGGTTACTAAAAGAAACACTGAACCCCCGAAATCCTTTTTTTAAGTGCCCGGATTAGACGCGTGCGTCACAGAACAAGCCTTCACCCTCTCGTCTCAAAAAGAGAACAAAAGGCGGAATATTAACCTCGCGCAGACATATTTTGAGTTAGGAGCCATCCCGAAGCATACTTCTACAGCGAGGTCCCGAAGCCGGGTGAGGCCTTTAAAGTTACCGCAGAAATCGTCGTAAAAATGTTTCCCACTATACTCCGCGACAACTTTTCTTGGCAGTGTAGTGGAAGGTAGAGGCCCGCGTCCCCTCTCCCATTTTGAGTGTACGCAGGAGAGCCCGCGTACACTCAAAATGGGAGAGGGGACGCGGGCCTCTACCTTCTACTGCATTGCCAAGAAAAGTTGTCGCGGAGTATAGTGTTTACCGCAGAGGAGCCTGAAGGTGGTGAAAGCATCGCATCAAAATAAAAAAAAAAATAAAACTTACCTAAATAAAAAGTAAGAAAAAGCGGAACTTGTATATATATATATATATATATATATATATATATATTTTTTTTTTTTTTTAATGTCGTTTATTTCCTGGTTGCACACCCTCTGAGTTTGCGCATTAGGGTGTTCAGTTGAGATAGCAGACGAACGCCTTAAATAAAATAAAAAAATCATCGTTTTTTTTTTTAGTTTTTACTGGGGTAAGTTTGCTTTTGAAGTTTTCATGCAATGTTTCCGCCACCTTCGTGCACTGCAAAATTGCAGCGCGGTACTTCACCGTGCCGATTTATGCGGTCACTATAGATGTTTCACCCATCTTCAAAACCTCACAGCATTTCGGGGTCGACTTCCTCAAATAGAAACACGTTTCTTGTTCGCTCACAACCCGAAATGTGTCTCGCGACGCCAACACAGCGCTAAAAATGCGTATCCAAAAAAAGCTAATTTCGTACATAACCCCACTCTATCCATTCACGCGGACAAGTTGTTTAGGAGCTCATTGTCTATTCATGAAATGTATGTGTCCCGTACCATTCAGAAAAAAGGGTGAGTGGGAGGATAGTTTACACCAAGAGTAGCTCAGGCCTTAGGTAACAATATTTTCGGAGGCACTATACGAATCTAGGGATTCATTACAGCACACGATGAGTTAACCGAGGTACGATTGTAGCTTCAGTCATAAACATATCGTGCACCAAGTGTGAACACGAGAAATTGGTCTCAAATCACAGTACAAGAGGGCAAACATATCGACTTTTGAACTTTTCATTCACCTGTTCTATGACTGTCCTAAAATTAGTCATCCAAGATTAAATTAAAACTTTTTTTAGATGACATTTGAAGTCACTTAAGTTACAGTTGGGCAGAATTCGTCTTCGCACCGTCTGAACTCAACTTCCTGTCGATCGCCGACGCCGTATTCGCGTCCGTGCCGGCGCTGGCCTCCGGTGTGCGACGTAGAAGCTCCAGTTTTATGGCCTCCTTATTGGAAGGTGTTGAATGACGTCCCTCCCGTGCGTTTGTGTGTAGGATCTGCTACATCAGTGTTGCAAGGGCACCTAACCATATCCGGTTATGTGGCATTAACGGAAGTCGACGAGCCGACTGCCAGACGACCGCCGATGCAGCGCTCGTCTCGTCACCGATGTGACACCAGTGCCAGACGAGCCCCTTCGTCGGGTGCCTCCGTGTTATTCCCGAAAGGGGTAAAACGTAATGTGTTCAGACATACAGCGGCGCTCTGTTCCGTGAAACGAGCGCGCTCCGGGCCTGCTCAAAGAGAGAGCGCAGTAGAGAGCGACGGAAAATCGGAGAGAAAAGAAAAGAAAGAAAGAAAGAAAGAAAGAAAGAAAGAAAGAAAGGAAGAAAGAAAGAAAGAAAGCAGTCTTCTGTTCACCCACAGTACAGTCACAGAGATAGCTGTGCCACGTCACGGCGAAGTCGTCATGCATCGGCGTAGCGTTCACCGCGCCGTGGGGAGCGTGAACAGAAGGAGTAAAATAGATTCCCGACCCTTTTGTTCCAGACGCTTGTTTTTGTTTGTTCCGGAGCGCGTGAACGCGCGTTGCCCGGCACTAGCTCTTGGCATAATAGTGCTGCAACGGCATTTCGTTATCGGCTATTTTTCTGGATTTTTTTTCCAGGGAGCGTGTGCAGTGCACAGAAGGAACTACAAATTCTGAACGTTTTTGTTTCTTTTCTATTCCTGAGCGCGTAAAAGCGCGTCTCCCTGCACAAGCACTTGACACTGACACTGCTACAACGGCATTTTGTTATCGGCTATTTTTGTTTTCAAAGAACGCGTGCAGTGAACATCGGATACAAAAGCCCAAGCATAGCCTCCTATATACTGACAAAGCCTGGCCGATCGCCACGAGAAGCGGCCGCCGAAATGAAAAAGGAGGAGCGGCAGACAACGGATGAAAGAAGAGCCACGTGACTGGCGCCCCTCTGCGGCGAGACGCCGAAACACATTTTTCCCGAGCGAACAAGTGTGTTTCGACTCCTCGCCGCTGCAAAAGCTGTACACTGACGTCCAGCTTCCCCGAGAAATGGCCCTTTGATCAAATCAAATCAAATCAGTTTATTTTCTGCCACAAAAATACATTCGTGACAAGGGCGCTGGAAAAAAAGCTGCATGTTAGCAGCTTGACGAGTCCCAGCGCCCCAATACAAAGCAGCAGCGGGACTGACATCAATACAAAAAAAAAAAAGAACACAGTATATAACAATCACAAAAACAGCAAAAAAAAAAAAAACCATCTACCTAAGTACACATATTTAGAGCTATCTGAAACGTAAATAGTGATTTTATGTTACAAAATGTCTTGTATTGTACGACTGTTTACAGAGTATATATCAATTCCATGAGAAAAAAGAAGGTTTAACAATAGCGGTAATTGGTAGCGGTATCTCTGGGTGCCGAAATTTGTTCTAGATACAGGAAGACGCCAGGGGGGCCTATGACGCGATGCGTAAATGGACTCGTTTTTTTCTAGTTTAGCAAGGTCTAAGATTATGTTAATATTTTTTCTTACACATTGTTGGTTTTAAAATCAATCTGGAAGAATACATATTATATATATCAATGATTTTTTGCTTTTCAAAAAGAGGAAGAGAGTGATAATCACGAGGTAAATTTTCAATTATTCTGACAGCCTTTTTCTGTAAAAGACGCAATTTGTCTAAATTACTCTTAGTAGTTGTTCCTCACACTAAATGGGAATAGCAGATTATAGAATGAAAAAGGGAATTGTAAATTAACCTTTTGATGTTTACGGGAAGTATATGCCTGTATTTATTCATAATTCCAACAACTTTAGAAAGTTTTTTATGAATGTATGTTACGTGATTATTCCATGACATATGACTAGAAAATATAACACCGAGAGTTTTAACGGTATCAACACATTCTATTGTGCATGACCCAAAGTACAAATCACGTGATATTTGAACATACGATCCCGGGCATTGAAATAGGACAACCTTAGTTTTAGTGGTATTAAGAATAAGAGAGTTAATATTTATCCAATTTTTTAATTTACCTAGAAAAACGTTTGCAATGGAGGTAAGTAGGTCTTCTTTGAAACTAGAAAAAAATATGCTAGTATCGTCGGCGTACATTATAAATTTAGCGGTGTTTTCGATGCTTACTATATCATTCACGTATACGAGAAACAATAGAGGCCCTAGAATACTACCCTGAGGAAGCCCGGAGTAAATTCGGTCAGTAGTAGATACATAATTTCTAATTCGAACATATTGGGATCGATATTGTAAATAAGACGTTATGAGCGATAATGGGATACCTCGGATTCCATAACGTTCAAGTTTATTAAGAAGAATTTGGTAATTTATCCTATCGAAAGCTTTGCTTAAGTCTATAGATATACCCAACGTTAGAAGTTTTTTTTCAAAATTTTCTAATATTATTTCCTTCTGCACCAATAACGCGGTTTCCGTACATTTATGTTTCCTAAAGCCGAACTGAGAATCAGTCAGTAGTGAGTATTTAAAAAAAAAAAAAAATGTAGTAGTCGAGAGTGCAGAATGTTTTCAATCGGTTTCGAAAAGACAGGAAGGATAGATATGGATCGATAATTACTTATGTCATTGCGATCACCACCTTTGTACACTACGGATACTTTCGCAATTTGCATCCTTCTAGGAAATATACCGGAAGACAATATAAGATTGTACAGATGAGTTATACATGGTAATAGCAAGTCAACCACAAATTTCACCGGCCCAATTTGACGATCCCCACAGTCATGGCTACGACTGTTTTTTATATTCATGAAAATAGTACTTCTTTAGTATCACATCGGTTTAAAAACATGGTTTCGTTTATTCTGGGGATATTATTTGCTGCAGAACTGTTATAACTACTTTTCCCTACGCTCACAAAATAATCATTCAACATATTCGCCAGTTCTACAGCAGAAATAGTTCTATCGCCTATACTTATACTAGTGACTGCTCTTTCTTGAGTTGGATTCCGTATTAAGGAGTGCAAATGTTTCCATTTTCGAGGTCTATTTGGTGGCTATTTCGACGTCCCTCGCATAAGTTTAAATGGTATTCTGACGTCCATGACTGTAACGAAGAAAGCTCACCGCTACAAAAGTATCAGTAAAACACTAATTGAAGGAAAGCTAAGCGCAATATTATGGGATGCAAATCTTTTCAGCCTTTTTACGGATACAGGAAAGCCTCCCCTGCAAATCTATGAGATGTAATGATGCTCTGTGTTACCAGATCCTCATGCTCGAAACCTGCGATCGGGCACTCTATGGCTCCGTCATCGAACTGCCAGGCTTTGTGAGTATAGAGGAGGCTAAGGCCCAAGGTACAGACAGAGCTGTAATTACGCTGTGGCGTAGCTCATGAAAACAAAAAAAAAAAAAACTGTGGAGTAGCTGAGTTGTAACGCCTCCGCTTCGCACCCATCGAACCCAGCTTGGATTCGCCCGGACGGCGTGCGATCTTTTTCGAGGTTTTTGCAACATCGGCGACGGACGCCCTACATCGCCAACTACAACATCAACAACTACAATAGCGGACATTATTCCCAGTGGTGGGACGAGCCCATAACAGCTATCGTTGTAAAAAAAAAAAAAAAAAGCAGAAAGACGCCTTAGCCGCAACGGGTCGAGATAGGTTCGAGTGTTTGGTCACTCGGGCGCCAGCTCACGAGTCGCGAGCTGCCGCCAGGGCTCTGCTTGGCGCTGCCACCTTCCAATTATTCTGTTTTCCGAACGCTTTTTTTACTGCGTCTTACACTCCAACTGTTGTTGAGAAGGTAGCATTTACACCGCAAACCCATAAGATGGCACCAACAAGCATCCGCGGAGAGCTTACGCGATTACCTTACGTGACACGGGGCCGCTTCGCTCCATCCTTTCTTCGCATGCGTATACACAGTTTATAAACACCCATACGTCAGATTTTGCGTCCCCATTGCCTTTGCCAAGCTACAGGTATGGCAAAGGGGCTATTTTGGTTGTGGTATATCGCACGCTGCCGCTTAAGTTGTCCAGTTCGCACTGCCCTTTCCGGGGGGGGGGGGGGGGGGGAGTGGTATTGTGATTTAACCAGTTAAATTCATCGATAGACGATTACATAAAACGTGCCTCCTGCCTGTTTGGCGTGTGACAATCCGGAGTACGGCATAGCGAAGGGCGCATTTTCAGTGTCGAGTTACCTAATATAGGCAGACAAAAAGTATTTTGAACGGTAATATTATGGTGCATAATCATTGGCGCAGAACAACCCGAGCGCGGTAGAAACCCGCTTTTAAGTCACTCTATGCATATTCCTCGGATGTGGCGCCGATGCCTGTTTGCAAGCAGACAATGTAGGTGGCGTTGCGTTCGTGTTGTACGTTGCACATTCGCACCCAGAACCTTAGAGAGTTATCGGTACTCGCAGAGCTCAGTGTATCTCAGTGACATTAAATTTTACAAATATAAGTATCGTTTAATATACAGAGACTTTGAAAGCGATATTCGGTGTAAAAGATTTTGTATAAATAAGCCAATAAAATGTTTCTCAAACGTGTGTTTAGAAGGCACATTTATCAAACACAAAGTTCATGAGTATAATGAGAGAATTATGGAGCCTAAAGAATCACTTTTCTTCCAGTGAACAAGAAGGAAAGGGATAAAAACCGTCTGGTTGACGCTGCGGAAGAGCTCCTTTAGAGCGCGCGATACTAGAGCGCCGACGTGAGAGCGCGCGACACGAGGGCGCTGCGACAGTAGCGCGCTTGGCACTAAAGCGCACGTCACGAGAGCGCACGACCAGTTGAGCGAACACCGCAAAATGTGTGATGTACCCGCAGCTCCACAGACAGAACAAAATTGTACGACTCATCGGATCGGAGCGGTGGTGATTTTTGGTTGATTTAATATGCTTTTAATAAAATAAAAAAAAAAAAACGGGTACGACTTTTTCTACGAATTGGTTCCTGACATCGGAGAGAAAATGGGGCAGGGGAGTGGGGTGGCTTATATAGGTACCGGGAATGTCTGCAGTTGGGTGGACCAGCCTCTCGGATTTACTATAAAAAGTTTACTTTTTGCTATATTTGGTCTATTCTTGACAGGCATTTGGGCTCCGATCTATTTGGTGGCTATTTAGACGTTCCTCGCATAAGATTTAAAGGTATTTCGACGACCATGACTGTAAAGAAGAAAGCTCACCGCTACAAAAGTATCAGTAAAAACTCATTGAAGCAAAGCTCAGCGCAATATTATGGGATGGCTTTTCAGCCTTTTGACGGATACAGGAAAGCCTCCCCTGCAGATCTTTGAGACATAAAATCGAAGCACTAATAAAGCTATAATCAGCTGAAATATTTTTTTTTTCTGCGGAAATAAACGCTAGATATAAAAGAAAATTCTGCTGTCCGCTTTTTGTAACATTTCTTGGTTTGTGACGCTATACCCACGGATGCCAGAACACAAAGCAAAATCTAATTAGTATTGCAAATAAGCTTTTTTATGTGAATTATATACTGCGATGTCCTACGCAAGATGCATGTACGTCTTTTATATGTGCATGTTCAGTCCCGGTAAAATTTCTCATGGATTGACAGTGTTTTTAAATAAATTAATTATAAATAAAGGTGAAACTTCCTTTGGAGATGAACTCTCACGAGCAGATCTGAGCAGACCCGAGCGTGTGCGTCTGTGGTAACATATGAGGGTGGCAGAATCAACCAGAAAGTTTCTACCGTTTTCCTTTCTGCGGATTGAAAAAAAAAAAAATCCACACACACACACACAAAAACATGATTTTTAGGTTATCAGTTTTTTTCCCCAGAAAACTACACAACGAAAGTTGAGTATGCATATAAATGCATACTCAACAAAGACACCATTGTAAAAAGTTTCAACGCACCGCGTTCATTTGTTTATTTATAAAAAAATGTTTCCGCCCCATAAAAGCTAAAAAACACCCTCTGCAGAATATTTATAACAGACAAAAGGAAACCGTACGCCCACATAATTAAACTACACGTCGCTGGTTGCTGCAGCTCCGTGTGAATGTGACTCTAGCGGTGGTGGGAGAATGCGAAGGATTGAGAATATGACGTTATCTATATCGAAAGTACAAAGAGAAAAAAAAAATCTTTATGATGTAAGGTTCATCTAGGCCTAGCATTCGCCAAACCAAGAAGTGAATTGTGGGTACCTGTGGCAGTTTTTTGAGTAGAAAGAGGTGTCAGCACAAAACGTAACCTTGTTTTCTTTCTTGCTGACGCGTTTCTTCGCTGAAATATATGCCACAGGCCTCTACAGCAGTGTCATGTGTTGGTGTGAAGAATGTTAGTCCCAACTGGACATCTGCTCGTAGGAAAAAAAATGATTTTTTTCTCTTTTAGCTTTAGATCCTAATGACGACATGTCCTTGAACTTTCGAATTCAATCACCACCGGTGGGATCACTTTAATCACGCGAAATGCAACCGTTCAGCGATGCGCAGTTTTTTATTCTGACAGAAAAGCAGGGTTTCATTTGCTCTGTCGGGTGCTGCATAGTTACCGTGTATACAGACACCTGTTTGGGTGGAGGAAGATGCCTGCGCTCGATAAGAAAGTCGATCACTAGACAGTTTTAGTGGGTCGTATCGCAAAAGCTTTGCGTGCACAAAACAAAAACACACTGTGGATTTGCATTGCGCATGCACAGAGCGCAACAAAAGTACCGCAGTAACTGACAGGCTGAAAACGTCAGTGCGCTTCGCGTTCCGACCAGGGTGTAAGATAGACAGGTGGGGAAACGGCCCATAGAAGCCTACCGCAGCGCCGTGACCGGATTGTGTACTCGTCTGCTTGCAGGTACCCCCGACTTGCGACAGATAGCGCTGCGGCGAGAGGAAAAAAAAATCGGAATCGGATTTCCGTGGAACTCTATGAAAGAGTGCGCAAAATAAACCGAGAGTACGACAGTCCTTCATTAAAAATGCACGAGAAACCATCTCCGTCAGTTTAGCCGGTCGCCTTCGGTCGCTCACCCGGAGTGAGAGTTGGTTGTGCTCCACATAGATGGCGCCACAGAAAAAGAGAAAACCGAGGGGGACACAATGCGGTCACTCATTTGGCTCTCGTTTCCCCACCTGTCTATCTTACACCCTGGTTCCGACGCTCTACCTCCAGCATGCGTTCGTTGCATTCTGCCATATTTGGGCGTTGCGTTCACCCTCAATGCGCCGCACTCTAAAAAAAAAGCCGTGCGTCTACTTTCCCGCACAACACTCGGAGAGCCAATCAGCGTAACTTACGGAGGCAGCTCAGCGAACGACGATGCCGAAACATATGTTTAGACCAAAAAACGCGGTCTGACTTGTAACATCAAGTAATGCAGGCGTGACGTTTTGCATTGCTTAAAGTGGCGGTGCAACGATATTCAATTGGAATGTTTTTCACTTTACACCAGCTTACTGGCACTAGTGGGACTCAAGGATACTCCCACGCAACGCCACTGACCAAGAAACGCCTTTTTTTCGCTGTAATTTCGAGGACAAAACCGAGTGTTTTCATTCTATCTCTCCTTCGCAAAACCTGATGACGTAGCTGGGCGGTAGCAATACCGCCCAGTGACGATATTTGAATGCGGCTCATCGATTGGACCCGAGCATGGCGTTGACACTCGATTTAGGCTCGTGATAATTACTACCTCGAGAAGCATTCGGGTAGTGGCCCGTGTCCAATCACTGCAACGACGACAACAGCCGAACTATAACAATGTCTGGAACTCAGCGCGTGTCCTGTGCCTTGTCAACCCCAGCGTGTGACTATGATCAACATTGGCGGCATATAATCGGCTCCAGATCACGTGGCCGCTAGTTCTGGCTGCGAGTTGAGGGGTTGAACTCTGCTCGTTTTTCTTTATTTTTTTTTTCTGCGACTTCGGTTGCGTGTGGTGAAAAACGAACGGGTATTTCACAGGTCATTAACGTCAGGGATCCGTTCTAAGCGGTATTTGCGCAAAAAACAAAAATCGTTGCATCGCCCCTTTAATGTCACAACTCAGATTCTGTTTTTCGGTCTAAACATATGTTTCAGCATCGTCATTCGCTAAGCTTCCTCTGAAGCTCTCTCACGCAGCGTGGGCGCTGAACATTTTCGTTGCGGCGATCGACTATACGAGAGTTGTGCAAAGAAGTAAACACACGGGCTATTTTTTTGCGCGGGTTTTTTTGGTTTCTGCGGCTGCTGGAGTCCCATCCGGAAAGCCGCTGAGAAACCTCGGGCCCATCGAGAGCATCAATTTCAAGATGGCAGCCGCCACGACAGGCAGCCTGGGTTTGACATGTTGTTCGCGTTGGATTCCTAGTCATCTATGATTTGGCTCTTTTACGTAAACTTCGGTTCAGTAATTCTTTGCGGGACCTCCCGAAGAGTCGAGCTAGGTCGGCACTCGGCTGCCGATGTGCGCAACAAAAATGTTCAGCGCCCACGCTGCGTGAGAGAGCTTCAATGTGCTCATATCGCAGTTTCTTGCCAAAAACCAAAGGCCTCAAAGAAAAAAAAAGAAGGAAGAGGGCCCCCGATAGCTTTAAGAAAACGTGGCGATCTCGCATGATGCTTTACGGGGACACCGCGGTTAAAACTGGACACGCAAGCGTTCTACAGTAATCGTATAGCCTCCGGTTGGCGTATGCCACAGAAAAGCGCGGTTCGCCGTGCCGTTCGCGTCGTAACTAGGGAATAAAATGCTTAGATGGGCCAGTTGGTACATCGTGGGAAAATAAGCGCCAAAAAAAAACACGGACAAAGAGTAGATTGACAACGACACAGGGCGCACTCTCAACTGAATTTATTAGGAAAAAACACAGACTTATATACCAATGGGAGCACACTATCAGACACCACACGTCACGTTAGTCTCCGCCCAGACCACGTTTCAAATATTCAAACTCATTCGTAGACAGAGCCAATGATGTATCGCTAGTGCATTTTTTACCCCTTCTCCTAATCTCAAATGCCTCGTGAAGCTCGCGTGACACTTTGTTTCTGTACCTCGCCAATATTTTAGTGCTGTCAAATGATGGGTCGCAAGTGCATCTTTTGCAATGTACAGCCAAATGCCCTGACGGTGTAGTTCTAGTTGAAGCGGCGTGCTCGCGGACCCGATCATTAATACACCTTCCAGTCTGCCCTACATAGCTTAAACCACACGTCATTGGTATTTCATAAACGACGGCGGTTGCGCAATCAGTGTACTTATTCCTGTGCTTGGTATGGCACGGGTCAGTTATCGGTTGTGGATCATTAATTCTCCTGCATAATCGCGACATTTTGTTGGGCGCTGAAAATACGACCGGGACATCATAGCGCCCAGCCACCTTCTTAAGGTTATGGGAGACACCGTGCATATATGGTATCACCACAGGCCGTACGTTGCTCTTTTCGCGCGGTGGTTTCTGCGTCCCCTTGAACTTCTTTATCAAGCTCCCAGCCACTTCGACCAATGAGCTCATTGGGAAACCCCCTTTTCGCAGACGATCTACTTGTCTGACAAAGCTATCGTGGGCGCTATGCAGGCAAGACTTTCTGAGAGACGCCTCCATACACGAGCTCGCGATGCCTCTCTTCACTAGCTTGGAGTGGCAGGAATTGAAGGGAAGGACCCCCTTCTTAGATCTAGGGGAGTACTCCCAACAAATGTGCTCACCTAGAAAACTTAGCTTGAGGTCAAGAAATTGTATAATTCCGTCTTTTGGAGTCTCGTGCGTGAATGACAATCCGCGGCAGCAAGACTTGAACACCTTTAGCGTCTCTGAAACTTCACAGCTAGAGAGATCGGGATTGCGTCCCAGGATGAGAAAATCATCCACATACCTAAATATCTTGTATTTGCCATCACTCATATCAGAGCTATCCGCTATCGCCTTTCCGCACTTACTTAAAAAGATATTGCACAAAACCGGCGCGACACTGGCACCGATGCAAATTCCCTTCTTTTGTAAATAAACACCTCCCTCAAACGTCACAAACGTGTTCTTTAGATAAAAAGACAGGAGCTCAAGGAAAGCCTCAACATTGACACCACAAGAGCTCTGAAAAGCCGCAACCCCACTCAGGTCGATGCAGTCTCTTACCGCAAGGAAGAGGGGCTCATAAGGGATGGAATAAAACAAATCCTGGACATCTACGGAAAAGCCACTGCGCATGCCATGGTGAGCGTTGCTCAAAAATTCAATGACGCACTCAGAGTTCCTTGCGGCAAACGGGTCGTCCAGTTTTAACCCAGACAAATGATTGCGCAAATAGTCCCCTATCTGCGACTGCCACGTGCCTCTCTCTGTCACTATCGCCCTAAAAGGGTACTCAGGTTTATGAGTCTTAGCGGTGAAAAATATGTCCAAAATCAATTTCTTGCTGGCTTTCACATTTTTCAGAACCGTGGGCAGCTCCAAGGAACGGCACAAGTCCAGCGCGCGGTCCCTCACCTTCGTTAGGGCACCAGGATTCACCAGCATGAAGTTCCTGTCGATGGCCTGTCTCGTCCTGGTACTATACAGGGCAAGGGGGGCAACCACAAAGCCTCCCTCCTTGTCAGCTGCAAGCAGCTTCAAATCGTGACTCAGGAAGTGGTCGATGATATGGCCGAACTTGAAGCCCCTTGGGGAGATTCCGGAAGTGCGCTGTAGTACGTCTACGCCGTCCGCCACGCATCGATCTTTGTCTTCGGGTTTGGCCTTTTCACCTATCCATCTCACCAGTGATAGCTTTTCCACAGGGCGTAGCCCTGGCTCATGGCAAAACTTCGGTCCGTGGTTTAGAGCTGACTTGATGTCCGGTGGAAGCCTCGCATCACCTAACAAGGTGACTTCTGCTTGCCCTCCTGACGGGGCAGCTGGGCGCTCCGTACGTTTCCTCTTTACCAGCAGCGGTCTTGCTTGTTCCCAGAAGAACTCCGTGTATTGGGCGGCGGTCCGAAGGTGCGTTCTGTCTGCGCTCTCCGCTGAAGCCTCTCCAACTCCGCCTGCGTGACACCGGATCCTCAGGCAGTCCCTGTAGCGTTCCACTTGTTTCCACGTCTCGGAACGGAGAATTCTGCACATTCTTTTGACGTGACCAGTTGACGGCTGGGTTCCATTGAAGAGGGACGTTATTTCGCTCGGGCAGGTGCCTCGACGAATGGCATACGAATACTGCCTGGCTCGGCAGCATGACGTAGCGATGAGGTTAATAAGGGTGTGGACCGAATGATGGGTGGAAGGGGAACATTGAACAGAGCCCGTTGTAAGAGAAATGAACTGCAATAAAATGCTTAGATGGGCCAGTTGGTACATCGTGGGAAAAATAAGCGCCAAAAAAAACACGGACAAAGAGTAGATTGACAACGACACAGGGCGCACTCTCAACTGAATTTATTAGGAAAAAACACAAACTTATATACCAATGGGAGCACACTATCAGACACCACACGTCACGTTAGTCTCCGCCCAGACCACGTTTCAAATATTCAAACTCATTCGTAGACAGAGCCAATGATGTATCGCTAGTGCATTTTTTACCCCTTCTCCTAATCTCAAATGCCTCGTGAAGCTCGCGTGACACTTTGTTTCTGTACCTCGCCAATATTTTAGTGCTGTCAAATGATGGGTCGCAAGTGCATCTTTTGCAATGTACAGCCAAATGCCCTGACGGTGTAGTTCTAGTTGAAGCGGCGTGCTCGCGGACCCGATCATTAATACACCTTCCAGTCTGCCCTACATAGCTTAAACCACACGTCATTGGTATTTCATAAACGACGGCGGTTGCGCAATCAGTGTACTTATTCCTGTGCTTGGTATGGCACGGGTCAGTTATCGGTTGTGGATCATTAATTCTCCTGCATAATCGCGACATTTTGTTGGGCGCTGAAAATACGACCGGGACATCATAGCGCCCAGCCACCTTCTTAAGGTTATGGGAGACACCGTGCATATATGGTATCACCACAGGCCGTACGTTGCTCTTTTCGCGCGGTGGTTTCTGGTCACGTCAAAAGAATGTGCAGAATTCTCCGTTCCGAGACGTGGAAACAAGTGGAACGCTACAGGGACTGCCTGAGGATCCGGTGTCACGCAGGCGGAGTTGGAGAGGCTTCAGCGGAGAGCGCATACAGAACGCACCTTCGGACCGCCGCCCAATACACGGAGTTCTTCTGGGAACAAGCAAGACCGCTGCTGGTAAAGAGGAAACGTACGGAGCGCCCAGCTGCCCCGTCAGGAGGGCAAGCAGAAGTCACCTTGTTAGGTGATGCGAGGCTTCCACCGGACATCAAGTCAGCTCTAAACCACGGACCGAAGTTTTGCCATGAGCCAGGGCTACGCCCTGTGGAAAAGCTATCACTGGTGAGATGGATAGGTGAAAAGGCCAAACCCGAAGACAAAGATCGATGCGTGGCGGACGGCGTAGACGTACTACAGCGCACTTCCGGAATCTCCCCAAGGGGCTTCAAGTTCGGCCATATCATCGACCACTTCCTGAGTCACGATTTGAAGCTGCTTGCAGCTGACAAGGAGGGAGGCTTTGTGGTTGCCCCCCTTGCCCTGTATAGTACCAGGACGAGACAGGCCATCGACAGGAACTTCATGCTGGTGAATCCTGGTGCCCTAACGAAGGTGAGGGACCGCGCGCTGGACTTGTGCCGTTCCTTGGAGCTGCCCACGGTTCTGAAAAATGTGAAAGCCAGCAAGAAATTGATTTTGGACATATTTTTCACCGCTAAGACTCATAAACCTGAGTACCCTTTTAGGGCGATAGTGACAGAGAGAGGCACGTGGCAGTCGCAGATAGGGGACTATTTGCGCAATCATTTGTCTGGGTTAAAACTGGACGACCCGTTTGCCGCAAGGAACTCTGAGTGCGTCATTGAATTTTTGAGCAACGCTCACCATGGCATGCGCAGTGGCTTTTCCGTAGATGTCCAGGATTTGTTTTATTCCATCCCTTATGAGCCCCTCTTCCTTGCGGTAAGAGACTGCATCGACCTGAGTGGGGTTGCGGCTTTTCAGAGCTCTTGTGGTGTCAATGTTGAGGCTTTCCTTGAGCTCCTGTCTTTTTATCTAAAGAACACGTTTGTGACGTTTGAGGGAGGTGTTTATTTACAAAAGAAGGGAATTTGCATCGGTGCCAGTGTCGCGCCGGTTTTGTGCAATATCTTTTTAAGTAAGTGCGGAAAGGCGATAGCGGATAGCTCTGATATGAGTGATGGCAAATACAAGATATTTAGGTATGTGGATGATTTTCTCATCCTGGGACGCAATCCCGATCTCTCTAGCTGTGAAGTTTCAGAGACGCTAAAGGTGTTCAAGTCTTGCTGCCGCGGATTGTCATTCACGCACGAGACTCCAAAAGACGGAATTATACAATTTCTTGACCTCAAGCTAAGTTTTCTAGGTGAGCACATTTGTTGGGAGTACTCCCCTAGATCTAAGAAGGGGGTCCTTCCCTTCAATTCCTGCCACTCCAAGCTA
The DNA here is from genome assembly GCF_016920785.2 of Ixodes scapularis. Taxonomy (NCBI): domain Eukaryota; kingdom Metazoa; phylum Arthropoda; class Arachnida; order Ixodida; family Ixodidae; genus Ixodes; species Ixodes scapularis. Next base: position 129,066,610 of record NW_024609868.1, on the reverse strand, counting down.
GTGAAGAGAGGAATCGCGAGCTCGTGTATGGAGGCGTCTCTCAGAAAGTCTTGCCTGCATAGCGCCCACGATAGCTTTGTCAGACAAGTAGATCGTCTGCGAAAAGGGGGTTTCCCAATGAGCTCATTGGTCGAAGTGGCTGGGAGCTTGATAAAGAAGTTCAAGGGGACGCAGAAACCACCGCGCGAAAAGAGCAACGTACGGCCTGTGGTGATACCATATATGCACGGTGTCTCCCATAACCTTAAGAAGGTGGCTGGGCGCTATGATGTCCCGGTCGTATTTTCAGCGCCCAACAAAATGTCGCGATTATGCAGGAGAATTAATGATCCACAACCGATAACTGACCCGTGCTATACCAAGCACAGGAATAAGTACACTGATTGCGCAACCGCCGTCGTTTATGAAATACCAATGACGTGTGGTTTAAGCTATGTAGGGCAGACTGGAAGGTGTATTAATGATCGGGTCCGCGAGCACGCCGCTTCAACTAGAACTACACCGTCAGGGCATTTGGCTGTACATTGCAAAAGATGCACTTGCGACCCATCATTTGACAGCACTAAAATATTGGCGAGGTACAGAAACAAAGTGTCACGCGAGCTTCACGAGGCATTTGAGATTAGGAGAAGGGGTAAAAAATGCACTAGCGATACATCATTGGCTCTGTCTACGAATGAGTTTGAATATTTGAAACGTGGTCTGGGCGGAGACTAACGTGACGTGTGGTGTCTGATAGTGTGCTCCCATTGGTATATAAGTTTGTGTTTTTTCCTAATAAATTCAGTTGAGAGTGCGCCCTGTGTCGTTGTCAATCTACTCTTTGTCCGTGTTTTTTTTGGCGCTTATTTTCCCGTAACTAGGGAGTGCGTTTTCCGGTGTTTATTAATGAGAACAATCGGCGAATGTCTTAAACACCGGTGTATATCGGTGGAACGACTCGTAACAACCCATGAAACGATAATTATTTGTGAAAAAACAACACGAAAACACATTGAACACAAACAGTGGCGCCTAATTTGCCGCCACCGTATTTCTAAAAAAGAAATATCATAAAAAAGTGAAACACGAAGGAGGCCCTGTACACCTTTAGTCTACGTGAATAAACGATCGAGGGTGACTGGGTTCATTATTTTGAAGAGATGCGTTCTCCAAGGTTAGAGGCCCAGGACCACAGTGATGTAGGCAGTGACTTCCAAAAACCACAGCGATCTCTCAATAGCCACTGGAAGAGCCTGGGATCCACCACGAGATAACACGTCGGACGAACCTCTACGGAGAAAAAGTTTCGAAGAAAATAGTCGTCGCTAGGGCGGAAGCATTCCGACGACCGGTGTTTTTCAGATCTAGGCGAAAATATTGAACCAACGATGTTTTTTGGTCACAACCGATTTTACACTCTCGTCACCGGCGGATGTTTATAGGTGTTTTTTGGTTATAAACCGGGAAGTGCACAACCTAGTCGTAACGCGTCAAATAGACCGGGGGGGGGGGGGGGGGGGGGGAGGGAGGCACATATCTTTGGAATGGTCTATTGAAGTCTTAATCGGGTCACAACAAAATACCCAGAAAAGACATTACGAGCTCGACAACTTCAGCAGCGACGGTCAATGTACCACAAAAACAGAGGTGCCAACACAGGTTAGATCGTAAATAGTTGGGCGGAAATTATAAACCAATAGGGGAAAAAGATCACTCGGTATTTATAAAAGAGGGTCATCTAGCGACGACTATACCCGAATAAATTATTAGGATGGCTAACAGGTTCAGACATGGGCTCGCTGACGAGGAGAAAATCTACGCAAAAGATTGCGTTGCGTCTGGCGAGGACTGGAAAGGATTCCCGCGTTGGTCAATTTCAATCCGACGAACATCGTACGTAACCGTTCTTTTAAAATGAGGTAAGAAGGTACACATTAAAGTCGCCGGGCTAGCCGTTCCGCTCCGACATATAGCTGAATTGACTCTTTTAAAGCGAAGTAACCTTCGCGGGAAACGCCGTCCTCAAACCGTATAGATTCCGTTTTACTTCGAGTCCAACAACGGCCAAGTCTACCATGCCATCAATCAAGCAGCTCTCAAAAGTTCATCGTCACGGCGTTCGTTTTCTTTTCAAATGTTTCCCACGACCCGCTAAAGCAATGAGGCACAGCAAAATACGCGAGATGGCGGTTCATTCATGCGTGATTTGTTCAGTCGCTGACAGCAAACGCCTCAAAGACGATGAACGGCGTGACGATGCACTTTTGGCATTGCCTAATCAGAGTTTTAGTTCAAACCATAGCCATCACTATATTCACAAAGCATGGCAATTCGAAGATGGAGCCATAGTGCGCCGCCCGGTCGCAGATTTGGAGTGCGAGGATCTGGTAGCACAGAGCATCAAAGAGCCATTTTGCGGGGAAACAGGACGTCAGCGCACAGCTTTTGCAGCGGCGAGGACCCGAAACACACGTGTTCGCTCGTGAGAAGTGTGTTTCGGACTCTCGCCGCAGCGGGGCGCCAGTCACGTGGCTTTCCTCTCATCCGTTGTCTGCCGCTCCACCTTTTCCATTTCGGCGGCCGCAACTCCCGTGGCGATCTGCCAGGCTTTGTCAGTATATAGGAGGCTATGTTCAAATTTATCAGACAGTTTCAGTGAGATAGTTCCGATGACTCCGATAACGGTACAGCACACTCCGCCGTCACCTTTGCACACGCGTGGTATCGTCACCGGATATCGTTATCGGGGGTATCGAAACGATGTACTAAAACCCTCTACTGTGAAAAGGGAGTCTAGGCACAAACGCGCATGTGTTGGGATGCGAGTCCCCGATAAATAGTTTGCTTCCGGAAGGTGATACCCGCTGGAATGCCCGCCATATCCCCCGGAATACCAAGAAAACGCCTATTCGATAACATCCGGCTCTAGCCCGGGTGCGACAACAAAGCCGGAAAGCGGAGATCCGCGTCTCGGGTACATCGCAGGGAGCGGCGAGGAGTGTGGCGGCGTTAGCGGCGACGAACGAGCCCGCATTACTGGGCCTTCGGGAAGCCAACATGTCGGCCGTCGATAGCCATCGAGAGTCCCCAGCCGGGCGGCTCACGGCCATTGAGCGCCACGCGGGCAGTCGTCGTCGGCAGCCGCCGACGCCACCGGCACCGGGACCGAAATGAATGGCGTCGGGGGAAAGGCGCACAATACGGCTCCTTTCGTTGCGGTTGCGGCCTCCCCCTTCGGGGGATGCGTCGGCCGCGTGAATGCGTCGGCCCGAGGTCCCCAGCGACGGGGCGTTGCGGACTCCGCGACGCGGAACACCCGCTGCGGGGTATAAGCCCGCTTACAAGTGTTCCCCTTTTGTGGCGACGAGGAGCTCCCGTGTCCCTTTTCCTCTCCCGCTTTTTTTCGGTGGAAAAAAATAAAGGCGGCCGCGGGTCGTCTTGTTGACTCGAGGACTCTGTTTGCTTGACTGTCTCTCGTAGGCCCGACGGGTGGCCCAGTTCACGCCGTCCGGGGGACAAAGGGAAACCCGGCGTCCGCCTGGTAGGAACGGGAGAAAGGAGTCAAAAGGAGACGCTGTGTCGCGCGAAGGGCAACACACGCGGGCCTCTCATGCGCTTGAAGAGACGCTGCTAGAGTGTTGCGGACTCTTCCTTTCTTGTCCCGCCCAAAAGAAGCGATTTGAACGGATCAGCGCCACTCTTCGCTGGAGTTTGTGCGCGCTCTTCTTGGTACCTATGGAGTGTTTACACATCGAGTAGGGTGACCTTTAATAACTCCCCTCGATGTGTTATAAGGCACGCTCTTGGGGAATAATTACGCCCCCTTATTGCGGAAATTGCCCTGTTCAGCCACGGACACACCGACATATGAGGGTTCATTTGTATGCCAGAATGCAGGTGTATAGTTTTCTAGCATCCTGCTTGCTAGCACGTATTTTCTTTTTTTGGCTGCACATGTCTCTGAGTTTCTTTTATTTTTATTTTTAATTTAAAATATTTCGTTTTTTTTTCTTTTCTTTTTTTTTCAGTAGGGCACTAAGTTTCTTTGTAATTCGTATTCTTACCACAGACAATTTGTGTTTAGCTATTACGCGTCCTTCTTCCCGTCCTAAGTCCCATCCATGAGAGATCGGTGTTTGTGTGTCTAAAGAAAAGTGCCCTGGCACCGACGCTCAACGAGGCCCGGGCAAAGAGCGTCTGACAGTTCCTCAGCGGAAGTAAACACAACCGCGCTTAAAGAATGTTCTATTTGTTTGATGTGAAGATTGGAAGACAATCTTCTACCAAATCGTCCTTTTAATATCAAAATGTCGAAAATAGCAGGGCTGGTTCGCTTTTTTCTTACAATACGGTAAGAACGTTGAAGGGAGTCAGGAAGACGATATCGGAAAGTTAGAAACAATTAGTGGTTTTAGGCTATGCACTTCGGGACGTATGATCAGAATGTAGCCGGTCAAATTCCAATTAAAAAGATGTTTCATTCAGACAGACCTCCCTAGTGCGCTGTTGCTTAGTTAACCTAGACAACAGCGCATAATCAAGCATGTCCAGGGACAGGCTACATCTCAGAGCCGATAAAATTAAGTTCAGTGCAGAGAAAGCGCGTTCCCAGCTGACCCGGACAGCAGGTACATCCCAACGGTTAGTCACAGTCAATGTGTATAGCTTAGGATGGCGTTTCATTTTCCTTCTTCCCAATCTGCGAAATACCGGTGTCTCTTGGACGCCGCCAATTCCTGTCCAACATTTCCAGCACATAAGCTATCTCAAGCGGGCGCTAGTAGAGGTCGGTTCACACATGCAACCCAGCGCTGTGATCACCCAAAGTGAGCTCCGCATTAGTGCTGCTGTCAGCGATGCCTGTGGACGTAGTTCTGTGTGAGAGTGTGTGTGAACATAAAACGCCGGTTCATAGACGCAGCGCAACGCTGGGATAACGCAAAGCCAGCGTTGTGGTTGTGTCCTGAAAAAGGTGGGTTCACATGCAGCGCAGCACTGATACAACGCTGATACAGTACAAAGTTTGCGCTGTGTTTCTTACGTTAGTGCTGTACTGTATGTGTAAACAGGCCTTTACGATCACCCGTGCACGAAAGATCTGTTTTACCGTCCGGGTGGCTGAAGGCCCGACCGCGGAGCAACGCCCTCATGTCTCAACGTGTCGCATCGTGTATATACACCACAGACCGGCATAACGATGGTGGTATACCTCGACTCCCTCCTTGCCCCCCCAAGGCACGCAGCATCGCTCCACCTAAACATGCACGAAGCCCAGCCATCGAACCTCGTTCCCTGGACGAGACACGTCACCCCGAGAGAAGTGACGCCGAGAGGCGAGACGGACGTGTGCCCGGAGCACGTGCACGTCCGCGGCCGACCGTTCGGGCGGGGACCCTTCGCGGTGGTCGCTTTCGCGGCGGGACGTCCCGAGACGTGTCGCTGCCGCTTGCTCGCCGCCGCCTCGGGGACAGTGTGCGCCGATCCCCGTGGCAATGGACGGCCGATGCATTATTCATGACGTCTTATTTGACTTGTCGGGACGCCGTATCGGGGGGACAGCCGGCCGGTGGGCCTTCGCAATAAAAAGACAACAACAAACAACCAGACTGGCCAGGCTTATACTCCGTCCACCCCCTTGCGATGAACCGCATGGAAGACGCTACGAGCCGTCGGAGCCAAAGAACTGACTTGTCACGTGACATTCCAGAGGGACGCGACTCAGGTAACACCTTCACCGCGCTCGATAGGCTGGGACGGCTCGTTAGCGCCCGCGGCGGTCCAACGTCCAGGTGATATGAAGTGTATAGCGTCTCCGACGCTCCACGGCGAACCCACAATATTTACATGGCCCAGCTCGCCGTACTCCGTGTCGCCTTCACGACGGACAGCAGGGGGCACTACGAGCCATCGAAGGCAATCCAACGCCGTACGACCGTCACGTGGCCTTCGGTGTCGCAGTGACACGAGCGGATGCGCCTGGTCACAGGACGCGTTCACGGCGCTGTATTGGCTGGAGATGGCACGGGGTATCCAGTACGGTCCGTTGTAAGGTAGAACAAGGTGTATTCAGTCTTTTTTTTTTCTCTTTCTCTCTCTGACAACGCTGTTGCGGTCGGGGACTGGGCAACGGCGAGGCCGTTGCGCTGAGGGACTCGGGTATGGCACTCGAGGGGGACCGTGCGGGGCTTCCCGCTGACGGCGGCGAGGTGTCACAGCGTGCTCGGCGGGGTGCCTCCGCGTGGGGCGCGGGTGCGTTTCCAACGCGCTAAGCGACGCCTTCGTGAACTGGTATCGGCGCGTCTGCCCCGCCGATCAAAGCATCTTCCTGTGGGGTCCGCCGGCCTCGGGATCTTCTTCCTCTAGGCCACCCTCCGTTGCCGACGGTGTTCGATCGCGCGCGTGCGGCTATCCTGCTGCGGTGACTTTGATGGGCCTCCAATGTGGCGTCTGGAACTTGGCGCAGTTGGAGTGTTACCCGAGACGCCGACGAGTGAGGAGAAAAAAGAAAAAAAAAACAGCGAGCATTTTATTGGCTAATTTCTCGCTCGGCGTTGACGCTGCGTATCGGCAGACGGGCGATCGATTTGCATTTTACGAGAGCCAATTCAGTGAATGCGGCGGGCGATTCCGCTCTTCCTGCAGCCGTGGAACTTGGCGACCGACATTGAGCAATGCGTGGGATTCGTGTCGCATGTGCGCCGTACCTCTGTCAAGAAATATGCACTATATGATCACTGATAGACGCGAAAACGTTCGAACTGCCTCAGTTTCGTCGGAGCGGCATGCGAAAATTATAATGCCCCCCCCCCCCCCCTTATTCTTTTTTACGTTGTGGAGATTTTGCATATCGCTTGTCGGTGACACTAGCGGTGCGGCAGGTCAATTTGGTTAATCACGCCATCGATTTCCGGTTGCTACATCTGGATTACCTCATCTCGCACCCGAACACGAGCTCGACGAACGCATCGTTAGTATAGATTTCGCGACGGTGCTTCGGCGCTGTTGCGAAATCTGGTAGCTTTGGCTGGATATAAAGTTTGAATTCGATTCTGTGAAGAATCAATAGTAGGAGCGTCGTCTTTCGCGCCAGGCTTTTCTTTTTTTTTTTTCAAATGTTTGGGATTTTTTGTATTTTTACAAGTGGTAAATTTATGAGGAATTATACTTGGTTTCGTTTCAAGTCCAGACGCAGCCGACTGAACGAGCTGAAGGTACCAATCAGACAGTGTCAAAAGCGCGCCATAATAGTGCTCGACATGTTTATGTACGCGTTTTATCGTCGCTGAACCACTCGTTCATTATCATCATAATTTATTATCCCTGAAGGCCCTTACGGTCATTACACAAAAAAGCAATTCATTTGTTTACGTTTTTTTTTTCAGCCGAACATTTTCGCACGGTATTGTATGGCAGAAGAAGAAGGAATCAGCCGGGATGACGCAGACATGAAGGTGGTTACAGAGGCAGTAAATTCATGTGTCAGTTATGGCAACAAAGTAGTTTGGTAGTATATTCCAAACGTTGACGGCCATGGGTAAATTTCAAATACTGTATGAAGTAGTTGACGAAAAAAAAAAATGGGCCGCAACTTACAGGAGTGGTCGAAGTGGGGGGAAATTTGTCACGGAGAGCAGCGATTCACAAAGAGGCATGCTAAGGTGAAAGATACGGTGAAGAAGAGGGAGACGGGATCTTCGGTGGCCATACGAAACTTCAGATATGCTTGCGAATGGTGACTACCGTATCTACTCGAGTAATAGCCGCACTGTTTATGAAGAAAGCGTGAGGGTTCGTTTTCCTGCGGAGCATGCCTCTTGCCAACCACCGCGATCAGCAGCATGATTGCAGCGGTTTACAAGACAAAGATAACGTCTTGGCGCGAAGATACCATCTGTGAAGATTGCATTTGTATGGAGAATCGTGTTCTCGATCTGGTTATTCGCTATGTTATTTATGCGCAACGCGATGATTGCCTGTATATCTGTTCTGCGGGAAAGCAGACGCAAGGTCCCTGTTCATAAATTGTGCGGCTATTACTCGAGGAAATACGGTAATCAAAAAAAGAAAGCAGGGAGCTTTTTTTTTTTTTTTTTTTTTGATGGATTCAAGTTTTATAAGTAGGGTAAGATTGCCAAGGGTATTATACAGAAGACGTGAATTTCAACTTACACCGAACTAAAGTTTGGTGTGGTAGTTATTCTAACGCTGGTTTTGACGGTTTCAAGTTTCGGCACAAAAGGCCGAGGGTGCGGTTTGCGTTTGCTACAATATTATTGATGCGGGGCGTCCATGAAAGGTCACATGTTAAATGACTACCCATATACTTATATGAACTGCAAACAGGAAAAGGGGACGCGTCAAGATGGTGAGAAGAAGGTCGAAGAAGAACAAAACAAGAAAACGAAAGGAAGTGGCGTTTGTCAAAATTTATAGTCCTCTGCCATTTACTGCACAATTGTATAACTTGTGAAATATTTGTTGGCAATGTGTGGTAATCGTCGGGCGAGATAATGGGCCTGTAAATTACTCAGTCCTCTCCAAACAACCGGACTGATGACGAGATGTGCTAATTAAATGTCATTAATGTAGAATAAGAACAGAAAGGGCCCAAGTACACTCCCCTGAGGGACACCTGCAGAGCCCGGTTAAGGGATATTGAGACCCTGGAATAAAGCAGTTCGCAAGCCCCCTAATGATGAAGATAATACTGAATATGATGACGATGGTAGTATTAGTAACGACAATGATGGCAATGATGGCAATATGTATATTTCACCACCTTATAAAATACATTTAACGCTCATTTTATGTTACAACTTGGGAGGTTTTCGGATCGGTAGATTCAAAGATTAGGAAATTCGGGTTTCATTGGGTGGAAATGGAATAGATGCGACTGTGGAGTAGAGGCTGTTTTGGAAATAGTCAATCACCCACTAAAAGCGCAAAACGCTGAGTGATTGCGGAAAATGTCAAGAAGTGTCGCGCACATTGAGCAGCTCCCTGGCCTCGTAAACTTCCGTTGAAAAGTTGAAAATGATGACTCCGCGTTCCTATGAGCTTGTTTGACCAGTTTGACCCGGTCTACAGCCTTATTTATGCAGTACGTGTCTCTGTCGGCTTGCATAAATTCATCATGATGTTGAGTTACAGAGATGGTACAGATGGGACCCCCTTGATGTTGAGTGCATGATTAGTTGGGCACAGATTGCATTAGACGGTGACCTAAAGGATACCTGCAAAGTCTCACTACAAGAAAGAACAAACAATTTCGCTGCCCCTAAAAAAATGCTTCGCAACTCGCAGCTCGAAAAGTGGCCCGAGAATAAAGCGTTTTTATTCGAGAAATTGATTCGATTGATTGGAGCTTGATAACTAGCCCATATTTAATTAATTACTGACTTAAACAGTGAAATAACAGACAACAAAGTAATCTTGGGGGTTTAAGTTTTGAGGGCTCAAACCGCTTCGTCCACTCTTTTCTAATAACTGAACTCTAGCGTTCCAAACTAACAGACTTCAGCATTCAACTATTAAAAGAACTAATTGAGACAGAATTCGATTGCAATAAAGCAACCACTGTCAATTGGGCACATTCACAAGCATTTCTCATGAAGATCAAGGATATATTCTTAAACTCCTCTCCTACATTATGTCTTGTTCAAGGGAAAAATTTTCAATTAGTTGTAGAAGGGCTGTTGTTTCTTCTAATTGCACCAATTAAGAACTTTTTTTATCCATTTGGACGCATTACTCTAAGCTAAGAATAATAAGTCCTACCTCGGAGGCTCGTAAAACAATTCCAGCGATTATATCACTCGGTGGCACGAAAGCTGTTGTCTCGCACAGGCAGATCAGACACAGGCTCCATAGAAGTTGCTTGCAATTGCTGCCTCTCGAAAACTTTTATGGGGCCTCTGAAGAGTAGGCTCCTTGAAGTGCCTGTTATTTGTTAGAAAGGATGGCTTCGGAACGTTCACCAATATTACTTTTGGCTTGTTTTAAACTTGTCGTTTCGGAGAAAACTTTCCACATGGAACTACGCTAAAAGACCAAAAATTAACAAAAAAATAATGTGTAGCCTGCAGCCTGTGTGCTGTAGCCTTCGGCAACATTTGTTTGCCTTCAAACCCAGCATTGCCCGTAAAACGCGTCGAGGGGGCCCAGTACAATAGGGGACTCCGTGGCTGTCCTTCCGTCTGGCTTCAATTAGAAGAGACCTCAACGGGACCGCCAGCGTCGACAGCTTTGCTCCACAAGGAGGGTGGGAGGCAACGCTTGCATCTTGTTGCTCGCACAGCCGTTTACAACCAGCTCACGAACATCAGCTCTTCCGCCGAAAAGAAATTTAAAGCATCCCAGATTCACCGTCCAAAAAAAAAAAAATAAATAAATAAAAAGAAGGGAGGGGCACGACACCAGAAGGCCAGGGCCCAGAGGCTCCTGTGAGTTTTGTTCCTCCGATAGGTTTGGGCTGTTTTGGACTGAAATGGGCTAGCATTTTTTTTCTAAGTTTCCTGGTGCCATCACGGGGCTTCCTGGCAGCCTGGGGCCCTGGGCCGCAGCCTCCTTAGCCCGTTCCTTAACCCGGCTTTGAACACCTGAGGTTACTGCGGGGGAGGGGGATTTAGAACTATTGATGGTTGTGTACTGGGTGTGGTTAGTCGAAAATTGGGATATCTATTTACGATAGCGGGCTGGATCTTAAATTCGTCAAGTTTTATTATAAGACGTTGATTAGGGACCCTATACAACGATTTGGAAAAGTCGAGAAAAATGGCGTCAAATTTGAATGTCTGTATTAAAACCTGCGTCTATGTCATAAAGAAACGCCGTTAGTTGGGTTTCACAAAATTACGCTTTCCGGAATTCATGTTGGTGATTAAAACGGAGGTTGTCATCTCTTAAATATGCGATTATACTGGAGTAAAGTAGGTGATTAATGAGGTTAGATAATACGCTAGTTAGTAAAATGGGGCGATAGTTCGTATTTAAGTGGCGGTCACCAGATTTGTATCCTGGTGTTACGTTGCCTGTTTTCCAAGCCCGAGGAATTTCAGAATGAGTAAGTGACTGGGAAAATATGTCACAAACGAAAACTGGGGTTGTGTGTTTCGTGTTTATTAAAATCTTAGAATTGAGAAGGTCACCCCTAAGTTGGAAGATGGCTTCAAGTTCTCAATTGCTTTACAGGACGCGGCATATTCAATGGTGATGCGCCCCATAGGAGTGTGCAAAAACTGGCGTCAGACAGGAATATTAAGAAGGGTTCATCTGTGAAGACAGAAATAAAGAAATTTTAAGTGAAAATTCACCTTGGTGATCGAATAGGTTATGGCCGCTGTCGTCAGTGAATCGCAAGGGCGGCGACGTAGAAGGATAAAAATATTCCAAAATTTCTTTGGGGTTATTAACCAGAAGGTTGGAGATGTGTGTGGAATTTAGTTTTTGCATCATTTGCAGCTGTTCTGTATCCTGTTGCACACTCGTGGTATTTGTCCCCGATTCCCAGTGTGTCGCAACACTTATCCCGTCTATAAGATTTTTTTTTTGTATCTGTGAAATGATTTTCTCCTACCACGGATTGTTGTTATCAGAGGTGACACGAGTTAGTGATATAAAAGAATCAATGAGTTCAATTAGTTTGTATTAGTGCAGTGGGCCAGTTAACGTTTACAGAACTTCCCTTAAAACCGTTCGAGAACGTGTCGTGGTAGTGTTTCAGCGGTAAGCTGATTGAGGTATAGTCGGCACTCGTGTAATCATACCTGAAGAAGACCGGTTGGTCGAAACGTCGTTTCCCTCCTTTCCTCCTGGTACGTCTCTTTCCCTACATATCGCTACTAATATACTAGCAGTGCTCGCAAAACCCCACATATTGATTCCGAAGAAAAAACCTGGGGACCTGGGGCTTTTAACGCTGGTTGATTGGTCTCTCTACCTCTTAGCATTAGCTACGGTTGGACTTAAAATAAAACCAAGTACAGAATACCACTTCTCTATGTTTTGATTAACCCCGGCGATGTAGCAGCGCACGCCTGTGTCGTCAACAGTCTGTGATACACGGTCCGAAACCCCGGTTAGCAGAGGAACTGCACTTCTGGAATTGTTAATCGAGAGTTGAAACACAAAACGAAAAGGGTCAAACTTTCGCCTGCTGATTTGAAATTTGAATTTACCGAACAGCTGATGGCTGGCGACTGATGCGAGGTGGACACACAAGCACAAAAGTGCTTTCGTGAGATGGATTCAAATGTTTTTAAAATGAATCGAAAATAAACTATTACGATTACTATTGTAATCGACTGTACGCGAGGTTAGATCACTCATGCATTGCATGAACAGATGCCTTCCGTATTCCGTATTTTGCTTGTCGTAAACACCGATATAGATGGTATGCACTGGGATGGCCAGTATTTTAAAAACAAATCATGAAAATAGGTTTTAGTATTTTGTATGTAGTTTTATATTAGGAAATTATTACTCACATCTGTACCTAAATACTGAAAAAAATTTGCAGATTACATGCCATGGTAACTCAATAAAATGTTAGCCCTCTTTCTGACGACGTCACGGTCCAAGCGTGATAAACATAAAATAAAAATAGAAAAGAAGAGAGCCACCGATAACCCAACTGTTGGGTAGACATACTGGCATTTGTGTGGGGATGTCGCATTGAATTTTTCTTTCTTTCTAGAGTCCTTCTAAAAGTTGTATGCAGCCTTTTTATATCACAAAACATAAATACTGAAAATATATTGCCGTTCCCGATGTTTTGCCTGCTTGTCAAATAAAGTTTATTGCAAAATATGAGATTTTATTTTTATGCACTTAACTGTCGTAGCGTATATACGCTCGACTCTTTATTCGGGCACAAACTTGAGCATTTTTACTACAGGTTAAAAACGCGCAGATGTCAAGCTATGGGAACCTATGTAGGTATTTCGAAAAGTGTTTTAAGGTCATCAAGTTCGTCGTAATGTATTAGTATTTTATGTATTTAAATACTTCCTCAAGATTGTAATCTTATTATTAATAAAATACTTTTCTCTGATTATTTCATAGCTGTAATTTCAGCTATAAAATTATAGCCCATTCCAGCGCGATTACGTTAAACAAATCCTCCACACCATCCACAGACACCGACTCTTGTCCTTGGTGAGAACGACAGCTTTCTTGCCTGCTAATTGGACCGGCTGGCCGTCACAGTTTTTAAATGCGACCGCATTTAAAAATTGTTACTACCGTTTTGATCAGCTAAACATACTTAACAAAATAGTTAAGTATACCTGCTCACTAGTGATAGGGTTGACTAGACTAGTGTAGTTGAAAATAGTGTAAATGAAGCAGAAAAGAAACTGGGGGAAAGATGTATGTAAGAAAAATCTGCTTGTACGGGCAGCAAAGACAAGATATAAGACAATAAAATGTGTTTGGTAATTTTTAGAGAAGCTATGTACTTTTTGAGACGAGAACAAGACTGTTAATGACAAAGACATATAGGGCTAGATTCTAAGAGGTAGACAGATATACGTCGTATGCCTTAGTGACAGCGAGACTCTAGAATATGCGGTTTTGAAATGCACGGGGTGTTGTCCCTGCACTTTCTGAAGGTGTGACGGATTCGAGGCGAGCGCTGCTGGCGAGTATAAAAGAATACAGAAACAAAGGATTACAATCACAAAAGGAACGTTAGAAGATTGGTGGGGAAGGTCTAGAAAAGCCTGGTTTTGCACAAGATTGGTGGGGATAGATGATTACCCGAGAGACGAAATTTATACTTAAATTCAAATGGGAGGGATGGAAATGTTTTTAGGCTAGGTATACCCAACCTACCGCCCGATACAATGGGCATAGCCCATACCATTCATTCAATCATTCACCTCTCTTATGGTAGGAAGCACGCTTGCTGAAGTGCTGGGGCCATCTTTAGCATGCCTCCCAAGAGAAAGGAGCGAACTGAAAAGGGGCTGTCGCTGAACAGAGGCGGCTGCCCACGCGTGTTCGTTGTACCAATCAGACGCCGGAAGAGAAAGAACAACGTTTGGCTAGGGACAACGATGCAAGGTCGGCTTGTTCTGCCACGACGAAGGGTTGAGCGAGGAAACGAGGTTTGTCCCAATTTAATACGCGGAATATGCCCTTCATAAAATAATGTTTTTTTTTTAATACCATATTTTGTTTATTAGTCTGCAGCAAAACACAGCAAAAACAACTTTTTTTTTTTTGGGGGGGGGGGGGGGGGGGGCGGGGGTGGAGAAATGGAGTTATCGACAAATAAGAACGTTTCCACTTTTTCGCGAGTACACAAAAGCCCGAGTGCTTCTTAATACACCGTTGGATGTCATAGTGTCCGTGGCAGAAATCAGCCTAAGATTTTCTGAAGAAACACGCGGGTTGTCAATCGTTTTCAACGTGAAGTAGTACACGAGCACAATGGAAGTTTGCAGTTGCTTCTTAAAGTGTTTCACTGGTCGTGTAAAGAAGAAACTAGCACTTAACAAAGTTTCCAGGATCCGCTTTTTTACAAACGAGGGTAACGAAGGAGGAAACGTGCCCTGAAGCAAGTAGCCAGTTAGCTTCTATAACGTTTTACCCAACCGAAGCAGTGGCATAGTAACATGGCCGATGGTAAACCCCCTGTGGCCTCATTCGCGGGGCGGGTGGAGAAGTAGTAGAGTGCAATCTAGAACTTGTAATTAAATCACCCGGAAGACGCAATGGTCTTGCTTCATCATATTTGTAAGTTGTGGCTTGTAGACTATTTACATCTGAAGGGGCACTGAAGTCGATTCTCACATCGTCCTTTTGTGGTGACAACTCAATCTAGACGTTCTAAGCATCCCAACGAGCCCAAAATCAGAATCGTGCGTAGCTTATGTCCTCGTTAAAACCGTGTTCAAAGATCGCGACACGCCCTTTTCGGGAAAAATTTTCTTCCGGGTGAAGTGGTCGACGAAGGCCGCTTGTGGGCGACTTGCAAGCGATGGCTTCGCCCGCGGAGAAAAAGTGAAGTCTTATCCGAATGTGTACATATCAGACTCCCTTCGAAACAAATTATAATAAAATCATTCAAAATCTGCTACTAATTGTAAGGCTTTCATCGGTCCACACAGTGTAGTCCGCGAGAAAAAAGAGTCCATATGTTTTTCTCTTGCCCTGAGATGAGTAGGTGGTTTTGTAATATAGGACTTGGGAAATATGAGAACGAACAAGTTTTAAACAATATAAGACAAAAACCACCTTTCCCAAAATTGACTTCAGTTCCCCTTTAAAAAAACTTTACCAGGGGGTTCTCAGTGCTTCTCTGTAGTGCCACGAAGGCAAAGGGAAGGGCATGGCCTCTCTATCCTTTATAGCTGACACAACTGATGAAAGAGAAGTCAACGTATCATGGTTCCAGATGATTCGGTTCGCCTTGACTCACGCAAGTACGATGGTTTTGTGCTGGACCATCATGGGATGCTTCACGGGACCTAAATGGCGAGCGTAGAAAACCTTAAGAATTTATACATTTACAAAAATATGAACTTAAACGTTTCTTACGTAGGAATTGGAGCAGGTGGCTGGCCGTTTTGTCTCTATAAAATGAGCTGGTGAAGCGGTCTGTCGCATACCTGCTCCGTGCATTCAACAAATTACCTGCATGACCAACGACGTAGCGCAATCCTGTATATCTTTGGTTATTGATTTAGAGCCATGGCCTTTTTTTTAAGTTCCAGGCGAATGCGGTTAGCGCAAAGACCATGTTCATGTCATGGCTGCGCGTAGGAAAATAAAAAGCAAGAGTCCAATAAGGGAAAAGGGACGGGGAAACATGAAAGGCGCGAAGTGTACGTCGGACTTCGAATGGTGTTTGAGAAGATTATTTTATTATACTCACCAGCGATTGAAAAAAGAAAACATTAGAAAATAACCACAGTGACATTGATAGCTACTAATACTCACTCATAAAAGCCTACCGTGGTTCAAGTAAGTTTAAGTATGAAATAATATAAACAAATTTTCCAACTAATATCACTGCTCGGCGTTCCACATTCAAATATAAAACCATCTATACAGCTCGAGCGAGCTAACGTCTGAAGTCAATACATCCAACTATTAAGCTGTCACATCCATCGAGCCGACACGTTTAATTTTGAGTTATTGCCTCAGGCATGCCAACGAATTCACTGGGGATGTCATTGGACAATGGTACATGACATTCATTCTGGATAGTTTAGTCTAGCGTCTCAACACGTACAGAAAAGTTTTATTAGCTATATCGCGTCATTATATCTGTTTTTCAAACATGTTCACTGAGAAACTACAGTTCAAAAATAGATATTTACTTCTCTTCAACTTGACTCATATGCCGCAATTCGGGGATTTGGATTACTGCAAAACAAGTTAAGTATGCCGAGTGCTTAGGAGTGAAAAAAAGCTATTTTTTATCGCAAAACACAAAACAAAAACAAAATACAAACAACGAAGCATCACCGAATGCTCAGTCTGCGCCTAAACGTAGCAGTAGCGGCCCAAACTAGACACCAAATTTTAAGAACTTACCGGCACGTAAATAAAGAAGTTACAAGCGATTTTTAGATATTTTGAATAAGGAAATGACGGCCAACGGAGCCCGTGAATACATGAAGATAGATGTCGAACGCTACAGGAAGCGCGCCCCTTTTTCTTATTTGAAATATCTGGTGATGACTTTTGAATCAGATAAGAGGGCTAGCTCTGATACCTTGGCGCCTGGTCCGGACCGCCAGCACGAAATTTGCGCGGAAACTGAGCCTTGGACGATGCGTAGTTTCTATTTGCGCTGCGGTTGTGTTTTTCTCCTAAACACGTGTTACAATATTCGCTTTGATTCCTGAAAGTACTCTACATGTTTGAAATTCGCTAATCAACCTTCACGCTACGGCAGTAGCGTAGAAGACTGTGCAGTCAGAAGCAGAAATTGCACAAAGCGTATATTGGATCCTGTCCATGCCACACACACTGAACGCATAAACGGAATCGATTCTTTGTGTTTTCGCATCATTGTCGAATAACTAAGTCCACCAATCGGCATGCATCCACGCATGTGGCTGCTCAAAGATCGTAGCGGCTTATTGGACGCGTTGACCCGTAGCCTCGCACATGTTCCCCTTTCGAGTGTTTTACATAACACCGAAACCGTGCCACCTTAAAAAAAATATATATTGCATATGTAATACGATTTGTTTTTTCCCGATTAGACTGCCGACAGACGACCCGCCTACTTTACGGCAGATACAGGCTACTTTTACTAAACATAGCTGCACAGTTGTTATCGTTTCGCGCGTGTTCCCATCGCACAAAAAAAAAAAAAAGGGACGCCTGCCGCACCCGCAGTCAGAAGGCAGCTTTCTATAGCGAAGCACCACGACGACGACCGGGGAAACGCGTTGCGCCAGAAAAGGAAAAGAAAGCGTCGCGTACAAACTAAACGAGCGAGCCTCTCGCCTCCATCACCTCACGCGGACCCAGTCCAGAGCCTCGGGAAGAAGAAACTCTTCCTCTTCCGGATGTCAGTCACGTGCCGCCCCCGCGAAGGACCCGTCGGTAATGAACCGACCGCCGACTAATTGCGCCTTGTGCCGCTTCATCAGCGCAGGCCTCGCGGTGTGTATACGTGTGCGCTGCGGGAACGGGACCACCGCTCCCGCCGGAAAATCCCTCGAGGGTCGGCCGAGCGTCACGTTGGAGGAAACAAAGTAAACGGAGAGAACTCTGGCAGATGGCTCCTCCTAAAGGCTACATAGCGAAAGAAGAACTCGCTTGGAGCGAGTAATTTCGATGCGAGCGTAAAAGAAAGAACGTGTTCTGTCATCGCTTCTGGCTGCTCCAGAAACGAAGATTCGTGTTGAGAGTGAACGGTTTCATACCGGGTGACCATGTGTCCATTCCGTGAAACCTGACGGCGTAGATAGAATTACGATGGCCACTAAGGGCTTGAGAAATGCCAGGTCTGCTAGGTTCTCCGTATCTTCAATGCGGAACTCGTGTTCTGACCGTCAACATAACCCCTGCAAACGAAGCAGAAGAACTTTTGCTCCGCATTGTTTTTCCGCAGTATTGAAATTGCATTATTAGACGATAATAATCAGCGCCAAAGAACGCATCCCGAAGCATGGAAGCGTTCACATCGTAACCCACGTGGTGCTATTTTTAGGATCTTGGTGAGTATATAGCATTCAGGTGAATGCATGTGCTGTCTTGGTTGGTTTCGCCAGACTTTTACCTCTCCACGCCTAAACTATTTTTGTTTTCTTAAAGTGGACTGCGGAGCAGGCTACGAGCGGTCCGAGCCCAAGCAGGTGTGAGAATCACGCGTCTCTCGGTCGGAGTGCGAACGGGACCAGAAACAAATATGCCCAAATGCGAAAAAAAAAAAAAAACACGGTTTGGATGTTTTAATAATGTTAAAACGAGAAGGCCCAAATGAGCATTGCGCGGAACTAAAAAGGGCGAATAATGAAAAAGACGTTTCCAGATAGACCTCCGCCACATCCAGGTTTCTCGATGTTAATTAAAACTTGTTGTTGGCCTAGTTGGTTCATGATGCAGTATGGAGGTTTTTTTGCGCGACACAGGGGACAATTACAAGCGAGTAGACACGGACAAGCGCTTGTCCGTGTCTACTCGAATTGTAATTGTCCCCTATGTCGCCCAAAAAACCTCCATACTGCTTCTCGATGTTACTCGCCGGTTGAGAGGTCACTCTTTGATAGCCCAGCTCGCACCTTTGAGAGACGGACGGATGAGAGCGCGTGGCTCTTAAAACTTGTTTTCTATGTCAACAAATACTTGCGAAAAACGATGCTCTTGTTCTTGCGTTTCTTTTTTTTTTTTTATATATATATAGCTGCATTGACCCCTTTTATGGCGACCGACGGCCTACGAAACGGGTGGCTTCCGAGGTTCACGATTTCCACTTCGTCATCCGTTCTTTGGCCTTCTGGATCAGTCAATGCCGCCGTCTCTCTCGCTGCGAAGTGATAATAAAAGGCTCAAGAAGCCCCGCGCTTCTGACGCCTTCAGTGACTATGCGGGCAGAAAGCGAGGGAGAGGAGGAAACGGAAGGGCGCGCAGACGCCAGAACTCGGAGCTCTGACCGGAGAGATTAGTGGGTAGATGCGAGGCTATAGCGAGCCGCCTTTGCACACGTCGAACGCGTTAGAACGCGAACGCCGAGCGCCAGACGCCGGCCTTGGGCGTTCGAACGCGGTCGAACGGTGAGTAGAGACAACGGCAGCTAGCCTCGCGTCTTCTCGCTAATCATTCCAACCAGAGCTCTGTGTTCCAACGTCCCTTCGCGAACTCGTCTCCTCTCCCTCGATGAAGGCCCGCATAGCCTAGCGACGCCGCGATGCGTGGATTTTCTCATTCACTTACCGGGAGCCGTCGCGGAGCAGATCGGACCCGAGAGCCGCTTCAGCGTTCGGACGGCAGCCGTCTTCATTCGGTGAGAAGACGAGTTGCTGCACTCTGACGAAGCGCTCGCGTCAAATCTGTTTTTTGCAAGGGCCTTCGGCGAACAATGTGGAAGGTGTATCGCAAAGACATCGCTAAAACGCCCTGGGTTGTTGCCACCATAGATACAGCTTGTCAGATGAAGCGTAGTTGTTTCGAGAAAGGCAACCCGGATTCCGATGCAAACATACTCTTTTAACACACAGACTTTTTTCTTTAAATTGTGGAAGACAATCTAAAAAAATAAGTTTGCACCACCCTGCAGAACACAGAGAAAGCCAATCGCTGCAAATGAAGGAAGGGTCCCAGCAAATGATGAAGCCTAGAGCACGATCGGACCAAGAAAGTGGTGTGTGCAGAGACAATTATCGCGACGTTCCGTTTCTTCAGTGTCCTGGCTAACGTCGAATTTTTCGGATCTAATTACACGGTGGACTTCGCCATCCGCTGGGATCCTTTTCTTCTGTAGAAAAGTAAACACACAAATGTATATTAGAGTGACAATCACTCTCAGGTATGCGCAATAATCGTTCAGACGTTCTTTTGACATGGGCGCTATATATCAGGCGTAAATACCTCTCCATCTCACGTTCGCGTGTACTTTAACAGCATGTTAGCTGCAGTTGATGTTCCAAAGCTGCAGTCTATGCTGCAATTACTCTATATTATAGCGAGGCTATGATTTATGTTACAAAAACAAACAAAAAAAAAACAAAAAAAGAAAACGGAGACAGCGGACGAAATAGGAGGCAAACATAAAACATGTCAGTCGTTGAAACGTCTTGTGCTTGATGCTTTTTTTTTTTGTCTTCGATTCTTCTACAGTTTTTGAAGAGTCTGTAACCAAACCAGCTTACCTGTAAAACTACGGTTTAGCAGGCAATGAAATTACTACTCCTACAGCAGCTCGTGTTCACAAATATACTTATCCGATAAGTTCTGTATGAATTTTAAGTCTGATATTTGTACACGCGAGATCGAGTACCCTGATGCCCAAATCCCTCTGGAGCGATAAACAGAAATAAACGACAGTGACAGGCCTCCAGCCAGAGCCTTTTGATATTTTGACAGGCTTTGTAGAATAAAGGAGGCTATGCCCAAACACGATCATCATGCACGCGAGGGTATCTTTGGCAGGCTTGCAATCACTCGTGCTTACTTCACGAGCACCGAACGACTAAACGCTTGCCAAAAGTATCATTGCTAGCACGCTGCATGTGTTTGAGGCATGTCGCTGTCGTTTGTTACTGTTTGTCGTTGTAGCGGGACTCGGGCATAAGGGGGATGAGCACTTTCGCAGTACCTCTTTGAAAACAGCTCGTCAAAAGCTAGCTTATCGTGTCAACTATTTCGATCCACATAAGGTTCTAGTTCCTCGTCGTCAGAAAAGATGACAGAAAATAGCTTATTATCAAATACGGGTAAAAAAAGGTTTGTATAAAAATACATCTATTTATCACGAGAAAAACAATTAGGCATCACTTAACAGTTATGTGTGTGGGACCGAGAACTGAAAATATTCAGTGTATGCTTCTATCTGAAACCGCTCGACGACGACAAACAAACACCAGAACTGGAGCTTTTTATTTAGCTGGTGCTGATAACACGGATTAGCCGGTTCTTGAAACAGCCAGGAATGACCTCCTCAGATTTCTCTCAGCAACAACCAACGCTACTTTTTATGTTGTTGTTTTTGTGAAATTGAAGAAGTTATATATATTGTGGGCTTTGCGGCCCGTCACCGCGCAAAAGAACTCGCGCTCCGCGCCCGGCCAGCAACGTGCGCGCGAGCCACGGTCGAGTCTCGGGGCTCGGCAGTCGGTTGGCTGCCACCAGAAAGTAAAGGTGTGTTTTTTCGGAGATCTGCCTCGTTGGTCCTTCTTGCGGGTGAGCAGTAGCACCGAACCCTACATTATTTGGTGCTCCACGCGAGGCCTATTGCTCGCCCGCGGGTTGGACCGCAGGCTTTTAGCCCGTTTTAGGCGTGTTCGCCCGGTTTTCTCGCTTTCGCCATCCCCGATAGGCCTACGTGGTCGTTCGACTAGGCTTCGGCCACCGGACGCCATCTTTGCCATCGGGGCTTGGCCGTTGTGAATAGTGTGGATATTGTAGTATATTGCGTGTTTTTCCGTTCTTTTGTGTTTTGTTTTGTTCTGTTTTTTCTGTTTGCCTGTTTTTCTGCGGTTGCTACTGCGATGCAGACCCGCCATAGAGCCGCAGCAGACCAAGGCGAGACCGGAGAAGGGCCTGACCCGACGTCCATGGACCTGATGGCTCGGGTGGCCAACCTGTGCGACACGGTCGCGCAACGCCTGGTCCTGGCTGACCACGGACCCCAAGGGCAAGGGCCACGACCCCAAGTGCCGGTTCCGTTGTACACGGGCTACGACGACTGGAAGTCCGTGGCCGACTTCCTGGCCGAGCTGGCGGCCTATAAGCTCGCCACGAGAGCCTCGGACGAGTACGTCCTTGCGCGGGTGCTGCCCGTGGCGTTCCAGGCTAGCGCCGCGCGCTGGTGGCGCATCGTGGCCCCCTTCCTCACCTGGGAAGACTTTCGGCGGAAGTTTCAAGATGAGTTTCTTCCACCTGGGTACCAGTCTCGAGTCCAGCGAGAACTGGAGCGCCGGACCCAGCACCCGGACGAGACCCTCGTCGAATATGTACGGGTGATGCAGGAGCTCTATGAAAGAGCCTGCCCAACGACGTCGGAGTCGGACAGGGTTGCTCGGGTGATGCAGCAGAGCCACCCAAGATTCCGGCCCTACCTGCATGGCCGCACGTATTCCACCCTGGAGCAACTGGCCCGGGACGCTCACGGCATACAAGAGACGCTCCTGGCCGAGCTGCAGTATCGGCCCCCGCCACCGCCTGAAGAAGCTCTTGAGCCGTCCTGTGCCTGGCGAGCTCCCGGGCCCAGAAGAGGTCCGACTCAGCGCCAAACCCTGGATGGCGCGGTCTGTCCCCCCCGTGCGCTGGACTCCTACGCCTTCGGGCAATGGGAGCGCGGGAGACCACTCGATGGTTCGGACCCCCGGCTACGTGCCCGGCCGGCTGGATCGAGACTACGGCAGGGTGAAAGCCGTTTAAGGTCCTTCCCCCGCAATGCCAACCGGGGCGCCGATCGCTGGTCCAACGAGGGACACCAAGAAGGGCCGCAACGACAAGCGCAGGCAAGCCCGACGCACGGCCCTGACCGGCGCAACTCCGTGCGGTGCTTCGGCTGCCGTCGCCATGGCCACTTCCGGCGTGACTGCCCCGACCTACTGCGCAACAGCCCTGCAGCTTCGGGAAACGAGTACGGCCGGTGGCGTTGACCCCTGAACGCCTGCCGGCCGCGATGACCATGGACAACTCGGCAAAACTTCCATCGGTATGTCGAATTCAGCCTGACCTTGAGCTAAT
This sequence comes from Ixodes scapularis, assembly GCF_016920785.2. Classification (NCBI taxonomy): domain Eukaryota; kingdom Metazoa; phylum Arthropoda; class Arachnida; order Ixodida; family Ixodidae; genus Ixodes; species Ixodes scapularis. The sequence continues at coordinate 129,043,747 of NW_024609868.1, read as the reverse complement.
TGAGCCTCGTATGACAGTTACAGTGCTCGGAGTAGCTGTGGCAGCGCTGATTGATACCGGTGCGAGTCTGTCGCTTATTGGGGACTACCTGATTGAACGCTGCAAAGAGCAGAAAGCTAACCTGCGCGAGACTAACGTGCGCTTACAGCTAGCGTCAGGACCAGAAATGCTCGCGAGTCAAGCCGTGAGGTTACAGATCGGGTTCAACGAGAAAAAACGGCGTCAGCGCTTCGTTTGCTTACCTGGTCTCACGGTACCGATTATTTTGGGGCGAGATTTCATTTTCGGGGAGAACCTGGTTCTGGACTTTCCGAACAAAGGCTACCGGTTGGGTAGTGACGCGCAACTGATCCCATTTACTAGACGAGAGGATTGTGTCGTCAGTGTCGATAACGTTGGCGTTAGAACGCCTGCTCTGCGGCTCCCATGTGCGGTAAGCGATTCTTTGCAGAAGTGTCCTGCTACGGACCAGCAAAAGCGGCGTCTCCAAAGACTCCTTGAGGAGTTTTCGCCGATGTTCACGGAGAACCCCGGCAGAACCGGTGTCCTTAAGCATACAATTGACACCGGGAATACACGGCCTCTACGCTGCAACCCTCGACCTATCAGCGTACACAAGCGAGCCCTGCTGGACAAGGCGCTCCAAGAGATGATCGACACGGGTGCAGTACGTGAGTCACAGAGCCCTTGGGCCTTCCCGATCGTCCTTGCCCCCAAGAAGGATGGAACGGCTCGGCTTTGCGTCGACTACCGGCGCCCGAATGCGGTAACCGTTCGTGGCGCCTACCCGTACCCCTCGATTGAGTCGATCATGTACAACTTGGGAAACGCGAGTTTTTTCACGACTCTTGACTGCAGTCGCGGTTTCCTCCAGATAGAGGTCGAGCCTGCTGACATTGAGAAAACAGCATTCACATGCTACAGAGGGTTGTACGAGTTTGTGCGCATGCCTTTCGGCTTGAGCAACTCTCCTGCCACATTCCAGCGTCTTATGGACATTGTGCTTGGAGACGCACGGCACAACTACGCCATGGCATATATGGATGACGTAGTAGTCTTTTCACGCACGTTTGAAGAACATCTTGTGCACCTTCGGACTATTCTCGAGCGCATGCGGAATGCTTGTTTGACAGTTCACCCGGGAAAAATGCAACTGGCAACATCTAAGATTAACCTGCTCGGTTTTGTAATCGACGATGGATCGCTTCGCCCTAATGAGGACAAGCTGAGGGCCATAACTGAGTTTCCTCCCCCACATGATGCAAAGAGTTTGCAGAGATTTCTTGGCATGGTTGGATTTTACCGCCAGTTTATTCCCCACTGTGCAGAGATAACGCGGCCTCTGAACGAACTGCTGCGCAAAGGCGTCAAATGGCGTTGGACGGAGGCACAGCAAAATGCTTTCCTTCAACTGTCCAGAGCTATTGCTGAGACAGCATCTTTGAAGCTCCCAGACCTCAACCGTCCGTTTGTGCTGCAAACCGATGCGAGCGGCTACGGTTTAGGTGCGGTGCTGCTTCAAGACTTTGATGGTGTCTTACGACCCGTTGCGTTTGCTAGCCATACGTTGACAGCAGCTCAACGAAATTACAATGTTTGCGAGCTCGAGTGCCTGGCCATCATATTCGCCCTGCAGAAATTCAACATGTATCTTGATGGCGCGCGCTTTGTGATCCAGTCGGATAATGGCGCCTTGTCTTGGCTTCAGCGGCTGGAAAATCCGGCAGGACGATTAGCACGCTGGGCACTAACGCTTCAGAAATATGACTACACTATTGTGCACAAACCAGGCTCACAAAACAAAGTTGCAGACGCTTTGTCGCGCGCTCCGCTCGGCGAAGAGCGCGTGCTCGAGGATGCCAATGTTGTGGCTGCGATAGATGCTGGCTCGCGCTGGGGTACTTTGATTAGCCGAGATGAGCTTCGTGCTGCACAGCAGAACGATGGACTTTGTCGCAGGGTCTCTGAGTGGTTATCTTCACGTGACCGACGTGGCAACAGAGACGCTGACATGGGTTTTGACTCGTACTTGCTGGCCGAAGACGGTCTGCTTCTCCGGTACATACCTCAGATCGACGACGAGGAGGGTGGCTGCACAGACACTCCATTTCGAGCCGTGATACCTCGCCGACTTCGCACGTCCTTCATTAGATACTACCATGACTCTGCTTTGGCTGGTCACAGTAGTGGCTGCAAGACTTTTGAAAAGTTAAGCCGTACTGCAACTTGGCCAGGAATTCGTCAGGACGTGCTGAGGTACGCTCGTTCATGCCCGGTTTGTCAGAAAGCCAAACCGCGCGGTGGTCAGCCCCCTGGTCTCATGCAGCCAGTCGTGAGTCGGTCCCCATGGGAATGCGTTGCTATCGACGTCATGGGCCCTTTCCCACGCAGTCCGCGTGGCAACCAGTACTTGTTGGTTGTCACGGATCACTTTAGCAAGTGGGTGGAGCTATTTGCATTACGGTCGCTGACGTCCAAAAGAATCTGGTCGTGTCTGATGGAGACGTTCACACGCTTCGGATTTCCGGCGAAATTGATTAGCGACAACGCTACTTACTTTGCCAGCAAAGTGTTCCGAGACTCATGTGCCGCATTGGGCATACAACACAAGCGGACGTCTCCCTATCACCCACAGGCAAACATCACAGAGCGGGTGAACCGAAACCTGAAATCAATGTTAATAGCTCACACCGAACGTCACTCTGACTGGGACGCAAAGCTCTCAGAGCTCGCGTTCGCAACACGCACAACCGTTAACCGGTCTACAGGTTTTACGCCAGCTTGCCTTAATTTCGGAAGAGAGCTGACTTTCCCGCTGGAAAACACTTGCACGACCAACAACCGTGGCGCTGCTCGCTCATACGGTCAGTTTGCAGGAAGCCTACGATGCAGACTGAGGGACATCGTTCGTGATGCCCGGGAGAGCTTGGACGCCGCACGGCTTCAGCAGGCTGAGCAGTACAATCGTGGCCACCGGGACGTGCAATTCGAAGTTGGAGATCTTGTACTCCGGCGGACACACCCACTTAGTGACGCCTCCAGAGGTTTCACAGCTTCCCTGGCAAACAGGTGGGATGGTCCGTATCGAGTGCGAGACAAGGTCTCACGCCTCACGTACACGCTTGTTCATTGTGAGTCTGGACGACTCGCAGGACCCGTTCATGTCACCAACCTCAAACGGTATTATGAATCGGATGACCAACTTTTCACGCAGGTGGAGAGTGATGCCGATCCGGGTTATAATTAAAAATAAACTTAATTCTGCGAGGACTCTTTTTGATGTTGGTGGCGAAGACGAAGACGAAGACTTAGAAAATGCGCGTTGCATTAGGCTTTGACGAGAACTAGTTTCCGCACCATACAGATTGTGCACGTAGTTCTGTGCGATATACACCGACAGTGTGCTCGCAAATTTAGCCAGTCTATTGCCGCGCCCAACGTACCGACGCTTTCTTGTAGAAGCCTCTCCAGAAGACAACTGCTGATTCTTTTTTTTTTCTTTCGTTCTTTTCGAACCTTCGACATGTCTCGCTACCGCCCCAACCGTTGCCGGAGGTTCTATCAACGTCCTCGATGAGCCACGTGGTTTCGAGGACTACGGCAACGCAGTGGGCAGCCGGGGACCCTGTACCGGCCCTAGCTACGCCGCCAGATCAGCAGCCCGGCTGCGGCTACAACGACGGCTACGGGGCGCAGACCAACGGAGACCAAGACCGCAACGAAGGTCCTGCTGACCGTTACGTTGCCAGCCACGGCCCCGGGGGTACCCACTCGTCCCCAAGCGGCGGGTCCACAACACGGGTCTCTGCTGATTGTGTGCGGCCTCAACTTTAACAAGATGAACGCCGAGAAGCTCTTTAACCTGCTCTGCCTGTACGGCAACGTCGTCAAGATCACTAAAGAACAAGAACGGCTGTGTCATGGTGCAGATGGAGGACCACCTGGCCAAGCAGAGAGCAGTGCGTCACCTAAACAACGCACAGTTCTCCGACATCAAGATGCAGATCGGGACTTCATTGGCAACTGCAACAATCGCATCACCAATCCGAAGGCGGCCTCCACGAACCGCATCCGGCCGCCTGCACCGTCACAACCCCTCCTCCTCTACCACCAACAACCAGAGAGGACAGCCACGGAGCCAGAGGACAGAGAAGAGGGGAGGGGGGGGGGGGGAGAGTTTGTGGGCTTTGCGGCCCGTCACCGCGCAAAAGAACTCGCGCTCCGCGCCCGGCCAGCAACGTGCGCGCGAGCCACGGTCGAGTCTCGGGGCTCGGCAGTCGGTTGGCTGCCACCAGAAAGTAAAGGTGTGTTTTTTCCGGAGATCCGCCTCGTTGGTCCTTCTTGCGGGTGAGCAGTAGCACCGAACCCTACAATATATATATATATATATATATATAACGACGCGACCAACAGAACGCGATATAGGCTTCAATCTTATCGCGCGAGTTTAATCGCTATATTCGCCCAGCCGTTTTCGCCTCTCATACACCCGCCATCAGAATAGTCACAGTTCCAACTTACGAATTCCTCTGTTTTTACGTGAAAACATCGCTTTCAAAGATGCGCTCTCGTCGATTGCGAGCCCACGGCTTCCTATAGCGCCTGGGAATGTCCCCAGCCGACGTTCCCGGGAGCATCTTCCCATATAGTTAGGAATCGTCGTGAAAAGCGGTGAAACGACGGCTTCCGCATTTACTACAAGGCATCTCTCCGTCGCTGTCTGATGCCCCAGTAATTCCTGATTGCAACTCGTCGTAATCTATCGTAGAAAAGTGATAGTTTCTTCTCAAAACCCTCGTCTGGTGGAATGACCTCCATGATCGCATCGTCACGCAGTCTAATCCCCAAAGTGTTTGTGCTCTTGTGGATAGTAATTTCGGCATTATATGACTTATTTACTCATTTATTTCTGTTTTTTCTTCGGTGATTTCTCATTGTTGTTGCTTTCGTTTCTTTCCTCCAAATTTTGTTCATCTCCCGCCTTATAATGTCATTACTAAAAGGGCTTTGAAGAGTGTTCCAAACATAAATAAATAAATTTTTAAAAACACAGGTCTAAGTACATCCTCTCTTGTGTCATTGCTGCAAAATCGTAACAAATTCGCCGTCGCCCGCGCGTGGCCCGCGTCAGCGGATCCACACCGCGCCACGCGTTCTGGAAGCCGCAGAGCCCGCTTCTGGACCCAGGTGGCGAATGAAAGGGCGCCCATTGACTCCGCTTTAGGTTTTAAGTCCCGATAACTCTGCCTCGAGCCATTCACGTCAAAGTTACCGTCTGATGCGTTTTCGGAGACGCTCGCTGCACGCTTTGCGCGACACTGGTCGTGCCGCCGGTTCTAATTGTGTTCGAACTTCGGAACCTGTCGTTAAAAGAAAAAAGGACCTCGAGTTGTGTTTGACTATATATGGCCGAGAGTGCGCGCGTGTGCGTCGAGCGGCGGCGGTCGGTCGGTCGGGGAACACGCAGACACGTCCGTCGCGCTCGACAAAAGGCCGGGCCGCGTGGGAGCCCGCTTTGGGAGTGCGGCGGGCAGCAGCAACAGGTTGCGCGCGCCATACGCGTCTCCGAGCGAAAAGGCGAGCCCGACAATGGCGATTGGCAGTGCGTCGCTCGGCGCACGATCGGGGGCCCCCGTGCGCGCCGATCGAGCCGACATGTTTACGAGGCTGCGCCTTAACCTAGAATAGATTGCCTGCCGTGTGACACCGCGGCCGCCGTAAATCAGCGGGCCCGCGGAGACGGCGACACCGGCGCGAAACAAGTGGGCTTTGGGACAACTCGCCGGGGCCCACGAGGCACGGGCTCCGCGGGCGACGGCGGCCCCCGCGCGGCTGCGTGAAACCGGGAGCGTGTTTCCGACTGGTCCCCTGTCCTAAGAAAGCGAGCGCTGCGGGCCAAATGGGCCCGAATAGACACGCAAGATGCCCTAGAATGAATGAGAGTCATGCGGAATGTGCTTTTAGTGGTTTAATAGACCCTTTTCAAAAGTCTATCAAATTACTTTGGCATTTGCCATTGTTTTTAGGAATTTGCTCGGGGTAATTGGCGAGTGAAAGACATCATACTTTTTGGTTCCTAATTTGTAGGGTAGGCGGTGCAAGCTACCGCCCGCTATCAAGGGTAGAGACGTTAGCATCCATCCATTAATGGACACGAAGGGCGTGATTGGATCTGAATCCTCGTTGAACGCAGTCCTCGTGTCCAATACATGACCAGAGTATGCGAGCAAGCAGCGGCGGACAGGTGTTGGCACAGACGTTTTAATCTTCCTTTGAAATTTTGTATTATGCAAAAACGACAAGAACACAAGAACACAACGACCTTACTTTCTTAATGTAATTCTGTAACGAACATGAATGGTAACTTCGCTACTTATTAACTTGAAACGTTCTTTGGGTAGGTGTTCGGCATTTCGTGAAGCCCAGATAAATGCACGGCCGCGAGGCTCGACAGTGATTGGTTGACGGTTTGGGAGAGGAGGAGTGAGGTGCTCGATGCTGATTGGTTAACGGGGAGATTATGTGACCAGAGGGGTATGCGAGGAGGAACTCGACCACCTGTGCGCATTGAGGCAGAGGAGCTCGAGACTGGAAGGCTCTGGAAAATCACCAGGTTTATCAGCCCGATCAGCGGTACTATTGCTTCATTCTAGGAACAACTATCAAGTATACACTTGGTCAGACTTGTACACGTTACTGAAAAATAGTAAGGAATTACATTTACAATTACTCGAGGCTAAATTGTAATTTATTACAATTACAATTACCCTCCCATAAAAAGTAACTGACCCTTACCCCAAAAAGTATTCCGTTACATTCGCGGCGTTACTTTTAACATTATTCTTATCAACTAAGAAACAAAGGGAAGAGCGTTATTCAAGTTCTTATTGTTGCAACCTGTTCCATTTAATGACCTTGAGTATTTTGAGCAACAGCTGGCTCTCGAAAGTCTCGTCAGACATTTTGCGTTATTTCTTACTTAATATGTCGACTGCTACGCAGAACACCCTCTGAACTGGGGCACTGGGTGGGAGTGCCATATTGTTCCTCACGAATGCTTCATGCTCTGTATTGAGCTTCTTCAGCGAAGCATTGGAAGTACTATTTAGCTCGAAGATAGAACAAAGCTTCGTCGTTGCAGTCGCTGCCTGATATTTGAGAGTTTAGTAGTAGATCGTTCCGATACCCCCGATGCCCCCGATAACGATAAGATGCATGTGGAAAGACGGCGGCGGGGTATCGGGTATCATTATCGCAATCATCGCACCGATCTACTCAAATTGTCCATTGTCTAAATCGCGAAGCTGAGGAAGTAATCATACATCTAACCAAAACTAGAATAAGAATTAATTTATGTCCATCTTACTATACCGACATATATTGCCAGACAATTGCAAAACATAGATGTAACAGTAAGGTGATAATTAAATAATAAATAATGTTTGGCTCGATATTCTTCTTTCTTTGGTTCTGAACAGGTCGAGCCTCGGTTGAGACGTCGGTGAATAAAAAAAAAAGTTTCCAGTTTATAAATATACGCAATAAAAAAAAGGAAACTCATAACAACAATTAATTAGAATGTCAGTTAAAACAAGGAAATATAAAGCAGGTTTGCCGTGTGTACCATTCTTGGTGCCGTTCAAAAACGCACGGAGCACGAATCGACTGCAGTTTACTCTGGTGCTCTCCAGATAGACGCCCGCTGATGCCACGGGCAGCGAAGGGCACAGTACTGAGTAAGCCGCGCTATGGCCCCACTCACGAATTTCACTCTCTCCTCAAGCCCAGAACATTGAGTCTACGTTAGCCACCATTTTGTTTTATTTGTAAAAATATTTGCTTGAGATAAGATGCGTCCTGCTGGGGAAAACAGGAAGAAGAAAGGAAGACTATTACCACTTTTCAAGTGCTCGCAAAAAGCTGACTCACAAAAAGGGTGACTGGGATGGAGATAACCTGGCTGGTATTCACAAATAAAGTGGGCCAACCCTAGAAGTTGGACTACAAAGAAGTAAATAGCTTTTAAAACAGGGTCAAATAATGTAAAAGATGCGGAAAAAAATACATCCTATTTTCTAAGAGAAGTTGATAAGTGTGCAGCAACGAACGAGGATGCTTGTGGCAAAAACGCCTTCACATATTATCACACCGATTTTAGTGTGTTTTAGGGTTGACGGAGCGTTGTCTCGTGTTGTGACATTATGAAAATGGTCGTAGTCACTATAAACCAAGAAGGACATTGTTAATTCTTTTCTGTGCACTCACCGCCTCGAGCTTCTCGAAGGGGCACACAATCACTTGGTGTTATCCTCTCTGCGTCTTCGATCGCAAAGAAAAGACAAAGGGACCAAAAAAAAAGCGGATATAACTTGCCCCCCCCCCCTTTTTTTTTAAATTTTTTTGTAAAAATGTTTATTTGGGTTTTTTGAAATTGTTGCTAGGGTCTAAAGAAATAGATTCAGGGGCTTGGTGTTACCAGAAAAGGCTTTGCGGAACTGCAGAGTGCCAAGCCTCCCTTTGCGCTCGTCAATTCGCGTGACAGTGTCACTGCGCTCGACTTTACCCAAATAAAAACAACCCTTTCTTTAGAAGGCGGCGGGGGGGGGGGGGGGGGGGGGGGGGTTGGTTCCGGAAAAAAAAGTAACGGATTACAAGGAATCCGTTACGTCAAAAATGTAAGGGAATTACATTATAATTACTGTAAAAAATATGTAATTATTTCGTTACTAAATTACTGATAAATGTAAGGGATTACAAGTAATTTCGTTACTTGTAACGGATTACGTACAAGTGTGCACTTGGTAAGCGTTGAACTATCTGATGAAGAGCGCCGAGAACGTAGGCGTCTGGCGCTTAGAAACACAAGGTGTCGCTAAACGTTTTTGACGGTAGAACGCTTCACGTATGCAACACAATTGCCTTGCGATTTGCCATATTTTCTTTCAGAAAGTAGACATGTAACTATAACGAATCACTTTTTTAAAGTAATATATCGAAAAATGGCAATGAACTCCCACCCACAAGTTCTTACTTCACTTATGTTGTCTCGATTCCCAGTCCCAACATGTCGCATATATGAAACTGCGGAGATTTAATGCTGTAACAAAACGCAAAATCAAACCTAGTGCACTTTTTGTTTTCGAAACACGGCTGGCTAGTCCCCATCGAAGCTTCTAAAAGCAACTGAGATATGGACATTATGAACAAAAACAATACTAGCCCATGTAACCGGCTCAAGTAAAAAGACATCAACATCGCAGTACCCGATTTTAAAAACAAACTTTCCGTCCCTTGTTTCTGCCGTACATACATCTTTTTGTCCGCAGATCGTTGGAAATTCAGATGTTTATCGGAAGAATACTAAGTGTTTTATACCTCTATAAAACAAGTGAAATGATCCTGTAAAAATAAAATGAGAGTAAGGGGACGACCTGGTGTTACATGTTTGTGTGTAAGCTCCTTGATCCTTTCACAACTGAACGTTTCTTCGCAGTCATAATTGAGCTATTCGAACCCGTTCCCCGGGAAAACACCACGGGTGCGTCCTATTTTCGTTATCGTAAGTTCGCCAGTAAGCAACATTTGTTTTCTCTCCGGCACCCCAAATAAGCACCCGAAAACACCGAAAATACGGGCAAAATACCCGCAAACCGAATTTGATAAAAAAAAAAATAACCCTCAAGACAGAAAACACTAATCATAAGTATCATTCCATGTTTTCCGTAAATACCGACACAGCCCGAAAATTAACACTGTAGGTTGCTTAAGTGACATCGGGGATAACCGAGCAACCCCTTGCTGGAGCACGTCCTTCAATAAGAAAAACCCAACTTCACGGGAAGAAAATCTTTTGCAATCTTTATATACAGCGGTATTTTCTGTTGACCCCAAAACACATTCCCCCAATTAACTGTCCACGAAGCTTCTTCCTTCTTCAGAACCATACATCTTATTTTGTTTCCCTTTCTTATTGTTACGGGGACGTTTTTTAAGCATTCGGGTTTTGCGTATGTTCCCTGGAGGTTAGGGACTGCCGTGCCCCTGTTCTATTTCCTTCAACATAAGCCCCGATAAACCCCGATTTGTTTGTCCGACGCCCAAAATTGATATTAAAAAGCCCCTATTCCGCGGAAAGAAACATCAACAACAAAATACATAAATCCCCCGTGTTCGAAGTAAAATAAAATCGGCAACGCGGAACTCCATTCAGAAGTGGCAAACATTGCAAAATGAAAATATTCTTCGGCTTGTGTATGGAGTCTCAGAAGTTCTTCGATGGCCCGGAGTAACCAGCGGGACAAACTGATTTTCTTACATCAATAAAACTTAGTGAACCCTTTGGAGAGCACCGTTATTTCTCGCAGTACCGCTGAAAAGAAGTTTCTTTATAAAAGTTCTCTTCCGTTGGTCCACCTGGTTGATGCCGTATATTGCGTACGAGTTAAGAAGCGGGGGATCGTAAAATATTACCTTCTTAGCTCAATAACTCCGAAAAATAGGCACCGTACTTATTCAATGTCAGTGCGCAATTATTGGTTACCAAGGCATAGCGACTCGTTCGAATTCGACGACGAGGCTTCGCAACCTTTTACATTACATATGCTTCGGAATGCCACAGCAGGTCGGTTGAAAAACCGGGGAAGCGCGCGATTAAATAAATACGCTACAAATAAATAAAGGGCAAACTCCAACCAATCCCTAAAAGATCATAGGGTCCCAACGTTTCGGTGCCGGCTCGGCACCTTCTTCAGGGGGGCTATTTAAAAGAGAAGCAGCTTCTTTCTTTTCTTTTGCGGTGAATCTAGGGCAGTATCTTCGTTTTTTACGGTGGTTAGTTTTCAAACCAGGTGCGGTACCTTCATTTTCTTCAAAGTTGGTTATTTACAAACGAGGATCAGCATCTTAGTTTTCCTCTATGGTAGGGGCCTGTTTTTTTGGTGTCTCCTCTAAGTGTCCTAGTCCACTGACGTATGCTGAGGGAAAGGTGCCGGAGGATCCATTAATATTTCCTGGTGTGGTCTGTACACGCCATGACTCAATAAAGAGCCGTTGCCGCCAGTTAGTTTACACTGCGAGGATAATGACTTTGAAAATACCCGAATCCTGGATGTAGAAACCAACTGGCGGCAACGGCTTTTTATTGAGTCATGGCGCGTACAGACCACACCAGGAAATATTAATCGATCCTCCGGCACCTTTCCCTCAGCATACGTCATACTCAGCATAACCCGAAGAAACAGGCCCCTACCTTAGAGGAAAATGAAGATGCTGATCCTCGTTTGTAAATAACCATCTTTGAAGAAAACGAAGGTACCGCACCTGGTTTGAAAACTAACCACCGTAAAAAAACGAAGATACTGCCCTACATTCACCGCAGAAGAAAAGGAAGAAGCTGCTTCTCTTTTAAATAGCCCCCCTGAAGAAGGTGCCGAGCCGGCACCGAAACGTTGGGACCCTACGATCTTTTAGGGATTGGTTGGCGTTTGCCCTTTATTTATTTATAACATTTAACCCAACCAGGCAGACGTCTGCCGAAATGTTCACCTTCGAATAAACACGCTTATTCACTTTTGTCTGTTATGATATATATCGAAATAGAGAGTCAAAAAAAGTCTTCCCTACAAAACTTTTAAAAGACAACCGAACTCTTTGGACCTTCTTTCCTTCGAAAGCGCTCTGCCTTTTCACTGCGATGTATCCGCGGAACCGCAGCACGTCAGCCAAATCCACGTTGCCTATTGGGTAAGAGCCTACCTCACCAGCACCGCGATCATGAGCAATAAATAGTCGGCGAATGTTTCCTAAAATTTTTGGTAAATATTATTCAGATTTACATTTTGTAGCATAATTAGAGATGTGACGAAAATTGCCGAATTTGATAACGCTCAGAGCTAAGCGCCATCTATCGTGTGGTAAACGAAGCAACAGGAAGACCCGACGGCGTTTGCGCAGTCAACCCAGAAGCGTCGTCTGCTGAACGGGTTTGCTCCTGGTCGCGCTTTCTTCGCATAGCAGAATTTTGTTTTCTAGCTGCTCGAGAAGTGATTACATTGTTTGTGATCGATCGCTCGGTTGCTATGCCGAAAAGCTGCAGTGTTTTCCGAAGTACCCGAAATACAGTTTCTGCAGCGATGAGAGGCGCCGACTCAGAAAATATGTATCGGTGGCATCAGCGCCATCAGCGCAGTAAAACCCACCGGCACACCGCCAACTCGCCACCGCTAACGCTCCCATTCTCCTACTGCCGAGAGAACTTCCGGTTCCGATGCGGCGGACGTCACGACCGTCAAAATTACGCCGCAGCTTGTTCTGCGGTGAGCTGGAGAGGAAGAAAAAGTCGATATTCCATTGACTTTTTGTGTAGAAGTTTATAAACCGAAACAAAGACGGATGCCTGTTCGGCATTCAGTGAACATTGAAAGTTTAATGTAAAAGTTATTTGGCAAAAGTAAAACGGTCATTTCATGGCCCCTTTGAGTTTAAAAGCGCAAAAAATAAAAAAGACAAAGGAACATATACAACATAGAAGAGCAATATGATTGGGGAGATCGAAACGTTAATCTGCTATTTTAAAAGGTCTATTAAAATCACTTATTTTAGATAAAATTATTTAAGTATTATAAATCTGACCTAAATTAAATAAATTTGCTTTAAATCAAATAAATTTAATTAAAAAAAAATAATTATGATTTAAATAAAATAACTTTGATTGAGATTATAAAAAATTATTTTACTCTATTTCTTTAAAACAAATCATGATTTTTCTCCACCCTCACTTTCAGTTTGCATTTTCAAGGGGGACAAACTTTTGTTTTGCGGACAGCGGTGTTCTAGTGGTTTTCAAGTCATGTTGGCGTTATTTCTAGAGGTTTTAAAGGGTAATAGTTTTCATACATAAATTATACATACCTTACGTTCTGCGGTAAGTTACAGTTGGTTATATCAATACTCAATACGTTTGTCCTCTTTGTTTACTCGGCAAAAGTGCGGCCAGTGAGAGTAAAGCTAGTAACATCATTGATATACAATGAAAAACATTAAAACACGCACTGGAGTAATTGGTGCACAAATATTTCTAGGCTTTTTTTTAGTTTGTTTGTTGAAATAGGTTTAGTGAAGTATGCACGAAATTAAGAAATATTGAGTGGCTAGGATCCTACACTTCGAGAATGGTCGCTGGAAGTGCCAGATGACGTACAAGCGAGACATCGTTCTTCAAAGCATTGGATATGGTCACCGAAGCTTCGAGCTGCCACCAAAGTATTCCATAAGAGATGGAAATAACGAACGTCGGCAGGTATGGCAACACATATGGAACCATCGGTAACACCAGACTCAGAAAGGGAACTTTCTTTTATGTTATTTTTAAAGCATAAAATGCTTTTTAACGCTATCCCCAATCCTTAAATTTTGGTCCGTCCATCTGTGCATTTTACGCTAAATTTAGCGGGGAAAGTGGCGTCAAGTGACCTGTACACCTTGGGGAAATTGATGGCACGTGACGTGTACGTCAACTCAGTTTCCCCGCAAAATTTAGCGGGAAAATTCACGCCTTGTGACCACAATATCATTTCATTTTCCCCACTGAATTTAGCCAGAAATTGACGTCATGTGACTTATACACCAATTCAGTTACCCGTCAAATTTAACGGAAAAATTCACGTCACGTGTCCAAGACACCATTTCGGTATCCCTGCTAAATTTAGCGGGATGATGATGATTGGGGGCTTTATGGCGCAAAATGCTACTGAGGCCAAAGTGCGCCAAACTAGGTAGTTCATTCACATTCTAGATAAAATGGGACATTGTTCGTCAGTATCATGGGTATTAGAGCTGGTGTAAAAAGCCAGTGCTAGAAATAAAACTGAGCACTCGTTCAAATGGGATAAGCAGGTTATCTCCTATTAACAGAACAGGGTGAAAAGGTATACTATATCTAAACAATTCAGGAAAATGATGCCGTCGTTTTTCATCAAGACCGGAACAGAGCCATAGAATGTGTAGGATGGAAACATCATCCCCGCAGTGTATACATCGGGGTGATTCTTCTCCACAGAGGAGATATTTGTGGGTTATAGGAATGGCCTATGCGAAGGCGACATAACAATACCTCATGAAATCAATTTTTTAAAGAGGCACCCTCCCACAGTCCAAGAATGGGCTTGGTGAAGTGAAGCTTATTGTTGGATTCTTCGTCCCATTCTGTCTGCCATCTCTGGAAACTTGATGCCCTCACGACCGGTTTGATATCCTGGTAGGGTAACGAGGCTGCTAACTGCCGAAGATTCCTGGAGGAAGAAGCCATCTTATCAGCTTTTTCATTACCCCATATACCTACATGACTTGGCACCCAGCAAAGTATAATACGATGTCCGTTCTGCAATGCACGATTAATTTTGGTACGCACAAGCTGTACAAGCATATTTTTGGTGTCTTTGATGGAACTGATTGCTGTGATCACACTTTGAGAGTCCACATATATAATCGATTTCACTTTTCTCTTCAGTCTAATATGGTCAATTGCTAACATCACTGCATACAGTTCTGCTGTAAAGATACTGGCGATCGAATTAAGGCGCTTCGTTCTAGAAAAGTTCTCAGAATACACGGCACATCCAGTGAAGAATTGAGCCTTAGCACCATCAGTATAAAACTGATAATAATCAGCATACTTTGTCTGCAACTCTTGAAAATCTTGCAGGATAACCACTGAAGTAATACAGTGCTTCTTATATTTTGTAAGTGACCAATCGCAACAAACCGGCAGTCTCTCCCAGGGAGCAATACAGTCAACTGGTGAAAGTAGGGACATTCCATCGGGAGAAATCTGAAGAGAGGTATGATAGTCTGCAAGGCGGAGGCCTAATGGGCGTACAAAGCTGGGCTTGTTTTCGAAAAGGCGAGAGAACCTTGAACGTTTTATGGAATCATATGTTGGATGGGGAGGGTTAGCTAATATTTTGTAGGCATATGTCATACTTAGATACTGGCGTCTTTTATTCAACGACAACTCGTTGGACTCGGCGTATAAACTCAGAATGGGGGATGTACGGAAAGCCCCGTGGCGAGTCGTAATCCAAGATGGTGCACTGGATCTAACATTTTCAGAGCCGATTGTCGCGCTGATCCATACACTATAGCACCATAATCAAGACGGGATCGCACAAGGGAATTGTATAGGCGCAGCAGACATCTTCTATCTGATCCCCAAGTCTTCTTAGCCAATACTTTTAAGAGGTTTACACTTTTAAGGCATTTTTCCTTCAGACACTTCAAGTGGGAAATGAAAGTAAGCTTCCTGTTGAAGATCACCCCCAGAAACCTGTGCTCATTTCTAACAGGCAACCGAATGGCTTTCAGTTCGAGGTCTGGATTCAAAGGCAGCCCACGGCGCAAGGAGAATGGCACACAAACCGTTTTTTCTGGAAAAAACCTAAATCCATTTTCATCTGCCGAAGTACCAAGTTTTTTTAGAGCCAACTGAAGCTGGCGTTCACAGGTGAAACTGTTACAGGAGGAACACGAGATTTGAAGATCGTCTACGTAAAGTGAGTATGAGATGGAGGACGGGAGAATCCTGGCAACGGAATTTATCTTGACTGCAAACAAGGTAACACTGAGGATGCCCCCTTGAGGAACTCCGTTTTCTTGAACAAATGGATCAGACAAAGTAGAGCCCAATCGAACCTGGAATGTCCTATCCGTTAAAAAGTCTCCTATACACTTCAGCATCCGGCCCCGAATACCATAGTTGTAAAGGTCTTTAAGTATTCCATACCTCCATGTGGTATCGTATGCTTTTTCTAGGTCAAAGAAAACCGAGACACAGTGTTGTTTATGCACGAAAGCTTCACGGATCATTGTTTCCAGGCGGACTAAGTGATCCACTGCAGATCGTCCGCGATGAAAGCCACACTGGTTATTTGCAAAAAGATTATCTTTTTCTAAAAGGTGCATTAACCGTCTGTTAATCAGTCTCTCATATGTTTTCCCCAGGCAGCTAATGAGTGCAATGGGTCGGTAATTAGAAGGGAGCGTAGCGTCTTTGCCATGTTTCAGGAGTGGTATGATGTGAGCCCGCTTCCATGCCTGGGGGAAGCATGCCTTCTCCCACAGAGAGTTGAAAAAAAGAAAGAGTGTTCTGAGCGAGTCACGTGACAACTTTGGAAGCATAGCATAGTGTAATGTGTCTGGCCTTGGAGCAGACATCTTTTTCACATCGAGAGCTTGTTCTAGCTCGCACATTGTAAAGGGCCCATTATATGGCTGCGAGTTAGACCCCCCATATAAATAGAGCAACTCTCTGCACGAGATTTAAATAGTTTAAATTCAGCACTATAATTATCAGAGCTAGATACACTATGAAAATGCTTCGCAAGAATATTAGCAACGTCTCTGACTGACCCAAAAGGCAGATTAAATACTGGAATGGTAAAAGCCCGGTAGTCACCTTTGATTTTGCGTACGCGATCCCAAACCTCTTTAGCCGCAACAAAACTACTTATAGAAGATAGATATTTCATCCAAAATTTCTTTTTTGCCTGCTTTCTTCTCCAGCAGGCTTGTGCTTTTCGTGTCTTAAATTCAATTTTGTTGTCCACGGTGGGGTACCTACGAAAGACATCCCAGGCTCTATTTTGTCCTCTAAGTGTGGTTGAACAGTCCTTGTTCCACCATGGCTTGCGCTTTTTTGGCAAATTACCGGAGGTACGTGGGGATAGAGTGCTCAGCTGCATTGACTATCTGTTGAGTAACATATCTTGTAGCCTCATCAGGGGACAGAGTGGCCAATAGTGAAGCATCAAGTGTAGCAGCTAGGCTGAAACGTTCCCAGTCCGCCTTGTCAAGTTTCCACCTAGGCATACGCTTTTGTAGTGTGGGCAGATCGACCACACTCTCTAAAACGACTGGAAAATGGTCGCTGCCAAATGGATTATGTAAAACCTTCCAAGAAAAGCAAGGAAGTAATGATGGTGATAAAATAGATAAATCAATGCAGGTGAAAGAGTTGTGTGCAGCACTAAAAAAGGTTGGGGCTTTGTTATTTAAAAGACATAAATTTGAAGACAATAAAAACCGTTCAATCACTTTTCCGCGGGAATCAACTCGTGCTTTGCCCCACATGGTGTGATGAGCATTAAAATCACCTAAGATTAAAAAAGGTAGTGGAAGTTCGGTTAAAAGCTTCTGGAGGTCATGAATGTGTACGGGGGTGTGTGGTGGAAGGTACAGTGAGACAACAGTAATGAGGCGGTCCGTAAGAACTCGTGCTGCCACAGCCTCAAGGGGCGTGTCAAGGGGGACCTGGGCACATGCCATTCCATTCTGCACAACAATGGCAACACCACCGGATGAATGAGAAGATGGGCGGTCTTTGCGGAAGAGGTGATAGTTTTGTAAAACTTGTGTATGTGTGGACGTCAAATAGGTCTCCTGTAATGCTAAAGCTATTGGGCGTAGCTCATTAAGTAATAAGTGAACATCATCTATATTATGAAGGAGACCCCGACAGTTCCACTGCATGAAACTAAAATGAATCATCACATATTAATTAAATTATAGTTAAAATTGTGGGGTTCACAGCTGTGAGTAGACACAAGCTATGTTACACTCGGGGCAGTGACTCGAGGAGGTTTTTTCTTTTGGTCCCCCTTTTTGGGGGTATGCTTTGTACCTCCCTTGGCGGGTGGAGGTGGTTCTGTTGGATCGACAGATACCTCCATGGCTTCCTCCTCCCGCTGTGAAGTGGAAGGAGTGGGCCCCTCGCTGCTCTGAGAGGGAGTGGTGTCAAGCACCACTCGGGGCTTAGGGCCAGGACGATGGGGAACCGTCCTGGCACGTGGGGCTTTGGGCAGGGCCGCTGGGGTCTGAGAACCCACAGAGGCCTCGCTGGTGGTTGGAAGGCAGGGTGAGCACTCCAAGTCGCGAAGACTGTACTGGGTGCCCACCGTTGCCTTTAGTGGCGGCGCTGCCGCCCTGGCAGCCGCCTCGGCATAGGTGCCTCCTTGGAGGAAGGAAAGTCGCTTCCTTGCCTCAGGGTACGTGAGGTTTTCTTTGATCTTCAGCGTTAGGATTTTCTTTTCCTCCTGAAACTTTGGGCAGGCTCGAGAGTAGGTGGGGTGGGCACCAGAGCAGTTGACACACTTGAGAAGTGTACCCTCGCATGTGTCAGCTGGATGGTCTGTAGCTCCGCACTTTGCACATGTCGTTTTCCCACGACAGGTAACAGAGCTGTGACCAAATCGTTGGCATTTGAAACATCGTCTCGGGTTTGGTATGTAGGGGCGCACCTTGCAGTAAAGATCGCCTGCCTTGATGTTCTCGGGCAGCACAGTGAAAGCAAAAGTGAGGACTAAGTGCTTCGATGGTCTCTCCTGTCCGTCTCTGCGTATGAAGATGCGTCGCACGGCGACCACACCTTGCCCGGAAAGGCCCTCCAAGATCTCCTTTTCGCTAGACTCCAGCAGGTCGTCCTCTGAGATGACGCCCTGGCAGCTGTTCAAGGTGCGATGTGGGGTGACACATACTTTGTAGTCCGAGATCTTGTTTAAGTCTAAAAGAACAACACTTTGCACTCCGTTTTCCACCTCAACGAGTAAGTCGCCAGATGCTAGTTTCTTTGCTTTGAAGTTTTTACCAATTAGGTTTTCTAAAGTCTTTGAAATAAGAAATGGTGAAAGTTTGGCAAGTGGTTTTTCATTTTCTGAGTGTATTACCAGAAAGCGGCTGAAGCTATTCTGGGCAGCAGCTGATGTCTCTTTGGTCCGGACCCTTTTCAGGGTCCGATCGGGGGAGGTTTTTTACTTGGAACCCATATGAAGGGCAGAAACTTCGGCATCCGTTGCGCACCACCCACCGCGGAGTCCAACAAGGGGATAGGTAACATCTCATAACAAGTCTGGCTTGTCTGAGTATGTTACTCTACCAGTGCTACTAGGAGGCTATAACCAAGTGTGTATCAAGTGAGTGTTCTGTCGCCACCCAAGGTTAGCCCTTGCCGCCAAAGAAGGTGAAAACGAAGAATAGGATAAAGGAGGAAAGAGAAAGAAAAGAGGGGATAGTAGAAGAAATGGCGACTGACTGAATCATCCTGGTCGGGCCAAGCCAGGACTCCTGTCTACGGGAAGCGGGGGCCGAAGTGGTGTATTGCCTCGTACGGGGGGCCCCGAAGGGTCCAAACCTACTCCAGGCTCGGCTCCACCACCAGGATGCCCTTTTCCCCGGACACGGGAAAGCCACGCACAGCCAGACTTGGGCGGGCGAACCCGCATGGCTCGGGGTCCGTGGAGACGCTACTCTCCAAACACCTGCTTTCACAGGTGCCCCCTACGGGGGTAAATTTAGCGGGTAAAATGGGCGTCATGAAACCTGACGTAACGCGACCTATACAAACTTTCAGATTACCCGCTAAATTTCGCGAGAAAATATAGGTCACTTGACACACCAATTCCCTATATAGTGCATCGTGTGCAGTATAGGACTTTGAAAGTAATGATCTCTGCCAATATTTCTATATTTTATTATGCTGGTTACTAATTAAATAAAGTCATAAATAATGCGAGAAGCCCTTTTTGACCAGCGTCTTATATTTAGCGATTTCTAGCGGTTTTACAAAATTACTTCCGCGGATTTCTGATGATTGAATTGACAGCCGTGTTCGCAATTGAACACTCTGTGCGCATGTCGCTTCTCCGCAGAACACTCGTGCGTGATGAGAAGCGCACTCAATGGTGCTGACGAACCCTCGCGGACGAACCATGAACAGTAACGACTACAAAAACAAGTCAGAGTGGTGTCAGTGTTCTATGCAAACATAATATTGAATAGTACTTAATGATAAATGTTAACAGTTATTGTATTACTTCGCGCATGCGTATTGTCTTTACGTGCGTGGTCGAGCTGGCAGCGCACGCAGCTCCCACGCGGACTACTTGCGTTCGGACACCGCCAGTTTAAAATACTTTTCGTTCCCTCTCTGAGAGGAGCAGTTCATTCTTGCAACTTACTGTGTGTTCTGGGTTAGTATATTATGGAATATTAAGCGGGTATAAAAACAGCCGTAGCGTGTTGCATTGCTTCAGTCTTAGGTTATCGACGAGATGCTTTGGTCGCGCCACCTCACGGGCGATCTCTTGTGACGTGGCGGGAAGAGTGCGAGCAGACGACGTGCAAAGTAATGTAACACAGAATGGATATGTTAGTGCGCATCTTCGCTTATTAAAAACGTTTTATTTATTAAACAAACGCTTATGACGCTTTTGAGAGTGGTCTCTCTAGTGAATAGCAGCGCCTCGGAGTTGGTTTATATATATATATTACAAAAAAACTATAAAATGTTCAAAAACAAACCTGGATCTTCACATTATAGCTTCTGAGGCGTGCGTCAGCACTATTCAAAGCCTCTGTGATTCTTGCTTTTTAGCATCTGTGGAGGCTGCTGTAGAACATTGTTTTGGATTCGAGTAAACGATGTGCGGTCTGCTTAGCTGCGCACGCGCATGCAGTTGTGTTGCAAAGCGCCGCACACTTGTTTTAGCTACACTGTACTTGCCGATGCCGACGCTGCTATGATCTATCCATTTGTAACTCAGTTGCAGACGAGCAAAACGCTCGTCGGCAACAGACGCTTAGCTCTTCCCGCATCGAATACGTGGCAAACAAGTTTGTCACATCGCGACTTCTGCTCGTAAGAAAAACAAACAGCTTTTATGATTTCCTAAATTGTCGGGCATTGCCCGGCAAATTCAGGTGATTGATTAATTCGTTTTATCCAATTTTAACCAAGAATGGTTGAAAAATTTAAACATCGCTTGCCGAGAAGCACATCACGCACAATGGGCAATTCTTTGTGTCCGAAAAATTAAACATGCAACGGTAGTGATTCATAGCAGGCGCATACCTGATTTTTGGGAACGCCGAAGTGTCACCAACCAACTAGATTCAGCAAACCTAGATGGCGAGCTGACTTCACGCGTTTCGCGTCGACCGGGTGAATAATCGGGGATTCGGCCTCCGCCTCTTCCTGCCACTTATTTTGAGAAAACGTCTGTTTATTAATTTACAAAATTAAAAATAGAATCAACCTGGAACCAATACGCGACCAGCCCTCACGGAAGAAATTGTAAACAACAAAATACACAAGGTTGCTTTCACTAAAGTGTTTACTACACGCGCCGGACGTTCTCGAATTTCGCTTTGCTATTTTCAATTTGGTGAGCCATTCCTTTCAAAATTTATTTTGACCGAATCATTAAAAAATTATTATAAAATCATTTTTAATATAAAAATAAACAAATGCCGTATTCTTTGCGGTATATGTTGTGGTGGGGCAAAGTGTGGGATATTCTATTATCATTATTTTAGGTACTTTTTGTATTTGGCTAGATAAGAGCACACCATCACCCGAGCCCTTAGGCACCTCAGCGTCAAAAGTGTTTTTTTGAACGAGTCCCCGTGTCCCCTGTAGTTCGCGCACGCCGCCGATAGGCATGACACACCTATGATCGTTCGTACCTGCACACATCCTATTATAGTCTGTTACAGGTTAAGACACTTAGGACAAGACCCTTCCACACAGTTCTCTGCTCGCCATGATTTCTCTCCGTCATTCGCTCTGTTAAAGTAGAGAGAGTGGAGGGCACTGCGGGAGAAGCTTATTCTGCTTTCCTTAGCCTGCGACAGAGTGGAGTAAAATCACCTAATACCAGCGATAGGATAAGAACCGAGGGCGTGCTTCGCTAACGGCCGGAATTTGTTCGAGAAGAGTGTATGTGAAAACGCCCCATTCCCATTTCGACCTCCCCCCCCCCCCCCCCCCCCCCCCATGTCTCATCTCGCTCCATTTGAATTTTGATTTTCACGAACGAACCTTTGCAAAACGCTCCAGCCGGCTATACATTTTTTTTAAGCGGCAGCATTTGTTTCGACGAAACTGCGATAGAAATTAGTTTGAGCAACGAACACCTCACAAAAACAGGACGTAAGAAAGAAAGAGGTGTTTGATCTTTCTCAAGGAAGCTGACTGTTTTATCCGAGAACTGGAGGGCTAAGGAGAAAGGAAGACGGCTATATCTCAAGAGATAGATGCATTACGTGCTGAATAATTTCTATAGTGCTGTATGCCACATCATACGTTAAATGCCGCACATTTCTTGGAATCACCATCGACATGGATCTGGCCTGGTCACCTCATATTTTGTACTTGCGTAAATAGCTCGCCAGTTCTAATGTTCTTGCTCGCTTCATCGGTGGAATCACGTAGGGCGCGACAGTAAGATCCCTATATATTAGAGATCTACATGGCTTTATATGTAGGCTTACTTTGATATAGCATTCCCGTTCTACATGGCAAGTGCAAAACCAACATCAAAGCTCTCTGAGCAGTTCAAGCACGTGGCCGTGTGGGCCTGCCACCTTGTGCCTCGAATATGGGCACAGTTGCCAAGGTACGCGTCCCACATGTAGAGGTGCTAATAATGCAAGAAACATAGCGAGTTCATCTAAGGCACATTATTAATCATAGTTATTACTTGCTGATCTTACCATTAAACAACCTTACTAGAGGATTCAAAGACATTGTCAAAAATGAAGCAATACATCCCTGATGATATGTTTTATCTTTCAACGATACACTCATGGAGATTCCCTGCCCCACTTGCGGAACCTGACATTTCATTTCATTTCATTTATTGTTCCCTCAAAGCGCCCGGAGGCATTACATGAGGGGGGGAGAGACAAAAGAAAATGTTCGCTGCAAAAACAAGAAAACACTAACATTGAAAACAGCACGCGACAGATCGCGCACACATACACACCATACTATATACACAACAGCTACACACCAGAGAGCGTATAAAATTAAACTGACTTAAATAATTCTTCACATACACCCCTAAACTGTGCACAGTCTGAGATATCAACCACACTTTCAGGGAGGTCATTCCATTCATGAATAGCCAAGATCAAAGGCGACTCTGAAAAATGCTTAGTGCGACATAAGGGTAGCCTAATTTTATGACGGTGATCATGCCGAGGAAAAATTCTATGGGGCGGAAGTAAAAGTTGACTTTTAAGGTCAGCGTTGTAATAATACACGCGATGAAGAAAAGCCAGTCGTGATACTTTGCGTCTATTACATAAAAAAACAAGGTCAGCTCTTGTTTTTAGTGCTGTCACACTCGACGTAAAGGAATAATCTCTAAGAATAAAACGTACGGCTTTGTTCTGAACAGACTCTATTTTTTTAATTAAATAATCTTTCCATGGGCTCCAAATAATGCTCGCATATTCTAGTTTTGAAAGAATGAAAGATTTGTAAGCTAACAATCGAACGTCACTTGGTGCTAAGAACAAGTTCCTCCTAAGATACCCTAGAGATCGATTCGCTTTGCTCACAATTTGATCAATGCAATATGCATTTTCCAGTCGAGATTATCCGTTAGAAATACTCCGAGGTATTTATAATGAGTTACATTTTCAAGAATTGCACCATTAACTTTATAATCAAAGGCAGACTTAGACTTAATTGTAGCAAAAGTAAGAAGCTTGGTCTTTGTAATATTGATATTCATTTGCCATTTAACGCACCATAACCATAGCGAATCGAGGTCACGCTGAATGGCGAAGCTATCTTCGTTCGAGGTAATGCGCCTATATATTACGCAGTCGTCAACGTATAGCCGAATTTTTGAACAAATTAAGTTAGGTAGATCATAAATGTAAATTAAAAAAAGAAGAGGGCCGAGGACGGAGCCTTGCGGGACACCGGATTTTACTGAGATACTTCGAGATCAGTCGTTATGGATTGAGACTGATTGAGTTCTTTCAGAAAGGAATTCATAAACATAAAACATAAAGAAATCAAACACACCGTGACTAGTGCCTAAGCAACTCACTTTATCCACGATTGTCTGTACTTACGCGTTAAAAACTCACATATTTATACAGACGAATTTTGCGTCAAAAATAGCTCTACAGCAAGCATTGTGGTTCAATCGTACGTCGCAACACGGAACCTTAAACTAAGTCACTTCTTCAACAGCGGCTGAACTAGTAGGACTTTAACAAGCTTTTCTTTTTATATTGAAAAAGCCAGCTCAGGACACGTACGGTGTTTACAGATTCAAAACCGCCGCACCAAAGCCTCTGCACACGCCTACGACGAAGTGAAAATGAATAAATTGTTTTCAAACTTGTACGCCATCTTCAGAAACGCATTGATTAGATACACTCTCCTGAGTTTTAGTGGATTCCTGGACACTGCAAGATAACTGGAAATAATGCGGCGAATGGTGCCGCGACTTCCGCCCATACCTTATTCCCAAACGTGGAAATACCCTACTCCAGAAATGACGCCACTTCACTGATAAATCTCCACGCCCGAAATGCAACATAAAGTCTGGAAATATTCTGTGCACCATTACCCTCCTCTATAGGATCCCGACCTAACATACCCAGTATCACGTAACCTACCTAAGGGAACTGAAGCTGAAAAGCTACCGGCTAGATAGCTAACATTACCCGAAAAATTTAACCGTCATTGATACCCGAATAAATATTTTTAAGCAGAAAGTTTTTTTTTGTGCAGGCGGTAAAGTTGTGGAATAAATTTCCCTTTCTGAATTCGAGAATGTGCCATACACTCTAAGAAATAGGGGGTGCATATGGGTACGCCCCTTGTCCCTTGTCCCAAAACAACAATTCGACGCTTAGTCCACAAAAGTCCAACCGACGATACCAACTTTCAAAAAGCGGCTGGATAATCGGCCGATAAAACTAAATAAAATAGCCAATGTACACATTAAAGGCCGCAGTAAGACAATCAAGGTTTTTTACGCCCTGCTGCAAAACCTGTTTTTTTTTTCTTTTTTCTCCCCTATAGTCTTTGATACGCAGATTAGCTAATTAGTGCGTTATATCCAACAGCTATCAAGCCGCTCTTAAAAGTTGGTATCGCAAGCTCGACATCAGTGGATGTAGTTTTGGGGTGTTACATATGGGACAAGGGGTGTACGCCCTATTTCTAAAAGTGCACGCATATTGTTTGAACTGTAACAGTGTGACGCTTCTTGTGTGTGTATGTGTGAGCGCATATTTTTGAGGTTCGGTTCTTAAAGATTGCTCTGAACGTTGATATTTGAAAGCAGTGTGTGAGGTGATTGTTTTCGGGGTGGAGGTTTGAGGTTCTTAAAGATCGGTCTGGATTTTGATATTTGAAAGCAGTGTCTGAGGTGCATATTTTTGGTGTGCGTTTCTTAAGGAGTGCTCTTAAACGCTGATATTTGAAAACAGTGTTGTACTTGACTTCCATGTTTGTATCACCGGCTCCTTCTTTGGCCTTTTACAGGGCTGGCAGTATTGTGTAATAAATAAATAAAAGCTGTTACACACGGATTACATCTGGTTGTTTCTTACAGACAGGAATTCTTGCACTGAATAGAAAAAACAAAACAAAAAACAATCCGAATTGTTTGGGGTGTGATTGTGTGAAAACTATATCTCATTTACTATGTTTATGTGCACTTTAAGGTTGCAGAAAGAGGACCCCTGGAGAACATGCTGTCACATTTAGGAGACCGGCCATTTACTACGTCTAAAATACTAAGGGCTTGGAACTCTCCACTTAAAGAGGGGAAGGCCGCAAACGCCGTTCTGCGGTTTTTATCACAAACTGGCGTCGAGTTCTGTTTGTAAAACGTTCTCTACCATTCATTATTTGTGGTCGCACAAGACAATTCGTTTTGTAATCCTTTAAGTGTAGATGTGCTAACCTGAACTTCGCGCTGGCGCATACAAGAACTTGAGTGTTTTGGGTGAACATTGGTGAGAATCCAGCACGCACTTTCAGTATCGTATAGTGCCGCGCGCAAGGCTGAGAAAGCAACGCTCGGTCACGGTCCTCCAGAAAGTTCCCGTTTATTCATGCACCGCACGTAACTTCTATCATTTATCCCTGCTTTTGTTTTCTAGAAAGTGCGTGTTCATTCTCGCCCCGATCACGCGACGCTCGAACCGCTTTCGCCGAATTTTCGAGATAGCGGCGCACTCTAGATAAGAGGCCGCCCGCGACCTTGTCGAGTCAGTTTCGCCCCTGCGTTCGACTCTGTTACTACGCCGACTTCGACGCCCGCGACGCTCTGTTATTATCTTTTGTACCCTTTCATTTTTGGCACAAGTTCGCCACATTAAACGTTCATTTCTTCCTCTTGATTTTCTGTTTTTTTGGCCACCATCCGTGACATTTTGGTGGAGGTGCGGGGTACCGCATGCCCGTGCAGCGTTCCCCTCCCAGGACCCGCAGTGCAAGCCCGACTCCAAGCTCGCTGAGAAGACCACTCAGCGCGGAACCTACAACTCGGACCAGCCGCCGCACCAAGGGAGAGGATCCAGAGTACGGTTTGCTGCTGGACAAGCCCAAGCCGAACAAGACGACGATGGCCAACCAGCCGCAGACCCCCGCCGCTTCTGCCGTCGTCTACCTGCCTGTCGTTCCTCGGACACCGGCTCCCTTCCACGGCGAAAGCCACGAAGACATCGATGACTGGGTCCAACAGTACGAACGAGTGGCCCGTCATAACGGGTGGACACCAGAACAGTGTCTTCAAAATGCTTACTTTGCCTTGGAGAAAACAGATTGACGCTGCGGACACCTGTTCCGCCTTCAGAGAAACTCCAAACTGCGTCAGCCGCCGTCCGAGTCGCTGCCGACCACGCGAATCTGCCGCCGCGATCAAGTGTTGTCGTACCTGTCGTGACCGATGCAGCTACCCGTAGCGAAGTTCTTCTGGAAGGTAACCTCCAGTTGCTCCTGGGAAGAGGAATAGGCGTCGCACGAGGAGTAGCTGAACTTCAGGATGGCCGCACTGTGGTCCTCGTGACGAACTTCCGGAATGAAACGGAACACCTCACGAAAGGTGCAGCCGTTGGCCACGTCGAGGATCTCCGAAACTCCGCCGAAATCGCCGCCATTACTGATGAATCCTCGCCACCTCAGCAAGACGGTACGTCGCCAGCGCAACTCGACATCGACCCCAAGCTTCCGGACCCAAAACGACGGCAGCTGATGAAGCTCCTCGCCGAATACCGTGACTGCTTTGCGACGTCGTCGAAGGTACGCCAAACAGCCGTTGCGAAGCACCGCATCATTACCGAGGACGACGCGCGCCCTGTGCATCGATCACCGTACAGAGTCTCCGTTAAAGAAAGGGAGGTGATCCAGGAGCAAATTCAAGAGATGCTGAACGACGACATAATCCAGCCATCAAGCAGTCCGTGGGCCTCTCCAGTCGTACTGGTTAAGAAGAAGGACGGAACGCTTCGGTTCTGCGTGGACTACCGGCAGCTGAACGCTGTGACGAAGAAAGACGTCTACCCACTCCCCCGAATCGACGACACGTTAGACCGGCTGCGCCACTCTCGATACTTCTCATCGATGGACCTGAAGAGCGGCTACTGGCAGATCGAAGTCGACGAACGGGACCGAGAGAAGACAGCTTTCGTCACGCCAGATGGGCTGTACGAGTTCAAGGTAATGCCCTTTGGACTATGTACGGCGCCAACAACTTTCCAGCGTGTTATGGACACCGTACTGGCAGGACTGAAGTTGCAGAGCTGTCTGGTCTACCTCGATGACGTCGTGGTGTTTTCCAGCGACTTCGACGAGCACTTGCGACGACTCCGAGCTGTTCTTCAAGCCATACGGACCGCTGGACTCACCCTCAAGCCGTCAAAGTGTCGGTTCGCCTATGACGAACTCAAGTTTCTAGGTCACGTGGTTAGCAACAAAGGCGTGCGCCCAGACCCTGAGAAGACTCGCGCCGTCGCGTCATTTCCAGTGCCGACAGACAAAAAGGCCGTGCGAAGATTCCTCGGACTTTGCGCCTACTATCGTCGCTTCGTTCGGGATTTCGCACGGATTTCCGCACCGCTCACAAACCTCACGAAGGACGCCGAGAGGTTCGAATGGGCCGAGGAACAGCAGCAGGCATTCGACGAGCTGAAGCGACGACTCCAGACGCCTCCGGTTCTTGGACATTTCGATCAGGATGCGGACACCGAGATTCACACTGACGCAAGTAACGCAGGACTTGGCGCGGTACTAGTTCAAGTACAAGAAGGCACCGAACGAGTCATCGCCTACGCAAGTCGGACACTGTCCAAGGCAGAGAGAAATTACTCCACGACTGAGAAAGAATGCCTTGCGGTCGTCTGGGCAATCACGAAGTTTCGTCCGTACTTGTACGGAAGCCCGT
Source organism: Ixodes scapularis (assembly GCF_016920785.2). Lineage (NCBI taxonomy): Eukaryota > Metazoa > Arthropoda > Arachnida > Ixodida > Ixodidae > Ixodes > Ixodes scapularis. Next base: position 129,015,497 of record NW_024609868.1, on the reverse strand, counting down.
TCCGCGTAGTCACGGACCACCACTCGCTCTGCTGGCTTGCGAACCTCAAGGACCCGTCAGGACGCCTCGCTCGATGGAGCCTCCGGCTACAAGAGTTCAACATGACTGTGGTTTACAAGTCAGGACACAAGCACAGCGACGCTGACTGCCTGTCCAGGGCCCCTGTCGAAACACCTTCCGGCAGCAGCGACGACGATGATGACGAGTGCTTTCTAGGGGCAGTGAACACCGATGACATGGCACGACGTCAACGAGACGATCCGGAGCTGCGAGCCTTAATCGAGCACCTGGAAGGGCGCGGCGGTACCGTACCCCGTGTTTTCTCACGAGCCGTGCCGACCTTCACCATTCGGCAAGGTGTACTCTACAAAGAGAACTTCGGGAACAACAACTCGCCGTGGCTGCTGGTAATACCGACCGACCTTCGAGGGGAGATCTTTCAAGCATGTCACGACGACCCGACGTCCGGACACCTCGGATACAGCCGGACACTGGCCCGTATTCGTGAAAAGTATTACTGGCCCAAGCTCCCCAAGACCGTCCACCTGTACACACGATCATGCCACGAGTGCCAGCGACGCAAGAAACCTCCGACGAGGCCGGCCGGACTCCTGCAGCCTATTTCTCCTCCAACTGCACCCTTCCAGCAGATCGGAATGGATCTACTTGGTCCTTTTCCGCCTTCGACGTCGGGGAACCGCTGGATCATCGTCGCCACAGATTATCTCACGCGGTACGCCGAAACGAAAGCTCTTCCTTCGGGGACTGCTGTGGAAGTTGCCAAGTTTTTCATTGAGTCCATCGTCCTCCGGCACGGCGCTCCAGAAGTTCTGATTACAGATCGCGGATCATCGTTCATGGCACAACTGACCCAAGAAATCTTCCGACTCAGTCACACCAGCCATCGTCGTACAACTGCGTACCACCCGCAGACCAACGGGCTGACGGAGCGACTCAACAAGACAATCGCCGATATGATCTCAATGTACGTCGACGTAGAGCACAAGACGTGGGACGAGGTGCTCCCCTACGTCACGTTCGCCTACAATACGGCGGTTCAAGAGACCACTGGATTCACCCCTTTCCAGCTGGTACATGGTCGGAAGGTAACGACCATGCTGGACGCCATGCTGCCCCATGAGCCATCTGACAACGAGAGCGACGACGCCCAGGCGGTTGCTCAACGCGCCGAAGAAGTTCGCCAGCTCGCCCGACTCCTGATTCAAGACCAGCAACGCGTCGACGCCGGCCGCTACAACCTTCGTCGCAGGGACGTCCACTTCCAGCCCGGAGATAGAGTGTGGGTATGGACGCCCATCCGTCGCCGCGGCCTCAGTGAGAAACTGCTGAAACGGTACTTTGGACCATACAAGGTACTTCGTCGCCTCGGCGAGCTGAACTACGAGGTGATGCCCGACGGAACACGAACATCGTCACGCCGCCCACCACGACCTGAGGTCGTCCACGTCGTGCGCCTGAAGCCGTACTACGCTCGATAGGACTGTGGACCTTTTGTGCTCCAAAAGACTCTTTAGTTTATCGTTCTTTTTTATTTTGATTTGTTTTACACTGCATCGGGGCGATGCACTTTTAAAGGGGGGAGTAATGCCGCGCGCAAGGCTGAGAAAGCAACGCTCGGTCACGGTCCTCCAGAAAGTTCCCGTTTATTCATGCACCGCACGTAACTTCTATCATTTATCCCTGCTTTTGTTTTCTAGAAAGTGCGTGTTCATTCTCGCCCCGATCACGCGACGCTCGAACCGCTTTCGCCGAATTTTCGAGATAGCGGCGCACTCTAGATAAGAGGCCGCCCGCGACCTTGTCGAGTCAGTTTCGCCCCTGCGTTCGACTCTGTTACTACGCCGACTTCAACGCCCGCGACGCTCTGTTATTATCTTTTGTACCCTTTCATTTTTGGCACAAGTTCGCCACATTAAACGTTCATTTCTTCCTCTTTATTTTCTGTTTTTTTGGCCACCATCCGTGACAATAGTTTTAACGCCATATTGGATACTGCGGAACTCTCTTGATTCTTGATTCTCCGCTCACAGTGTTAACGTGAGCGCTAGTAAGAAGCATTTATCTCCTCTACTTTTTCTTTCCTCCTTCTTTTATCCCCTCATCCCCTTCTCCAACCCAGAGTAGCCAACCGAGGCAAGCCGCCTTGGTTAACCTCTCTGTTTTCTCCTCCTGCCCTTCTTCTCCGTCTGCTGGCTCTAAGCATCCTAGAAATCTCTAAATCATGACGACACGCCGCCGATTTCCCTATATGAAAAAAAGCAATCAAAGATCGCAGAACACCGAGGTCCATCTCCGACGATGGGAGGAGCATGTTCCAAAACCAGGATCACGGTCAGCCAATAGCAAGCGAAGGATCCTCGCACCTCCGACCGCTGGAAGTGCGGAGTGATATCTCCGACGCACGTGGCTCGTTGCAAATACAGCCCGGGCCGAGGTTCAGTCCTTCGAGCGCTCGCTCGAGAGCTGACTACCGGACACTTCACTCCCGCAAAATACAAACGAAAAAAAAAAAAAAAATTTAAGCATTTTTCGACTGTTTTTTTTCTTTTCTTCTATGATCTACAAAAGCCTACACAATTTGTAATAACAGTGTTTGCAATCTCAACAAGATGTCGCGTTTCTATTGGTCACATGTCATCCTGGCTGTCGAAACAATGCTTCTCCCATCGCCGGAGAGGACCTGGGTAAGCTAAATTTTTCGATTGTTTTTTTTTTTTTCCTTTTTTTTTTTAATAGGGAGATTAGCTGCGCATCGTTATGATTTATGCATTTCTAGGGTGCTCAGAGCCCGCAGAGCGAGTGTTCGCCATATTTAGGCGATCTCGGAAACCTCCTCAGGGCACCTTTAATTGTTGTTTACGTGGGCACGTGGGCACGTGGTCACTCGATCCCATGAGTTTCAATGTCTGCAAACCATGTTTGCGATGCTAGTGCTGCCGAAGCTGCCGAACGTCATGGCACCTGCTGCCTTCCGTTTTGTAGATATATCTCAGGGTTCCGTCATTGACGGTACATAATTGGCAATTGTCGACAGATTCCGCCAAGCGTCTTCCCCGAGGGTTTGTCCGAGACCTTCCCCATATTGAATGACTGGCATTAAAAATACCTGTGCAAATACATCGCTGTGGCATTGCATTTAGGCAGACTTGTAGGGAACGCGTTACAAGTAATGGACTACTTGTAATCAATTACATTTTACTGTAATTTTTGCAACGCTTCATTTACGTCATTTAAAGAGTAACGATCCTTGTAATTGAATTAATTCTTTGCTTGTAATCGATTACAAAATTGCCTATCACAATTTTTCTCAATTTCGTTTTTCTTTTTTTTGGGGGGGGGGGGAAGGGGGGGGGGGGAAGGGGGGGGTTAAATGTTCTGGAGTCACTCAGTTCTGGGCAACTGTCCATTTTTTTTTTTCTTTTTCGAAACCGTTAAGCACGAGACCTCGAGGATTAGTTAGCCACTTCACCATGCTTCGTTTCCTGGGTACATTTTGTTTTCTTTTTTTACACCGGACACTACGCTCGGGTATGAAAAATGACCTTATCCAGCCTCTTGTGAGTACTGTATTTAAAGGGGTGATGCAACAATTTTTGTACTTTGCGCAAATACCGCTTAGAACGGATTTCTGACGTTAATGACCTATGAAACACGCGTTCGTTTTTCACCCCACGCAATAGGAGTCCCAGAAAAAAATTAAAGAAAAACGAGCAGCGTTCACTCCCTCAACTCGCAGCCAGAACAAGCGGCCATGTGATCTGGAGCCGACTATATGCCGCCAAAGTTGATCATAGCCGCGCGCTGGGGTTGGCAGAGCACAGGACACGCGCTGAGTTCAAGACATTGTTATGGCTCAGCTACTGTCGTCGTTGCAGCGATTGGACACGGGTCACTACCCGAATGCTTCTCGAGCTAGTAATTATCACGAGTCCAAATCGAGTGCCCACGCAGGGCTCGGGTCCAATCTATGAATCGCATTCAAATATCGTCATTGAGGTGTACTTCAATCCCCACTTTACGTCATCAAATTTTGCATTGTCCCCGCAGCTCCGTCATCAAGTTTTTCGAAGGAGAGACTGAAGGAAAAGGTCATCCTTTATCCTTGGAATTAGACTGCAACGAATACGCTTCTTGGTCAGTGGCGTTGCGTTTGAGTATTCTTAGGGCCCACCAGTGCCAGTAAGATGTTGTAAAGGGAGAAACGTTCCCACCAAATATTGTTGCACAGCCCCTTTAAACAGCGCTCTTTTTATTTCTTTATTTTTCACGAGAGGGTTTGGATGTGTTGGCGTCACTCACTAGCTCTAAGCAAAAACTGTCAAAAACACATAATCAAGGCTTTCTGTCTTTTTTTTTTTGTCAGAATAACTGAACGCGAGACCCCAAGGATTATGCCACCGTAATAAAAAAAAAAATATTTTTGAATGAAGAGTAACGCGGGAAGTAATCGATTACTTTAGACCAATTTTTCGATTACTTTTTGAACCTGTAATTGTAATTGTAATCAGTTTTTTTTTCAGTAACGTGTGCAAGTCTGCATTTAGGATAGACTCCAAATTGTGCTTGTCAAATAGCGACTTTGGTAGCATTTATTGTGAACTTCACTTTCCCATTTGAAATCGTGGCTCAAACATATTCGTTGGCTGGGTGGGTCGCAACGACGCGTGCGGTTTATGTAAGATCTCTTCGAATGAATATTGGCACACGAAATATTCTGTGGGTGCATGCTGAGTCAAATTTTTCATACCGCGATAATTGGATATTTCTAGATAAGTTTGATTCACAAATTACAATGATGGGGAGGCTATATTTAAAAACGAGTTGTCCGAAATCAGAAAGTCGTCATCGCAAACCTCTTGCGTTTCATTGTAGGATAGAGACTTTCTTATAATGTCCATTCATAGTGCTGACGTACGCTTATTGTAATACCGGCGATCACTGATGGGAATTATCAGTCTCTTCATAGTAAGCACAGCCCGTACTTCTGAAGGTTATTTGCCCCAGTATATTCTTGTTTGATAGCCTTTAACACCACATATTACAAAGGCAGGAGTACCTGTGCGAGGTCGTTTTTGTTTTCGTGAATGCTGTGACTGGCTCGACATTGGGTGTGTTGCTGGCGTTCCGGCGGGAGGCGCTTGAGTATTCCGAGATCTATACGTGGTTCTGGTTCGGTTGTTGGCATCATTTATCGCCCTGGACGCTCCTCTAATGGTGGGAAGTCTTCTTCTTGTGTATATTTTGTATCTTTGAACCTTGCTTGGACGTTTCAGGATCTCAGTGGAAGTTTTCTTTGTGGGCGCTGCGTTGGGATGCTCTGCTTGTGATGGACGGCGAATAATATTTGCAATTGACGACGGAGCTCGACGCCTTGTATGTTCCTTGTTGACGATAGAAAGCTGTTCTGTAGCAGTGGTAGCCTTTTTTCGCGGACATGCACAATATATGAGTGGTTGCCGCTCCAGTTGGCGCATTTGGGTTCTTTTCTGGATCCACACTCTTTGTGCCTGTGTGGTCCTGCACACGCCTTGCAATGACGTTCTCCTCTGCAGTTCCGGACGATATGTCCATACCTTTGGCAGTTGAAGCATTAAACTGCCTGCTCAAAGTATTCTTCAACAGTATGGCCTGTGAATCTGAGGTACAGCTGCTGAGCTTATGCTCGGTCCGTCCGAAGTGGAACGACGACTGTCGTTGAATGGCGTTGTTCCAGAATTCTGTCGTCCTGCCGTCAGTAGGTTACCTGGAGCTGAACGGAATCGACTCCAAAATCATTTAAATATTTCAAGAGTTCGTCGTGTCTGTATTAAAGTGGCACATGGTTTACTTTTCTGTAGTCCCCTGAGTATGCCTGTAGTTCCTTGAATATGCCTCCGAGATATGAGCAGTTAAACGGATTTCTCCGAGAGGGGTGAGTGCGAGAAGCTTGTCTACAAGGTCCAGGGAAGCACCATTTACGGAGAGATTATCATCTTCGTTGATCTTGTGCGAGACAATCTTTTCTTGTACGACCGCTACAAACTCATTGGCAAGTACATTTGGGTTTACACGCCAGAAGGACGTGTTGGTCGTTGTGGGCTTGAAGACTACAGGAATTCTTGTTGCCCGTTTGTTTGTATTTGTGTATGGGACGACAGTGTACGGCACGTCATTGTCGGCCTCATCGACTATTTTCCTCAGTGAGTATAATGAGGTGTTATCCTCGCCTTGGTCTCTTTCAAAATCGGCGATACGCGTTCGTTTGGATGGGATGTTTTCGTCCGAGACTGAGCCTGTTTATTTTTTTATTTTTTTTTATTTTAGAACCATACAGGAGGGTGGAGCAGTGGGCGTGGATCTTCCTGTTCACCATTGGAATATGCGCAGTCGCTTATGGCGTCCATCTTAAAAGGCAGTTGAGTGTCAAACTCTTTCGGCTACTCACAGAAGATGTAGGCCCTCCATTTGTAGTCGGCAGGTTGTCGCCGAGCAGAATTGCTGATCGATGGCTTCCGTTCGGAATCAAAATTTAATTAATTTACCTCAAACGTTTGGTTGTAGAAGGAGCGAAAAATCGAGCTTTTTGGTCTAAGCATTTCTTCCTTTCATCAGTATGCAGCGAAGCACTGCAGAAACGTAGGTCCGTTTCTTTTTTTTTTTTTTTAATATTTAAATGTTCCTCATCTTGCCGCTTGCTAGTGTATAATATGAATTTGTTCTCAGCTGCCGTTTTTAATATCTAAACCATCGTACACTCATGCACAAAGCAATAATGAAGCCATGCACCGGAAGCCGCGCACTGTAAGCTCGCTTCATGGTGACGACGAGAGAAGCTCCTCTCACCGAACGTGGGTGGGTCGGTTGCGAGATTAGCGGCTGGCTATCAACATCGACTACTTGACTTCTCCATTCTGGGCACCGCTGCGCTCAGTTGTGCGCTTATGGTCCCTAATCTCGTAACCGACCGACACTCGGTGGAAGTATAGTTACTCTCGTCGCCGCGATGACGCCCGTGCGTATCCTCTCAAACTGGCTATACGTATTGTCGTATTTACATATGTTCTAGGTTGGCTCGCTTCTGCGGTTTCGTTAAGTTTCGTAAACACCATCTAGAATAAAGAGTCTCCTCTGCCTCCACAGAACGTCCTCACACTGCACTCGGGGACAACTTTTCTTGGCATTTCCGTGAAGAGGAGGAGAGTGCGCGCACAGATTTGAACACCGTTTAAAATCGGAGAGGGCACGCGTGCCCGTATACCTTTGACTGCATTGCCAAGAAAAGTTGTTCGTGAGTATTCGCGACTCCAGCAAAACGAACGTCACCTAGCGGGAAAACATTGAACTGGCCGGAACAGGTCCCTTCACGATTTCTGCTCGTCTTTTCTGGCTTTCGTGTTTACATGTTGTTGGTGGTTGGCGCGATAGGACAGTTCTACCGGTGACTGTGTCGTAACCGTAGTATCGTCTTGTGACCCAGGTTGCTCTGCACGCGACTTATGTAACCGTGTGAGCCAGACATTCTGCGTTTATCAACGTTCATCAGCACCGTAAAAGAACAGGGGGCAGTTCTTTCCTCGTTTCCTTGAAGACAGTCAAGCCTCTGGAAGTTCGCTTACCCCAACACATCGCCGCAGGTTCGAACCGTGGAAGATGAAAAGCGGGGAAAACTATTTTCAGTCCAATGCTTACTTGCTGGTGTCCCAGCGTTGTGCGTTGAGCTGGCACATGTCACGGCACGACGTGCGCCATATTTGCCCGATAGTAGCGTCTCCTATAGGTCGCTAAAGTCGCGAATAGATGGGGCCATCTCAGCACTGGGCTCGAGCTCGACGCCATGCGTCCTTCGACGCAATCATAGAATTCGAAACTTTCACGGCCTATTTACGGAGACACGCTAGTTCCTATTAAAATGGCTCTCAAGTGGATGATCATCATAGAACAGCAGTACATTGTTGGATCTGCGAAGGGTAAGTAATTAAAAGTTTGTGATATACTAGCGATATAAGAGTCGTACCTGATAATTCCACCTTAGAAGGGGTAGACAATCTCCTTCACTCGGAAACCGGTCATCCGGGAGCTTTAGGGTGCGCTAGTGTTACTAAATAACCTACGCGTCAGAGTAACGACGATTACCCATTTTGCGGCTTAAACTCATGGTGGCCAGTTATCTGAAGCTTTATCTGAAATCACAGGAAATATTTTTCCGTCCAATACCAATGTTTAAACAGTGCGCGAAAGAGCAAAGCAATATTACATGAGCTTTTCGCACCGAATGGAACGCTGATAAAGTAGCACTTTTGAATTATGGCGATCGGCAGTTGCGTCTGCTCTGCACAAGCACCAAGATGGCGGCGCCCACAAGTATATCGGGGTACAGAGTCCCAATACTCTAAGCGTATTGCTCATGTAGTGCGCGATTCCACAGCGCGGTACCACCATCGCTGAAAGTTGCGAATACGAAGCCAGCCCAAACGCTGACAATGTTTTCGTGTCAACTCTTTGTCTGCATTCGATCTTACTGCGATGACGTAATAATTGTAACGCACAAGCTATGATTATTCTAGGTAGTATCGGCTTTGTTCACGGCGGCATTTATATGTTGGATGCAGGCTTCCAAGCAGCCGCGCTTCAAAAACGTATCTAGCCAACGTGACGGGAAACCGCTTTGTTTGGGCACCAGCCTGGCAGTGCACCCTTTTCCGGATTTCCGATTCGAGGGTTTCTTGCTTGGAATTAAGGTAAGTGGGCCTGACGCGAGCGAGAGCGAATACTCCTACGAATAAGAAAGTAGCTCCTTTGAGCTACGGTGGCCTATAGATTAATGTCCGGAGACATCGCTTTTGTGCCCAATGTGGTTTATCTTTCGGCTTCAAATTAGTGCGAAGAAGTTTCTCCCCTTTCCGTCATCCTGGCCTATTTTCCTTCCTTGAGCTTCCCACCAAGGTTCCTCCGGCAGGGGGCGCTTCAGCAAGATGGCGGCTCCCGTTTGCCCGTTTACATACGGCCGGTACGGCCGTATGTAAACGGGCAAATATAACCAATACTAATATTTAGGGTGTACGGAAAAATTACGATCTAGAGCGTCAGTTGTCAGCTCAGACTTGAAGGTCATGCATTTTGACCTCGTTTAGGTTACATACAGTACCTTTAGGAAAGATTTTCTTTTTTGTTTATAATCGAATGTAGATTTCAATTGTGCGTATTAATAAAAAATGTAATGAATACGTGACAAAAGTTGCTGAGCCTTTGTGCAATGCAGTGATGTGATTGCTGCACCATTTGCGCCAAACTGCGCCAAAGTGCCTATTATGCTACACTTGCTACATTTGACCAAAATGCGTGGAATTTGCGCCAACATTGCGCCAGAACTTAAGTTCAATTAAATAATGCTGAAAATATAACAGCTGCAGGCCTCGCCACCGGGGCGGATCGTTAGGGTAGGCTCGTGAGGGTTTTCGGGACTTTCGATAATCGCCTCAAATAACATACTATTCGATTTGGTCTCGCACCAAGCACGGACAGTACTTAAAAGTTTCTCAACTAGTCTCGCGGTCTGTTCTGGTGGGTTAGTCAGCTTTGTTGAGTGCGCTTCTCACCGCAAACGGGTGTAATGCAGTGAAGCAACACTTTACACTCTAAAAAAGCACGTGCGTCTGCTTTCCTGCACGACACTCGGAGAGCCAAGCACCGCAACCTTCGGAGGCAGCTCAACGAATGACGATGCCGAAACATATGTTTAGACCAAAAAACGCAGTATGAGTTGTGACATTAAGCAATGCAAGCGTGACGTTTTGCATTGCTTAATGTCACAGCTCAGACTGCGTTTTTCGGTTTAAACATATGTTTCGGCGTCGTCATTCGCTGAGCTGCCTCTGTAAATTGCGGCGATTGGCTCTCCGAGTGTTGTGCGGGAAAGCAGACGCACGTTTTTTTTTTTTTTAGAGTGATAGGTGTCGCGATGTTGCGTGTCTTGCTTCGCCGCAGCGCACCCGCGTGCTAAGGGGAAAGGTACTCCTCCGGAGCGAGACGTGGTGCAAGGATGTATATGTACTCTATTGTAAGTTTATTTTTTATGTTTTTGTTGTTTTTTTTTGAATTAAGAATTTCAGTTTTGTCACCCCCCCCCCCCACCCCCCCCCCCCCCCCCTACAACTTGAAGGTGCTGAAAATGATTGTATTTTAACATTTTTTTTTTTTTTCAGTGGGATTTTGCACCTAAAATAATCATTCAGGGCAGTTTGCGCTGCCTTCATCACCAGTCGTCTTCTTGTTACCGTTTCTGGTGCTTCCAGAACCACTAAACAGCTAGTGTTTGCTCTCCTAATATTTGCCGTCTCTTCTCCTCACCATTTGCAGTGATATATATGAAAATGAAGTGTGCGGTTATGCTCCAAAAGCACTTTTTGCTTCTCCAAAATGAACTTTTGGCTGCTCCAACAGCTGCTCCAAAATGAATAGAACCTATCACACCACTGGCAATGTATAATGACTAATCACCTTTGTCAGAAAGTAATTGATTACTTGACAACTTTTCACAACTTACTTGAATGTCACTCCGCCCAGGTATTTCTAAGATTAACTAAACACGAACAGCATCGGAAAAGGTATTCCGATTTTAATACCAATTTCCCGTTCCAACATACTTGCGGTTGTCCTAAATCATTTTACATATAGAATGATGGTGCTCTATTTGAACCTAGTATTTGTTTGCGGTACTGAAAAAAAAAAAAAAAAGAAGAAGCAAGCCCGCAGGTTTGATCACGGCTTTGGTTGCGTTGTGCTTGCACCATATAAAACTTTTTTTTTTTCGAGTGACATAGACGCTTGTGCAGTGTCCATGCCTGTCCTCAAACTATTGGGTGTCCCAAAAATAATTTACAGGGTTGTTATTTTTTGTCGCACAAATAAATTACAGATCGTAGAACGCTCATTCTCTGTCTAAATGTACCTCTATAGGGGTTCGAACCAGATGATAAAGTTTCAGAACTAACCGTTATCTTTTCCAAAGAATTAAGTGATTTTTTTAAACTTTTCAATAAGAAAATGGCGATCCACGGACCTTTCGAATACAGGGAGTATAGTCACCTGATCTGAATGGCGCCATCTACCGAAATGTTCAAAAACTGGCCTGATTTTGCAATTAAATTTTCGGAAATACGATCCCTTATAAGATAATGGGTATAGTTATGAAACTTTGGCGTCTGCTTCGGTCCGTTCGAGCAACATGTGGGTGGAGAATCAGCGTTCGGCAATGCATGCTTTATTTGTGCGGTGAAAATGAACCCTGTATTTTTAGGAAAAGGGGGGGGGGGGGGGGTTGGGGGCACCCTGTATATGCGCTAATGTCGGAAAAATCAACCAAAAACTCGGACAGAAATTTAACCTGAAAAAAAAAATACTACATACTGTTGTTATGAAGGAAAAAAAAGGTGTATTTACACGGCTTTCATCTCATTTTTTTTAAATGTTTGTGAAAGCTGATTTTTTTTCTTCATTTTTTTTTAGCACGTACGGGTGGTTTGTTTTTCTAAAAGTGGCGCGTAACTACTTTTTTATGTTCCGATTTTCGTCCCACGTTTTTGTTCCTTTTTTGCACATGTGCTTCCAGCCTTTAGCGGAAGGGCACGCACTAAACAAAGATGACGTTTAAGGTTGCACAAACAAATGTCGTATAATTCGACTTAAAGGGGCGGTGCAACAATTGTTTTAATTAGCACAAATATCACTTAGAATAAGTCCCTGATGTTTCTAAGTTATAAAACATCCGTTATATTTTTTTTCTCCCCACGCAACGGTAGCCGCAAAAAAAAAAAAAAAGGAAAAACGAGCAACGTTTATTATGTTATCGCTCAGCCAGAACAAGTAGTCACCTAATTTGGAGCCAATTATATGCCGTCACTGTTTATCATAGTCACGCGCTAGGGTTGGCCGAAAATTATGGAGTTTTATAGAACAGTGGGCTCCAACGTTAGGGGACCCCTGAGCCATAGGGCGACATGAGCGCAGCCGTTCTCCCGCTGCCTTTAAGCTCTGACCACAGCCAGTGCCACAAGCACAACAGGGTGCAGCTAGAGGCTTTGAAGCGTTTTTCCTCAGAATGAGCACATCGCGCTAAAAATGCACGTCTCAATGCCAGGAGCGCGGGCTAGCTCGCGTTTGTAGCTTTGCATTCTCAGCTTAAGAGTAAACAGATTATAGAATAGGGTTTTCAATGCGCAGCGTGGCGTCCTTGCGTTTCTCGCTTGCAGCGCGATACGGCTGACAAGCAAAATAAATGAAGTAAAGAATGTATAAAAAAAACGTAATACAATTTTGCGTAACGAACACTTTGTGTTGCTCGTGCCGCAAATATTCCGTAAGGCCTACCCTATTTTTTGACTGAACATTAAATGTTTGGATATTTGAAGTAAAGGCTAAATCAATACAATTCGAATATATGCAGACGCTTTAGTCGTTTAACTTCTTACAAAAAACCTTCTCTACCTCGTAGTTGTAGCTCGCCCCTTGTTCGACTTTTCACACTAAACGTATTCCAAAACTCGAAGCGCCTCCTCGCGGCGTAATGCCACATTATGCACTCTGGGAATCAGTGGGAAGCAAAATCTATACGCGCTCTGCTCCTGGTCCACAGGTTCTCAGAATGCGATGCTCGCGTCGACGGATTTATGGAAGTACTCCACTTCGATCTACCCTGTCATAATTAAGGCGTCAGCAATGAGCCGAAGGATGACCTCCTCCCGTCTTTCAAAGAGTGCTGATGTTTTCGATGGTGATCATTAATTCAACAACCAGTCCGTCCGACGTGTAGCTTTTGCCACATGTCAGCAGGCCCAGCACATCACACCCGCTGTGCAAGGAACGAACGGTCACGCGTGCTGTTTTTGGCAAGAAACTAGATTGAATTTTTTTTTGCTTTAGAGTTTTGGAGCCAGTGGCGAATCAGCGGTTATGCGTGCTCTAGGTGTTATTTATTATTGTTTTTTTGTGTGTGTTTTCGTTCTTGTGCGCGTTCTAGGCAAGACATAAGCCACTATGATTCCCGAGGTGCTGTCAAGTCAAGAGTAATGCCACGTCCATACAGGCTTAAGAACAGCTACTCAGAAGACGATCTAGAAGACGGGGCGATATCATCACTCATACTTTGTGATTTAAGCGAGGTATGAGGGAAAGCAAAAGCCTCCAGCACCATTCATTGCCCACGAACGTGTCTAATAGTGCATAGACCGTTATGGTTTTGTTCTGAGCCGAGCGATGCGAGGCTCCGCCATGTTCGTTTGCCTTAGGGGCTTGCGTTAGGGGCTAATTCTGAACCAAAAGCTGGCCTGGGTTTGGCGCATGCGCAGTGGTGAGTCACTATTTCTTAGAAGCCCCCTAACGTTGCGGCCCCTTTTCTAAAACGCCCTGTTGTCGGGGTTCGGGTTTTGTCGTCATTGAAACGATTGAACACGATCCTCGACCCGAACGCTTCTCGAGAAACTGATTATCACGAGCACCAATCGAGTGCTCACGAATGCTCATATACAATCCATAAACCTAATTAAAAAAAACTGGCAGCGACCTTTACCGTCAAAGTCTTTTGGAAATGAAGTATTTAAAAGAGTTAATTTTAATTTGTTTATAAGACTATTTACAGTCTTGCATAATATAGGCCACATGGCATATATATACGAAATCCACGGATATTAACAATAACAAGAGGTTTATTTGAACGGTTCCACAGGAGACCGGTCTTCATGAGAATGGGTTAGGTTCCGTGGCCGAGAGGCGGCGAGGGCTCGCCCTCTTGGCAACAAGATAAACAAAACACTCACAAAAAGTCGAGAGGGCCGGATGTGTATATAAAAAAAGACCTTAACAGTTGAGAGTGGACCAAGTTTGTGGTTTGAAAACTATTCCAATTACTCAAAGACGACATGTGTCATCCCTTTTGAGGGCAGTCGGTCCCCCAACCGGGCCAGCTCCCTGAGGCGCCGACAAACGCGGTAGAACAGGGACGTGGGGGAGGTCGGGCAAAACCAAAAATGAGAACGGAAAGCAAGAGAGAAAAAAAGGAGGGCGGAAGCACAAGAAAACGTTGCCACCCTGAGAGTCGTGAATCCCGCTCACCCAAAAACACGACAATACGCACCCACAAAAAAAAAAAGAAAAAAGAAAAAGAAAAAGCAGAATAATTTTTTTATTACTAAAGGTTTCTGCACACAGATATAGATAGTTGCGCGACCAAATTCTCAATAATGTCGATATTTATATACAAGCGACGGATGGGTTCCCGATTTTCCCACCTCGCCCACAGGTAAGTTTAATTGTTAATTATCTGCAGGGGCGTTAATATACCGATGTCCTCGTTGATTCCTGTTCAAAGTCTGTTGAACTCTCGGATTAAGAACGATTCGTTCTGTGCTCCATCGCGATGTGATCGGAAGTCGGATTCTAAGAGCGTAACGGTTAATTTCTCGAAGGAGTGGTCATGTTTTTTCAAGTGTTTAGAGAAAGGCCGAAGAGGGAATGTCTTCAGGTGTGCCTTGTGGTTGTTAAAATGCAAGCGGAAGAGAGTTTTGGTCTGGCCTATGCACTGCATGTTGCACTTGCCGGCTACCATTAAGTATACTACGTTCGCTGTAGAGCAACCTAGGTGATCCCGAATTTTAAACTCGAAATTTAATCCCATGCTTTTAGCAGATTGCGTGAGGATAACATATTTACAAACCCCACATCGCGGTCTCATGCACTGACGGCTCACCGTCTTCCCAGCTGGGGTGGTCTTGGCCCTCATCAACACGTCTTTGGAGTTCTGAGGTCGTCTGAATAGAACGTGCGGATGGGAAGGAATGATTGTCCAGAATCTCTCGCTCTCTTGGATAATATTAAAGTGTTTCTTGAGGACATTGTTGATGTTCGGTGCGTCCTTCGAATAGGTTTAGACTAGGTTAGTCTGGCAGACGTCACTGAGATTTGGCGGAGAACTAGTTAATAACTTATTACGGTCTAGTACTCGGACTTCCTCGAATGCGTTTTCTATCATTCCTTGAGGATATTTTTGCTCAAGAATGGCAGTTCTCAAGAGAAAATGTGTTTTTTTTTTTTCGTTTAAGTAATTTTTATTTTATTCCAAAGAGGGACAATCTAAAAGTATAAAAACAACATCTTTACGAAGGGTAGGATATCGTGAACGTTTTGGTTACTTATCTTAGGGTTTATTTTGTGTGGTCCTCAATTGGTAATAGTCGAGTGCAGGAGAGTTATGCCATCGAATCGTTTTTCAGTGTCCAAGACTGCGGTACAAAAAAAAAACTTTTTTAGAACGAAAAGTCAAACAAAGTCGGACGTTTCAGACTCGGCTACTTTCTTTGCTTCCACGAATCCTCATGCACCCAGAAATCTAAGGTCGACTACAGCCATCCCTGAAATTCCACGAAGAGAACTACAGTTACAACATAAAAACAGATTACGAAACCTAGAACACAATCTTGTATCATGAGCATTGAACACTTAAAAGATACACAAAAAATAATCTTTATTCATTCTCTCCTTGTCCCCCGCCTTCAAACTTAACAACGAATCCAACCTTCAAGAAGAAAGATTGTAGTTTTCAGGACTGACCTTCCAAAAGGTTCTTCACTTGCTCGTCTTGCGGACAGCAACATCGAGAATTAACTGTTGTTAACTTCAAACAAAATACTTTGTTAGGTTGAAACGTGTAAGGTTCTTGTAAAACCTCACACCTGTTACTATGGAGTAACAGTACATTTGGCTCGTCTGAATCGCCTATAAATAAGGTTAAAAACATGAATACAGTTAAAAGCTGAGATTTTTAAAGGTGAGTATATCAACAAATAAAACCCTGCCTCCGCTTGTCTTCTTCTCCTGGTGCCCTTCCATCACGACATTCAAATGCGTATATTCCCATTTAATGACAAAAAAAAGCTCTCCTGGATTCAATTAAATATGGTAATCAGTAAAATACAAATGTAACGTTTATAAAACGTTACGTTTTATTTTTTAACTGTAACGGGAAGAGGTTCCTTTTCACGTGTGGAACTTGTAACGGGAACGCGTACCGAAATCCAGAAGTAACGAGGAACGATTTTTCGTTCCTTTTTTTTTTAAAGAACGTGTACCACACTGCTAGGATCTATGATTTATTACATTAAAACAAATGTATAACTCTATCCCGTATATCATTTTCATAAATGAGTGAAAAGCAGATCAGAATTCCACGCGCATATAGTATCGTATTTCAGGGCTACATTTTTTATATTAAAATTGAATCTGGTCATGTAAGCTTTACCTTTCTGCTCCATTTAAAGACACAAGCGAGAGAAGAACGGAGAATGTTTCTAGTTCTCGACCACGGGGCTTAATTTTTAAATACCTGTGTTATTAATATATTGTTTTTTTTTTGGCTTTTAACAGTTTTATGGTCTTGAGTTCCGTACACACTAAACGTTTGTATTATCGTAATAAAGTAAAAAAAACGTTCTATTGCGATTTTCTTTTTTCAATAAAAAAGCGTTTTTCACCAGTGCATCATCACTGACGAATACAGCCTAGCATGAGAAATTCAAATTTCCTCCATCTTCCCCAAACAAGACGTAAGAACATAACTGTTCGTCCTCATGCAGTCGGGCTGCCATGGGCCTCGCACGATCAATCAGTAAAGAAATTCGAATGCGAAAAAAATCGTGGGTTTTTGAAATATTTACCTGCAGCTGCGCACGAGCGCAGTGTATTTCTCCGAAGTTTTGAAATTTTAAAAACAAAAAGTACTCGCCGTATTGGTGGTACATGGCGATGGTGTGCGCGGTTTCGCCTTCGGATCTAGTGAAGATTTAAAGCGCAGCTGGAAGGGGTAGCCGAGTTCGGGGTGAAGTATATTTACACTTCGTATATTACGCTTTGTTATGTATCGCTGAGTTGGGGCTTAGGTGAATGTTTGAACGGGCTTCGATTTGCGTGGACGCGTGGCCCATGTAGGAACTCGTCTATTTTTAATTTTTTTGTGCACAAGGAGCAGTTTAAAAGTAGTAATACAGAGAAAATATGTAGGTGCAACCAACCCTCTATATTATAGACAAAATAACGATGCATTCGTGCGGATAAATAGAGATTGAAGGGGCAATCTGTACTGATTGATGCGAAATATGTACACATGCGACTCCAATTGCACGGAAATTCGCAGATTGTTGCGCGTGAGCCCGTTTTTCGGCATGTCTCCCATCTATGCGACTGAGTATTTAGGTGGGCCGAAGATTTCCGATGTAAAGGCAGGTTCCCACAGGCATAGTGGAGCGCTGATATGGCACTGTTCTTGTGTCTTCATCTATACTTATCGTCTGACGATTAAAACGTGCAGTGAAAGCAGTCGAAACAGTTGGCGAAAAATCTGGCGGCCGCGACTGGCAGACGCCGCACTTGACCTTGGCGCCGGCCAATCACAGCCAACCGGAATTCTCGCCGCCATTTTGGCCGACTGTCCAGATTATAGGGCCCCTGGTCGGTTCCATTTTCGGTGTTTGTACGTTTCCGAAGCGACGAACATGTGCGTGCTGGGCTGAGGAGATCGCACGGCGCACGCAGTGAGGACGCGTAAATATATAGTGGTGTGCATGCAGAACGGCCGCACGGTCGCCACCACGGCTGCGTGTCCGTCGTCGAGGGCATGGCTGCTTGTGACTTCCAAAATCTCGGCGACTTTGCTTCGTTCCTCTGTGTAAGTTAGGGCGCAGCCTACGGTATGACAGCCGATAGGACCACTCGACCTGCCGTCCGATTCAGTCAAGCGCAGAAAGGGCGCCGTGACTCGCGCTTTTTGTCCGCGCGCATTTACTGTCTTCGGTATGTCACTGACCAGATTAAGGAAGGTGGAATGTGGAATCGTTACGTTCAAACCTCTCGCTTCGCGATAGGTTGTTGGGCGTTCTGATGAACTAAAGTCGAATCCCATTGGCTGCGGAACCACAATGAACCGCGCGGGGCTCACCTGGTCACGCCTTTCACAGGCTGTCAGCGACTGTGGCCATTTGCTCGAAGGGAATGGGGTGCGTAGACTTTCCCGCAGCGCACGTGGGAGAGCCAGTCGCCGAGGTCTACGGGGTGCAACTCGGTGGACGACGATGCAAAACTTATAAATATACGTGAAAAAAAAAAATGGTACGGCAAAATTGTTGGGCAATCGTGTCGCGTACGCGATGCGTTCTAGCATCGCGTGGCGTCAATTTCCCCGCTAAATTTAGCGGGGAAACTTCATTGCTGCGTAGGTCTCGGGACGTTAATTTTCTCGCTAAATGTAGCGGGAAAACTGACGTCACGCGACCGCTACACCAATTCGACGTCCCCGCTAAATTTAAGGTGGAAACTGAATTTGCGCGTTTGTCCGCGACGTCCGTAACGCGACGCTGCGCGTATTGCATTATGGGATGTCACTGGGTAACGGCTTCACGAAAATCGGCTCCATGAAAAAATGGCTTCACAAAATTTAAAACAACTATTAAAAAAAAAAAGATTTACGCTAAAAAAAAAATATGCGCGCGGCGTCCTTGGGCATGACGTTTCACGTGCACACCGTCAGTGTCACGCAACTATATTTGTATACTCCGTTTGACGCCCGACCGTGTTAGCCAAGGATTGATCGGACGGAGCCAATCCAGGAGATCCAAAAGTGCGTTTCCGATCACAGGCCACAGCAATCGCGCGTACGCCGTAACCCTTTTTAATGTGCGCGATTGATCTATTCGGTCATAACCAACGCGCAAAGACGACGAGCGGCGTGATGATGCACTTTTGGAGCTTTTTGAGGGGCTTCGTCGGATCAGTGCGAGTGTAGCCACAAAGGTGTTTCGAGCCTCGTGATTGGCTGTCCCTGCCTAAAACACGGCGGCAACCGGCTCTCCCAACTGTATCGTGGGAAAGTACAGGCACTCCGGGTTTCTTCGAATGGTCTCCGCCGAATGCGCTGCTCCGACCGAAGCGTCCGGCTCACCTTCATGACGCTCACGGTGACCTGGTCGTCGCTGGGGCGCACGGCAAACACGCGCTCCCGTTCGGTCAGCATGGTGGACGCCGTGCCGGCGGCCGGCCAGGGCCGACGCCGCTGCCGGGATCCCAGGGTCGGGCACGCGCACGCACGCACACACCGCCGACCGACCGACGCACGCACTCGACGACGTTCGCAGCCGCTGCCGCTCGCTCTGATGAACTCCGGTTCCCACGTCCGCCGTCGAGACCAGCAGAAAGCGAGCCCTCCTCCGACGAGGGGCGGCCGCCCCTCGCAGACTCGGCCTTCGGAGGGCGGGCCCTTTTCGGGGAGGCGGGTGCGCTTCCCGGGGAACCCGCCGTAGTCGATCGACAGTATGGCCCGACAAAAAGGGCCCGAGGATCGTTATTTTAGGCGGGAGGAGTCCCAGAGCCACGCACACCCAGCGGCCCCGGAGACGCGCCTCCACTGGCTGCTAGCGTCTGGTCGACAAATGCTGCCACAACTCGGAATTAGGCGAGGCTCGAGGGTTCGCTTCACGCAACACGCGTTTCCCTCGGGGCGTATGCGGGGAAGCCGAGTACGGTAACGTCGGGGTCTAACGGCTCCTTTTTTTTTCTTCTTTTTTTTAATATATATTTTACGTGTGTATATGGAGAGGCGCTCGAATAGCTTTGTAAGCAGCCACTCGTTTTCGGGTATTAATGAATGTTCTCAAACGCCACGATCGTCCACCCCCCCGAGGAACGATCGTGCGGGCGGCTGGGTATGTGGAGCACTTTTGACGTCTCTCCGAATTCGAAGGACGCGTGAAACTGCAGCTGGCGGTCGGGAAGTAGGCGAGCGAGCCTTCTCTTCGTGCTGCGATTGTTCAGTGTCACATAGAGTTACTGAAAGGACGAGAACGACGGGTAGGTCTTCGGTCGTCTTCAGCGCGAGCTTCATAGCTTCGATTACACTCGGGTGTCCTGTGTGTAGCTCGGAGCGTGCACACGCAGCCAAACCACGACGGAGTCAAAGGAGTTCCGGCATCGGGGCCTCGGCATCCGGGGTCAGGCAGCGGGGGTTCGGCATCGGGCAGGGCCGTACCCAGAAAAAAATTTCCGGGGGGGGGGGGGGGGGGGGGGGGTTTCGGGGACAACGGCGGCCATTTTGAAAATGTCCATTGTCTTATTTTCGCCTATGAATCATGTGCATCGGTGGCATATAATGGAGAGTTATAGCAAACCGGAGAACCGGTCCCGGTTTGGTACCCGGTAGCCGACCGGTGCTACTGCGCGTGCGCAGAGGTGGAGATTAAAATCGGCTGGCTGCAAGTGCACCGACCAGGGCCGTACCCAGAAAAAAATTTCGGGGGGGGTCAGAACCCCCTAACACCCCCCCCCCCCCCCCCCCAGGCCTGGTTACGGCCCTGGCATCGGGGATCCGGCATCAAGGTCCGGCATCGGGGATCCGGCATCGGGGGTCTGGCATCGGGGATCCGGCAATGGGGGTTCGGCATCGGGGGTCCACAATCGGGAGTTCGGCATGGAAGTCCGGCATTGGGTGTCCGGCATCGGAAAGAGGCACCCCCACCTCTCATCCTGTCGCGGAAAGTAACACGCGACTGACGCTCGTTTCTTACAATGGCGATCTGAAAAAAGGAAAAAAAGGATATGACTACTGCGCGCTTAAAATTGGCCTTAGGCTGCAACATGCGCGAAGGACCGACCAAACATTGAGGTGAGATAGATCAATTATTTTGTCAATCAATCGATGTATGAGGCTAGTGAGAGAGGGAAAATCACTGTTGTCCACGGCTTCATAGACACAAGCAAACTGATCTATCTAAAAAGGAGCAGGTTTAGGAAACATGATTTGCGAAAAGTGGCCCGTTGTGCTGTGTTGTGCTGTGTTTCTGGAGTTTAGCCTTGCTGCGATTGGAACACTTGAATTTAAATACGTTCTAAAAGTATATGTTCTAAAAACAATTAAGCATCCGCTTGCATTGTGCTGCAACTTTATATTTGTTGTTACACTTGAGAGCATTCCTTCGTTTTTTTTTTTGATGCCTTTATTTTGTAGTTGCATTAATATTTAATGTATATCTTTATTTTTGTACCAATAGATACACAATGAATACACATGAGGCTCCGGAAGCTTCCAAAAAACTCCTTCAAGATTTTCCTTCCGGATTCTACCACCTTCGTGTTTTGTTTGGATGCATTAAATGTGTGTGCTGATACAGGTTTCTAAATACTAAAAATGTTCAACACACATTCGACCGGTTGTCTCTCTGTACATTGGTTAAAATGTTTGAGCGAAAACATACACGTAGACGAAGATATCTACCCTATTGGTAACTGTGACCTACTCATACAGGTACGAAGATTTTATTTCAAGTTGCATTACTAGCTTCTTTTGTTTTAAGAAACACGTTGCTGAAGTTAAAAACTTTACGCGCATAATTGAAGAGCACTAAAGTGTCAGGTTTAGAAAAGTTTGGAAATATTTCGAGGGCAGCGTCATCATTCATCCGTCAACGTTACTAGTTGATATGAATTCAAATGTATTTTGTTATCCACCAGATAACCCATTCTGTGGTGACGACTCAAACGCGGGCTATATCTTAAAAGGCTCGAGGCAACATATGAGCAGAAACTGAAGGAAAATGTGGTGCACCGGACGCCGGCGCCCCACATTCTAACGCGTTCAACGAAGTGGAAAAAACGGCTGCTTTCCTCTCCTCTGCACTCGTCAAACTATGTTATAGAATGCGAAAGTTAAACGCCGGACGCCTGCGTTCCGCTTTCTATAGTGTGTTCGATGAGCGCAGTAGAGACAAGGGCGCCGCCATCTTGAAATGTCGTCACTTCCAGTGTGGGCGAAAACATTGTTCTGTCGTCGCCACGCCAGCAGAAGACATTTAGGATTAAGCGTAACCTTGATGCTCGATGCCTTGGGGTCTACCCACTATTTTGTTCTATCAGCCAATCAGAGCTCAGCGTCGTTCTGACGTCACCGCCACTCCTGAGCACGAAGCAGACGACTTACTCTCCGCATAGTCCCATCCTCTACCTCGGTATCTCCACGCATAAACGTTGTTACGCCCCTGCTGCAGACCAGTGTATAGATGTTCCCATCTCGTATAGCGCATACCGCGCAATCGACTGCGCAGCTGACAGCCGCTAAGTTGAAACAATTTCTTATGGGTAACCGCAAGTTATCTATAGTCTATAATAGGACTGCCGACATGGTCGGTGACAGGCTAAGAGATGAGGGGAAGCTCCTTCCACCTCTTTCCACTTTAGCAGTCCTAACGTTGGAGAGGAGGTCGCCTCCTCTCCAGCGTTCGCTCTGCTAAAGAGGAAAGAGGAGCTTCCCCTAAACTTTTAACCTGCCACGGTGGGTTTGCTGTTTGTTTTCTTGCGAAAAGAGGGAGACGCCTATCGCCCTGAACCTTATTCTCTATCAATAATTCCTAATTCCGCAAAATTTCTATTCTATTGGTCAAAAGTGGT
Source organism: Ixodes scapularis (assembly GCF_016920785.2). NCBI lineage: Eukaryota > Metazoa > Arthropoda > Arachnida > Ixodida > Ixodidae > Ixodes > Ixodes scapularis. Next base: position 128,993,024 of record NW_024609868.1, on the reverse strand, counting down.
TGCGCTAGGGTGATAAGAGGTTTTTAGGGAGTCAAATAAAATGTTAAGGATTTAGTACCGTGATTCTAACTTCAGCGTGCTACATTTTCAATGGTGTCTTTCTCGTATATTTCAAGTTACTTTCTGCGTTCGTCTTTATTTCCTCGCAAGATTTGTTTACCCTTCCGCTTTTTTATTATATAGGTGTTTGCATTTTTGTAATTTTTTCTCGGAAGTTGCAATCTATTTTTATTTATTTAAGTAATGTCTACATTTTGCCAGTTTATGTTCGGTAATGAGAGTTATTTATAGATTATTTCTGTGTTCATTTACCGGCTTAACTTTGATTCTTACTAATTGGCAACGCGCGTATGCTTGCTTCTATTTGCATTATAAAAAAAATTCTTCAGTCTTCTCTTGTCTTGTTCATTATAAAACTGGCCATTAATATTTTTTAATGGGGTTGTTTGGCGCATTTCAGGTGCCCGCATACACCGTTCTCTCTTCGATGCAAGGTAATAAACTCGAAAATTACCCCTATAGCGGATGAACTTGTGCCCTTTATAGTTTCAATTGATGCTGGCGCCCAGAATCTTCGATTCTAGGCGTTTTAAAAATAGCCCTTTCATATTTAGTTCAGCGGGTCTTGCGCGGTACACTTTAAGAAATGCCTGCGCGTCTACTTATTCGCAAAACACTCGAAGAGCCAATCTCTGCGATCTACGAAATCAGCTTTAGAGAATAATGAGGCGGAACATCTGTTTAGATCTCAAATTAAAGTCTGCGCTGCAAGCACTACGGTATAAGCGTAACGCTTTGCATTACGTAATGCCACAGCGCAGATTTCATTTCTAGGTCTAAATGGATATTACGCCTCATCATTCGCTGAGCTCCATTCATAAATCGCAGAAATTGACTCTTTGAGTGTTTTGCGGGTAAGTCGACGCGCAGGCATTTCTTATAGTGTAGGAGAGCGCTCCTAAAAGGGAGGGGGGGGGGGGGGGGGCGCGGGTCGTGAAGACGTCAGAATAGTTCTCAACCGTGTCCAGGAGCACCCGTAATTGTACCTATGCAGATAACCACCCTACACTCTGGGCATATCCCAATGCCTAATCTTCAAAACGCACGGCTGTATTCTGCATACCACCTACCCTACGGAGAATGACTCATTTTACCCAATCACTTAGCCACCATGTACAAAGAAGCTCGCCTTCAGCACATCATGACCACCTTCCCCAAAAGGGGAACCCTCACTCTAAAAAAAAGCCCGTGCGTCCGCTGTCCCACACAACACTCGGAGAGCCAATCACGGCAACTTATGAAGGCAGCGCGGCGAATGACGATGCCGAAACATCTGTTTAGACAAAAAAAACGCAGTCTGAGTTGGGACATTAAGCAATGCAAAACGTCACGCTTGCATTGCTTAATGTCACAACTCAGACAGCGTTTTTTGGTCTAAACAGATGTTTCGGCATCGTCATTCGCCGCGCTGCCTTCGTAAGTTGCCGTGATTGGCTCTCCGAGTGTTGTGTGGGACAGCGGACGCACGGGCTTTTTTTAGAGTGCTAGACATCCCAGAACTTTCTTAACGAGCGCCGAACCAGGCCTGTAGAAATAAAGTTTATTCTCTCTCTCTCTCTGGGGAGGACCAGGCTAGTCTAGATTTAACTTTTTAAGCGGCTCAGGTAACCCTTCAGAAGTTATGAAAAACGTAAATCAACACCCATATGCTGTGCGAATTACTACAAATCACCACTTGTAGTAATTCCGATCCCGCATGTTTTGCTAAATGAACACTGAAAAAATATTTATGCTCGCCAAGGTTTTTGTTTGTGCATGACGTATGAGGGCCCAACTTCCCAGAACACAATTTGCGACTCGAAATTCGTTTTCTTTCCGCCCGAAAACCGTCGCTCGAGTTCTGGCCGGTTTGAGTCGCGCGCATTCTCTTCTCCGTGGTGACGTGCCGTCTTCTACTGTAGACCAGGGGTGGCCAAGCTGCGGCTCTTCGCGTGTCAAACTGCGGCTCGCGGCTCCCTCCCTTCCCCTACCCGCCCCCTCCCCCCCCCCCCCCCCCCGCCACCCTCCCGGTCACATGAGCACTTCCTCTAAAAGAGAAATGGAGCGGTTTTAAATCGAAAGACAGTTTGCGGTTTGGTAGTAGTCTTGTGCCACTGCTACCTTGAGTACAGTTGGACTGCTTTTGACTCAGCTAGATTGAAAATAGTTCGAAAGCAGTTCGAGTTTCGTTAAGTGCTCTAGACGTTAAGTTTCGTTAAGTGCTCTGACCCTTGTACTTGTAGAAGATGGTTTTATCCCATCGGTCTAGTAAGCTACTTTTGAAGTCGATGAAAATACTTTTCTTCCAAATACTACAGCTTGCGTTCGAGTTATCCACTATAGGCGAAGTTCATACTACTTCGTGATGCCGGTTAAAAAGCGCATGCGTTCTTGATGCAATCTTGTTATGATTTCCAGAGGTCCTTGTCGGAAAAATATACTCATAAAAATAAATCCTCCCTTCTGAACCTTATCAATGGATGAATGACCATCAAACATGTTTGGCTTTGCTGCCCAAAATTTGAGTATTCTTTGCCTTAAATGGAAGCAACAATTACCTCCATCAGCTCGTTTGGCTGGTCAATTGCGCTTGTATTTCAAGGGCTCGCAGCTCAACTGCCGTCTTTAATTTAGGGCGTCTTCGAATACGTTCCGACATCGCTGCAACACCGTTTCTTAAATATATATATATATATATATATATATATATATATATTGCAGATTTATCTTCACAGATCTTGAGGTATAAATTTTCGTGGATGACTTCCTCACCTTCTGTGTGACCAATTCGACTAGCCATGCCGTGCAATCTAAAGCCGGGGTCATACTGCTCATTCATCACACAAAAGACAGTCTGCAAACACGAGTCACCGCAATCTCCGTGGTTCGAATGCCGCGTGCCAAGTTTATCCTCAAACTCACTGCCATGCGGCGTTTGAAGCGCGAATCTCACGACGACTCGCGTTCGCACCTGTATGCATGGCTGTCTTTTGTGCTATGCATAAGCAGGGTGACCCGGGCTTTATACATCATACAAAAGACGGCCTGCATACAGATTTCAACGCGACTCATCGCGAGATTCGCGGTTCGAATGCCGCAGGACAATCAGATCGAGGGGAAAACTTAGCACGCGGCATTCGAACCAAGGATATTGCGGTGACTCGTGTTTGCAGACTGTCTTTTGTGTAATGCTTGAGCAGTTCGCAACGCACACATCCAACAGATGAAACAACGCTCTCACTTCAATGCGCTTTCTTGATTAGGCAGTTCACATGTAGGCAAGGAACGGGGATTGGTGGCAGAGTTTGTTAGCGCACACCAGCTCAGAGCACGTGGAGCGAAAGCTTCCACTGCACAACCCAGGGATCCCATCCTTACACTTTTCGATATGGACGTCGTCGTACTTGCGTGCGGTGGTGTATCACTACTGCGCGATTCACGTTAAAGACCCCAGGCTAGCGGTTGTACTGCACTGGCTAAATTTCTCATCTACAGTGAGTAACAATGTTGTCATATTCTGACAGACTAAACTCCAGTTGTGTAAACAACTAACCACTAATTTTTGTCGTGGACGATCTGCCGTGGTATCGTCTTCAACGTTTTAGTTTGAAAACACTATATTTTTATGAACTTGAATTTATGTGCAAGGTTACCCACAATTCAGTGACGCTGTCGGCTGCGCCAAATTTGTAGGGGTCTTCAAATTATTTCCAAATTAGTGTATCTCACTCAGTCCTTTGTTTATTGGATGCCCCCCCCCCCCTTTTTTTTTTTTACTTCTTGCGGTGGTCCTTATTCCCTCGTCCCATTCGTCGTCGTCGTCGTCTTTTTTTAATGTCTCGAGTCATTTTATGATGTGAGCATACATTTTCCTCGTATTTGCAAAGAATCTCGAACTACATTAACTAGAGTTTCATGTTTCTGGGGAATCAGGCAGAAAATGTGCGTTTAAACGTTTGTCACACAGCAGTTTATGAAGCAGGCTCGTCAATCAAATCGAATGGATAAGGCTGCTTTGTAAATATTTATATTTTATTATGAAGAAGGGTAAAAATAGTGTAAAATGTTGTACACACTGTTTTGCCTAATGTCAAAGCCTGCTCGAAAATTTCATACATGACACCCGATCAAGGTAGTACAGAAGCACATAACACACCCGTAGGAGTACGTCTCTTAAAACGGTTAGCAAACACTGCTCTAAAATGCACATTTAGTTAAACAAAGTTAATTATATTTAATGATTGAAAATAGGTTCACAATAAGTGTTGTTTTCTGCATTCATTTCGAAAGAAGGAATTTGGGAATGTATTTGGACTCGGATGTTGTAATTTCCTCAGAATGTAGTAGAAAGAAGTACTTTTTAGTGAAGTAAAAGTACACACTCTAAATAATGTGATGAAAATCTCCTTTAAGCAAGGCGGTACCCACGAGTTTGAGTGTGGAAAGAGACTTTTTGGCGTTTGTGACAAAACTTTTTATTACTTGAAAGCTCATGTGCACTAATTTTTTGTCATCAAGTGGATACATTTAGTTTTTTTTTTAGTTGTTGCTGTCTTGTCTATCATACATTCTGTAGTTCAACCCGGGACTAGTCCTTACGACTATGGGTCCAAACAATTATGTTTAGTTCAATTTAGAACTGAAGTAAGAGAGAATGTGAATTAATAAATCAAAGAATAAACTGCCGGGTGAATGCCTTTGCAGTAAAGGATGAAGTGCTCAGCCCTCTGGTCCTCATGTCTATATACAAGTTTGAAATGTCCATTTTCTAATAGCTGGCTTTATAATTCGCTATACAACACTGCATGGTGTTGAAAAAAAAAAACTGTAATAGATATTTCTTCTGGCAGGATCAGTCACGTACAACCTGTACGCCCTTCAGGCTGATTTGTATTTGGCATGCCTACATCTTATATTTCTCTAGCTTTGTTTGACCCTCCTTTAAACAAGTATTTCCTGATCCACTTCCATATTATTGTCCAAATATTTCGATGTAAGCTTTTGTTCGGATTCTCTATTTTATGTCGGCACTATTTGCTTACGTTCAATACTCTTCGCGGTCGTTGTCCCGCTTATATTTCCCCCCGTTTATCTTAAAATCCGGTCTTTAAATGACCAGCATCTCTTATCGGCTGTATTATTTCATTTGATGTTTTACCATGAAGGACCCTATATCGCTTGAATTCCTACCTCACTTTGACGTTTACTATTTTCAAAAGTTAGATATTGCACCGTTACTTGCTTCAAAAGTTTTCTCTCCGCTTTATATCTTTATACTTGATAGACCTCTATAATTTTATGTTATTCATGTTCTTCATTACAGCTGCACCCCATTTCCCTTGCCAGTAGCATATTATTTTATGGCTCAAAAGATGTTTATTCTGATGTTACTAAATACTAGGACTGGGCGTCGATTAGATATTTTAACCGGATTAATCTCATTTCTTTAGTTGATTAATTAATCAATTAATCGGTTTCGTTCATTCAAATGCTTAATAGTTTTAAAAATACTAAGTTGACTTTGATTTTGCCTTTGTTGAATTTATTATAAATGGTGGAATGTGCAATTTCGGATCTTACATCAATATTGAAGTGTCGTTGAGAACGGTCAAAATACACCCACACTCACAAACAATTACTTCAGCCGCAGAGGCAAAGAGGCTTGTTGATATCCTCCGACAATAGCGAACTCCTTTGATTTTTCTCAATAGTCTCAGCTGCACTAAACTAACCCTCGCATGGCGATTAACTGGCTAGGACATGTATAACCTTCTACACTTGTTTGGAGTTGAAATTCTCGCTTCCAGTTCACTTTAAGTAAACATTTCACCTAAAGTTTGCCCTCATACAGGTGTACTGGATCACGTCTGCGTAGTGAAAGAATTATTTTTCTAACTTTTATTGTTTTTCTATATTTAACCGATTAATTTATTAAACATTGACCGTGATTACAGCTTTACTCAATTAATCGGTAGGCTTACCAATCAAGTGCCCAGCACAACCATATGCACTAGGAACTTGTCTTATCCACTCATTAAAGCGAGTAGTGTTCTTGCACATTAGGGCTTTTACTTTTGTCATCATTAAAATTTTGATTCCTGGTTTCTCCTTAATGAGCTTCAGTCTTCATTTCCTATTACACAGATGTTAATTACCTTTTCTAGCTATTATAATTAGCAATATTCACCGAGTCTAATGCATCTTCATATATATGAGTTCATATATTATTCAATCTTTCGGTCTTGTCGGTAGCATGAGAGGACAAAGCCAACGACATAGTTCTCTACCCTATTCTTTAATCCTTGTAAGTACCAGATAGACATTAAGGGTATAAAAGGACATCTCAGCCTAAGACCTTACTTTACATACATTGGTTGCCTTACATTTTCTTGTCATTTCATAAGAACCTTGGCGTCTCTATCAGGGCCGGATTAAGGAATTTTGAGGCACTGGACTAAAATAGCTCACGAGGCCCCTAATGATGATGATAATACTGAATATGATGACGATGGTGATGGTGGTAACGACAATTACGGCAATATACATATTTCACCACCTTATAAGATACAAATATCGACCATTTTATCATACATCTTAAAAGGCTTCTGTATCGATAAATTCGATGATTAGAAAATTTAAGGTTCACTTGTTGGAAATGAAGCAGATGCGATTGTGGATTAGAGGTTGTTTCAGAAATAATTAATCACTCACTAAGAACACAAAGCTATGAACGATTGGTTTAAATGTTAACAAGTGTTGGGCGGATCAAGAAGCTCCAAGGCCCCGTAAACTTCCAGTAAAAAGCTGAAAGTTATGACTGCGCGTTCCTATAAACTTGTTTAACCAGGTCTACAACCTTATTTATGCAGTACGTGTCTCTGCCGGCTTGCATAATTTCATCATGATGTTAAGTTAGAGAGGTGGCACAGATGAAATGACCTCCTTGATGTCGAGTAGCATGATTACTTGGGCACAAATTGCATAAGATGGTAGCCGAAAGGAGACCTGCAGAATTCCCACTACAAGAAAGAAAAAAAAAACAATTTCGTTGTACCTAAAGACATGCGCCGCGAGTCGCAGCTCAAAAACTGGCCTGAGAATATAGTGTTTTAGAGCGCAGCTTATAGGCGCCCATTTCCGGGTTGAGTGGCGTCGGCGTAACAGCGCGCGTTGCATTATGGGAAAATTTCCCGATAAAATTAGCGGGAAAATCTACGTCACGTGACCTCAACACCAATAAAGTTTCCCCGCTAAATGTAGCGGGAAAATTTTTGGATAACTTTTCCTGCTACATTTACCGGGTAAATCGACGTCACGTGACCTCAACACCAATTCAGTTTCCCCGCTAAATCTAGCGGAAAAATTTCCCGGCTAAATTTAGCGGAACATTTAGCGAAAATTTGCCGCAAAATGGGAGGGCAGCAGGCGGGAAGGAGGAGAGTGTAGACCCACGGTGGGGTAGCAGGGCCATACTCTCCCCTCCGTACAATCCTCTCCTCGTCCTCAAGAGCTGCCCTCCAATCGGCGTTACAGAGAATCGTAAACGTCTTTCATTCTTTATTCCAGAAATTGATCCGATTCGTTGGAGCTTGTCCAACTATCCCTTTTTTTAGTTAATTACTGGCTTGAACACTAAAGCAACACCGACAACAAACTAATCTTGGTGGTTAAAGTACTTAGAGCTCAAACCTCTTCGTCCACTAGTAACTGAACTCTCGTGTTCAGAACTAGCAGATTAGCATTCAAATAATAAAATAAATAAATGAGACTGAATGCAATTACAATATAGCGGCCACTCTCGTTTGGACACATTCACAGGCATTTTTCATGGAGATCAAGGATATACTTTAAGCTCCTCTCCTACATGCTGTCTATTCTGAGGGGGAAAGGTTTCAATTTAGTCTTGGAAGTGGTCTTGTTTATTGTAATTGCAGTAATTAGGACATATCTTTAGCCATTTGGACGCGTTACTCCTCTGAGGTCATACCTCAGAGGCTCGTAATGAAACAATGCCAGCTATCATATCACTCGACGACACGAAAGTGTTTTCTCGCACTGGCAGATCAGACACAGGCTCCAGAGAAGTTGCTTGCAGTCGCCGCCGGCTCCTAGAAAAGCCTGATAGTGGTAAGAAACGATGGCTTCGGGAGGTTCACCGATATTTCTTTTTGCTTGTTTTAAACTTGACGTTTCGGAGAAAACTTTCCACATGGAACTACGCTAAAACACCAAAAATGAACAAAAAATAATGTGTAGCCTGTAGCCTGTGTGCTGCTCGTGTAGCCTTCGGCAACATTTGTTTGCCTTCCAAGCCACCATTGTCCGTAAAACGCGTCGAGGGGGCCCAGTACAGTAGGGGACTCCGTGGCTCTCCCTCCGTCTGGCTTCAATTAGAGGAGACTTCAACGGGACCGTCAGCGTCGACAGCTTTGCTCCACAAGGAGGGTGGGAGGCAACGCTCACAGTTTGTTGCTCTATGGCAGTCTTTTACAACGAGCTCACAAACAACAGCTCGTCTGGAGAGAGGAACTTTATAGCATTCCTGTTTCACCGTAGAAAAAAAAAAAAAAGGAAGGGGGGGAGGGGGGACGACGACACCAGAAAGCCAGGGCCCCGAGGCTCCTGCATACGGAAAAGTCGAAAGCGGATCGTACGGCCGACGACACACATGAAATCGTCCATTCCGATTGCCCCGGCGGCGTACCTTTCGCAGAGGTTCTGAAGACGGCCTTGAATTTCGACGAGTGTGGGCTTGCAGCTCTCCTTGGGAGGAGGACAGACTCCATTCGGGCCAATAACCCTTTGGGAACATTTTTTCCTACTTTCCACCTGGGGCCTTTTTTTTTTTTTTTCGGGGACATATCTTCCGGGGACCTTTTTTCCGGGGACCTTTTTTCCGGGGACATTTTTTCCGGGGACTTTTTTCCGGGAACATTTCTTCCGGAACCCGACTGGTTCGCATGCCACTTTTATGAAAGTCACGGTTCCCTTCCAATTTCTGAATGAGTCTGACTTTTAGTTTCTTTTTCTTATATTGGGTGTTAGCAACCTTTCAGACACAGTGCGCAATCAACGAATACAGCTTTAAAACTAAAACACGAACAACAGGAGCACGAAGTTTTGCTAAAACGGAAAGCAAACATTAGCTAGCCGAATTCGTTTCCGCGACTGTATACCTTACCTCAATGGCTACCAGTCCACGGCGCCGGAAATATTTTGATAATTTTGCTCGGGCAGTGGAAATTCTGCTTCACCGCTTTCCTACGGACTAATGGTACGGCGGGTGCCAAAAGGATTTATACAAATTATTTATCATATCTTTTTTTTTACTGATATATATATATATATATATTTTTTTTTAGAGAAAAAACCCTTACGGATTCGGCATTCTCACTTCAAACGCTTACGGATTCGGCATTCTCACTTCAAAAATCAGTACGTGCCGACAGCGTCTAAGGGATCTTTTTAAGCCTTTTGTTTAGTTTTCCTCTGTCTGAAATCACCTCACATCAATGCTCTGTCCGCCTCTCCACTGGAATCGGGAAAAATTGAAGCTCCTCACTCATCCCACTGATAATCCACTCCCGAAGAACTTGCCGTGCTCGACTTTTGAGCCGCCCCACGGCGCCACTGGTCAGCTGACGTCAAACATGTGTTCCGGGGAGATCCCTCGGGGTACTTGGGGCAGGGGGCTCTCACAAAGGCGTCCCTTCCACGCCCCTTCGGCGGTCGCGCTTTTCCCCCGCACACCAAAACAACTGTTCGAAGCGCGGGCCAGCTCTCCCATCCCCGGCGCACAATGGAGTCTGCCGCTTCAAAGCGCGCCCGCTCGAGCGGCTGAATGTGGCCGGCTAGCGGCGACTTTGTGACTCCTGCGTGCGAGCCCTCGACATGATAGACTGGCCACAATGGGACCCGCACTTCATGGGGACAAATTCACGCAGCGGCCGCGGTTCTCTCTCCGCGCCGCTTCGCCGGCCGCGCAGAAAAGCCGAGACCCGAGTCGGCTCCATTGTGGGCCGGTGGCGACCTTCGGCGGCGACCGGGGCTAGGGTTTCACGCGGCGGCGAACCCCGACCGAACCACGGGGCGACCCGACAATGGCTCGCACAACCACGTATACACGACGGAGGCCCGATTGTTCGCTTCCTGAGGAGGGTGTTCGGATCGGCGTAGACAGGCGTGTTGGAATGAACTATACCCCCAGTTTGTTCGGCACCGGGTGAGGCTTCGCGATGACTGTCGGAGGCAGCCGCCAGACAGCGGCACCCCGTCTTTCACTGCGGATTTGTCGCGGACCTTTTGAGGAGGTGGGGAGTGTATTACCGACGACGCAACTCCCGAATCGTGGTTTGTTAAGTGCTTGCTCACCGTAACAAAAGCGCGTCTGAGTTGCCAAATTCTTAAACATGGTTCACTCTGTATTAAAGTAATCTGGAATTTTTTATTTGCATGTGAAAACACTCCAAGATTCTTTTTAAATAAGATGTGCGTCTTTTTAAAAATTTGCCAACTTATCTACAGGGGTCATTTTCAAATGTAGTCCGAAGAAAATACAGCCATTTTTTTAGTTGCGAAAATTAAATGCACATTCCCGAAAGCTTAATATACACCCAAAAACTACTGCTGGTGATTGGTACCGGATGTGAAAGTTTCAAGACATATTGTGGTTTCAAACTATTAGTTTCAAGTGAATTTCAAAATGGATCGGCAATTTGGGGAACTTTTTTAATTATCATTAGAGGAACCAGGTATGGGCGCAGGATCCTGGAAGATCTGGAGTACGACACTAAGAGCAAGCCCCCGCTGGAAAAGCCCCTCCCAACGTGCCAAGACGACGCAGTTACAGACCACCGACCACTCTCCGAAACGCTCAACCCAGGAAAGTGGTTCAGGGCCCGAAGGCTACGTACGATTTGTTCGGTGTGCAAGGCATGCAACAACCGAAGAGATGCCTAGAGAGACGCAACAAAGACAGCGACGGTCGTGGTAGCAGCATGGTACAACCCGAGAAGAAACAAGGAATGGGCCGAAGCGCTAGAGGTCTGCACGGGCCTATATTTAGAATTCCAGTCACCCCGACCCATTGTTTCTTGGGCCCGTGCCCGCCCGCGGCCCGCTATCTATTTCCGATAGGTGGTCCGGCCCTGCCCGACGCTGATTTTCATGGGTCCGCTGAGGCCCGCTCTATTTCCGCCCAGTATGAATAGAACAAGGTACCCAATAATCAATGCAATGAGTTTTTTCTTTGCTATTATTAGTGTGATTAATCTGCGGGCCTAGGCAGCTCGTTAGAAAAAATCACCCCCCTCGTCCTTTTCTTGCGACCAAACCCGCCTATCGGAATTGATGAACAAATAAAAATGGCATGCAGCAGTAAGCAAAACCATCTGTCAAAGATGGAAAGGAAGGGAAACGTCACGACGGGTTTCGACAAAAGACCGACAAAGTTCTAAATTGCCCACCCCCGCTGCGTACCACTAAAATAAAGAAAAAAAGAAAGTCATTATAGGAGAAAAATATCGCCGTCTCTTGCGGTGGTCTGTGACAAATTGTTTAGGAAGATCACCCCTCAGGAGAACCTCTTCGCCCATATTGTTGATGCACGCACTTGTACGTACAGATGGTCTACGCCTGCAAGGGTGCACATTGTGTAGCCGCGTATGTGTGCGCGTTGATGGGGAGAAGCGACTGCACGACGGCAGCGCATCCGGGGACGAAAATGAACGCCGTGACACTAGTGCTATGTAAAGAACATTCAATGCACACACACCGAACCGTACAAAAACATATAGAAAAACAGACACAGGCTTTCAGCATGAGGGTCTCCCCCACTATGGTCCCTCCTTAAACCAAACAAAAAAAACTTTAAAAAAAAGCTGCACAAAAAAAAAAGAAAGAAAAAAGAAAACTAATTGCTGGTTTGGCCCGCCTCGGCCAGCGTTATAGACTTGAATGCAAGGCCCGTGTCCGGCCCAGCTTCTTCGTGAACGTAGCCGTGAATCCCGAGCCGGCCCTTGGGCTGGTCAGTACCCGTGCAGACCTCTACGAAGCGCTACCGGAAGGCTCTTCCGTCCGACAAGCCGCGCTCAGGGCAATGGCGGCCAAAGATTTTCAGAGCGACCCAATGACGGCAAGGAAAGCCGGAACTTTCACGGACTAGACTGTCAGGAGACGATCAACAACATCAAAATCAGCAAACCCAAGATTTGCACAGCCAAAAGAATCAAGAATATCGCGACTGATCTTATAGCAAGAGGAACCGACCTGCACAGCGTGGCTTCCCGGACACAGTGGAATCAACAGGAATGAGAGAACACAGAGGGCCGCTGCGAAGGAAAAAAACTCCAGCTCCATGTCTGACTCGATCTCTTAATCGAATGGCCCGAGATGGTAAATCCGGATAAGCATGCCGAACTCACCACGCAGGCACGGAAGGCCTACCTCGAGGGGCTTTTATACCGACACAAGATGCAGTATCCACGAGCAGACTTGTATACGTAATCCGTTACAAGTAACGAAATGACTTGTAATTCCTTAAATTTATCAGTAATTTTGTAAGGAAATGAATACACATTTTGTTAAGTAATTGTAAAGTAATTTACTTACATTTTTGCGTAAGGGAATGATTGTAATCCGTTACATTTTCATTTTCATCCAACGGAAAAAGCGAAAATAGAAAACAGCAACAATAAAAAGTAATTTCTAAAAGAGCTTTTTTTAATGGTAAGCTTTCCGGGAATCACACTGTCCCCTGCACTAGGCCTGGCGTCCTTCACATGCTGAAAACGTTCCTTCACGTCACCTAAAACCCTGGTTCGATTTTCTTTTTCATGGCTTGGTTGTTTGGAAATCATAACTCGTCAGTTTGCTCGCCCACGGCAAAGGGGAAAAAAGCACACTGATACGAAGAACTGGAGTCTCGGTGCAATCAGTGGCTACGTTTACATGAATGCGATCGTAGCGCATCGAATCGAGCAGGGACCAATGACACGCAGCCTGTCTTCTTACTTCTTCCTCTTCTACCCAACTGCTACCAATCAAAATCGTGAAATCTCGACTCGATGCGCTACGGTCGCATCCATGTAAATGCAGCCAGTATTAGGCATACTCCTGCTATCAGAATGTTTCCTGCCAACGAAAAAAATGAAAGCCGTTATACTACTCCCTGTAACGCCAAATTAGAGCGCAGCTCTTGAGGAGGAGGAGGGGAAGGTACGGAGAGGGGGCTATGCCCCTCCTCTTCTCCTGCTCGCCCCCATTTGAGGAAAAATTCTCCGCTAAATTTAGCTAACAAAATTTCCCGCTAAATTTAGCGCCGCAATTTTTCCGCTAGATTTAACGGGGAAATTTTCTGCTAGATTTAGCGGGGAAATTTTTTCGCTAAATTTAGCGGGAAAAATTTTCCACTAGATTTACGGGGAAAATTTTCCGCTAGATATAGCGAGGAATTTTTTCCGCTAATTAGGCGGGGAACATTTTCTGCTAGATTTAGCGGGGAAATTTTCCCGCTAAATTTAGGGGGAAATTTTTCCGCTAAATTTAGCGGGGAATTTTACCCATCATGCATCGCGTGGTTACGCCGACGCCGACGGCGATGGCGACGCCGCTCAAGCCGGAAACGGGCGCCTAAGAGCTGCGCTCTAAAAAAAAACAAAAAACTCTCTAACTGCACGCGATTTGGTGTGGCGGATCTGTGCGGGCCTTTTCGTTTTGTCCCTTCACTCCTTTGCTATTGAAGACACAGACAGGACAGGAAACGATCGTCGACTGCGCGCCTTCCAAACGCCCCAGACAATTAACAATGCCCTCCTCCGTTATGGTGACTAATACCCTAGTTACAATAGCGCTCTTAACTGCCATTAAGACAATGACAGATAATTTACTCAATCGCAATCGGCTGGAGTTACACGGCGGCGCCAACTGTCATTGAGCCACTAATGATCACTGAGTTCAAACGGGCTGGCCTACATTAGTTAACTGGTGGGGGTTCGACTCAATAAAGTTAAAAATGACGGCAACCATCGCATAGCCGCCGCATAGCCGCCCATGGCCAGCGCCAGCGAAGCACTTACTATTGCCGAAGATTGGGGGAAATATCTAGAAAGTATCGTAGCAGGAAATATTGTTCGAAGATGCATAGGCGTAGACTACGGGGGAGCATCGTGGCTCGTTCCCCCCCCTGGTGAGATCCGAAAGGGGGTAAGAACGGGGGGGGGGGGGGGGGGCTCTGCCCCCCCCCCCCCCCCGGGCTTGGGCCATGATCCTTAGTGAGACGCTGTTTACGTGCCATGTATCGAGCTTCTAGTAGTGGCATGTAAACAAAATAACCCTCGCGTTGCCTTTATTGACAAAATACATAAGAAATGGAATTCCAGCTTGCTTTCGTTAGATTCAATCTTCAGTTCTGGCAAGAAGGTAACGCGCACCCCTCCCCCCGCCCCCGGGAAAATGAAAAGTCTACGCCGCTGCGAAGAGGTATGATTCGGGGCCAGAGCTGCCGCTAGAACGATCACGGCACATCGCGGAAGCCAAACCTCGGCGAGGGCGGCCCCAACGAGGTAGAGGAGCTTAGAGCGATAAACCGGGGTTCCGGTCTGCACTTGAAAGTGACCCCCTTAAGGCCGCTGTCATTGTACGTAAATGTGACCACTCGTCACGTGACCAAACCAAATACGTGACGTCAGAGGGAAGATGGCAGCGCCAAGGCAGCGGCTGGTCCCAGCTGGGCCGGAGCTTGTCGGATGCTTTGTTCGTCGTCGTTCGTGTCGGCGAGTTGGTTTCAGACGCAGAAGCCGTCATTTGAGGCCGGTCGAAAGCGACTTCAGAGTCCAGCGTAGTGTCTCAGGTAGGTATAACGTGAAAATACAGAGAAATGGTGTGCATTTCGCTGGTGACCGACGGGGATATGGCCTCGAAAGAGACAATTGGCTCTGCGTTGCTCGGACCACAGTGGCGCGGATTTCGGATTGATTCGGATATCGCTAGGATAAATTTTAAGGCGACGTTTCTGTGCTCTCGTTGACCATTGGAATCTTGGACGTCTGCAGTGAAGCGTGTGCAATATATTTGGGTACACAGTTTAGCTACGGAAGTTGCGCGAGTCCGTGCTTGGCAGTGTGCAACCGTGGTGTCGCTTCGTTCAAAAAACCGGAGGCTCACTTCGGTTGTGCGGCGCACCGAAGAGCTGCCTTTTAGCTGGTAGTTTCTGCGTCTTGCTTTAGGGGATGCTGTATTGCTTCCTAAATTTTTCTGGCGTAGACATGCACTTTCATGGAGCACAGGTGTTGCTGTTGGTATTGAATCTGCTGGTCTGTCGCACGTTTCGTCGACACAAAAGTTTCATCAACACTCGTTACACGAATTGCAAGCCGTATGGACATTTCATTGCGCGTGTTACCTACCCAGTCCACCCGTTCACGCCGCTTTGCGACGACAGTCTGCAGCGGCTCATTACCAGAAAAGTGGTTCCACACCCATTTCAGTTCAGTTATTCCACGGCAGTCGCCAAAGGACAGGATTTATTCGGACAGAATGCCACTAAATCAATGCTGCCTCTTTAGTGGTCAGGATAGACTCTCTTTTGTCAGTTTTGTTATATTGTCACGGAAGCTTGCTCCAGTCCTATCTTCTGTCAATATTTACTGTTCTCGAAAGTTCCAGGCCATGCTCAGCTGTCATCGTATTTTCTGGTGGAGAGGTACTTTACCCATTGCCCTTCACTGTGTGTGCACCCTGGCGGCTCCTCAGCTGAGTTGCCCGATAACGGGACACGAATGGCGGACTATCCCCGCGTCTTAAACCTCCGGCAAGCCGTGAACCATGTCCTATCCCGAGAACGGCGGAAAAATCGCGAGACCGAGCGAGCACCACAAGAACGAACCTCACAAATGCACCTAGGAAAAACCTTTAATCTGAGCCAGTCGCTTCTACCAGGAAGAACTAAAGTCCCTCGATGGAAGAACCGCCGGTAATCGGTCTCCTGCCAAAAAACCAAAGCTGACTAAGCAACAATGACAAACTTGTAGCAGCAAACCGCGTCCGCCCCCACCATTGTTTGCATGCCCGTCGCACCTCACTCACCGACGCCGTTTTACACAAGATGTATGAAGACGTCGAGGGCTGGATCGAACAATATGACCGTCTCGCCCGCCACAATGGGTGAACAGACAACCAGCTCCTGCAGAATTTATACTCCTCGTGGAAGAAACTTCTAGGCACTGGTCTGAGAATTATGAGTTTTCCTTAAAGGGCGACTCCGGTCCATACTTCCGATATTGGGATTATGACTGTTTTTAGTGCAGTCAGCGTCCCTGAATTGGAAGGGGTAATTTTTTTTTCTCGTTATTGTGCGTAGTTTTAAAGATATCAACGCCTCAATGTTTTGTTTGGGGCGCGGCCAACAAAACCGAAACTTGCCCCTCGAGGCTCCGGCAACACTGGAAATCAGCCGCTATGTGAACGTGACGTCAGGATCGTTCTCGTTCAACGAGTACACAGGCCGAGCGGCACCCTCTGTTGCGCTAGCCGTCTATAGATAGGAGGTAAGCTGATTTTGTTTTAATTCTGTATACGTGGTAGTTATCCAGCATATGTAGCAAGAATTAGTGCGTATACTTAAAAGCTAGCGACTGGAAAACCCGTGAACTCGTTCGGTGCCGTACTCGCCGCCGCCGCCGTGCGCGCGCTATGCCGTAGTCGTCGCTTGTATACCCAAAAGCTAGCGACTGGAAAACGAGTGATTTAGTTCGGTACCGCACTCAGCGGCTGTCGCCTTGCGTGCGGTTTTCCGTACTCGTCGCTAGACCTACATTTTCATCGGGGCTCCGTGGATGGAGCGGCGTTGCGCTACGTCACGCTTTTAGTGATGTACAGTACCGGGGGTCCTCTCGCTTTCGCGCTGCGGGTCAGTCCCAGACACGAAGCTTTGAGGCTGTCCGGCGTGGGCCGCGTCGCTCGAACACGTGTGCTGGGCTGTACACGTCTGTTTTTCCGTTCCTTTTTCCTCGGGCGCGTAAAAGCCGAAGTCCGAAGTCCACTCGTCGAACAGCGTTCACCCACACTTTTTCCGATTTTCGGTTCGTTGGAAACTTGTGAAAAAGCAGCTTCGGGTTGCGCAGAGGGTTGTTTGAGCAGCCCACAGCGCTACAAGTTGTACTCGGCATCATAGGCGTAGACTACCGGGGGGGGGGGGGGGGGGGGGGCATCGGGGCTCGTGCCCCCCTTAGTGAGATCCAGGGAAGGCTCTGCTCCCCCCCCCCCCCCCCTTCCCCGGGCCCGGACCATGATCCTTACCAAGACGCTGTCTACGTGCCATGTAACGAGTTTCTAGTAGTGGCATATGTAAACAAAATAATGCACACGTTGCCTTCATTGACAGAATACATGGGAAATAGAATCCCAGCGTGCTTCCGGAAAGGGGGGGGGGGACGGGGGGGGGGGGGGGGGAAGGGTGGAAGGGGTTGCTTTTCTGCTTGCGCAAAAAAGCCTCCCCCCTCCCCGGGAGAACTTCTCAGCCTGCCCCCTGGAAAGTCTACGCCGCTGCTTGGCATCTTTCGAGGAACAGCTGGGCAGTCTTGGGTGCACCGAGTTGCTCGCTAAAACGAGTCGTGGAGTCCTCACAAGCAAATAAACAAAAGGATATACCGAAGCTACACGGGCTACAGATAAAAGCAACGGCTAAACACGCCAATTACAAGCCGAAGTAGCGGTGCTAGTGGCTCAAAGAAGCGCACTCCGCGCAACGCCCGGACCGGAGGAAAAAAAGAGAACGATACTGACGTCACAGCCCAATGTTGCTTTAGCGATCGGCAAACCCGCTGGCCGCCCGCTAAGGAGCAGCGGCTCGCGGCGGGTTTCATTTTTAATATCGCCATTAGTTGAGAATGCGGCGTCCCCTGGACGTAAAATTTTGGCTGGGGTCGTATTTTGTGGCACTACAGCGATACCAGTAATTTAGTTCATTTTGAGTTTTGGCCGGAGTTGCCCTTTAACGTCGTGGGAAGTTTGCAAAATCGAGCTGAAGCGCACGTTCATCAGCCAACATTGACGAGAGAGAGCCGCATTCCTGATTTTGTCCAGGACACGGCGTCACCGCCTTCGTGGAGGATGTTTTGCGCCTGATCGAGCGCCGCCGCCAACCCTGATGCTACAGAAGACAAGCTAAGAATCCCGTGTCTCTCCTACGAGGGACAACACTTTCGGCAGCCTTGTCCGCAACCCCCCGATAGCAGTCGAAGGGTTAATATTGCCACGCTCGTCGGCGAGCGACCGTGTGCGTGGCCGAGTGGTTACCGTGCTTGACTGTCGCGCGGAAAGTCTGGGTTCGATTCCAGTCAGTGGAATGCTCTTTTATTTGTTCTTTCAACATTGCGCTCTCGTGTGTTCGAGAACATTCTCGTATGATCGAGTTCCGAATGTTCCAGTCGCCGAACGATCTAGGCCGATTGTTCCAGAACCCAACGCGCGTACATAAGGGACTCCGCGTGCTGATCTCCAGTCAGTTTCGCCCCAGCGTTTGATCGTGCTGCTTCGCCGCCTTCGACGCCCGCGACGCTCTGTTGTTATCTTTCTTTCTCCTTTTATTTTTGGGCACAAGTTCGCCCCATTAAACGTTCAGCTTACTCAGTCCTTCGCCGCCTCGTCACTTGTCATCCGTGACATTTTGGTGGAGGTGCTGTCCCGTGCAGCGTTCCTCTCCAAGGGCCCGCAGTGCAAGTCCGATTCTCGGCTCGGTGAGAAGACCACTCACCGCGGAACCTGAAACTCGGACCAGCCGCCGCACCAAGGGAGAGGATCCTGAGTACGGTTTGCTGCTGGACGAGCCCAAGCCGAAGAAGACGACGATGGCCAACCAGGCGCAGGCCCCCGCCGCTCCGGCCGTCGTCTACCTACTCGTCGCTCCTCGGACACCGGCTCCCTTCCACGGCGAAAGCCACGAAGACATCGACGACTGGGTCCAACAGTATGAACGAGTGGCCCGTCATAACGGGTGGACAGCGGAACAGTGTCTGCAGAACGCTTACTTCGCCTTGGAAGCAACCGCCCGGAACTGGTTCGAGAACCACGAAGCATCGATCACTTCCTGGGGGCAACTCAAGGCTGAGTTGCGAAGAACATTCACGAACCAACAACAAAAAGAACGCGCGGAAGAGCTTCTTCAGGCGAGGATCCAAGGCCATACCGAGAGCGTCGTTAGCTTCGTGGAAGGTGTCCTGCGACTGAGTACCCGCGCCGATCCTGAAGCATCCGAAGCAAAGAAGCTCAGAGTCTTGATGCGCGCAGCGTGAAGGAAAGCATTTTCGGTGGTCTTGTGCGAAGCCCGCCTACCACAGTCGAAGGCTTCATGACAGAGGCCACCAACATCGAACGTGCCCTTCAAGCACGAGCCGCCCACTATCACCGAGTTCCCGGCGTCGGTTCCTTTTCGTCTTCCGGCTGCAACACCACGGACATCCGCGAGATAATCCGGGACGTCGTCCGGGAGGAGATAAAAAAAGCTTCTACCTGCCGCCGCAAGCCCAGCTTCGCCCTCAATCGCCGAGATTGTCAGGGAAGCAGTCCAGCAAGTGCTGCAGCCTGAAGTTCTCGTTAGCACCGCTCCGGAACCACCGACGTTGAGTTACGCCGCAGTGGCCCGACGGCCACCGCCTCCTCGTCGCCATCGACGGCCACGACGCATCAGCACTCGTGGACACCGGAGCAGACTACTCAGTCTTGAGTGGGAGGCTCTCCCGCCGCCTTCGTAAAGTCACGACACCGTGGGATGGACCTCAAATACGAACCACCGGAGGGCACCTCATCACATCAATCGGGAGATGCACTGCTCGCGTCGAGATCCGCGGTGAGACGTGCCCTGTGAAGTTCGTCGTTCTACAAGACTGTTCCATAGTCGTTATTCTCGGCATGGACTTTCTGTGTGAATACGGCGCCGTCATCGACCTTGGTGAGAACAGATTGACGCTGCGCAAGCCTGTTCCGTCTTCAGAGAAACCTCAAACAGCGTCAGCCGCCGTCCGAGTCGCTGCCGACCACGAGAACCTGCCGCCGCGATCAAGTGTTGTCGTACCCGTAGTGGCCGATGCAGCTACCTGCGGCGAAGTTGTTCTTGAAGGAAACCTTCAATTACTCCTAGGAAGAGGAATAGGCGTCGCAAGAGGAGTGGCTGAACTTCAGGATGGGCGCACCGTGGTCTTCGTGACGAACTTTCGACAAGAAGCGCAACACCTCACGAAAGGTGCCGGTGTAGGCCACGTCGATGAAATTCGGAACTCCGCCGAAATTGCCGCGATTTCTGAAGAATCATTCCCACCTCAGCAACACATTACGCCGCCAGCGCAGCTCGACATTGACCCCAAGCTTCCAGGCCCGAAACGACGGCAGCTAAGTTGCATCCTCGCCGAATACAGTGACTGCTTCGCGACGTCGTCGAGGGTGCGCATCGTTACCGAGGACGACGCGCGCCCTGTGTATCGATCGCCGTACAGTGTCTCCGTTAAAGAAAGGGAGGCGATCCAGGAGCGAGTGCAAGAGATGCTGAACGACGACATAATCCAACCTTCAAGCAGTCCGTGGGCCTCTCCAGTTGTACTGGTTAAGAAGAAGGACGGAACGATTAGGTTCTGAGTGGACTACCGGCAGCTGAACGCAGTGACGAAGAAAGACGTCTATCCACTCCCCCGCATCGACGACACGTTAGACCGGCTGCGCCACTCCCGATATTTTTCTTCCATGGACCTGAAGAGCGGCTACTGGCAGATCGAAGTCGACGAAAGGGACCGAGAGAAGACAGCTTTCGTCACGCCAGATGGGCTGTACGAGTTCAAGGTGATGCCCTTCGGACTGTGCACGGCTCCAGCAACTTTCCAGCGCGTCATGGACACCGTACTGGCAGGACTGAAGTGGCGGAGCTGTCTCGTTTACCTCGATGACGTCGTAGTGTTTTCCAGCGACTTCGACGAGCACTTGCGGCGACTCCGGGCAGTTCTCCAAGCCATACGGACCGCCGGACTCACCCTGAAGCCGTCAAAATGTCGGTTCGCCTATATCGAACTGAAGTTCCTAGGTCACGTGGTTAGTAACGAAGGCGTTCGCCCCGACCCAGAGAAGACTCGCGCCGTCGCAGCATTTCCAGCACCGACAGACAAGAAGGCCGTGTGAAGGTTTCTTGGACTATGTGCCTACTATCGGCGCTTCATCCGGGATTTTGCAAGGATTTCCGCACCGCTCACAAACCTCACAAAGGACGCCGAGAAGTTCGAATGGGCCGAGGAGCAGCAGCAGGCATTCGACGAGCTGAAGCGACGACTGCAGACTATTTCTGTTCTAGGAAATTTCGATGAAGATGCGGAAACCGAAATTCCCACGGACGCAAGTAACGCTGGACTTGGCGCGGTACTGGTTCAAGTGCAAGAAGGCACCGAGCGAGTTATCGCCTACGCAAGTCGGACACTGTCCAAGGCGGAGAAAAATTACTCCACGACTGAGAAAGAATGCCTTGCGGTCGTCTGGGCAATCACGACGTTTCGTCCGTATTTGTACGAGAGCCCGTTCCGTGTAGTCACGGACCACTACTCGCTCTGCTGGCTTGCGAACCTCAAGGACCCGTCAGGACGCCTCGCTCGATGGAGTCTACGACTACAAGAGTTCAACATGACTGTGGTCTACAAGTCAGGCCGCAAGCACAGCGACGCCGACTGCCTGTCCAGAGCCCCCGTCGAAACACCTTCCGGTGGCAGCAACGACGATGAGGACGAGCACTTCCTAGGTGCAGTGAACACCGACGACATGGCTCGACGTCAAAGAGACGATCCTGAGTTGCGCGCGTTAATCGAGCACCTCGAAGGACGGGGGGGGGGGGGGGGGGGTACTGTCCCCCGTGTCTTCTCGAGAGCCCTGCCGACTTTCGTCCTCCGACAAGGTGTACTTTACAAGGAGAACTTCGGAGACAACAGCACACCATGGCTGCTGGTAATCCCTACCGACCTTAGAGCGGAGATCTTCCAAGCCTGCCACGACGACCCGACGTCCGGACACATTGGTTACAGCCGTACGCTGGCCCGAATTCGTGAAAGGTATTATTGGCCCAAGCTGCTGAAGACCGTTCACTTCTACACATGGTCCTGCCACGAGTGCCAGCGACGCAAGAAACCGCCGACGAAGCCGGCAGGTCTCCTGCATCCGATCGCTCCCCCGACCGTACCGTTCTAGCAGATCGGAATGGATCTACTTGGTCCTTTCCCACCATCGACGAAAGGAAACAGATCGATTATTGTCGTCACAGATTATCTCACACGGTACGCCGAAACGAAAGCCCTTCCTGCAGGGACTGCTGTGGAAGTCGCCAAGTTCTTTATCGAGTCCATCGTCCTCCGGCACGGCGCTCCCGAAGTTTTGATCTCAGACCGTGGACCATCGTTCATGGCCCAGCTGACGCAAGAAATGCTTCGTCTCAGCCACACCAGCCATCGGCGCCCAACGGCGTACCACCCGCAGACCAATGGGCTGACGGAGAGACTCAACAAGACCACCGCCGACATGATCTCCATGTGCGTCGACGTGGAGCACAATATATGGGACGAGGTGTTGCCGTGCGTTACATTTGCCTACAACACGGCCGTGCAAGAGACCACCGGGGTGACACCCTTCCAACTGGTTCATGGTCGCAAAGTAACGACAATGCTGGACGCGATGTTACCTCACGAACCGGCTGTCGACGGAAGCGACGACGCCCAGGTGGTTGGCCAACGGGTAGAAGAAGTCCGTCAGCTCGCCAGACACCGTATTCAAGCCCAACAACGTGTCGACACTGGCCGCTACAACATTCGTCGTCGGGACGTCCACTTTCAGCCCGGAGACAGGGTGTGGGTGTGGACACCGATCCGCCGCCGTGGTCTCAGTGAGAAACTCCTAAAGCGCTACTTCGGGCCCTACAAAGTACTTCGTCGACTCGGGGATCTGAACTACGAGGTGATGCACGACGGAACACGGAGTTCATCACGCCGCGCTCCACCACCGGAAGTCGTCCACGTCGTGCGGCTCAAGCCGTACTACGCACGATAAGACTGCGAACTGTGATCTTGTACACCGCTTGATAGGATTGTGTTTCGCGAGCCTCCGTATGTTCCCATTCTTTTGTTTCTTTCGCTCTGTTTTGTTGCCTTCTACGTGGCATCGAGACGATGCCTTTTTAAAGGGGGGAGTAATGCCACGCTCGTCGGCGAGCGACCGCTTGCGTGGCCGAGTGATTTCCCTTCCGGCCACCGAAGTGAGCGGACGCGGGATGTCGAGCTCCGTTGGAGCGGTATCAGCGGCCCAGCAGGGCCGCGGGAACAGGAATGCTGACGCAGCATCGCAGGAGTACGAAGTTATCTTGCCTACGCTGCCTACTGGCCCGTCTGTCCAAAATACGCTTTTGTACACGCCGACGTGAGCGCCCGGCCCTACCGTCTGAAACACTTCCGTGATGCCCTGGCCCTCGGGGCACTTCTTCCCGAAGTGCTCGCCTTGGGGGCATACCAGTATAATTACGTCTGGGCCGTGACCTTCAAGAGCGCCGAGGGAAAGAGGAAGTTGCAGGCAGCTGAGGGCTTCAAAGTCGAGGACGGCCGTTGCGTTGTGGTGGACCCCAGCAACCAGTACCGGCTCAAGCTCTACTGGCTGCTGCATCACGTCCAAGACGATGAGGTGCGTGCGGCCTTGGCGCCCTACGGGAGGGTCACGGGGGTCACCAGGGATAAGTGGTGCGTCCCGAGCTGCACCGACATGGGCTCGACCACGCGTTCGGTCTCCATTAAACTCGGACCCGGCATCACAGTGGAGGACCTCCCTCACCAGCTGCGCATCGCCGGCGAATTGGTGCTTGCGGTGGTTCCCGGCAGGGCGCCACTGTGCCTCCGGTGTAAGGGCAAAGGCCATATCCGAAGGGAGGGCAGAGTGCCGCGCTGGACGCTCTGCAAGCGGTTCGGCCACGGAGAGAGTCAATGTGTCCGGACGTACGCCAGTGTCGCAGGGCCCGTGGGGGGCGACGATACCTCGGAGCACCTCATGGACGTGGTCGACGCCGTGGAAGCCGCAAGCGGGGAAGAAAGCCAGCCACCAACTCAGGCAACAATCCCCAAGCCATTGGGGGCCTGCGACGGCGGTCACGGCGACGGTGTCAAGGCCACGTTGCCTGAGGAGCCGCAACTGGTGACGAGCCGGAGTCGAAGAACGTCGACGAGGCAGCGTCTTTTGGGACGCTGACTGCTGGAGGGGCGACCACCAAGGCCGCGGAAATAGCAGGCACCACCCCTCTAGTGCCCAAGCGAGTCCGACAACCAAGCGACCACGACGGCCAGGACTCTGGAGCTGCCCCTCCAGACGATCCGGCCCCAAAGGCGACTCTGTCGCGCAGGGGTGGCGTAAGAGCCAAGCCCAACATTCCGCCAGACCCGAGGTCGCCGGCAACGGCGCCATCGCGGTAGGGGGGGCCCGCGCGTTGTAGGGCATGCGGGTTTTAGAGGGACCACGACCTGACTCCGCCGAGATGGCGTCATCCTCTGGCGATATGGACACCTCGGCCAGTCAATGCGTCCGGCCGTTGTTTCGAGGCAGTGGGTCGTGTGGCGTCTCTCGACGATCCGATGTGAGCACCATGTGGCCCCCTTGCTCTCGCTCTGAGAGGGGCGTACATCTTGACACAGCCCTACGCGTAGCTACGCTAAACGTTCGGGGCCTGGCGGCCAGACGCAGGCAGTATCAGGTTAGCCGCCTTTTTCTGGAGAACGACCTCGACGTAGTGGCTGTGCAAGAGACAAAAGTTGAAAGCGAAGAGCAAACTGGCCGAATGGTGCAGCCCTTCAGAGCACGTTATCACGTATGCGTATGCCGCTCTGCGGGTAGATCCGGAGGCTGCGTATTATTTTTGAGAAATTTCTTAGGAATTGTAGTAGAATCAGTAGTGGCGTGCACGACCGGCCGGTTGATTGTGTGTGATTTTTCTTTTTCGGGAAGGGAATGGAGGGTAATCTGTGTCTACGCGCCAAACAAGGAAAACGAACGTCGGCTGTTCTTTGAGCGCGTTGCGTCCTATTTAAATTCAATGAAATTAGTGATTTTGTTGGGCGATTTCAATTGTGTGTGCGCTGCAGAGGACAGGGTTAGCCAGTTGCCGGTGCGTGACCAAAGTGCGTTGTTTTTGAATAATTTAGTACAAGAATGGTAATTTAGAAGATGTAGGGTGGTTTCTGCCTACCGGGCTAATGCGCCCCAGTTTACGCATTTCCAACGAGGAAGTCACGCGAGGTTGGATAGGGTTTATGTTTCAGGGGAGCTTGTCCCACTGTGTCAGAATTTTGAAGTTCAGCATGTATCTTTTAGCGACCACAGCTTGGTATTTTTTACGCTAGGAAGAAAACAAAATAAAACGCGCTTTAACTGGGATACTTGGAAATTTAACGACAAGCTTCTACAGGATGAGGAATTCGTGAAAGGGGTTGAAGAAAGAATAGGTAGGCTGATTGAGGCTGGATCCGGAAGTATTGGTTCACGGTGGGACCGTTTTAAGGAAGAAGTTAAAAGCAGTGCGATTGAAAGATCGAGCATTTTGAAAAGTCGTGAAAGGCAAAAAGAAAAAGATTTACAATATCAGCTTCATTTTTTGTGGGCTACAGGGAGCGCTCAGCCTGGAAAGTATACCAAAGAAATTCGCGAAGTAAAGAGCCAACTTGAACTTATCGACATAGATAACTACCGTGGAGCGGTGATAAGGGCGCGGGCTAACAGATTGTGAGCGGGAGAAACACCGACTAAGCGTTCTCTTAGCGATGAAAAAAGATACGCCGCACGAAATGAAATAAGTGCCATCCAGTACGGCAAGGAAGTTACTCGAGAGGAAAAAATAATTGAACGCGCCTTCACTGAATATTACCGTGGTCTTTTAGGACGCAAGATAAGCGTAGAGGAGGGTTTTAAAGTAGAGTTTTTAACACTAATGCCTAAATTAGATGACGAGGTTAAGGCAAGCCTTGAAGTACCGATTACTGTGCAGGAAATTAAAAGACATATTGATGACCTAAGTTCAGGAAGGTCTCCGGGACCCGACGGGTTGGGAGCAGCTTTTTATAAGGCCTTTAAAGACGGTATGGCGGAAGCTCTGCACCGAGTGATATTGGCCGCGTACGAGGTAAAAGAAACCCCGCTTTTTTTTCGGAGAACCCATACCGTTTTGATCCCTAAAAGTGACGATCCCGCACAACTTTTGTCGGTAAAGTCTTACCGCCCAATAAGCCTGGCCAATGTAAACTACAAGATTTTTATGAAAGTTTTGGCAAGACGAATGCAAAGTGTCATAACAACTATTGTTGGGCCTCACCAGACATGCGGCATCAAAGGGCGCACGATCTTCACCAACATTCACGTGGCCAAAAGTATCTCAGAGTGCTGCGATGCTTTCGGAAGTCATGTGGCTATGCTACAGCTCGATTTGGAAAAGGCATTTGATCGGGTAGCTCATGACATCCTTTTCTCTATCTTGGAACACGTGAATGTTGGTGCAGTCATTTTAGAAAGTGTAAAAATGTCGTACGCAAAGTGTTGCACGAGTCTTATCATCAATAAGAAAGTAAGTGAAAGTTTTGAAGTAAAATCCTCGGTCAGGCAAGGGTGGCCATTATCCCCTTTGTTATTTGCAATTTATCTCGAACCCTTTTGTTTAAAGCTTATTTATAATCAAAGAATACGTGGTTTTAGGCTGGCCGCAAGTGAGGTCAAGGTTCTCTCGTACGCAGACGATATCGCTGTTTTTTGCGACGACGCTGAAAGTGTTAGCGAGGTTGTCCGTGATGCATCTTTGTTTTGTAAGTTAGCGGGAAGCGCCATAAATTGGAGCAAATGTGTAGGCTTGTGGCACGGCAACTGGGAAGCCACACCAAACGTTTATCAAAACATCCAGTTTAATGTTTCGCCGCCCAAGTATCTAGGCGTGCCCCTTGAACGATACCGAGACAGTGCCGAGTATTGGAGGGGGGAGATAAAGCAATTGCGAGCTAAAACTACAAACTGGGGAGGCCGAGAATTTTCAATGTTTGCACGTTCAACAATTTGTAACTTGTCCTTGGTGGCAAAAATTTGGTACCTACTTCAAGCGCCGTGGATGTCGCGAGCGAATGTTCAGAAGTTGCATAGGGTTTTTGCCGTTTTTGTGTAGGGTTCGGGATGGGAGCACAAATTTATTTCGTTCGGTGCAAAGTGGTGGTTTGGGTCTGTTTCATCTGTTCCTTCGGCAGGTTGTTACTCGATTTATTTTTCTTAGAGATCAGAAGAATGTTTTACTACGGACTGTGTTGCAAGTCAGACTGAGTGATGCCTTACCCGAATTTATCATTACCACTAGAAACATGCAGTGTGGGAGAGTACGCAGGTTTTTGTATGAAGTGGCTTAGGCATTTGATTTTTTAAAAGTGCATTTTTCTATGGAATATTTAAGCGTTGTCGCGGGGAAGCGTCTGCATAAAGATTTGGTTGATACGGTGTTGCCGATGCCATTGTACCGTTCCTTATATAGTGAGGGTCCAGGTAAGGATGTCCTTAAAAGACTTAAAAGAATGCCGGTACGGCCATCCGTAAAAACTTTTTTTTTTTCAACTACACAGCGGAACGCTCCCAGTAAAGCCCTGGCTTCAGGAGAAAGGCATTTTCGTTCCCTGGTCTGTTGACTGCCTATTGTGCAGACAACCAGAAACTGTCGAACATATCTTAGACTGTTGGGATGCTACTTTTTTAAGGGATATTCTACAACGTACTTTAAAAAAATAGCCTGCCATTAACTGCGTACGGGATTCGCTTCCTTCCAACAGACAATGTGGGGGGACTGCCTTACGATATGTTGATGCTATTGGGCCTCCACAGTCTATGGCGGAGTAGAATGGATGTACGAAATGCTGAAGTGAACCCTCGTCAAGCCAGGGACTATTTTATAGAAAGTGTCATTCATTTAAAAGAGTTGTTTGGAATGCTCAGTGAACAGCCTGAATGGCTGCCTGTTCTGGAAAGGCTGGTTGTCATGAAAGAAAGTGGGCACGGCGATTGTCGAGCAAGCATGTCGCCTAACCTCTGCTGGCTCTTCCTACAGGCGCTGTCATGCTTCTACGGATGCTCCAACGGGGAATGCAACATCACTAGCCACCTGGCCCCCACGCCCACGATGACGCTCAGTAAATCCGTGCCGGACGCCAGTCATCTTCACGCGCTGAAGCCCACCACGGTCATCGCAGCGCTTGGATCGATTTCCGCTTCCGCGGTTACGTCACCTGTGAGACACCTACAAAGGGAGCTGCCACAACATTTCATCTTCAGTGGGCACGGCGATTGTCGAGCAAGCATGTCGCCTAACCTCTGCTGGCTCTTTCTACAGGTTGGTTATTCATTCAGATCGTTTAGAAGTGATGATATTACGATTGTAGTTGTGCCGTGCCCACGGACTTTGTGTCACATTGCGCATGACTGTTTGTTAGTATGTACGCTTCTTTTGTGTGGGGATGTGGAGTCAAACCCGGGGCCTACAACTGAAGAAATGTTTCAGACAATCATTGATGGCCAAATCGCGATTAAAAGTGAAATATCTGAGCTCAGGGCTCGACACGATCGTAATGACAAAACAATTGAAGACCTAACGTCTAAATGCACGGGAATCGAGAGAACTCTGAGCGATCTACAAATAAAGACTATGCAGATTGATTCCCTAAAGCAAACTGTAACTACTCTTGAGCAAATTATATTGAAACAAAATGCAAAAATTACTGATCTGGAAGACAGAAGTCGCCGTTCAAACCTTGTAATCCATGGCATCCCCGAAACTCCCAATGAAACCGACGACCAATTAAAAAGAACAGTACTCGTTGAACTTTTTCAAGATAAACTGGGCGTTGCGTGTTCGTCCGTGGCGCGTGCTCACAGGCTTGGTAAACATGGCTCCAAAAGACCGATTATTTTATACTTTCAGGATTACAATGAAAAAACGGAAATCCTTCGTAATGCTAAAAAACTTAAAGGCTCGAAAGTGTTTATAAACAATGATTACTCGCAGGCTACACTCATGAAAAGAAAAATGCTGTGGGAGAGTGCCAGAAACGATAAAGATAAAGGCGCCCGTGTTTATCTATTTAATGATAAGCTTCACGTGAATGACGATGTATTTGTATGGGACGAAAACAAAAATACACGCGCAAGTATTTCAACCCAGATGAAAACCACCCGTTCTAACTGACTTGTACCTAATCGTAAACAGTTTCGACTTTTGAACTTAAATGCACAAAGTGTCGTCAACAAATCACACGCACTTGAATCTATCCTTCTTACGCATGACCCGCATGTTTGTGTTATAACCGAAACCTGGCTTACTGATTACATTAGTGACGGAGAGGTATTTCCGGATCAGTACAATGTATTTCGCAGGGATCGTGATGGAAGGGGTGGCGGACTGGCTGTTTTACTTAAACCAGGCATTGAAGCGGTCCTGGAAACCCAAATAGAAAATCATGAAAGCTTGTTTCTACGCCTTAACTGTTGGGGCAACACTGTTATCCTTGGAACTGTTTATCGACCCCCCTCTGCTACTCCTGACTACTTGTGCAGGTTATTTGACCACTTGTTTAAATTTAGCAGCCATAAAATAATCCTGGCTGGTGACTTTAATACCCCGTCCGTTGACTGGCCGAATATGTGTGGTTCTTCTTCTGCAACTGAAATTATTTGTGATATGATGTTCGCCTTTGATCTGACGCAGTTAGTTCAGGTTCCAACCAGAGTACATGGTACAAGTCACTCAATTCTTGATCTTGTTTTCGTAAACAATTCGCTTAGTGATTGCACCATATCTGTTGAACAGGGTATATCTGATCACTATTTGGTCCTCTTGACTTGTTTACTTGAGCGCTTTTCACCTACAAAAAGAGTTATATATTCGCCTTTCAAAGACTACTCGCGAGCTGACGATACTAGCATACTCGATTATCTTGACATAAATCTTGATAATTTCACTGATACAAATGTTGATACTCTTTGGCTAAAATTTAAGAACTTATGTGAATACTGCCTTGACAAATTTGTACCTACAAAATACAAGCGTATTAATCGTAATAATCCGTGGATTACCAGAAAAATCATACATCTCAAACGCAGGATAAAACGAGCGAAGAAATCAAGGCCAGTTAACTGTGATGTCACCAATCAGCAGAGCGATCTTCGTAGCCTAATTGCAGTGGCTAGAAACAACTACTTCTCCGGGACGCTTCTAAACTATCTTAAACATGACCCCCAAAAGTTTTGGCGCTACTTGACTGAAACAAATAAGCCTGTTGAGCAAATCGTGGTGAATGACACTGTCTCAACTGATCCTGGTGTTATAGCGTGCCATTTCAATGAGTATTTTCAGTCGGTTTTTTTCGATATCCGTAACCATGATTATGTGATTTCCACCACATCAAACTATCACTCTGAGTTCATAACTTATTACGGCATAGTTTCTTTGCTGTTGTCACTGAAAACGAAAACAAGTGCTGGTCCCGATAAGATTCCATACACGTTTTTACGACGGTACGCTGAGTCCCTAGCCCATTATCTTCTCATTATTTTTCGTGCATCATACTCAAACAGCTCGCTGCCAGATGATTGGCGAACTGCCATAGTGGTACCTGTGCACAAAAAAGGGGATCGCCTGGCAGTTGAGAACTACCGTCCAATTTCCTTGACTTCTTCTTCGTGTAAATTAATAGAGCATATCATCTGCAGCCAAATCAATGAACTGCTGGACAGTCGTAATTTTCTAACAGAATTTCAACATGGCTTTCGCAAAGGCTTGTCAACTACGACCCAACTCGTCACTACCATCCATGAGTTTGCGCAAATCCTCGATAGGGGAGGTCAAATCGATGTGCTTTTCCTGGACTTCAGCAAAGCTTTCGATAAGGTGCCTCATGAACAACTGCTTTTTAAACTTGAACAGCTTGGTCTTCCACATGGTTTTGTTAACTGGATTGCTGCATACTTGTCACATCGCACACAGTCTGTTTCCGTCGGAGGTTGCATCTCTCCAGTTCTGCCTGTAACGTCAGGGGTCCCCCAAGGGAGCGTTTTAGGTCCTCTTTTGTTCTTGGTGTACATAAATGATATTGTTTCAATCATTGACGCAGGTGTCCATATACGTCTTTTTGCCGACGATTGCATTATTTTTAAAGAAATAACTTCGAGCTCGGATCAGTTATTGCTAGATCATAGTTTGCATTCCGTTGTATCATGGTGCGATACGTGGAAAATGAAGCTTAACTCTGCTAAATCAACACTTTTACGTATTACAAAAAAGAAGCAACCCTTTGAATACATTTATAATATCGCGGACACCCCGGTTACTGTGGAGCGAGAATGTAAATATCTTGGTTTAATTATATCGGACACACTTTCTTGGTCTCCTCAAATAAAACATATCTGTACTTCGGCATCCAGGAAGTTGGGTTTCATTAAAAGAAAGTTGAACGACGCTCCGATTCAGGTTAAGCTACATGCGTATTATTCATTAGTCAGATCCAAGTTGGAGTATGCAAATATCGTTTGGGATCCATTCACTCAGAAAGATATCCGGAAGTTGGAGATGGTGCAACGTCGAGCGGTTCGGTTTATTTACGGAAAGTATAGAAGGCTGGATTCACCATCTCAACTTATGCAGGCTAACGGAATACAGACTCTTCAGGCCAGAAGGAAACTAGCGCGGTTGAAATTCTTGTTTCATCTTCAGCAAGGACAGACTCGCATAGACCCATTGCAATATATTTCCCCTTTAGCGTCAAGAGCTACGCGGCACAGACATCAGTTTTCACTAACACCCATTTTTGCGCGTACTAATATGTTTAAGTTTAGCTTTTTCCCTCGCACTATTAGCGACTGGAACGGTTTACCTCTCGAACTATTTATCGACACCAACTTTGTAGAAGGTCTCGAGCGTCTTGATAACTAACATGTTTTGCTTTGTACATTGCTGCATCTTCATCTTTTTCGCATGGACATTAGGATTGTATAAACCCTCATACTACATCTGGATAGGTCATTTTGTATTAGTGCATGATGGAATTACATACTGCTTGATGCTTGCTTTCCCCCCTCCCTCCCTTTTTTTAAAATAATATATCCTGTATATTTGCTAGTTGTAAACCTTTTAATGTCGTGTTATTTGCTTTCGTTTTATGTGTGAATGTATATGTTGTTTCCCACACCTACTTGGGCCTTCGATGGCTTGTAGTATCCTCTAAATAAAAAAAAAAAAATCACGTACGCCTGCCGGGGACTGGCCGGCGTTATTCTTTTACCTGTCATGTTTGTAAATGTGTGTGAATATGTGGCAATAAAGAAAAAGAAGCATGCGTGGCGGAGTGGTCACCGTGCTTGACTGTCGCGCGGAAAGTATGGGTTCGATTCCAGTTAGTGGAATACTTTTTTATTTGTGCTTTCAACATTGCGCTCTCGTGTCTTCGAGAACATTCTCGTATGATCAAGTTTAGATTGTTCCAGTCGCCGAACAATCAAGGCCGATTGTTCCAGAACCCAACGCGCGTACATAAGGGACTCCGCGTGCTGATCTCCAGTCAGTTTCGCCCCAGCGTTTGATCGTGCTGCTTCGCCGCCTTCGACGCCCGCGACGCTCTGTTGTTATCTTTCTTTCTCCTTTTATTTTTGGGCACAAGTTCGCTCCATTGAACGTTCAGTTTACTCAGTCCTTCGCCGCCTCGTCACTTGTCATCCGTGACAATATAACCGAAGCTTCCAACACTAAACGTGCACTGCATGCCCGAGCCTGTCACAATCAACAACTTCCCGGCGTCTCGACACTCGAGTCGTCCAGCTGTAACTTCGACGCCAGCCTCCCAAGCATCCGCGACATCATCCACGACATCATCCACGACATTGTTCAGGAGGAGATCAGGTAGCTACTTCCTGCCATCAGTTGCCCGGCTTTTATTTTGATTGCCGAGATATTTTCGGAACAAGTCCGACAGACATTTCAACCGGAGACTTCTGAGAGCGAAGCGGCATCTGACGAACCAAGGGAAACTTACGTCACAATGGCACGATGACCGCCACCTTTGTATCCTGTGCCCTGTCTATGTCCCCTTAGTATCCTGCGTCAATTAATTGAGACACCCTAACACCGAAGCATTCCCGACATTGGGTGTAGGTCTGCACTGAACAAAGTGCATCGACGAAAATGGAGGTGTTGCAAATGGCCGACCGAAAACCACTCTGCTACCACTGCATGAGGCTGACCATGCCTACCGGAGCTGCCCGTACTAATGAATTGGCCTGCAAGGGTTCGCGCCGAACGACCTTCGACCACGTCTCGAGGAGCGACCGCGTGACAATGAGAATTATCTTCGGCGGCCTTTGTCCCTGGTGCCGACATTACCCCGAAGGTCCTGATCCCGATCACCTCGACGGGAGGTGAGCACTACAAAGCAGGTGAGCGGCAATGCAATGACAGTTGATTTAGTGTCGGTTGTCGTCCAAGGACAATACCTAATAATTTGCTGACACCAATTATCTGTGCCCCCTCCACGAAGCACACAATTTCCAACTTTGAGTGAGAATGCCGCTCAGTGACTTGAAAAAATAGAATGTTTGGTCGTTCTCATAAACTCAACACCAAGCATCACCCAACTTCACTTTGCCACACGAGACTTACTTACACAAGTTGCAGTGGTTGTTTGATGCAGAAGAAATTGAAATTACGGAATGGAAGTGAAATGGCTTGGATAGCAAACAAACATTGTTGCCAGCCATCAGGTCAACGGTACAGCAAAAGGCACAGTCACGTAAGCAATACATGCCCTGGCTTGCTGCATTGACGCAGAAAACGACCAGGAAAATTTGTGGAATAGAAGCCAACCCTGCAGCTTCAGTGAATCAGATGTCAGCGGCAGCACACGACGTATGATTACAAGACGGCATCGGTCAGTCAAAGTTGCCACTCGACCAAGCTGAACACCGACGGGCCAGGAGCGTCCTCCTACAACAAGGAGCACAGGTGCTACGACTGAACGCCTGACACGACTGTCGCAGAAAGAACTCGTTATAGAACCATTTGCTAAGAATTAGAATTAGTAATTATGTAATCAAGTGTAAATAAATGCATTTGATACACTAACCAAATAAACATGTTTCTAAATGCCTTTACGCCTTCAGAGTCTACACCAAGAATTGTTTTCGCTGCATGCGCTGGACCTTTTTGAGGACACTCGCATCTCTGACCCTTCAATTTTAATTAATGGGACATACCAGGTTGGCAGACTTGTTGCATGGGGCTGCACTCGTTACACCTCATCCTGAACATGTGAAGCATCCGAAAACCAACTCCAGTGATGTGAAAATGTTATTTATTAATTTATTCCCGCCAGGGGCCTTTGTAGGCATTGCAGAGAGGATACTTAAGACTACACACGTGACAATAACATCAAGGCACACTGACGAGCACAAAACGGGCCCAGCTACCGAAGGTACCTGGCCCGTTTTGTGCTCGTCAGCACTCGTAAAAAATAATTACTTGTTAAAATAATACTTGTTAATTTCAAAGACATACACACCTCTGAGCATCTAGTTTAATAGTATATGCTGATGCATTTTTATATAGCAGGACACTTCCTATACGTACGACACAATAGACCCTTTGCAAAACCCCATCAAGCAACACAACTGTCACCATTTTTTTTTTTTTTTTGCCGTAAAGCGCACGGATGGGTTTTAGTTCGCGTGGAACGCTAATGCAGTTTTCAAGTCCAATAGGCGCTGAGCCAAGTTCACGGTGATGGCTGACATAACATTTTTGTCGAAAAAATGCCCAAGATGCCCAAAGTATGAAGGCCTTACGTAATTAGAGTAGTAGCTACTGTAACTCGTTTCATCCCAATTTGGCAAACGGCAAAGGCTACACTCTCGGTGAGCCAATATGCACGTTGGAGAGAGGCACATGACAACATGTCATTCAGAGTGCTCGTCTCCACAGATTTGTCACACACCTTCGCTCTGTCTCTCTGATTGGTTCGAGGGGGCTGTGGCGGTTGCCCTTTTCCAGGTTACAATGATACGAAGTATAGGCAACCCACACTTTTCAAAAAAGTCTATTGAAGAGACCGAAAGGGATGGTCAACATTTTTCAACAAGACTGCTCTTCAGGCAAGGGATGAACACAAATATGAATTATCTTATCCAGGTAATTAGAACAAGTAATTAATTGACCGACTAATACAATGCACTGTTGAAGAAAAAAAGTATTGCTGCAATAAATCCTACGAAAGAGAAAAATGTGTAGTTAATCTTTTATTTCCGACTTGCATTACATTTAAAGAGGGGCTGCATTTTTTTTTTAAGAATCTAGATGTTAGAATGATGGACTAGACAACCATCTAAGAGGAGCATGATCATACGCATGGAGGTTACTGCGGACTATTGATATCGATCGGCTAGGTAAAGAGTCTATACTAATACTAATTTCTAAGGGACATCGGATGCAACATTTTGTGCCCTGATCAATCAAAAATCTGAAGACTTGCCGTTTTCTGAGTTCCAAGGGGACAAATAAACTGTTTGATGAACATAAGTAATGAGTTTGCGTTCACGTCAATTAAGCAAACCCCTGTTTTTCACTTCAAAAAAGTATTGCGATCTAATGTAGAATCGTCGATTACCGCAAAAGGTTAAAGATCGCAGGAGCTTCCTCGCTAAAAGTTGCTATGGTTATTCGGTGACGCAGGGCTGCAGCAACTTCCCCTGGACCCTATCTCAGACATTCCAACGTTCAAACGAAGCTAGAGAAATGCGAATATTTTATGCTGGAAGTTATATCGTAAAACTGCTGATTAGTACGAAACCTAAAGATCGCAGGAGCCTCCTCGCTAAATGTTTCTGTGATTATGCAGTTACCTAGGGCTGAAACAAATTCCCCTAGGCCCTACGTCCGACGCATACATTTCGCGTCGAATCTCAGACATTCCAACGTTCAAACAAAGCTAAAAGAATGCTAAAATTTTATGCTAAAGGCACTCAAAGTTCTATCGATCCTCAAACATATCCGGGAATCCGAGCACCGGTACGGCGATACGGCTGATGCTGTCTGACAGGCGTTAATATCCAGATGATCCAGAGCGATCTTGCGCAGAAAGGGTATAAAGTCTCATTCCTTCATATTTTCACATTATACATGCGTCAGCGAGCACGAAGCCTAAAGTCGTCGGAAACCAGCTGAACATCACGGCTACCGCGCACCGAACAAACCCGCATCACTCAGCCATGGGCGCGGCCATCTTACCGATGACGTCACGGTCACTTTTACGTACAACATGGTGGCCACCGGGAGGTGCCACTTCCGGACTTCCGGTTTATCACTCTAAGCCCCTCTACCTCGTTGGACGGCCCACTGATCTCTATGGCAACTGCTGGATCGCGCTTCCCCGCTTGTTCGCTACAGCGCGAGGGAAGCCACCGGACGGCCATCTTGCTTGTGGTCGATTTGCGGTTTTGCTAGCGTTTCAGAGGCTGGCGGCAGCGTGCTATAGACACGTTTTCTACCCGTTCGTCGTCATTCGCCGAAGACGTTTTTCTAAGACTCTATGTAACTGTTGAGACCTGTCATTGTGAACACGTGAAAAATATTATGAAAGCGCAGTGTCGCTGGAAAAAGGCACAACTCGTCGAAAGCACGTTTCGCCGGTGTTGCGGCGGGATCAAAGCTTCCTTGGCACGCCGAAGTGATGCGTCTCTGTGCCTTCGCACGCTTGGATAACGATCAAGAATCGACGCCGTCTGTATGTGTTCTGCGAGTGCAATGTGCGTGAAGTCGTATGTAAAGGCACAACTCGTCGTAAGCAAGTGTCGCCGGTGTTGCGGCCTGATCAAAGCTTCCTTGGCACGCCGAAGTGATGCGTCTCTGTGCCTTCGCACGCTTGGATAACGATCAAGAATCGACGCCGTCTGTATGTGTTCTGCGAGTGCAATGTGCGTGAAGCCGTATGTAAAGGCACAACTCGTCGTAAGCAAGTGTCGCCGGTGTTGCGGCGGGATCAAAGCTTCCTTGGCACGCCGAAGTGATGCGTCTCTGTGCCTTCGCACGCTTGGATAACGATCAAGAATCGACGCCGTCTGTATGTGTTCTGCGAGTGCAATGTGCGTGAAGCCGTATGTAAAGGCACAACTCGTCGTAAGCAAGTGTCGCCGGTGTTGCGGCCTGATCAAAGCTTCCTTGGCACGCCGAAGTGCTGTGTCTAGCTCTGTGCCTTCGCGCGCTTGGATACTAATCAAGATTCGCTTCGACGCCGTGTGGATGTGTTTTGCGAGTACAATGTGCGTGAAGCCCTCTAGAGCAGCGTTACTTTTACTCTGACTACTGTATTCGTAACTTGCGGCACTTGCGGTTCAGAAACGAGCTTGATCCAGTGCCAGTGGTGACGGAAGTGTGTGTGTGTGTGTGGGGGGGGGGGGGGGGGGGGGGGGGGGGAGAGGAGAAGAAAAAGGCGGCATCAGCGGCGCGTTTCCTTTTTTTTTTCACTAGACGCTTATGCCATTCAAATTAGCAGTACAAAATCTTACAGAGACGCAGTATTTCGGCGTGCCAAGGAACCTTGGATCACGACGCGAGACCGGCGAAACTTGCTTTCGACGTGTTGTGGCTTTTTTCTGCTGCACTGCGCTTTTGTAAAAATTTCCACGTGTTCTCAACGGCAAGGCTCAACCCCCCCCCCCCCTCCCCCCCTTTACAGAGGGTCTCAAAAATCTTCTTCGATGAATGTTGTCGAACGAGCTTATACACCTGTCAGACGGCAGCTAAAATGGCATTTACACCAAATGACATTCAGGTTTTCAAATGACATTCGAGATGGGACCTGCCAGACGACAACTAAAATGACATTTAGGTGATGTTCATTGCGATTGTGTTCGCTAATTCGAATCAGTCACACAGAGTATGCCTTTGCAGTAACGATTGGTAATTCGGCCATAAACTATTTTTTATATTTTGTTTCAGGTAGACGAAACTTATAAAACACCGCAAAGTGTTTTTTAAATGAAGTCTGCTTTTTGATGAGACGCTTGCCGCTTGGCGGCTTGGCTTGCTTGGCTTGCTCAGTGGGCTCCCTCCTTTGTTCAGCGCCGTGACGCCGTGGCTCGTTCTCTTTTGCTTCTCTTCGGCTGCCGTCGCTGTTTGTTCCGTTCGAGCTTCCCCTTTTTCCACGTGCGATGGACCCTGCGGTGGACCCCGTGGACCCTGATCCGGCTGCCGCCGCTGCGATGGACGTACTGTCGTGTGCTGCGTGTGTTATGTACGTGCCCGCTCTGGAAACAAGTAGTTTGTCTGCTTTTAGCGTGGACATCAGGTCTGCCAGGAGGGAGGCGGATCTCCTCGAAGGGGAGCTTCTTGCGAACAGCATTTTGCTTGCTGCCGCTGCTGCTGCGTCAGTGACTGACGCCGTGCCGCGCAGCGTCCAGGCGTTCGTGAGGAACGAGCGGTGGTTTGAAGATACGCTGCCAAACTTGCCTGCTTATTTTTTTAAGCAGTCTTTTCGTGTGATGCCGTCCACGTTTCGGTACCTCGTGGATGTGTGCCGGCCTCACATGGAGCGTGAAGTGACTGCCATGCGTTCGACCATATCAGTGGAGAAGCGAGTCGGCGCTTCCTTGTACAAGCTGTGCTCCACCGCTGAGGACAGGACCATCGCCCACCTGTTCGGCCTGGGACGCTCGACGGTCAACGAGCTGTACAAGGAGTTCTGCACAGTCGTCTTCTCCGCTCTCGAGCCCGAGTGGGTGAAGACGGTAGGGGCCGCCGAGCTTGCTGAGCACGTCCGGGAGTTTGAAGCTACCTTGGACTTTCCGCAGGCCATAGGGGCACTTGACGGTTACCATTTCCCTGTGTAGCCACCACAAGCGGACGCCACCGACTACCGAAAATACAAGGGCTGGTAAGTACCTTTTTCCGAAAGGGAACCGTATATAGCCTCCATTTTGTAAGAGATTATGTTTGGATTAGCAGTACAGAATCTGCATGTCCTAGCCTTCCCGAGTTTAGACCACATAGTTTCTAGCCACATTACAATTTTTTTTTCTTCCAATCACTATTTGGGAACTTGCCGCTTGAAGACAGAGTCAGTGGAACTGTCTGACCAACATTGCTAAAGTGTGGTTTAAAAAAAGTGTTTTTAGAGCGCAGCTCTTAGGGGCCCGTTTCCAGCCTGAGCGGCGTCGGCGTCGCCGTCGGCGTAACCGCGCCCTTCTCTCTCCTCCTCCTCCCCTCCTCCCCCTCCCCTCCTCCTCCTCCTTCTCCTCCCCCTCCTTCTCCTCCTCCTCCCCTCATTGTGTAGTATGATCCGGGCGGGTCACGTTGTGACGTTGCTATCCGTCACAACACCTGAGTGTGTGTATGTTATAGAGGGTCGTTTCAAATTAGGAGACCTTGTGAATATGAACAAGTTTTACTTTGAGAATTAGAATAAAATTAAGAAATCGGGAAGAAAACGTAGGAAAAATAAGAAAGTAAACTGGAATAAATGAAGAAGAAATACTATCTACACGAAGCAAGAGTAAATGTCATAGTCCGTAGATATCCACAGATCAACGTAGGTGACTCAGTCAGTGTTCGTCAGCATCACTCACAGTCAGCCGTCTTCCTTCTGTGTCTGCTCGTCGCGGGAGAAGAATGGAGGTCGACGTCGATCGGGACCCCTTCGCAAAGTCCCAGGGTCGATGACGGCGTCTGTTCAGGCTTCCGAAGGTCGGCTTCCACCGCCTGCCCAACCGGCCCTTTTTGTTCCGTCTTCTTCTTCCTTTTCTCTTCCTCTTCTTCTTTCTTCTCTACCCCCACCGTCGCACCATTCTCGCACACCACACACGCTCAACCCAAAAAAAAAATTTTCCTTCTAGAAAATTTAGACATCTAGAAACAAGAATCCCCTTTGTACCTTCAACTAACCGCCTAAACATTCAATTAAGTTCTGCGGGAAACTAACTTTCACACTAAGAATTCAACACTATGTCGCGCCCTAAAACAACCACGGGTAACTATCTGTCAGTATAAGAGAACTCTGTTCACACTGGTCCCCGACTGCGGAGGGCGTAAGAATGGGACATTCCAGAAGGTTCTGGGGGTGCCATTGGCAACTCTTCTATACGTTCAACCGAAGACATTGGGGGCATTGTCTGCTGCCCATTGGTGGTCATTCTCCCGGTCACGTCGAGCTCTTCGAAAATCCCCGGTGCGATCTGCTCTCTATCTGGGTACCCGACCGTTGTTCCTTCGTTTCCGGCAGGTCCCCGTGGCGCCAAATTGTGAGGTAAGGATGAGAAAGAGCATCTCTCGTCTTGAGAGCGTTTGTGGTGGTTGTCTGCTAACTCCGGGATTCGCGTTTCGCCTGCCGTCGTTTTCCTCATCCTGTTCACGTGGAGCACTTTCCGCTCCCCAGTGCGGGCATTCTTGACACAATACGTAACCTCAGATAGTTTTTTAATCACGTGGTACGGGCCTTCCCACTTAGGAAACAGCTTCTTTGATATTCCTCGTTTAACGGCCTTTACTTCAATGTACACGAGATCGCCTATGTTGTAAGTTGCTCTTTGCGAATTTCGATCGTACAGTTCTTTTCTGTGTTCAGCTGATTTGGCTAGTTTCTCTCGTGCTGTTTCATGAGCCATTGTAAGTCTGTGACGTAGTTCATGGCATTAATTCTGAGGTGTATCGTAATTGACAGGTGGTGGCTCATATAAGAGATCCGGCAAATCAGCGTTACGTCCGTATAGTAAGTAGAAAGGCGTCTCATCTGTACTTTCATGTTTGGCTGTGTTGTATGCGAACATACAATATGGAATCCATTGGTCCCAGTCTTTCTGGTCAGCACGCACATAGTGGGATAGCATTGAGACCAAGGTTTGGTTAAGTCGCTCTACGGCTCCGTTGCACTGGGGATGATATGCTGTTGTTTGTAGCTTCCGTATCCTTAGCAATGTGCATACATCCTGGAACAGTCTTGATGTAAAATTAGGGCCTTGATCTGTCAAGATTTGCTGAGGCACCCCATGGCGAAGGATTACGAGTTCCACAAACTTTTTAGTAACAGTTTCGGCTTTCTGGTCTGGCATCGCGACGACTTCTGAATATTTGGTAAGATGGTCTACAAACACCAGAAGATAACGATTTCCTTCCGTCGTAGTCGGAAATGGCCCCACAATATCCATTCCTGCCCTTTGAAATGGGTGTGCAACCTCTTCGAATACTTGTAGAGGGGCTCGCCTTCTGTTGTGGGACGCTTTGTGACGTATGCACGACACACACTGGGCACAGTAGTTCTGTACTTTCTTTTGCATTCCGTGCCAGAAGTACTTTTCTCGGACCCTTTCACTCGTCTTACCCGTCCCTCGGTGTCCAGAGTAAGGTGTGTCATGATATAGTTGGATCACGTAATTTTTAAGCGATTCGGGGACAACAATTCGGTTCTTCACAAGGCGGTCTTGCTTCAACGTAGTCTGCTCTCTCCGACAAAGAAGGCCTCGAGAGTCGATAACATAGCATCCGAACGTCTTATCCGGTTGCTCTTCGCACTTGGAGATGAGCGTGATTAACTTTCGATCCTCTCGCTGTGCACCAATAAAACGATCGACATCACAATGTGGTTCATATTGAATAACTTCTCTGACCACAGCTCTGCTTAATGCGTCCGCGTTCTGATTCATTTTTCCAGCCCGATGCTCCACTTCAAAGTTATATTCTTGCAGCAGTAAATTCCAGCGTGATAAACGAGAACTGGGGTCACGGGCGTTCATCAGCCATTTGAGTGCACGACAGTCGGTTAACACCTTGAACTTTCTTCCATACAGGTAACACCGGAACTGCTTGACTGCCCAGACTACCGCCAAACATTCTTGTTCCGTTGCTGCATATTTTTGTTCGGCCGGATTCAATTTCCTGCTTGCATATGCAATGGGGTGCTCGTTTCCTTCGAACTCTTGCGTCAACACGGCTCCCAGTGCACTTTGAGAAGCGTCCGTTATCAGAATAAATGGTTTCGAAAAGTCTGGGAACCTCAACAGAGGAGCTTGCGTCAGTTCATGTTTCAGAACCTCAAAAGCCGCTTCAGCTTCAGTGCTCCAGCTGAAAGTGACCTTCTTTGACGTGAGCGCAGTCAAAGGTTTGGCTTTTTCGGCAAACTCTGGTATGTGACGCCTGTAATATCCAATGAGACCAAGAAATTGGCGAACTTCTTTGACTGTTGTTGGTCTTGGAAATTCGTTAACACAGCGCGTCTTTTCTGGATCTGGTCGAACCCCGTTTTTCGACAAAATGTGTCCGAGGTACTTCACTTCTTGTTTAAGAAATTGACATTTTGAGGGTTTTAATTTCAGTCCTGCCGCTTGTAGTCTCCTCAGGACAGTCTCGATATCTTTAAGATGTTGGTCGA
The DNA here is from genome assembly GCF_016920785.2 of Ixodes scapularis. Lineage (NCBI taxonomy): Eukaryota > Metazoa > Arthropoda > Arachnida > Ixodida > Ixodidae > Ixodes > Ixodes scapularis. The sequence goes on along the minus strand of NW_024609868.1, from coordinate 128,950,530 downwards.
AGCTCTGGCTGAAAATGATGATGTCATCTAGATAGACGTAGCATGTCTTCCCAAGAATGCCAGCCAAAATTGCATCCGCCGTACGCTGAAAAATGGCGGAGCTATTAACCAATCCCATTGGCATCCTTTTCCACTGATAGTGCCCACTTGGTGTATTGAAAGCGGTCTTCTCTTTATCGCTCGGTTCCATCTCTATTTGCCAGTAACCGGCGGCCATATCTACGACAGAGAAGTAGTGAGCAGACCCCAAGAGAGCAAGCGTTTCCTCAATATTGGGCAGTGGGTAAGGATCAACTCGAGTCACTTTGTTCAAATCTCTGTAGTCGATCACAAACCTGAATGACCCATCTGCCTTCTGTACCAACAAAGCAGGAGCGCCCCACGGGGATGTCGAGTGTTCAATTATGTCCTTCTCCAGCATTTCCTTGACCTGCTGTTCCATATCTTCTCTCTTTGCATAAGGGATTCTATAGGCTCTTCTGTATACAGGTGCGTCTGCTAAGGTTGGCACGCGGTGCTTTATCACGTCGCAACGTCCAAGGTCTAGTTTATGAAGAGAGAATGCGCTCTTATACTTTGTAAGAAGATCTAGGACTGACGTTTTTTCTTCCTCTTGCAGATGGTCAAGATCGAATTGCTCAGTAGGACGCCACCCTTCTCTTGCCTGTGCGCTGCAACGCAAAACGGGCTCTCCAGTCGACCCCTCGTTCACAATACTTATGAAATCTCCAACTAGCTGATTCTTGGCTACACGAAGTTCCTGTAATGTCAGGTTGGCCATTCTCACCGGTACCTCGCCATCGCTGTTGATTCGAACGGCCACATCTGCTCCTACACTCTCAAGAAAAAAGGGTGTCAAAAGGTGTATTCTTACACCCTTTGTCCCATATAATACACCCCCAAACTTCAATTCGACATACAGCGCCATACAGTCGAACAGACGGCCCGAACTTTTACGAGGGGCTTGATAGCCGTGTGGTACAACTTATTAAAATAGCTAATGTACGTTTTACTGACAACAAAAAATATAATCGGGGTTTTCTTGGCCCTACTGTAAAAACTCGGTGTTTTCATTATGTGGTCTTTGATACGTACTTTAGCAATTTAAAATGTTGTACCACACGGCTATCAAGCCCCTCGTAAAGTTTCGGGCCCTCTGTTCGACTGTAGGGCACTGTACGTCGAATTGAAATTCGGGGGTGCATTATATGGGACAAAGGGTGTAAGAATACACCTTTTGGCACCCTTTTTTCTTGAGAGTGTAATAGTCCGTGTGTACCTATTTCGCGCATCTCTACAACACCATCTCCTGAAATCGGCATCAAATGCTTCACTCTGGCAAGCGCCATCGTCTCCGACATTGGTGATATTACACATTCCCTCGTAAGAAATACAGGAGAACGTACACTTTCGGTTGATGGTACATCAGATAGTGCGGGGTGATCGTCGTCTTTTCTCCAGTTAAGAATAGGGACGCTTTGCCCTCCTATCCTAAGAATGCCCTCCGATGCCAGAATATCTATGCCATACTTTCGCACAACATCTTGGCCGAATATTCCAGCAACTGGAAGCATAACATCGTCCGCGCATGCAAAACAGGGATGTTGAAACGTAGTGGTTCCTATCTTGAAAGGAACGTCAAAACAACCGCTCGTTTTCAATGGCTTCCCCGTAATTCCAATCAGTTCGGTGTGGGCATGCGCTTCTGAAAGGCTGAAAGGAGCACCTCCCTTAAGATTTCGTAACACAGACTCTTTCATGAGCGTTACCTTAGATCCAGTATCGATAATAAATTCGGCCACTGTTGTTCCTACTTGGCACTGAACCATTGGACTGCTCTCACCACATAATCTAACTGACCCCGCTTTCGTATCGGCTGCCTTCTCGATGGGGTCATTTGAGAGGAGCCGTTCTAGTTTTCCTGGCGTCTCCCCGTGACTTGCCCATCTTTTCTTTGACCCCGTCCTTTTCCCGTGTTTCCATCACTTCGAAACATCAAGGCCTGACAATTTCGTGCAATGTGGCCTAGTTGTCCACAGTTGAAACACCTGGGAGAGTAACATCTCTGTGCATAGTTCGAACTACTCTGGTCCCTAGTCTCCCGAGCTGCCGTTCCTTCCTGCAGCATTGCTTCGATTCGTTCAAGACGGCTTCGCACTTCTTTAAGTTCAGAGTCATTTGCAGCTACTGTCCGTACCGCTTGGTTTGATGTAACCTGTTGGTCATTCCTCTCCTCCTTATGTGCTACGCTGACAGCCTCCTCAAAGGACTTAGGATCTCTAGAGAGAACAAACCGCCTCACTGGATCTCTTAGGCCATGCACATATTGCGTGAGCATTTGATCTTCCAACAATTCTCTAGCAGCGTCCTCCTTCTGTTTGGCCCGTTCACCTTCGTAAAGGACCAAAGTTCGCTGCCCCAGTCTTTGCACACGGGTCGCGAAGGCTCTGACATCCTCATCTGCTTGTTGACGAGCCCCCATAAACTTCTCAAGTCGAGCGCTTCGTGATTCGCTATCGAATCGTCCAAGGAGCAACTGTTTGAAGTCTGTAAATGATGCGACGGATTTCATCCTCTCTTCATGCCACGCGAACTCGTATGCCCTCCCTGACATTTTGCACTTGGCAATTCCTATTTTCTGCGTGTCGTTCCAGCCACCCATCTGTGCGACCTGTTCGAGCACTAAAATAAAATCGTTTACGGAGGTTCCGTTACCATCCCCGGAAAATATGGGCACCATTCCTCCCAATGCCAGTACAGTTGCCCCCAGAGATCCTGTCATTGCTTGTCCATTCCCTTCTCCAGGGCCTGAGGTTGCTTGATTCATTTTCACAAGGCTCGCAAGTAGGAGGGTTGCTCCCACCACTTTAGGATGTCGAAATTATTTGAAGCATCCCACCGCTGCCACCATTTGTGACGTTGCTATCCGTCACAACACCTGAGTGTGTGTATGTTATAGAGGGTCGTTTCAAATTAGGAGACCTTGTGAATATGAACAAGTTTTACTTTGAGAATTAGAATAAAATTAAGAAATCGGGAAGAAAACGTAGGAAAAATAAGAAAGTAAACTGGAATAAATGAAGAAGAAATACTATCTACACGAAGCAAGAGTAAATGTCATAGTCCGTAGATATCCACAGATCAACGTAGGTGACTCAGTCAGTGTTCGTCAGCATCACTCACAGTCAGCCGTCTTCCTTCTGTGTCTGCTCGTCGCGGGAGAAGAATGGAGGTCGACGTCGATCGGGACCCCTTCGCAAAGTCCCAGGGTCGATGACGGCGTCTGTTCAGGCTTCCGAAGGTCGGCTTCCACCGCCTGCCCAACCGGCCCTTTTTGTTCCGTCTTCTTCTTCCTTTTCTCTTCCTCTTCTTCTTTCTTCTCTACCCCCACCGTCGCACCATTCTCGCACACCACAACGTGACCTCGGGGGGAGGGGGTCACATGACCCGTTTCCAGCCTGTGCGGCGTCGGCGTTGGCGTCGGCGTCACCCCTCCCCCTCCTCCTCCTCCCCCTCCGCTCCTCCTCCTCCCCCCTCCTCCCCCGCCAAGGTCACGTGACCCCGGGGGGTGACTCCCCTCCCCCCGCCGGTCACGTGACGGCCCGCCCAAGGTCGTGATCCCGTCCCCTCGAGGTCACGTGACCCCCCGGACCTCTGCCCTCCTCCTCCTCCCCCTCCTCCTCCTCCCCTCATTGTCTAGTATGGTCCGGGGGGTCACGTGACCTCGGGGGGAGGGGTAAAGGAGAGGGAGGGGGAGCAGGAGGGGAGGAGGACTAGCAGGCATGATCACGAGGGAGGAGGAGGAATATACCCTTTACTCCTCCTCCTCAAGAGCTGCGCTCCAATTCGGCGTTACAGGAAGTTGTAAACGGCTTTCACTTTTTTTAGTCAGTGTGTTCCATTACCTTATTGGGGAAGGTAATTATGTGGTGACCCAGCAGACTAATTGAGTGGTTTGCCATGCTTTTATGCAGGTACAGCATCATTCTCCTTGCCCTGGTGGACCATGATACCGGTTCCGGTATGTCAACGTAGGAGCGCCAGGGCGGTGCCATGACGCCCATGTCTTCCGGAGGTCGGCACTGGCAGGCATTCTGGAAGGGCCAACGTTCCAGAAGCCCATGATCACCATCAATGGGACCGCCGTGCCACCACTGATCCTCTGCGACCAAGCATTCCCGCTTACGTCCAACCTGTTGAAGCCGTATACGCGGAAGGATGTTACGGACAACTCCACGCAGGCGGGGTTCAACAAGCGGCTGTCAGCTGCACGCAGGATCGTTGAAAATGCCTTCGGTCGAGTTAAGGCACGGTTTCGCCTGCTCCTGAAACGCATGGAGTGCGACGTCAACAACGCCCGCCTGATCGTACGAGCCTGCTGCGTCCTCAACAATATCTGCGAACACTTCAACGATGGCGTTGAGGCCCAGTGGCTCAGGGATGCCCAGCGTGTGGACGGCGTCCACATCCAACCGGTCTGCGCCACGGACATCGAAGCAGACAGCGGACAGAGGACAGAGCCAGATTAACGCATTTCGGGGCCCTGGGCTAAGGACGCTTTAGGGGCCCTAATGATGATGATGATGGCGACGATGATGATGATAATGCGGTCTGGTTAAGGCGATGAACCTGGGAAATACTGCAGTTCTCTTTAGTTTTTAATCAATTGAAAGTAGAGTCTATACTTTTCAGTGTCATCGACACATTCATTACAGCTCGCGTTTGATTATCGTCTAAGGGATAACTTGTTGAGTTTCGATTATCAACAATGATCGCTCTGCCACGTAGACATAGACCGAAGTGCAGAACAAAACCTTTTCCATAAGAAACATATTTTATTCAAACAACCACGCTCGAAATTGAATGAAAGTACAAAAAGGTACCGCAAATATACAAGTATTAACAATATTTACAATGCAGATTTTAGCTATACAATGCGTACATATCGCATATTATACACAATGCAGTGATATCTGTGATTTGTCAGTTTCCCTACGTTGCAAAGGAACGCAAAGGGCCATCATGTTGGACCGTTTTACATGTCTCCGTTCAATAAAATGAAAGAGGGAATAAACAACAGTGTTTGTGACGGTGTCTTAAATACAACAATTGTTAACACAACTAGCAAAAATCTGACTGCGAACTAACTTTACATTCAAAACGGCGTCTTGCGACTCTTCAAGCTTGAAAATTCAGATATCGTCTCGTCGAAATTGGCCAATCTGCAACTGAAACGTAAAGTCCAGTAACTATAAGAGCGTCATTCATAGGCTGTTCGAAGAGTTCCCTTTCTTTTATTTCTGGGAATCCTGAAAATTACTACCATGTGCTGCTTTTTCTTGGGGGCTGATGGTACCTCTACAGGCTTGTCATAGGCAGGGCTTTCAAGCTCATTGTTACGGACAAAACTGTCGCTTCCCTAAAAAGTCGTGTATCGAAAAGGAATTACTCCGCGCCACCTTGACTCAGCTTCTCGCGATGTGGAATTATGTGTGCATCCTTCGGCATAAACAATCGTGCACTTGCCTAGAGGGCCACCATTGTTCGTAAAACTAACGCTCCGAAATAGCCTCAAAATAAAAAGATTTACCATTCCCGTCTGGTTTAAACTAGGGAGCACTCCGGCAAGACCACCGCGGAGGCGGCATGCGGCTTTGTTCCCTTCCCCAGCAGCGTCAAAGGCCGCACTTTCAAAGTGTAAGCGCTGCTCAAATACACGTGTTTTCGCGCACGAGACACGAGCCCGAGTAGGGTGAAGGGGGAGGTGTTTATGACATTTCCCTTCCTGATAAAAAAAAGAAAAGAGGAGCGAAAACCCCAGATCGTGGGGCCCCTCACGTGTTTTCTTCGTTTGCTCGAAGCCGCTTTCAAAAAAAAAAAAGCGGACAAGCACCCTCAGGGGCCGGTCACCCAACCAAAGGGCCGGCTTTGTGCAGGGACAGGGGTGTGCTACGCGAAGTGCGCGTTCCCTCTTCTCGAATGCTGCGGCAAAGCAACATCGCTTTCCAAAATAATTTTAAATTTCGGCTTTTTCTTTTCTACGAGCTGCAACGGGACCCCCAGAGAGTCGGGGGCCCGGGGCTGCAGCCCCCTTAGCCTCTACCTTAATCCGGCCCTGACAGAGGATCAGGAACGCCATTGCTGTCTACCTGCACCAGCGTTCCAGGCTGCAGCACTGAACCCCTGTTGCGTGATGCACAACGGAGGCCCCATGTTACTGGTGGTATGGCACTGGCCTGTCTAAACATCAGTGCTGTCTACATTTCTGCAAGACAACTGAGGTGCACCCTCGGGTGCACTTGAGTCGTCTTGCACAGATGCAGACAGCACAGATGTTTAGACAGGCCAGTGCTGTACCATCAGTAACATGTAGCCTTGTACCGACCAAAAAAAGCCCTTTTGAGGGCCAAACAAATAGGCTTTTGGAGCGTGCTATACTTAGAGACCATGCCCTCCCGTGTCCCGAGTAAATGCTTCATGGGAACCATGAAATGTGGCTTTTATACTTTAAAACAAATTTTGTTGATTGAATTATTCCAGTTTATATCTGAACTTCTTTACGAAAAATATAAAAAGCTTTGTAATACTTGGCAGATTTTTAGTCACAAGTACATATCAATATGTGAAATAAGTATGCAATGATTATGATTATCTATTGGATATCATTGAATCATTGGATAATATCAAATGATTTAGATAAGAAATAACCTAAATCATTGGATATTTTTCTTATATTTGGTGGCAGGTTAATGACCCTATAGATGCTATATCTCTAGCGTGTAATTATTGCCCTCCACTTAACCAAGTGTCGCAAAAAGCTTCAGAGGCAGAAATCTGCACTCTTAACTGTTACCACAGCTCTGAAATACTTCATATTTTGATACCATATTTCTTGATTCTAAGCACCCCCTTTTTTTACACCTGCAATGTTTAAAGAGGGGGGGGGGGTGCTTAGAATTGCGAAAATACGGTAGTTACTTTGAGAGAAAGTCATCCGTGAAATTTTTCTTTAACAATATCTGCACAAATCGCACTAGACTTTGTTGCTACGAGTGATCCCAACCAATTGAGTGCTGACCAAGCTCCTGTGCTCCCTCAAGACACTTGCATGGCATTGAATTGAATCCAATGGCTCGTGTCTGCTGCAACCTTGTCATAAGGGTGAAATGGAGCATCATGCCTTGCATTAAATGCTGAGGTAGAGATTATTTCATAGTCAGCAGTTTCCTTCGCCTTGCAGAATTTAATAATTATATGAAGGTCTATTGCTACAGAAAATACTGATATGGGCCTCCAGCGCTAAAGTTGCACAATAAAGGCTGCACTGCACTGCAGCAATTTAGGAATTGCTCCAGTAGTGCAACAAAATCCAGAGACGTCTTTAGCTGGCATGCAACAAAAACGGCGTGACCTGATGCTTTCACAGTATTGGGAGCACAGTGGCTTTAAAGCAGGCAACAACAGTGCAAAAATGTCACGGGTGACTTATACCTAATAAAGTACAGGCGGTGGTGGGTTTCAGTCAGACAGAAGAAAATTGCTTGGACCACCTAGTTAGTACTTTCTTCACTTGAGATGACTGAAATGAGCGGGTGTATCTCAAAAGGTCCCATTCGCATTTGAGCCTTGCACATTTCGTCCCTTTCTCATTTGGTCCTTCTCGTTTGAACCTTCTCATAAGATCTTAATCGTGTTTTTCGCAACTGGGTCCATTCTCATTTTGCCCGTTATCTGAAAACGTCCCATTCGCATTTTGACCGTGCGAATTTCGTCCCATTCTCATTTGGTCCGCCTTGTTTGAACCTTCTCATAAGATCCAAATTGTATTCCTCGCAACTGGACCCATTCTCATTTCGCCCGTTCGCGCTGCGACCGAATGGCACTATACTCCGCGACAACTTTTCTTGGCAATGCAGTGGAAGGTAGAGGCCCGCGTCCCCTCTCCCATTTTGAGTGTGCGCGGGCTCTCCTCCTCTCCCCGGAAATGGGGGAGGAGGAGAGCCTGCGTACACTCAAAATGGGAGAGGGGACGCGGGCCTGTGCCTTCCACTGCATTGCCAAGAAAAGTTGTCGCGGAGTATAGTTCGGCATGATTCTAACGTCGTTATGCCTCCGCGGCTTTGTTGATAAGCCTTACCTTGCTTGGGCCCCCAACATACCATCAGATATATCTCATATGTAGAGGTACACACTGAGAATCGTACAATGACGCCTGCTTCCCTTCCTCTAAGCAAACAAAGAAAGAAAAAAGCGATGAACATTTAATTTGGAAATTTCGTTTGATTAGAAATAGCGTGCATAATAGCAGTGGTTCTCAATCATTGATGTTTCGCAGACCCCTTGTAGAAAGGCGGAGATGATGGAGGGCCCCGTTGGGGGTGAGGGGAATAGAAAGGTATAGGTTATCATCATAATGGTTTAATAAATGAATATAACTAACTGCTAGTGTGAAATAGACTTGTCTCATTAACATACACACGAAAGTGCTCACCCGAAAATTGGAACATTTCTTCTCAACGTGAAGAAAGACAACGAATATTGCCGTGCTTGACTGATAAGGCAGGGTTTCGCGGACTCCTAGGATGCCTTCGCAGACCCCCTTTTGAGAACCACTGCATTATAGAAGTGGTGGCATTGTCCCAAGTCGAGAGACCTCAAACAACGTGACATTTCGGAATGTGATCTGGCTGCGATAAATAGTTGGTCTGTTTTATTGACAGCTAGTAGCTTTTCACGACGACCTCGACGCACTGCTAAAATCCTTAGCAAAGAGAGTATGCCTGTAGCGTGGCACACACACACACACACCCACGAATAAAATATATCAATGTATTTATTAATATTACCCAAAAAGAAAACGATTTTGGTATGGAAAGAGTCAAGTGCGACGGGTCAAAGCGAGATATTTTTGAGAATGTCTGTTTTGAAAAGGGCCAGGTGAGAAGGGCGAAACGAGAAAGGACTCAAATGATAACCACCCGAAATGAGCCTGCACAGAATGGCCGTTTACTTGGAGGCTTTATTAAGGAACGCCATCATGGCACCCGCAAGGTCTTGTTGTGACTTCGCCATTTCCCTCTGTGTCTTCACAGCATCCTGCTGTACCTTTAATGCTTCTCGCTGGACAGCCAGCTCCTGCTCCCTCAGCTCAAACTCCCTGTTGCGTGCCGCTTCATAGCTTGCCAGCAGTTGTGCTTGGCGGTCCATGATGACTTGAACCGCAGCAGTGCTGGGGCTCTGCCTCTTCCTCTTTGGCCCTCTCGGCTGGGTCTCGTCCGTCGCCGCCACAGATGCTCCCGCTACTTCTTCTCGAAGCCATAGCAGAGTCGAAGCCAGCACTGGTGCTGGCATCTGGGCTTTCATTTTCAACATCTGCAGCACGCTCCCAGTGAACGTCTTCCTCGGGGGGGCTGCCTTGCGTCTCCGAAAGGAGCTGTGAAGAATTTTGCAAGACGAGCTTTGCACATAGAAGAACATGAACTTGCAAGTGGCCAAGTATTGCCCGCAGCCACCATGCAAGGTGTTTCTTGAGACGAGAGTCAAATTGTATCTGAAAAGCATGCAGCGCACACAAAAGGCCACTTCCAGAAAAAACAATTTTGGTGTAATAATTTCATTATTTACATTCGAGTAACGACTTTTGAATTTGTAAATTTAATAGTATGCTTTTAAAAAGAAACTTTATCAGCATCATCGGAAATCACTTAATTCATTTTAGAAATGTATAAAGCACATACAGGGCTTTATGGTGTCCAGAACAAAAAGCTAGATTTTGATGAGTTTCTAGGTTTCGGTTTTATGTCTGAGCACTTCTTTGTGCCAGCGGTTCTGCCTTCCGGCGAGAGGACAGTTGAATTCTCACGCTGTTGCACAGGAACTAATGCAGACAATAGCAGATACCCGCACAACCATGCGACATAAAGTGTGATAGTTGAAGAGCAGTTAAATACGTCGAGAGGCTGGCACCCCTCGGTAGAGCCGCTCTCAAAAGAAGCATGCGCCATTCAGACAAAAGCAGATACCAGCACAACCATGCGACATAAAGTGTGATAGTTGAAGAGCAGTTAAATACGTCGAGAGGCTGGCACCCCTCGGTGGAGCCGCTCTCAAAAAAAGCATGCGCCATTCAGAAAACAGTAGTTCGTTAAGCCGTGACGTCCATGACATCAGGAAAGCAGTGAAAGCGATAAGCTGGTAGAGCGATACAAACCCTTTGAGGTGCATTTGTTGCCGAGTTCTTAAGAGTCTCATTGACTAAAACTCCATTTCTTTGCTAGCTGCGCACTGGTATATACACAAAGTAGAGTCACAGTCTTTGCATTCCCCCAGTCTGCAAAGGCTTTCAGAAAGGCTTCACAGCTCTGCCACCATTTTAAATTATTGTGTCAATAACTGACACCAACACCAGCATCAACAGCAATACACGTGAGACGGCTGACGTGCATGAGACATTTCTGTCAAGACGCAGCTGCGTGAATAACCTCTGGCGAAGTCCAATCAAGGAGCATTTAGCATGAATGGAAGACCAATGATATCAGATACCACAGCAACCTAATTATTGAAACACTTTCTTTCTAAATACATGAGCAATATATCCTTTGTTGGCTAGTTTTCTGCTTACATACAAAAACATGCCACCTCGCTTCAGAGTACAGCGGAACTACTGCTTGGACTTCACCTGACTACACGCCTGGATTTCTTGAAGCCCTCTACAGAGCTAAATATCCATAGGGCACAGTACAGGCAACTGTCATCCAGAGGTCATTGAGCATGTCAGTTTGCTGTTGGTGAGCGTGTGTATGTCAAGAACTTCCACCCCGGAGACCGTTGGCTGAAAAGATTCATCCTGTCTCCTGCAGCGCCTTTGTCCTACCAATTGTGAATGAAAACGTCTGGTGGTATATTCAATTGGCGACAGCACCTAGACCACCTGAGGCCATGCGAGTCTACTGTTCCTGGCATGGAAGACATCAATCTGGTGCTTCCGTGCTTTAGAGTGTCCGATCGAGTGTCGGTGCGGGCACGTGAAACAGAGATTGTGGACCAAGTGCCGGAGCTGGGTAGTGAGCCAGAAACAGTAGAAAGAGACGTGGGGGTCAGTGCTCCTGGCCGGGAATTGCAGGCAACACCGGCCTGAGCGACGGTACCCAGAGAGAATTCGGGGCACTCCGAACTGGTGCGACGATTTTGTAATGTACTTTAATCTAGTGTAGAGGAGTGTGTTGCATGTGGTGTTAAATTTTCCCGCTAAATTTGGCAGGAGATTTTCCCAAATAGGGTGGAGTCAGGTGCGACGTCACAAGGGTAAAATTTTCCCACTAAATGTTGCGGGAAATTTTTCCGCTATATCTAGCGGGAACATTTCCCGCCAAATGTAGCATGAAAATGTTACCCTCGTGATGTCAGATGTGACGTCATGTGTGACGTTATTATAGGAAACGTCCCACAATGTAACGTGCGGTTACGCTGATGGCGACAGCGACGCCGCTCAACCCGGAAGCAGGCGCCCAAGAGCTGCGCTCTAAAACAATGTATTATTAATGCCTGGCTCGACTGGCTTGTTTTGCCCACACACCAGACGAGAAGTGCACACGACGCACCACTGCTGCAGCGTGACGTAAAAGAGTTGGTGTATACAAAGCGCCCACCCACTATATCCATCTAGGGCTCGCACAATGGTACGGTTCACCAAGAAATGCACACAGGCTCCCTATAAGGACACAACACATACAAAGCATGTACACAAGAAAGAGCCACGATTAAAAACTGAAAGATGCATTCCCCCGAAACTGCAGGTGTGGCTCTCTCCGAGCAGTCGCTCTCCTCCACCAGGCTGCTGTCATTCACAGGCAGCGACCCCAGGATCCGATGCACTTCCCAGTAAAAAGGCCAGGTGATACCACCAGACCCAGAGATGGTGCAGGTCCTCTGGTGTTTTCTAGGGAATTAAATTACAGTGAGTGGCAGGTTTCCGGTGAAAATTTTCAACATATGTGAAATTACCCGTATAGCTGAAATAAGCGTAAAAACAATCTCGGAATGGTGATGTGCACATATTATGCTAGTTGTTTTATTCCACTTACAGATGAGGCTGATGATATGAAACATGGTGCTGCCACATCACGCAGCACTGCGCATTTGAAGTCCGATGGAGTTGCAATAATTGATGACGTGATCACGCTATCATCATCAATTTTTTTTCTTGATTTATTTTGATACACAGTTGCGCGCTATAAATGTGTTTTTTTATACATTTAAATGACTTTGAGAATACAAACTCATCGTGAAATTATCGCGTCCCTGATTAGCTGCTGCCAATTCAAAAAGTTGCTCGCTTGTTTCGAGCCGAACAACCGGACCCGATCCCAGCAATTTGTGTCGATCTAGGGAAAACCCCGCTAGCAACCCCGAAATTTCTGAGAAAGTTGCCCCGTCTGAAGCGGGCCTCACGAAACGCAGCCGGAAAGTCAGCCTACATACGGGACTTCCCACTATTTTGAGGTACGCAATGCAGTTGTCGCGGGTAGGCAGGCATCGCCCTGGTCGCCGCTCCTGCCACTTGTATTGCGTGCGTCCTTCCCACTGCTAGAGCCTGAGAACGGCAGGACGCTTCTTCGAATGCCCTGGCTTCAACACGCCCTCGCTGCCCTTCGCCGCGCCTTGGCTGGGTTTGCGTGCCCGGGGACCCCAGACTCACGAGAAGCCAAAACGCTATCGAATGTACCGAGCGCGCGCGGGAGGCAGTCTGGCAGAACAAGGCTCCTCTCTGTTTATTATCAGTCACTACAGCAGGCTACATTCAACTTACCGGTACGTGTTCGACAGGTTCTCGATCTTTTGATGCATTTGGTCGACGGTCTTCTTGAAGCCCGCCTCGGCCAGTTTCGCCTCCATGTCGGCGTACACACTGAAGTTCCTCTTGGCTCTTCGGAGGTCTCCCCGATTGCCAACAACACCCAGATTTCGTGCACGTCCCACTGGACGCGAGGCTGCCCCTTCTTGCTCGCGCTTGCCTCCGCGCCGGCGGACATCGTTCACGTCAAAGTTATTACGGAATGCGAAATATATATACAAAAAATACACGAGATTGAATATATATATACAGCACAGAAAATAACACGCTATTAAATGATGAAATAAAAGTAAAAGAAGAAGAGAGATAAGTATAAGAGAAGATTAATAACAGCGATGAACGAGAGTGAGCAGCGAACGAGCAGGCGAACGAGCGGACAAGGAACCAAACGGACAACGGATTAGGCATCCTGAATTAATAAGCCAGAACGCGAGTATATTAAACACTTCAAGTGTAAAATATGCACAAAACTTTTGTCTCATAGTTATTTGTTTAAAAAAAAAGAAAGGTGGAGCTTGTTTTTAGAAATAATTAAACGTTTTATTTCAAATAATATATCAGGTGATGTTTATTACGATTGCGGTCGCAAAGTTGGCAAAGTGCATGGCAAAGTCGGGCATCTCTATTTTTCTTGTGTTGTCTGCTGGGACAACAAAATATAACAGAAAACCGGGATAGAGAGTTGCGAACACTAATTTTAAATATGTCAGGCTTATGACGAAAACTAAATGTTTGTGGCTAAACGTCGGGCAAAAAGTATTAGCCAATGTAAGGTCGTTGAAAGCCAATCCGTATTCCGAGCCTCCTGAGCTAGCGCGCAGCTGACCCAGCCGACCCAGCTGACAGCTTCTTGCTATCGATTGTTTCGGTGATTTCGCTCATGCTTGCTTGCTGTGGCTGTCCTTCACGTTCGAGCTGATGTTCACTTCTACGTTTGCGAGGGATCCTGAATGCCGTATTGTGCTTCCGCCGTTGCTATCGGGGCGGTATGGGTCGATCTTGGTTCGAGCGTCTCCGGCTCTTGAGAAGGCAGTTATCGACGTAGACGCATTTCGCTAGCTTCGCCGCGGTATGACTTCTATCGAACAGGTGAGTACTGTTGCTACAGAAACTAGTGGCTCACACGACGTCCAAGCATACTCAGCAAATGAACGCTGGTTTGAAGACTGACTGCCGTACCTACCAACGTACTACGTCTACAAGCGGCCGTTTGGGTGATGCCGGCGACGTCATTGGGTACCTTGTGAATGTGTGTCCGCCCTACGTACAGTGCTTGGTTGGCCAAGTGACTAGTGTGCACCTAACCATCCCAGTGAAAAAGTGAGTCGGCGCTGCAAAGCCATACTCCACTGTGACTGAACAGCCATACTCCAGGACAGAACCGTCGCCAAGTTGCTCGTCGTGGGGCACTCCACTGCCAAGTGATCGCATCCGACCTCGGACGCGACAGGCCGAAGATCGTGAGCGCTGCCGAGACCATGGACTGAACGGTTAAATACACACGGGATAACCAAACTGCCCCAGGATTCCCGCAGGTCATTGAGACATCATGTTCCAGCGCGGCTACCAGAACCTGGGTGGTAAATACTTAAAAAAAAAGCCTATTGCAATTAAATACAATTTATTAAGAAACATCGATGTTTAGGTTATTAGAATAGATATCATTACATGGTTATTCTAGCTCTTAGAAAATTCAGGCAATCTTTTTGAAACTCACAAATTTACAAACATTCTTGAAAACACATCACTTGTCTTCCTATTACTGAATGACACCCAAAACTGACTGATACAGCTGCTGCCAACATTGTAAAGTTATTCTTGAACAGGCTTTGATGTGACTAAAACTAGACTGATCGTCTTCCGAATTGTAATAATGAGGTGACAATGGTTAAATAACTGTTTATAAATACGAGATGAGAGTGACAGCTGCTATAAGTTTAAATACTATGTTCAGAAGCAATAGAAGGTTCTCCACTCGGTGAAGTTTCAAAGAAATGTTTAACACTAGCTCCGTGGAAAATGTTGCGTGGTGAAATTTTGACTGCTCTGCTTCCTATTGAATCTCCAATTTTGAGAATTATGTCTAAGGTGCAAGATATTTTATGCCTAGAGGACTGATGCATCTGTTGCAATGTTTCTATTCAACTACAGTGATTCTTCTGGCTCTCCTAGACCACTGCTACCAGATCCAGTATCTCAACATTGGGATGCTGAGGCAGTGTCATGACCACGTTTTGGAGATTGGCACTGGCTAGCATTCAGGAAGCAGTGACACTCGAGGCACATATGGCCACAATCAACGCGACCACCGTGTCCCCACGGATCCTGTGTAACCACATGTTCCTGCTGACATCCAACATACTCAAACCTTACCCAGCCCAGGACATCATCTTGCAGGGAACTGCACGTCGATCAGTCACTTCCGTGCGTGTGACAACCCTCCCAGATTTCTCGGCATCACTCCCAACTTCTTGTAGTGACGGATAAATTCCAGCCTACTACTGGCTTAGAGAATTAGAGTGGACACAGGGACCATGGTTTCACATACTCCATGTGCGAGTGAAGCGTAAGCTATGAACATGAGCATGTTGCCCTGAACGATGCTCCCACTACATGAACGTGCATGCTTGGTAGCAGCATTGAAAGCCTGGATCTTGCACTTAAAGTGAAACGGAATCTAGCATCGTGAGTGTTGTGTGTGTGCGTCTGGCAACATCGGCGAGCCAGCAGAAATCAAGCCAAGGCGAGTCAAGCTGATTTTACTGAAAAGTTTGCCATTCCGGGGACTCGTCATAAACCACGTGCCTCTTGTCTAACTCCTCTTTCCTGCACGGCCTAGTCAGCTGCCTGAATAAAGCTTTGGGCGTCGACGAGAATGAAGGACCTCAGACTCTGAGGCACGCAACCACACTTTTTGGAGGAACGACAGCTTCGTGGCAACTTGGGTACGACAAGAGCACATGGCGGAAAAGGATGAGCCTAACATTGTCATCATGAGGTGGCTGGGACATCTTGAAGAGTTCGACACGGACAGGGTTGAAGCGTGGCCCCTGTACAAGGAGCGACTAAGCTTTTTCTTCACCGCGCACAACATTGTCGAGGGGTCCCCAAAACGCGCAGTCCTGTGTAGTGTTTGTGGACCGACAATCTACACTGTCGTATGCTCATCGTGAGTGCTGGTAGACTCCCTATGCAGACATTGTGTCGGAGCTCACCGCCCACTTCACACCGTGACTTTAGTGGTTTGCATTTCATAAGCGCAGCCAGCAGTCTGGAGAAACTATCGCAAATTTCGTCACCGCCCTGTGCCGCTTTTCTGAACACTGCAACTTTGGTGAGACCTTGTCTGACATGCTATGGGACCGTCTGGTGTGGGTGTCCGGGACAAAGGGGTGCAGCGTCGTCCCCCTGGCAAACCAACGTTGGAGTTCAAAAAGGCCTTTATAGACTACAAATCCTTCGCCTCCATGGGATTTGCAGCAACAAAATTGATTTCGGTCAACAGCTTAAAGGGGCACTCAAGTGGATTCTGAGATCGTCTGCTTAATCGCATAACTTAATCTGCTAGCTTTAATCATCCTAAAAAAACTCGAAATTATATTCAAGGGCACCTGATTTTCTTATTAAAAATATAATCAAAGATTCTGGCACGCCACCCTTTCTCCCTTTCTGTGCCGTGGCGCAGAACACCGGGGGGGGGGGGGGGGGCGGGGTGCCACCGGACGAGAAGGCAGC
This sequence comes from Ixodes scapularis, assembly GCF_016920785.2. NCBI lineage: Eukaryota > Metazoa > Arthropoda > Arachnida > Ixodida > Ixodidae > Ixodes > Ixodes scapularis. The sequence goes on along the minus strand of NW_024609868.1, from coordinate 128,933,942 downwards.
AGGGGAGGGTACGCGACAGCCAATCACGAGTGATGGCTTATTGGCGGACTGATTTTTCGAAGGTACACGTATTCGAAAATTCAGTCTGCCGGGAAACCATCACCTGTAATTGGCTGTCACGTGCCCTCCCCTGCGGCCTTCCCATCCGGTGGCCCCCTCTGGTGTTCTGCGTCACGGCGCAGAAAGGAGGGCGTTCCACGATCTTTGATTGGATTTTTAATAGGGAAATTGGCCGCCCTTGTATGTAATTTCAGTGAAACGACAGTGAGTGCGCAGGCGAGCTGGTGGAAGCTGATGATGATGTAGAATACCCGAAACTTGAAAGCTAGCAAAACCACAAATCCTCTACGATCAAAATGGCCGACCGGTGGTTTCACTCGCGGGAGCGGGTGGGCAATACAGCAAAAACATTACAAGGGAAATTCATGAGACTTATGCAATTGTCACGTTTCTGAAATGACGGTGAAGGCGAGTGACGAAGAAGGGGGCAAGCTCGAGCAAAGGGGAAAGGATAAGCTCGAGCAAAAGGGAAAGGAGAAGCTCGCGGAGGAGATTCGACGACTGAACCTGAAGGGCGGCAGCTGAGACGCGAACGCTCCCGGCAGCCCAGGCTTCGCTCCTGGTGAACCCTGGCTCCGCTCCAGGTCTTCTCGCCGCCATCGAGCCGAAGCGTCGTCGTGCCTGCTGCTCGCACCAGAAGCCCGGAGCATTGGCCTTCGAGCTCGAAGGCGGACGCGAAGGGGTGGCCTCGCAACCCTCCCGTCAACCCAGGCCGCGTACCTGGTCGGTCAAGCGACACCATCGAACCGGTGCTGGAAGGCCGAGAGCTCCTAGCAAGTTTGGACCCACACCGGTAACATCGAAGAACAAGGCCTGGTTCCGTCCCAAGCAAGATCGACGCTCGAAACTGCGAGTGTTCTCAGCTCGCGACCGAGACTGACTGTATTGACTGTAGCTATTTAACCACTCTATTTTTGTTCTTTCGCTTCCGCTTATAATTTTGTTTTCTGTTCTGCTTTTTTTTGTGCTTGCGAGTAAATTAAATTTTTGTTCGTCTACTTATGTGTCGTTTTGTCTTTCGACATGCCCTCGTCCCCTCGGAAGAACATGACAATTGGCGAGCCTGCCAGGATAATGGCCCATTCTGACGTCTTGTTCTTCTGAGAGGTAGAGGAGCGTCGGAAGGCGAAAGGCATCCAGGGTCATGGAGGTAGAGAGATTAACGGCTGTCGAAAAGGAACTGGGCTATGCTGGGCCAGAGTTGAAGAAATCTGTAGACGACGAAAGAGCATGGATGAGAAAAGATGACACACTCAATAGGGTAACGAAACTCGGGCAGTCCTTGGAAATGGACGAGGTGTCACTGAAGAAGTGGCTAGAAGGTCACCTTTCGTTCGTAAAGCAAGAGTGGGAGCTGGAATGTGAAGAATGGGAAATGCTATGGCAAGAGACGGAGAATGGAGGTGACGGAGATTCCTCAGAAATGCAGAAATGTAAAAGAGAGACGGCCGTACGACTGTCGCGTCTTCAGGCAGAATCTCGTAGCCTGAAAGAGATGATCGGGCTTTTGGACGCCACAGTGACTTCAGCTCAAGAAGCGATGTGCGCATCAGCTGAAAAGCGATACGCGGATGAGAAACTTGAGGGTGACTCGGTAACACTCACCCGTACCCTTAGTGCAGACACAGAGGCGCCTGACAGGGAAATGAGATTATTCGGGGAGGCTTGCAAACCTTACGGTGGTTTAAGCTGCACCCTAGAAACGGTGAAAAATGAGATGCCCAGCGGGGTGGACGTAGCCAATGAATTGTTGCTGGGGGTTCTAGTCGGTGATGCTTCGGAATCCTGACAACGAGATAGCGGCGTAAAGTCCGCATCAAAGGAGTCTCTGACTGAATCTCGTCGAACGAAACGCAGCGTTGTTCCTGCGGGAGCACCACAAAGTCAAATGTCTTACGTAGTGCAGATCAGAGGAGAGCGGAGAGAGCGCTTCAAGGTACGCAAGCTTCGTCGCCGAACAGGAATCACTGGGCTGAGACAGGACGCATGCCAGATAAGCAGGCGTCAGAGACGAGTGGTCCAAAAGGTGCGGAAGCAAGTCCGGATACAAAAACAACCCGGAAGCACTAAATGCTCAGACGTTGAGTCCGACCCTGCTGAGGCCAGCCTAGTAAAGATTGAGTGTGACGCCAAAACGCGGTTAGGTCCTGCGCCGAGCTGGTCAGCTCGAAGGCCCAGGTTGGGCGGTTAGCTAATTTAGATTTAGAATGCCAATTTAATACTGACATTTCGGCAGGACACTGTACACAGCATGTCTGTAGCGTTTGCTGCGAGTCATAAGCTGCGTCGTTTTTGTTTGTTTTTCGTCTTTCGATTTCGCACTTTTGTCATGGCGGTTTCAGATTCTTTATAAACTTTCACTTGGTAGGTGAGTCCTACGTGGACTTTGAACTCTAACCAAACTTCGGGGTTTCGAACTTTCGTGATGATCGCTTCGCTACTTTCAGGCCAGTTATTTGGAATCAAGATGGTGATTTTCCGTTTTCTTGTCTTCTTCGACTAAACGTCCAGTAACAGCTTACGGTAAAAATTAAAGTTTCCTTTAAACAATTCTTCAACTAGGGAAGATATCACCGGATCGCAAACTCGTTGCGAGGATTCAAGTGGTTTTTGTAGGGTAGGACGTTCCGAGTCCAGACCGACCTTCAGCCTTTGGAATTCTTGAACAAAGCCAAGCACACCAACAGTCGAGTGATGAGATGGAGTATGATGCTACAAGATCAAAGTTTTCAAGTAGAATATATTAAGGGTAGAGACAACGTGGGGGCTGACTTTGTGAGTCGCGTGTGAGGAGTCGTGACTAGCTCATATAATGCACCAGGAAGCTTTGAGTTCATTTGGAACAAAGTTAAAGGAAAGTTACAGAAAGGTTTCCAGAGTGTTACAAACACTGTAAGACTGGTGCGATTATCATGTCTCATTTTGCTTTTTATGTGTACGTTGATGCTTTTATGCGTGTGTGTGTGGTGAGCGTTGTGAGGAAGACAAGCGACGTCAACGACGTGACGCACATCTGATCAGAACTTTGACCGCTATTCGCCTCAGGAAGTGAGGCTCTTGAAGAAGGGGGGAGTGTCACGTTTCTGAAGTGACGGTGAAGGCGAAAGACGAAGAGGGGGCAAGCTCGAGCAAAGGGGAAAGGATAAGCTCGTGCAAAAGGGAAAGGAGAAGCTCGCGGAGGACATTCGACGACTAAACCTGAAGGGCGGCAGCTGAGACGCGAACGCTCCCGGCAGCCCAGGCTTCGCTCCTGGTGAACCCTGGCTCCGCTCCAGGTGTTCTCGCCGCCATCGAGCCGAAGCGTCGTCGCGCCTGCTGCTCGCACCAGAAGCCCGGAGCATTGGACTTCGAGCTCGAAGGCGGACGCGAAGGGGTGGCCTCGCAACCCTCCCGTCAACCCAGGCCGCGTACCTGGTCGGTCAAGCGACACCATCGAACCGGTGCTGGAAGGCCGAGAGCTCCTAGCAAGTTTGGATCCACACCGGTAACATCGAAGAACAAGGCCAGGGGGGCTATGTTGCGCTTTTTGCGCTCCCAGGAGACTAGGGAGAGGGAAGTGACGTCAACGACACAGCAAACGCAGATTGGGTGTTGATTTCGTTTTCTTCTGTGAACATCCAATCTGCATTTGCTGTGTCGTTGACGTCACTTCCCTCTTCCAAGTCTCCTGGGAGTGCAAAAAGCGCAACATAGCACCCCTGGTTCCGTCCCAAGCAAGATCGACGCTCGAAACTGTGAGTGTTCTCAGCTCGCGACCGAGACTGACTGTGTTGACTGTAGCCATTTAACCACTCTATTTTTGTTCTTTCGCTTCCGCTTATAATTTTGTTTTCCGTTCTGCTTTTTTTTTGTGCTTGCGAGTAAATTAAATTTTTGTTCGTCTACTTATGTGTCGTTTTGTTTTTCGACATGCCCTCGTCCCCTCGGAAGAACATGACAGCAATAAAGGAGAAGGGTACAGATAAGGTCATAAGCGAACCTTCCGTGACTCTGTCAGAGGGACTCGTCAAGCCGCTTACTGCAGCTTTTTTTCTTGGGCCCCACCATCATAAAGGATGGAAATAAAAATTATTATTATTATTATTATTACTATTATTATTATTATTATGAAGAGCGTTTATTCTTAGATATAGAGTGGGCACGTGGAAAGTGACGTGGGGGGTTTTAAAGTGTATATAAGACTATGTTTTTCATAAATAAAACTTCAGTTGCGAGTGCCCCTTGTGTCGTCGTTTCCTTACCTTGTCCTAGTCTTTCAGCGCTTGTCTTTTTCCAGCAATTGTCATTCAGATCAGTGGGGCGGCCATTCTGATGTCGATACCGATAAGAGTTTTGTTTCGTATCTCTTGCTTGGAATTCGTGTGAAACGTTATGATTATCGTTTCTTTAAAAACAAAAAAGAAGTTAATTATATTTTGTTTTAAACGTTGATAATGAATGAAAATTAAGCATTTAATTCATCTGCCTCACTTTTTTTTTAAGAAAAAGTAATCTGATATCAGTTTTTGTTTCGTTTTGGTTTCAATTGTCTCCCGTGACTCGCACCTCAACTGAGTTTGTTAGGCCTATTACCGCGTAATTTCGGAAAACTTAGTTGAGCTCATTGACAGTTGGAGGATGCCAACGATCGTTGGCTTAATGACAGTTGAAAGCGCTAGCGTTACCCCCGTTTCACCTTAGGTCCGGGAGAAGCGGATGCTACGAGCCATCGGAGCCAATCCAAGGCCGTATGAGTGTCACGTGACCTTGGAGAGCGGGCACAGCGACGAGCGGAAAGCGTGTCACGGGCTAATTCCACAGAGAGGGGTTCGCTAGGATAGCTCCTCCGCTGCGTCCGGACGCAAGGTAAAACGGAGTAGTGTGTAATACAGTTTGCATAATGTCACAACAGGGGGCTCCGTTTTCCGCTGAATAAAGTTCAACTCAGAACTCGACTGAAAGGGATATTACATTAAATGGCATGCTGCTTCAAAGATATTATAACAGTTATCATCTTTGGGCGATACCTAAATGCCTACATTCCTGTCACCCTTTCGTGCGTCATGTATGTGTGTGTGTTTTGTTTTACAACATCAAAGACACGTTGTCGTTAATATATGGCAACTTCCAACGATGGTAGTACTGAGGTGTGAAAATCGCGCTCTCTAGCACCTGGGCGATCAGCTTCAGAATGAAGGTGCTTGCTTACACCTTCTGGATGTAGGAGTGTGAGGTAAAACTCTTATACAGCTTGTATTTCACAAAATTAGAATTGCTGCTGTCGCTGTGGGGGAACGCTGCCGTTGCCTCACCTGACATCTGGCTGGAGAACACTGAGCTGTCGTACGTACGGCCGACCCGTGCTACATGCGTTTTGGATGACATCAAGAAACGGTAGCACGTCATGCGTGCGTCTGCCATTCCGTTTCCGTTTCTCAGCCGATCACCCGCTGCCAAGGCGAGGGTTTTACTGCGCTGGTGGCGCCGATGCCACCGGCATATTCTCTGAATCGGCGCCTCTCATCACCGCGATAGCCATGGACACATCGCAGCTGAGCGATATTCAATTGGGTATTCATTATCTAATTGAAAGGAATTATCTCACCCTCAGATGAATCCTACCATAATTGACCACGCGGGCGTATTGAAAGCAATAGCCAACCTAAAGGTCTCTTCGAGGTCTGGAGACGACCAAATTAATTCGAAGGTATTAACAAACACTAAATATATTTCCTCTGTGACATATTCTCACAATCGCTCACGCTTTCTATAGTTCCATGTGACTGGAAAATAGCTAAAGTAGTACCTGTTCACAAAACTGGTGATCGCCAACTTATAGTAATTACTGCCCCATCTCTCTCATTAGTGCTCCATCTAAGCTCATGGAGCATATGCTTTACTCAAATATAATAAACTTTCTTGACTCTCATAACCTTCTTTTTGAACATCAGCAAGTATTTCGTAAATCAAACTCGTGTGAAACCCAGCTAACCACCTTCCTTACTGATATTTAGTCAAGCTTCGATTCGAATATTTAGACCGACGCCATTTTTATTGACTTCTCCCAAGCATTCGACGAAGTTCCACACCAAAGTCTTTTAACTAAGCTTAACGATATTAATATTCGCCCCTTCGTTGTTAAGTGGAGTTTTGAATTCCTAATTAACCGAGGGCAATAATCCTTTGTCAACAATGTAAAATCTCCCACCTCTACCGTAACGTCCGGTGTCCCCAGGGAACCGTACTCTGCCCCCTCCTATTCCTAATCTATATTAATGAGCTCCATCTTAATATAGCTTCTTCTGCGCGCCTGTTCGCCGACGATTGTGTCATTTACCCCCGACCCATTCTTTCATACCATGATCATCATACTCTCCAGGAAGACCTTGAATCTGTAATTCATTGGTGTGAAAAAGGGCAGATGACGTTAAACTTTAATAAATATAGATCCCTATCATCTTCCTGCAGTTCGCGTGCCACACAATTTTCTTATTACCTCACTAACACTCAAGTAATAGCATGCTCATCTTATAAATACCTGGGTGTTCATCTCATATCTGACCTATCATGGACTGCTCACAACTTCTGTTATTCTTGATACTAACCGTTCTCTCGAATATTTGCGCCGTAACCTCAAACTTGTTACACCCTCCGTAAAGCGACTAGCGCATACTACCCTTACAAGATCGAAGTTAGAGTACGCCTCATATATATGGTCTCCATGGCAGTCCTACCTCGCAAATAATCTAGAATGCGTCCAAAACAGAGCCCTTCGTTTTATTTATAACTACTCACCATATCAGGATTAAGTCAATCAGCTAACCTTAATTCATTCACTTTCCCTTCTCCGCGAGTATCACGCCTTTCTCTCCTCCATGGAATTTTTGCCGCCTGAAAGAATCACTGCTATCACCTGCCCATCGTATTTTCCCGCGTCTAGATCACCTATGTAAATTACGTCCAATTCGATCATCAACTGTTTCTCACCAGACTTCCACACTACCTTCGGCCATTTAGGATTGGAATTCACTACCTCGCAACATCGTTTCAATGAATGATACTACTAAATTTGTTGAAGCCATTACCCTCTCCGTATCTAACCTACCTAGCTAGATTACAGTGTTATAATTGTGTTTGCTGTTTTATCTTTTTTGTTTTATTGACATCTCCTCCTATAATGCCCCACGGGCCCTCAAGGAAAATAGATGATGATAATGATTATAGTGATGACGATGATGATGTGTTTCGCTACAGCGACAGCATGGGTCTGATCCCATACGCCGGTACGAAGCGCAGCAGGTCGTCAGCACGACATCCGCTTCTCCTCCGCCGCCAGCCGTTTCCGCGGTATCTCTAAAAAGAAGGGGACAGGCTGTCACTCACTGGCGTAGCAGGAAACGCACAGAGTCTTCTATGGGCTCAAGCTTTATTAACTTTTATGTTGTCAGGATAGGCACGCAGGGCGGGGTTAATGAAAGAAAAAAAAAAAGATGCAGTACACAGTCTTGGACGATCAAGACTTTAAAACACGACTTTACTGATAGCACAAATCTCGCCACATGCCTTTTCTACGATTGCAAGATACGATGTAATCTTAGCAGAGATATAAACACGTAGAAATATGATTTCGTGATCACATAGACGCAGGGATGGGCAAAATACATGCAAATATGTATCAAAATACAAATACAAAATACTTTGTTAAAAATTTATTTAATTACAAATCAATTACATTTCCAAAAAAGCATTTAAGTACAAGATACAAATACAACCAAATGTATTTGGTCTCCTCCAAATACTTTTCCAAATACATTCCTCAAACTTTGCGTCAGCGACTTCAGGGCACCTGCAATGGGTTTTCTGGGTATCACTCTAAAAAAAGTCTGTGCGTCTATTTTTTCCGCACAAAATTCGGAGAGCCAATCAGCGCAACTTACGGAGGCAGCTCAGCGAATGGCGATGCCGAAACATCTGTTTAGACCAAAAAACGCTGACTGAGTTGTGATATTAAGCAATGCAAGCGTGACGTTTTGCATTGCTTAATGGTGTACGGAGATGTACGGAACGAGAATAGTTTTTGACATAATAAAGTAACATTTTGGAATAATTTGCGCCGAGTTGTGTGCCAAGTGAGGACGTCATTTTTGTAAAAAAAAATTGCATGAGCGGCATCATGCAGCAGACACGCGTCAACGTCAGGGCGACGTCACAGCGTTCACGTGACCCGCTCCGGCCAACCCAGAAAGTCCATCTCCACTGCGCACAAAAATCGTCTGCTTCGAACGCCATCGCCTTGGAAATTGCATTCTCAAACTTTTCACACGCATCCAATATTATGGAAACTTTGATAAAGTGTTTAGTGCTTTACCAACTGCATGACAGACTAGTTTCGAAAAGTGTCAACTCGGCGTTTATTTTTAATCAGCCGTGTTGAGTCGATCTCCATGTATTCTCCCATAGGGCGGGCCGCCCCCTGGAACCCTGAGTACCACGTGACTCGCGCCGAGCTGCTCTGTCGGCCATGTTGTCGGCGAAACACGCGGATCAAAGGATTGCGCTACTCTGCTACGTAGGAGCTATATATGGCAGTTCCAACATCTCCACATGAGACAATGCGTGCCCGGCGTGCCCAGGCGCCCGCGGTGAGCGAGACGCGAACTGCCGCAGGACTGGTGTATGAAGAGATGAAGAGCTCCTTGGTTTGTTGTTGCCGTTGGCGTTGAGATGAAGAAAGAGCAGCTTTGGACGCGTCTTAGGATGAGCAAAATGAGTCGTGACAATAAATTTGAGGGATGTATTTTCGCCCACAAAATTGTATTTAATTACAATTGTATTTGAAATACCCACGTTTTAGTATTTAAATACACACGTCAAATACATTACCCAATTAGTAATTAAATACAAATGCAAAATACACAAAGTGTTTGAAATACGTATTTCAAATACTTGCATTTGAAATACTGCCCACCCCTGCATAGACGTTTCGATTGTTCAAGGAATGCTAACACAAAACACCAATCACTTTTCGCGAATGATGAAAACACGTCAAAATTTGCATCCTTCATAGACGCCTTTAAATACAGTACGCACCAGTAATATCTTGAACTTGAGCACACGCATGAAATACGCAAAAAAAAAAAAAGACATCCGGGTGATGTTTCCCGACACAAATGCTAAGAAAGCACGATTACGAGACGGAATGTCCAACAAGCCTGAATGTCCAACGAGACGGAAGATCCAATAATGGATATTCAGGCACGTTGGACATTCTGGCTCGTTGGACATTCCGTCTCGGTTGGATCTTTCGTCTTGATGGACATTCAGGCTCGTTGGATATTCCGTCTTGGTTGGATCTTTTGTCTCGATGGACATTCAGGCTCGTTTTATATTCCGTCTCAGTTGGATCTTTCGTCTCGTTGGACATTCAGGCACGTTGGACGTTCCGTCTCGCCTGTCACGTGCTAGAATAGTGCTAAAATAATTTGCCTTCTTAAATGTAGAGACTTGTGTGTATATTTAGTCCGCTTTCCTGCAGGCATTGCCGTAGTTTCATCATACTAAAATGTCGTGCCACAAAAGCCGACGTTGACGGACCGACAAAGCAACAGAGCAGACACAAATATGATAATTTCATCTATAGGAAGGCTTGATGGTTACTTAGCTGAGTGTCGATGCGCAGTTATGTACCTATCGGTTAAAGGTGTGGATTATACGACGCCAAACGCTCCTTTTATATTAACAGTTCAAATGTTTGGAGTGTTCCGATGACATCGGTCAGCCAATTTTAAATATATAATAGGGATGCAATGTCGGGGTGTTCTAGTGCATCGCAATTGGGGGACGTCTATGAAAGCCGCGCTTCAGATCCCAGGAATCTCTAGTTCAGTCCTCATCCCTGCCCATTTTAATTTCTTTAGATAAGCTACATACGGAGACCCGCATTGTAAACACATGACCGCCCGCCAGCACCACCGACTAGGCGCAGAGTCCATATATTTTTTTTAATGGAGCTTTGGGAGCTGTAGGTGCGAGGCATCAAGAGTTTGCACAAGCGTAATTTCCCACTAATAAAAAAAAATATAGATATCTCTTTTAAAAATAAAATCTACGTCTAATGCGCCTATAAATGCATTAGGGAGGCGGCTGGTGTGACCCGACAATTTCTGAGTAAATGCAGAACAATTGTGTGAATTTGACACATTTTTATTTTTGTTCGTTTATCTTTGGAACAGACAGCTACTCACTGTACACTGCAGTCGTCCGTAGTTTACATGCGCATGCATTCCCTGCCAATAGGTTTTTATGTCAGTGAGTAGAGCGATAATACTAGTATCACGCAGTACGCAATTTTTTTATTTTTTTTTTTGCATGTGACATAGTGGTTTTCAGAAGCCCATGAAATTAAACTGGCTTCTGGAAGCACTCCAAAGCTCGCCATTCTGTCGAGGTAGTTCATGACGTCTTGGTAGGTGGGAGCTTGACTGCTGATAAAGGACTCGAACCGATCTATCTCGGCTTGCAGCAGAAGGTTCACACCCGGATGTACTAATAGCCTGCATCATGTGTGAATATAACAATAGATCGTTCCATGTGGCTTTCTATTCTTGTAGGAGAAGTGTATTGCACCACAAATCCGGTCACTTCGTCGAAATTCTATTGGTCTCTGGACAACTGGAAGAAGGACAACGCGTCGAATAGGGCAATTCGCCCTAGGCCGATTCGCAGAATGAAGAATGGGGCGAAAATGCCCGTTTGTCGAACTGTCGAAAAGAGTTGATTAGGGTTGGGTGTGTATATTGCCGGTGACAGTGGGGGTCCACAATGAGACATTCTTTCCAAAAAAGAGAGGATGAAAAATGCAGCTCTCAGGATTCGCAAGGGTCCGTAGTGAATCGTACCCGGGTTATTCAAAATGATAAAAGTCGGGTTCTTCGTGAATATGTTCACTCGCAACTCTAGCATTATGGAATTTGGGAAGACCGAGCGAGGGGCTGACTTCCTGATCCCGTGGTCATATGTGCACTTGTAATGTGCGCATATGAATAAATCACGGTCCCACTGTCGCAGCGGCTCTGTGACAGAGTTAGAACCAGTTGAAATCCGATCGCAGCCTTTGTATGCTACCGGGGCGCGTATCGGTCCGATTGCTGCATGCCACGTGACCAGAAGAGGCAGAAACGACGGAAGCCAATCCTAAGAAGTATTGCATGAATTATTAATATTACCTACTTGTTGCTTAATAAATGGTTCACTGCGACAGCAATCGCTTTGGTGGCAGAAGCATGCGAAACTAATCGTCGCGATAAGCGTCAATGTGCCGAATCTTCCGGACAAAAGCTCACCACTTGAGGACATTACCTGCACAAAGGCTTAATGGAAGGAACGTTGTATTCTATCACTGATTTTGATATGAGGATTGAATTTTTGTTTCTGGGGACCGAGAAGTCCAATCAGAAATGTCTAAAACTTTCACGTTCGTTTCGTAGAAAAGAAAAAAAAAACACAAAAAAAAACTACAATTTAGTGTAATTACACATACTACACCGACTTCACCTAACAATATTTATAATACTTAAAATTCAATCAGGCGTTTTTCTCTCTTGCGAGGGACATCATCTTTGCGGAACTAGGGACACGAATAAGAAAAATACAGCAACTCGTAAAATACGGAAAAACTGTGGCTGAGAATAAGTACGATTAACGATTCTAAGAACTTTCGTGGGTCCCACATTTGTTTCCGCTTCAGTGGTACGACCTTCTAAAATCAAACGCGTGACAGATTGTCAATGGTCAAAGAGTTCGGTCTTTAATCTTGTAGTATGTGTGACTTTTTAAAAGTCTTTTTTTTTTTCATTATAGAAACCATCTTTATATTTAGATATATAAAACGAACAATAAATGCATTGCTTTTTGGGGGGTTTTATGAAGTCTACAAAATACACGAGCATAATTTAAATTTAATTTTGGGGACTCCACAGAAGCAACGTCAGTGGGACGAGCTCAGTGGCACACCAGAATAGCCGTGCATGGGGGGATCGGTGGCCGAGTGGTCTAGCGCACACCAGCTCGGAGCACGTGGAGCGAAAGCTCGCGCTGCAGAACCCAGGGATCCTGGGTTCGAGCCCCACCCCTGCCCGTTTCGATCTGGATGAGCATCGTACCGGCGTGCGGTCGTGTATCACTACTGCGTGATGCACGTTAAAGACCCCAGGCTAGCGGCTGTACCGCACTGGCTAAATTGCTCATCTACAGCTGGGAGACTCGTCGCCCCTGTGAGGCAGACCAAGTTCTAGGCTGTATAAACACACACACAACCCAATTAATAGCCGTGCATCAAAAATCTCGGTACTGAAAAGCCCGGTGCCGAAGCGACCACATACCGAAATAATCGCAATTCGCGTATCGATATCTCCGCACCGAAATGTCCGGTTCCCCATTTCATTGAACGCATTTTTCACCGCCGTAACTATCAGTAATCCTACAATTCAACAAAAAAATGTCTTCTAAATTCTTTGCAAGGTTTATTCTATATCCGTTGGATATTCAGACTCGTTGGACATTCAGGCTCGTTGGACATTCCGTCCCGGTTAGATCTTTTTTCTCGTTGGATCTTTCGTCTCGTTGGACATTCAGACTCGATGGACATTCCGTCTCGATTAGACCTTTCGTCTCGTTGGACATTCAGACTCGATGGACATTCCGTCTCGATTGGATCTTTCGTCTCGTTGTACATTCCGTCTCGCCTGTGACGTGACCGATTGGACATTCAGGCTCGTTGGACATTCAGGCCATAAGCGAGAAAGCACCCCTGTAGTCGAAGTAAAGAAAGACGACGGCACGAGTGTTTCTCCTGTCTTGAGGGATTCCGAGTAAAGAGGTCCAACGCGTAAAGAGGTCCAACGAGTCAAGAGGTCCAATATTGGACCTCTTGACGCGTTGGACCTCTTGACTCGCCGTGGATCTCTTGACTCGTTGTACCTCTTGACGCGTTGGACCTCTTGACCCATATTAGATCTCTTGACTCGTGCCTCGATGTGTCAAGGTCCAACGCGTCAAAAGGTCCAATATTGGATAGCTTGACTCGTTGCATCTCTTGGTGTGAAATATGTACAGGCAAGGGGTGTGAAATAAGTAGAGGCAAAAAAAAAAAAAACTTTGAGGGCATCTAAGCTTTCTCTTACGATGTGAGAATGCGCGAGCACTACCTTTTCCCGAGTTGTGTTTCGGCAACGGATAGCGCGCTAGTTGCGCGATCAAGAGGGCCTGGTTCGAAACCAGACAGGGGGTGGTTTCGTGCTCACGTAACCAGGGAGCTTACGTGACCAGAAGTTTTTTTCTTTGGTCACGTGACCAGAGAGATCACATGACCAAAGATATCACGTAACTAGAGTTCTTTTTTTATTATTATTATGTTGGATTGTGTTGGACAAGACACGTATTTTGCCGACGGCTTTTTCGCTGACTGAGCTAGGTAATGCTCTCGCATTAAAAAAAACAGACAACAGAGATGCTAACAATAAAGGCGGAGAAGAAAAATGCCGAAAAAAGAGCAGAAAGTTGAGCTGTGAAGACTTCCACATGGCAGGGGGGATCTCACGAACACTTCTTTGATACATCGTTTCTGGCCGGTGATGTAATCAGTGTTCGTGCGTATGACCCGTTTGCTTGGTTTCTGAAGCGACACATACGCGCGCGCTGGGCTGTGGGGATCGCATGCTGGGCACTGGATTTGTAAACACCGGAAATCATTGTTGTTATAAACTGTCATCTTTAGGGACCTGTGTGCCTTCTCTCTTCTACTCTTGACCACAAAGTCCTGAATCTGCATCTCCCGTGTTGCTCTCACTCACGAATATCGAACACGTAACCGGAAAGGTCTTAACATTTCACGATTTGAGATGCCTTTTTTTATTTTTTTTAGGAAGTGACTACTTTGACATCCGGGTTCGACATAATTGTAAAACTGTTTTGAACACATCTTTCGTCACATACGAAAGATATGTCCATAGTTATTTGCTATTTCGACGTCTACCATCACACTAAAGCACTATTACGGCCTTTGACGTCAGGATAACTGAACATAGTTCTTTCCTTTTTTAATTTCTGTGACATCATTTTCAAAAGTTGTAATAATTGTTTAAATTTGTTCACGTCTCGTTAAAATAGCTTCCTTGATATGTTGAAGTGCTTGGTCTTCGAAGAACTTGAAGAGACAGTTTGCCCTGGCGGAGCATGGCATGTAAAGTTAGTGATTTTTCCATTCGCCATGGCCTAGCACTGGACACGGTAGAGATCTATTGGCTTCAGAGATCGACCTGCTTTTCGACGCGAACAGTTCTTTAATCGACTTCAATCTCTATGATCCAATTTTCTAAAAATGATTGATCAAGTAACCCACCATCTTACAATTCCAACCGACTAACCCATCGCGTAATTTCAACTAAAAATAAATGATATCGACAGACAAGTGTTAGGTAATTCGTGTCAAAAATGCTTAATCATGAAACGTTCAGTTTCATAGTTTATTTTACAGCATTTTCAAAATTAAAGAGCAGTAAAGGAGTTACATATCGCTAGCAAAAGTATTTGTGGCTGCTCCCTGCTTTTAAGTAACCCAACGGCCCAAATTAACTCGCTATAGCTTGCATTGGTCATAACGTTTCAAGGAGACCAATGCTCGCATTCATTTGCAACACTCTATTGGACGCCAAGTGGCATAATCTGGGCTCGTTTAAAGACGCCCTCTAATGATATTTGAGCTTCTTCCCATGTTGGGTTATTTACCTCTTTAGTGATTCGGTGAACTCAGTGAATAAAAACTAAAGCATAAAATAGTAGTGCCTCATATTTTTAATAGAACATACGAGAACCCGGGACTGGACAAAGTTACCCAAGAAAGTATTTGCGATTACAAACACTGAGATACATGAAAGGGAAGGCTAAACGCGAGATGCTGAGGTACATTTGTATTTTATATCTCGGAAATTTGAGAGACACTTCCGCAGAAATGGCCTAAATGAGTCCTAGAAAAGAGAGACTGGAACACAGATATTAAGTTCTACAAGTCCAAAATATGTCGCCAGGCACTATCGATTATTTAACACTCAAATACATATACATTGTAGCAAGCAGTATCTGTCTACTTGTCTCCAATGGCCCTATGTAGTACTTGAATTCTCCAATATAATTAACATAGGTCGAACAGTCAGTAACCGTCACAAGCAGTCATTAATGGCAATATTATTATAAACAGAGAAGATAAAAATAAGGCTCGATGGACCTCTTGACGCGTTCTACCTCTTGACGCGTTGGACCTCTTGACTCGATGGACCTATTGACTCGTTGGACCTCTTGACACAAATTGGAACTTTTGACTCGTTGGACCTCTTGACGCGTTGGACCTCTTGACTCGAATTGGACCTTTTGACTCGTTGGACCTCTCGACTCGACTGTCACGTGGCTATTGGACCTCTTGACTCGTTGGACCTTTTGACTCGTTGGACCTCTTGACCATAAGCGGTCTTGAGGGTGCCGCCACAACATCGCCGCAAGAGTACATGGATCTTCCCTTGTAGGGCGTGCTGGGTTATCGCTTCTGGTCAAAAGATCCAACGAGTCGAAAGGTCTAATAATCAAATCAAATCAAATCAAATCAAATCAAAGTTTATTTAACATCACCAAGTACAAAGTACTAAAAAAGTGATGCAAGGAGCTCTGACAAAAAGCCGCAAGGGTGCGGCTTGACTGGGTCTGAGCCCCCTCTGCATATGCATAGTCCCATTGCAGTGTAAAAAATAAGCAAAAAAGATTCGGCAACAGCACTGGTAATAATACACAATAACAAACAAGTAACGCAACATCAGCATCACTTACTAAACATTAAACAATCAATGCACACGAAGAGATGCAAGGTGAAACAATAGATCTAGATATATAAACTGCATGGAACATGAAACACTTATTTTTCATTTCTAATTATCAAGTGAATTTAATAAAAATGGTAATGTGTAACATAAAGATTGATTTCCGTAATTCGTACGTGCATGAGGAATGATCCATGCTTCATTGTGACGTGTGTTATAAATGTTAGTGTTTCTTGTTAATCTAGATAATTGTTCTATGATGTTGTTATTTAGTTTTTTGCCGGCATAGTACCTCTTGAGCAGTATATCATTATATAAAAAGTTAACTGGACGTACCTTAAGACTTTTGAAAAGTGGTTCGGTATGCGCATCGTAGGGAGAGCCAGTGATAACGCGCACGGCTTTTTTCTGTAGTAAAAAGAGTTTAGTAAGGTTTGACGTGGTTGTAATCCCCCAAACTAGGTGGCAGTAGTTGATGTGAGAAAGAAACAGGGAATTGTAGATAAGCAATTTTATATTAGTGGGTAGAAAAAACCGCAACTTTGTAAGAATACCTACGACGCGAGAGAGTTTATTATCAATTATTTCAATATGTTTGTTCCAAATTAAGTGTTCTTCCAATACAACTCCTAGGCTTTTAACTGAGGGCACAACATCCACAGTTGAAGTCCCTATCATGAGGGGGTTCTCAATATTTGCTTTCTGATTTTTAGGTCTGAAAAGTACAGCTTTTGTTTTGGACTTGTTAATAGCTAGTGAATTCAACAGGGTCCATTGGTTTAATTTATCGAGAACATTATTTGCATGATTTATTAATTGTTTAATATCGGAAGAATTAAAAAATAAACTGGTGTCGTCGGCATACATAACAAATTGGGTATCATTATCAATATTTATTACGTCATTAATATATATATTGAATAACAAGGGCCCAAGAATGCTACCCTGGGGTACCCCGGATTGAATCGCTTTGATATCGGACATCTTGTTGTTTATAACAACTTTCTGGAAACGAAACTGAAGATAACTTTTCAACAAATCTAGAAATACCCCTCGGAAGCCATAGATATCGAGTTTTTTTAGTAAGGTAACGTGGTTTATTCGGTCAAAGGCCTTTGAGTAATCTACAAAAATCCCTAGTGTTAGCAGTTTGTGTTCAATAGCATGGAGAATCAATTCTTTTTGTGTCAGGAGTGCTGACTCGGTTGAACGACCCTTTCTGAAGCCAAATTGAAAGTCTGTGATTATTCTATGTTTTTCACAGAAAGCAGTCATTCTATCATTAATTAATTTTTCTAGACCTTTTGAAAAAACGGGAAGAATTGATATTGGTCTGTAATTTGATAATTCGTTTTTGTCACCCCCTTTATACAAAACGCTCACCTTCGCTAACTGCATACGCTTTGGAAATACGCCGTGTATAAATGACAGGTTATAAATATGTTCAAGTGCAGGACAAATTAGATCTAGGACGTACTTAACTGGACGAATTTGCAAGTCATCGGCGTCACAACAGTTACTGTTACGGAATGAAAGAAACACGTGATAAATTTCTTCAGCATTAGTCGGTCCTAAAAACGCACTTTCACGGTTTCTAGCTTTTAGGTATTCTAAACTACGCGGATCATATGTGCTGTTAGCCAGCGATACAAAAAAGTCATTAAAAGAGTTAGCTAGCGCCGTTCCCGATGTTGCTTGGCCATTTAAAAGTAACTCTTGAATACACTGTGAGTGTTGCTGGCCACGACCAAGCACTGTATTCAGTCTTTGCCACGTAATGTCACTTCATTTTAGTATGTCGGCATTGAACAGGTTGTGAAGATAATTCCTTTTTGCATTTCTAAGAAAACTAGTCACTTTATTACGAAAAACTTTGAAAGCATGTAGATCATTTGAGTTTCTTGTCTGTAAAAACCGCCGATAAAGAGCATCTTTTTGTTTTATTAGTTTTAACGACTTGTTCGTTATCCATGGTTTCCTTGACTTTTTTCTTCTTGATGCCTTGTGACGAAATAATCTTACATAAACCGACTTAAACAAGGTTAAAAACGTGTCGTACGCTTCATCAGGGGTAGTTTTACTATATACTATATCCCAGCATATCTGTGCGAGTTCATTGCGAAATTGTTCTAATGTTAGTGGATTAACGTCCTGAAATGTAAGAGTGTGAATTTCTTTATGATTCAACCATTGCGTTTTGAGTAGTCATGAGAAAAATGGGCAAGTGATCGCTGACGTTCACCCCGATAACACCTGATACTAGTTTTTGAGTGTCTATATTTGTAATAAAAACATCAAGTAGCGTTGCAGAATCATTCTGAAAACGAGTTGGCCGAGTAATGGTGTTAACACAAGCGTTTGAGTCTAATATCCTAACGAGCTCACCCTGTGTTGTCGTCGCGTTTAACATATTAATATTAATATCGCCACCTAAGACCAGGTTATATCTATTCTCGTTTACCCAGCACAAAAAATCATCCAAGAACAATAGGAAAGCAGATATGCTCCCTCCAGGGGGGCGGTACACGACAGAAAAAATGTTTTGATTACACATAATGGTTAAGATTTCAAAATCGTCCGTTATTTTTGTAAAATGTTGAATTACGTCGAATTTCAATGTGTTCTTAATTATTAATAATATGCCACCCCCCTTCTTGACAGAGCGGTTAAGGTACAGAGTTTCATAGTCAGGCATCCTAAACACTTCATTATCCTGCTGATACCACGTCTCGGAAAGCATCACAACATCGAAAGAAAAGCCAAAACAAGAAAACAGTCCCTGCAAGTCATTGTCCTTATTCCGAGCAGAATGTGTATTCAAATGAAAGAAAGATGTACACTTTTTTTTAGTTCGGTAAATATGTTACGTCTGATGGCGTCAACATGTTATCAGACATGTCTGCTTAGGGCAGAAAAGACGATACCCGAGGTCAGCACCTATTGGATCTTGTCCAGGTCCTGGGTGCAAGTTACACGCAGCACACGCGACGTGTCTGTCTTCCTTGCAAAGACCTTGCCTTCCCTCGACCAAGCGTACTTCCATTGTTTTTCGTTCTTTCGTGCGATAACCTGACCAAGTAGCTTCTTGAGCACCGGACATAGATGGTCATTTACGTAAACGGGAGAGCGGCCTGAAAGACCCAGGTCAGAAGTACAAACTCGCTTCTTGCGAGCCCCCTCAATCACCGCATCACGTTTCGCGCGAGAATGAAATTGTACGACGATGTTTGGGCATCCTCTGTCTTTTCTCGGCACGCGGTGGTAGACGTCGATGTCAGACTCGGCGATTTGTTCGCCAATAATGTCACCGAGCGTCTTTAGGACAGCGGGTAGGTCTTCCTTTTCAGCGGGCGGAAGGCCCTTGATCTCAATATTCCTGTTCCTTGAATATTGTTCGAGGTCAGTTAATCTTCGTTCTGAACTGTCAAGTTGCTCCCTGAGCAATTTACATTCATCAGATAGTTTAGAGTTTTCAACGGAAAGCGCAGCATTTGCTTTTTTAAGTGCTGCATTTTCTTTTTCGATTTTCGAGCAGCGCTGCGACAAATCATCGAACTGCTGACTCACGAAGTCAATCGAACTTTTTAGGTCCTTGTACTCCTTTTTAAGTTCTCTCTCGATTGCCACCTTCATGTCGCGAATTTCTTGTTTAAAGTCCTTCAAAAGTTTTACGACGTTAGCCGTCATGTTGATTACAGACAAGCACTTTCACAGTGGCAGCAACGGCGGGAAAAGCAAGAAAATGACAAGGGAATCCCAGCAAGGAGCTAGTGCACCAACCTGTGATTAAGATGTGCAGTATAAGTACGTAGTCAACTGCCGCCGCTGCTGCCAAATGGATCTTTTGACTCGTTGTATCTTTTGACTAGCCAGACACGAGTTAAAAGATCCAATGTGGGTCAAGAGGTCCAACGAGTCAAGAGATCCATCGAGTCAAAAGATCCACGCCGAGTCGAGAAGTCCAACGAGTCAAAAGGTCCAACGAGTCAAAAGATCCACGGCGAGTCAAGAGATCCAACGAGTCAGAACGTCCAATAATGAGTCTTTCGACGCGTTGTGTCTCTTGACTCGGCCGACGCCAGTCAAAAGATCCAATGCGGGTCAAGAGGGCCAATTACTCGAGAACTGCCGCGTCATAATGCAAGGGGGTCGCGAAAAGTTCCTCACCAGTCCTCCTTTAGTGCAAGGGGAGACGTTGAACATTAAAGATCAGAAAACAATTTTTTACTAAGTGCCATAGTTTTTGTTGAAAAAAAGATGTGAGACATTTACCCGGAGACCGGTTTTGTGTTGCTGGCTTTGGTAATTGGGGAGGGAGCGCTTTTCTTTGCTTCGGGTAGATGCGCCACTAAAACTTTGCGTGACAAAAGTCAAGAATATGAGTCTTTTGACGCGTCTGTTTTCGTTTTCACGACAACACTTAAAAAAAGTATCCTCAAATTGAGCAGGTACTTATTGAACTTGCTAACTCTTTCACTCAGTTCTCGTCACGCGCGTATTTTCTTGGCCGGCACAAGCGGCTGCAGGAAGAAAGGGAAATAGTCCCCTTTCTTCTTCGCGATTTTTCCGCGGCTAGGGGAGGGCCGGAAGGGATTCTCCTCATTTCGCCACGGTGTCGCTGAAGCTGACTTCTTTTTCCGTAAAACAATATTGACCGCGAAGACGAAGCAGAATGAGCATACAACCGGGGCGAGAGGACCAGCTTTCAAAACGCGTCACCTTTGTCTTTAGGTGACTTGGATTTTCCTGGAGTCACGAATAATTAACGGGCTAGCAAGCAGGCAATAGACAAATTGCCAACATCTAAACGAAAAAGGCAGGCGAAAAAACGATCTGAGTGGCGATGTGTGCAGGATCTAAAAATCGCTGAGCTTATGCCCGGAGAGATAGTATACGGCGAGCATTTTACAGCGAAGCTTATTATGGCTAGGATGTTTCGTGTGTGTAACCAAAAACTTCACGCTCGCACCGCCACACGCGCAGGCCTTCCCCGTATAAAAGGTTCATAGTAAATAATCAAAATAAAGCGTTGACGAACCCGCGTGCAAGATACCATTTGTTTTAGGTTTTTGCTTTAGAACAGTTACTGCTGCAGACGACGGCACGTGCGGCGCCTGAATAGCAATAGGTCTATTCAGTAGATGTTATCACTAGGCACCATTTTCAATATCAGTAGACTCTCAGGTAGATAATAACGGTTTATCAAAGATGTGCCGCTGCGCGACCTGCGGGGCGGCGGAGCAAACCTCACCGGAGAAAAGCTCACCCGAGATAAGCTCACTGGAGAAAAGCTCATCGGAGAAAAGCTCACCGCCAAACTGTCCGATGCTGAGAAAAGCTCACCTACGAATCT
Source organism: Ixodes scapularis (assembly GCF_016920785.2). Lineage (NCBI taxonomy): Eukaryota > Metazoa > Arthropoda > Arachnida > Ixodida > Ixodidae > Ixodes > Ixodes scapularis. Next base: position 128,912,687 of record NW_024609868.1, on the reverse strand, counting down.
AAGAATCGAGCGCCGACTCAAGTGAAATACGCTCACTCAACTGAAGTATGCAGTGATGGCTTATGCGCATGCGGTCATTCTGCCCTTCACTAGCAGAATATATTTTTTTAAATATTATCACATCGTGTAACACGATAGACGTTGCCCGACGAAAATAAAATAAATAATTCCAATAGAAGGTTAATTTAAAAAAAAAGAACAGAGCACATGTCGATAGAACGCTAATTGAAAAAAAAAGGTCGTATTTCCTCTATCCGGGCTACGTCAGAATTAAATATGGTGACACACAAAGACGCTGTTGCATAACACGCAATCACAAAAAATATATTTGAGGTTTGTGTTTATTCAGTGTCAGGTCGGTTTGCGTTTGAAGAGCGGCGACACTGGTTTACGCTGTAGACGAGAAATTTTGACAGTGCAGTACCACTACAAGCCTGTGGTCTTTAACGTGCATCACGCTGTAGCCATACATGACTGCACGCACGCCACTACAAATATCAGTATGTTTATGATAAAGTCTGATTCATCATGTGGATATGTTTTCTTGCACCGCCATTGCGCTAATTCGAAATTATAAAAAAAAAATATTATCAGATTTTTTTTTGCTTCCCGCGTTTAAACTACGTTCTACTAAAGCTAAAGTGCAGCCGACGCTACGAGCTGACAGGACCCATTAAGCAATGGTGAAAACAAAACGTATTCATGGCGTGCGTCGACTTTTTTGTGCATGTTATTACCAGCTAGTCCAATCAATCGCAGAGTGCCTCACGGCTTTGCACTTTTAGTGTGCGCGTGTGCATTTGTGTAATGACTTTCAAGCTAGTACAGCGAGCAAACCTCTTGAGAAATTCCTGCGGTAGTCAAGCATGCAGCACGAAGAGATTACGTTGGTCACCAGCCGATAGAGATGGAAAACGCACAACGCCGTGACATAGCCACCCATTTAGGATCCCAAAATTTGTCGTTTACGAGCCCACTGGATCATCTTCTCCCATCATCATTTTTTTTTTTTTTTGCTTCGTTATTATTCGCGGGATCCCAACTCGTTGCAGTTTAGTGACCGTCACCACCTCCTAGCCTCCCAAAAGCCGTCATTCATTGTTGTTTGGCTTTTCTTTCTTTTCCTGCTGTTTTTGTTCCAACTTTCTTCGAAGCCCTTCACCGCCCGCTTCTGGTCAAGAGATCCAACGAGTCAAAAGATCCAACGAGTCAAAAAGTCCAATAATGAATCATTTGACTTGTTTAAGCTTTTGATTCGCCAGACACGAGTCAAAAGATCTAATGTGGGTCAAGAGATCCAACAAGCCAAGAGATCCAACGAGTAAAAAGGTCCAATTTGTGTCAAGAGGTCCAACGAGTCAAGAGGTCCAACGAGTCAGAAGGTCCAATAATAGATCGTTTTACGCGTTGCTTCTCTTGACTCGGCAGACACGAGTCAAGAGATGCATTTTGGGTGAAGAGCACCAATTACTCGAGAACTGCCGCTTAATATTGCAAAGGGGTCACGGAATGTCCCTCACCACTCCTCCCCCCGTCGCGGGGAGGCGTTGTACAATAAAAACCAATAAACGATTTTTGACTAAATGCCTTAGTGTTTGTTTAAAAAAAAAGAAATAAAGGTGAAACAGATTTATGTTCGATGAGCCGCTAAACTACACACCGTTTTCCGGTTTCCGGCCGGAAAACCGGCTCGAGGGGGGCACCCGAAGACATCCAGTTTCATGTCGCTGGGTATGGGAAGTGGGGAGGGAGTGCTTTTCTTAGCTTAGGGTAGATGGTGCCACTAAAACTTTGAGTAATAAAAGTCAAGAATATCAAGCTTTTGACGCGTATGTTCACGTTTTCACGACAACATTTAAAAAAATTGGCCCCAAATCGAGCAGACACCTTACTGAGCTTGCAAACTCAATACACTTTTAACCAGTTCACGTCACGCGCGTAGTTTTCTTGGCCGGCACAAGGAGCTGCAGGACGTAAAATAGTCCCCTTTCCTCTTCGCGATTTCTCCGGACACTCGCAAAAAAACTCAAAGCGTGTTTTTATTTTTTTTTTTTTTTTGCTTGTGCTAAGGTAAGTCAAACAAAAGTGACACGCACCCGAATCTTTGAATATTAAGATCATTTTACTGCTCCTTTAAAGGGGTCTTGAAACGTTATCGGGTTGGAATGTTCATGACCTTACCGGTTTGTACTGGTCTCAGCCTGGCACAAGTTTACTCGCACATACCGCCACTGATTCGGAAACTTCTTTCTCGTGGTGGAATTGCGAAATTGCGAAGATGAAAGGGGACTATTTCTTTCAGTCTCACCTTTGCAAAGCTGGATGACGTCATTGTGGAATCGAAATACCCGACTGACGACAGTCGTGCGCGGCTCATGCATGGATTGGACACGAGAACTACATGAGCACTCGACTTCAGCTCGTAACACTGAATGCCTCGGCGGACACACGGGTAACGGCCCGTGTCCAACCAGTGCGGTGATGAGATTAGCCCAACTCTAATAATGTCTGAGCTCAGCACGCGTTCTCTACTTTGTGAACCCCAGCATGTGGGTAAGATTAACGTTAAAGGTCAAGGATAGGCACTAGGCCACGTGGCCGCTTGTTCTGGCTCTGAGTTGAGGGAATGAACGATGCTCATATTTCTCGAATTTTTTTGGCGACTACCATTGCCTAGAAAGAACAACTAAGGCAAGTTTATTCAGTTATTATTGCTAGGGAGTGATTCTAAGTACTATTTAGCAAAAGTAGAAAAATCGTTTCAAGGCTTCTTAGATAGCCACTTCGAAGACAGGAACTCGCGATAATTTACCGGTTCTTTTCGTGCAGGTAAGATATCGAACTTGGCCACTGGAAAGTCAATATGACGAAAAATAATTTAAAAGTATATCTTTTTTAAAGGCGGGTTGATATTATGGCAAACATTTCTTTTCTAATAAACTTTCATGTTCGATATAAAATATATCGAAATTTAATTTAGCATTTGATAAGCGGTTGCTGTTACGGATCATTTGATGCAAGGTTCCAAATATGTTGCGAAAATGTGTAAGGTACAATGTTTTTTTTTCCTCGGCTTTATTGCGTGCGTATAAGATATTTCAGTTTGCACGAAAAAAATGACTAGGTGCCGTAGATTAAAAGGAGAAGTAATATGTAATTTTCATGCTTATGCTAACCAGAAACAACCGCATCTCCACGTGGTATATGATGTTGATTGGGGCGAAGCTCTGGTGGTGCTTGTCTGTGTAGACGCTGAGCCGCAGCATGCCGAGCCTTTCGTTCGTTTTCATCCATGTCACGCTGCGGTCAAATGCTGAAATGCGTATGCGGAGGGCAAGTTCGTCTGCTTCTTGCGCAGGGGGTAGCGGTGATGTCAGAACGCCGAGCCCTGATTGGCTGATCGCGACCCCCTATCTGGGCGTCGTCTGCTCCTTTGCAACGTCGTCTGCTCGCAACATCGTCTGCGTCTGTCTTGCCTTTCCTGCGACTTTTGAAAATGCAGAGGCCAGATTCACGGAACGATCTTACGCCAAAAATGTGCGCAAGACAAAACGTAAAAACAAATTCGTATTCACGACACAAAATTATCGTAAGTTTTGCGCAGGTTACGACGGAATCCTACGACAGCTCCGAAGCTGTCTTACGCACTTCTTACGATCAAATCAGCGTGGCCGACAGCGTCGCTCAGTTACTTGGTCGCGACGACCAACGAACGTTTATTTTTGTGCGTGCTCTTCTCACGCGTCCCGACTACAAACAGCAAGAAAAAAAATTAAGAAGTACTTGAAATAAACCACGACGAACAAGAACGCTGGATCCACAAACACCCGGGAAATGCACGACCACGATTCCACTGACCCCGACCAAGCGAGCTCGGCAGATAGGCCTAGCAGGCACTCCGACTCGGCGCAGCGGTGCTCTATAGGGTCCTTGGCCAAGATCGTCTGCCCACGACCGACTGGCGTGCTGCATGGAATATGCCTGCATGACCGTTGTTAACCCTTCCCGTATTATACTTTGATCGCTGACCCCAATTTTAGATTAAGAGGTCAATCTCTTCCTCTTGTCATCTCCTTGTTTTTCGAGGCAGCGGTGACTCTCGCCGTTGAAAAAGCGGTGAATTTCCGACAGACGCAGGAAAGATAAAGCAGCTATCGCTTTGACTAGCAGACGTAAAGCAGACGACGTTAACTGCGTATAGACCAACGCCAAACATTACTCTGTCCAAATGATTCTCACAACCCTTCCTTTCTGTTGAGCTCATGCTGCGTATAGACCAACGCGCTGTTTCCATACAAGCCCTCACGATGTGTGCGAAAAGGCGCAGTTGCCGCACGAGGTGTGAGCACTGCATGTGCACAAGGAGCGAGTCAAGTAGACCGTCTGCGCGTGCGCAATGCCAATAGCAGCACCACCGCAGGAGCGGGACGTCAGCACCGCGTGTTGGTCTATACGGGCCCTGTAATTCAGTCACCGAGTAACTGTTCCTTGATTTCTAAATTTTTGTCAACCCTAGCACGTGGGCATGATTAACGTTGAAGGTATAGGATAGGCACCAGGCCACCTGGCCGCTTGTTCTGGCTCTGAGTTGAGGGGATAAACGATGCTCATATTTCTCGAATTTTATTGGGGACTCCCATTGCCTAGAAAAAACAACTAAGGCAAGTTTATTCAGTTATTAACGTTTGGGAGCGATTATAAGTAGTTTTAAGCAGAAGTAGAAAAAGGTTTAGATTTTTCTACTTCGATGAGGAACATCTCTTCAAAGTGCCCTTAGATGGCCACTTCGAAGAGAGTAACTCCCGATAATTCACCGGTTCCTTTTGTGCAGGTAAGATATCGAACTTGGCCAATGGGAAGGCAATATGACGAAAAATAATTTAATATAATAATTTAAAATATATATATATATGTTTTTTTAAGGTGGGTTTTTATTGTGGTAAACTTTTCCCTTCTAATAAACTTTCAGGGTCGATATAAGATATATCAAAATTTAAATTAGCATTTGATAATGGGTCATGGGATGCAAGGTTCCAAATATGTCGCGAAAATATGATAGATAGATAGATGATAGATGCGGTTTATTTGCGTGCCTGCAAACAGCCAAGTGGCCTGGGCAGCAGTGCACTGTCCTGTACAGAAATACATAAAAGTATCAGATAAAAACACAATCAGGCGAAAATGTCTGTTTCACCAAAAAAGGCATCGTGAGTCTGTTGCAGATATGTCATTGGGCAAGTGGCCCGCACATCAGGATAAAACGTATCTCTGTATTTTGATGTCCTCCCTGATGGTACCCGTAACCTCAGCGACATCAGCAGCTGGGCACAATCAAGAGAACCGTGCACGATTTGACGCAGGAAATGCATGTCTCTTGCAATTCGTCTATCGTGCAAAGGCACTAGACCGAGGTCAATGAGCAGGGAATGGAAATTGTAGAAACGGCGGCGGCCGACATATCGGTCGTATAAGATCCTTATAAACTTACGCTGAACGTTTTCAATAAGATTACTATGTAACATCGTTACAGAGTTCCAAACCACAGACGCGAACTTGAGGCGTGATCTAACCAATGCATAATACAGGCATAAAAGACACTCAGAGCGACGAAATGTTTTTGTCAGCCGCGAAATTGTATACACCCAGTTGGCGAAGTCCTTGATCGACAATGCGAGAGACGTGGAGGCGGAAATCCTATCTCGAGTCCACAAAGACACCAAGATCCCGTACATAGACAACCCGAAGCACTTGCTCTTTAAATATAGTGTGGTCGAAGGCTATGCTCCCCTTCTTCCTGGTAAAGGACATATTGGAGGTACTATGCTGTTTTTTCTTCGGCTTTATTACGTGCGAATAAAATAATTCAGTTTGCACGTACAAAATTGACTAGGTGCAGTATACGAAACGGAAAGGAAATATGATTTACGCGTTTATGCAAACCAAAAAAAAGTGAAATAATATATATACACGTACTATTACGATACATCGAAAAACGAATAAAAGTGTGCATTTCTTTTGATCAATGCTGCTCAACCTGAACATGTGCCAGTGAAGCGTGTGCATGCGCAGCAAGACAAGGGATACTAGGGTTTGTTTCTACTCTAAAATGCCTCGAACACAAAGGTGTTCAAGGCGTCGCGCGGAGCGAGGTGTCCCGTGACGCTCTCGGCTTCTAGCCTAGGCTGCGGTCAATCCTTAGGTGAAACGGAGTATAGCCTGGGGTCTTTAGGTGCACCACGCAGTAGTGGTTGTGCGAACGCACGCCGATGTTGGTTCTTCGTACAGCGTGTTGCCAGTCAGCAGTCATGCTGTACTGACAGGCAAGATACTGCTACATGTTGACCCTCTGGATGGCTGCCAAACATTATGCTCTCCAAATGATTCACATAACTCTTCCTCCTAGTTGAGCTCATGCTGCGTATAAGACCAACGCGCTGTTTCCATACAAGCCCTCATGAGCTGTGGGGAAAGGCGCAGTTTCTGCACGAGGTGTGTGTGGGTACTGCACGTGCGCAGGAAGCGCGTCAAGTGGACCGTTTGTGTGTGCGCAATGCCGCACACACAACTGAAGTCAAGGAGCTTCTCGAGGGAGCGCCGGAGCTACCTTGAGATTCTCTAGGGAGGCGTCGAGTATTTCCTCGAGTTAATGAGCGTTTGGAGTCAAGGTCGGTGTAGGAAGCGCAAAACCGGCCTCGAGTTGGGTTTAGAATCGAGTTTCGAGTCGAGGCTCATTTATGAATTGGGCTGTCAATCAAGCTAATATCTTTTTTTTCCTTTTTTTTTTTTTTTTACTGCGATAGTTGTTAGTGGGACACTTTGCGGGATTCACGCTGTCGACCGCGCTTCATATCGACGAAGGACATTTCCGGCACTCCGCCAAAAGATTCCATATTGACGTCATGCCGCGCATCACGTCACCTTTTACCTGGCGTCAGCTTGTACCCTGACGTGACATTATCATGCCTGGTTACGTTGCACAGTGACGCCACACGACTTAATGACGTCAAGGGACACCGTGAGACACCTGATGTCATCACGTCACGTGACACTCTGACGTCACGTGACACCATGATTGTACGTAGAAACATAAACATAAGACTGATTATAATGGAGACAATGAACACAAAGCGTTTTCGCTGATTGTGCCAGAAAGGTTCTCGGGTGATAAGACGAATAAAGCCTGGTGGGTGTTGAGCCGGCGAAACCACATGGGCGTGAAATTAGGTGGAGCTACATACTTGAAAAGTGCGCGATTTTGGAAGTGTTCTTCGGTGACTACAAGGCGGTGTTTGTGCCCAATAGCATTTCATAGGACGTTTATGCAGCCACAACAGCGACAGTGAACAGTTCATGCACACAGGGACAGTTTCCTTCATCTCTGAGTTTTAAACTTGGGCGCGCGATTTTAGGTGTTCTCCAATCACCGCAAGGCAGTTCTTGTTTGTGTTCAAGAAAATAGTTTACCAGGGTCACGAAATGCTCTTTACTTAATACATCCTCATTGGTTCTAAAACGCTATAGAATTTTGTCCGGTGTGTTACTTGGTTTAATACGAAGCGCCTACGCGGACTCTTTGGTGCGCGCTCGCACCTTTACTGTTCATTCAGTCCATCTGCTCCGAGGTGACACCTTATTTGCTCTTACGTCACACCTCTGCTGTCTTAGTGTTTCACCTTACGGGTAGCGTAAGTGTTTTCCAACTTTCTTTTTATTTTACATTTTGCATGGTTAATATTTTGATTTTCTAAATAATGGAGCTGGATGGCTCCGGTACGGTGCATTCGCTGTTAAACATAGGAATACTTTCTGCAGTAAGTGCAGGTTATCTATATTTGTTTTTGTTGTAGTACCACAAACAAGAAGGCGCTAGTGTAAGCGTGACAACTATTGTAATAGTTCCTTTATTCGACGGGCAAATAACTGTTGTACTTTTTGCACGGTGTTTCCTTTTTAATTTAACATAATTTTTTTAAACGCCGTGAGAGCTACACTAATGGCGCATTCACACTGGAAGCGGATCCGCGTTCGCGAAGCATTTGCTGATGCGGTCCGCGAGCGACCCCGTTCAGACACAACGAGATTCGGTTGGTGGTTGGCGAGAGGCGGTTGGCGGATTCTCGGCGATCACGCGTGACCTTTTGAGACTTGCGTTTGGCAACCCTGTTTTACAATCCAAAATTCACTTTAATCCACGATTCGAAGCCAACATTTTGCCATTTTGGTACTCTGGAGATTTTTCTTCAGGATGTTCGCACGCATCACGAGTTCAGGCAGCGAAAAAAGAGACATGGACCCTCGAAATTTGCCTGCGATTCCCACGACTTCGCCCACAAGCAAAGCCCAGCTAGTTGCGCCTTGCTGACTCTCGAGAGGATGTTCCCTACCTTTTCTTCAAAGTGGACCCTTCCCGCATGAATAGGCTGACCTTGTTTTCGGGATAGAAGGTCAGTTTTCACCCCTTGTTTTCAGTGTTGCCATTTTAGTGATTTTGTCGCTACATTTAGCGATTTTCTGTACATTTAGCGACGGATTTTTATAATTTAGCGGCTTTAGCGAACTTGGTGTTCAACCGTAATCTTGTTATTTTGAACAATTTTAGAGATGCTCGCGGGCTAAACCCATTTGCTTCTCTAGTCGAGTTTGCTTTGGACATGTGCTCAATTTAGCGGCTCGCTTAAAAAATTGTCAGCGCTGTTAACAGTGTGCAGATCATCTCTCCCGCGCCCACGTACCCACGTGCTCTCCGCCAAACGTTGTTACCGCCAGCCAAGAGCGCAGCCGCTTCGCTAGCCTCGCTGCATCGTTTCGGATTCGAAAGCTTCGGTTCGCGTTTTGAAGCTGAGATGCCGAAAGTGAAGTACAGCCAGAAATTCAGAGATGAATTGCTCAAGGATCCTATGTTGTGCGACTGGCTGGTTTGCAAGGCCAAGAAATGTGGGACAAAAGTTGCCGAGTGCAAATATTGCAGGTGTGAACTTGGGACCAACTACTCTGATCTCGGGAAGCACCGGCTGACAGAGAAACACAAAACCGCCGAGGCGTGTGTGTCATCGACGCAGTCTCAGTTCCCCTTTGTGAGGGCTGTCATCCCTTCATCAATCAAGCTGAAGGTACGGCGGCACTTTTCGTCGCTGAGCACTGTAGCCTTGTTACTGCCGACCACTTATGTGGCGTGGTAAAGAAGTCGTTCACTGACAGTGTCACAGCAAGAGGTGTGACGACGAGGCTCCACAACAGGATGGCTCCCGCGATGGCGATGGCGAAGGCACAAAAAGACGTGTTTCGACTGTGAACTTCCAGAAGAAGTTGTTGGCCGAATTTGCACAGCTGAAGCCTGCAAAGCTGGCAACGAACCGTCGACATGGGCAGATTTAGGTGACTTGAGTGCAGTAACCATCGAGGAAGAACTCTTCTTCTCCTAGACTGTTCCGCTGAGCTGTTCTTTAAGACATAACAGTCATTATTTCCGTGTTAAAATTACCAACTACCCGTTTCTTATTCGTACTTTCGTACTTACCGCCTAGTCGTTTCCCAAATAAAACATTACAAATATAAACCGTCCTAGTCGTTTTTCAGTGTACGTTTAACCTCTCGAAATACCTGAGACATGATTATTTGAGGTTCACATACTTTAAAAGGGTTTGATACGCTTTTGGAATTCAGCGAATATTTTAGCGACTTCCTGGTCTCAATTTTAATGATTTCCTGGTCTCAATTTAGCGAAGCGTGCAAAACAAACACAAAAAAACATGGCAACTTTGTTTGTTATTCGCTCTTATCATTTTTGAAGATAAAAGTGGTGGGGTGGACCGTGGTGCTGTGGCACCCGGAATAATAAACAAACTCTTACCCGAACCTAATCCCCGGTGCGAAGCCCGTTGACATTACGAGTCAATTCTTTTCGCGGCGGATTCAAGTGACGGACGTGAACATCACATTTTTCCGTTGATTTCTCTGCTGTAACGTAGGACTACAGCGCCTTGGACGCCTCACCAGCGACAGGTGCCATCTTGTTTCGAAAGTCGCCGACGTCACGTCATCGTCGCTATGTGATTGGTTGCCTCTTGGCGGTTCATGATAGCGGTTGGGAGGAATCGGTCACGAAGCGGTTGGCGAAAACGCGCTCCAACCGCTCGATCCTAGCCGCTTTGCGGTTGAGAACGCGCGGATCCGCTTCTCGTTTCAGGATCCGCTTCCAGCGTGAACGCGCCATAATGCCGTTTTTGCAGGTAAGTTATACGGCCGGGGGCATAATATAAGGAACTAATCGTCACGATTAGGCAAGTAATTAACTAAAATTTGCACGTTGACCTTTTAATTAGTAAAAGTAGACATATGGCTTCAATTAAAAACATACTGAGCGTCATAAAACCCTAAATCAGTAATGTTGAAAAATACTGTGCTCGTGGGATGCGCAGTAGTGCCCTAAAGTTACCAGCTTCCACAGTTCGACATATATGGCAAGAGATCTAAAATGTGCATAATCTCAGTAAGGAGTTCATGCTCAATGCCTTGCCTGACAAGTTGAGGAACGTTTAGGCATCGTTCAGGCAAAGAAAATGGTTAATTATACAAGCAGCCGCGATGCATTCGGCAGTCTAAAGGCAAAAATGTTCAACAGCGAACATTAAAAAAAGCTTCACACTAAAGTTTTCGGATGTCTAACTAATGAAGACCCATTTCGGACGGGACAGGAACAAAAGAGAGTGCACGTTTCAATACATTCCCGTACTGGAAACTCTAAAAATCCTGCTTGAGAATGGGTCAGTTGCTGACTGCATGCTTGATATTAATCCTATCGATGTCATTTACCCCCGCTGCATACAAGATGTTTCAGGTGGTTCAGTCTACAAGTCCAATACTTTCTTTTGAGGCGGTAAAACCAACCGTTCAAATATTACTGTACCAGGATGGTTTCGGGGTTGTTAATCTTTTGGGTTCCGCAAGGAAGAAACGCGAGCTTGTTGTCGTTTACCTCACACTGGCAAATTTTAAAAGTCACAACGGATCTACCAAAGGCCAGATTCAACTGGCTCTTTTTTTTACAGAGAAAGACATCCGGGCACTTGTATTTAAAAGTGTGTTCGGCTCTTTGTTGCGCGATATGCCAGACCTTGAGTCCAATATAATTTGTAATGGCCTGCACATCAAAGCTTTTTCATGTGTGTGCTCGGACACAGCTTAGAATCTCACTTCGTTAGAGGCTTTACAAAAAACTTCACTTCTTCCACCTGCATCCGCCACTGTCGATTGCTGAGACAGCTCTAATTCAAAGAGGATTGATTGATTGATTGATTGATTGGAGTTTTATGGTGCGAGAGCAACTAGACCCAAATGCGCCAGGTGCATACACTATTGCAGGAAAAGGGTTAGAGAGAAGACAGAGCTATAGTAGCTGGTGATGCAATAAAAGTATGAACATGAATCGTGTAAAAGATATGGATATGAATTTCAGGTAAATATAAAAGTTATAATCAATAAAAAATTATCTGAAAATAAAAAAAAAAAACACGGTGAAAAAGGAGGGGTTATAACAGGTATAGATAGCATGTTATTTTAAGAAATTCCAAACCTTTACTGAAAGGTACAAGAGGTTCATTTCCTAGCAAAAATTTGGGATGAAATGGAAGATGGGATCTAAAAATAGTGGAAAAACATACTCGTCGTTTTTGATCCAAGTACCTACACTGTCACAGAATATGTAGGAGAGTCAATGTTTTGCCACAACGCTCACAGCGCGGGGTATCATCATTACAAAGTAAATATAGATGCGTTAAAAGAGTGTGTCCAATACGCAAGCGACACATCAAGACCTCGTGAAACCGGTTCCTCTGGTGGGAACTCTCTCATAATCCTAAACAAGGTTTGATATTATGTAGTTTATTGTCTGTTTCTTGATTCCATTCTAACTCCCAAAGTTCATAAATTGGTTTTTAATAACTGGTTTAAAATCCTCATAAGGTAGGCCGACTGATGCTTTTAGGCCACTATTAACAGAGGCAGCAAATCTATCTGCTGCCTTATTACCTGGAATACCTACATGGCTTGGCACCCAGCATAGTTTTATATCAAGGCCAAGTAGGAGAGTGCAATGCATTTGGACACGTGCTTGTTGAACGAGGCGATTCTTCGTAACGGTAAGAGAACATACAGCCAGTAGAGCACTCTGGGAATCTACGAACAAAATAGCCTTCCTCACACGGTCTTCTAAGATGTGTTCAGGCGCCATGAGCACAGCGTAAAGCTCAGCAGTGAAAATACTTGCAACACTGTCAATACGTCTCGCTCTACTAATGTGTTCCGAATAAACTGCGGAACATACGAAAGACGAGCTTTTGGCCCCGTCAGTATAAAATTGAACATAGTCTTGATATTTTTCTTGTAATGCAAGAAATTCCTTGTGAAGAACATGTTGGTGAACTGACCTTTTATTATATTTTGTGAGCGACCAGTCACATGACAATCTTACTGCCTTCCAAGGGGCAACAGTTTGTGTTTCCTTAATCAAGCTACTTTCAGGAAGAGCCAGCTGCAGGGAGGTAGAAATGCTCTGAAGCCGGAAGCTTAAAGGGCGTATTATGCTAGGTTTGTTTTCAAAAAGTCGCAGAAACATAGAGGTGTGAACCGAATTGTTTGATGGATGCATAGGATCAGATTTCACTTTGTACCCATAACACGAGCTAAGATATTGTCTGCGCTTCTCTAGTGACATTTGATGTGTATCTACATACAGGCTCAAAACAGGCGATGTCCGATATGCTCCTGTGGCAAGTCGAAGGCCAAGGTGATGGACCGGATCCAGCATTTTTACGACAGATTGCCGTGCTGATCAGTACACAATTGCACCATAGTCCAGACGGGAACGGACCAGTGAGTTGTACAGTCGGATGAGACATCGCCTGTCAGACCCCCAGGATGTGTGTGAAAGTACTTTGAGAATGTTAAACGACCGCAAGCATTTCTGCTTCAGCTCCTTGACGTGAGCCAGAAAGGTAAGTTTCTTGTCGAAAATAACCCCTAAAAATTTGTGCTCGTATTTTACAGGTATTGCAGGGCTACTGAGCTGCAAAGAAGGATCAAGCAACAGCCCACGACTTAGTGAAAAGGGCACAAACACTGTTTTTTCAGATGAAAACTTAAAACCATTTTCATCGGCCCAATCCCTCATTTTGTTTACTGAGAGTTGAAGCTGCCGCTCGCAACTTGAGAGATTGCAGGACGAAAAGGAAATCTGCACATCATCTACATATAATGAATATAAAACTGATGGAGGTATCACTGCAGCAAGGCTGTTTATCTTCACCACAAACAAATTGACGCTCAATACAGCCCCTTGAGGGACGCCATTTTCCTGAGGAAAAACATCCGAAAGTGTGGAACCAAACCTAACCTGAAAAGTTCGGTTAGTCAAAAACTCCCCTATGCAGCGCAACATGCGGCCACGGACACCATGTGCGTATAAGTCTTTTAGAATCCCGTAACGCCAAGTAGTATCATATGCTTTCTCTAGGTCAAAAAATACCGAAACGCAGTGCTGTAGATGAACAAACGCTTCACGTATGAAAGTTTCCAGGCGAACAAGATGATACAATGTTGATCGCCCCATTCTAAACCCACACTGAGTGGGATCTAAAATTCCTTCAGTTTCTAAAAAGTGTACTAATCGTCTATTTATTAGTTTTTCATAAGTTTTCCCAAGGCAAGTTGTCATTGCAATGGGACGATAACTTGCTGCTAAAGCAGAGTCTTTACCGGGTTTTAGGAGAGGAATTATATGTGCCCGCTTCCAGCACTGAGGAAAGGCAGAAGCCATCCACAAATGATTAAAAAAGGTTAACAAATGGCCTAGAGATTCATGAGACAAGTGCCGCAACATTTCATAGTGGATTTTGTCAGGACCAGGTGCCGACTGCTTTTTTGACCCAAGGGCCACCTCGAGTTCGCACACTGTGAAAGGCTGGTTGTATACAAGTGTGTCTGATCCTGACATAGCAATTGGCTACTTTTCTGCTACAGCTTTGAACTTATTAAATTTTTGCCGAATAATTAGATGAGCTAGACACTTCACAAAAATGTTCCGCAAGAACATTTGCCTGGTCTTTCAAGGTTGGCGAAGCCGAGGGAAAAAGAGGCGTCCTAAAAAAGAGGTAGTTACCCCGAATTTTCCTCATTCGGTCCCACACCTCCTTAGTAGTAACAAAACTGTTCACCTTGGAAACATATTTCATCCATGAGCTTTTCTTAGCTCGTTTCCTTGTCTAACGAGTCTTTGCTCTACATTTTTTAAACTCTATATTGTTCCAGACCGTTGGGTAGCGGCAGAAAGTGCCCCAGGCCCTGTTCTGACGTTTAAGCGTAACAGAAGAGTCTTTGGTCCACCAAGGCTTGCAACGCTTAGGAAGATTTTCAAATGTTTGTGGAATGGAGGCAGAAGCAGCATTTATGATACGGTCAGTAACGTACAAGGTGGCATTTTCCGGAGTCATAGCTAAACGTTCAATTGGGTCAAGCACTGCTTCCAATGCAAAAAGAGCCCAGTCAGCTTTGTCTAATTTCCACATGGGGATACGTGTTGAAGGTGAAGGAGATGCTACAGTACTTTCTAAAAAACAGGAAAATGGTCGCTCCCAAAAGGGTTATCTAAAACCTTCCAAGAAAAACAGGGAAGTAAAGTTGGGGATGAAGGAGACAAATCGATGGAAGTGAAAGTATTATGAGCTGCACTAAAAAAATGTAGGATCGTGTCCAGTTAAAAGGCAAAGGCCGGATGACAATAAAAATCTTTCAATGACACCACCACGGGAGTCTTGGCGAGCACTACCCCACATGGGGTGGTGGGCGTTAGAATCCCCCAAGATTAAAAGAGTTTGCAGAAGTTGCGCTACAAGTCCATGCAGGTCATGTAAATGCAGTGGAATATTTGGTGGTAAGTAAAGGAAAACAAGCGTAATAAGGCGGTCAAGAAGAATACGAACTGCCACTGCTTCTAGAGAGGTTGTGAGAGGAACAGAAGCACAGGCAATACCACTCTGCACCACCACAGCCACTCCACCAGAGGAGTTGCTATGGGATGCACGGTCCATTCTAAAAACCTGATGACGACGTAGAACATTTGTTTGTGTGTCCTCGAGATGAGTCTCCTGTAGGCATATAGCGACAGGTCGAAGCTCATCAAGAAAAAAAATTTACGTCATCAATATTAGAGAAAAGACCACGAAAATTCCACTGCATAATACTATAGTTCTTTGCCATTTAGAGACGAAAAAAAAAATATATATATATATATATCAGGGTGTAGAACCGGAACCGAACCGAACCGAAAATCGGAACCTAACCGGTATTTTTTCCGGAACTGAACCCGAAACCGAACCGTTATGTTGTTATCGCGATGAACCCGAACCGGAACTGAACCGGAAAAAAAATAACGGTTACCGGCTCATGTCAAAACGGTTCGGCCACGCGCTGTCGACAATGAATGTGCTATCAATGCCATTTGTTTTTTAAGTGCCGTGAACTGACACACACCTCGCTTAAATATTTTTCTTCTCCACTCAGTCTTAGGAATATAAACGCTGCATCCATGAATCTTGACAAACGCTGCATCCATGAATCTTGACATAGGAACCAGTATCGCGCTAGTCGCGGCTTGCACGGAAGAAAAAGAATTGGAAGGTTGTGCAAAAAAAAAATCGCGTCACGGGATTTCATTTTCCTACAATCTCGTAAATCCTAAATGCTGCTGTGTGCTCATTTCATAACACGTTTCTAGAACGCGCGAGTTCTTGAAGCTTGCTTCCATCGGAATGAGAAAAGAAAAGGCTGTGGAGTTTGATAATGTTTGAGGGAGAGAAAGAAATTTTATTTACAGTTGAAATGAGCATTCATGAATTATATCTGCTCTTTGCTGCCCCAACCACCGGTCAGAGTATATCGAGCTATGAAGTGTCAAGATTTACATGCCGTATTTTTTCGTACCGGAAACTCGATAAATGCGGGGAAAAAAAACAGGGATACAAACCCTAGTCGCTCGCCTTTATACCAATAACAATGATACCAATTTTAACGCCACTTAAATACAATTATATATTTATTTTTGAAAAAAGATCAATCAGTGGCAAGTTCTTTTTTTTTGCGAGAGAATAACCTACGTAATAAAGCAGCACCTCATAGTAACCACGTGGTCACTGGAACAGAAGTGGTTACCTTCTCCCGCATCCCTTTAGACGTCCAGGTAATATAGTGTGCGGTGTAGTTAGTTTTGTGCGAGTGGCGGCCGCTGACGAAAGCCAGCACCACGATGCATCCGGTTTCGTATAGGCACTTAGAAGCTAACATATTTGTGAGACAGCGAACTCTTCTATTTTAATATTTATCCTATTACGTCCTTCTGGCGTTGCGTTCCGTGAAGTGTTTTTCATATTCCGTATCTTGTTTAATGAAAACTTCTTTAAGGGTCTAATTTGAGTTACCGAAGGCTAGTTCAAATAAAGAAAGCTGTATTTTCTCCCCACTGTTCCTTCAATTGCTTACACGCCGAGGTGGCGGGATAGTTAGCGAGTTCTACTCGTAAGTGGGTTTGTAAGGAGGTCGCGGATTTTACAGCTACTGCGTCGGACCCAATCAGATTAAGTCCGAATGCGTAAACGTCGGTGAGGTTACCTTTGAGTGCACATAAAGAAACCATTCCTGGTAGAAATCCCTGAGCTTTACACTACGATGTATCCCGTTTCGTATGTGCTGATTTCAGATGTTTTATTTGTAATTTATTTTGATGTTGCAATTTGTCATTTATAATTTCCGAACCGGTTCGCGAACCGGTTAAGCGCCCCAAACCGGTTCGCGAACCGGTTCGCGGATCGAATTAATCGAACCGGAACTAAACCGGAACAAAATACATTTACTTGAACCTGAACCGTAACCGAACCCGTATTTTTTTCGGTTCGACACACTGATATATATATATATAAAAGTGACCTGAAAGGGAGATCCGTTAAGGTTTCAAATCTATTTTTACACGTGGGGTACTCTGCTTTTTAGTAGGATCTTTCTGTTTCCAAGTGGGGTCACTGGCGACAGAAAGAGACGACTCCGATCCTGAGAGGGGAGCATCCTCCTCGGACCTGGGCCCACTTACGTCCATGGGCTCGTCTGTTGCCGCCAGCAGCTGACCCTTGGAGGTCGTCTGCTTCGGCGACTCCCCGGGCTTCCTCTGGGGAGAAGAGGTGCGAGGGGGTAGGCCTCGGCCCTTAGGGGCCAAAGGGCCAGGTGAAGCAGGGGGGGTCAGCCCCTGCCCTGAGGTGTATGCTGAGGAGGCAGCATCCACCTTGCGATTCGAAAGCGGTGTCACTGGCACCGCTCCCGAGGACGCAGGAGACCTCGACGGGAGGCGCAGATCGTCCGTAGACGTCTGTGTTCTAGTCGAAACTATTCGCCGCACCGGTCCCCTATGTACGATCTGTGCATGCGAGCCTTTGGAAACAAAGGCAAAACGCTTTTTGGCATCAATGTAGGAAATGTTTTCATTAACCTTCAAGGTGAAAATTTCTTTTTCTTGCTTCCATAACGGGCAAGATCGGAAGTATGCTGGGTGTTTTCCTTTACAGTTAGTGCACTGAGCTTCATTCTCACACACATAGCGACGTGCTCCTTACTAGAGCATTTGGCACAGGTCTCGCTGCCCCTACAGTTGCGCCACCCATGGCCGAACCTTTGGCACTTAAAACAGCGCTGAGGGTTCGGCACATAAGGCCGGACACGGTACTGAAGGTAGCCTGCCTTTACATTAGTGGGTAGAGTCGTGGGAGTCGAAGGTCAGAATGACATGCCTGGTTTTATGTTCTATGCCGTCGCGAAGGATCGTGATGCGTCGTGCTGCAACCACTCCCTGTCCGGAGAGACCCTCAACTAGCTCTGTATCTGTCAAGTCGAGCAAGTCATCTTCAGAGATGACCCCTTGGACGGTGTTCAACTTTCTGTGTGTGTGTCACACTGACTTTGTAGTCTGAGACAGAGTTCAAGGCTAAGAGTGATTCACTTTGTTTCTTTGTATTTACCTCAACAAGGAGGTCGCCTGATGCCATCTTTTTGGCGCTAAAGTTCGCACCGATAATATTTTCAAGCTTTTTGGGTACTAAAAATGAAGAAAGTTTAGCCAATGGCTTTTCGTCCTCAGAGTGCAGAACAAGAAACTTTGAAAATTTGAAAAGATCAGAGGTCTTAGTGGAAATGTCAAGGACTTCGGTGCGGGTCCTTTTCAGGGCCCGATCAGTTTGTTTAGTTCTGGAACCCATAAAGATAGGAAGGAATTTCAGTGCCCGGGTGCACCGCCCACCATGGAGCCCAACGAGGGGGTAGGTAATGTGCCATAACAAGAAAGGCTTGGCTGACACAATTACTCTACCAGTGCTGCCCGGGCACTATACCCTAGTGTGGTTGCGGGGACAGGACCTGTTTCCACTCAAGGTTAGCCCTTGCCGCCTAAGAAGGTGAAAAAGGAAGGAAGAGAGCGCAGAAGAAAAGTGAAAGAGGTGGGAGGAAAAGTGAAAGAAGGAAGAAGAGGGTAGAAGAGGCGACTTACTGAATCATCCTGGTCGGGCCAAGCCAGGACACCCGTCTACGAGAAGCTGGGGTCGAAGCGGTGTATTGCCTCGCCCGGGGGGCCCCGAAGGGTCCAAACATACCCCGGGCTCAGCTCAACCACCAGGGTCCCCTTTTCCCCGGACACGCGGGTACGCCACGCACAGCCAGACGTGGGTGGGCGAACCCGCATGGCTCGGGGTTCGTAGTGACGCCACTCATCAAGCACCTACTAAAGTAGGTGCCCCCTGCGTGCGGGTATGGTGGCCCACGTGGCTGGGGTCCGTGGTGACGCTACTCACCAAGCGCCTAGCACCTAAGGTGCAGGCGCCCCCTGCGGGGCTCGGGGTCCGTGAAGACGCCACTCTCCAAACACCTGCTTTCACAGGTGCCCCCTGCGGGGTAATTCAAAGAGGAGCCGTATCGGCTGATGAAAGGCAAACTATATCAAAGTTATGACTTGGCTGTCCAGGAGGTTGAAGAGATTGGGTGTTCTGTTGAAGGAGTGAAATAGAACAGTCCATATAAAAGCCTAAAGTTTTTCTTTCATGCGTGTAATACGGGACTTCCCACTTGCATTGCACATGACCTGTTTCGTACGACTTTTTCTAGCACGCAACTTTATATACACATACGGCTGGTTCTTACTGAAGTGCCGACACTTTACGATAGCATCTTTCAAATCATTGGATTCTCTCACAACCAGCAAGCCATTTGAACTAATATAAAAAAACCAACTTGGTTGGTGAAGTTCTTAAAACTAAAAACAAAAACAGGTTGCACCTCGTGCCTGTATTCATTGGCCGTAAAGTTTCTGACACAAAACATTTAGTCCGGCAAGTATACCTAACCTTCAAAAAAATTGTTGATATTGATTTCGCACCCAAATTTACTGGCGAGATGGTTGCAAACTTGCAATTTTTAGTCAAAGAGTACCTCTCAAACAAAAAAGAGCTGTTTTCTATGGTACCACTAAAATCCAAGCACATCTACCTTCTTCACTACACTAATCTCATCAAGCCGTTTGGTTTATAAACACCCTATGGGCCATGAGGTTGGAAAGTAACCATTCATTCGTCAAAATGTTTTTTTATGTACTTAAAACACTTCAAGGCGCTGAATAAAACACTTTCTGAAAGACACCAGCTGTTCCAGGGATATCTGTCTTCTCGGTAATTTGTCTGTGTGATTATGAGCATGAAGGCAAGAATGGCTTTTTTTGGTTTAGATTTAATCAGAAGCACTCCGGAACTGTTTAAGCAGTTCCACGTTTTCACCACAAAACACTATATCTACAAATGGAGTCACATGCAAAGTTTGTACCCATCTTCGTGCGTGAGAAGTTGTGCTTTGGCGGGAAACACCCTGTTCTTCATTCGTGATCGGAAGGACCTCATTGCTATGAAAGTCCACAGTGCTACATATCTGCCACATTTGCATTTATATGGGCACGAATGACAGACGATGGGGCAGGAGAAGACGAAATGAAATAAAGAATTAATTTGGCCGAACTTGTGCCAGAAACGAAAAATGTGAACCCGCGCAGAGAAAGCAGCAGCGAGCGTCGGGGGCGGCAGTAACAAGTTATTGTGCGTCGGCGTGAGAGTTGGTTATCGCGAGAGAAAATCAGCGAATGAATCGGCAGTACGGCCAATCGGCTCTTCTTGTACTATAGACCAGTGTCCGATATCCTAGCCCCCAGCGACAAAAATGGGAAATAATAATCTCAAACGCAGGCTCTTGTAAAGAGGGTCGGCTGCGCAAAAAACAATATTCTTGCTTTTTACAACGCTCTTGGCGTCGGTGCGGTTCTTGGAGCTTCGTGACTGTGCATTTCTTACCTTCTTGCACTATACTTCGTTTCACCTTATGTCTGAGCACGGACGATGTTATGAGCCGAAGGGCCAATCAAACAGCGCAGAAAGCGCAACGTCATGGCGTGCTCCCTGCGCTTGATAGGACTAGCCGGCAGAGGAGCACGCAAAGAGGGACGGCAAATACCGGCTATTCCTATCAACTGCAGAGAGCACACCATGACGTTGTGCCTTTTTCGCAGTTTGATTGGCCCTTCGGCTCATAACATCGGCCGCGCTCGGGCCTAGGCTGAAACGAAGTATACGATATGGGCAAAGGTTTCTAAAAGAAACTGAGCCTTTCAAAAAACGCAGCCCCCCTTCTGTGTCATGACGTCAGCATAAACGAACATGTCGGCTCCCATGGAACAGAGCAGACACTGGTCTATACTCGTCATCTCGAATACTCGACCCAGGACGTTCGGGAAAGAGCCAGGGCGCGACTGATCAGGCAGGGTCATTCGGGCCTCCTTATCTTTTACGCTCAGGCTAAGAGTGTACGCGAATCTTCTAGATCAGTGGTTCTCAGCCATGGATGTGTCGGGGACCTCTTGCGGACCGCTGGCAGTGATAGAACCCCCCCCCCCCCCCCCCCACGCTGGAAGGGGTCCTTCCAGCGTGGGGGGGGGGGGGGGGTGACGTTAGTAGGTTAACACATCTGGAGCATGAAACAGGTGCCTTCTATCGCTACGTAGCAGAAGAACATGAAACAAAGGTGCCGCATCACTTCATTTTGGTCTGTTCATCAATACGTGGCACAGTCGCGCTTAAACCGAGTTGCATATCTGCGGCCACATTCAACCTGTTCCGGTATTTACTTTTCAGGTATGCAAGCCTGGAAAAGCATGCTCACATGCATACGTTGTAGAAAACTGTAATAGAAGCTTTACAACCATCTCATGGAGAAGAGGGAACATTTCTGCAGTCCCCAACCAAAATGCCTCAAGGCTCACAGTGGGAACCCTTGCCTTCATCACTGTGTTTTCCTGAAGCTCCATCAACTCATTTTCAGCTTTGACACGTTCGTATGCCAAGCAAGCAACGTCAGCTACAAAACGGGCCACAAGCCATGTGTCTGGGGCAGATTCTGGGAAGTAGTTCTTGATGTGGCACCCTAATGTTCTCAGATGGGCCATGATCGTGGTTCTGTAACTCCCAGATACTGCCCCAGAGCCTGCACGATCATTGAGCAGCTTAAAAGGAGAATAGTCGTCTCTGCTTACCCGGCTCAACCAACTTTGAAGCTTTCTACAAAAACCTCTCACCTTGTCCCCAGAAGAGACATTTGTGCCCATCCCCTGCATGCTGCTGTCAAGCTGGTTCAGGTGCTCAAACAGGTCACACAGATAGGCAAGCTTAGTCACAAAAAAAGAGTCGTGAAAAGGATCTGCGAGCGCCCCATCTTCTGCGAAAAAAACACTCAGCTCCTCTCTAAGCTCGAACACACTTGCGAGCACTTTTCCGCGCGACAACCAGCGCACCTAGGTGTGCAGGAGTAGGTGCTGGTGCTCAGCACCCATCTCCTCGCACAGAACCTTAAAGAGGCGACTGGCCTTAGGCGTTGCCTTTACGCTGTTCACGACTTTGACAACATGTTGCATGGCACTCGCAAGCGCTGGACTTAACTCCTTTGATGCCAAAGCCTCCTTATGAGGCACACAATGTGTGAATGCTACGGCACTGTTCACTTTCTTAATGAGCCCTAAAAAACCTACATTGTTTCCAACCATGGCTGGAGCACCGTTGGTGCACACAACTGCACACATGTCCCAACGAAGACCGCGCGAAACAAAAAAAGAATTGTTAATGGCATTGAAAATGTCTTGACCTCTTGTTGTGGTCTCGAGTTCCAGACAACAAAGAAGCTCTTCGGCAATGACAGAGCCATCAACAAAGCGCACAAACGCTACTAGCTGTGAGCACCCGGATACGTCGCAGCTCTTACCGATGGCAAGGGAAAACTTCCCAGCCGACTTCAATTTTTCAATTACTTGATCCTGCACATAAGACGCCATTTCTTTGATTCTCCGTGGTGCGGTGTCGTTCGAGCATGGTATTTTGTCCAATTTTTTTACGTGCTCTTTGCCTATGACAGCACCGACGGCGTCCGTCATGCAGGGCATAAGCAGAGTTTTGCAGATGGTGTGAGGCTTCATCTGTTTGTCCACTTGGTAGCTGAGCATGTAGCTTGCTTGATAGCATCCGCCGAGCTTGCCAGCTGAAACGAAAGTCTAGCTTTGTACGCTGAACCAGTGGCGTCACGAGGGTCAGCGGCACCCGGGACGGGTGCCGCTGACCCTCGTGCTACACAAGCTTAAACTTTAGAGGTTGCACACACAGAAAAAAAAGGGTGTATGTTCCTCACTCCTACCTCATTTTGTTCATACGCGGAACAGTTTATTTTGGCTTCAAAACAAAGAAGCCCGGAAAAAACCTCCTGGTTATTAATCCTTACTAAATACATGCGGCAATGTCGAAAATAAAAACCGTACCTCAGCATCTGTTAATACAATGAAAGCATGACTGATACAGCTTTCCTCCCGGGAATTTATTTGGTAGGCCTCCAATATTTCCCTTGCCCTCTGGATTCTAAATCCGCCCAGGGTGCATGTGTCAGAAAATAAGCCATTAAGCGCGTTTGGTCTCTCTTCAGCAACCTTGGAAAAGGACTCAAGTTCTCTTTCCATGCACCTTCACATGGTTGCCTATATTTTTTTTTTAATTTATCCCAACGTTTATTATGCAAACATGTTTGTTGGGCTTGCAGTCTCCACTCAAGGAAAGTCCACCTGTCGTACGAGTCTGCCAACTGTAACTTGTTAAAGAAAGGCATCTCTATGTCATACCTTGTTTCGGCGCTTAACAAGTCAAGTTTCCATGTTTTAGGAACAAGCTTTACAGATCAACTAAAGGAATTAAAGGACACGGGTTTTCCTTTAGGAGTAATGGAAGAAGTGCCGGCAGGTTTGCTAAAAGGCTTCAAGAGTCCGGCTTACCACCTGCCACGGAGAAGAAACGTCAATATTGGACAGAAGGAACTATCCGCCAATGATAGATTACGGGACCATTGTGCGTCGCTCCGTTCAACACCGTCAGGCCATTTTGCGGGTCACTGCGAGGGGTGCAGGTGCTGTCCCATATTCGCTGGTACCTGTATGCGTTGCAGATTTAGAATCCAGAAAGCGAAATACAAATTTTGAAGGCCTATCAAATAAAATCCCGGGGGCAGAGTTGCAGCAGTCATCGTTCAATTGCATAACAGATGCTAAGTTAAGGCATTTATCTTCGACAGTGCCGCATCTTTTTAGTTAAGATTCATGACCAGGAGGTTTTCACTGCATTTTTTTTTTTTTAGATTTAAGACCGGTTTGGGAAGTGTTCCGCGCATGAGCAAAAGGAGGCAGGGGTGAGAAAGAGAACCTTTCTTTTATCTATGCGCCCTTTGAAGTTTGAAGAAACTGCCAGTTGCGAGTGAGTGTCTGCCTGTTTCGCTTGTTCCCTACTTCGTCCTAGTCTTTTGTGCACTTCTTTAACAAGAATACATACATACCAAGTACATCTACTTTTATCTTTTCTGGACCGTTTTGGCAGTGTGGCCTTTAGGTTTGCTGCTCCTGATGCTGATGATCGTTTTCTACGAATCCGTGAAGATTCCGGCCGTGCTTGTTGTCACCGGGCTGCTCTGAATGTATTTGGCCACCGCCAGTATTTCCCTGAGCTCGGCTTCTCGAATGGACGTGTCTTTCAGCCCGCTCCTTGTTTCTTTTAGGATCGCACAAAACTGCTACCGCGGCATCCCGGTCTTTGTTGCATTTGTGTAGCCTATCGCTTCGCCTGGTCGAGGCTGATAAAACTGCTGTAGTATTGCAGAGTTATAACTACACGCTTATAAACTTAGGAAACACAATTTTTGGCATTCGTATAACCTTAGCAACAAAGAACGGTGAAATTCTGATATTTTATTTGTTTTCAGCACGCATTCAAAGGTATATACGGAAGAGACGACAAAATTTTAAACTGGCAGTAACTGAGTATTGTATAAGGTATTGAATGCGTGAAATATCTGTTTTTTACCCAAAAATATGAGTTTAATTATTAAATATGGCACTGGAATGAAACAGAGCAGTACATTACTGGTTTCGGATTTCTTTTACAGTACGCTCTAAAAACGTAGAAAGTGCTACACAAGCTCAATAAGAAATATTTTATAGCAGGGAACTAAGCAGAAAACATAGGCACTTAGAAATGTATAATATTTAAGTAAGGTAGAAAGGGGCTTCTATGCCCCCTAATTGGTATATCAATCACGAGGCCCACAGCTACTCTTAGATTCTTTCCTTTAGCGAAACAATTGTCTAAGAGATGGTGAGCTGGTGCGTAATACTCATGATGTTTAAAACCTGAGACTAAAAGGGAAACTTGAAGACAAAGTAGAATGGACAGAAGAAAGAGAACCGACAGCGTCTCAAACTTAGATACAAAATTTATTACATCGAAAGTTTTTATACCCACCTCCCAAAAGCACCAACAACGTCCCAATATGCATAAAATACGATAAAATAATATATGCATAAACAATTTCCTTCACCCTAAAGCTGGCCCGATTTCTATGCACCTTTTTTTCAAACACTTCTAAGACACAGAACAATAACACCCATTTGAGGGATCTGTACTAAAACTCTTCCTACAATACCAAACCATTTAACACGCACACACAGATGCACACACGTGCACACACGCACGCGCACACACATGCACAGCACACACACAAGGTGAGATGAACAGTCTCTTAGAGTTCGCCCAGAACAAAAAGCATCATCCTCTAAAAGCACAAAAACGATACTTTCCATTCAATTCTAAATATAAAAGAGAATATAAACTGTAATCCTAGGGTTCGCTGAATACTCTGCAAACTCCTACATTGTACTCCTGTCGCCTCCTTACACTTTATGTTACACTCTGCTCTTTCCACTTTATGTGCCTTCTTACAACAATCCGCCTTGCGGTAAAGGGATAAACTCAGCAACGAACTTGACCCCTAAAAGAGCGGCTTCCTCCTTTAAAATTGTGAAGCGGGAAAGTGATAGACTGAGTAACCCGCAAATGTGCTCTGTCTACAATGATGTGGTGTGCAAAAAAGCAAGAAAATATTAAATGCGCTTCACCTTCATTGTTTCTGCACTGCGGGAAAGCGCGGAGCCTGCAAGTGCGCTTTACCTTTAAACATAGGACCATGCGGGGAAGCGTCGTAGAGAAGATCCTCCACCTATTTCACGTACAATCACGGCGGGAAACCTACACGTGCATTTCGCGTTCTAAAGAAAATTTCTGCCATTTATAAGCTGCATGATAAATCAGCTAGTATCGCTGAAACACATGTTTATCCCAGAGTATTTCCTCTTATAAGTAAGTTGGCTACCTTCTGAAAGATGCACAGGAAAGGAACGACATGCATTAATTGCACTCATGACCAAACTTCTGCAATCATTTGATCAGGGAACCTGAAGGAATCAAAATTGACGAAAACGTTTATTCCACAATGAACAGAACTACGGTTCATGAGCACACATCTCTTCTTTTTAGAGTAGTAGAGAAAACACGAGGAACGAACACGTAATAAAAAGAGCGATGCTCAAACAACGATACCATCTTGCTGAGTAAAAGCAAAGGTATTTCTACCGGACCACCAGAGTCCAGCAGACCGCTGATGGATACAAGGAGCTTCTAGCGGCAGAGTTCTTGCAGTAGCGGGCTCAACGTCTAGGTACCGTTCGCTCAACGTTAGAATCTCAGAACTGTGGCTACTCTCCTCCCCAAATGAACGAAACCCACTCGCCCATCTGAAAAAGCTTCTGAAAAGGCTACCTGCATCATCGGATTGCGTCCGAAGATCTCATGGCCAGTTGGTGATACTTATCAATGTATACGCTAGCACTATCGCTGGTATTTTTACTGCCAACGTGCAAAATGACAACATTCAAATCATGCAGGATGTGAGACACCCCAGGAAAGCGTTCTCAATCCTGAAGCCACTAAACACCAAAACTTAGATGCACCCAATTCTTGGATGGAAAATGCTTGACCATGTACACTGCACTGTTAGCGCTCACAAACCAACGAAATTTCTTTTTCTGTCTTAGTACGAAAACGTTGTTAGCTAATCTATTAGTGCGATGAGGAGTGCTCATTTGAGGCACTAACCTAAGAGGTAAAATTTGATGCTCGTCAAAACCCTTTCGAAGTAAAATTCAAAATATCGTTGATGTACTGTTCGCGCTAACAGTGTCGTGCAGTGTAATTAACCATCGAACTACCGGCAACCAAAATAAGAGACGTGTCAGAGGTACGATCGTGCTAGTGCACAAAGGTCTAGCAATCAACACTTACAAGTTAAAATAACAATTAAAAGAACACTATGTGCATCAAATTTACGTAGAGAGCACTAAACTGGGAAGAAGTGTTAGGAGAACACTTCAAAAAAGTACAAAAATCAGTCGAAATGGGTTGCGCAAAAAACAGTCAAGAACAGCAGTTGGCAACATCGTAGTTCAGAGGGGACAATCACGTAGGCTGTAGAGCACATGACAAAACAACCAAACCAAAAGTCGATTCTTTCGTTGGCGTCACCAAGACTGGGGGAGGCGAAGAAGGGGAGAAGGGGTGGGGATGGGAGGAGGAGAAAGGGGGGGGGGGTGGACTGCGTCCATCGCAGACATGACGTTCCTCCTACCGACTCGGCTACGTCCACGCGTGTGGCCGTAGACACTAAAAAAAGGCGCTCTGCTGAACTGTTTTGACGTTTTAGTTCATTCTTTATTTTGTTGCGGCATCGCTGAATTTTGATTTTTTGATCAATTTTAATACGCACGGGAAATAATAGTCTTGCCCTATTTACCTGCACCTCCTGCAGCAGTGCGGACACGTGTGGGGCAGTCTGCTTCCGGTATGTGTATTGAGATAGGACCGGAAGTACACCGCCTTACACTTTTCTGCACCGGTGCAGGAGGCGCACGTGAATCGAACGAAGTAATTGTTGTTGTCTACGAGGACCAAGCAGCAAAAGCGGACTGCCGTGGCGAAAGGACCCCTTTCGAAGCATCTCGACGCTACCACTACGTGGCCTCGATTTCATTGGAATCATGAACAGACGCGGAAGAATACGCGGCTCGCGTTTCTATAATTTAACAACCAAGTGTGAAAGAAACGGCTCTTCTGTGTAACGAACGATAGCACTGCCTGATTCGTCTAGTAGCAGAAAAGTTTTATTATATGGTGGAACCGTCAAGGTGGCAAATGTGTTATTCCCTGAGTGAGCAAAAACCTGGACGGGAGATAGTGCTGACGAAAATAATGGCGGCTCTTGTAGTGTATGAGAGGACCATAAAAATAGCAACATTTGTGCAGCTTTGTATTAAGTAAACATTTGCGACTCTGCTTTCGCCCTACTTGCCAAAGTTGTCCTACCTTGAATATGCAGGTAAATCTCGGTGCAGTCGTTTATGTATCGAAACTTATACGGTTACTATCTATGCCAATACGTATTGCATATGTATGGAGATATTTTTTGAAAAATTACGAAAGAACTGCCGCAAATTTTGGAGTCCCGAGAAGCCAGAAATCGGCAAACGAATGGCAGCAACGGAGCGAGTTCAATAGTCCCGTTACTGGAAACCACTGTTTGTTGTCTTCCACCTCTTTTTCCTCTACGTGTAGTCCACTATACTGTTCAAGACGGTATGTAATTGATTGTTTTTATGGCCCCATGGCCGCATGACGCTCACGCTAGCCAATGGAAGTGAGTCGCCTCCCTACATTGGCGGTAACAATATACAGCATGAATCGCCAGCTACTGAGACCTTAAAAGCCGACGTATTCTTCGCGCTTTCCACTTTTGCCCGCCTCCTCCTTTCCCATATCCTCTCCACTTCTTAGCTTGCCCCAACTTGGCTCCCCTCGCAGCTTAGGAGAGGGCAACGCTCAGAAGATTATCTTCCCGGCAGAAAACCGAGGTTGTACGTCGGCCTTAAAATAAAGAAAAAGAAGTGAGGGGGGAGGCATTTGAAAGAAAGAAAATATATTTTCAGTATGACGTTATCGCCTTCGGCTATAAGTAGCAAACTAGTCACACAAAAACACACGAATTATGTTTTTAAATATTTACATTAGTTAAATGGCACATTCCAATTAGGAATTTGCGCAAGGCGTCAAAATATGATATAGCTTTCATTAAAATTTAAACATCTAAATACTTCCCGCACCATTTCGGTAGTTCATTAGAAATACCTGGAGCTGTAAAACAGATGTGACAGTGTAAAACTGTTATGTATAACTTAATTACATTTCATCTCAAGTAACTGTAACCGCAACTCATTTACTTTTCACGAGTACGGTGTACAGCTCCGGTAAGGTGAAACACGGCAGGCTGTGATGTTCACGCAGTGTACTTGGGATCACACACTGTCAAGGTGTTGTTATTTACTTAGGTGAATCAGATTGAAACAGTTGTTTTGCCCATGGTGCAGCGCGGATCTTTCTTCGACATCTTTAGTCCCTACTTAGACAAAATTACCTGGACATTTAAATGAAGTCCACTTACTTCTAATTCACCACGATACCTGGCAATATTTTGGTCCAGCCCAGGCGCCTTTTTCTTGAGTGATCTCACGGCGTCGAGGTGGAAACACCCGTATTATTTTAACCGTCAATCGGATCTGGAGATGCAAAATTTGCCCCCTTTCCTAAATGTGGAAAGAAAGTGTTACACTCGAGTAAAGATGTTCTTTCTTCGAGATTGCGCCGGGACCCGACGACGGAGGCAGCTGATGGTCGCTGACGGAAGAGTAAAGCAGACAGGACTCCGCGGATAGGGGGAAGAAAAAAAACACGTCTATTTACAAGCGAAGCTCATTTCCGAATCTCCTCAAAAAGGTCCCACCACGTGCTTTCCTCGTCTTCTTCCTTCTCAAAAATGTCCCCTGCCCCAGCTCGCATGAGCGTCGCCAGTTCACCCACACACCGGGGCACACGTGCAAACGCAAACACGCCAAGAAAAGGGCCTGTTCCTGCGTCCTTTCACGGTGATGGCGGGCCGATTCTCACACCTCCCGACCAAGTATATTTTTTAGACCCAAAATGTCAAAAATAATATATAACAACTGAACTCAAACGCATACGCATATCAGACACACCTTACACAGAGTTTGTGACTCAACCCGTCAGAATCCAAACTATCAAAGACATTTACACCAAACTGCAAATCACACGCCAGTAAAGTGATTCTTACTGTGCCCGCCGAGGCTCCAAAACAGTGACAAATCTCGCGCCGAGACTAGCGCAGCATCTAGCCTCCTAGCCTAGGTCTCTTTGCCGACAGGTTATTCAAGCCACCCAGATTTCGGCGGGGCTTAAATCGGACGGTGTGTAGCTGGTTCCGGAATTTCTCCGCGCAAGAGCGACGACAGTTTATACTCTGTCTTAATTTACGAATCCGGAAGGTGCCTCGCAGGCGGTCGCCGTTGTCGACGTCTTCTGCACTCCCAGCTCTCTCATACGTGGCCGGCTGGCAGGTGGTTGAGTCTTCATCGGCGTCCCTAGCTATATTCTGGGACATATTCATCCCGAAGACGGTGTCCTCGTCGCTGTCCCCGCTTTCCCTGACATCTTCACCGGCCGGCTGTGACGTCAGCCACCCTAACAAGATGTCCGACTTCTTGCCGGCACCCACTTCCCTGCCGTGGTCATTATCAGCTCGCCAGAACGTCTGCTGCCAAAGCAAGATATTCGGTTCTTTCTCGTCGTCGACGTTCACGTTCTCGTCGTGATCATCCTCCGCTCGAAAAAACGCCTGCCGCCCAGGCAAGAAGTTCGGTCCTTCGTCGTCATCCACGTTCTCGCCATCGTCGTCCTCGGCTCGCCGAAACGCCTGCCGCCCAGGCGATAAGTTTAGTCCTTCGTCGTCGTCCACGTTCTCGCCGTCGTCATCTTCGGCTTGCCCGCATTTCCGCCTCTTGGAAGATACCCTCGGTTCTTCTTTGTAACCGCCGCCCATGTTCTCAACGTGGTCGTTATTGGCTTGTAGGAACTTGTGCAATTCAGGTAAGATGTCGAAACCGGCCTCGACGTTGTCGAAGTTCACAGATGGGTCGTCCTCAGATCGCCGGGATGCCAAACGCCCAGGCCAAGTGCACGGCCTTTCGTCGTCGACGTTCACCTGCTCGTCGTGGTCATCCTCGGCTCGCTGGGACGTCCTCCAGGCACGCGAGAGGTTCGGCTCATTTCTGCGGTCAACGTCCGCCTGCACAGACACGCAGCCGCGATTAGTCTTCGACGACCCCTCCGTGTCGTCGGCCTGTAACAGAATCTGAGGCGCCTCGCGAATCGATGGGTCCCACCTCTTCTGACCTTGGTGGTCCAAGTTGTTACCGCCGGTCTTGCCCACCACGGTCGTCACCTTGTCGGGCTCACGGCTGCAATCTTCCTCCACGGTGACATTCTTGGCGTCTACTCTTTTCTTGTGAAACAGAAGTTCTACTTCTGGTGTCTTCGTCCGGGGACAACGGCGGGAATGGTGCCCCAATTCCTTGCATTTAAAACACTTCACCCGATAATTTTCAGGTACGATGCCCTGCCTTGGGTTCTCGTGTTTTTCCTTGAGAGAAGTGGTGGTTTCAATAAAGGGCCTCCAGACCTCAGCTCGCGACAGTCCGAGCTCTAACAAGACCCGTTCTTTGACCGCACCATACCCACTTCTCTCACCCGTGTTCATCCTATTCACTAGTGCACGCATGCTCTCCGTGAAATAAGGTCGCACAAGATATCCTCTGAGCCGCTCAGGGACTTCATATGTCTCGAAGACGTTTTCTACGCCATCAAACCAGCTCGGAACTGATATGTCGGACGACGGCATGGG
This sequence comes from Ixodes scapularis, assembly GCF_016920785.2. Lineage (NCBI taxonomy): Eukaryota > Metazoa > Arthropoda > Arachnida > Ixodida > Ixodidae > Ixodes > Ixodes scapularis. The sequence continues at coordinate 128,881,349 of NW_024609868.1, read as the reverse complement.
AGTCAGCACTCCCTTCATTAATCTCGAAAAGCGAAAAACTTCATCTCGGAGGTTGAACTCCATGCCGCCTCCACTGGCTCGTGTTCGGTTCCCTGAGCGTAGATGTTCTAGCTCTAGCTCGAGACGTATTAGCCGTTCTTTCTCCCTCACTAGTTCTATCTCCTTTTCAATTAAGCTGTGTGATCGGAATCCTCCGTTCCCCTCCCCTTGTGTCTGCGAGTTTGCCCCTAATCCACTCGAAGGTGACGATTCACCTGGCCCGTCAACATTCCTATTCCGACCCCCATTCTGCTCGGGCGTTAGAACCGGCATTCGCCGCTCTGCACTGTCTGTATCCATGGCGGGCACACATCAAAGAATCACCTTACCGTAAGGTCAACGACTGCCGCTGGATCACAGACGGAGGCCGCTGCTCAGAATAGTCAGGCACGAAAATGATGTCCGAGCTGTAGACCCGGGCGTTCCTCGCTGGAGTGGGACGGCATCTGGTCCGAGGTAGCTCTGTCACCACGAAGTAGCTCGGTGGTCCAATCTTCAAGGAGCTCGGTGGTCCAGTCTTCTCTTTAGAAGGCTCCACCAGTGCCGCGTCAAGTCGCTGTCCGCCGATTCCGTTGTGAAGATCACGCCGCCGGGGTCCGCTGACGCAATCCTGTCGACTGCGCCAGTAAAGATGTTCTTTCTTCGAGATTGCGCCGGGACCCGACGACGGAGGCAGCTGATGGTCGCTGACGGAAGAGTAAAGCAGACAGGACTCCGCGGATAGGGGGAAGAAAAAAAACACGTCTATTTACAAGCGAAGCTCATTTCCGAATCTCCTCAAAAGGGTCCCACCACGTGCTCTCCTCGTCTTCTTCCTTCTCAAAAATGTCCCCTGCCCCAGCTCGCATGAGCGTCGCCAGTTCACCCACACACCGGGGCACACGTGCAAACGCAAACACGCCAAGAAAAGGGCCTGTTCCTGCGTCCTTTCACGGTGATGGCGGGCCGATTCTCACAACTCGTAACGCGGCATTCACACAAGAAAAAAAAAATATTTTTTGCCCGTGGCGCGCACATCGCGCGACGAAAACGTCAGGCCTTTGCGATGCGGCTCGGTAACGTTAACTCGCCGGCGGAGGGAGGGAGGGCGGAACGAATAATGCCGGCATGGTGGCGGATCGGCTTGTTTTCGACTATAGTTTATCGCTAAATGCTTTGATGTCAAACGTAGATAGAAACCGCTAAACCCGCTGCGGTGGTGTAACGGGTGGAAATCTGCTGAATCGGACTGCAAAAGATGATGTCTCTCCCCTCGGCACCTCGTATGTGTGAACGACGGAGCAGGGGGGACAACGACGTCCGCTGTTGACCCGATACGTCCCTCCCCGGGGTTTTCTTCCGTGTAAACTCCGCTCAAAGCTTGTACCGGCAGCGCGTGAACTTTCGCAATCTTCGATAATAGTTGACCTCATGGAACAATTGGTTCGGGAACATATTTTTTTTTTAAGTCTGTACAATAAACAAAAGACGTTTCTATCGAAAAAGTTGCACGATGGAAAAGCCTCAACGCCCAATTTAAAGAGTAATGGTCAAAAGTCCAACCAAAATAAATCTGTGATATGGATTTACGCAGACTAAATACGACCACTACCAAGGTATTACGCTAATGAGAAACCGCGATCCACTCTAAAACCCATATTAAAATATTACAGGAGGGCGATGAAGCTTCGCCTTTAAGACTGGAACGCGATAGCTAAACATATAAACCGCCACTCGTTCCCAAGCCGTACAATCGTGTCTGCGCGGCCTAGTTGGTAGCGGGTTCAAATCCCACCTCCGCCTAAAATACGGTGAAACAGCTGAAAGCGTGACCAGAAAACACGATCTACTAAAACTCTCTAGAAGAGAGTTTTAGTAGGTCGTGTTTTCTGGTCACGCTGTTTTCTGCGGGAGCTTGCGGCGCCACTTCGATGCATGCTCTGAAGCACGCGCCTCTTGCGGTAGCGGGCCTTTGAAAACGATCTAATAAAACTCCCTAATGACTCCCTGCCCTCTCGAGCGCATCGTGGTGCCGAAGGTGGCATTCACCGGCGGCCATAGTTTAGTTTGCTCTTGATCAGCGCGACCTTGCGATTGGCTTCCACAACGCTTCTGCAAAATGCATTGCACACCCCCATGAATGAAGTACTTCTCAGAAGATAATAGGGGGGGGGGGGGGGGGGGGGCTCGTTCTGAGCTTGCATTCATCGTGGCAAACTCGCTTTTCGGGCGGCCTTACAGATGTTTGATATCTACGAAGCAGAACAATAAAACAGCCATAGACATATTACCTGACTGATCGGAACTGTTCTTGCGACTAGGCTACTCGTACGCTTTTCGGAACCGCGAAACCAGATCTAGGTCACACGATGGTCATGCAGCTAATCACAAGAGTAGCCTTCATGCTCGAGCCAGTAGTTGTGGTCTCGATGGAGACCCCCGAGACAAAACTTTAAGACCAGATATCTACAAAACATAAGGCATCGAGAGAAAAAAAATTACATCTCGTCATTCAGGGACACATCCTGTAATAAAATCAGTCGTAACCCAAAATCGAGAAAGTGCACCGGAGTCGTCCTTTAAAGCACCCACAAGCTCGTTCATGCAAAACGACAGCTTGATTTTTATTTTTTGCTTGCAGGTCAGAAATTTCTCAAAAACAGCGACGAGATAGACCCCTGATTTGAATCGCGATACCGTGAATCCACCCGGAACGTATTTTAATGCAGAAAGGCAAATAATATTTAAAAACTGTATCGCGACACTGAAAGTGGAAATGCAAAATGTATTCTTAAACTACTATAGACCTATTGCGAAATTACCCAAGCATCAAGGAGAATGCTAGGAATGTACGTACACGCCACACAGACGCTGGCATTAATCGTATAAAAGATTTGAAGTAAAACTCCAAAAATGAAGCGCTGATGAACGCGTGTGCAAGATGCCATCTGTTTAGGCATTTGCTTTAGAAAAGTTACTACTGTTGACGCCAGCCCACGCAGCGCGTGTAGCTACACTCGCAGCATGCTCCTTGGTGCTTGGGTGATTTAGCAAAAGGTCTATGTATTAAGATACGTTTGTATCGCGATACTGCCGAACTCTGTTGCAACAAGACTTTCTCCGTGCTGTTTTGTCGTGGTGCCGACCGGAACCAGTCCTCAAGTTAAACGTGCTATTTTCTTATCCTGTCTCGCTAACGTGATCCCCCGCTTGCAAGGCCCGAAGCCACAGAGGGTGCAATTTACAGGTCATGTCCAACATTGCGTGTTCCACTCGCGCCGAGGGCACGGCAAGGGGTACAGCCGGGCCGCTGTTTGCTCGGAAGCTGCCTCCTGGCAACGTGGTAGCCCCGAGAACGTAACCACGTTACGCACCCTGCACACGTTATTCACACTGGGCCAGTGAGGAAAGATCAGCCGGCGCCGGCAAAAGTTTGCCACTTTATTCAATCAAGCCGTACGCGTCTGCGCCTCGAGAGGGCGCCACCGGTGCCCCCAACTCAATTCTATTCGGCGGCGCCTCCAACCGAATTCGGCGCCGTGATTTTGATTGCAAGCTTCTTTATGGCTCCTTTTTTTATTTTCTTATCTTTTTATTTTTTATCGGAATGTTTCTGTTGCCGCTTGTCCGCCCCCGAACGCCCGTTCCTGCGTCCCAACACGACGCTTCCGGCGGGGTGGCAGAACAGCGCTCGGGTTGCAAATGAAGTAGGGCTGAACTTTGACTCACGCCGCTCTCCGACATATCCCCCGCGTGTAATGCCCGCATTGTGCGTCCGTTATGTCCGCACCCCTCCCAACCCGAAGCCGGGGAATAGCAACTGGGGCCCCGAGGGGACTGGGACGGCTCGCCCCGCGCCTAATCGCATTGTTCACACCGTGTGCACACGCGCCGTTCGCCGTGGCCGCCGGCTTCCCTTTAGTTAAAGGAGACCGGCTAATACGTCGGCAACACTGGGCATGGCGCCTTGTCCGCACGGCCAGATCGGTGGCCATGATCCGCGTAGAGCCACTGAAATGCGCTATGCTTCGGAGCGAAGACTTCGGACAACTTGTTTAAAATCATTGTTGCCAGCTGCATGAAGCATTATTATAAATCGCAAGAAGTGGTTTTCCGTCCTGCAGAAATTTTTGTAAAGTTCGCGCCAGAGCGAAACAAAGTCGCCCTCACGTTCTAACGACGTGATCAAGGCTCGGGAAGTCGCATTTAATCGTCGTTACTATCGCCACTTTCCGCCGCTCTGGACAAGGCAACAAAATGGCGACGCTCACAAGACAATCAGAATGTAGAGTATACACCAGGGGCAATATGGAGCGAGAGGGCGGGGGCGCCCGTCCTCTCACCCCTCCCCCCCCCCCCCCCCAAAAAAAAGACTCGTGCTGGATTTTATCTAGCTTTAAAAGTAATTATTTATCGTTACTAATTACGTTTCTCAAAAATTAATTGATTCCTTTACTCGTTTAATTACAACTTCAATTCACTTTGCTATGCCAAGACATGTAAAAAAAAATAATTGGACACGAATTTGACGTTTATATTTCTGGGTTTCTCTATATTAATCGCCGCCCGATCGGTCTGTGCATCGCTCGTCTCCCAGGGAGTGACACAACATACCGAGAAGACAGCGATTTGGTTTACTGTACTTCCCAGTTGCCCGCCTTCGAGAGCCGGCACTCCGGGGACACTGACCATGGTTGTCGCCTGTCATTCAGAGCTCTCAGTAGGATCTCGTTTCCAGGCCTGCGGATCGTCCTTCCCACGCCAGCGCTGCGTAGGCTTGCTGTCCCGGGCTATCATAGCCCGTGTCTCGCTGCGGAACCACCCCGGGATCGTCATGGCCCAGGCCGGAATGGCCAGGGCTTGCGCTCCCACCGGTACTGCTCCAAACCTCGCTGGCGGAGTGCTCCGGGGTTCGCCATGGGCCAGACCAACTTCATCGTTCCTGCCTGGCTCCAACCTCGCGCAACATGCTCTGTCAAGCGCCAGCTCGTGCTTGTCACGTGCCCTGCGCCCCGTCGTCTTCCACACTCATCTTTAGAAATATATAATTATTAAGAAATGACTCAATTTCCTTCATTGTCAACATCTTAGTCGTCACTTTAATGTGCATTGCATAGGCAAAGCATGAAGGTTACAAACACAATCTTGGTAGTTTTGCTCGGCACTTGACAAGTGCGCAGTTCCTTACGATATAGTTTTCTGTGGGAACGTTATAAATCCCTAAACGAGCTTCGCCTGACGATAATTTGTCCTACGGGTAAACGAGAAACTCGTAAGTGCACATCAGACAACAATAATAAGCACTGCAGAAGAACAAAACACCAGTATGCGCGCTTCATCCTACAATATGTTGCTCTGCGGGAAAGCGAGAACCGGTAAGTGTGCTCCCCCATAATACTTTTCACTTTGAGAAAATGAGAAACCCCAAAGTTCGCTTCACCTTAAACTATTCTGCACTGTGGAAAAGCAAAAAAACTTGTAAGGGTGCTTCACCCTACGATCTTTGAACCGCGGGAAAACGAAAAGCCGTTGAGTGCACTTGACACTGCGATAAACGACACTGCAAAAAGAGTGAGAAATTCATAAGGGTGCTTCACCCTATATTATTGATATAATGAAAAACGAGAAACCCACAAGTACGCTTCACATTACACTATTCTGCACTGTGAAAAAACAAAATACTTGTAAGGGTGCTTCACCCTACGATCTTTAAACAGCGGAAAAACAAAAAAAAAACCTGAGTGCACTTGACACTGCGATAAAGGACACTGCGGAAAGAGTGAGAAATTCATAAGGCTGCTTCACCCTACAATGTTGATATAACGGAAAAACGAGAAACCCACAAGTGCGCTTCACATTACACTATTCTGCACTGTGGAAAAACAAAATACTCGTAAGGGTGCTTCACCCTACGATCTTTGTACAGCGGGAAAACGAAGAACCGTTGAGTGCACTTGACACTGCGATAATGGAAAACTGCAGAAAGAGCGAGGAATGCATAAGGGTGCTTCACCCTACATATTGATATAACGAAAAAACGAGAAACCCTCAAGTTTACTTCACATTACACTATTCTGCACTGTGGAAAAACAAAATACTCGTAAGGGTGCTTCACCCTACGATCTTTGAACATCCGGAAAACAAAAAACCCTTGAGTGCACTTGACAGTGCGAAAAAGGACACTCCGGGAAGAGTGAGAAATTCATAAGGGTGCTTCACCCTACAATATTGATCTAACGGAAAAACGAGAAACCCACAAGTTCACTTCACATTACACTATTCTACACTGTGGGAAAACAAAAATACTCGTAAGGGTGCTTCACACTACGATCTTTAAACAGCGGGAAAACAAAAAACCCTTGAGTGCACTTGACACTGCGATAAAGACACTGCGGAAAGAGTGAGAAATTCATAAGGGTGCTTCACCCTACCCCAGGCAGCACCGAGTTCTGGGCCAAAACTTGGCTTGCGTCTGGCAGTTTAGGGCATTAAAAAGCCCGAAGAAGCCAAAGTAGTGCCAAACCTGACCTCCCTTGGCAACAGTCTGGGTATCTTGGCCCTAATTCGCCAAACAAGTGCCAAACTTAGGCTTCGCTGCCGGGTAGTTCGGTTATTATCTGGCATCTTCGGGCCTAAATCGCCTAACAAATGTCAGATTTAGGCTTACTGCCCGTTAGTTCGGCAGATCTTTGGCATATTTGGGCCAAAATCGCCAAACTAATGCCAAAGTTGGGCTTCACTTTTTGATAGTTCGGCTGTCACCTGGCACATTCGGGCCAAAATCGCCACAGATGTGCCAGAGTTAGGCTTACTACCTTGTAGTTCGGCAGAGCTTTGGCATTTTTGGGCCAAAATCGCCAAACTAATGCCAAAGTTAGGCTTCACTTTTTGACAGTTCGGCTGTCACCAGGCACATTCGGGCCAAAATCGCCACAGATGTGCCAGAGTTAGGCTTACTACCTTGTAGTTCGGCTGAGATCTGGCATCTTTGGGCCCAAGTCGCCAAGCGAGTGCCCAAGTTAGGCTTCGCTTCCCGATAGTTTGGCTGTGATCTGGCAGCGACGGGCCAAAGGTGCCAAACAAGTGCCAGAACTAGGCTTACTGCCTTGGAGTTCGGCTGATGAGGTATTTGATGTACGCGGGTGGTCTTCATCTTAATTAAATAGAAATCAAGTTTTATTCGGCTGGCAACTTTATCTTATTTTGGTTGTCTCTTGATTTCTGCAGTCCAAAGGTTGGCTGAATGTTTTGACGCGGCTGGAGCAGGCTTTGCAAACGCAAATTGTGCCAGATGTTTTACTCGCGCGTAGGTACACAAGCCAATATCGGGACGCGCCGTGAGACTGGTTCGACATTATGGCGCGTTCACACCGGCGACGCGATCTAGTCGCGCCATAACTTTCATCGCAAAAGCGACCATCGCGGGCAAAAAGTGACGGGTTTTGAGCAGTCGCTTGCTGACCCGACGTTTTGCGATGCACTCTAGTCGCGGAGAGGCCGAGCCAACCAACGGCGTTCGGAGCGAGAGTTTTTGAGACGCGACTCGCCAACGAAGGCATTGGACTCGCTCATCGCGCACGCCAAATTGACCAACTAATTACTTTTTTTTTCTTTTTTTTGCGATGCGATTTAGTTGGATCGCGCGACTGCTATCCCCGGTGTGAATCCGCCTTTACAGAAAGTGCTGTGCGCACGTCTCAACAAGATATATCATTATTGAGGGGTGTCCAAACAGGACACTACAAAACGCACGACTCCTACAAATCGTGAAAATTGAAGCGGACGCGTCCGCTTCAAGCCCGCTTCAATTTTCACGATTTGTCGGAGTCGTGTCCTGTTTGGACACCCCTTTAGGCGGCGCATTGCAAAAGCGAGCGTGGCTCTGTGCGTGTCTTGCATCGTGATTGAGCACTGTCAAATCCTAGCGATAACAAAGTGCGGAAACGACCGTGGCTCTATGGCGCGGTTCCCGCATCACACTTGGGGGATGAAAATGAAATCCCGGAAATTGTACTATTTTAGCGTGTTGATACTTTTTAAACATTAAAAAGTGGAGACACAAAAGGGACGATAAAGACAGGACAATCTTTGAACTTTAAAGGCCGCTGTACAAACGGGACGTTCTGCAGAGAAAAACCTTCTGTCCCGAAGCTGGGGGACGGGGAGGGAAAGGTCAAGCGTTGGATGAAAAGAGGTTTAGAGAATGGGATTAGCCTCGGGGCGAGCCATCCTCTCGAGAGGGAGTGGGGACGGAACAAAGCTGCCGTGGGGTTCCGGCTAAAAGGTGGAAGAAAGTTAAGCTTGTCAAACGGCGACCTCGGATCCGAGGACGGGCACGCCAGAGAATTTGAAAATAGCTGCTTGATTAGCCGGACGACCCAGTGCGGTCTACTGGTTCTAGAATGTGACTCGGAAGAAGAAAACTCGTTTTGGTCGAAAACTCTAAAAGCATTCTGGACGTGAACTCTTGCCACAAATAAAAATAACACATGCATGAAAAACTGCGAAGGCACCTAAGCTTTCGCCTATGATGTGGGAATGCGTGAGCATTACAGGCAGAGTTATGTTGGCGCAACTTGCAATAAAGAAAGAAAAAAAAAAGTTATGTTGGCGCAACGGATAGCGCGCTAGTTTCACGATCAAGAGGGCCTAGCTTCGAAACCGGGCAGGGGATGGTTTTTTTCCTCGTGTTATTTTTTTTTTCGTTTTTTTTTTTTTGTTTGGTCACGTGACAAGAAAAATCACATGAACAGAATTTTTTTTTGGCCAAGTCACCAGAGGTTTTTGTTCTAATTTCTCCTTTTCTTCAGTCTTTCTTTCTTTCTTTTTCCTTTTTTTCGGTTTACGCTTCCTATCGCAAAACACTATGCACCTATTTCGCGTTACATTGGCGTTAGCCAAATCGTTTTATTTATGGCAGGGAATTCTGCCGTACGTATCTTACGTTACTATTACCAACCCTGGATTTCGTCCGGCAACCGGTTTGGGAATGACGACGCCAAATTTGTGTTATAATTTCTTTGAGGTCTAAGGCCTCGTTATCCGTCGGTCTCTAAGATTGGCTCTTCAAGTATCTTTTGGGAAAGGGTTGACGACAGGCATTTTTAAGGAGCACGTGTGTCGACCAGAGTGAACATTGCTGAAGCGCCTCTAGTGTGATTTTGGCCGTAAATAACTGGAGGCCCCGGGCAAACCAACCCAATGGAGAAAAGTATCTACCTTTCTGGTTCCATAGAGGTTATGAAAGTCAAAAGGGACGAATCCTACCGGCTTGCAAACGCAATCGTGTTGATAATAGCGCAAAGGAGTTTGTATGACTCTCTCTGGCGGTGCGCAGAGGGTAAATGCACGGAGGTAATATATGCTTTTGCCCAGTCACCTCGCGAACGGTTGGGTATTGGCTTCAGAGATCCATTTCGCGTTGTTTTATTACGGGATTATATCTTGATTTCTTTGTTCCTAGTTTCACAGACGGAACGAAATCGCTTTTGTCGTGTGGTGTCACGGCGGGAAGACAGAAATCAATCAGAGTACCGAAATTAGACGCTTGTGCTCGTTCTATAGCGCTTCTAAAAACCGTGCGATCACGGCTGTGTATCGTCAACATTGCATAAACTGCCGTTACTTGTACTCGTATTGCATCGTGAGGGAACGACTATGACTGGGTAAACAGAAATAGGGAGAATGGGTGCGTGTGATTTGTTGAAGTTCGAATCAACAAATCGAGCTTCAACGAATACGATAGTATTGCATTCACTCAACCAGCTATATGAGTTTTCAGATCCTTCCAAGTATGCGATTCGTGTTCTGCCAGTGGTACCTCAGTTAGATTAAAAAACAAAATCCACGTTAAAAAAAAAAAAATTACGGTGACTCGAGTTGCTCCCGCGCCGAATCATGTTTCAGGTAAGCGTAATTTTGGGTTCGATGCACGACGAGGGGTCTTCAATTATAAAAATATTTTGATTACGATTATTTGCGGCGCTAAAAATTTGAAAGCCAAGCAGTGAAGACGATGGTGTTCTTATAAATATTATATACATTTTATTTTACACTGTTTGAATACGCTGCCGTCGTTATGTCCTTGAATTATTGGCTAGCTTGTGGCGGACAGGGAAGTCTTGCAGGACCATTGTGATAGGACCTACACTAAACCTGCCGCGCTTCGAAAAATGTTAGTCCTATGCATACCAGCTTGTTCAAGGCGGGCGAAGCGTTACGCATCCGGCAAAGCGCATTAAATCGCTGCCCGCGACGTTTTTTCTTTTTTATTTTTTTTATTTATTTATTTATTTATTTATTATTATTTTTTTTTTGTGCAGCGAGATAATCTTTAGTCAAGCAGCACGCCCCCTCTACGGCGGGTTATGCCGGATTAACGGAGGCGTCTCCTAATCCATTCTCCGCGTTGGCCCCTCGGGGGAGGGCGGTGAAGGGAGGAAAGGAGGGCAGGAGAGGAGGAAACGCAAAAAAAAAAGTGGAAAGAGCGAACTTTATTTTCGGCTTCAACCTCGAAACCCGCCCGCTCCGTGGGAGTACCGGAAAGAGAAATCTTGGCGGAAGGAGAGGAAGCGAAGGAAGTGTACGCGATCCCCCTGTCCTGCGGGACCAGGTACATCGGGCAAACGGGGCGATGCCTCAATGACCGACTCCGAGAACATCAAATGAACCCCGAAAGAGCTGCTTCGGAGTCCAAGCACCCGATCGTCATTCACGGGAGAAAATGTCCCGGTTGCGCTCCTAATTTATGTAATAACAAAAACGGCTTGACATAACAAAAATAACAATTTAATTAAACGTTGCGCCTCCAATGCGGGAGGCATCTTCAGTAGAGCACAGAGCGAGTGAGAGTCGCACAAAAAAGTTCGGCTATTTAGGCATAAAGTTTGTGTACACGTCCGGCAGGGGGCCACGGTTCTTGTTTACCAGCGATGAATCACTTCCGCGTTTGTCGTTCTGGATGAACCAAGATTCCAGCAGCTTCCTCGGTTCCCACCTTTTATCCCCCTCCAAGGTCGATGCCTTGTCAATGTCAAATTGGTGTCCTGACGTCCATGCGGGTCGACGAGTTCGTACTTGAAGCCGAACTAGGCAAGGCGACAAGGTCACCGGCAGAAGCGGCCTTTCCTTTTATGCGTTGTTGATGCCCCTTCGACCTCGCCTTTTGCAAATCCTCCCCACCTGGTTTTGCGTCTTCGTGTGGCTGTCAGCGAGCTCGACAGCCGCTTTAAGCAAATCAAAAGGATGAAGCGAAACGCGTGACTCAGCGTGACCTCTCTACATAGGACGCGTAGGACAAAAACGTTTGGACGAAAATTTGTCACGTGACTTTCTCTGTCACGCTGATGGGATCTCCGGGGCTGTCGTTTTCGCCGTTTGCCTAGTTATAGAAATAAGCAGGCCACGTAGGTCCGGTTTTCGAACTGGGCTCTTCAGTGTTCTGTTGCTTTCGTGCGTTGCAGACGCGGCCGTGTTTTTTCGTCGTAAACGGTCGGAATACGTCCATGCCAATTTTTCGGTAACAGTCATTTTTTGCACCGGAGTTCGTGGAATACTTGTGATGTGTTTGTTGGACACGCTTCGACAAAAACTGCTCTTCGCCGACGACGAGACGTCAGTTGAATGTGCGCAACCTTCTTCCTCGAATGTGTTTGTGGGGTGCCTGAGTTGGATTATGCATCTATCAAGGATTACATGATATCGCTCTTTTATTAGTACGTGCACTGCCAGCATGATTCTGATAGTCGTCCTGCTTTCCTTTCATTCTCCGCGGTTTTACGTGTGATGAGTTTTGCTTGGCATGAGGACAGTGTTAATTGTATTTTATAATTTGCTTTTCGTTTTACAGAGAAGTGTGACCTTGTAAATATGTTGAGAATACACTGTGTGTAATGATAGTTGTTTAATAAACTTCTGGGAGCGATCGAAAACAATTTGTTTGTCCGTATAAGTGATTGGATATGCAACAAATGACATGCAACGTACACATACTTGCACGACGTTCGGCCAATACGAAGCAGACGCATCGTAGGGTTTTCGCACAATATTACGTGAACGCTAGGCCGGGGCGAAACAGCTGTACGGCAATACCTGCCGGGTATCAAACGGTGGTGCAAAACTGGACAGTTGAGCGATATTGGAACCGACTTTCGGCCGGCACTGGCACGATACTGCAAAGTATTGCCGTGCTGCTTGGGAACGGAGGTGATGACATGTTACTATCGTGCTTCCAACGCTTATTTATTTTATTTCTCTTCTGGGACGCGTAAAAGAGCACTTCTGTGACACACCAGAGATATTCGAAACTTGGGCTGGCCTCTCGGCTTTCTTTACCACTTTTGGCACTTACTTGGCACTTCAGTGGGTAGCCAGGAAAGAACCAAACTTCGGCATGCTCCGAATCGACAAATTAAGATTTACTGCGGCAGTTATGGCTCAAGTCTGGCACTTACTTTGGCACAACTGTGGCGGACCAGAGAAAAGCCAAACTCGGCGAGGCTGAAATACCGAAATTAGGCGTTGCTTTGGTAGTTATGGCTCAAGTATGGCACACTTCGGCACTCCTGTGGCGTATCAGAGAAACGCCACATTTTGGCGTGTCCGAAATACCCAAATTAGGCGTTGCTCTGGCAGTTATGGCTGAATTATTGCATCAACTTTGGCGCTCCTCTGGCGGACCAGAGAAACGCCAAACCTTAGCACGTCCCAAATACCGAAATGAGGCGTTGCTCTGGCAGCTATGGCTGAAGTATGGCACCAACTTTGGCGCTCCTCTGGCGGACCAGAGAAACGCCAAACCTTGGCACGTCCCAAATACCGAAATTAGGCGTTGCTCTGGCAGTTATGGCTGAAGTATGGCACCAACTTTGGCGCTCCTCTGGCGGACCAGAGAAACGCCAAACCTTGGCATGCCCCGAATTCCCAGTTTAGGTTTTACTATGGCAGTTATGGCTCAAATCTGGCACCAACTTTAGCGCTCCTCTGGCGGACCAGAGCAACGCCACACTTTGGCATGTCCAAAATACCCAAATTGGGCATCGCTCTGGCAGTTATAGCTCTAGTATTGCACTACTTCGGCAATCCTGTGGCGGACCCGAGAAAAGCCAAACTTTGGCACGTCCCAAATACCGAAATTAGGCGTTGCTCTGGCAGTTATGGCTGAAGTATGGCACCAACTTTGGCGCTCCTCTGGCGGACCAGAGAAACGCCAAACCTTGGCACGTCCCAAATACCGAAATTAGGCGTTGCTCTGGCAGTTATGGCTGAAGTATGGCACCAACTTTGGCGCTCCTCTGGCAGACCAGAGAAATGCCAAACCTTGGCACGCCCCGAATTCCCAGATTAGGATTTACTATGGCAGTTATGGCTCAAGTATGGCTCCAACTTTGGCACTCCTCTGGCGTACCGGAGAAGAGCCAAACTTTGGCATGCCATAGGATCGCCCAACTAAGGCTATAGTTAGGCACCGTACTTTGGCACTGATGAATGCCATGGTGCAAAAACCTAACTGCGCCAAAGTTGGGCCCTTATGTTTGCCAGACCTTTGCCCAAGTTGGGCATTCCTCTGGCGTGCTACCTGGGACAATATTGATATAACGGAAAAACGAGAAACCCACAAGTTTACTTCACATTACACTATTCTGCACTGTGGAAAAACAAAATACTCGTAAGGGTGCTTCACCCTACGATCTTTGAACATCCGGAAAACAAAAAACCCTTGAGTGCACTTGACAGTGCGAAAAAGGACACTCCGGAAAGAGTGAGAAATTCATAATGGTGCTTCACCCTACAATATTGATCTAACGGAAAAACGAGAAACCCACAAGTTCACTTCACATTACACTATTCTACACTGTGGGAAAGCAAAATACTCGTAAGGGTGCTTCACACTACGATCTTTAAACAGCGGGAAAACAAAAAACCCTTCAGTGCACTTGACACTGCGATAAAGTACGCTGCGGAAAGAGTGAGAAATTTATAAGGGTGCTTCACCCTACAATATTGATATAACGGAAAAACGAGAAACCCACAAGTTTACTTCACATTACACTATTCTGCACTGTGGAAAAATAAAATACTCGTAAGGGTGCTTCACCCTACGATCTTTGAACATCCGGAAAACAAAAAACCCTTGAGTGCACTTGACAGTGCGAAAAAGGACGCTCCGGAAAGAGTGAGAAATTCATAAGGGTGCTTCACCCTACAATATTGATCTAACGGAAAAACGAGAAACCCACAAGTTCACTTCACATTACACTATTCTACACTGTGGGAAAACAAAATACTCGTAAGGGTGCTTCACACTACGATCTTTAAACAGCGGGAAAACAAAAAACCCTTGAGTGCACTTGACACTGCGATAAAGTACGCTGCGGAAAGAGTGAGAAATTTATAAGGGTGCTTCACCCTACAATATTGATATAACGGAAAAACGAGAAACCCACAAGTTTCCTTCACATTACACTATTCTGCACTGTGGAAAAACAAAATACTTGTAAGGGTGCTTCACCCTACGATATTTGAACAGCAGAAAAACGAAAAACCCTTGAGTGCACTTGACACTGCGATAAAGGACACTGCGGAAAGAGTGAGAAATTCATAAGGGTGCTTCACCCTACAATATTGATATAACGGAAAAACGAGAAACCAACAAGTTCACTTTACATTACACTATTCTGCACTGTGGAAAAACAAAATACTTGTAAGGGTGCTTCACCCTACGATATTTGAACAGCAGAAAAACGAAAAACCCTTGAGTGCACTTGACACTGCGATAAAGGACACTGCGGAAAGTGTGAGAAATTCATAAGGGTGCTTCACCCTACAATATTGATTAACGGAAAAACGAGAAACCCACAAGTTCGCTTCACATTACACTATTCTGCACTGTGGAAAAACAAAATACTCGTAAGGGTGCTTCACCTTACGATATTTGAACAGCAGAAAAACGAAAAACCCTTGAGTGCACTTGACACTGCGATAAAGGACACTGCGGAAAGTGTGAGAAATTCATAAGGGTGCTTCACCCTACAATATTGATTAACGGGAAAACGAGAAACCCACAAGTTCGCTTCACATTACACTATTCTGCACTGTGGAAAAACAAAATACTCGTAAGGGTGCTTCACCCGGTGATCTTTGAACATCAGCAAAACGAAAAACCCTTCACTTCACTTGACACTGGGATAAAGGACACTAAGAAAAAGCAAGAAATTCATAAGAGTGCTACACCCTACAATATTGATATAACGGAAAAACGAGAAACCCACAAGTTCGCTTCACATTACACTATTCTGCACTGTGGAAAAACAAAATACTCGTAAGGGTGCTTCGCCCTACGATCTTTGAACAGCCGGAAAACAAAAGACCCTTGAGTGCACTTGACAGTGTGATAAAGGACACTGCGGAAAAAGTGAGAAATTCATAAGGCTGCTTCACCCTACATAATGATCTAACAGAAAAACGAGAAACCTACAAGTTCACTTCACATTACACTATTCTGCACTGTGGAAAAACAAAATACTCGTAAGGGTGCTTCACCCTACAATCTTTGAACAGCGGGAAAACGAAAAGCTTTTAAGTGCACTTGACACTGCGATAAAGGACACTGCGGAAAGAGCAAGAAATTCATAAGGGTGCTTCACCCTACAATATTTATGTCAAGGAAAACGAGAAACCCACAAGTTCGCTTCACATTACACTATTCTGCACTGTGGAAAAATAAAATACTCGTAAGGGTGCTTCACCCTACGATCTTTAAATAGTTGGAAAACAAAAAAAAAACTTGAGTGCACTTGACACTGCGATAAAGGACACTGCGGAAAGAGTGAGAAATATTGATATAACAAAAAACGAGAAACCCACAAGTTTACTTCACATTACACTATTCTGCACTGTGGAAAAACAAAATACTCGTAAGTATGCTTCAGCCTAGGCTCTTTGAACAGCGGCAAAACGAAAGACTTTTGAGTGCACTTGACACTGCGATAAAGCACGCTGTGGAAAGAGTGAGAAATTCATAAGGGTGCTTCACCCTACAATATTGATATAACGGAAAAACGAGAAACCCACAAGTTCACTTCACATTACGCTATTCTGCACTGTGGGAAAACAAAACAAAACAGACAACAACAATAAGCACTGCAGAAGAACGAAACACCCATATGTGCCCTTCATTCTAAATATGTTGCTCGGCGGGAAAGCGGGAACCGGTAAGTATGCTCCCCCATAATACTTTTCACTTTGAGAAAATGAGAAACACAAAAGTTCGCTTCACCTTAAACTATTCTGCACTGTGGAAAAACAAAAAAAACTCGTAAGGGTGCTTCACCCTACGATCTTTGAACAGCGGGAAAACGCAAAGCAGTTGAGTGCACTTGACACTGCGATAAACGACACTGCGAAAAGAGCGAGAAATTCATAAGGGTGCTTCACCCTATAATATTGATATAATGAAAAACAAGAAACCCACAAGTTCGCTTCACATTACACTATTCTGCATTGTGAAAAAACAAAATACTCGTAAGGGTGCTTCACCCTACGATCTTTAAACAGCGGAAAAGCAAAAAAAAAAAACCTGAGTGCACTTGACGCTGCGATAAAGGACACTGCGGAAAGAGTGAGAAATTCATAAAGCTGCTTCACCCTACAATGTTGATATAACGGAAAAACGAGAAACCCACAAGTGCGCTTCACATTACACTATTCTGCACTGTGGAAAAACAAAATACTCGTAAGGGCGCTTCACCCTACGATCTTTGAACAGCGGGAAAACGAAAAGCCGTTGAGTGCACTTGACACTGCGATAAGGGCATTGCGGAAAGAGTGAGAAATTCATAAGGGTACTTCACCCTACAATATTGATATAACGGAAAAATGAGAAACCCACAAGTTCGCTTCACATTTCACTATTCTGCACTCTGGAAAAACAAAATACACCTATGGGTGCTTCACCCTACGATCTTTGAACAGCCGGAAAACAAAAAACCCTTGAGTGCACTTGACAGTGCGATAAAGGACGCTGCGGAAAGAGTGAGAAATTCATAAGGGTGCTTCACCCTACAATATTGATATAACAAAACAAAAACGAGAAGCCCACAAGTTCACTTCACATTACACTATTCTGCACTCTGGAAAAACAATATACTCGTAAGGGCGCTTCACCCTACGATCTTTGAACAGCGGGAAAACGAAAAGCCGTTGAGTGCACTTGACACTGCGATGAATTACACTGCGGAAAAAGCGAGAAATTCATAAGGGTGCTTCACCCTATAATGTTGATATAATGAAAAACAAGAAACCCAGAAGTTCGCTTCACATTACCCTATTCTGCACTGTGAAAAAACAATACTCGTAAGGGTGTTTCACCCTACGATCTTTAAACAGCGGGAAAAGAAAACAAAAAACCCGGAACGCACTTGACACTGCGATACAGGACACTGCGCAAAGAGTGAGAAATTCATAAGGCTGCTTCACCCTACAATGTTGATATAACAGAAAAACGAGAAACCCACAAGTGCGCTTCACATTACACTATACTACGCTGTGGAAAAACAAAATACTCGTAAGGTTGCTTCACCCTACGATCTTTGAACAGCAGGAAAAGGAAAAACCCTTGAGTGCACTTGACACTGCGATAATGGAAAACTGTAGAAAGAGCGAGGAATTTATAAGGGTGCTTCACCCTACAATATTGATATAACGGAAAAACTAGAACCCACAAATTTACTTCACATTACACTATTCTGCACTTTGGAAAAACAAAATACTCGTAAGGGTGCTTCACCCTACGATCTTTGAACATCCGGAAAACAAAAAACCCTTGAGTGCACTTGACAGTGCGATAAAGGACACCTCGGAAGGAGTGAGAAATTCATAAAGGTGCTTCACCCTACAATATTGATATAACGGAAAAACGAAAAACCCACAAGTTCGCTTCACATTACATTATTACGGAAAAACAGTATGGAAAAACAAAATACTCGTAAGGATGCTTCACCCTACGATCTTTGAACAGCGGGAAAACGAAAAACCCTTGAGTGCACTTGACACTGCGATAAGGGCATTGCGGAAAGAGTGAGAAATTCATAAGGGTACTTCACCCTACAATATTGATATAACGGAAAAATGAGAAACCCACAAGTTCGCTTCACATTACACTGTTCTGCACTGTGGAAAAACAAAATACTCGTAAGGGTGCTTCACCCTACGATCTTTGAACAGAGGGAAAACGAAAAACCCTTGATTGTACTTGACACTGCGATAAGGGCACTGCGGAAAGAGTGAGAAATTCATAACAGTGCTTCACCCTACAATATTGATATAACGGAAAAACGAGAAAGCCACTAGTTCGCTTCACATTACACTATTCTGCGCTGTAGAAAAGCGAAAACAGCGTAAGGGTGCTTCGTCCTACAATATTTGCACAGCGGAAAAGCAAAAACTGTTAAGTGTGCTTGGCCCTGTGTAGAATGCACTGCGGAAAAGCGAGAAATACATAAGCGTACTTCACCCTACAATATTTAAATAGCGGAGAAACGAGAAGCCCGTAAGTTCGCTTCACTTTACACTATTTGGAACTGTGGAAAACCAAAATACTGGTAAAAGTGCTTTCCCCCACCATATTTGTACAGTGTCAAAACCAAAACCCTTAGTGCATTTGACTCTAGGATAGAGTGCACTGCGAAAAAGCTACAAATTCCATAAGGGAGCTTCACCTTACAATAGTGATATAGCGGCAAAAACGAAAAACCAACAAGTTCGCTTCACGTCACACTTTTATCCACTGTGAAAAAGCGAAACATTCGTAAGGGTGCATTACAATACTTATGTTTGTACAGCGGGAAAACAAAATCTTTTTAAGAGCGCATGACCCTACCATAGGAACCGTGCGGATCTAATTCAAGCCCCGACCAGGGCGCCCCTAGCGGCAAACGGGTCCGTTGCATCGGGCATCTTCTGCCAGTCGCTGCGTTGGTTGTGCGTTGTAGTGGGTTAGCGCTGTAATTTCTGAGATGGCTATTCCGCACCAAGAAAGCCGCAACAATTGCTGCGTGGTCGGCAAGATCGCACACGGCACGAAGTACTACATCGTCCCTTCGAAGCCGTACGAGGCAGAGTACTGCGCGACCTGGGTACGACTTGTGCGTCCATACAGGTTAGTGGTGTTTCTTACCTTCCAGTTCGCGCTTTGTTTAAGCTGCTGACGAATAATACAATTAACTTTTTTCTCTTCTAGCGACGATGGAACAGCATCGACACCGACGGCAAACTCTAAAGTATGCAGCAAATACTTCACCGGAATCGAGAAGCGGAATGCGGTCGCCCTTCTAAGCCTACCGTTGGATGTTTCCATCAGCCTACAGGAAGACAGCAAAGAGAATCGCTGAACGGCGCGAAAACAAATCGCCCAGTTATTGTGAAGCTGATTCAGAAATAAACGTACATAATTACCGCAGTCCACTCAACGCCAACAAAATATTTTTTTGCGGGCGCGTTTAATTTTGTTTGCAGAGTAAGGCGCTCCGTGACATCCACCTGTCCGTCGAAACGGACCTCCTTCACGTCGCACACGCGGCCAGATTCATGAAACAGTTTTCTCTTCGTCATATTGGCACCACGGAAGAAGCTTTCTGAATTCGTAACCGCTTTAAACCCCGTCGTAATCACCCCCGGAACACTGTCCGCTGTGCTGCTAATCGCCACTGCTTCCCCCCGATGATTCTGCACCGGCTACCGAAGAAGCTTTCCGGATTCTTAGTCGCCCACTGTCATCTGTGCTGTTCGTTGCTATTACTTGGCGATGAATCTGAGCCGGCGGCACCGGCTTCCGAAGGAACTTTCAGAACTCGTAACCGCCTTAAATTCCGTCGTAATGACGACGGGGACACTGTCTGCCGTGCTGTTCGTCGCCATTGATGCCCGATGCTCCTGCGGTGGCTACCGCCAGGTCGCGGCGAACAATAGGCGACCGCCGCGACACGGCCGGCTTGCTCGCTTTCTATAGGGGGCACTGTGGAAAGGCGAGAAATTGAGAGGTCGCAAGCGGCACCCGCCCACTCTTTTGCTCCTTCCACTACTTGCCTATATCATTGGTGGCCTGAATAAAGTCACTTCATTTGCCGGTTAGAACGTGGTGCGTCTGCGTGTCGTTCGAGCGGTCACTATAGCAGCGGCGTTAACGCTCGCCCGCCCGCTCGCCCGCCCGCTTGCTCGGCTCGCGTCGCCTCGCCTCGCCTCACCTCGCTTGCTCGCTCCCTCGACACGGCCGGCATGACTACGCAGCAGTACACAAGGCCCAGCATCGGACAGCCGATCGACAGCCCCTCACACGTCCCTCCCGTCGCCGCCTCCGTTCGACTTTGCGAACCCCAACACCTGGGAGCAATGGATTACGGTCTTCGAAGACTTTCGCTTCGCTTCGGGACTACACCACGCCGCCGGCAAAGTCCAGGTACGGACTCTTCTTTACCTCATGGGCTCCTACGAGGCTCGGCGCGTATTCGAGACACTTGGCTTGTCTTTGGAAGCACTACTGTCCTTCGACGCCGTCAAAGAAGCCTTCACACACCACTTCGCGCATCCTACCAACGAGTTATCGCAAGCGTCGTGTTTCACTGTCGCATACAAGAGCCCGGCGAAAGCGTGGATGCGTTTTTCAGGGGGCCCCGGTCGCTCGTCAAAAAATGCGGCTACGCGTCGACGGCAGTTGAAGACCGACTCGTCAGGCACCGCTTCGACGTGGGGCTTTGCGCAAGACACTCGTCGAATAACTTTGCCGAAGTCCCAAGCTATCGCTGGACGATGCCGGCCTCCAGGCTTTTGTCCACGAGGACTCCGGGCGTGCACGTGGCACGCTCTTCGCCGAGTCTGTTCCCGGTCACGTGTTCGCCGAGACGCGCAAGAATGACTCCGAGGGTCGACAGCGTTCCGGGAAAACCCAACAGCGCAAGAGCACACGCACTGGCAAGCACGGGGCGCGCGACAAGCAGGCGGCGACAACCCTTGCCGTTACTGCGGCCGCACCGCTGACCTCCGTGCAAACTGCCCTGCACGGGACACCATATGCAGCCGCTGGAAGCGGAAAGGTCCCTTCACAGCAGTTTCCGAACAGCGGAACCGACTTGGCTCTCATCAGCTGCACGCGGTGACGGCGCGCCCGTTGGCCAAGTTCACGCAAGTCTCCGTCGACGGTCACTCCGTGAACTTCAAGATCGACACCGGCGCCGAAGTCACTGCCGTACCCGAGACTTTCCCAGGCCTCCCTGTACGACTTTAACCAGCAGGAGGCCAGCTCATGGGACCTGGAAACCACGTGTTTACCGTTTTGGGCACGTTCGACGCCACTCTCACGTGGAAGGGAACGACCACAGTCCAGCGTATCTGCGTGCTGCCAAGCATCGACCACGCCATTACTTGGCTTCCCAGCAATCCAGGCCCTGGGCGTCGTCCGGTTCGCAGATGCTGTCACCAGCTCCGAAGGGCCACAGGAGCGCAGGCCTCTTTTCCCAGACATCTTCGACGGGTTGGGCGGACTACGAGAGGAGTACGTCATCAGTCTCCAACCCGGGACACGACCATTTACGTTGAGCGCGCCAAGAAGGGTTCCCCTCCCATTTCATGACGCTGTCCGGTGCGAACTCGCAAAACTTGAAGCCGATGCTTCATTCGCCGTGTTGACGGCCCCACGGAGTGGTGCTCCAGTATCGTCGTCGTTCCGAATCAGTCTGGCGACTGCCAAACACATGTCGACCTGACCTGCCTCAACCAGGTTGTCCTGCGAGAGCAACACAAACTCCCCTTCGTCGAGCACACTCTGGGACAACTTGAACCAAGCCGAGCTCTTCTCCAAACTCGACGCAACGGCGAGCTTCCATCAGGTAAAGCTGCCAGGAACTGACTACGTTCATCACCCCTTTCGGGTGATTCTGCTTCCGACGCCTCCCCTTCGGCATCTGCTCGGCGCCGGAATACTTCCAGCGACAGATGAACCGCGTCCTGGAAGGCCTCCAGGGCGTGGTAAGCATGATCGACGACATATTGGTCTTCGGCAGCACTCAGGCTGAGCACGACCGTAGCCTGAACAACGTCTTGCAGTGTCTCCAGGCAGCCGGGGTCAAGCTCAACCGCTCCAAGTGCGTCTTTTCGGCGCGTGAAGTCAAGTTCCTTGGCGTCATGATGAGAGACAGAAACATCAGTTCCGATCCGGAGAAAAGCGCTCGCAGATCTCGAGTGCGACGACTGCTGAGGATGGCCATCCACTTAGGAGGTTTTCTTCCCTACTTGTCGGACACGACAGCACCCCTCCGGGCTCTTCTTCAGAAGACTAGTACATGGGTTTGGGGTCCTGCGCAGCAGCAAGCTTTCCAGAAACTGAAAGGGCTGCTCAGCTCAAACGCCTGCATGGCCCGGTACGACCCTAAATACCCCACGACTGTGTCCGCCGACGCCAGCTTTTACGGCCACGGAGCAGTTCTCCTGCAGGAATAACCCTCCATAGAGCAAAGTGCAGCGGCGTTTGCAAGTCGTTTCGCTAATTCCGACGGAGTCCAGGTACAGCCAGACAGAGAAGAAGGCACTTGCCGTGGCATGGGCAGTTGAACGATTCGAGTAGTTTGTACGAGGTATCCAGTTCGACGTCCAGACTGATTACAGGCCTCTAGTCACGCTTCTGGGCAACGCCGAGTTAGCCCTCGTCCCTCCAAGAATTCAACGGCTGCGGATGAGGCTCCTTCGCTTCCACTTCCGGGTACTCTACGTACCGTGAAAGCTTATTGCCACCGCCGATACCCTCTCCCGGGCTCCAGCTACTACACAGATTGCCAGTTTGAAGTAGACTCCCTCGATGTAGAGCGCTTCGTGAACAACATCATGAAGGGATGGCAAGACCTCACTCCTCCGGGTCTTGAGCAACTGCGCAAACACCAGGAGGAAGATGGAACCTGCGTGGATCTGGCTCGCCTCTGCGAGCGTGGGTGCTCACGGCGAGCATCGCAAGTTCCTGCCTATCTACGCCGCTTTTGGAGCACGAGGAGCAACATGACAGTCTGCGAGGGGCTACTGCTCTGCAACAACCGGATCCTGGTTCCTGCTGTGCCCGACGCGACATGCTGGCCAGACTGCAGGAGGGCCACCAGGGAATTGGTCGTTGCAAGGCACGGACGCGCGAGTCCGTGCGGTGGCCGACACTCAACTCTGAACTGGAACAGCTGGTGGCTGACTGCGAGACCTGCGCACAGACACGGATACAGCGCCAAGCAGGCCTGGTTCTGGGTGGGACTGATTTGATCGAGCAAGGTGGACGCCACCACCTCCTGATGATAGAATACTACTCGCGCGACAGAGAGGTGATTGCCTTCTCGACGACGTCTTCCTTGGCTGTTATAGCGGCTATGAAAAGTATTTTCGCACGCTCCGGCATTCCTACTGTCGTCGTTTCTGACAACGGGCCACAGTTCACCTCAAGGGACTTCACCTCCTTCGATTCTTCTTATGGCTTCCATCACGTAACCAGCAGCCCCCGGTACCCGCATGCAAACGGGGAGGTTGAGCGCATGGTGCGGACAGTGAAGGACCTGCTGGCCGAGACGAAGGATTCCTACGTGGCCCTGCTCGTCTATCGCAACACTTCGGGAGTAAGTGGATGGAGCCCAGCTCAATTTTTGGTGGGGAGACGGCTGCAGACCACAGTGCTGAAGCTCGAGGAGACTCTGATCCCTCAATCGCCTCCAAGTACGCTCTTCCACCAGCGAGACTCGTCTGACCGACGCCGACAGGCGCAGGGCTACAACATGCGCCACGCGGCTTGTCCACTTCGTCCGCTGTCTCCGGGGAAGATGTTTGTCTCGCGGATGTTCTGGAGCTGCGCGTGTCCTGGGGCCAGCAAGCCGGCCTCGCTCGCACGTTTTACAGACGCCAACAGGCATACTTGAACGGAACCGTCGTCATCTGGTTCCCTTCACACCATCTCAGCCTGCAGAGGAGTCTGCCAGGTCACCGGTCTCCGACACAAAAGCTGCATCGACCTTGCCTCCAGTGCCTCGTCCTGCTACATCGCCGCTTCCGCAACTCCTACAGCACTCCACTGGGTCTCAGCTGTCTCTAGCGGAATCCCCGGTGATGGGCATAGCATCAGAACGCCATGGGGCGCCCTCGCCGCAGACACCATTGTGCCCCCAGCTACAGGGCCGAGTTTCTCGCTTCGAGCGACGCATCAAGACGCCCGAGAGACTTAATTTATGAAGACAAGTTTGTGTCTTTTTCCTGAAGGGGAGATGTAGAGGTCACGAGAAGCGCCCTTTCACTCTTTTGCTCCTTCCATTACTTGCCTATATTATCGGTGGCCTGAATAAAGTCACTTCACTTGCCGGTTGGAACGCGATGCGTCTGCGTGTAATTCGAGTCCGCGACATTCATAAGGGTGCTTAACCCTACAATATTGATATAGCGGGAAAACGAGAAACCAACAAGTTCGTTTCAAATTACACTATTCTGCGCTGTGGAAAAGCGAAAAATGCACAAGTGTGCTTTGCCCTACGATATTCGCAGAGCGGAAAAACAAAGACCGTTAAGTGCGCTTGGCCCTACGGTGGAGTGCACTGCGGAAAAGCGAACAATACATAAGCGTACTTCACCCTACAATATTAAAATATCGGAGAAACGAGAAGCCCGTAAGTTCGCTTCACTTTACACTATTGCGAACTGAGTGAAAGCGAAATATTGGTAAAGGTGCTTCCCCTCACTTTACTTGTACAGCGAGAAAACCAAAAACCCTTAGTGCACTTGACCCAAGGATAGAGTGCACTGCGAAAAAGCTAGAAATTTATAGAAAGAGCTTCACCCTACAATAGTGATATAGCGGCAAAAACGAAAAACCAATAAGTTCGAATCACCTCACACTATTATCCACTGTGAAAAAGCGAAACCTTCGTAAGGGTGCTTCACCCTACGTATTTTTGTACAGCGGAAAAACAAAAATTTCTTAAGAGCGCTTGACCCTACCATAGGGTGCACTGCGGAAGAGCGTGAAATTCATAAGGGTGCTTTACCTTACATAGTTTGAACGGCGGGAAACCAAACATTTTTTAAGAGCGCCTGACCCTACAATAAAGTGCACTGCGGAAAAGCGAGAAATTCATAAGGGTGCTGCACCCTACAATCTTGATATGGGGGAACAACAAAAAAGCAATACGTTCGCTCCACCTTACACTAATATCCACTGTGGAAAAGCGAAGAATTCGTAAGGGTGCGTCACCCCACGTACTTTGCACAGTGGGAAAACGAAAATTCCTTAAGAGCGCTTGACCCTACGATAAAGTGCACTACGGAAAGTGAGAAATTCATAAGGGTGCTTCATTCTTAATACTGATATTTCTGAAAAACGAGAAACCCGTAAGTTTGCTTCACCTTACATATTGTGCCCTGCGGAAAAGCGAGAAATTTGTAAGGGTATTCACACTACGATACTTTGTGCAGTGGAATACATCAAAGGCGTTACTTGCGCTTTACCCTACGAAAAACTGTACCAAAAAAGCGAGAAATTCATAAGGGTGCTTCCTATAATACTGACATAGGGGGAAAATGAGAAGCCCGTAAGTGCGTCTCACCCTACGATATTCTGCTCTCGAGAAGCAAGAAACATGTAAGTGTGCTTCGCCCTAAAGTATTTTGAACCGCGAAAAAACAGGACACACTATGCGCTTCACCCTACGATCTCGTGCATGGTACAAAAGCGAGAAATTCGTGTGGTTCACTCTACAGTTATGTTGTATTGTGAAAACAGAAAAAATGCTAAATATCGCTTCACCCTTAGATATTGTGTAGTGTTGGAAAAGGAGAAACCCAAACGTTCGCTTCACCCTACGATAACCTGACAAGTGCCTGTTCTGCGAAAAAAGCAAGAAACCCGTAATTGCGCATCAGCCTACCATACCACACTGAAAAATGAAATGGACGTCTGTTTTACATGCGCTATATTGTCACATGAGAAAAGTAGAAACCTGTAACTACGCTTCACCCGACGATATTGGTCACGTTGCGAAAAAAACGACAAACCGGTAAATGCGCCTCACCCTACGATATCGGGTTTTGTGTAGGGGTGTGCGAATATTAATATTTTCGAATACGAATACGAACGTTTCACATCTCTTTCATCACGGCGCTATTTGGGCCCCGCCGTTCGTTTCTTCATTGATCGCAAGATTGGAGCTCTGCATGTTTAGCAGGATTATGAGCCAGACAAAACCTATAAAAAATATTACCTCGTTAATTTCCTTGACCCGGCAAATGTAAGGTCCGATAATCATCCGAATTGTGACTCAATAAATTTTTTGCGCCCATCATTCTATTCGCAATCATAAAAATAATTCGAGTGTTACAAAAATATACAATATTTCCGGGTGACGCCAGGGTTAGAGTAAAGGAACAATCACCGCTCTTGGTCATCGCAGCGTTATACAGGAAATGAGGCATAAATGCTGCATTCTCATGATAAATACTGACCCATAGATAGCTTTTATTTTATACGTCCTGGTCATGACACATGGATGTCCAACCATATGCAGCGGAAATTGTGCGAATATCGCCAGAAAATACGAGGTTATGAACTTTCACATCCACATTATTTACGATGTTCTAACCCTAATAAACTCAATAGAAAGTGATCAATTGGGCATTGATGCTGAACTTCTCGAGTTTTGGAAAACGTCTCATTGGAAGATTCTCGTAATACAGTCTACTCCAAGTGAGATTTAAACCTGTCTTGACGCTGAAAATAAGAAACGCTATTTTCATCTTTTTATTCCTATTTATACTTCGCACTGAGTTTAAAATGATAATATTTAAATATGGTTCCGTCCTACGGCACACAACGTGTACGATAGTTCATGTTCAAGAAGATAGAGACAAACCGCCTGTCTTGATGGTCGTTCGGTCACATTTCACTCTATCTAGCTTCAGGGCTCTTGAAATTTCGACCTGTAATTATTACCTCGGCCGTCTTGTTTACAACAGTGTGCGCCGTGACACGCGAGCCAAATATTTACACGCTGCGGGAAGTTTCAGACGTTTACTACAAAATGGCGCTGCCGATAAAATATTTAAGTTTTTAAGGGATATTTACAAACACAAGATGATACTAATAACACGGGAAGGAAAGAGAACAAAGCCAATAGAGAGATTACGGGGTATTAATTAGGGATGCCCTTTGTCGCCATTGCTGTTTATGTTGTATCTCAGAGGATTAGAGGAAAAGTTAGAAAAAAGTCGCCTTAGGTTTGACCTTTCATACGACAGGCAAGGTCAAAAGATCAAACAATCATTACCAGGTCTGATGTATGCTGGTAACATAGTGCTAATGACCGATGCCAACATAGAACTTCAGTCCTTAATGAATATATGTGGCGCAGAGGGCCACGCGTTAGTCTTAGAATTCACTAGTGACATATCAGAGGTCATGGTGTTCAATGATGACGGAATTGCGGAGCTAAACATTCAAGGATTAGAGGTTGAGCTCATCGATAAATACAGCTATCTAAGAGTAAAGATTACCAAGGGTATAGAATACTTTAATGAACATGCCAAATGTGTAACTGGTAAAGAGAACAGAAATGCAGCTGTAATAAAAATAGAGTACTGTGGAACAGTAACAGGTACGAGATGGC
This sequence comes from Ixodes scapularis, assembly GCF_016920785.2. Classification (NCBI taxonomy): domain Eukaryota; kingdom Metazoa; phylum Arthropoda; class Arachnida; order Ixodida; family Ixodidae; genus Ixodes; species Ixodes scapularis. The sequence goes on along the minus strand of NW_024609868.1, from coordinate 128,853,672 downwards.
GAGTGAGATCTTGAAAGGAGTTGTGGTTCCGAGCTTGGCGTTTGCAGATGCAGTTTTGTGAATAAAACAAGACGTCCAGAAAAGGCTACAAATAAAGCAACGTAGAGTCGCTACGATGCTTTATTTCTGGTCTTGTCTGGACGTTCAGTGTCATGCCCATGACTCCATTTGTAAAGTCAGGCTCGGAATCAAAACTCATTTCAAGATCTCACTCACCACCTCGTAGCTGTTATAGCTCCACAGTGCCCAGAGACAGTCTACGTAGGTAGACTGTCTCTGTGAGCATATGGTGAAACACCGAACCAAGGTGCAGAGGGTGATATGGGTTGGTCCTCATTCGGGGGCAGGAAAGCTAGCAGTTATATAGAATATTAGGATAGGCAAAGAGAAATTGAAGCAGAACGATGGGCACGAAGAGTACTTGGCCATTTCCACGTGAGGAGCGTCGATACAAAATAAAGAAGGCGGAATGGGAAACTTATATTCAAATAAATGGGCAATAGCAGGGTAGGGGGATGAGAAAATAAAGGTTAAGAAGAGAGTGAAAGAAACTGAGAGGAAATTATAGGAAGCAACCATGCGGACTAAATTGGCGTTGGAAATGTACAGATCGTTTAAGAAGGACATTACTAAAGAGCTCATCTTCGACAATTCTAGGGGGAACTCCTTCTTCTAGGCGAGGACGGGAGTTTTGTGGACTAAGGCATATAGAGCTAGGTATCAGGAAGTATATACGGTGTGTGGAGCTTGTGTAGAGGAGGAGGAGACGGCTGAGCACTTGATACTTTACTGTAAGGTACTTCACCTCGTAGATGCTGAGGAGGCGACTAATTTAACAAACGCGCTGGTATTTAGAGATAGTGAGGAAAATATAGAGATGGGGAAGGTGGAGATAACCAAGAAGAGATTATCTGAATCGTTTCATAGGTCGAGGGAAGGATGAATATTTTCATTTTTCCCTTCCGGACGACCTGTAGGGTGGGAGGTGTGGCCACCCGGTTGTATAGAGGCGCCTCCGTCGTACGGATTGTATATAGCTTTTAAGAATAAATCTTCAGATATGTAACTCAACGTTAAATATTTATTTAAAAAAGGAACACTGGCTAAATGGCGTAAGTCGCCGCCCGATTCAAATGGTTCAGCCGCATCCGTCCGTCCGTCCGTCCGTCCGTCAGTCAGTCCGTTCGCGATAATCGCGAACCTGCATGCGGTTCGCGATTATACGACTGTTTGGAACTCGTGCAACAGGCTGCCCGAAATGTAAGTGAAAGCGAAGCGAAGTTATCTCAAAGGTCGACTCGGGTAGAAAACGAAACCAAAATAAAGAACTGGTATTGCTTTAGTGGCACGAAATATGATCGCAGCCAAAATATTGCGTCAAAGTGAAGCCACGTACTCCACTAAAACCGATTTTAAAGATGCGACAAGCTACTCTTTACCAGGTCAAGCGGGTTAACCTTCAGTCAAGCAACACTGGGCGACGTATACCGCTCGGATGGCTCGGACTGGCGGGACGTGTTCTTGGAAGCTCCCCGAATCATTTAAGTTAAAATTCGATATCTTTTTATTTGTTTCTAGCGTGATTATACGTGCATAGGATACGTTCGAACGAACGTCTTTGAGGCGAATAAAACTTGAACTTGAACTTGGATAATAAATACACACATAAATAACGTTAGGGACAGTAGGTTACAACATTTTATAGTTCTTTCCTTTTTTCTGATATTATGTGACAGGGCTTTGTTTGAATATTTGGCGGGATAGTTGGTCGCATCAGTAATTATGTTAATTGCTTCCTTGCACGGTGAGCAGCCTATGCTCCACCCGCCTACGCTCCATCGAGTGGAAGCATAGGCAGGCCACTCGGTGGAGCATCTCTCAGCTTTGTTTAGGTTAGCGTAAACACCGGCAGCCGGGCAGGCCATTAGGGTCAGGATTCGTTTAGATTTTGGCGGACTTTGCTCCGATTTTGATGGGAGATGAGTTGCAAAAAACGGAAGGATAATAAAGAAGCGGAGTTGGTAGAGTGTGAAGAGTGCAAGCGATGGTTCTATTTAGAAAAGACCGACTTCGAGAGCTTAGCTGACGTGGTGTTGGGTAGCTTCACTTGCCGTCTTTGTGAGAATCTTCAGGTCGGTTTTACGAGGGTATAAAAGAAAGTGCGTGGCTTAGTTTGAGGAACTTAAGGGTGAGTTCAAGGAAGAGAAAGAGAAGCGGGCTGTGCTAGAGATGCAGGTCAAGGAGCTGAATGATGAGCTCGAAGAAGAACGGAAGAAGCGGGCATAGCTCAAAAATATAGGGGCAGGTTTTAAAAAGTGAAAGCTGCTTACAACTCCCTGTAACGCCGAATTAGAGCGCAGCTCTTGAGGAGGAGGAGGGAAGGGCACTGGGGGGGGGGGGTTAAACTAACCAGGGGGGGTCACGTGACCTTGGGGGGTCACGTGACCTTGGGGGTCACGTGACCCCCAATGCCGATGATGTCATCACTGACGTCACTGATGACGTCATCAGTGACGATGACGATGCGGGTACCGATGACGTCATTAGTGACGTCACTGATGACTTCACCAGTGATGATGACGATGACGATGCGAATGTCGGTGACGTCATCAGTGACGTCGCTGATGACGTCATCAGTGATGATTACGATGACGATGCGGATGTCGGTAACGTCATCAGTGATGATGACGATGACGATGCGGATGCCGGTGACGTCATCAGTGATGACGATGACGATGCGGATGCCGGTGACGTCATCAGTGACGATGACGATGACGATGTGGATGCCGGTGACGACATCAGTGACGTCACTGATGACGTCATCAGTGATGATGACGATGACGATGCGGATGTCGGTAACGTCATCAGTGATGATGACGATGACGATGCGGATGCCGGTGACGTCATCAGTGATGATGACGATGACGATGTGGATGCCGGTGACGTCATCAGTGATGATGACGATGACGATGTGGATGCCGGTGACGTCATCAGTGATGATGACGTCATCAGTGACGATGACGATGTGGATGCCGGTGACGTCATCAGTGACGATGACGTCATTGGGGGTCACGTGACCTCAGGGGAGTCACGTGACTTCGGGGGGTCACGTGACCTCGGGGGGGGGGTCACGTGCCCCCCACGAGGTCACGTGACCCCGGTGGGGGGCTCGCGCGGTGCATTATGGGACATTTCCCATGATGCTCCGGGGTCACGTGACCTCGGGGGTCACGTGCCCCCCACGAGGTCACGTGACCCTGGTGGGGGCTCGCGCGGTGCATTATGGGACATTTCCCATGATGCACCGCGCGGTTACGCCGACGGCGACGCCGACGCCGCTCAAGCCGGAAACGGGCCCCTAAGAGCTGCGCTCTAAAAGCATAGAACGAAAATGAGCGGTTAAGCTGGAGGAATTAAAAGATACCTATGCGCACAGAATTTAACAGGAAGAGAAAGCAGCGAGAGGCGCTAGAGGGGGCCTGGAAAGGGCAGCTGGGGGAGGTGAAGGCAACGCAAAAGTGCGCCAAGGTAAGCATGAAGCAATAAAATTGCAACTGGAGGTGATGTTAACGAAAGAGAAGGAAGAGCGAGAGGCGGTGGAAAAGGAGCTAGAAAGGGTCGGACGTGAGCTGCAGAAGACGATGAGAAAGGAGACGGAGGGAGGGGCAATTTATGTAGTGCCGGTTGTAGCGAGGGCAGAGGACATAGACACTAGTGTGGCGGCGATGGCAGCGGGGCCATTGTACTATAGGGGGAAAATGAAATGCGAACAGAGGAGCGCGTGGCTCGCGGTACAGGCTGCGCCGCCTGGAAGTGAACCTAGGGGCAAGGGTGCGTGGCCTACTTCGATGTGTTCCCGCCCCTCGATTGGCGCTCCCCCAGCTTCGGTAGTGCGCCTGTCAGTGCGCTGAAAGCTGTCACCGCTATCTTTGCCTGCTCGGCGAGTGCGGCGAGCTTTTTTGCACCGCACGCGCTGAGCCAGCAAAGATAGCGGTGATAGCTTTCAGCGCACTAAGAGGAGCACTGCTGAAGCTTGGGGAGCGCAGAGGGAGGGGCGTGAACACGTCGGAGTAGGCCACGCACCCTCGCTCCTAGGCTCACTTCCAGGCGGCGCAGCATGTACCGCGAGCCACGCGCTCCTCTGTTCGCATTTCATTTTTCCCCGATAGTACAGTACGGTGGTGCAACGGCACCCCCCCTACTCCGACAGCCGCCAACACTCTCTGCCCCTTCAAAAGAGAAGGGGGCAGAGAGTGTCGGTGGTAGGGTGTTTTATTATGTCTAGGTGCACAACGTGGATTGCCAGCAAGGTCGGGGGGAGATGGGAGAGTAAAGGTTATAGCCCTACCAGGCAGGAGGATGAAAGATGTGATGGAAACGGCAGTAGTAATCTTGACTGTGAACAAGGAGGAGAAAAACCTTGTGGTGATACATGCTAAATTGAATGACGTCCTAGGTAGAAGGGGAAGGGACCTGGCCACACACATCGAGGAGGGTGTGAAGCGGTTTAGGGTCATTACCCCTGGGATGGTGCATATGGTAATGTGCGCCTTTCCGGAAGTCAGGGGCCGAGAAGTATAGATACAGAGGAAGCAGTCCAAAAGGCTACCAGGACCACAAAGAGACGTAGCTATAAGAACGAATATGAAGTCATGAATGTGAACAGGGAGGGAGGGGCATTCGATTCCCCCGTTCAGCCGAGACGGATCCACTATGGGGAACTGACGAGGATGCGGTTGGGGCGGAGGATGGGCTGTATAGCAAAGGTTTTTTTAGGAGTCGGCAAAGCCCGCTAGTAGCTGAGGGTTCAAATGCAAGTAGGAATTTATTTATTTTTTTATTTATTACATACTGCAGGCCTTTTGATAGGCCCTTGCAGGTGTGGGGTACAAAATACTTGTAAACCATCATTACACATGGCTTTCATAATGTTTAGTAACTAACACTCTCATAACTAACAATCAACGGAGAAAAAAGTTTGTACAACATATGTTCAAAAAGGTTCACAACACAAGAGCACAATGGCAATACCTAAAAAGAATGATCATCAAGTGCTTTATTAAAATTAGGGGCTATGAATATATTGTAAGGGAGGGCGTTCCAATCTGATATGGTGCGTGGAAAATATGAAAACTTAAAAATGTTGGTTCGAGCAAATATTGGTTGAAGAGAAAACTGATGGTGGTTCCTAGTGGCTCTGGAAGATAAGGAGGTTATATATAAACTTGAGTCGACGCACAGCTTGTTGTTATAAAGTAAATACAAGAACTTCAGTCTTGCAATTTTCCTACGCTGTTCCAGGGACGTGATATTGTTTGCCGCTATTAAGGAGGATGGGGAGTCGAGTCTCTTGTACATTCCATAAATAAAACGAACTGCTCTCCTTTGGACCATCTCAAGTTTTGATGCATCTTTTTTTGTGTTTGGATCCCAGATTATATTAGCATATCCTATTTTTGACCTTACCAAGGAGTTATAAGCTTGGAGTTTAACAGAGGTTGGAGCATTTTTTAACTTGCGTCGTAGGAAACCTAATTTTCGAAAAGCCGAGGAACTGATGTTTTGGATATGCTTTGACCATCGTAGATCGCTTGTTAGGGTTACTCCAAGATATTTGTATTCACTTACTTCGGTTACTGCAACATTATTTACTTGATATGTGAATTTCAAAGGTTTAATTTTCCTCGTCATGCGTAAGTGAACAGTCTTCGCGGAATTCAGTTGCATTTCCCATTCGTTACACCAATCGTCGACTAGAGAAAGAGAAGAATTAAGCGTTTTTTGGTCACCAACAGAGGATATGGTTTTAAACAAAACACAATCATCTGCAAATAAGCGGATATTAACGTTAGTACTCACAGTTGATACAATGTCATTTATATAGACCAGAAATAGCAGGGGACCTATTACACTACCCTGGGGAACACCAGAAGAAACATCGAGGGTACCGGAAAAATGGCCACCAACTTCAACAAACTGGCTACGACTGAACAAATAGGATCCTATCCAGTTAACTATCTCTGGTGGTAGCCCAAGACGCTTTAGTTTAAAAATAAGTTTACCATGAGGGACCTTATCGAATGCTTTACAAAAATCTAAAAAAATAATATCGACCTGTCCAGACTTGTCTAGGGTAGCAGCAAAGTCATGGACTGTGGTAACTAGTTGCGTAATTGTGGAGTACCCCCTCCGGAAACCATGTTGAAAAGAAGTCAGCAAACTCCTCTCTTCCAAGAAATTTCGAATATAACTACTAACCATATGTTCCATAAGTTTGCATGAGTTGCTAGTGATAGAAATAGGACGAAAATTGCTTACAACAGAATGATCATCCTTATGAATTGGCACTACACGCGCTGTTCGCCAGTCATTCGGAAGCACACTTAAACGAAAAGAAGCACGAAAAATGACTGTTAAAAAGCGTGAAATAGATTCGGCATATCTACGGTGGAAGGCGTTCGGTATCTTATTAGGCCCACTGCTCGATTTTGTATTCAGATTTAATAACATGACAAAGACACCACGAAAGGAGATAAAATCGGCGTTCAGTGTAGCTACAGCGGTGGCAACTGGAGTGTACATATCTGTACATGAGAACACAGATTGAAAGTATAGGTTAAATTCTTCGGCGATTTGTTTTTTGTCACTGATTGTGATATTGTTAACTTTTAGCTGGTCAATCGGTTTAGCTTTTTCTGAAAGATAGTTCCAAAACTTTGCAGGATCATGTTTTATGAAGTTTAAAAGGGTGCACGAAAAATATTTATCTCTTGCTTCTTTGACTTGACTAGCCAGTTCAGCTTGTAGGGGATGTACAGCTCCCTTGTCGGAACTGTTCTTTTTATACCTTTTTATTTTGCGTGTAAGATGAATTATATTTCGGTTAATCCAAGGATTTCTTCGTCCCGTGCATTTACGTCGACCAGGAATAAAGTTCTCCAAGCAATAGTTACATATAGAAACGAACTTGTCCCATGGCAAAATCACATCATCTTCAACGAAGTCGCTGAAACAGTAGTCGAGATAATCCAAAACACTCTCGTCATTAGACTTCGAAAAATCCTTTACCATAGTAACTACTTTTTTCTTTGGCGAAGATCGGTTAAGATAGCAATCAAATAGTACAAGTTTGTGATCAGACTTGCTTTCCTCAAGTCTTACGCTATAATCAGCGAATGCACTACTAACAAATATAAGGTCAAGAATTGAGCGGCTCGAGCCCTGCTCACGTGTAAATTCCTTAACAACCTGGCAAATATCAATTGCAAACATTATGTCAAAAATAATCTCGTCATCACATGGGCTAGATAATCGCAACCAGTCGATATGGGGGAGATTAAAATTCCCCAACCAGAAGAATCGATTCACCCTTGTATTTTATTAAACAATCATAAAGTCGATTTAAATAATCTGGACTAGCAGAAGGAGGCCTATACACAGCACAAAGGAGAACTTTTCGACCCCAGATATCGAGACGTAAAATTAAACTTTCATGATTACTAATCTGTTCTAATGTTGTTACACAAATGGATGACTTGATTACGACTGCAATTCCGCCACCACGAGAGGGACGGTCCCGACGAAAAACTTGGTGGGATTCAGGAAAAATTTCATTATCTGACACATTTTTATTCAGCCACGTTTCTGTAATGACCGTGACATGGGGGTCATGATTACAAAAGAACTAATTCGACCAGTCAGTTTTATTGACAATGCTTTGTGCGTTCATGTTTAGTAGACGAAACTGTTTGTTTACAGGAGGTAATTCTTGTCAAACATTTACAGGCTGTTCATTGGAAGGGGATAACTTGACGCGCTCGTTTGTAAATTCGTTCCATTCATACAGATCATTGGCAACTCGAAGTTTGTCATTCACAAGGAAAACCTTTAGTTTGTTCTTTCTATCTTCGCTTGAACTGTTCCATAGTAGCCTCCTTTTGTTAAGGGATTCTTGGGAATAATCGTTTTGAATGTAAATGTTTGCGCCTTTAAGTTTCTTTGTATTTCGCAGGAGTTCTAACTTTTCATTGTAGTCCTGAAGATAAAGAATGATCGGCCGCCTTCCCACGTGTTTACCAAGGCGATGAATCCTCGCTACAGAAGTGCAAGTAACGTCCAGCCGCCTTAAGAAAATATTATCAATTACTTTTCCCCTCAAATCTCGCTCGGTCTCCTCTGATTCGTCTGGAATTCCAAAGATGACAGGATTTGAACGTCGACTCCGATCTTCCAAATTGGCCAACCGAGAAGTTTGTTTTGCTATTGCCAGCTCGAGTGCGCTGACAGTTTGTTTAAGAGCGTCGACCTCAAGGGATTTAGCTCGTAACTCAAGTAATACTTTGTCAACACCTGCAATTTTCGATAAGACTTCGGCAATCGATTTGTCGGTACCGGATTGTTTTATAACTAAATCGGAAACTTCCTTTTTAATTTCGGCTTGACCCTCCATTATCGAATGAAACATCTCTTCAGTTGTCGGTCCCGGGTTAGTCTCAACATCACCGCATAATAACAGCTTACATACTTCGAAGCAATCAACTGCAATTTCACATAGTGACCGTGGGCACGGCACAACAATTAGAGAAACAAAATCGCTCTTAAAGCATGATACAGGGTGACTAACCTGTACGAAAATCATGTTAAGCCACATGCTGTTGATGGCCTCGCCGTGCCCACTGGTGAAGAAGTTTTGAGGATCCTCCTTTATAGACGCTGCACAACTTGACGTCACTAACCCGGATGAAGCAGGGGGCGTTGTGAAGACGATAACACTTGGTTGCAGCCGATGACTTTCGTAATCCGAGCGATGACTGTCAGATGCCGGAACCTGGAAGGCCGGGATTTCGGCAACGTTGATTGTTGGCGCTGCTCCCAACAGGCAAGGCAGTGCCTGTACGAAAATCATGTTAAGCCACATGCTGTTGATGGCCTCGCCGTGCCCACTGGTGAAGAAGTCTTGAGGATCCTCTTTTATAGACGCTGCACAACTTGACGTCACTAACCCGGATGAACCAGGGTGCGTTGTGAAGACGATAACACTTGGTTGCAGCCGATGACTTCCGTAATCCGAGCGATGACTGTCAGATGCCGGAACCTGGAAGGCCGGGATTTCGGCAACGTTGATTGTTGGCGCTGCTCCCAACAGGCAAGGCAGTGCCTGTACGAAAATCATGTTAAGCCACATGCTGTTGATGGCCTCGCAAACCTCGCAGAAGAAGAAAAAAACTTTCAGCCTTTCCACTCTGGTGAAGAAGGAAGAGCGGCAGAGCTGTAGCTTCTGTTCTCGGCGGTGGCTTTCCAGGCGAGCGATCCGCTCTTCTTTTGCAATTGAATCTGAAGTGCTCGACGCAGTGGAACTTTAGGTGATAGCGGCCTTGCAGTGGTTGCGGAACCATTCGCGCTGCTGCGCACATCGCCGCTCGTTCCGCTCCCGCTTTTCTTCCTCCGAAGAAAGGTTGCCGCCATATATGAGTGACGGCGGCAACCAGCTGTCTGGTTACCGCCGTAGCTCATAAATGGTGGTAGTTGTCTGGAGTTCGGCGTCATCATTTCTCTTCTGGTGGACACAATCCTAAGGAAACTAGCCCTTAACAACTCCGCTGTAAAAAAGAAGCATAAACATGCTGGGGGGGGGGGGGGGGAGGGGGGGGGCAGAAATGGAATGAACTGGAAAGATTGAGGAACAATTAAATTATGAAGATATTGTATTGTATGAATTGGCAGACATACCTTAGAGATATGAAGGAACCACCCGTCTTGGCAGGTTATTTTGGGGTGGGATGCAGTCGATATAAAGGGGAACGGAAATGAGACAGATTGCGAGTTCTAGCGCAAGGACAGGGCTGGCAAATGGTGAGCAAAAGCTGCAGAAAATATATGTGGCTAAAAGGTAATATTAGAGGTTTACACACGCTCACAGGATCTGTATATCTAAAAACAGAAACTGATTCAAGACAGGAAAAATGCACAGCACTTGACGTGTATTTCTAAAAATGCTGGAGAAATCGGCACTAATCAGAAAATTACTATCTTAAGAGTCATGAATACACACTTATAAAACTTCGAAGGATATACAGATCCTACAAGGAGGATTCTACAATAATTCTGCGATGCTCTTGATCGAGTGCTTCTTAACGCCCAAGTAAGATGCGACAGATGAATAACGTGAGAAACAATTCGCTTTCAACAATTGATTGCTCTGTAACGGCTAGCCAACTGTATAGTACATTAAGACTCATGGACATAGACGAGGAAGGCAAGAAAAGCTTAGGAGGTGATCATAATCAACTTAAAATAAAGTTTGGTACAGTAGGGCCAGAAACACAAATTCTTGAACGAGAAAGTATATCGACCCTAAACGATGTCCAACTACAAGAAGTATCAGAACAGATCGAGGCTATAGTATCTAGACAACCAGAGAGAGAATGAACATATGACGATTTAGTAAGCACTGTTAAAAGAGAGTTAGAAAAGTTCAACATCAAACAAAAAGGAAGAAGGAGAAGGAAACACACACCAAAAAGCTGGTTGGGCAGTGAAGTCAAGGCGGCGAAATCAGGGCGACAAGAGGCCTCAAGGCAAGCGAACACAGATGGGCCAAGAAAAGGAGGACATACCCGCTGAGGTAGAATCGAAATGAAATACGTTCCAGGAAAGAAAAAAGAGGCATCTGCTCTAATCCAGGCCAAGTTTGGTAGAATTGGAGTGCAGTGGATGATGGAGGTAAATCAAAACGGTAGGAATGCAGCCAAAAGGTTCTGGGGGCACATCAATGCACAGGGGAAAAAGACAGAAGGGGTCCATTGTTCATAGACCACACACAAGGGGATAAGTGTAGAGGGCGAGGAGGCAAGGAAATTTATTAGACGAACAATCGAGGCAACATTCGCGGAAGTTGAACCGAAGGAGAGTGGGCAGAACACAAACAGGAATACGGCACAAGACGAGAACAATAACGAGACAACTGAGACGATCACGGGGGAATGGGACAGAGCAGAAAGTAAAGCACCTGCTGGAACGGCGACGGGCCCAAGTGGCATACAAATGAGACTAGTCAAGACACTAGGCACAAGAAGCAAATTAAAGTTAAGACAGGCAACTGATCAACTAATAATGGTAGGAGAGGTACCCGATGATTACGAACTACAGGGGAACTGGGAAAGGGGGCACGACACGGACGGAATGCCTTACTCACACGGCTTAATGCTGCAGGTTAGTTACATAAAGTATGCAAAATGTTTTCGTTCCAAAACCTTCTGCACTTTGAAGTGTCGTGTCCCTTCGACAAAAAGTTCCTACTAACTCATCATTGGTGTGCTAACCTCAGCAGAACGCTGTTGTCAATTCTCGAATCGCGGTGGCTGAGTTGGATACTTCTTTCGGCTAGTGATATTGAATCGAAGCCCGGACCTATGTCGAAACTGCAGGAAGAGCAGCTCGCGTCAGGTATTGCTGTTGTAAAAAAAAAATAGAAACTGGTCAAACAACAATGCTGAACAGTATTAAGAAACTAGAAGCGAATCAGAAACAGACTGAAGCAACGATCAAATCTTTGGAAGAGCGAGTATCGCTGTTAGGGAATAACCAAGCGCCAACCACAAGTTCGCACTCTGTCCAGCTTGAGGACGAGGTGTTCCGGGACATTCTTGTGTCTTGTGGAAAAGCATAGTTTGTACACGTATTTTCGTTGACATGTGTTTAGAAAGTACATGGTTTTCCTTAAAAACAAAATATGCCACTGTTGTGTTTGGGGTCTCTTACAGACATCATGATTATAAATTGGGCTTTGTTGCAGCTTTTCATGATACACTTTGTGATTTTTCAGTACGGTTTCCTGGCAAATTGTAATTTTCGGTGATTTTAATTATTCATCTATAGATTGGTCTCAAAGTCATCCTTCTTGTCAGGGTAACATTGCTGAGTGTGAAAGTTTCATCGAGGCTTGCCTTGACTTCAACCACTCGCAGCTTGTAACAATACCAACACGCTCCACTACTTCGACCTCAAATATTCTTGACCTCAACTTGACTACACAACCCGACTTGTTTCATTCAATTACTACCCTTCCAGGTTTATCTGATCACAACGTCCTGTTTGCGCAAATTATTCTGCCAGTAACAAGAAAGGAAACCTTTCGTAAACTCAGTAGAAGTTATGGCCGTTCTATGGCGGGATAACTACGATGCAATAAACAGCGAACTAGCACTTTTTTATGAAGTCGTTTCCTTTCATAACTTTGAAAGCCACACAGTTGAGCAAAACTGGGAACTAAATAAAAATAAAGTGAAATATTTGATTGATAAGCATATTCCTGTTATTATCATTAAGACGTCAAATGTCTCTCCGTGGTATGATGCAAGCCCGAGGCGCCTAGGGAGTAAGAAATAAACGTCTATTCAGGCGTGCGACGTACCGTGACAGTCCCTCCGACCTGGCAGGCATACCATGAGTGCGAAACAGAATATAAACAAAAAGTTGCTATGACTAGAAATTCTTACTACCAATTCACTCTCCCCAATATGTTGCGTACAAACCCCAAACAATTTTGGACAATAATAAATCCTAAATCTATCTGCTGATGCATTAAATCCTATTGAAATATCAGGAAATTCACTATCAGACCTCGAAAGTGCTCGTGTTTGAAATTCTGCTTTTTCTACAGTATTTTGATGTGAGAATACGGCCTTGTCTATTCTGGATACGTTTTTTGAACCTGATCAAATGGAAAGCATAACGATTAATTTATCTGGTGTTGGAAAACTAATTGATAACTTGAAGGTTTCTTCTTTGAGTGGTGAAGACGAAATTAACTCGAAGGTTTTACTGAATACTAAAACAATTTCCAGTGTCATAATGTCCGCAATTTTTTCACATTCTTTGTTTTCTCATTCAGTTCCCAGTGAATGGAAGGTCGGTAAAATTATCCCGTTATTTAAATCAGGTGAACGCAGCTCCCCCTTAAACTATCGGCCCATATCCATTACAAGCATAGCCTCAAACAATTTTAAACATATATTACATTCGAACATCATTCGCTTTTTAAAGGAAAATCAATTAATTTTTAATAACCAGCATGGGCTCCGGAAGGGTCGTTTCTGCGAGACTCAACTCGCAGGATTTATTCATGATATTCATCTTTGTATTGACTTCGGTTCCCAAATTGATGTTTTTTTCTGTTTCTTTTTTTTTTTCGCCAAAGCGTTCGATTGGGTCCCACATCAGCGTCTGTTGCAAAAACTTACCCATCTAAAATTAGATAGTAACATCATCCTGTGAATCAAAGACCGGTTTTCTGACCGAAGACAGTACACGGTCTTGAACTCTCATAGTTCAACTTCGATTCCTGTGTCTTCGGGCGTACCTCAAGGCTCCGCCCTTGGACCCTTGCTTTTCTTAACATATAGTAATGACTTACCGTCATGTATTTCCTCCCGAATCCGTATTTTTGCATACGACTGCGCTGTATACAGACAAACTTCTAACGAAGATGACTTCACTAACTTATCCTTGAGGTGCTCGACTTGGCTCATGAAGCTTTACCCTTCTAAATGCAAACTCATCTCATTTGTTAGGAAAGAAACATTTTTTCTCATAACTATTTTATTGATTCTAACGTTGCTGAGTCGGTTTCCTCTTATAAATACTTAAGTGTTCACGTCGACTCGCATCTCTCCTGAAAGGTACACATTCGGTCATTGTTGTCATCGTGCAATTGTTCTTTGGGCTACCTGAAACATACACTTTGTTGTGCTCCTCCTGACTTAAAGAAAACTGCATACCTTTCATTGATTCGGCCGAAACTTGAGTACGCATCGAGCATCTGGTATCCTTATTAAGCATATTTGATCACTGAAATAGAAGCCTTTCAAAACCGTGTCGCGAGCTTTATTTTTTCTGAGTATTCCCGACGTTTCAGCGGCATCTTATTAAAACAAGAAAGCCGACCTTCCAGAACTGGCCTTAAGACGCAAGCTTTCTTGCTTATGCCTTTTTCATCGCATTTACTATGCACCGTCTCTCAGTCAATGCACCCTAACACAGTCTTGTTTCATTACACCTTGTCTTTTTCACTCATGTAAGATTGACCGTTTCACCTGCCGCACTTCTCTTTTGTGTCATTCTTTCCCAAAACAGCAGTGTGGTGGAATAATCTAACAGAGCGCATCGTCACCGAGATTAACCCTGATAGTTTTAGTTTTCTTATCAGCAGCCATTTAGGTATTGTAGGACTTACGATTTCTTATATGTTTGCACTGCTGTGCAAGATTTTATTTTTTTTTGTTGCTTAATTTACGATATCTTGTTTGTTTGCACTGTTGTGCATGTTTTTATTTTATTATTCTTGTGTGTTTCATATATGATGTACTTATCCCCCCCCCCCCTTATGTAATGTCCTTCCCGGAAGGACCTTTAAGGTATTTCAGGAAATAAATAAATAAGCAGAGTGAGATTACTATATAAAGGCAAGCAAAAATGATATTATTACATCATACCGCCCAATAACAGTAACTTCGGTCCTGTACAGACTAGCGATGCAGACAGTAAAGAGAAAAATAAAAGAGCAAAACAGGTTTTAAAAAGATAGAAAATTGAATAACTTATTTATTTTCACTCAATGTATACAGGTGGCACGGAGTAATAAAAAACCGTTATGGATAGCATTTCTAGACATTAAAGGGGCGTACGGCAATGTGAATCAGAAAAAACTTCCGGTACAGCTGAAAGAACATGATTTAGATGCACATTTATTCAGACTTTTGCAACAAGTAAACACAAATATTAAGGTTGTTATAGCATGGAAGCTTAAATAGCAGGACCAGCAGAAATAAAAAAACGACTCAGGCAGGGTTTCCTCTATCACATCTATACTTTTTATGATAAACCTGAAAAGAAAGAAAAAAGAAAGGTATATAAGCATCTATACTGGGTGTTTTTTTTTTTTGTTTTTTTTCTATTCTTACACATTTGTTTAAAAAAAATGTGAAAGATACAGTAATGCGGTTTGTGCAGGTGGGTTATACGGCCAGGCGGACATTATGTGGGTGGCTAATCTTTGCGATAAGTCGGCTAATTAATTAAAATTCGTTAATTAACTTTTTAATTAGTGGAGATAGACATATGGTTTCAATTAGAAACTTGTAGAGCATCATCGAAAACCACTAAATCAACTATTTTTGGAGGGATATAACGCCGGGGAAGCATTTTACAGCGTTCTGTAAAAACGCTCCATTTGGACGTGTTTCTAGATTTCGGTTTCTTATCGGAGCGCATCACCGCGCCCGCGGTCCTGCTCCCCTGTAGCTGAGACGCGCAACACACGTGCGCCGTACTTCCCTCCATTCTACGAGGGAGGTGAGAAGGTGGCCACACCGTCTGTTGATCGTTACTAAATTGCAAAAGGTAAGCGAATTGGCAAATTAAAAAAAAAAAATCATACTTTTGGTTCTTAATTTCTAGGCTAGGTGGCGCAAGCTACCACCCGTTATAAAGGGTACAGATGTTAGCATCCATTAATCCAGCACCATCACGTCGCGGTGGTGCTGCGGCCTCGTGCAGAGGGGCATTTGACGCTACTTGCAGACCCAAGCGCATCAAGGGGCTTTGTGACGTCTTAAAGAACTTCTGGTTCATAAAAATAATAACTTAATTAAGATATTTACAAGTGTCAATAGACGGCACGTTTACAAGTAATGCACAAACACTGTTCACACCTCACAAGACAGATTACGGGAGAACAAGACAGATTACTGGAAACGGAGAACAAACAAAAACAGTAAAATCAAGCTTATACGGTGATTCTAGGGCTGGATTGGCCACCTCATTAGTCGACACACCATCGCACGTTCTAAATAACTTGCCAACATTCGACACGGACAAAATCCGTGTTCCAACGGCAGAGGAACTCTTGCTCTCCGAGAACGAAGAGAGCGACCTCGAGATGGCCCAACAAGAGGGTGCGAAGACGGCGCAGCATCAAGAACATGCTTCCGTTGCGGCACCGGCTACCGACAGCAATGGCCCGTTACTTCCACAAGACGAAGCATGTGGCGGCGAACAAAAGAACCTCGCCTCGGAGGCGCGCACAAAAGTCTTGATCCAGCTTCAGGTACTTCATTAGTTAGAACAACCGGCGAAATTCATTCAGAAAATATGCCTAAAATATGAGTCATCGGTTTTCGATGCAGGGCATCGCTTTTCAACTGGACTAAAAAATCATACACATAGCTAAAGACCTTTCCAGCTTTGGTACCCTCGATGTGTTCTAGAATGATGCGATCGATGCTTGCTTAGAACAAGTCGCTAAGAACGGGGGCGATGCAAGATTCAATACACACCCCTTAACGTTGCATTGCAAGCAGATGCTACCCTCCCAAGTCGCAAAGATCGACCTAAGGTACGTGTCAAGGAGCTCTAAAAAACCATCAACTGATATTCCAGCGGTATTTTGATATGCAACTGCACCAAACCTGTCAATACAGTGAGAAATGCAGGCAAAAAGTTCATTGTGAGGCAAAAAGTAGTAAATTCTTAATGTCAAACGAGCAAGCCATATAACCATATAACATGTATGTTGGTTTTCATTAAGAAAAAAAATTATTTCGTCTACGCTACTCGCAAGAAAAGAATCGTGAGTCTTTAACAGACTCGATCCTTTTTGTAGGAACAATGCGACAGGTTTTTTTTCCAGGTGCCGGGCTTCGAGACCGTAAAGCGCAAAGGGCCATAACGCATTATTTCAACCTTATGCGTCGCAGCAGTAAGAATAATTTGAAACTAAACTGTTTGTTTGCGTCCATTCTTTTGACAAACTGATCAAGGTTTAGCATCCTACAAAGTTTTTTTGTTTGTTTTTTTTTGAGCCACGGATTTAACTTTTTGTAGGGAAATGTCGGTGTTAGACTGGAGCACAGTCAATATAGCATCACGTGCCTCGACCTCACAGAGGTCAACTGGGAGGGCAAAGGACCCCCCTTCTTTATCCGACGCTAACAAAGACGAAGAATTACCTCTACAAAAAGAAACCACTTGCTTGACAGGAACTTTGCCAGCACCAGGACTGCGCCTGATCAACACGTCCACGCCATCTGAAACGCACCTCTCGGATCCAACTCCCGTAACCTTGTTTGCGACACCCCTGACGAGGCTCAGAAGTTCCGCCCTCAACCTCATTGGTTCCACGGCATATTTTGGACCTCTGTCCAGAACACGACAGATGCTCACTCGCAGGGAAACTTGACCCAGAGTATAGATGGGGTTCTTGTTTTGCGAGTCACTCCTTGGTGTTGAGGCACGCAATTCCGATATCATAAGCCGCCAACGAAATTCCACAGTGGCATCAAGAAGATCGCGGTAATCCCGCCAGTTCCTGCTCCTGTAGGAATTCGTTGTAGTGCCATGAAGTATGAGAAAAGGGCACTCTTTGTAGAAGCGAGCCTGTCGGTGCCATTCTGAAGAGAGGAACTTGCACATCCTGACTCCATGTCCTTGTGATGGTTTAAAACCGCGAAGTGTAGCAGGATCTCTGGAGGAAGTTGCCTGTGGCGGATGTGATAGGAGAGCCTTCGTGCATTTAAACGGCGATGGCGTAAATGGGGACTATGAAACATGGCTAAACAGAAAAACAATTAAAATGGCCCAGTGTACTAGAAATACGTTGCTAAAGTAGAGGCTTGGGCGATTTGGTGCGACATACTTCAGAAGATAAAAAAAAGAAAGCGCAAAAAACGCAGGCATGTCGTTTTTTGCGCTCTTTTCATATTCCGAAGTCTGTCGTACCAACTCGCCCATGCCTCAACCTTAGTAACATATTTGACAACGACATTTGTGCGGGTTTTTTTTTGTTTGTTTTTTTAGGGGGTGGGGGGTGAGGGGCGGGCGTTTTTTAGAGGGCTATTAAAAATACTTTTATAACGACGCCCCAGGGAATGCGACTTCTGTCAGTAGAAGTTGATACTGTTCCTCTTGATATAATCATGCTCTTCGGCCATATGGTGGTGCCATATGGCCTGTTCCACGCTGGTATTGATGTGAAACCGGTATATAAATATTCTATTGGACATATGTGCTTTTGAAAATAAATGAGTACGGCTCATCAACCTAGCACCGAGTGTATGGCCACACCAAAAGATTTCAGAATTGTGGCATTAGCCAAATTATCACGAAAACGTGATCTGTTTATGTCACTGTGCAAACAGTCAAGAAATTGTCTTAAAAACAACTGTGGAGCAGCCATATAGTAAGGCCTCCACTTCGCACGCAGCAAAGCCAAGTTCGATTCCCGCGGGCGGCGGGCAGTCTTTTTTAAGGATTTTGCAACATTGACAACAGGCACCCTACGCCCTACCACGCCAACTAGAACGAAAACAACCGACAACATTAACAACTACAATATAAACATAGGACGTAATTTTCAGCTATCCCTGTAAAAACTCGATGATAGAATTAACCGCGAAGAAACGGGCCACTCGCCATGTAGTACGAACAACAAACGACGAAGTGTCATTTATCGCGATGGGTTTGGCGAACTCTGCCCGAGCTCCTTGAAAACAGAATGTTGCTGGACTAGAGTTGATAAACGTTCGAAATCGGAAGTTTCTTCACTCGAAAAGCACGTTTGACGAAACAACATCACTGCCACGCCGCACCAACAAAACAACTGACGCACACGCAAACACACACGCACATATACAAAGCATCACTACGCTATACCAGGCACGCAGCCAGGTGGCTGGCCCATGGAGCCCGGGCCCCCCCCCCCCCCCCCGAAATCTTCCATTTTGCTGGGGCCTCCTCTCCCCCCTTCTTTTCATACAACATTTAGTAATGAGCAGGCCCCCCCCCCCTCCCAATACGTGCCTGCGCTATACATTTTGTTTTCGTTTTCAATCTTCTAAATAACGACCGGTAAAATATGGTTTGCTGACGCACTACCGAAACCATTCCCGTCATATGTTTTGACAAAACTAGCGGGCAAAAAATGGTTTCGAAGTAATATGCTGGGACGGTTTCCTTTTATATCAGCCTCATATTTCCGCACTGTGTTTTTGCGGATCAGTTTGCCCGATTTTCTATACTCCAAAAGAGTATTGCATCCTTGACACAAACAGCGAAGCAAGGTCGCTTAAATTAAACATTCGAGGCGAGTTGTGTGTGCATGAACAAAGGAAATTAGGTGTTCTTCTTTGGCAACCTGGAGTCCTCCTTCGGCGGGAAAGGATTTTGATCTTAGCAGCACTACAACCAAAATAGAATGTGAAAATTCCCCCGCGATTAACCACTTCGACACGTCCATGCCTGTCTTCTCCAGTATTATGTGAGATAAATATTTCGGTACCCCGTAGAATGCAAATCACTTGGATACTTCCCCTTAACTGCACTGAAATAATGTGCTCGAATTTTTTTTTCTACCATTCTTTCCTCATTTTTTGTGTCACTCGCTGCCACGCGTTGTCTAATGCCGGTTATGAATATCGGCTTTCCAAACAAAAACTTCGCAAAGAAATCAGAGGTTTATAATAAACACTGCCCAAAACCATATGAACCTTCTTGATCAGTTTGTTTTCGAAGGCCTGCCCGATCCGGCAGAAATTAAAATAAATGTGTCATTGAACCCGGCTTGGCGACCTGTTGGTGCAAGTATTCTATATTACTGTTAAAAACCCCTTAAACAAAAATAAAACGTGTTTCGTCAGGCGCGTTTACGCGGTTTTGCATTATGCGGAATTCTTCCTTCAATCGGGCATTATTTGGAGATCGGCGACAACCGGCCCAAAACGCATCTTTAGATTTCATAGATGACAGAATATCATCCGTTAATCAATCGTGGTCGGTTCGACGCCGCCTCACAGTAATGAGTTTTCTAGCCTGCCATCTAAAAAGGCGGAACTCTTTACTAAACCTAGTGTGGACGTTGTAGAATTCTTGGATATACAATAGACTATTCCAATCGTATTTTTGTAGCAACTTATCAAGTCGTGCGCGATGAAACATTTCTATTTTTTGTGTTACAGACGTCGGCGGCCTAAGAGTGAGTTGTGATGTAAGTTTGCGAGCCACGTAGTAATGGTCAGCAAGCTTCTGCTCTATTATGGCCGATTTCGCTGCTATGTTAATTTTGAGTGTACATGGTATGGTCTAGGCATGATTTAACAATATAATCGGCTAAACGTTCTTCCCGTGTGGGACCAAGAATCAAACACTCCAGACCAAAATTTGCCAATAAAAGCGTGTTGATGCTGAAGTCGCCTACCAAACAGATGTCATTCATGGACTGAAAAGTTAAGAGCTTATTCCTGAGCTCTTCCAAAAACTTCAGAGAATGAGACTAAGCAGGTCAGTAGAAGGCTAGCAAAAGTAAATAACATTTAGAATTCCATATTCTTATCAAGAGGGACCCACAATTAACGAAATCAACATTAAGCTTTTCAGTACACCAAGAAATCGCTTCCAAAGATAGCAATTCCTCCCCCTCGGCCAACCGGACGTGTGAAAAAGTGTGCATGATATCCTGGTACTTGGAATTCATTACAAGAAACGTCTTCAACATTGGTTTCTGTTAGGACAAAAACATGAAATATTGACATTACATTTTTGACAGTCAGTGTCAACTCATACCATTATTTGCGAATACTCCTGATGTTATCATGTAATAAACCAAAAGTGCTATCACTGACTGTGTCCAAGAAACGTTAAAGAGATAAAAAAAGTGTGAGCAGTTAGAAAACTGTACCTCCATAATTCGATGTTGTTGTCAACCGATACCTTGTTATCTGGCAAGAAAAGAGCTAAACAATTCTTTCCAGGTCAGCAACCCGATGGATGCGCACTGCAGGAGAGAATTATGTTTTCTTTGCAAAGAGTTTACCATTCTTCACCCATGTGAATTTGTAAAGCACGTCTCTTGTTTTCTCACGTAACTTCCAAAAGAGCTCCTTGTTCCTGCGGGTGAGGTTTTTTGTTGACAAAGGGTTTGGGTAAACAATCGTTTGCTGCAAGAGGCTGCAGCGTATTTCTTGTGGAAAGCCACTGATCTCTTAGCGCTGCCGTAGACAGTTTGACCAGTATAAGTGGAGGAATGTCAAGTCGAGATGGTAGCCGGTGCATGGTCGCTCTGTCTCTTTGTCGGAAATCAGCTAGGCCGAGCTTACTGGCCAGCTCATCGATAATGATGATCAAGTTCTCATTCGAAGAATAAGGCAGCCCATGTATCTCGAGATTTGAATGTCGGCTATACTAATCACTGTCATTTAAGTTGTCCTGGAGATGTTTAGTAGTCTTGGACTGCTCCGTAAATACCTCTCTAAGTGACATGGTCTTGTTGCGGAGTTCTGCCACTGATGATGCGTTAGCGGTGGCTGTCAAGAGCAGAGAGCCGTAGCTCTCCGACAAAAAGTCAACCAACCTTTTAATCTCTGTTAGTGCAGATTTCAGGTTCTTGACTAGAGGTTTTTAGTCCAAGAGCTGGTTTATTTCGGCTGGTAACGCGAGGAGGGTGTTAACGTTGGCCTTGAGGGACGTCAAATATTCTAGTTCTGACTCCAGCGATGGAAAGTGCCCGCCAGTCACGGGAGATCCACATTGTGACGAGCCCACCTCACATTGAGAAGCGGACCCACTACTCTACTTTCGGCACGGACGGCAGGGCCAAATCTCCCCCTTTTCAGTGCCCATGGTTTTAAAGGTACTGTCTGTAACTCCAGAGCAAAGCTTTCCTACATGGTACGAAATATTGCAATTGGCGCAGGACATGTGTCGACCATCATTGACGATCTTTTCTCGGCAATTGGCACACTTTGATAGAGAAAACATGGCATTAGAGGCTAAAACAAACGGTGAGAAATACCGTGCCGTATTGTCACGCCGGTTGCCTTGATGTGTGCACTCGGCTTGAGAAAAGCGTCGGGCTTAGAAAGCTGGTGAAGAGAACCCGATGAAATCCAGTCATGTCGACGCTTAGAAGGCTTGCCCTCCGAGTAAACAACCGATTGGAACAATGGAGCCCTGGTGCAGATCAGGTACTGTGTCAATGAAGACGTCAGGATTTGGCGTTGATAGCGGACTGGTTGGCGGTTTTAGCGGAGCCTGGAATATTTGATTAGTACTGGAAACATGAAGAGCCATCGAAAAGAACGATTGCTATCGAGGACTTCTTCTTTATTTGCACTAATAATAATATAATAATATAGTAATAATTATCTTAATTTTAATATTGAAAATAAGAAGAAAAAAGGTTTATTTTGCGAAGAGTTCAATGCTTCGTATCGGGTTAGTCAAAGCCTAAGTTGGCTTCTATGACTAAAACCCAACCGCCAGCGAAGCGCTAGATAATTAACAAAAGACGAATCAGACAAAATACAAGTGTATAATAATAATAATAATAATAATAATAATGAACAACAACAAACAGCATGCCTACTTACTCGTTGAAAGTGTTAAAAAAACGACCGCTGGAGAGACATAAACTTGTTTTCAAACCTCAGGACGTTTAAGCAAATAAAGCAAAAAGAGAGAAGGCAAGTAGAAAAAAAAAAAAGATTTTAGAAACATTTAGTGTACCGATCGTTGCGACTGCCGAACCGTGAGTCCCAATATTTAAAGGATTACAGCTGAGCGGCACGCTTCACAAAACGCTTTGAGGTATAGTTTACTATAGCGTCCATTACAGCAGAAATTAAAATTTCATGAAACGTAGAACGGCCTCAGGGAATGGCGTAAATCATGAAATCAGAAATGATCTCGTTTTCCTCGGTTAGGGTAAGCTAATTTATCAGCAAATGAAAAGCATTTCGATCCTTTTTTGTAAAGGCACATTCACAGCTTACCATGATGATTTTAACCCAAGACTGGGGCAGAAGGAGGAATTTGTGTAACAATGGAAGAGGAAGAACCAGAAACAGACAACGTCTCTAACTCAGCTGGTACTCTTATTCAACCGCCCTCCTTATCTGCAGAACTGCAACCTCCACAAAACCCCCGAACACCCTGCTTTCCAAGGTGGCGAGCACGACCCTCACCCACGTCATAAAACAAACTAGGTGAAGCCCCCACAAGCACAACCACATCTCGGTTTAAACAAAACAAAACAAAAAGTTCTAGAGCGCTTGAGGTTAGAGAAAAAAAACTATATACAATGCTTTTGAACCATGACACATACGCAATGATACATTTGGTGTAGAAGAAAAGCTTATAGACTCTTATCTCAAAATGTCACGCACACGCAAAAAAAAGTAAAACCTTTTGGTCCGCGACACACAGCCAAGATTGCACCCTTGACGCATCTCTCTAAACACTGATATTTACAAGACAGCCTTGACTCACAAAGGGATGATCGACCTAACGTTTTCTTTCTACGACAAAAACTGAAGGGAGCCGACCAAGAGAAATAAACGTACTGATCGCAATAATACCTTTCTGTTGTCAAAAAAAAAGATTGATTAATATGGGACGCGCAAAGCCGCATGTTTGACTGAAACGTCGCACCCCAACTTCTAGTATATAGACAAGACCATCAGGGAGACAACCAAAACATTTTCAACTAAGGGACAACCAAGCCATAGCGCAACTAGAGTTGCAAGGATTTCTTTTACTACAAAGTTGCAAAGAGACCTCACTGAGCGTTTCCTATTGCTTTTGTCAGGATTGTCTTTCTTATAACTCTGTTCATGTTATCTACCTCTTCGTGTACTATTTCTGTTCCCGACAAGTTTGCACTACAATTATTGCATTCCTCCACGTGTGTAGCTTATTTCGAACTTGCAGCATTATTCTTTACGTTTCTTTTCTGTTCCGTTAACCTGTCATTGATACACCTTGGAATTTGCCCTACGTACTTAAAACAACAAGTCAAAGGTATGTCATAGACCACTCGAAGGGACCGACTTCTCACGGTGGGCTCTTTTGCATCCACTCGAGCCTGTATGAAATGGAGTAGGTCTACTTAACTGAACTGAAGATGGTGTTTACTCCAGTTTTGTAATTGCTTTCAATTGTGTGATACTTAATGGTAATACTGGATTACTGAAAACTTGTTCTTCGATTTCTCTCCATCTTCACTTTTGTCTGGGATATGTAGACATAATTGTCTTTTGATGAACTCATCTTCATAACAGGCATTGTTCGTTCTTTTCCTCTCTTTCCAACGATTGAGTCATAAAGTAAATACATGTTTAGTGCATTCCTGGTTAATTATATAACTACCCCCACCCTTACAGTTCTTGAATAAAACATTATTTTTGATAGCACTGGTTTTGAACTTTCTTTACCATACTCGCAGCAAAATCCTTCTTCAGTATGAATTAACAAGTCTAAAAAGTTAAGGCTCCACCCTTGGGCTTTTCCGCCGTAAACTGAAGCTCAAGTGCTACTGACCTCATTAAAGTTGTTAGGCTATTTGAACGATCTTTTGCGAATAGAGCAAATCACCATGTCCTCAAACAGATTCATGTATGGTTAAAAACAATATATTACATGGCGACTCTTGCAACCTATCAGACACAACACAATCCAAGGAGTTCAGGTAAATTTCAGCTAATGCCGGTGCAACAGACAACTTTATGCACACTCCCTCTTTCTTATATATCTTTTTCCTTTATATTCCGCAACCGTCGACTGGAAGTAATGCCCAAGAATAGCAAGAAAACTATTTATGAAAATGCGCGATTGTGATTGAAATTTAACAAAATTCAGCTCCAGTACCTCTTTCAACCTCTTTAGTAGACGCCTCCTTTCCAGTGAGTAGTAGAGACTTTTATTTTCATTGAAAAAATGTTACACTCCTTTTCATGGTGATCCGTGAGTAGTTCGATCAACTCGTTTGAATTCCTTGGTGACAGAGATTGTTCTAAGTGACCATGTCCTAAACTTTTTTTAGGGGCGAAGCTCCTTAGGGGCTAACCATGTCCGTACGTCCGTCCGCCGTCCGGCGTGACCCTGCACGTGAGCTCACAAGCAGGAGCTCACGAGCTCCTGCTCGTGAGTTCAGCAGTGAGAGCAAGAAAAAAAAAAAGAAAAAAATGTCCGGCGCGCCCCTGCTCGTGAGCTCAGCAGCGAGAGCAAAAAAAAATGAAAAAATATGAAAAAAAGAAAAAAAAGAAAAAGAAGAAAAAATAGGGGGCTCTGAGATGCCATCCCATCTGTTTTCTTGCAAAAAGAAAAAAAAAGAAAAAACCACACATTCTTCTACTGACATGAATGAAAACGGCACCATCAGCACTACCTATGACCAAAATCAGTATCAAGAAAAAGAAGAAAAAAAAGGGTAGGGGGTACGTTCTGAGTTGCCATCCCATCTGTCTTCTTAAAAAAAGAAGAAAACCACACAGCGCAGAGTGAAAGACGCGATTCCTCGGCGCGATGTGCGAATTTTCAAATTTGTGTCGTAGTATAAGTAATTTTGAACGAGTTGCAGAGGTGCTTTTGATGCGTGTGTACTTTTGAAAAGTGATAAGATTCTAATTTGCCTCACGGCGGCGTTGAGGGGTGATCAACGTTTTGGCAGGGAGGAAATAAGCGGGATGCGACCGTTGGAAGGAGCGAAAAGTGACTCCGATCGAGATAAGCGAGGAGGCAGAAAAACTACAAGAACTAGAAAAACACCCCAAGGCACACCTCAAGGAAAGACAGATAACAAGGTCAGCAAGCCAAGTAACAAGGAGACAACGAAACAAGCGAATACGACCGAGAATGACAGTGGAGGGATGGTAAAGTGCGAGGGATGCGACCGATGGGTAGATCTAGAGGCGACGCCATTTGAAGCACTCGAGGAGGCAGAGGCAAGCCGCTACAGATGCGCGCTGTGCATCAAAATTGAGGTACTACAGGAGATTTTAGAGAATGCCCTGATGAAGGCAAAGGAAGAATGGAGAGAACGAGAGGAGTGTCTCAAGACGCTTTTCGAAGATGAGAAAACTTTGAGGACAGCAGAACAAGCTAAATGGGAGTAGCTAGAAAAACAAGTTGCAGAGCTCATCAACACACTAGAGACAATGCAAGGTGAGACGAGGAAGGAAAGGAGGCCCCCGAGCCCGCACATGATGCAAGAAGGGGAAGGGAGGGTACAGGAGACAGGCCAGGTCAGGCAAGAGGGTTTGATGGCACCTCCGACAGGTCGAAGAAACTCCCAGGTGGGAAGTGAAACCCAGGAGGTGATAGACGGGGACAGCGAAGTGATAGACCAGAATGGGGAGAACGCAAGTAGGGTAGAAAACGAAGAAAAGACAGAAGCTGAGGAAGTGACTACCACGGAGAGAGAAAAGACGGACAACACAGGAACAAGGACAAAAATAGCCTTCCTGCTAGGCGATGCCAATGCGGAGAAACCAAAGCCCGTACTGGAGGAGGAGGTGAAGGATGCTAGAATGAAGACGTGGTTCAAGTCAAGGGCAACTTTGGGTCAAACTCTGGAGCAAGCAAGAGATCTTAAAGAACTAGATGAAGGAAAAAGAGCCCTCGTAGTCATACACGCAGGCATGGAGGATGTCACGAGTGGACAGGAGGTCACCAACACGATCGAAACGACAAGGATCCAACCGAAAGAACTGCTGGAGAAGTCACAATGGCACTGTTATGCAATATGTGCGGTACCTATGATACAAACAAGAGGACAAGAGACCTTGCAGAGAGCAACGGAACTTAACGACAGCCTGAGGAGACTATGCAGAGAGATGGGCCCACGAGTGGATTTCGTCCCAGTGACGGGAATGTGGAATAGACCAGGTTGGCTGCAAGGGACACAGTATTCGAAGGAGGCGGCAGAACATGTGATGACGAGAATGAGTGCAAAGTTTCGGGCTTTTTTAGAGACCCCAAGGGGGCCCGAAACACCGAGGAGAAAAGAAGGCAAACGAGATCAACTGGAAGCGCTGCTGAGAGCCTGGATGGAACAGCTGAAAGCGGTTAGATGAAGGACGCGACGAGCCAGGGGCAGAGGGGCCAGGACAGGCAGCGGAGCAGGGGAGACTAAGGAGAGTGAGTTTGAATTTGTTTGGTAAAGGCACCAGAAAAAAGAGACATAGAAGAGGACGTAAACGCAGGGAGAAAATCAATCTTGCTTTTTTGAACATACAGGGGGGTCGAACAGAAAGGAAATGGGAAGAGATATACAACCACATGCGGCAAAAGCGGATAGCCCTGTTTGGGGTGGGTGAAACTCACCTTAGGGGGGAAGAGGTACCACCTCATGACCAAGACTTTGTGTGGGAGGGCTGCAACCGAACAACGGAGGACAGAAGAGGAGGGGGCATTGGGCGCCTTTGGATCAAAACGCAACAATGGATCAGAAGGACCCCTGAATGTAAAGAACACATGTGGATGCTGGGAAAGCTGATGGGTAGACCGGTGGCCATAGCAGTGGTGTATTTTTGGTCAGGGAGCCAAGAAGAAATGAACCAGAAAATTTAGGAATGCCTAATGCAAGACATACAAGAGCTGCAGGGGCAGCACGAGGTGATTGTGTTGGGGGACCTTAACGGACATCTGGAGGATCTAGATGGGAAGATGGACGCCAACGGCAGGCGACTGATGAACCTAGCTAGACGAAACAACCTGGTGGTAAGCAACCTGGAGTACAAATGTGAGGGAACCGTCACATGGACAGCAAGGGATCAATGCTCAAGCATAGACTATGGTCTACTCTCACCTGGAATATATGACAGGCTGACGAGCATGAAGATAGATGAGGATGGCTTGGGTAACCTGGGGAGCGACCACAATCGCCTCAGGTTGATCTTTGAGACGCATGTGGACAGAACAGAAAAGGGGAAACAGGAACATAGAACAGGACACCCGACAGAGAGGGAGATAGAGAAGATAGCAACAGCACTGGAGGGCTTGAGCATACCTCTCAAGGGATATGAAGACACGGAAAATGCAATGAAAAAGGCCCTGGAGGAGCAGATCCGGTCACGACCCCTACGGAAGCGAAGACCGAAAGCTTGGTGGAACCACGATGTGGACACGGCGGTGAAGAGAAGAAGAGAGGCGAGCCGGTACCACCGCGTAAAACGTAAAGAGGGGCAGGC
Source organism: Ixodes scapularis (assembly GCF_016920785.2). NCBI lineage: Eukaryota > Metazoa > Arthropoda > Arachnida > Ixodida > Ixodidae > Ixodes > Ixodes scapularis. Next base: position 128,825,656 of record NW_024609868.1, on the reverse strand, counting down.
GAGAGGTCAACAGAGCCTGGGATCTCTTCAGAAGCTGCAAGCAGAAGGCAGCGGCATGTATCCGGGCCAGTATACAACGGTGTGATCGACGATTTATGGAGGAACTTCGGAGAGCTTGAAAGAGTGCACCACAGCGCTTCTGGAGGAGACTACGGGGGGAGGCTAGGTCAACGAACCACACCCAGATATTGAAACAGCCGGAAACAGGAGCAGAGATGTTGGGTATACAATGCATCCCCCTCATAGGAGAATGGTATGGGAACATGATCGAGGCAGAAGAACCAATGTCTGTGGAGGGAGATCAGGAAATCCCTGATGTGGACAATAAGGACCAGGGGCCGCCGGCAGAGCTTAGAGTAAGACCCACAGATGGGGAGCTATCAAGAGCGGCACGGAGGGTCGACGCAAAGACTGCAATGGGAAGAGACGGGATCCCCATGTCACTTATTCAGGGTCTGGGACCGAGAATGCGAGCTTTGGTGGCAGAAAACCTCACAGAGATCCTCGCGGATGCCCAAGTACCGGAGACATGGAAAGAAACAAGAATGAAGCTCTTGTACAAGGGAAAAGGCGAAAAGGCTGATCTCGGTAACTACCGGCCGATTGGCATCACATCAGTGCTTTACAGAATGTGCACTCAGATTATCAGAGCTAGACTGCAGAAATGGGCCGAGGAAACGGAAGTGCTGGGAGAGCTACAGAACGATTTTCGAACAGGAAGATGCATAGAAGACAACCTAGTTGTGGTAACACAATGCATCAAAGTGGCAGTCCAGGAGGGCAGACCACTTTACGCAGCTTTCCTGGACATTTCCAAGGCATACGACACGGTGGACCGGAACATACTCTGGAGTCAACTTCGAGGGCTAGGAATAAACGAGGCAGATGTGAATCTGCTGCAGGCACTGTATGCTGGGGTCTCAGTGCGGATTGATTGGGAGGGCCACATGACCTGGCGTCTACCAGTACCCAGGGGCCTGAGGCAAGGATGTCCACTATCCCCCTTGCTATTTATGTTGTATGTGGCACCGTTGGAGAAAGCGCTGGAGCAGTCGGGTGTGGGCTTCGACCTATCATACAGAGTGGAGGGAGCCTGGAAGCGGCAGAGAATACAGGCCCTCATTTACGCCGATGATGTGGTGCTCCTTGCCGGCTCGCCTGAGGGCCTCCAGGTGCTCCTGGACATCTGCGGGGAGCTCGCCACGCACTTTAGACTCCGTTTCAACCAGAGGAACAGTGCGGTCTTAGCCTGGGGAGACCGAGGTGAACCGAATCGGGAACCAGAGGAACAACGGTGGCACCTGCAGAGAGGGAAATTGACAAGTCAAAACACGGTCAAATACTTGGGAGTGACCCTGACTGCGGAGCCCGACTACCTGAAGCTCCATGAACGGGAGAAGAGATTGGGAGCGATAAGGGGGAAAGGAGTCCTGGCGAAGAAGATCACCTGGACGTTCAACAGGTTCGAGGTGGTGAGGGGTCTATGGAAGATGGCCATCGTTCCGGGACTCACGTACGCAAATGGCGTACTCGTCCTCTCATTGCAAACAAGAGACTTCTTGGAGAGAAGACAGAGGGATGCGGGAAGAACGGCCTCGGCAGTTTCAAGAACAGCACCCAACGAGGGTGTCCAGGGGGACTTGGGCTGGTCGTCCTTCGAGGCCAGAGAAGCCAGCGCCAAAGCACAGTACGAGAGGAGAGTGCACAGACTCCCAAATGGGAATTGGGCCCACCGCACCCTGCGCTACATGATATACCAGGGAAGAGGCACCAAATGGATGCACCGCCTCCGAAGGCTGCGGGACCGCTATGGTTTCGACCCGATCTGGCTGGAGTCAGCGGGCGAGAACCGGGAGGGCCCAGTGGCAATCAGAAAGGGCATCCGAGCAGTGGTGACGGAGAGATGGAGAGCGGGAGCGGCGACGAAGCCGTCCCTCGCGATGTACTACGCGGAGAAGGAGGCCATAGGGAAAGAGCCCTGGTTCGACAACTCGACAGGCAGTGGACTCCTCGCAGAGGCCCGCATGGGCACATTACGGACCCGGGTGTGGAGGGCCAGGTTCACGGAGGGACAGGAGAGGACGTGCACACTCTGCGGGCAGACCGACGAGACGACGGAGCACCTGGTGCTGCAGTGCCGGCACATTGTACCGGTCCCATGTGCAAAGGTGCTACCAGTAGCACTGGGTTTCCGAATCGGTGCAGAACAGGGAGAGGAAGAACAAAAGAGCGTTCGATCGGCGGTAGACGTGACGAAGAGGCGGCTGGAGGTCTGGTGGAGGGAGACGCATCGGCGGAGGGAGTGCAACCGATCAGCGGAACACCAAACGGAAGCGGAAGTCGCGGGAGGCGCGACTGACTAGGCTAGATCCAGTATCCGTTACTGTTGATCACCCGATACAAAGGGGAGAGCCACAGACTCCAATCCAATCCAATCAAATCCCACTGACATGAATGAAAACGGCACCATCAGCACTACCTATGACCAAAATCAGTATCATCAGCACCACCCGAGCTTCGCCCCAATCAACATCATTCACCACATGGATATGCGGTAATTTTTTTGAAGAAACACGGAAACAACCTTGTGTAATGTTACAGTTGCATTTACAACCACCCTAAGGGGCATAACTCTACCCGTTTGTGATCCTTTAGGAAAAAAACAATGTCGACCTCGACGATCCCTCAGGTCCTTCGATACGCCCTCGAAATGTTCTTCTTTTAGGATCGTACTTATATTATTTCTTATTTTCCCTATCTTACCACCCCACTCATGGAACAGGAAGTACATGACTGTCTTTGGTTTCGCCTGTAATTACATTTAATGTCATTACATTTACGGCCACGCCGCACAGCTTACAAAAAAGGTAATCCAACTCGAGGGCGAAATGTTTTCTGTGCTGGCCGCGCCATTGGCTCTGTCACTCGGTGTGGCCGGCTGTTCTCCGACTGTCGAGGAACGAATCGGCGAATACGATTTCTCGGCGACAAAACCATGTTTCCAACAGTTGGTGTTGTCTCACTATGACAGGGTCGCCGGATCCATGCTTCCCTCGTGCTGACGCTCAAAGTCGTCCAACTGTTTCCATATTGTGACAGCGCCGCGTCGGTGAAGGCGTTGGCGGCGCACGAAAGCGCTCCTCCATCGCCGGTCCTGTCGCCGTTGACCTGCCCGAAAGCAGCATCGGGACTGCCGAAGCGGCTTCGCCTTTCCTTCCCGCGGGGTTGGCGGCGTCGGCGGCGGCGGCCGGATCGAAGCCCGATTCAACTCACGTCTCTTGGCCGGAGCCCCAAACCGGGTTCCAAGTTGGAGGGCGCGCCGTAACCACGTTATCTCCGGTGGCCGAACACCGAGGTCCAAATTTTTGCGTTGAGCAAGCGGCCAATCCGGTTATGGGAATCAGAACCGGGGCCCCGCTGCTCGCCGTGCCGCAATTCATGAGGCTCCGTACGGATGTTGCACCCTTCCCGTGATTCGGTTATCGGGCTCTCTTTTTTCCGCGTGTCCCCACGCTGCGCCGGCGCGCTGTATCCGCTCGCTTGTTCGGACTCCCTCCTCCCCGGCGCTGGTGCTACGCGCGCTCTTGGACGGCCGACTACCGCTAATGTCGTTGACAAGTGCGCGGGACGTCGCTGCTGTGCCTGCCGACGATTCACCGCACTGGTTTCGTTGGCAGCGTTCGCTGTGGGGCGTCCGTCTTCATTAGCACTCGAGGCCACCCGATTGATCCGCACTCTTGCGCTGCAACAGCCGTCGCCTCGATGGCACGTGACCGCTGTCACCAGACGCCTACATTTTCGCCTTCCCGCCTGCTCGACGGAAAATAACTTCGCCCCAAGCGAGACATGGCAAAATTTATTTGTTTATTTATTTATTTATTTGAAATACTATCGGTCCTACACAGGACCAAGATAGGAGTGGATTTGCACAACACAAAAAGCACAAAAAATAAACCCGCTCAAAATGCACAAATTAATAACACGTACTCAACACAACGATGAAATGTCAACTCTAGGTACGCTGTCAGAAATCTCTGAAACAAATCTAAATAAAACTCCGGCTTGTATAAACGTTTGCAAACATGGCGTCTCGCTGGTCACGACCAGTGCCCCATATGTGTAAGCACGTGCAGCGTTTGCGTGAACGTAGCTTTGGCATGATTGAAGTTGCACGTGCTTGCTCACACGAACGGGAACATGGCGGCGGCCAGATGCCATGTTTGCAATTGTTTATATGTCGTCTCCCCTTAGCAGGGACTAACTGCGAAGGCCGCGTGAGCATCTGGTAGAACAGAGCATCAAAGAGCAATTTCTCGTGGAGCCTGCACGTAAGCCACAGCTTTTGCAGCGGCGAGGACCCAAAACACGGTTTTCAAACCTAACGAGGAAGAAGCGGTAGTGCGAGGAACGCGAGGAGATCGAGCGGACATTCCATCGCTCGGGAGAAGTGTGTTTCGGCGTCTCGCCGCAGCGGGGCGCCCGTCACGTGGCTCTCCTCTCATCCGTTGTCTGCCGCTCTATGCTCTACATTTTTTTTTTTTTTTCAATTTCGGCGGCCGCTTCTTGTGGCGACCTGCCAGGCTTTGTCAGTATACAGGAGGCTATGCTGGAGCACTCGCTGCACGAGCGCACGTGCAACCGCCGCGGTTTCATCCGAAGCAAATAGCTCGCGCGTTCAGCATGCGCGGCTAACAATAGGCCATGCTAAGGTGAGACGAACTGTAGTATACACCTTCCTGATGTTTAGAAATCCGCAGCCCAGACTTCGATCTTCACAGCGCAGCACGCATGGGCTCGTGTCTTTCGAAATCGAGGACACGAACTGTATAGGGAGTATTAACTGGCGGCCATAGCTGTGTGCGCGAATGCTGAGCGCGTGCTGGCTGCGAGCTTCCACAGTTATTTTGCAACGTGCATTCCGCACCATCAAGATTGCCGGTCTTAGCAACCTAGTAATGTGAGCTCGTTCTGAGCATGCGCTCTAAACAGCACCCACAAATATGGCGTCCAGTGAATACTCTCTATAGGCACGATATCCGAAGATGGTGCCTGCCTGAAGCTCTTTATTGGAACGGACTGGAAGCCATATTTGAGCGTGCTGTGTTAGCGGACGCTCAAATACAGCAATCTTGATGCTTTGGAATGCACGTTGCAAAAGAACTGTGGATGCGCGCCGTCAGCACGCGCTCAGTAGTAGCGCACATAACTATGGCCGCCAGTGAATATTTCCTAGACTACAGTGTACTAATAGAATAATCCTGTACTAGAATTCTAATATACTCTACGTATGCGATAAACTGCGATATCCTGGCGGCATCTTTTTCTTATTTAAGATTGCGCAAGGATACTTCAGAATTGCAAGATTTATGTGAACTCTTCTGTAGGTTTATTTCTTTATGCTTCATTTTTATTTGAACTAATTAATTACAGTCTTATTACAATCTCTAGAAATTGAAGAAAACATAAATTTAGGTGCTTAAAATTATTATATTCCAAAGTTATTTCAGTGGGATTTCATACCTAAAATAACCATTCACTGAAGTCTGTGCTGTTCTTCATCAGTCATCTTCTTGTTACCATGGCTGGTGCTTCCACACGCAACTGAATTAACCCCCGCCCCCTCCCCTCCCCTCCCCCCCCCCCCGGAAAGACGCCTTACCAGGTTACAAATGCGATTTCGCTTAGCATTCACTTATTCACTGACTTCCTTTCATGAACGCATATTTACGAGACAAAAAACTTCGAGCCAATGTCATCTCAGGTTCTTGAACAGGGACTTGAATTTTGAACCAAACATGCGAAGAGCGTATCCCTTTGTGAGCACCTAGAGATGCCCACTATTCTTTCTTGTGTTGCCTGAATGTCTCTACGTCTTCTTTTGGTAAGTTCAAAAGTACGATGTCTCTTGTTTGTTTCTCGATTTCTTCGACGAAACCCCGCGACGTCCTTATTAATACCTTGTCTCGGTACCGAAAATTGGGCACTGTGGCGAGGAGCTTGAGTAAGCAACCAAGTCCGTCGCACGAGTTCTTGCCATAGCAGGATGCCAAGAACAACCATTTAGCTTTATCAGAGCCACTGTGCTTGAACTCGAAGAGCTGGTATCGGTTTTTAAAGATGGAGCTGCAGTTCCATCAGAAAAATATATGTGACGCTTGAATAAACTGGAACGTTGTCTTCCAGCCATTCGTCAATCCTTCGAATTGCCAGCAGTGCGTGTGATGAGTCGTGGCAGAGATCTTCCGACACAACGCCGAAGCTCCACGGGCCTTTAGCTGTTGATGTGACGCACGTGAAAATCGAAGGCTGGTGTTTTTGGCAATGGTACTCTCGAACTTCATTCGGTAGTGAAACGGTTCAATTATCGGAAATTATCGGCAAAATCAAAATGAAGCACGCTTCTTCGTTACTCCGCTTTCACGAGCCGAATTTTACCTCTTTGAAGTTCCTGAATGTAATCATGTGTAATGAACCGAATAGTCTAATTTCGAATTTCTTCAAGAAAGACATGTGGTTGAGTTGTCTTATCGATTAGATCTCCTTTCTCCTGCGCGCAGAATGTTACTTGCTCCTCTTCAACATTTCCTAAAAGTTCTAACGTAAGATTACGGGTGTTCGGGCATTCCTTGCATTCGCATCCCAAACAAGCAAGTGTCCGGTCCGAACAAAGTCACATAGACATCAGCTCCTGCTTTGTGGTTTTTTCGCGCAAACATTTCAGGGCGGAAAAACAAATTTGAAACCTCGTACAGCCCAACTGTTTGTTTTGATTTCACCTTCATCCACTTCGGACGGAACGAGTAAAATTTCGTTATGCCTAATTTAGTCTCTGGGTTGGCTTTCTTGAACATTAGGTACGTCTCCCCAATAGACCTTGTCATGAATCTTTTGATTACTAATTTTTCTTTCCATCCTTAATGACGTTTATCGCATCTTTTTTGTTCGGACTTGGAATAAAACAATCAAGATCATCGTTGGTGTAGTACATCGTCGCTGATCGTGTGGCCGCTGTATGGATCTGACGATTCCCAGACACCACAGTCAGTCTGCAGTCGTCTCGACTTGCGCAGCAGGTGTTTCGGTGCTTCTGGAATTATTTTTCTCGCTTCGGTAAAAGTAATGCTGGCAGGAATAAGCGTCAAAAGCTGGCATCTCTCCCGGCTTGTCGACGCCTTGATGAAAGCTAGGCGGATATTCAGCCGCCAGTAGCCGCAAGTGAAGCGAGAACAATGTTTTGGGAGATATAGGGCTGTGCGGCTGAAGTTTCGCCGCGCATACGCAGCGCCACTCCTCCCCCTGGCGAAGCGCGCCGATACTTTTTAGAAGCACGAGGAGCAGACGACGCGGGAGGCTGATGCGCTTGTCGTGCTGGCCTCGCGCTTCGTAACCGAATGCAAAAAGTACTCAAAATGTCACAGCATCGTATTAAACAGAAAAATATCCGCCTCCTGAAAAGTTTTGTTTGGTTCCTGGGAGGTGCATGATTCAAGAAAGATCGCCAGAAGCATGAATCGCCAGCTGTGCGGAGGACAGGTTTAATTATTGTTTCTCTATCTTGTCGCGTGATCCAGTAATGCAGCTACGCTTGCTTGTCACATTAATAGGAACTTTTCGTAGGTCACACGCGAGAGCATGCAGGGGTTTTGCGTTGCTTGGGGGCGGTATAAGAGCTGGCGCCTGTGGGGCCCGCAATCCGACACTGACGTTCTACGATAAGTCCCTAATGTAATAGCTACGATGGTTCCCCATGGTTGTCAACAAACGAAACCCGAATATGCACTTACCATTTACACACACACACACACATATATATATATATATATATATATATATATATATACATATATATATATATATATATATATATATATATATATATATAAAAGACTTTAAATTTGAGAACCAAGCTCACTTTGCTCATCCGCCCATTTTGTTCCCCGATGTTAACAAGAGAAAGCGGGTAAGCGGCAACAGACTTGGGGGGAAAATGAGGCAGATAATCGTAGCCCCTATTGCGCACTGGCTTGAACGCATAATTGAAAAGAAATTGACGGCTGAATTCTAGTTTTTCTATATAATATAAAAATGATGTAGTTAGCCTACAACAGGCATAATTACCTCCTAAGGGCGTCACAAAATTAGACACTAGAACATCCCTGGGTCGACCAATTTGAGCGCGTTGGCGATGTTAGATGTTCCTGATGCAATAGCTGGGATGGTTCCCCGTGGGTGTCGACAAAATAAATCAGATTATGCATTTACTTTTTTTTAAGCAAGTTTAAATTTTAGAACCCAGCTCACCTTGCTTACTAGCCAATTTTTCATTTTGATAAATTAGTGGAGACTGGGTCCAGAAAACTAGAAACATCAACCGTGGACAGAAAGAGGTATCTCTCATACATGGTTGATATTTTTAGTTTTTTTCGCCCCAGTCTCGGGCAATTCATCCAAATTGTTAATATACACACTGGCTCACATGCGCTCTCACAGTAGTGTCTATCAATTTTGTTCCCTGATGCTTACAAGAGAAAGGGAATAAGCAGCGAAAGACATATGAGGGCAAATGAGGCAGATAATCATAGCCCGTATTGAGCACTGACTTGAGCGCATAGTTGAAAAGAGATTTAAGGCCGGTTCAGACACTTGCGTTTGAGTGAGTTTGACTGCGTTGCGTCGAGTACCGAAAGCGAGTCACCGGCACATCTGTGCTTCGTATGAAGCGTGGAATCCAATTCAAGGAATCATCTTGGCACGCGATATAAGCAGCAGGGATGTCCTGGTTTCTCGCTGCCGCAACGCAGTAAAACGCAGTCAAACGCAACTGTCTGAACCAGGCTTTACACTGACGGCCGTACTCTAGTTCTTTTTTTATATAGTATTAAAATGATGTAGTTAACCTACAACAGGCATAATTACTTTCCAAGTAACTTTAATACATCAAACCCGGACATTCCTCGGTCAACCAATAAGAGTGTGTTGGCAATGTGAAATGTATAAACTGAAAGCAAAATAAATAGGACAAGGACAGGACACGTCACAAAAGGCCAGTAACTGAGCATTAATGACTGAAATTTAAAATTAAGTAATATTTTCTTGCAGAGAGAGAGAGTGCGAAAGAATATTGACGATCCTCTTCTAGCACACAGGCTCAAGATATATCAAATTTAATTGTACCTAAACAGCAAACAAAACAAATAGTGACGCAAATTTTTTTATTTGTTGTGAACCGGAACAGTGTTCATAGTTATCATTCTGCGGTCACATAAAAATATGTTAAAAAAAGGGGGCACTTAACAACGCAAATGCAAGTCCCCCGATCGGAGATCCCCCTCTTCACTAATAAAATTAAAAGTGGGTTACTGACGGACGTACATGAATTGCGATTCTCAGTGACCGCTTTGACGGCAGCGACAGATGCGCGCAAGCACAGCAAGGTTGACCTTGCACCTTTGCATTGAATTGCATTATAATTACAGCAAGGTGTTGCGGCGTAGTAATACATATACATGTTGTTGTACCCGCTCAAAATAAAAGCGGAGGCCTTATGGACGTACCGTTTCGTTTATTTTTTTTTATTAGAACTTGACCCAGTGTTGCGATCAGGCTGTACGTGCCTCGTCATTAACTTCATTCAGATGAATTAGAACAGGTGCGGCGTGCTTCCATCAGCCGGTAACTCCGAGAACTGACCTGAGTTCAAGGTGCGTATGCGACAGCGCAGCTGTGCGCGAAAAGACGATTTAAACAATATTGCATACTCATCTTTGTCCGAATAGCTCTGACTTTGACGAGCTAGCGAAACCATAACGAAAAAGAGCATTTATCTCGAGGCGGATGTTACAGTCGACGCTGTCTTGTACTAGCGAGACACACTTCGCAAACGACAAATATTCCTATGCCTGGATTATTTCCTCCACCCTGGAGACCTGACACACAGGCAACCTTTCTTTGCGGAGGTTCGCCTCCCTAAAACATGGTCACAAATTTTTTTTTGACGGAGAGGAAGCTTCAACACGGTGCCCGCCATTGCAACTGGCAGCGCGATGGGACGAGCGAATGACTAAGTGGGGCGAATTTGGGCCACGGCGCGGTATCGCTCTAGCGCGCCCCCTGGCCCAGCCGAACGGTCCCATATTGCTATCAAAGTGTAAAACGTATCTGGATGTTTTCATCTCAATTCAAACACAATTTTAAGGTCAATATTTTAATTTTACAAAAATAAATCATTTTGGATCCATTCTTGAAATTAAAAAAAAAAAAAAACGCAAACGGCAAGCTTGTTTTTTTTTCATTTTTTTTTTTTTCATGTTATTTATTATTGAAGCAGCAAAGGCCAGAACTAACCTTTCTTCCACCTGTCGAGGATCACAAGTTTGACCGCTCGCTACTTCGTCACTTCTCAAGCAATGCGCTCGGACCCTTGTCTGACAATTTTAAAATAGATTTCCTTGTGGTAAATGATATAAAAAGAAAACCTTGTATTTTTAAATAATAAAATAAAATGTCTAACAATCTCCCGTTGAGAACATGTGGTGTTGAGGTGCACAGGGCTAGCTCCCACACTCCCGGCGGCGGCGACGGATTTAGCTGGAGTGCTGGGGTTTGCAGACGAGAATTGAAGAATGTACGATAAATGCGCTTCAATAAAAAAAAAAGGGGGGGGGGGGAGATTGGAAGACGTGGATATTATCAAGGGGGAATTGAATGACTTACAATTAACTGATACAGCTGGGGATAGGCAGGACTGAGGAAAATTGGGACTCCCTCCCGCGTGGCTCCAACCCAAATTTTCCATCGTGTCTTCTAGTGGGCCCAGTGCCGGGGTAACACCGACTAGACTTGATCAGAGGAAAATTGGCGACTTCCTAGTCGGGGGGAGAGACGGGGGGTGAAGTTTTTAGTTTTGTTGCCCGATACCCCAAAGGCCATCCTGGTGATATCCCACACCGCCTGATGATAATTACGAAATTGCAGAGGGCAAGCAAATTGACGAAGGAAAGAAATCATACTTTTGGTTCTTAATTTATAGGCAAGCTACAGCGCGATATAAAGGGTACAGCCGATATCATCCATCCATCCAAGATTGCCGTTCGTTGTGTTCACACACCAATTGGGTCAAAGTGGACAGTGTCCTATTGCTTATGTGGTGTACTCACATGACGTAGATTTTCTCCGTAGAGGAATATACGTCACCGTGTTTTGAGGTTATACGTTTGCCACGTCACCGACGCTTGTTAATTAACGTACTCTGCAGAGAGCTGAGGACAAACTGTACCTTTCCTACAAATTGCCCCATCGCTCCGGCGAGAAATTAAGATGGCGTCGAACGATGAGTTCGATTACAACAGACACAGCGTTTGTTGGTGTTCGTGAAAAGCACGGGGGTTGCTGGAATTCGCTGCATTCTCAACCAACAACGTCAAAGTTGGCAGTCGGATGGTGCTCCTATTTACATCGATGAAAGGAATATTAATCCAAATATCAGACTGGCAAGCTTATTTCTGTGAGTGCAAGAAGTCGACGACTTCAAACTTCCACCATGCCTTTTACACACAGCATCAAACTTTTCCTTGACGTCATAATATTTTTTGGCGGGACGGTTGGACAATTCCAAGCTCTCGGGGGAGTGGCGTAGTACGGGGATTGGCGAGCACTCGTGACGTGGCGGACGTGACTGAAACGCGATGACGTCTGCTCCTCTCTGCGTAGAAAGCCTTCTTTGTGCGAATACACCGTAAGCAATTTCTTGTTAGATGTTTAGGCAGTGGAAAGTTAAACTACCCCAAGGAGGTACCTGGTGTCTCTGACGTGAGCGAGAAATTTAGCACGCCGGTAGGATACTCCTCCAGATCGAAACGAGCGGCGGCGTGGTGCAAATCGATCATTTCTGGTTTTGCGGCGCAAGTTTTTCCTCCGCGTTACTCTCCTGGCGAGTTTAGGTCCAAAGCCAAGTCTGCTAATGAACAAGCGTTTGCCTCGTTGAGCAGTTGGAAGCATAGAGTTATTACAATAAACGCTAGAGGTTCCGGTGACGCTACTGTGCTGTTGCATTTTGAAGCAGACAGCAACTAGTCTAAATTTGAATTTCCGGTAATGCATTCCTATGGAAAAAGCAAAGGCGATTTTTTTTTCCGCTCTCGATTATAAGAGTTAATATTTCTTAGTGTTGTGGCAGAATGAAAAGTTTTCGATGTTTTATAATCGGAAGTACAATAATTCCAGTGGCTTAGCTGGGCTATGCCAGGATATACGCAGCGTGAGGGTGGCTTAGCTCGGCTATGCCAGGATATACGCAGCGTGAGCTTATGCGCACAAAATGAGAGGCGCTATCAAGCGGCTCCGGTGCAGCGTCAGACTTGGCTACTGCGTAACGGAGGAGCACAGCTGGGCACGCGGCGGCGCTATACTTCGTTTCAGCTTCGGTTCGAGCGCGGCCGATGTTATGAGCCGAAGGGCCAATCAAACACCGCAAAAAGCGCAGCGTCATGGCGTGCTCTCTGCGCTTTATAATACCAGCTGGCGGAGGAGCACGCACAGATAGACGGCGAATACCGGTTGGTCCTATCAACTGCAGAGAGCACGCCATGACGTTGAACCTCTTTCGCTGTTTGATTGGCCCTTCGGCTCATAACATCGGCCGCGCTCGGACCGAAGCTGAAACGAAGTATAGTGCGTCTGCCGCGGCTATGACGTCACTCCTCTGGAATGCGCAGACCGGCGAGGCGCGCGCGGCGGCAGCGGCTCCGGCGCGCCAGCTGTGCGCCGTATGACGTCACTGCTCCCTGCGTATGCGCAGCACGGAGCACGGCTCATTATGCGAGCCACGCGAAACTGCTCAACCTCGGCCAGTGTAGCTCACGCTACAAAATATGTCAGCTAGAGCGTTTTTCTTTAGAATTCCATGGCGTTGAACACTGCGCTAAAATTGTCCAAAACAGATGTATAATACGTGTTGACATTGCAGACTGCTATTATAGGGCACGTATTTACGCATGTAGTCGATGCTATGAAGCACACAGAGTAAATCAGCTTGACAAAACACCAAAAGGACGCTAACATATGACAAATCAAACAATCGAAAAAGACGACAAGGCCGAAGCATGGAGTTATGGAACGGAGAACACGTACTGGATTTGTGACAAACTGTGCATGAATAATCGAGATAAAGCACTAACCGAGTGTAGTTTTTGTTCTTTTCGCTTGAAACAATAGCTTGTATTGACATATCATGCTATACAACATAGACCTGACTTGCAGACTAGCTGCCCGGATTACCGGCAACGCAGAGTCCAGCACCCCCGTGGTGTGGCAGGGGTTGGCGCCGGTGTTAGCCTGGTGGTGGTCTTCACGAATGTGTGCTCTGAAATCTCCCAGCTTGCGGTCGAGCTTGTAACCGACTATAGTGTGAGCACTCTATCGGTCGAAGACATGGTGTGTGTCACTGGTCAATCTGGCCTATGGTCTGGCTCTCTTGCGATAGAGAAAACATGTCTTAAGCCCAGCTGGCTTCCTCTTCTTCCGATCTTACATTCTGAGGCATCATCCAACGAAACAGGGCAAAGACCGGAGCAGCGAATAAAAATTACGAATCAGCAGAGATCGACTTACCTTTTTCTACTCTGAGGATGAGAACCATGAACATGCACGCTTCATGCTGCGGGCTCACACTTGACAGAGTGATTTGAGGCGATTCTGCTTCCGTTTCTGGTTTGGTTCTGAGCAGGGGTGGGCAGTATTTCAAATATTTTGCATTTGTATTTAATTACAAATTGGGTAATGTATTTGAAGTGTGTATTTAAATACTAAAACGTGGGTATTTCAAATAAAATTGTAATTAAATAGAATTTTGTGGGCGAAAATACATCCCTCAAATTTATTGTCACAACAATTCTTAACCATGTTGAAATAACCTGAGACTCGGGTAGAGAAGAAGCATCAAATCGTAGAAGGGACAAAAAATAGACAGGACGACGTCAGGAGACGTCGTCCTGTCTATTTTCTGTCCCTTCTCCTGGCCGCAGCCGCGGCCGCGGCCGCAAGATGAGCAAACCGGCCCTGATCACTAAGCACGGTGCACAGAGCACACACACAGCACGCACAAGAACAGTATCTAGTGTTGAGCGCATCGGGAAGTTCCGGCGGGCAAGCGGTATCCGAGTTGTCCAAGTATTGTCACCAAGCACACCAGCGCATTCAGATGTCGAGCCAAAGTGCAATAGGTCGGCAGCTTCACACTGTATGAAGATTCAAAGACGAGGTCAGTGGGTATCCATCCAGGGAAACGACGGGCTCGTCAGTATCCGTGCGCCCGCAGTGTGAACGTCGCCACCGGACGAGCGCCGACCGAGAGTCCGACGAGAGCGAAGAACCTAAACTCTCGGAGCGGTGCCGCCGACTGCAACAGACAAAGCGAGGCGCGCGTGTGGAAAACGGCCGCTCGCAGCGCCTGCGTAGCGGATGCGCCTGTCCCTAACACGTGACCTGCGAGAGACTGCAAAAGTTACCCGACCGACCGCCCCCCTCCCTTCCTCCAGCCACGCATGTGCGCGCCCGCCGGCTGGGAGGAGACCCTATATACTGACCCTACTGGAACCAAGGGGAACGGATCGGATCCACCCATCACCGTGCTGTTCCAGTGCGTTGCGTCTCACTGGATCCGACTGGTTACACCGAGAACCGCGCAATACCAGATCGGATTCGCGCGAATCTGAACTGCCCACAAGTTTAGAACCGCGCGGATCCGAACTGGAACCGCTCCGATCTAACATTTTCGTACGGGTAGTTTCCTCCGGCCCCTCGGGGCGGGTCTGTGTCGTCTGCTAAACAGCTTCACTAGTCATCCACCTTCACAGAGTGGAATGGCTCATAATTTTCAGAGCGCAACTCTTATGGTACGTTTACAACAGACCGATCTCACCAACCAGTTTAGCTACGCCGCCGCTGCCGCGATGCATCAAGGGAACTCTAGCACGAGACGCCACGAACGATCTCGTGCACTGCGCCCTGCGTTCTGTGAACTAAAGTTATGGCGGCGTCACGCATGCGCCGAACGGCTGGTGAGATCGGTCTATTGCGGATTCGCCAGCGAATCCGCCCAGCTTTTGCCGCTGGGGCAAAACGCTGAACGGAAAACGCGGCGGCGAGCCGTATAGGTCTGGGACCTATTTCTGCCGCCGAACGAGGCGTTTCGCTGGCCGGAAGTGACATCCTTGCGCAGCGCGACGCTGCCTACGTCATGAGTACGCGTTCTTCTGGGAGCAGCAACGTCCGGGAGAAACAGCCGAGGTGGGAGCTCTCGCGCCTTCACGTCATATTTGACGGGATGTTCCGAGAACAGATGCCGCAGCCGGCGAAGCCGCCGCCGCTCGAGGGAAATAAAAGTAAACGCAACCCACCCGTCGCCGCCGCCGCCGGGAGAGGATCCGCTCCCGCGGCGGCGGATTTCTTCTCGGGTGTAAACGTACCATTAGGCGCCCATTTCCGGCTTGAGCGTCGTCGTCGTCGGCGTGACCGCGCGTTGCATTATGGGACGTTTCCCATAATGACGTCACACGTGACTTCACACGGCGCCTAAATATTGTCGGAAAATTTTCTTGCTAAATTTAGCGGGAAAATTTTCCCACCAAATTTAGCGGAGAAATTTTCCCAAGATAATTAAACGAGAAAATTTTCCTGCAAAACTTAGCAAAAACATTTCCGCGCTAAATTCGGCGGAAAATTTCCCCGCTTATTTTAGTGGAAAAAAAACTGCCCGCTAAATTTGGCGGAAAATTCCCCCCCCCCCCCCCTAAATTTGGCGGAAAAATTTCCCCGCTAAATCTGGCTAAAAAAATTTCCCCGCTAATTTTAGCGGGGGAATTTACCGGGAAATTGCCTCACAGTTTCCCGGTAAATTCCCTTCCGTACCCTTCCCTCCTTCTTCTCAAGAGCTGCGCTCTAAATCGGCATTTCAGAAAAGTGTAAACGTCGTTCATTCTTTTTTAGCTGCCTTTTTTTTATTATTATTTTCAGCATCTTTCTGTGAGATTGACCTTTCAGCTTGCTATATCAGAGACAGTATTCTTTTTTTATGGGAACTATTGAGTGAAATAGTTTTGATAAATAGCGGCCCCTTTTCCGTGGCGCCAACTACAAATTCGTTTCGAGCCATAAATATAGTCTTATTGTTTTTTTCTCTTGCGTTGGAAATTCGTTTAGTGACTTCCTTTTCACATCCAGGCTGTTTAAAAAGTGTTTTTCCTTTGCGTATGTCCTTTAACCAACTTGACCCACCCTTCGCGGCGGGCGACTATTCGGTAAAGTGTGTTTTGAAGAAAAGTCGACGTTCGCTAAAGAGACCTTTTAGTGTTTGTGTCGTTTATTTTCGTGTTCACTTTTTCCAGTAGACCTCTGCGTATGGGAACACCCTCTTCCCGGGGCTCCCTTACCGGGGGTGCAATGGAGGACAGGGGTCCATATCACATGAGCGAATTACGTTTTAGCGAACAGCGTCACTTGAGCGAACCGACGTTTTAGCGATTAACGGAAGCGCGTGTTAACCTCCTTCCCCTCCCCCCCCCCCCCCCCAGTCCCTATTCGTTTCGCCAAAACTCGTTTTGTGACAACTTTTCGTGGGCACACGTTTCATAGACACATGTTTCGTCGACACGAACGTTTTATCGACACCCTTTACGCGAATTGCACGCTGTAGGAACATTTCGTCACACGTGATCACTGAGATGCGCGTTAAACCCCCCCCCCCCCCCTTCCCCCTTCGGCCTGCGTTCATGCCGCTTCGCGGCGACAGTCTGCGGCGGCTCATTACAAAAATGTTAACCAGTGGCGTACCAACTTGATTTTGAGTGGGGGGGGAAAACCTGACCCCCCTCCCTTCTTAGGAACGGGGGGCGGTGCCCTTGGCATCCCTTGGGCGCCGCCGGCCAGTGTTTGCCCTGCCCAGTGGCGGCTGCTTCAGGGGGGCAAAACACATGCCTTGCCCCCCCCCCCCCCCCCACTCTGAGAACTGGGAAGGGGGGCGGGGCAAGCGCCCCCTTGCCCCCCCCCCCCCCCCCCCCCCCCGGGTTGGTACGCCCATGATGTTAACCCACCTGACCGGTGACAGTCGTTTCTTTTTTTCTTTTTTTTTTCTTTTTCAAAATTTTGTTTTCATTTTTTGCCAGGCGCTTTATTATGGTGTCAAAGGACTACCCATTAATATTTTGCAACAGAGTAGCGTATATTTTTAATAAAGCCAAAAGACGCAACTGCTCGAAACCGAAGCCGAAACCCGCTCACGGAGGTCGGGGAAGTGGAGAGGAGAGAGTGAGTGGCAGAAGTCACGTGGCTACACCCGACCGTACGGTTTTTTTCCCCCCTCTGCGCAGCAGACGACATGCGTGGCGGCGTAGCGGGAACTGTTTGCCGTGTGATTCTTTTGCAGTTATGCTTGTTCCGCTCGCTCTTCTGTACTCCAAGATGAGTTGTTTTGTACATTGAGGAGTTGGAAAATGAGTAGTGAGGGGTCGTCTCCTCAGTAATATTGCAGCCGGTAAAGTGTAAGTTGGAAAGTTTGCTGCCGATTTTTCTCCAGCAAAAGCACTCTCGGGTCGAAGTCGGGAAACACCACGCATTGGCGACATTCGCATTTAGTAAAGAAATCGCACACGTTCATATTCAACTCGAAGTAGACACGCCGTGCTTGACGTTTGCGCGAGCGATGCCTTTAGCCACGAGAAGGGAGCGACGGCTCGGCGACGTCTTCGTTCAAATCGGCTTGGTGGTCGGGCGTGTCGTACGGGATGAATACCAATTCTTTTGGTCAGTCCCAAATTTCTCTTTTCAAGGCAGACAGAATTCGCCGGTACCGCGAACGACAGTTCTGAAGTAGAGGTCCCACGCCCGTCGTCCGCTGCCATCGCCGTCCCCGCGAATCCCACGACACGCGAAACGACGCACGCACAGAATGCGTCCGGTTCTCTGTGGAACTTTTTTTTTTTTTTTCAATCAACGTATTTGCAGCTTTTTAGGAGCCACAAAAAATGGGTTTCATGTTTTTTTTTCTATTTTTAATATTGAGTGTGTGCCTTCAGTGACCAACGACTTTGATTACGTTTGGTTGGTTGCGTCGAAACCTTAAAAAACGGCCCGTGACCACGGAAAAGAGAGTGAGCGAGACTCGAACCGGCCAGTTTTTGATCGGCTATTTTCGGGCGGAAAGAAACCGAACTTCGAGCCGCAAATTATGTTCTAGGTGGTTGGGCTCGCATATATGTCATGTACTGTACAACTAAAAACCTCGGCGAACACGCGTTTTAGTGATTCACCCGCCGTCCACCCGGTCCACCTGCGCCTCTGAAAAAGGCGACCCCACTCCAGTCTTGTACACGTTACTAAAAAAAAGTAATAGATTACAATTACTATTACTCTTGTCTAAAAAGTATTCGATTAGATTACTTAATTACTCGACGGCAAAAGTAATTGGACATTACTTAAAGAAGTAATCGTTATTTTTCTGATTACTTTGTTGTATGAAGACACATCTTTAGCGCTCATAACAATGAACTACTTTCAACCTATATTTCACATTTGCACAAGTATTGAAGAAGAAAAACTGGCTCCCTCTTCGTGGTCGTTGCACCTTCACAATGCAAACACAAGCATAGAATTCGATTGAAATGATTTGGGCGTTCGCCAGTGTGTGTGTGTGTGTGTGTGTGGAGGGGGGGGGGGGGGGCGGGGCGGAGGGGGTTCTAAATCTTGTTAAGCTTGAGCAAAGGTTGTCGCTCAAAGTTTGCGTCGCTCATTTTATTATTCACATGTGGATGAGCTCGCTCCAGGATTTGAAACGGATCATGTGTAGTATCCATTAGCGGAAGAGATCGCCCCGACCACTTCTCAACTCGAAACATTGCTTGTCACAAAGACCACATGGGGGAAATGGGGAAATATTTCAACTGCCTTTGTTATATTTTGCATCCCCTTTAGGAATTCTTCGGTTCTGGTTCTCCTACGGGCTGCGAGTAGGTACCCTAAGCAGGATTTTTTATTTTTTTATTTCTGTGTGTGTGTGTGCGTGAGGGGGCTAGTTTGAACGAAGGACTCACAAAGCTACATTCTGCTTCCTCAAACTTCGCCCTGAATGGCCTTTGTCACGCACTATGGCTTCCCTGGGGCTTCCCACTCCCCAGTCCCAGCTCGGAAAAAACAAACAAAAACGGACATTCCAAAGAAACTGTACATAAAAATAGATTGACCTCGTTTCCTACAGCTCCGCAAAAATCTTTCTTTTTTCCGTTAAAAAACAAAAACAAAACAATTTTATTTTTGTCATTTCATAAAAAAAAAAAAGACGTGTGCCGGGAAAGGGGGGGGGGGGGTCCCGTGGACAAATTGTAACGGTTACAAGTAATTTTATTATTTCAAAATGTAATCAGATTACTCTTGTGATTACTGTCTAATAAAAGTAATCAACTAATTACAAAATTACTCCAAAAAGTAATCGATTACATGTAATTTGATTACTCGTAATGCGTACGGTACAAGTCTGCCCCACTCCCAGCTTGCCTTGCTTCCGGCTGTCGTCGTTTTCAGAGGGCAGCCCACGGTGGGGCAGCCCTTCCACCGGGAAGAGCGGAGGGAGAAGAAATGCCCTCCCCCCTTCGCCCCGCGCGTCGTCTGCTCCGCCGAGTGGGCTGCACCTAGCATCGGGCTGGCGTTCAAACTCGGTTTAAATCGCGTCATTTTGGAAATTTCAAGCGCAGACGCGCGGATTTTTATATGCAAGCTCGCTATATGCACGGATTTTTATATGCAAGCCGGCTCGTTCGTTGGCGGCAGTTGGCGTCGCGACCGCTTGCGCCATCTCTTGTCTCCCGTGCGAAACGGCGCCGTGTTGTTTGAAGACCGGTGGCTTCGCTGCGTTTCCATAGGAGTTAAGCCTTTTTCTTCCCTTACTTTTTCCTCAGGCAAATTCGCTCTTTGCAAAGTTTACAAAAAAAAAATGCACTATCTAGGGGCAACGCTGCACCAAGTCGTAGCGCGATAGGCTGAGAAACCGAATTTTATGGTCGATTTAAAGAGCCTGGCCGCTCCTTGGGTCACCCAGTGGAAAGGCACGTCTTAATGCCACGAGCGCGGGCTAGCTCGCGCTCGTATCTTTGGCTGTAGTCTCAAAGGGGCCCTGCAATCATATTTAAACGTCCACCTTTTATTTGTACATGAGATATGAGAGCCCAACTACCCAGAACACAATTTGCGGCTTGAGATTCGTTTTCTTTCTGCCCGAAAACCGGCGATCCAGAACTGGCCGGTTTGAGTCACGCTCACTCTCTTCTCCGTGGTCACGGGCCGTTTCCTATGGTTTAGGCACAAATAGCCCCTTCCCCTGGCAAATGCCGAGCGCTCCGCGCTAGCGGTCGTCATCGTACCGGCGTGCGGTCGTGTATCACTACTGCGTGATGCACGTTAAAGACCCCAGGCTAGCGGCTGTACCGCACTGGCTAAATTTCTCATCTACAGCTGGGAGACTCGTCGCTCCTGTGAGGCAGACCAAGTTCTAGGCTGTATAAACACACACACGACCCAATTTTTTTTTCGTCGAGCGGTCGGCCTCCGTGAGCGATCTGTCACGTGATCCATCCGAGTGGCACGCGCTGCCGCTTCCAGAGCGTCTGCTCTCGCTTTTGAACAGTTGCGGTTCCCATTGCTATCTTGCTGAAATCATGAAGTTCTGATCGGAACTTTATGCTTTGACAAAAAAATTGATTGTTTACTACTTGACTAACGATGACCCCGTCGTTAAGGCAGAATTTATTTTTCCTTACAGTTATATAAGCCCGATGAAGACAACTAGAAACACGTATGCCGTAAAGCGATCGTCATCTCTGAAGGCGACTTCCATCTGCGTAGTATTTGGCGTATTGTCTTCTAATTATTCCAAGTACATTACAGAGACCACAAAACGAACAAGTATGCGCACACGCCTTCGGCGTAAGGCGGTATCTTGGGCCTCTTCGCTGGCCAGCCAAACGACTCGGCAAACACTTCGCCGAGAACGGCTGCCTCGTCGTCACTCGAGCTGGAGCTAAGCTGGTATCTTCGTCGCTGTCACTGCGTTTTATTAGACCTCCTGAAATTAACTGCAACGATGTCATCGCCGCAGTATGCTCGGGCGAGTCGGTCATGACGAGGGGAACGAAAACAAGCACACCAAGAGAGCCCACCCAGCAATCGAAACAAAAAAGCCGCGAAACTCCTTCACTCCCCCGCGGGAATGTCGATAACGAAACTGAAACGTTGCGAGAGACGATTACAGATCGTATTCCTCCGAAAAAGGCTGCGCGGAGAACTACTCCGGACCGCTCGACGCGCTCCGCCCCTTTTCCACGGAGCGGTTAGAGCCGCTCGGCGAGCGCCCCACTGGCTCCAGATTTACGAGCAGCACACGGAGAGATTGCTCGCATCTCGCGAGGGAAACAAGAATCCGCTCGGCGAGCGCTCGCCGAGCGCTCGCTATTTGCCAAGGGAAGGGGCTAAAAGTCGTAGGTCATCGGAGGCACACACAAAATATTAAAGATAGAAGTAAAATGTGACGCCCATTTTCTGTGGCTTCTAAAAAGCTTCGAATGCGTTAATTGGCGGAAATAATATAGCCACGTGACTTCCACCACCTCTCCCCTTCCCAGTCCAGTTTCGGTTTCGAGCAGTTGCGTTTTTTACTTTATTAAAAATATATGCGACGCTGTAGAAAAATATTGATTCGGTATTCTTCTGACACCATAATAAATCGCCTGGCCAAAAGTAAACAAAAATATTTTGGGGGGGTGCCAGTGTCTTTTTAAAGGGCCACTAAAAAGAAGAAAAAAATGATATTGTAGTGAGTGCGCAGGCGAGCTGGTGGAAATTAACCATTCTGATTTTAGCCTGAGACTGAGGCAGAAAAAGAGGAAGTTTCAAAGTAGAAGAAAAAGGAACAGTCGAGGATACGTCTCTAACACAGCTAAAGACAAGTTTATTCGGTCACCCTCTTGTATACACTCCACAATCTTCACCACAGAACCTTCTTGGAGGTCGCGAAGGTTCTGTGGTGAAGATTGTGGAGTGTATATAAGAGGGTGACCGAATAAACTTGTCTTTAGCTGTGTTAGAGACGTATCCTCGACTGTTCCTTTTTCTTCTACTTTGAAACTTCCTCTTTTTCTGCCTCAGTCTCAGGCTAACATCAGAATGGAAGAAAACAATTTTTTTTTATGTCTGGTTGGGACACCCGTGTCAAAAAAAAATGTATTTTCATTTTAGGAGCAATATTGACGGCGCGAGATTTATTTTAGTTGCGTCTGAATTATGCGCGCAAAGTCCCTTACGTCACGGAATGGTCATAGTGGGGAATTGTAGTAGACCGTTTCCGCAGCCCGCTAAGCACCCGGATAGCGCTCCGTAATCCGCCACAAGACCTTGAACTATGCAGTCAAAGCTGGCGGCGCGCATGCGCAGCTTCGGCGTTTTCTTAACGAAAACCGTAGCTGCCCTATTCTGTTTCCCCATCAACGAGATGGTCATAAACTCCCTCCACCTCAACGCGATGGCCACAGCTTCTGTCGTCCACGCGCCCGTAATGCCGAGAGAAACCAGATGGAAAGGATATGATTACCGACTAAATAGTTTTTTTTTTTTTTTTTTTTTTCAGGTTTGCACGTATGAATTCTAGGAGGGTATTGCCGTCGAGTCAACTCTAGGGCCTTAGTCAACTCGGATTTCAGCGCTATCAAATACTCGGCGGTCCTTTGCAAATTGTGCAAGCTAACCATGCCGATACCATCGGGACGATCGGAACGCCCCTTTTCGTGGTCGCCCCGCAATTACGTGAATTCTTGAATTCGAACAACGCTGGGTTTTACCGGAAAGGGGCACTGGACATGAAGTGCCCTTTCTCCCAAAATGCAACGGCATGTGGTCCACAAGTGTAGTCGTTCATTTCCTGCTATGTTGTCGAGGTTAGCATTGCTTCCATGGTGCCACAGCTTCGCACTGCTGAGAGAGCATGTGGTTTCCTCTTTCATTTACGCGCGATCTCTCGTGACGGGCAACCCAAAGAACGTCCCAGTATATTTTCACGACAGGCAAATCTCTGTTGGGATGTGATGGCTAACCAAGTATTCAAAAAGTTAATTAGGGACTTTTCTATAACTAATTTGCTAATTATCACTAGACACTGTTGATAACATTATCCTGAAGGAATCGATGCTTTATTTGAAGTACCCTTTTTCAAAACATTCATTCTCAGTAGAAATTATTACGGGGTCCAGTTTTGTACTTTGAATCATACCAAAATATAGGGTTATAAAGAATATGCAGTCAGGTGCGATTGTTCTTAAGAATGAGCCGGAGTCGGGAACATCTTTAAACATTTTATAACATCAACATCAAAAGGCAAACAGAATATACATTCGACAGTGACTTTAGGCAATACACATAGTGCAGATAAACTCGTCACCGCCATAAAAAGACCGAGAAATGTATCCCGTTGTTACAGAGTCATTGTTGCAATGAAAAACGTTAAAATGACAACTTTTTTGCCTATGAAAAACACTAAAACATCAGAAACAAGCAGTCGGGAGTAAGCCTTTTATGGTAATCAAAGAGAAGTTCATGAGGTGGCCTTATGGCTGCAGTTATTACTCGCTTTAGTCATCTGGGCACATTTCGTGACTAAGGAGCAAGCCACACGCTTTTTGTCGGAACTCGCACATGATTGCCACCTTGCCCATGAGCACAAGTCTGCCTGTGCACTGCAAATCGCACGAAAGGTTCACAATGTATGACAAACTCCGAGAACGTTGTCGGCACCTCTGCCCTATCCAAGGCCGCTTTCCCTATGGTTCTGGTAAAAACAACACCACGGGATTCCCATGGGAACTTTGATTTCACGGAAATCAAAATTACATTATGTTTTTAATGACTGTCTGAGGTCAGCAAAGCTGTCGACAAGTTATTGTGATCCTAAAATAAGAATAACCCTGTGAATGCAAGTGTAAAAACAAAGTAGTTACAACCCACACAACAGGCGAATTTCACGGAAATTCAGAAAATGCCTCGTCAAGGTTTGACTACTCCATTGCACGAGGTCCGCTGTCTTGCGGACAGGTACCAACTTAAAAATAACCTTTTTGGTGCATTTTCACCATTCTTCAGCACTGGCGATGAAGCCAGAGAAGATTCAAAGTACCCGTCTTACATTTAACAAGCAACAGGAATTCAGAAGTATACACGGAAGTCTACTGACAATATAAAAATTAGATTAGAAATTTGATGACACCCAAACAATGTTTTCGCTATACAAACTTTTCTGGGACTACATGCTCCTCGCAGGTCATGGCCAGCTTACCCGAAAACGTAAGGGTGCAATGAGCCGTGTCTCTGTGGCTAGTAGTCTGTGTGCTGGAGCATACGCTTCTATTCGAGATGTATGTAAGCTTGTGGCTCCCATGAAAAGCTGACGGAAGCTTTCTCAAGTCTGTTCTGAAATTAGATTCCTTAATTACCTTATTATCGATCAGAGGCCCGATTATCAAAACATCGCAAGAACCCTATATGCAGCAAAGTGTCATTCAACAGGTGAAAACATGATTCCAACTGCTCCCCCATACTCATACCCAAAACAGTGTACAGGTAATAAAAGAACTGATTGTGTAGAAGAAATCTGCGCTCTGCTATCTTGTGCTGGGACAAAAGTGAAACAATGCTTACTGTGAAAACACTGCAACAATGTGTGTTTGTACCTACAACTTGTCAAATGCAAGCTTCCAGCAAGCTCAAAAAAGTATGAACATCCACATAGAGTGCAATCCACTTATAACGATACTGAGAAAACACGAAAGTTCAATCGTTATAACCGATTATCATTGCATCTGGACTAGAAACTGACCGTTTCTAGTCTAGAAACTCTAGAAACTGACCATTATAAGCAGTACATTGTTATGTGTGGTATCGTTACAAGTGGATTGCACTGTACACAGATACATTAGGGATCCTGTTCTGCACTGCAGAAGTTATCCACACCCACGACCAATACGAATTCATGCAGGCAATGAACTTGGGCCTCCAACCCGCTGCAGTGAACACCTAGTTGTTTTTTTTTAAATAGCCTACGGTTACAAGTGGACTCCCTGTTTGTGCCAAGCTTGGTTCGGCAGCAGAAGACAGCCAGTACCACACACCACCATGGATCATTCCGAGGACCGCAAAAGATGTCCAATTCTGAATCACCGGCCCAGAAGCATTCATCAGTGCAAATAACCGATTGTTCAGTAAAATGCAGATTCATGGACAATACAAGTTTTGTACAGGTGTTACCACTGCACATATGTTCGAAGAAAGAAAGCATTCAACAGACGCCCTCTGTAAACCAAGCCAACCAGAATCTAACGGGATGTCTTCTTTGTGTGTGGTAAGGAGGTTAACATCAAAAGATGCATTTTGCTTTCCAGCACTATCGTGTGCGGGCACTAAGGAAAACAAATACCTCCGAAGTAAAAGCTGTTTAGTAAAGTAAGTGTACGCCACTGTAGTCGTTAAGGCCAATGATCTCAGTGCGTGCCCCCCTCTACAGCAATGCTGTCGAGTGTTTGACCTGTAGAGGTTGACCATTCCTGCTGATAAGTGCTGCTGAGCAGCTGACCACAACAACCAGACCCCTACCTTGCAAAAACACCTGCACAGCTGGCAAAGAATTAAGTTTGTTTTCAAGCTGGCTTCCAGCAATAACTCCCAAGACAAATTAATCCCCCCATCGTCAGAGATTGGTATATGTAACAAAAAAACAAGCATGTTTCTCGAATTGCCAAGATGTCTCCGAGTTGACACGGGCTAACAAGAGACCAGTCGTACGGCAAGTTTGTCCGTTGCACAATGGACTTGAGATGCCCCAAAGCAATTGGCACCTGTCCCCTTCATCTCAATAAATTAATTTTGTTCTTTGCTCAATGTCATAGGCCAAAAAAAAAAGAAAGAAAAAACAGATCAATTGTATTAGCTGCACACCGAGATGCCAGACCCTTCAATGCTTTCCCTGCCGTTTGCGTTTCCAAGATGGCAGTATGGGACAGCCCCTATCAAGATAGACAAAGATATGCGTGGCTGGCAACCTCCCTTTCCTATATTTCAATGCAGTCCCCATGGGGAAACATGGGATATGGCCCGTTTGTCACTTGTCCGCTCATCAAAGCCGTATTGAAAACGAGGCAGCTTGTTATAGCAAAACACTCATCACAGGGAAATTCATCACAGGGCACTGGTCACTGGAAACACGATACCCAGATGCAAAAAACATCTCCCGTTTCTGTGATGCATTTGCTTTGTATCGATAAGGCAATGTCACAAAGTTCTTATCAACTCAATGGAAAACCAGCAAAGATATACATGATGACTGAAACCTGAGACTGTGGCTCGAAAAACGGAAACTCGCGAAGTAGGGAGAAAAAGGGGCAGACAACGTCTCAGATGACAACTAAAGGCCCGTTCACACTCTTGCGACGGAGTACGACTGAGAGAGACGAGATCTCTTACAACTTCTTAAATGTTTCTAGAATGAGGGAACACACTGACATTGTGGCGCCATCTATGCGGTGACCCTAGAACTGCATTCCACAAAAGCGAAGGTTTTGCGGGATTTCCGAGGTCAAATGTGTGTAATACCCATAGAAAGGCTCGTTTATAACATTGACAAAAGTTTTTCGAGCCAAAAAAGAAAGGATATTGCGCGAGAAATAAAAAAAAATATGCCGGACCGCCGAGTTTACACTGCTTCCCAATAGATGGCGCCAGTGTGTTCTCTGGTTTAAGAAGTTTTAAGGAACCCAGGTTTAAGAGGTCGCAAGCAGTCGCAAGAGTGTGAACGGGCCTTAACAGTCTAAGTTGCACAAAACAAAAAAAAAGTGAAAAAATACATTAAGCATGTCCAGTCAAAAAGCTTACGCTCATTAAAAGTATGTGAAAACAAAGGCCAGACGAAAGACGCCCAAAATGCTGAGAAAAAGAATCCCAAAGAACAAGAAAAATCCACATTATTTTCACAACTGCCTGTCAAAACATTTTGCTTGTCCGTATGGCTTTCATTACCAAATGCTTCCGTGGACGTTTGACATTGTCCAACATTGCTCGTGTACCTTTAGAAACATTCCTTAGTCCATCCTTCGGATGGGTTCGTTGTCTTGCACCAGTCCAGGGATTTTTTTCAGTTGCTCTTACTCAGGACGCTGGGTGTCACATAATTATAAAAGAGATCCTGCTTAGCTTCTGATAACGACCTCAATCGCAAAATGAAGGCGGTCACTAACGACATCATATGGCTTCTGTAGGGAGAAAATAAAAATATTACAAAAAAGTAAAAAAAAAAAAAGTTATAAGATATAGATGAGGCCTGTTGGTTGCAAGTCCCTATGCCCCTTTTCAGCGTTTACCACTGCAGCCAAAGGTGCTGAGCCATTGGGCTGGGATATTCCGCACACGACGCTACTGCGCTTGATCAGAACGCATTCTACAGCCCAGCAAACAGAGATGGCAGCGCACAGAAGGTGGTAACTGGAACGGTCTATACGCGTCTTACTTGAACCAAATGATGGAGTTTACCTCCAACGAACCGTCCCATGTGACCAGATGGCCTATGATGAATCCACACATGACTAACAGGTCAGCTATCTATACCCCACCCCTCATAAAAAGATACAAACTTACCGGGAGCCTAGCTTTACATTATATGCCGGTTACGCTAAGATACCACAAAAAGCAATCGCGTTTCACGCCCGTCATCAACGGTCAGAAGCTACTTTTAAATTGGCCGGTAAAATCGACCCTCGCCTGTAAGAACTACACTATGTGTTTAGAAGCACAGGTGACTGGCACAGATAATCATCTTGATAACAACTGGAGAGGGAAAGGCCCTATAAAATTGTGATACTGCCCAGAAGGGAACAAGAGGACTACAAAAGAAAACGGAAAGATGTTCAAGGCAACGGCAAAATCACGCGTGGAATATACCCTCTGTAACATTGTACGCTATGCAGAGATGCAGCCATAAAAACGCCGCCATTTTCGGCCCTACAGATCATAGCCTCAACGACGTACTTTGCTTCTTAGATGGCTTCAGTTCATCATAAATAAAATGAAGCACTGTTTGCATCCAAGTGGCAAGGGTACCAAGAGAACCAGCGACAAAAAAAGCTTAAAAAGTATATGACGGGCAGGAATCCATTTTTGTTGTAGTGGCTCAATAAAGATTAAGACACACATTAAAAAAAAAGTATCTTAATCCTACGAATAAAATCGGGATAACAAAAATGTGCAGTGAAGGACACATATTTCTTTCCTTATAATTATTACATTATTAATTAGCGATAACTAATCAGCCGGACTTACTAAATTTAGTGCCATGGTTTTTCATAACGCCCTTTAGTAACATTATGCTCATCTTACGGAAAACGGCCCTATAACACCGTGTTTACAACGGAATACCAATGCTGTAAGAGCCAATTTATGATGCCCACACCGCTGAGAACTATGATTTTTAAGAATCAGCATTTGTAAGAAATTCTCGGAAACCGTCATTCTCGGCGATGGGAGTTCAAAATTCAAAGGGCACTTACGATATAGATATTGCATTGTTTTCTACCACACTGTCACAATTATTCTTTTTTAATGGATGAAGAATTTATTTAGCCTATAAGGAAAACTTTGGTTTTCGCCTGTCAGAACCCCCTTGAGACGACTTCTCTCGAGAAGGTAAATGCCAAAAGAGTCAATATTTTTTTAATGCGTCATGACTACAACTGACGCATTACCCCAGAATAGTTTGTCTACAACTTGCCACAAGAAAAGCCCGCAAGGCCAGGTCAAGTGGGACGAGTGGTCTGATGTGTACACCCTTCCCTTCCTGCTGGAATTTAATGTCAGCATCTTCCAAGCAAAAGGAACACACAACTGTGCCCTTTTCTGAAATGCCACCTTCCCATGCAAAAGGTTAAAAAGCACAAACAAAACGAGGAAAGTGAAGACACAAAGACGACAGGGTAGGTGCTTCGTGTCTTCACTGTCCTAGTTCTGTTCACGCTTTTTAACCTTTTCCAGTATAGACAGACTAGCCCAAATCCAAGTTTTAATTACATCTTTCCGCTGCAAGTAGTTTGTTTCACCAAGAGAAACGAGCTGAGGTGCAATTTATGCCCAATATATCTCAGGGACTACGTTCAAATGCACCCTAACTGAGAAGTGTCAAAACCTCTAGAGTTCTACTGGAGTGCAAAGACAGTCCAGTTGGCCTCCCCGCAGGCAGGCCATCTCTTCCCTGACCCAAGGTTCCAACCCCATCCAGCGGAGAAAAGTGCGTACGAGAATGCACACAAAAACCTATGCACGAGACAACAGTTCCTCACCGAAACACTAGTACAACGCTGCCACAGGCAACAAAGGCTGCACACTTACAAAGAAAGCTATATAGTGAAGCACTGCCCATTAATAATAGGTGACGTGCAAGGAAATAACAAATGTTACGAGAATATCTCGTTTGTCTCCTTTCGTCCATTGTAGAATACACTACGCCTCAATGCAAACACGGAAATGGCTATGCATAGCACATCCCTTGGCAACTCCTTTGAGTCAAGGTAATTCCATCCCCAAAGGGGCAAAAGTGCTTTCTCCCAGATGCGAAGAGGTCATCGGCAAGGCTTTCTCGTTGGCTAAAGCGGTGCTGGAAAGCGTCTGCTCAGTCGTGAAACGCTAAGCCCGGTAGTGCCAACTGTAAGCTTTTGACGTAATGGGGGAGGAGGGATCAGCCCTCCAACTGTCCCCCAGTCGTCATGTTCAAAATGCAGTGCTATCTAGCACAGGTGAAGATTCTCAGAGCCAGCTAAAGCCAGACTCGAGAATGCTTCTAAATGGTCATATGGCGCAATCAACACTAGTATAGGTTATCCACTAAGCTCCTGATGCAGCCATGTCGTTAAGTAGTGTAACAAAGCGGCCGAATCAATCAGCCTAGTAGGATGCTGAGGTCGGTTTTTCGTAGACATTTCTAACCATTCTTCGCCCAATGCATTTACACGAGCCCTGACCTAATATTGCTCGGCACGAAGCCAACCGCGCAGTGCAAAGACAACACGGTAGTATCCAAGCTCAAACTACCATGGGAGTCTCAGCTCGGAAAGTGTTAGATAGAAGCTCGGAGTTGTTATTGTTGCAGCTCAGATCAATGCCCCTTCCATTCCTTACATTGTCGAGATAAACAGCACCGCGAGAACTCGAAACATTGAAAAAAACCAAATAACTAGACCGAGTGCTCTCAAACACGCTGCTATGCGGAGCTAGCTGGGAACGAGTTGGAAGGTGACAGGATTCCAAGCTGGAGCAACATAGCCGAGGGTCATCTAAGCAGGCTTGCACATGGTCCTTGCTGAACGTCTCGATCCCGCCATGGTTCATTGTAGTCCGTGGTGGGTCCATGGTAAGTCTGCGGTCAGCAAACTTCCTGCCAACAAAAGGCAGACAGTGTCAGGGGCCACGTCCTTCAGTAAGAAAGTGCAAATACCGTAAGGCGGTATTTGCGTTGGGTCAAATTCAATTTGAATTCACAGACAAAAGAAAATCCCAAGTGCCAGAAGGTGAAATGTGTCAAAAACTTGATGTGATTTTGTCTCAACTTTGGACGTTTTTTCAAAAGTAGTGGCTTTACTCAAACGACCAATATATTTTTACACTGCAGAAAATGTTACGAACCACGTTTTATCAATAATAGTGATTTTTAGGTTTTATAGTTATTATCATATAAAATAGTGACCTTGCTACCTAGAGTAATTTTGCCTCCAATCTGAATTGCTCCGGTAAGCAAACCGTCAAAGGGCACTGCAACAATTTCAACTTCGAAAAAATTTGCAGTTCTTAGTTTTTACATTGTTTACTTTACCAAAAGGGATAGAAAAACCGCCTCATTCCTTTGAAATATCACAATTCCGTTGCATAATAGCGAAGCAAAGAACTGAAATATTTTGCGATTTGCAGCTGCGTTGAGCTCGTCTATTTTAATGAGTGCGAGTTATTCTGCGTTTGCCGAGGTGTATAGACGAAGGTCTCCTCAACCGATCTAGTTTGCAGCAAACAACCGTCGCAAGTACACGCCCTTGGAAGCGCTCCTGGAGCTGCGTGGGTGTCTGGGTTCGTAGCGGGTGGCAGCAAGACTGGCCTCAACCTGGCATCCCACTTGAACTACAATGACAATAATAATCGTCATCGTAGTTAGAAAAAAAACCTGCCTGGTCCTGGTATCGAATCAGGGACCTCTCCATTTCCAGTGGAGCACTCTATCAGCTGAGCTAACCAACCAGGAGTCGGACGTCAGATAGAGAGCTCCCCTGTTCGATACCAGGACCAGGCGGATTTTTTTTGTTGCACACCTGTCACCTAGCTGTGCTTGGAGATTTGTGTTGGTCCTTCGTGCCTTACCCCTCTTTCCCACCTTTTTTCCTCCTTAACCCTTTAACCACCAAGTTATTTTTTAAAAAAATGTACAAACTTTCCAAACTTTGTTATTTGCACATATTTTTTATTGTTGTTCTGATTTTGCAAGTACATTACTTGATTGGTTTCTGATTGGTATTAACACAAAACTTTCAAAAGAAAAAGTTGATTTTTATGGAAGCTTTCCCTCAGTGCATGTAAGAGTAATAGAATAACACATGCTGAAATACGCAGCAGATAAAGTATTTTACTCAGTTTACACGCCATAATGTATAACAGGGGTTCTCAAACTTCTTGGTTCACGGAACCCCAGGAAGCCTCAAAAACTGTTGCGGAACCCTCCTCCTCCTCCTCCCCCCTCCTTTCCCCCCCCCCAATCCGCCCTCCATATGCCGACCGAGAAGCAACAGATGCACAATTGTAGGCAATTTTGCTTGTGTTGCTTCCCATATATCCTCACCATATCAATCGCAATGTCAGTACAAAGTGAAATGAAGGCGCTTTGCATGGTCCTGCCATGCAGCCTGCAGCGTGGGGGGTTTGCAACTTGGGTGTTCGCGGAACCCATGAGACCAGCTCATGGAACCCGTGTTCCCCAGAACCCAGTTTGAGAACCCCTGATGTATAAAAACAAAGTCGCCTTTCTGCCTTACCAGCGTAGCAAAGGCGATAGTAACACAGAATGTGATGTGTTAGTGCAGAGAAACTGCATACACATGTGGAGACTGGATGGCGCAAAGCGGCCCTGTGTCGTGCGAGGTAAGCGCTCCATGGATGTCGTACTTGTAGGTACCATCTTGTGCGGTTGCAGTATAAATGAGACTTTCTCAGAGACTGTTGGAGTGTGAGACGCAATAGACGGAGCGCGTGGAAAAAAAAACATTTTGAATGCGGCAGCACGGGGCGGAGCCCTGGCGCCGACTCGCAGCAAAAGAGAACCAAACGTTCTAACTGTACCTCGGCCCATCGCGGCAAAGTGAACGCTCGCTTTCTCTTTTTTTCTGCCGTCCTCTCTCTCTAGTTTTCTCTGGGGAAGCCCGGGGCACGCTTGTTTCACGGAGCGGAGCGTCACTGTGTGTCTAACACGGGATGTTTTACACCCGCCGGGAGCTACACGGAGGCACTCAAAGAGGCACTCAGAAGAGTTCGGCTGGCACTGCTGTCCAATCAGTGGGGAGGCGAGCGCTGCGTCAGCGTTCAGCTCGCAGTCAGCCCGTCGACTTCCCTTGCTGGCAGTTAACTGGATGTGGTTAGGTGCCATTCATATAAAACATTCTGCGTTAAAACAAAATAGTTTCATAAACACAAAATTTTGTTTTTTATTCCGATTTTCAATCCCCATGCTCCAAGCCAGTGGTTCTCAAATGGGGGTCCGCCCTTTGGGGTCCGTGAAGGCATTCTAGGGGTATGCGAAGCACTGCCTCATCAGTCAAGCTCGGCAATAAAAGTCAGATTCAAAAGAAACATTCCAATTTTCGGGCAAGTTTTCTCGTGTGTGTGGCAATGAGAGAAGTCTACTTCACAGTAGCCCATAGTTATATTCATTTACTAAATAATTATAAAAATTAACCCATAACTTTTCCTTCCTCTCATCACACACGGGGTTCCCCATCATCTCCGCCGATCCACAAATACCCGTGAAACATCAATGGTTGAAAACCACTGCTCTAACCGACGTGGTTCTCAAATGGGGGTCTGCAGACCTTTTGGGGTCCCTGAAGGCATTTCTGAGGCCCTCATACCCTTCACCACCGGTTCAAGCCGGGCAATGTAACACTTTTATTTTTTTATGCTGGCTGTCCGACAATACTAAGTGGACCAAACAATGTGTGCCAGGTCAATGGGCTGATCATTCCCCATTTTGGAGCTTCAAAGGGTTTACACATATCCACTTTTCTTCATTTACCCCTTCGTTGCTAAACTTCTTAATACTCCCCCCCCTCTGCCTCCTGGCAGATGGAGTCAAAAGGCTCCCTCCCCAAAACATCAGTGGTTGAGAACCACTGCTCTAAGTTATGCACTAATGTAGGCTACGTCAACTGTCATCCGTACATTTGTCCTAAAAAACAAGAAAATTGTCTCGCTGCCAATCACTGCTTCAACACCCCTGCTAGTTCAGCTTTTCTTTGTGCTATGTCTATGAGGGTACACGCCGAATGGTTGGCCTACGCGAGCAAACTCATGTCAGCACGTCGGCTTTCTTTCTTGCGTCTCACCGTGTTAGTGCAGCGGTTCGTTTCAAGCAGATGCTCGTGAGCAGCCACCTTCGTCTGCTCAGGGTTCCCAGGGCTCGTCCTTCTCGAGCTCTTGCAGCCAGTGCTGCTCCATCTGCTCTATGTCCTCCTGCACAAGGACATTGCACAAGGGTGTCGGGAAAAGGACGCTGGCCAGAAACGAGGCTTCGTGACAGTAGTGATGACGACGATTCGGGGTTTACGATGCAACGGCTTCATTGGCTCCCTCACTAAATTCAGAACACTAGTCGGGCTCAGCCGTCTCATGCACCTATGGCACTCACTAAATCTGTCATTCTAGCAACTAGTAGTCTATGACCAGGGTTCTGTGTTATCGGGGTTTATTTTCCTTTGAATTTGGTTTTTTTTTAGTTTACTTTTTGCACCAGATGTAGTGTTCATTGGTGTAAATTTTTGGTGTCGAACCAAAAATCAGTGTTTATTGGGCCTTATGTTCAAGAAACAGAACATGAGCACGGAATACCCCGACCTCCAGAGAACCTGCTCGGGCCCAGAATACTTGGAAAATGTTCCAGTATGAATAAAAGAAAAAACGAGATAAGGGGTCTAAGTTTCTGAAGAAAAAAGGAGTCTCGCTAACAATTCAATGTGGGTGTGTTTGAGGTAAACACAAAATGAAGTAGTAGTTGAAGATTTTTTTCCGGAGAAGCTTGGTCTTTTCTCAGGAAAGAAAAGCTCCATTGCGAAG
This sequence comes from Ixodes scapularis, assembly GCF_016920785.2. Classification (NCBI taxonomy): domain Eukaryota; kingdom Metazoa; phylum Arthropoda; class Arachnida; order Ixodida; family Ixodidae; genus Ixodes; species Ixodes scapularis. The sequence goes on along the minus strand of NW_024609868.1, from coordinate 128,791,234 downwards.
TTTTTTGGATCTACCAGATTTTGAAAAGAAACGGCTCGGGGCCAAATTTTCGGGGTTTATCGATATTCACTGAAAGCATGAAACCCCATCTATGACCCATGGACCTTTTTCGTCGGCTCTTGTCCCCATACACCTGATCCTGGTGTACGATTCGTGCACCTTAACGTGTAAAGTTATTTTCGGAAAAGCTTGTTTTAGGCAAGCATTAAAAAAAAAAACGACAGGCAAGGCTTACGTCTTCTGAGCGGAATCAGGTGGAACGCCGGGGTCACGCCACATCAACATCTCTCTTGCGGCTTTTATACATTCTAGTTCGGATACCCGCGCCGACGGGCAAACTGGCCCACCCCACCTCACGGACCCCCTGGGCGGCCCTTGCAGAGCCCCCCCCCGCCCACCTGCTGCCGGGGCGTCTGCTCCAGCTGCTCCAGCATCCAGGGCCCCACCGAGGTGGGCACCTGAGGCCGCTCCTGCCGCTGCTGCAGCTGCAGCTTGCACAGCCCCAGCTCCCCCAGGTCGTCCTCGCACTGCACACCGCCACGGACACACGCTGCAACCGACCGCTGGCCGACACGCTCCATGTGGGCCAATCGACGAGGGCCCCCATGGTTGGCGACAAATTAAAAACCCAGTAGACACCCCACCTTGAGCGCATACCGTATTTGCACGAATATAACGCGAGTTTTTTTCCGAAATTACGTGCTCCAAAACACACCTCGCGTTATATTCGGAATCGAGTTCAGCCACGAGGCGCGCGAGTCTGGTGAAAGCCAGAGGAGAAAGTCACCCCTCCGGCTCAATGCAAAAGATCCAATGGAAGAAGAAGTGGGGGTGTGGAGGGGCATTTTCTATCCATTGGGCCACGTGAAGGGACGAATAGAAAACATAAAAAAGCATTTTTACCGCTTTTGTGTTTTTACAACGCGCGCACGCTGCACGCGCGCGCGTCATGCGGGAATGCGGGCACCGGCCAATTCGAGCCAAGCCAAGCCGGGCCAAGTCAAATCAACACAAGCCAAGCCAAGACCACCGACCGCGTTTACGCAATCATGCGACACGAGGCATTTGTTTACGAAGAGGGACCAGAACAAGAAGTGTGATCGTGTATCGGGTTCAGCAGTCTTTTTTCTGCCAGCGCATTGTTTAGTTTCTGCTCCAGAGTGGTCTGGTGTTTGTGTGTTGGTGCTTCTGCTTCCGCGCCTTGTTTGGATTGTGGGCTGCCGAGGAGCTCCCACGGAACAAAAAAGAACTACCAGACAAGCAGGTGCCGTGCTGTTGCATACCTGCGTAGTCGCCAAATGGATTGTAAACGGAAGGACCTGAGCAGTGAGGATGAGTGCAGTCAAAACCTAAACTGATATTTCTTCCATTTCCATTGACTTTTCACTTCTGCTATGCCCCCGAGTGCGAGAAATTGACGCGGCATCGGTTCGCGTTATAATAGTAATAATATTTTTTTTCTTTTTGGGGGCATCAAAAACTGCCCTCGCGTTATATTCGTGGTCGCGTTATATTCGTGCAAATACGGTACTTTCTGCCTCCAAGAACATGTCGCCACACATGCGGTTGGGGCCCGGAAGAACAGAACGAAAGCGTTCTCAAGGTAGGGCGTTTACTTTAAAAAGGGCCCCTGATAACCCCAACATCTATACTTTTTATGGTCTCAAACACTAAAAAAGCGTGTGATAGGGAGTTGCAGTGGATCGCTTTTCTCTTCTGCTACGGTGTCCTAAAAAAAAACGCCGCAGCTGCGCATGCGCACCGCCAGCCTTGTCTGCATGGTGCAATGTCTTGTGGCAGATTACATGGCACTACGCAGGCGCTTAGCGAACTGCGAAAACGGTCTACTTAAACTCCGCTATTGCCCTGCGCATCTCCGAGCAAGCGCGGCCATGATCGAATCGTCATCTTGTTTGGCTCCCACGCAAACGGCCACGGTTCGATGCCCGATAGCGGATGCACCTTTTTGTTATTTCTGTAAATGTCGCGTTTTGGTGAATTCGAGAATCCTGTTGCTTATTCGAGGCTAGAATGTTCCACACGCCGAACCTTCTACGCCGACTGTTCCAGAAGCCCTCGCCTGTACAAAAGGGGCTCTGTGTGGCGAGCCGGGGTCAGTCTTGCCTTAGCGCTCGATTCTGCTGTTTCGCTGACATCGACGCCTATGATGCTAACCTTCTATTTTGTTTTGGACACAAGTTTGCCCCAATAAACACTTTGTTTCTTCAGTTATTTGCCATCTCATCATTTGTCATTTGTAACAATATGACCAAAAAAAAAGTTCTAGCGTGCAAGACAGCGATCAAAGATCGTTAGTCCTCCTCCCGAAAATCGGAAGGGGAGACGCGGATCCTCGCTTCTCGTTTCGGTGACGTAGTTGGCGCAGGCATTTTTCAGAAGTTAACAGCTGTTGTGAGTTGCGCATCTGTAACAATTAATAATGACATTCAACAAATATCTTTCTACGACAATCGTCAATGCACTGTCGCTGACTTAAAAATATAAAAAACTCGGAGACCAGAAGGGAAGTGTTAGTGACGAGGCATCAGTCGTCACCTGGTTTTTTTGGTTTTTTTAATTATTATTATTTCCAATGTGGCGGCACAAGGCAGCCGTGTTGAGGACGCTGAATGGGATGAGGCTGACGGGCAAGTTGGCAAAGGCTTGGACGAGTTGTTTCTTTCAATGTCATGTGACCTCTCGGGCTTAGGGATCACGTTTGGGATATCCATAGCGTAACTCACCAAAGTCGCCAAACCTTTTCAAAAATCCTTTGGCACCCGCTAAGCAGAACAGCACTAAAACAAGAAAGTCTAACTAAAAAGTGATGCGATGTCTGCGTCAGGAGAGAGTTCCTGTGGCAAGCGCACAGTACAGTAAGTGCCTATTGGCCAGCTGGCAGACACGAGCATGTGTGATTACCGTGATCGACAAGAGGAAGAGAGAAAATAAGATGACACTTCCCATTTGAAGTCATCCAAAAAGGCAAGGAGTGCGCCAGTTTACCATTTACGTCGTAGATTAGAACGGAAGTTTCAAATGGGGCTTTTTGAAAATATTTTTTTCCCTGCTGATACGCAGTTCTCAGTCTTAAAATATTTAGGGAGGTCCCCTTCGGAGCAACGACACCTCAGCCATTTTGTCGCATAAAATCAATATTACCGGTTAAAGAAAACTCCATCTGAAATCGCAGTAAACCCTTTGCCGTCGTCCAGAAGTGTCCGCTACGAAGCAAAATGACATCGGCTGAGCTTCCCGACGCTGAAGTCACTGGATTGCAGGAAAGTAGCGACAAGTTCCCCATACAGTCGCCATTTTGGTTCATGGAATGAGCAGTTTGTCCTCGACCTCTCCATCCTTAGTGAGCCGATCATGATTCCCAGTGACAGACTGCTTTATAATGACATTTCCCGAATGCCATGATTTCATAATCCACAAACCGGCAAAACAGGTGCACACCTTCGCACTGCCACCACGTGCGGCGTCTGTGCTTGGCGACACTGAAGAGTTATTTTCCTGTCTTGAAATATGCAAGAACAACGATGCCATTGTAAGAGAGCTGTGGAGATGAGCGTGCTTGATAAGCTGATTGCATGTGCAGTGCCAAAAACGCTCATGTCGGCAAGGAACGCTTTCGGTACGACGATGCTCTAAGGCGATCTTGGAGTGACTGGTTCGGAACGACCCCTTTCAAGCCTCTAAGATTTGAATAGACCGAAATGGTGTTTGCCATGCCAACTGAGATTGACCGGCCTATCACCTTGCGATGTTTGGTCTGTATGTTAGTGCCTGTTTGTGTCCGGCCAGCAGGCAGGGAAGGCAATGGCACTACTTTTTCAGAATCCGGTGACTACCTGACACCATATTCAAAACTCAGGAAGTAATATTCTTTTAAGCATAACTATCGCCGGGCTTTCCAATAGGCGACACAAAGGCAGTGCCCACGAGACATTTGAGGAATGGAGTGTCGGTACCTTAACTTTAGCTTAATGGCTATAAATGAAACCAACAGGGCCTCTGGTATTCTATGACAATGAGGCCATCGGCAGTTGTGGCGGAGGGGCGATGGGCAAGTTTTTATAAGAGGCATACAGGTAGAATGTGAATAACAGAAAAGGTATGAGAGCATTGCATGTTTGTGACACGTAAAAAGAAAATCGCTAATTTTTTCTAAGAGGAAACATAATTTTCTAAAATGTTATAAAGAAGCTGACAAAATGTCATCCAAAGAAACTTCAGTCTTGGGAACTGGGAGGAAACAGGCAGGCATGCCAACTGAACCAATAGGACATGCAGATGCAGAAAAGCTGGTGAATTGTAACCTACATCCATCAAGGTATACTTAACCAGCTACAGGCATGTTTCAGCATTCCCTCCTAATCTGCCAAATTTAAAATCTTAGCATATTCACTACTAATAGCCGATTCACACGACGGGCCGAATTGCAATTTTCGTCCGCGGACCATGTATCATGTGATTGGCACGTCACCGATTCCTGCGATACACTCCTCGTCCGCGGACGCGCAGACTGATAAAGTCGAGCGCTTTTTTCCACTCGCGGGTTTTTGGCGGGAGATTGACTTGAAAAGCGTTTAGTCTGGCAACGGTATGTGCTTTTCTTGTTTCTTTTGTTTCTGGATGATTAAACAAAAATGGCAAATCGTTCTGTTTTGTGCATTCGCTGGTTCATTTTGTGGCACGATTCTTGGTTCCATGCGTGAAAGAAACTGCCGAAACTTTGTCCGGCTGACACGACGCAGGTTCCAGTACTCCTCCAGGTACGTGTCAAGAAGCTCCCGTCAAAATTCATCTAGCACGCCTCGATAATTCTTGCACGTCCAATCAGGATTTCACCGAGCAAGACCTCTCTTGGGGCTGTGGTGTACTTGAGTGTAGTGCACAAGCGCGGAATGCGTGAAGGCATTTCCAAACGCACCTCCGCGAGCCCAAAACTTCGTCGCTTCTACGCCAAACCCTTCTCAAGCAGGATGCCTGTTTCACTCATGCTTTGAGTTAGTAAAGCTAGTGACGCTTCAAGCGAAGCCTATCACGGTGTTTAGTCTCAATCTGTAAGTAACAGCGGCGTATGATTCTTTATCGCGGTAGCTAACGTCGATTTCTCTCTTGGACAATGGTGCCACGGTACGATGTTGGAGTTTCGTGACACTGTGGGATGGCGAGCAGGTTCGGTTCATCCCCACTGGCATTGGCTTGTCGTCTCCTTCGTGTGAATGTGCTTGGGAGACGGACGAACCACGGACATATCGTCACGTGATAAATCCGTCTGTGGATCGGCCATAATGGAAAAGAGGAAGAGGGGTCCCGCCAGACGTTGCACGAATCTGATGGGGCAAGCAACGATTCGGCACTTTCCATGTTGCAGATATCTAGTCATAAACGCAGGATAAGCTATCTTTTATGGGTAAGCATTTGTGCGGAACTTTATGCCGTGTCACCCTTTCGACTCACAGGGAGAAGTGAAGGTCTGAAACTCTGTAGTCTAATCAATGGTAGACAGTCGTATACTGTGATCTGCCACGAGCTCTATTTATACCTCCTTTCCGCACTATCGTGAAAACAGAATGTATTGCGCGTTGCTTCGCGGCGATATAACACAGATAAACTTGGTATGCATCTTGTGCCTTTACAGTGCAAGCATAGTCGTGCGCAGCGTCATTGAAAGAAAGCCCCATCAAAGCCAATGCTTCAGCGGGATAGGATTGTCTCTTGCAGATGCAAAGCCCAGGTTTGACCCCGAAATTTCGCTTCTCCCCGTTTCCTTCGAAGTATATGCCTGTCCTCCTCTCCCTAGCCTTTCACAAACACTCCCCGCAGAGGCTTGTTTCTCTCGACTAGGGGGTGCGAGCACGTCAAAAAGACGGAACCGCGTAATGCTGGCACAAACAGACATGCTACCACGCAAGAGCCACGATCGTGCATGAGCTATTGTCAGCATAAACCATCGAACAAAGCGTTTAAAAAAAAAACAATTAAAATTAATGCAACAAGCATGTTTTTTAGATTTTCTTGGTTTTGGCTTATATCGACCAATATGATTGTGCCAGTTCGGCGTCTGTGAGCGGCATGAGCGAACAGTATGACGCACAACCTGGGACGCACTGCTCAAACTTGAGAGCTGCAGACACATACGTACGAGCGTGCTTGCAGCCCCCTGACGCCAGACTTCACTACGCCAAGCAACCGGGTGTTGAGGCGCTTGGGTAATGCTCTGCGAGTATCCGACGGCCGCTTGAATTCGGCTTGATTTGGATTTTAATGAGACGGCCACGGCCAAAAAGTTGCTGTACCGGCCATGACTGGTTGGAGCTCACCTGGGCAATAATCTTCTCCCGGTGCTCGATGCTCTGCTGCACCAGGCGCAGCTCTTGTTGCAGGCGCTCCCGCAAACGTCCGCCACTCTCGGCACCCTGCTGGGAGGGAGGCAGGCCGGCGTCAACAAACAAACAAACGCAAGAGTGTTGCGTTTAGCCCTACACAACCAGGGAGAAAAGATTTACGCGGAATCCCCTCGGTAGGTTACGAGCGATCCAAAAGCACCCCATGCTTGCGCTACCTCCTAGGTCTACGTCCCAAAAGAGCCCTTTCCACCACAAGTAACAGAGGGCATTAGCACACTGCCGCTTGGAAAATTTGTGAGCTGGAAGTTCAGGCTGCCGAACCCAGGGATTCTGGGTTCAATCGCCACTTCTGCTTGTTTCGATTTGGATGAGCATTGTACTGGCGGGCAATCAAGTACCACTACTGTGTGATGCCTGTTAAAGACCCCGGGCTAGCTGTCGTACTGCACTCGCTATATTTCTCATCTACGGCATAAACCAGTGCTGCCACACCTCAAAGGCAGACCGACCTTATGCTGTCTAAACATAAACATCTACAGTAAAACCTCGTTATAACAAAGTTGAAGGAGCGATCGTAATTATTTCGTTATAACCATTAGTTTGTTATAGCCAATGTCCATTTCTTCCCTATTAGCAAGCAAGGGGAATTATGATTGCTTTGTTATATCCATTAGTTTGTTATATCCCATTTTGTTATAACGAGGTTTTACTGTAATGTGCTTTTTATTTCGGTAGTTTCGATGACAGCCCTTTATTTCTCAGAAGAAATAAAGGGCTGCTTGTTTGTGCCAACAGTGTTGCCCTACTGCGCTGCATACAGCCGTGCCGACCAGCCTCCATATGGGCGACTTATCGGGACGAAATCAATGCCAATGGGCGTGTGCACAGGAGGATTGTATGAACACGACCTCAGATGGTTTGAGGTGTCGCATTCAGAAGGTATCTGGACGAATACCAGAGACAACTGCTGCGCTCGATTTACCCGCACCTTCTGCACCAACCAGGGATTTCCCTAGACCCCCCCCCTAGTTTTCCTGGACACCCCCCCTTGGAATCTAAAAAAAAAAAAAAAAAGGAAAAAATAAAATAAAATTCTTTTTTTCAGATTAAGTAGAAAACACCACCTCTCAGGTGTATATATAGAGCAGGGGTTCTCAAACTGGGTTCCGGGGAACACAGGGGTTCCACGAGCTGGTCTCATGGGTTCCGTGAACACCCAAATTGCAACCCCCTCCCCTCACCCTCCTCTCCTCCTCCCCCCCCCACGCCGCAGGCTGCGCAGCAGGACCATGCAAAGCACCTTCATCTCACTTTGTACTGACATTGCGATTGATATGGTGGGGATATATGGGAAGCGACACAAGCAAAATTGCCTACAATTGTGCATCTGTTGCTTCTCGGTCGGCAAATATGGAGGTCGGGGAGGGTTCCGCGGCAGTCTTTGAGGCTTCCTGGGGTTCCGTGAGACAAAAAAGTTTGAGAACCCCTGATATAGAGAAAGGGAAACATACATTACGGGTATGAGCATTTGGTTAATAGACGTCTGTAATTTAGCTAGTGGACTAAAAAAGAAACAGTTTTATATCTTATCTAGCCTCGCCTCACATCGCCTCCCCCCCCCCCGAGCCATTGGGACACCCCCCCTTGATTAGAATCCTGGGCAAACCCCTGGCACCAACTGCACTCGGTGCACACTGCCATGTACAATTAATGAGTGCAGCCTGTCTGAAAGCGCAACCTGAAGTACATTGCCCTGCACTTGACTGCACCGCGCCACCCATTTCTGCACAGGTGTGGGCAAATTGAACGAGCCAAACGGCAGGTGTGGGACGCCGAGAACGGCCATGGCCGGGCACTCACGCTTCCCAGGGCCTGTGGCAGCAGGGGCCTCAGGGGAGCCAGGAAGCCGCCCGGGGGGCCGCACAGGGGGGCCACGGGCTTCAGCACCAGTGGGGGGTCCACCAGCGACAGCAGGGGCTCGCCCATGGCTGCCGGCACCAGAGCCAGGGGGAGCGCAAAGCCTGTAAGCACGCACACTTGCTCAGAGAATGAGAGAGAGAAGTGGCACATACAGTCAAACACCGATCAAACAAATTTTGAGGGACCTCAAGAAAACGTTTGCTTAAGTGGAAGTCCACTCAACTGAATGCATATGACACAGTGGAGTTTTGCCGAGGAATCATAGAAAAGTTTGTTTCGTGTGAATAGTTTGTTCAAGTGGTATTTCACTGTAAAGCAAGGGACAGTGCATGGACATCCTTCACCGAGCTCCTGGAATGAACGATTCTGCAAACACCAGCGCCACTATTGAGTGCCTTGAAGAACCGTAGGAGCCACGAGAGCTCCCGGAAAGGCTTATCCAGGAGTTCAAAGAAAATAGAAGAAAATTGCATCATGCTCGGCCACCGGAAAATATAAATCGTAACTTTTTCTAACATCAAATAGAGGCCTTACAATACACCTGTGTGTTTTTAAGCTTTGTAGAAGCTGAGATGTCTCGTTTAACCTAAAAGATTCTATACAGAGCTATTCATTTTTCAAATACTCCCATTTTACGCGAAGGTCTAATCAAATAAACTCGTATTCGAACCGACAATCGAATACACTCATATTCAAATCGATAATCGAATATACTCATATTTGAATCAATAATCAAAAACAGATGTATTTAAGTCGATAAACAAAAAGTAAAAATATTAAAACTGGGCACGGCGGAGCAGGCTTAGCTTTGATCCAGCAACCCCGTAGAGGTGCAGTGCTGCATTAGAACAAACGAAGCCATCTCAGTCGCCATTAATGCCTCCAGTAGGGCCGTACACGGGACCTCACAAGGTGGTACAGCGATGAAACGTGTCTCTAACGGTTGTGATTGCCGCTTCTTTGAATGTGGTTCCTCGAATTCCGCCTGACGTCCTGGAGGTGTCATGCTGTTGCCCGCTGCAATCCCGGCGGTGGCTCGGCAGTGGACGTAGGTGTGGCAGACACGTTCTCTGCTGCAGGTCGCTCTCTAGCTCGACAGTTCACGAGGCTCACAGCAGCCGGGAGTTGGGACGTTGTGATGACGGCGATGCACGCATTTGCTCCGACTTTTACCGGAACTTCAACAACCGGCTGCCAAAATCGCGATGTCCGAGAGCGTGACGCGCCGTCTCTTGAGACGTTGGAAAGGGTGTTGGCGTTGATGCATTCATGCTGGCACAGGTATGTGCATTTTTCGTAATTCTTTTGTTTTACCGTTAGGTAGGCAAATTATTCATCAGTGTAACAATTCCACTGTTGTGCCCGAGACTTTTGTTTTCCGTAACAATTCATTTTTTCATGTGAAACGTGAGCTTTGTCTTGTCAGAGAGGGGGGGGGGGGGGGCTCTAGAAACATGTGAAGTCGAAAAGTGAAACCACCAATTAACTCCATGACGATTGGCTGAGCCGAGTGATGACATCACACCCCGATTTCAGACACTGCCACAATTTTGAGTGGGGGGAACAGGCTATTGCAGCAAAAAAAGCATTTGCACCAAGCAAGAATCGAACCCAGACCACTGATATTATTAAGTGAGTGTCTTTCCAGCATGTTACACCACATCGCCGAGAGCTGGGGTATTATCTGGTGGGAAAGCCATGCGGGGCATCCGCCCTGTGCCCGGCAGATAACAACTTGACACCCTGTCACACGTTTTTGAAACCTGAGTCAGTGCCGGTATCTCTATTCGGGGAATTCCTATAGTGTGTATGTGCCACACGTTTAGCCAGTTGTTAAAATAACCGATGAAGAGCGACGAGAGCATAGACGCCACGCATTTCATGTGCAACACAATTGCCCTGCAATTTGCTATGCATTATTTTGTTTGCTTGAAGTGACATGCCGTTTTCCTTTTCAGTGTCCTGTAGGGAAATGCATTCTACTAAACTATCTAATTTATCTAACTGATTGTTACATGGCCAAATTTAGAATAATCATAAACACGCAATGTCGGCGTCTGTTCCGGCCGCTGGTCCCAAGTTGTCTCCGTGCAGTTTCCGTAGTCTGGGGCAGTTCTGTCCTGAATTCTCTCTACCTAGACTCCCCAGTGACCTTGCACTGTATTCTCTTATACCCCTGTGCATAGGGTTACCTCCCGGTGGCATGAACTGGTGAAATCGCGAGGCATTACGAAACCCGACAAGAGAGCGGTATCCGCGGTGCGCTGGTGGGCCACGGGGTTATTATCCAATGTTATACAACCTGAATATTGCCTGGAACTGATACAATAGTGCGGCAAGTACCGCCCACGACGCGACACCTGAATCAGGTATCGTAATCCAATGCTCTCAGGAGCCGATCGAGTCGAGCGGAGAAATGTTTTCTCAAGAGCCTCCGTATGTTGGCGCGTGCACGACCACAGTCCTATTGTTTCCTTTTTGTGTTTTGGAATCGTCGGCTATAGGGGAGCCTGGACCCTCTTTGTTCTTGTCCCTCGTTTGAAGATGTGAAACGAATCAAGATTACTATTGTTACTGTTACCACATCTCGGCCACGTTCAATGCACGGGCCGTAAGGGGTGCCAAGCGCACCGGTTGGCGACGCGTTCCACAGTGGGGGGCCTCACCCTGGGCGTAGAGGGAGGGTGCGGCCGAGGCCGACGGCAGGGGGTGGCGCAGGGCAGCCGTGGGGCTCGTCAGGTCACCCCGCTGGGAGGTCACCTGGATCGGGGCGGGACCCCGCACCAGGGACCGGGCGCAGCGGGAGATAGGCCCGTACTTGGACACCAGCGGGGGGTCGAAGGGCACGAAGGGGTCTTCCTCTGAGGGGCACCTGGAACGCAACGAGGGGAGGCGGACAAACATTAAATTGGCAACAGTCCACAACTCGCTCAATCTTAGTCCAAAGGTTTTGTAACTCGGCATTCGAAAACCAACTCGTGTACGACGTCGCTCTTTATCTGTTTACCGTTTTCTTTAAGCACCCGAGAATGGGTGACAAACATGGAGACGTTGAGACGTTTCCTTCAGCCGTCCTTTTCCTGTTCCTTCCACTTTTATTTCTTCACGTTCGTCACCCAGTCTCAGGCGTTTATAAAAAAAAAGGTAAATTTACACCAGCCCCCCTGCGCCATCACTGTCGCTCTTATCTGTGTTATCACTAGAGTTTCGTGTTTTCAGGGGGAAGGGGGGAGGTTAATTCAGGGCCTTTTTTGTTAATTTGTCTTTAGGGGGTGTAATCTTTTTTTCTCAGGTTCGGTGTTTATTGTGTAAATTGGTTATAACTAGGATTCTGTGGTTTCAGATAAAATCCGAAAAAACACTCGCCGGCAAAATGTTTTCTAAATTCATATTTATTAAAAAAAACTCATTTCAATGTCACAATAGGAAAAAATGAAAAAACATGATATTCTACAAATAAGCTTGGTTAAAGGGATACTACAACGAAATTTCGGCGCTCATTTTTTGGTCTATATGTGTTCAAAAAAGCACCATCAAATTGAACATACCAATATCTTGGTAAAAAAGTCACGAAAAGGAATTTTAAAACAAATTAAACGATTAGCAAAGAGCACCTGGTGGATGTCACTAACCCCTCGCTTGTAATGCCCGTCTAGCAACTTTGGCAGCTAGTGACGGAGGTCGTCTCGCCTCCGGCCACGACGAGAGAAGAGGGGAAGGAGGAACTCCCCTCTACCCGAGAATGCCTTTTGTGTGTCGCAGAAGTCGCTATTGTCCCCCTAAAAGATTATAGAAGATTAACCCGTCACTCAAAATTTGTACAAAAGCAGCCACTTCAGTGGCTGGAACGACTAGGCCATCCTCTCGACGTCAGCCTCGCCGTAGCTTTGCTCGTCTTGAGACGACCTACGTCACGATTGCGTTGGATGTCACGTGCTCTAAGCTGGGCCTTCTCCGAGCGCTGGACAGAGTGGGCCGTTTATAACGAAAAATACAGCCACCAGGCTCAAAATACAAATGTGCGATTGTCATTTACGGATATTGTGGATCATATTCAACCTATTTTTGAACACGACGGGAATATTTCAAATTTCGTTGAAGTATCCCTTTAAAGCACAGGGTCAGAGGTGCTAAGGAGAGGCCTCTCCAGTTTCCTTTCAATAGGCAGCCACTCGACAAAATGGGCTTCCCCATTTATCTCGCCAAGTTTCGTGCAGGACAAAGAGTCATTGTAATTATGGATCCTGACGAAAGCCATTGCACCTGTTTTCAGGTTGCACTTCTCGGAGGAAGGCAGGGTTGTGTTTTTACAATAGGGAAAGCTATGATCCCAGGAGGGAGGAAGCAGCTAAAGGTTCTATCTCGCCACCCCACCCCATGCACCAGCAGGGTGGAGCAGTGGAATGGAACGGAAAGAAAACATATTTTCCAGAGATTATGCCAAGGATTTTAGTGATTGCCAAGTATCAACATTTATTCAATATTTGTTTGCAAGTTTTGTCGTGGGGCAGTTACAGTTAAATGTCGTTAATTCGAACATGTTTAATTCGAACTTTCCGTTTATTTGAACTGACGCTGGGGTCCGGACTACACTATATGTATTTCAATCGGCAAAAACGTCCAGTAATTCGAACGCTTAAACGTTCGCGCCGGTTAATTCGAACATCCCGCGCCGCCGAGCATGCCTTCAGGAGCGGGCTAACTCACGAGGCAGCGTCTCCAATGTCTCCAGTTCCAAATAACCACGACAACCGATCACGTGGTGACCTTGGATGCTGCGATGAGCAGTGCAGTGCTCTCTTGCACGGTGACAGTGCTGTGCCGCTGCTCTTCGGCGCGTTTTCGGCGGGAGCCCGACAGTTCCGTTTCTTGCCTTGCAGTTACGCATTGCTGCGGTTCGGCGTGTTTTTGGTGGGCGCGCAACTGACATTATCTCGATTCCAAGCGTCGTGGCCAGCCGGGGCACGTACCGCCCACCAAAGGAGCTCAAGATGAAGGTAAAGATACTGTAAGAAGTTGACCAAGGCGCACTTTCCAAAACGGAAATTGTGAAGAAACACAGCATCACGAAGAGCACTCAAAGCGCCAGACACCACCCCGCGCTACTTTTCTTGCCAGGAGAATGCGGATGCCGCATTAGAGCTGGTCTCCAAACTCCAAGTGATCTTTGTTGATTCACGACTGAGGAACCGCCCACAGGAACGCATTACGGATTACTTCCCTTTGTGATCAGTGAAAATAAATGTCCTGGAACTCGTCACTCATGTGTTAGCTCAGTGCACATGCGCCGCCCAATGCAGCGCTGCACGTAAGTACTCCATTTAATGAGCTTTCGTTAATTCAAACTTTGTTTCGTTCGAACAATTTTCGGTCCCCTTCGAGTTTGAATTAACGAGATTCGACTGTACTATTACCACCGACAAGGGTGCGGATGCCCAATTCATCCAAACAAATATTATTCGACACAAGTGAGTTCTTAAGAATTTATGGCTGGTTTGTGTCCAGATAATATTTATTTTAATACTGAAGTTTGAAAAATTGCACACACAGCAAAAATTAAACTCAGAATTTCGGAGAATTAGGAATCTATTACAAATAACCTCCAATAAATACCAAATTACGAAAAAAAAACTCAGAAAAACATTTTTCTGTTTTTACGAGAAATAAACTCAGAAAACGAGGAACCCTAGTTATAACCTTAGCCAATTTATACAAAAAAACACTGAATCTGTGGAAAAAAAAAAAAACACTGAATGAAATTCTAAAAAATTCTAGTTATTACGTGTCAGTGTAGTGATGCAGACAAGTTGGTTCGTGATTACAAACTGGTAGCGGCGCGCAAAAAAATGCACAGACAAAGAGAGGAATGGATGAGTGCCTTCCCTTGTCCGTGTATCTTTTGCGTGCTGCTATCAGTCTGTAGTTATTACGTGATATGACCCGTGGGAATAACTCGGATCTACTCGGGTATGATTTGAAACAAAGCCGTCGTGTGTGCCCGAGCCTCGACACAAGGGACGACTGAAGCAAGAGTGCAAACCGTCTATAGTACTGCTGTGTTTGGTCTCAAGCTGCAAACAAGTGCAGCCCCAGACCGTCTCGACCTTTCGGCAAACCCCACATCAATTCTACATAAAGACACAGTCTACAACCCTTTTTCTTACTCTCTTTCCTAACAATCTCTCACAACTGTAGGACTTCTACATTAGCAGTCTCGATCATTAGCCTATGGGAGGGTGTGAAGACAGGCCCGCTCTATTGCAGGAGCTGAAACCAGTGGGGGAGTTGACAAGTGGTGATTTGGAGCAGCTCTTGTAGCAGGGAAAACGGCTTTTGGAGCAGAAATTTCTACTTTTGGAGCAGACGATTTGGAGCTTGCATGTCAGAAAATTTTATACAATCTCTTTCAAAGCTAGCTTGTGGAAAAAACTGCAGTTGTTAAAGTGTTGGGAGACTATTTAAAGTGTCATATTTATGGGGGATCTGGCTGCTACAAATATTTATTTATTTATTGAACAATCATACGGCAGTGATTTTGCAATGTTTTCCACATTACTGCTTTGTTCCCACATTACTGCCCCCATCAGCTAAGCACCACACAGTGTTAAAGAGCTGACTGAGGCACAGGCACATTATGCATCAAAATGTAGAGCCCTTTCACTTCACGTGAAGATAGAGGACCAGCGAAGCTGTTATCTTTACGACATCTAGGACGATGCCTGGAGGACAATGTCTAGGACGACCTCAAGGACGATGCCTTGAGGACAACGTCCAGGACAACCTCAAGGACGACATCTAGGACGACCTCAAGGACAACTTCTAGGATGACCTAGATGATGATGCCTAGAGGATAACGCCTAGGACAACCTCAGGGAAGACGTCTAGGACAGCGTCTAGGACGACCTCAAGGACGACTTCTAGGACGAACTCGAGGACAACGTCTAGGACAACCTCAAGGACGACTTCTAGGACGACCTCAGGACGACTTCTAGGACGACCTCAAGGACGACCTCGAGAACAACCTCTCGGACGACGTCTAGGACAGCCTACAGGACGACTTCTAGGACGACCTCCAGGACAACGCCTAGAGAAATTCAGCGTTTCCACTCTGGTTTTCACCAGAGTGGAAAGGCTGGAAAGGCTGCCGCCATCTATGACCGACCGCGGCAACCAGACAGCTGGCAAACTGGTTGCTGCTGTCGCTCATAGATGGTGGTAGGTGTCCGGAGTTTTGTGTCAACATTTGTTTGCTTGCAGACACAATATTGGGGAAACAAGCCCTTAACAGCTTCGCTGTAAGAATCTTATAACAGCTTCTGTATTTCTCTTTTGCCAATAATAAGATTTCAAGAATAACAAACAAAATTAACCTATTAGGAGTACCGATGACGTCTTCAATCTGTGTTTGACATAAAAATATGCTTTTCACTTTGTAAGGTTTGTATCACGCCGGTCTCGCTTGTATTCTATCTGCTACTGTTCATAGAGCAGCTAAGCAAAACAGATACAGTAGAACGTCGATAATTCTATACTTCGCAAAATTTCCAGTCGGATAATATGAGCGCTTTGCGCGTGCCTACCTGGTTAATTCGCCGATTTGGTCTGACAGGTTAAATTTTTAGTTGCTAGGTGCCGCCAGTTAGCATCCGGATTCGGCAGCAAAAATAAACATGGCGCACGTCTTTGCTGCTCTGTTTCTTGTTTGCTGGTCCGTGCGCTCAGTAGTCCATTTGTTTTTTCGAGCTTGGGCAGGCATTGGGGCAGGCTGCCACTCTCGCCTCACGTGAAGTTTATGATCAGTATCAGTGATCGGTATTCTTGTTGCTGCGCTGCTGTGGTCACTGTGCCACCGAACACTGTTGTGTGTTTGTCGTGTTCGGTGTCACTGCACCACCAAACATGACATCCATGTCGAAGCCAATGGACCGAGGTGTTATTCTTCATACGCAGAAGATCTAATGCCACCACCTGAAGCGGATGTTGCTCTGCTAGAACAATGGCAGGGGCTATTTCATCCATCTTCCCGAGGTTATATGCCTGGTCGTGAATGCATGGAAACAGGTGAAGGTGGAAGTCATCCAGAGGTGCTTCAAACACGCTGGATTTTCGAAGGAACGACAGGCCGTAGAGCAGGATGATACTGGGGATACTGCCAGTGCTAGTGCCAGTATTGTTTCTGGGACTGATGATGAGGAAAAGGAGCTTTGCTCCCGCATCAAGGACAGGGACAACGAGTCGGTTGGCATGAGGTTCACAGACTACTTAAACATGGGTGAGAAAAAGCAAACCTGCTACGCGGACCTTGAGAGCGAGATCACTGACAGTGTGACGGCAGAGATTGATGACGATGATGAGCCGCCTCGGGTCCCACTCTAGGGGAAGTTATACAGTCGCTGAATGTCGTACGCAGCTTTGTGGAATGTAACGGAGATGATTTTGAGATGTTGCACCTAGTTAGACTTCTTGAAGATATGATAGTCGGCGCCGCTAATTACAGGGCGCAGCAGTCCCATATCGATGACTACTTGAGTGACATTCCCTCGTATTGACTACTCGTTTTGAATAAAATGTTTCCTTCAAGATTCAAAGCTTTACGCACAATTTTTGTCGTTTTCTTTCATTTTTAGATAATTCGCAAATCCGGTTAATTCACATATTTTTCGCTGTCCGACCGACTTCGAATTAATGAGGTTCTACTGTAGTTACTCTAACCGATCACAATTAATAGCGCTAGGTATTCATTGCGATCGATATGAGCATCGTTGGCACAAAAACTGATAACTCTTCATTAGGCATGTGCAAATAATGGATTTTGCGTTCGAAGCAAATTCAAAATGAATAGTAGTTTCAGCCAAATATTTTTAATTAAAAATAAAATAGTTGCTACGCTTTTCTCCACGCCTTTCACTACCATTACACCATACTTCAACGAAAATTCAACTGAACTTGCAAAGGTTGTTCCCAAGCTTCTAATTGCCCACTTTGAGCTCTGTTAAATTTAATTTAGATATACTTTTATATTGTGACCTCAGGAAGTAAAATACCTACACTGGGATATCAAATAAACGACAAATTTTATGTGAAATGAAACCTATAAAGGAGCCTAGCCATACCTAATTGAGGAGATTTATAAACCTTCTCGCTATATGCAAATGTTTTCTTCGACTCTGAATTTAAAAAAAAGAACCAAGCATAAATAATGAACACAGGTTGTTAGACAGAGTAAGACACAGGTTGGTAGGTTGCATAATAGCCACAGGTAAATTTTTGAAGATTTTACTGCAATGTAAATTTTAACAATCAATTGTTGTCACTCTTTTTAATACATTAGGCACGCACGTGCACCAGATTACTTTGAAGGTGTGTTTTTCGCCTAAGTGTGCGGCTCCGCTGTGGCGAAGAGAGTCGCGAGATTGCGGTGTCAGCTCCATAGGGTACTGCTTCTCCGCAATGCACCTGTACCTCAGGAGAAGCGCACTATAGGGAGCTAAACGTTTCGATCAAATTTCGAAAAATATGTATATTGCAGTTCATTTTAAAGCGATTATCAAAGTGCTTATTATTTGACACTACTATTTGAAAATGTGAATATTCGCACAACCCTACTCTTTGCACATAGTAGTTATGCATCCGAAAAAACAACAACTGGGCTTTTTTCATTTTCAGTGGCATCGCCAACCATACCACGTGCAAGACACTTTCACATTCTTTTTCGTGAACAGCTCCCTTTTGGCACAGACATGCTGCACCAATGCGACCTTTGGAGCAGCATGTAGCAGGTTAGTTATGGCGCAGTTGGGCGCAAATGGCGCGGCAGTTCCATTACTGTGAAACACACTGCAGAGTGCGCAGTGAGGCTCGGATCAAATCAAGTTGCAAAAGTTAGCCGTTTGGCAGGGGCAGGGGAACCTGTGACTTGACATAAGAGCATTTTTTTTTTAACCTGAAATGTTCTCTGGCTAGTTGCTCAGCATTTCATGAAACCCAAAAGGATGAAGCGACCGCAAAGCTCACTGCCGATTGGCTGATGGGGAAGAAAGGAGGAATGAAGGAAGCCCGATGCTGATTGGCTAACAGGAGAGGTCACATGGCTAGAGGTGGTTGAGAAGATAGACCACCTGTGCACCGACGAAGGTAGCTTGACGCTCTAACGGGAGGAGGTCACGTGGCTAGGAGTGGGTGAGGAGGAGGTGTTCACATGATTGAGCGAGGGCGCACTAACGGGAGAGTGATTAGCGCTATCGCGCCGTTCCAGGAACTGCCATAAGTGGGTATTGTACGCATTAAGGGGGGACATGGCCTCGGAATTCAAAATTTTCAGAAAAAACTTTTTTTCAAAAATAATATGTTTGTGCTTATTAACTTCCAAAGAATGGTTTCAGAAACTTTCATTTATAAACATGCAGGATTTATCTCACAATGAATTATTTTCGACATGTCGGCAGCCCTCCAAGTCAGCAGGGAGCAAGTTTTTTGCATGTTTATTTAGCACTGCTTTATACTCGTTTAACATAGCCAGAACATCTCACCCTCATTGGAAGCGCCATTTACTCTGGATTTAGCCCGTAGAAGCCTTTCAAGTTTAAAAGTATCAATGGCCAGGAGAACACCTTATATCCAAACTGAAAAAAATTGTGAAAATTTGGTATGAGCAATCTTATTAGTTGAGACCTAAAACGGGATTTACGATTGGTCCTGCCCGGTGATGTGATATTGTGCCATCTTCAGTAACACCCTTTCACAGTATCTTCCACTCTAGATCATATTTCTGCTCTGCTGCTCTTCCTTAGTATTATTTGCCTCTTAGTTCTTGTCATTTTATCTGTCAAGAAATGCCTGCTACGAAAGTTAGCTTGCCTACAAACGACGCAAATTGGTAGCTATAGCCAGGGGAACAATAAAGTGTCAAAGAGGAAGGTTCTAACAATGCGCCAGGTGAATTTTGCTACCTCAGACCCACAGAAAAGAAAGAAAACAAAAGTTGAAACTTCAAATGCATTTTTCTCAGTTTCACTTTTTGGCAGGAAATGTGGTATGAGGAATTGTATCATTGGACATTTTGAAAGTGTAAAGATTTCATTCAGTGTTGTCCTTGACTGAAATTTCCTGAGGAACAAGTTAAGGTACTCATATTCTGAAAAAGCTAAATTCTTCAAGAAAAAAACTGAATATTTTAAAACTCAGAAATTTGTTAAAATTGTTTGCTCTTTTTGAGCGTTGTTGTTTTTCTGTAGAATTGCATTTTCTACAATTAATTTTTACCTTAACTTGCACTATGGGTATTGTACTTCACATTAAACCAAACATTTTGTGGATTGCAATTATTATTTTGCTTAAATACATTTCCTAATAAAGTAACTTTTTTCTGGAGTTTGTTAAGCATAGTATGTTGTAGAGTTGGCCGATAAGACTGAAACTTTAGATGTCATCAATCTTAATGGGGTTCATTTCACCCTGAAAGTTTGAATCAATTTGAGACATTGGTTCAAAAGTTGACCCTCCCAGGCCATGTACCCCCTTAAGTAATCTCACTAAGAGTGCCGTGAACATAGGCGTCTAGCTGTGCGGAACCTCAGCGATGAACAGCATGAGCAAAGATCTTAGACACCAGAGTTTGAACACTAGAAACCAATCCCACGCTACACGGACTAACATCAACGTACTTGGCTATCAAGTGTAACCGCTGAGCGATTGAGCCAGAATGTTTCACATATGCAAATTTGCCACACAGTTTTTTTGTTTTCTTTTTGTCTTTTGGCTTTTTACATTAGAATCTGAGAAGCCCTCAGCCCTGATAGCATTTTTTTAAAGGCAAATATGGCTTCCCCTAATTTTGTGCAATTCACCGGCTCCAAAACTATAGTTATCTTGTTGCCATTTTTCAAAGTTTCACTAAAAAAAAAAAAGTGTGAAATATCTTTCTAGGGTGGCAGCGAAATGGCGACGAAGCAAGACAGCAACTTCCATGGTGGGTTTGAATCGAATAGTGCCGCTTCATTCACGGCCGTTGCAGCATAAGCTAAGTCATGACAACTGGTTCTCTTGATGCTGGAGATGACAGCTTTATTCAATTTGAACCATCGTTTGCGTAGCATGACGTGGCACGTTATGACGCGGCACGCCATGTGAGCACGCAAGGCGGATGCACTAAGCTGGCGCGTATTATCACCTCCAGCGGGGAAGCTATGGATAAAGCTCACTTGGGTTTCGAGTCTTCTGGCCGGCTACTTCTTTCCTTACGTGCGTACACGCGGCTAGCACCGGGCTAGTTGCGTCAGTTTGCATGCCCCTAACTCTAACCTTGTGGAGCCTTTGGACACTGCAGCCATTTTTCCGCGTCCAAACCACGTTGAAAGTTCACCAGCTTCTGCCGACACGCCAGACGGAAAACGCAAAAAGGCTTCTTCGTCGTCCAGCCCGCTAAAAACAGTTTGATTGGGGCAAAGCAGTACCACAATGATCTTCTGACACCGCAGCCACCACCGGTGCACGAGGGTGCCCGTGCAGCTCCGGGCACCAATATGGCAGCCCCCTTCAGCAGGTGTCATGTAAGCGGATGTCACGTGACGCAAATGAACGAACGAACATTGCACCGGCATTGGACGGTGGAAGAAAAGAGTGCCGGTACCTTGAGCACGGTGTTTCGGTGACTCTATGTTTAACCGAGGCAACGTGGTACACCGGGAATGCGTCTTTAACCGGTGCCGTTACCGTCCTTCCCAAACAATAGATGGATCGAAAGTTGTTTCGACATGGCAACAAACGAGGCCACAAAGCCGGCATATTTCACTGTCGGACATTGCAATCCTAGCTGTCGGTTCAAGAAATGCCAGCAAGAAAGGCGAGCACGCGCGGAACTCGCCGTCGTCGTGGCGTCCCAGCCTTCGACTGCCAAAGCTTCCGCGAACTGTCCAAAAGCAGAGCGGCCTACATAGGACGGGTGTCTGCCACACCCCCTGCCACCGCTCCGACTCTGCCAGGGCCGTGGCAGGCAATGGCGCGACACTTTTACGATGTCTCGAGACGGAAGTTGAGAGACTAGGAACGGGGACGCAGCAGTAGGAGACATATTTTGGGCACCAGAGTGTCGATCCGGTACACTTACGGATGGCAGGGCTCCTCTCCGTTGTTCGTGTCCGGGCTCACTTCCAAAGGGGTGACGGCCACCGGGGCAGGGGAGGATGCCCCGGCAGCGGCATGCTCGAACAGGGCGGCAGACGTCCAGGGCGAGAAGGCCGGCACCTGCAAGCGAGGGAGGACACTCATTCGCCCGTCCGGCGGCAACCAACTCTAATCGACCACCTTAATACCGCAATACCCTGAGAGATCGCCCAGCTAAAATCGAGAGCAAATCGGGTGAAGACAAGGCGTAGGCTAACTTTCGGTGCACAATCGAGAAAAGCCAAAAAAATGCTATTTTTAGGTGACGCGTCCCTACCGAACTTGTTGCCGTGGTGAGGGGCAATGAAGCAAAGATGGCTGTACTTCCCAGTCAGCAATGTTGGTCATTGATCCAAACGCTCTGATTACTAGCAATGTGTCCCGGAAAATCCTGGGAGACATTGCTGCTAGTATTCCACATTCGACTGCAGAGCGCGGAGAATCATGGAGCCATTCTGATGTACGCTCGGGCCGACTCGGATGCGTCGCACATCCTGGAAGCGGCACGATCCATTCTCTCCTTTTATTGTGAGTTGAGAAGACACGAAAACTAAAACGAATGCAAAACAAGGTGCTCTGCTTTCCTTCTACCTTTTTTTTACATTCCGAAATAGCAAAATGTTAAACCAGAGTGAGCTTTGTCTTCTATTCTCGAGCGGTCTTTCTGGTGCTTTGCGCCAGATGGTCGTAATGCGTCGAGCAGACGGTGGGGGTGCCACATATTTCCGGAATGGTCTATTTGCTTCGGTCTTAGCCCAAAACACCACATTTATCTGAATCTAAAGTAACCTCGAACCCAACAAGACCCCTCCGGTGTCAACGACCAATATTGGAGGGAAACGCCTAAAATGCGTAGCACTTGTAATGCTTGCCCTTAGCACTTTTATGTCCCAGCCAGGGATGTAGCCTCATTAGAGCTTGCAGCATGAAACATGCAACGGGCAACTGCTCCTGAAGCAGAGAATTTCCTCGGCATGCACTTGTGGGCAGTAAAGCGGACTCCACATACTATAAAGGCCCTTGCTTTTGGGCTTTGTGTACCGCCAAAGGGGTGCAGAAGCGACAAGGGCGGGCTAAACAAAGCCAAGCGGGAGGACCGAGGGACGCGGCTGCAGAACAAGAGCACTGAGCCCAGCGCCAACAGGAAATTAGTTGCCATTACACAGCGGCCGTCTGCCAGTTCTAGAGCTAGTTCATGGGTGTTTGGCGGACCACGTAAGGTGTGCGCAGACTAAAGGTGTTCCAAATGCTACTGTGCGTTTAGAACGCCTTTGGAAAATGGCCTAAAGGACGGCTAATTTTGTGAATGCATGCTGCCCGGTGACATGGCTGCACCGAGAGGCGACAGCAAGTAGAAGCTCGGAAGTGTCGGTGCTTTGCGAATACAGTAAACTCTCGATTGAGCGAACTTCAAGGGACCCAAGGAAATAGTTCACTTGACTGAAAGTTCGCTAAACTGAATATTTATACACTAGAATAGGGAACAGCATAGTGCACAGCATACATCAATTCAGAAGTGTCAAATGCAATTTACGAAGTCATGTATATCGATATATACAAAGTGCATAACAGTTATGTTGCTGCCTTTCTCATTTTGAAAAACAATCTGTAATTTTCATTTGCACCGGTGCTCTTAAGGCGCATGAAGTAACAAAGCTGTCCAGAGAGTCTATGTTTTTTCGCACTTCCTCTGGCACAGCTTGTTGCTGTGACGAAGCCAGCCGTACCGCAACGGCATTGTACACTGGCTCGAAATACCTCGTGCAGAGTCGTTTCCCGTTGGAATTGAATGTAGTTTCTCCTTCAAGCTTCGACTTTTGCTTCATTATTGCTGACAACGTCGATGGGGAGATCCCATAGTCCTTCACAACATCCACTTGCCTTTGACCATCGTCCAGACGCTGAAGGATTTTGAGCTTGTCTGATAGTGACAACCGCTTCCGTTTTGTCGTACTCATGCGTGGCCGCGCAAACTGCCGTCCTGACCTTGTTACTCAAAACTAAGATGGCCGAACGGAACCGATAGCAAAGATGCCCAACGCCAGCATTTCTGCAGTGCTGGCAGCGGGCATCGGCTACGCCAGCACTGCGGAGCACAAAACTTCGTTGAACTGATTGCAAAAATAATCCTGGGTCCGGCGATCAAGTTTGTTCGCTGTTCCCAAATTCACTAATTCGTTTAACTAAAACATTTTTGTATAAAATGCATAGGAAAACCGCAGGGGATTTCTTTAAAGTTTGTTATTCTGAAATATTTGTTAAACCGACATCCGCTCAAGTGAGAGTTTACTGCAATCAAGGAGGCCGGTGACGCCTTTCTCTGCTAGTGCGTCGGTGCTTTCCTAGAGGGCCTTTTCCCACATGCTTCAATAATCGGTCGGGTGTTTTTCGAATATGGCCGACGGGGCCATTTCGCTTCCTTCACCGGGCCGCAGCACTTTCAGCGAGTTTGTGGCAGGCTCACCTTCTGCAGCTCTTGAGGCTCTCCCAGCTTGGCCATGATCTCTTGCTTGCGCTGCTGCAGCTCTGCCAGGCTCTGGCTCGCTATGTCCTGAAACAAGAGAGGGCGGGAGTCTTGCGAGGCCTTCAAGGCACAAACCCCCCCCCCCCCCCCTCGCCCGGAAAGATACAAAAGGAGGACTTTTTTTCAGAAAAAAAAAGGCATTACTTCCCGAGACGCATCTACCATCAGATACGAAGCGAGCGCACGGGCAAAAGTTGGAGATAATCCCGAAAAAAGGGAGATGACTACTCGTTAGGTTTGAGAGCAGAAAACCAGAAGGGGCACATGGTAGAGTAGGCCCTTGCTTGATTCGATGGAATGCTTTGTTGGCATAAGGGTTTGGCAGAAACCTCAACTTTTAAAGCAGCCGTGCCACTCTCCTGAAGCCTGCTTTGCACGGGTACTCTCGCATAGAGTTTCGCCACTTTGCACAGTCTTCTCGGTGGAGCAGTTGACGCAAAGTAGCCCCTTGGTCAGCTCGGTGGGCTCACAAGTTTGCTGGGGTGGGCGTTTTATACGCCCTTTGCTTGTATTTCAAATGTTTCAAAAGCAGAAGGTGGGGCTTATTGCAACGGCGGTGCACGTTCGGTACTTTATGGTGCATTCCAACTTGCAGCCACTTAAAATCCAGGAAGCACGAGAATTCAAGGTTGTGTTTGTTTCAGAAATAAAATATAATGCACAGACTATTTTCCCTGTATTCTGATAACTTGCGAGGGTGTAAGACTTTCCAAAAGCTTCATAAAAAGGACCTATAAAAACATTTGGTTAATTAAGTAAAAGTTCACTCACTTGAGCTGAGTATCCAGGAGCTCATTGTGAGAAACCAAAATAAACATTGGGCATTCAAGAAATACTATAAAGACTAGGCACGTGCCAACAGTAAATTCTGAGCTCAAAGCGCACGTGGTTTTGGACAAAAATTTTCTAATCAAATAGTTTCTCCAAGCCTTTCACTGCAGTGCACGAGGCTTAAACAAAAATTCAACTGAACCCCTAAAGGTTGTAAGGTACGTTGTTGGGCTAGTTGGTTCATCTTAGTAAAACATATAAAATAGCGCAACAGAAACAAGGACAAGAAGTAAACAGGACAGGCGCTAGCGCCTGTCCTGTTTACTTCTTGTCCTTGTTTCTGTTGCGCTATTTTATATGTTCCCTAAAGGTTGCTCCCAGCCTTCCACTTGAGCACTTCTAAGCTCAGTTAATTTTAATATTACTATTTAAAGTGTCGCATGTAATCGACAAATTTGTTGCCACTATCCTAATCAAGGAGATTTATAAATCGGCTTTCTAAATGAAAATATATTTTTTTCAATAAAAAAAAAATAATGAATGGGGATTGTCAAGACATTGCTGCCTAACATATACTCTTGCATAATCCTGGCAGGTAGGCCCTGTTGAGTGTGCTTCTCACAGGGCACTTGTTAACTGCGGGGAAGCAATACAGTGTAGACCGCATATAACGTATGTCTCGGGAGTCGCGAAAATCCGCACTATAAGCGGTACCGCACTATAACCAAAACATCAATTTTTGAGGCCAAAATACATGCCATGAGACAACTTACCTTTGTAAAAGAATTTATTTTATGTTAGATGAAAAAATAAGCTTAGTTTGAGGAAAGTCTTTATTTCAATAGACTAGTACAGTTATGTCTCAAGTGCGTCACACATTTTAAAAGAAATTAGCGGCTTTTGCCTGGCGCAGCCTTTTAATGGCGTCGCGGGTTGCGGACGGACGTTGCGAGCGTTCAGGATTGCTAACCCTAATCACTTTTCTCCGGAGATGAAAACGCGTGAAAATTTGTATCCTTCATACGCTACGCGCCAGTAATACCTTGAACTTGAGCACACGCATGAATTGCGCCAAATAAGAAATCCGGGCGATGTTCGAGGACACAAATGCTTAGAAATCACCACTGTAGTCGAAGTAAACAAACACGACGACACGGGCGTTTTTGCCGTCTTGAGAGCGCCGCCACGACATCGCCGCACGAGTAGGTGGATCTTCCCTTCTAGTACGTGCTGGGTTATCATAGCGACACACAACGAAAATTCACAGTCAAGGATAGCGCTTTTACGCAGAACGATGAGATGCACGCCGTCTACGACGACGATCACAACCAACGCCATGTTTGCGGAATAGAAGCAGCCGGCCTGGCGGCCTGGCCGGCCCGCGACCGGCATGCATGATACAACGCGCGCGAACACTTGTCCTCGACCTGCGATTGGTCTGTCGTTGCGGTTGTTTGTTTCTCTGTTTCCAACGCAGCGGAGGGACGCACGCACGTGAACGACTCGTGCGTGCGTCCCTCCGTCACTATGGCAACTGAAGCCTCCCTCTTCGTTTCTTCCCGCGTTTTCGAGCAACCTCCTTGCCCCGCGAGTGCAGTTTGCGGCTCGCGCCGTCAGCTTGCGTCAGCGTCGTTATCTGGTGTCGCACAGCGAAGCGAGCTCGCTGCTCCGGTCGTCGGCGCGGCTGGCGGGCTGCGCCAGAAACCGCACTATAACCGGTACTTCCCTTCGCGCGCCTGCATTTTAAGCGGTATGTAATTACATGGAGTTCTATGGGAGGTGAACTGGTGGTTTAAAAAAACCGCGTTATACCCGGTCCTGCACTATAAGCGGTTACGTTGTAAGTGGTCTATACTGTATCCAGGAAACCCGCAAGCTCCGCAGGTATTGCTTCCCCGCAATGCACAAGTGCTCGGTGAGAAGCGCACTCACAAGGCTAACCCATCGCTACCTACAGATAAGAAATTATGAACATCCCAGTTTATTTCTAAGTGAATGTCAAATTGTATTTTATTCGAAACTAGTATTCGAACATAAGAATGCTCCAATATACTCTTGGCATGTGCTTGCGGCAGCAGTGCCTACACAGCCTGTTTAAGCGCACTCTTTCTTCCATTTAACTCCGTGCGCAATATGAAACAATGCAGACGTCGACATCCAAAAGAGTGGCCGATTCTATTACTTCCTCTCAAATAGTCGGCCCCGGAAGTGCAGATGTTCCTGCACTGAAAATCTTTCAGCCGTGTGGCAACGGTGTGTCCTACTTCCACAAAATATCCAACATGAAGACTCCTTTTAGTTCTGCTCACAAGCACAACTGTTTTGTATTTATATTGTGAACATCCTTATTACTATAGCATGGTTATTATAAATAAAGGGATACTGCAACGAAATTCTAGCGCCTATTTCACTGTCTAAATGTCATCTATGTTCTGGCCACACCACTTTTGCTCGAAAAGACATTGAAACATTATTAAAAAAGGACTAAGCCAAACACTGTTGTGTCCCCATGCACTTAAAAACAGCGCCACTCCGCAGAAGTATGGCAACAAGCTGCGTGTTCGCAAGCCCCGTTGAACCGGATTTCCCTTCTCTCCCGGCCTATGCAACTCTTGCAGGGAACGGGGAGGGGCAACCAAAAGCGGTCAGGTTGTAATGCATCGATGACGACAAATGGCATAGTTCATAACCACGCCAGCCCCCAAGCAGCTTTGCCCGTGCTAGACTACGTGATGTCACGTCTGTGACGTCACTTACGAGTGTGATGCGTTGCACTCTTCAATGGCTGATCATCGAGCGCTCGCTGGAATTAGTCCTTTGGAACGAAAAATTAAAAATAAAGCCATTCAAAATACAAGCGTGCGATTATCACGAGCAGATTGAGTTGATCATGTTTAACTTATTTCTGAATGTGAGGTTTCGATTCAGTATGCTTTTATATTAACTTTTGACCAGGCTGATTTTTAACCCTTTGAGGACGGGTTTGTTTTCCTACCTGCACGCCGAACGCGAATGTTAATCTCAGTAACTCTGTAGCATGCTCTGTGAAGAATATTTATTTATAAAAGACACCCTATTTTATGGGCAAAGAGTTGATTTGTGCCTCCAACCTAGTACATTTTTCTCGCACTGTACTTTTCGAAACACGGTGCTATGCAGTGGCACCTCGACCTCGCACCCCGAGGTCGTTCTTTTGAGCAGCTTTATCCGGCCTTTATTCATTCGGAATTGCAACTTCCTTGTTTTCACAGTCGTCGAATACCAAGTTCATTAGTAAATCCTAGATCTCAGTGTTGCTCATGAAGTGCTAGGTTGAGCGACAGATTTGTCATTCTGTAACAACCAAGGAGCACACCAAAACTAAAATTGCCCAAACAAAAAAAATTACAAGCCATCAAAAAGTGACATTACAAAAGTTGTTTTCACTGTTTGCTCATGCACCCCACTACACATAAAAAAAAAATTGACAGCCCAGTTGAGAGGGGCGCAGAGCAAACTGAAACCACACAAGAATGTGCCCGAGCACATTTGGGCAGGACACTCAAAGGGTTACGGGGGGACGCCGGCCTTCAAAACTGAAAAATCGCGAAAAAGTCAATTTTTTGAAAACCATATTTTCAGGTTGTATATCTCCTAATCTACCTTCTCTGTAATTATACCCACTAAAATCACCGGGAAAATATTAAAAATAAAATATTTACAAGGCTTGAGTAGCTTTCAAGTGGCAGTCAAGCGCCAAAATCAACCAAAAGTTTGCGCTATCGGCGCTCCCGTCCTATTCGGCCGACGGCCGCCATTTTTATCTTGTTTTGAACGTCTGTTCTTTCTCGTCCTTCTCCCGATTTTCAAAATGGAGTCAACCTTATGGTTTTCACGCGGTCGGCGTTTTGCCATGTCACAATTGCACAACGTGATTGGACAAAGCGCGCGCTCCCGAAGCGAGCGGGGGAGCACGTGGCTACTATTGGCCGCGGCGCGCGTCCTCCTCTTTGTTTTCTCCCGTCGCTGCCAGTCGCATCGTCTGCTACGGCAGTGGTCTCCTTGCTTGCCCCCCGTATTGTCAGCTCCGCTTCACTTTTCGCCTTCTTTACGATCGTTCCCGCTGAACTTTGAGCAGTTTCTCGTTGCTTGCCCATCTATTTCCTAACCGCACACGATGCGTAAAACGAAATACAAGACGGTGCACGCGTTCGGTGTGCGAAAGCGCTCCATGAAGCTAATCAGGATGGCGAAGTTGAAAGTTGCCGCAGAGCGTGCCGCCAATGCTCATCACGTTGACGCTTCCAGTAATGGATCTTCCGTGCCCTCTGCTGTCGCCGCCAAGGAAGAAGCTGTCGCGGCAGGTATGCGTGATGTCCCGAGCACATCGACCGCTGCAGTTTCTTCCAAGAGTGCAGGCTCCAGCGCTCGGCTGGCGCCCACTGCGAGTCGGAGTGCATCGTCCAGCGTCCATCTCGTGACCGGTTTTCTGACGCGCAACGAAATCGAAGTTGCCGCAAAGCATCGCGAGACTGTTCAAGCCGAACTTGGCGCTATGCCAGCGACCCAAAGGATGCCTCAAGCCATGCAGCCCGATCCCACACCTGCCACTGCTACGTGCGAAGGTGGGAAATTTTGCCTCATTCAGATAGACATTTTGAGCAACCTGCTCTTCTGCACGGTGTGCAAACATTGCTTGGGGACTGGATCGACTGTACAAGAGGGCACCAAGCTGGGACTGGCCACAAAACTCGAGGTCATATGCACACTTTGTGGCGTTGTTGCAAGTTCCTGGAGTTCACCACGCCAACAGGACTCGATGGCCTTCAAAGTCAACATCCGATCCATAATGGCTATAAAGCAGATTGGAAAGGGGCACAAAGCTCTCAACGATTTTTGGGCTGTCGTGAATGTCTCCCACAGAGGCCTCCACCACAAGACGTTCCAGGAGCACCTGAAGAAGACCTTCAGAGAGCAAGAGGCCCTGTGCATAGACAAGTCTTATGTCGATTCAGCCGCTGCTGTGAAGACAGCCTGCAAAAAGATGGATGCAAGCTTCTACAAGGACATCACTATGGTGTACGATGGAACATGGCACAAGCGTGGGTACACGTCCCACATCGGCGTTCGATCAGTGATCGAGTACCATACAGGCCTCATCTTGGACGCTGTTGTTCTATCCAACCTGTGCCTAGGATGCCAGATAGGACCGAAGCCTGGAGATGAAGCATACAGCAGCTGGCGCATGCATCACGTCTGCCAGAAAAACACAGACGCCAAATCTGGAAGTATGGAGGTCGACCCAGCCCTGATGCTTTTCAACCGGTCTCTCTCGAAGCACAATTTGCGTTACACGACACTCATCTCCGATGGGGACAGCAGGACCTTCTCTGCACTCGTGGAAGAGAATGTCTATGGGCTAGTGCCTATCGTGAAGGAGGAGTGCCTCAATCACGTTCAGAAGAGGACGGGGACGGCACTGCGCAACATCGTACAAAAGAGCGACAAGCCGTTGAGTGGCAAGGGAAGGCTGGCAAAGGCTCTCATCGACAAGCTAACTGACCACTATGGCTGGGCCCTACGAAACAATTCGAAGGATGTGGCTGCGATGCAGCATGCAGTAATGGCCACATACCATCAAGTCACGTCGACTGACCAGGAACCCCACCATGAAGTTGGCCCGGAGGAAACTCAACCCTGGTGCTGGCATAGAGCTGCCAAGGCAAAGGGCAAGCCACAGCCCCAGCATAAGCACAAGCTCCCAGACTACGTCGCTGCAGCTATGCTGTCCGTCTACCAACATTTATCACAGATTTCTCTTCTCCAACGCTGCTTGAAGGCAAAGACACAGAATGCATCTGAGTCTTTCCACTCTGTTCTGTGGTCCCTGATGCCCAAGGAGCAGCATGCATCGCTGATTGCTGTTGAAACGGCACTGCATGAAGCACTACTCAGATTCAACGCCGGATGCTACAAGGCTACAACAGAGATCTCGGTCTCAGTGGGGCTCCAGCCAGCCCATCTAGCCCTCCAGCGAGCTGCCGAGAAAGATGTCCAGTGCATGCACAAGGCCAGCAAACAACAGCAAGAGAAGACAGAGAGGCAGAACAAGAAGAAAGAGCACAATGACACTTCCAGCTACTCTGCAGGGTCATTCTAATGCAGAAAGTTTGTCTAAATTTCAACCGCCATTAGCTCAAAATGGATTTTTTGTCTCTGACGTGGCTGCTCATCCCAGTGATATCTCAGGAACTGCTTATCCGATTTGCGTGCTGTCTTTTGTATTTTGTTCCTAAATAACTTTGTGAGGGCATGACAATCTTGTTTTTTTCAAAAGTTGAACTAGAAATTTTTAATAAATAAAAAAAAAATTATGAATGTGTGTTTAATCGAAAACTGAAACTGCAACATTGTGCTAAAATTTGTCTGCAAAGGAATTTAGAAAAAGGGCTCTGTTTTGCCCTGGAGTACCTATCCAGCGGTCACCATGACGAATTTCACACTGCCACTGCCTTTTGCAGATTCTCTAGGACGGGGATAAGGGACACACATAACCCATCTTGATAAACTCTTATAACTTGAGAATGAATGATCACAGTCTCATGAAACTTTGCAGTTAGTCTTACGTTATGGATATGAACATGCCCTAAAATTTTCATTCTGGTATCTCTAGAATTAAGAAAGTTCATTCTTCGTCCCCACCTCCCACCTTAAGATAGACTAGTATGTATCAATTGATACTTCCCCCTGTGTTAGGCCATTCAAGGGAATGGATTAAAAAATTTGTTAGCAATAACAAAATTGGTTTCATTAGCGGTGTACAATATCTTGGCAACTTATATAGTTCGCTTGCCTCCTCGCATAATGAACATATTGAACGCACCCCCCAAAAACGGGTACCAATGTTTGGACTTTTTTTTTCCCCTCGCGTAATGAACGCACTTCTAATTTTCGGTTCCACAAGTATTGAATTGTGTCCAATTTAGCTAGCCACAGAGTCAATTTTCTTTTGCCGCCACGCGGTCAGGCCAAGTTAGGTAAGCCAAGCCAAGCCCCTCTCGTAATGGCTGCAAGTGGCCACAAGTGCGTAGTTGCAGAAGTGATCAACTGTGAAACTGAGCAGCGCACACACTTGATGGAGCTTGGGTCGAGAAATTGCCCAGCCCCGGACATTTTTCGCCTATCGAGTGGATGTCAACAAACACGCCGTCGTCTGTGGTCCGCTTTCAGACAGCAAATATGAAAGTCGTTAGGCCTAAGAACAGCCGCATAGTTCCCCGTGCTGAGTGAGCTTCGTAAGGCACTTTTTCTTTGACAAAAGGCACTGAAAAAGGTTTGCAATTTATAGAGCATGATTACTGTAGCGTGCCCACGACCAGCTATGGACGCGCCTCCATCAGTAGAGATGTGCCGCAGTACCCTGCCATGTCATAGTGGCACCTAAAACGACATTTGCGCTAAATGTGTAAATGCCAAATTTTTACCACGAAAATTGACCCCAAATATGGGTAAATTTTTCGGAAAAAAAAAAAGTGTGTTCATTATGACAGTAAATACGGTATCTTGGAAGCACGAGTCACACAACGCAAAAAGAACCCATCGGATTAAAAAAAAAAATTGGCCCCTCAATTAAGTTTTTTGAATGGAAGCTCTGAATAACCGCACGCCACAGACTCCGTACGACAGCAGGCGGCTTCGGTGCGAGCCTGGAAGTCACCTGGTTCTGCTGCTGCCTCTTCTTCGCCTCCTGCAGGGCCTGAGGGGGCTCCCCATTGGTCGGCGGATGGAACGCCGCACTCTCCGGGTTCAGGGCCCTACCTGGGACGGTCCCTGCACACGCCAAAGACGCCACTCCGTTGCCGATCGTCTGGACGCCCTAAATAAGCTGGCTGTTTGCAGGAAGCTTCCATTACCTGCCGCTCAGTGTCGCAAGCATCGGACCAAGCTAGCCTAATGCTTCCTAGCACAAGGTTGTGCGAACGTCTCCACACGAATTCATTCTAAAAAGATGCAGGGGCTGAAGGAACCAAAGGCTGAAGCAATCAGAGGCCCAAGCAATCACAGTGAATGGGGTTTGCAAGTGCTTATGGCCAAGACAATTAGGAGGTGGCACCACTGAATGAAGCAAAAGCTGCCTTTGATTGATGACAACCTGGAGACATCCATTATAGTAAACGACTTGTACCCAGGAATTTTCACCAATTTGGCAAATAGAAAACAATTGAAAAAAAATTGAGCGTGTGAGTTTACGAGGTATACTAAGAAATTAAGGTTGAAATTTTTCTCTGAAAACAATGCACTTCACAGAAAACGTTTCAGAACATATTGGTCACTGCCAAAGGATCAATTGAATGCGTGCATAACGTTTGGCATAATTAGGCAGCTAAAATTGTTTTTTATAATGAATCCTTTAATTAGTAAAAATAAAGTTCCAATTAAAAGGGTCAGCAGCCACGAAACCACGATGGTGTATTCACATTTGGTGTTTTTGTCGCCCTAGCCCTCGTATAGGTAATGTTTCTTCATTCCCTCCTGTATCCTGTACCCCTGTCCCTTTGGTTGTTGACAATTCTTAACTCTCCCGACTACGCCCATAGGCCGTCTATCACACTTAATCGATAGAATGCCCATTTCAAAACTCCCACAGAGCATCCGTTCTCGCTGCCCACCTTGCAGGAAGTTTGAAATCTACTGTATCGGTTTCCGTGTTTCTCTTTCCACGTGGCGACAATTTTTAAGCTAAGCGAAGCACGTCGTCATTGCTGGCAGCCATGCTCGCCTGCACGGGTCGGGCGCGCACTCGCAAGCGGGGCAACCGCAAGCCTTCTAAGGTTTTTCGGACTCGGATAGCAGTACTGGGTCTGATGAGCGAGCCAGGCCACCATATTTCAGTTCTGATGACCTGTGCTTCACCACACTGTGAAGCAGCTTTGCCCAAAGGCATGTCAGTCGTGAGGGTTGACTAGACTTTTGGTGGTTTTTGAGCTATACTCATTACCACCTCAAGAAAAAAGCAAGTTTTGCACACTGTTCGTATGCCGCATGAAGTTGTAGTTCTCACAAGATTTGGTTGTTGGAGGAAGAAGCGATGCTTTAGGCATTTGATATGTGTATGTCTTGATGAGATATATCTTCTCTAAAATGCACCTACATATTCTCCAGATAAAGGGGGAAATTAGTAATGCTCCGCGATGAGCCGAACTTGTTTTACTACTGTCCTTGAGGTGAAAACTCATACAGCACTCTAGTTTTTGCAAAGCTTTTTGTTGCCAAAAAAAAACAAAAAACATTTATACTAAATATTGATTTTGCTTTGCACTCTCTTTTTATATAAACAACATACTATCTCTACTCAGTTTGGTCCAATTAAAAAAAAAATCTGTATTATAAATTAAATGTTTGCTTTGATGTTTGTGTCATTCGCAAGGACATTTACTTAGTGTCATTTCTATGTACCGCATCATATTGTAAACCTGATAGTTTCTTTAGGAATAAAAAAACATTAACAAAAAGCCACATAAAACAGGCATTTTTACCTATGGTCCAGGAGGAGTTAAGTGCACCAACGTAGCTCTCTTAATAAACATATTTCACTTGAGAGGCAACTAAAAGCAATTACTTAGTGGTTCTAAATGATGCCAGATGAGTTCATAATTTAAACTACTTTATCTGCAATAGCTCAAAGAGTAATTATTCAGAAATAATTTACTGCTTAAATATCTCAAGCACTGCGACCCTCCCTAAATGTCCTATTTGCAGCGGCAAACACACCATTAATCTTTTATCTGTACTAGTATGTCCAAGTTCCCCAGAAACGTTTGGGCTTAAATTTTGTGAAACTCCCAGCATATAACAGTCATCCTAACTCATACACAGGTTTTATAAACAACCCTAGGCGCAGTAGAAAATTTTGTTCCCGCAAAACAATCCACCCTTGTCAAATTTATTAAATTTTACGCCGGTGAATATGCAGCCAAAATCCAGTAGTTGGAGAGCAAAACCTCACTAATATGTTCTCAGTTTATAGATTTTCCCAGCTGTTATTTACGTGAACACCGGCGGCATTGAGCTCCACAGAGGTACTGTGCACCAATTTCCCGCTTGTCACATTTCCCTTCCCGGTTACTGCTACGTCCAATAATGGCCACAACACGCGGCTGACGCGATGAGCCTGGTTGCAGCTGAAGAGCTCCTCCGGTTGCTCTGGCGTCCCTCTTTTTTTTCCTCTTTGCCTCTCTACACTGTGACACTTGTTTGGGAAGGCACGACCTTGAACCAGACAAGCCTTGAAAGGGATTCAGATTTTTGCAATCTCTCATGAATCTTTTCACCTTTCTCTGGTGTGCTGTGCTTTCATACACGAAGGACACACATGGAGTTTTCCTGCTTTGTACCGGCACGTGCATCAAGCTTCACCTGCCTTGTTCCAACTTGCCAGGTGCAGTGACCGACGCAGGAATTTAACTGGGCTAGCTCAATCAGGGTTGGGGCTTGCTATTGCAAGTCGATTGTAAGTCCAATTTCAACTTCAATAAATGCGCATTTGTAAGCTGAACTGAATAACTGCCGAGCTTGCTTCTTCTTTCGACCCTGCTCCCGCTTCCCCCTGCCCCGTGTCCAGTTTCCTACGCTGTGGATTATGCTCATCCTACATACAGTCGCCGACAGAGCAAGAACGACAGGCCTGCCCTTCAAACGCCCACGCTCCATGCCTTTCACTGTGCCTCGGCAGCAAGCTCAAGGTGAACGACATGTCGAAGCACAGTCAAATGTGGTAAGTTTGCGCTGGAGGCGAGACAACTTAAGCTCCTCCCTTGTCACCTTGTGAAACTGTGGAGTGCTCCGCCCTCACGAAATATTAATGTTGTCACAAATGATCAGTGGTAGTTCAGAATATGAGTCTCTCCGCCCCAAGAATGACCCGCTGGCTCCTGTGGACCCCCCAAGACGTCAATTCACTCACCGTCAGCAGGAAAGACCACCTCTCCGTCGGCCGGATCAACCACATGGGGCAGGCTGCGGGAAGACATACGCTCTCTCTCACATACTGCGAATAAGCACTCAAAGGGACGCTAGGAAGTTGTTTACGCTTTCCAAGAATTCGGCTGAAATGTAGGGTTGTGCAAATATCAATATTTTCGAATATTGGATAGTCGAAGGCAGGGGCATTTATTCACAGCATTTTTATTTTCACATGCCAAAACTGCAAATAATTTTTTTTTTTTTTTTTAATTTTTTAATTGCAGAGTTTTAGTTGATTTTTTTGCATGACAACTTCTAATCTTAACGAGAATAAAAACACAAAAACGAAAATTCTAGTTATAGGGAAGATTACAAGCTGTAATGCAGAAAAATCAACTGCTGCACATGGTCAGGTAGGAGGCGCTCCCTTCGAGCGGAAACTACACCTCCAGCCACAGAAAATACTCTCTCATTCGGCACTGGAGTGGCAGGTATTGCAAGGTATTTGATGCAAAGCTTCACCAGACTCGAATATCTTAAGCACCCGACAGTTCGCCACCACTCACACAGATCACCCTCTCTCTTTAGCAGTGCCTCCTCCGCATACGCTGGAACTTCCCATTCTGAAGCTGAAACCACTTGGCTTTCCATGTCACTTTTGTCTAAGTGGTCAAATGCTTGCCAAACATCTGCTGACGGCATTGAGCCTTGCTCTTGTGACTGTAGAGCAGCTTCCGGCTGGGTTTCTTCAGTAGCATCACATAAGGCTACTCATGTGATGCTACTAAAGCACCAGAGCTTTTAGCCATAATAAATTTTCCTTTCCAGCTTTAAAAATAGTGGACTTGAAGCGTGGGTCCAAGAATATAGCAAGGCATGCTTCCTTGCCCTTCTCATACAGAGTGAACCTTGCCTTGATGGATCTTATCAGTTCTGCAGGAAATTCTGATGCCCCAGCACAGTTACCTAGACAGTGGAGCATACGAAAAATTATAGGAACTTGGGAAGACAAAGACGGATACTTTTCAGCACTGGCAATAACAGTGGCATCAAACAATGGCTTCAATGCTTGTACATATTCAGAAGCATCTTTCCACTCTGATGAACCAAGTCCATTGTTGTCACAGTCCGAGGTAGCAAGCTCCACAGTGACTGCTTCTTTGAGTTCCAGAAGGCGAGACATTAGATACTGGCTATTCCATCTAGTCTCCACGTCTTGCACCAGACGTAGTGCGTCCTTTCCTATCTCCTTTAGGCACTCCTCAAGCCTTTACTGAGCTGATGAACTGTGCTTGTAATGTACCACAATATGCCTCACTTTCTTGCACGGGCGATCATTGGACGGTGAACGGGATCTTGCGTCATTAATCGCCAATTGAAGCGTATGCGCGAAGCACGCTCTTTCAGTCAACGGAAGTCTCCTTACTGCAGCACGGATGTTGCGGCCGTTGACCATTACGATGAACTTCGTACATTCATTGGGTATCTCCCATTCATGGCACATTTTGGCCAAAATAGTTGTAATGTTCACAGCACTGTGACTGGCAGCCATTTGTCGAGTGTTCAATGTGAACCGCTTCATCGTCAATTCTGGAGTGAGAAGATGGCAGGTGAAGCTCACGTAACTTTCGTTAGCGCGCTATGTCTACATGTCGCTTGTGAAGGCAACAGCGGTAGTGCCATCTTTAAAGGCACTGCTGAGCTCTGCTTAAACCTTCTTTCGGGTGTCATCATACATCCATGGCACAAGCACGCACGAGAGTGTAGAGCGAGATGGTAGGCGATAGTTGGGAACGGCTTCTGTCAGAAGTTCTTTGAAGCCGCGGTCTTCCGCAATGCTGTAAGGTTGTAAATCAAGCGCCACCATGGCGGCCCATTTGTTATTTAGCGCTCGCATCCTCTACTCTGGCAGGGGCTCCATGCGGAGCACGAAGTCCGTCAGCGTCGGTTGATCGTTTCCTGGCATACCAGCGGTAATTCCACGATACTCTTTCAACAACGCAAAATGTACTCAGAGATGGTTGACAAGGGGCGCTGTCGTACCTGTGGGCGTTTTAAGCATTGACTCGCATGCCGTACATTGTGCCATATTTCCAAATATTTCCAAATAGCACTATTCTCTCTTCGTTTTGGTGCAGTTTCTCGTTCATTCCTCTGCTTCGCACACGGCTCCCCACAGTCACCTCCATCCGCCATAACACGGGTGGACGAACGCGAAGTGAGCACAGTTTAAAATGTCAGGAGCCACAGGGGAACAGAAACTCGCAGATTACCGTTATCGACACCAATGTTACCAGTTTAGGTTGAAGCCGCCATGCAGCTATGTCGCTGTCAATGGGCCTTGCTTACCGAAACTGAAACCAACAGCAAAAACTTACGCTTGCAAATACGTTCTTGACTATTCGATTAATTTTGAATATTTGTGTTACTACGAACATTTGAAAAATATCAAAGACTTAGTTTATGAATCGAATATGAATATGAAATGTACAATATTCGATTCATATTCGAAATTTCGAATATTCTCCCTCCCCTACTGAAATGTGATCTACAGGGGCCCAACGAGGGGGAGAAAAATATATGCAGAGTGGCACTTTTCTGCGTGAAAACCGGCGGTGGAGGATCAGGCGTTTGGACCTGCCCTTATTGTTGTTTCATTC
The DNA here is from genome assembly GCF_016920785.2 of Ixodes scapularis. Taxonomy (NCBI): domain Eukaryota; kingdom Metazoa; phylum Arthropoda; class Arachnida; order Ixodida; family Ixodidae; genus Ixodes; species Ixodes scapularis. The sequence continues at coordinate 128,752,898 of NW_024609868.1, read as the reverse complement.
GTCACGTGCGGTAACAGTAAGGAGTCTGACATAGTTTGAAAGCTCTAAGACGTCTAAAAGTAATAAAATTGATTTACTGCCACTTAAACAACAAAAGTGCACCGATTTAACTGAGAGCGTAACACCGGGAAATGACTCCCGCAACTTTCGCGCGCTTTGATGACGGAGCAACACAGTGCAATTGTTCAACTATTGTAGTATCTGGACTGACTGCTACAATGACACAAAATAATACCCCTGCTCCACAACAGCCAGCGAGGTCTTCGCTAATACTCGAGGCACATTTGCACAGAATCGTTTGACTTCGTCGCAAGTTATGACTGCAAGATGCCAGGACATCCGAGCTGCCTGAATCGCACCTTGGCCAATTCCCGGAGTCACTTTGTGCACGACGTACAAAGCCTGGATGTCCCAGTGACTCACAGTAGTAGTACAGTATAGACCACTTACAACGTAACCGCTTATAGTGCAGGACCGGGTATAACGCGGCTTTTTTAAACCACCGGTTCGCCTCCCATAGAACTCCATGTAATTACATACTGCTTAAAATGCAGGCGCGCAAAGGGAAATACCGGTTATAGTATGGTTTCTGGCACAGCCCGCCGACCGCGCCGACTGACTGACGCAGAGAGCACACTTCCCTGTGCGACACTAGATCACGGCGCAAGCCGCAAGCGGCACTCGCGGGGCAAGGAGGTTGCTTGAAGAAGCGGGGAGAAGCGAAGAGAGAGGCTTCAGTTGATATAGTGACGGAGGGACGCACGCACGTGTCGTTCATGTGCGTGCATCCCTCCACTGCATTGGAAACAACCGCAACGACAGACCAATCGCAGGTCGAGGAGAAATGTTCGCGCGCGTTGCATGCCGGTCGCGGGCCGGCCGGCCGACTACTTCTATCCGCAAACATGGCATCGGTCTTGATCGTCGACGTAGGCGGCGTGGTAGAAGCTCATCGTTCCGCGTAAAAGCGCTATCCTTGACTGTGAATTTTCGTTGTGTGTGGCTATGATAACCCAGCACGTACTAGAAGGGAAGATCCACCTACTCATGCGGCGATGTCGTGGCGGCACTCTCAAGACGGCAGAAACGCCCGTGTCGTCGTGTTTGTTTACTTCGACTACAGTGATGCTTTCTAAGCATTTCTGTTTTCGAACATCGCCCGGATTTCTTATTTGGAGCATTTCATGCCTGTGCAGTGTGCTCAAGTCGAAGGTATTACTGGCACGTACCGTATAAAGGATGCGAATTTTCACGCGTTTTCATCGCCGGAGAAAAGTGATTAGGGTTAGCAATCCTGAACGCTTGCAACGTCCGTCCGCAACCCGCGATGCCGTTAAAAGGCTGCGCCAGGCAAAAGTCGCTCATTTCTTTCAAAATGTGTGACACACTTGAGAGAGAAGTGTACTAGTCTGTTGAAATAAAGACTTTCCTCAAACTAAGCTTTTTTTTCATCTAACATAAAATAAATTATTTTACAAAGGTAAGTTGTCTGATGGCATGCATTTTGGCCTGAAAAATTGATGTTTTGGTTATAGCGCGGTACCGCTTATAGTGCGGATTTTCGCGACTCCCGCGACATACGTTATATGCGGTCTACACTGTAGTTCCTTCTAACGTAATTAAGGGGAGATGCAGGTCAAAAAACTGCAATATTTTGGAAAAACTTTCATTTTGGGTTTTATGCTGTTTTATTATTTTTGGATTTTTGCTTTACAGTAAAACCTCGTCACAAAAAAGTTGAAGGAGCGGCCGTAACTATTTCGTTATAACCATTAGTTTGTTATAACCACTGTCCATTTCTTCCCACTATTAGCTAGCAAGGGGAATTATGATTGCTTTGTTATATCCATTAGTTTGTTATATCCATTTTGTTATAATGAGGTTTTACTGTATTATTTTTGGATCTTTATATCTGATGTATAAAAATAATTACTGTAGTGCCAGTTACGATCACAAAATTAGTCAAATGCATGTTTGAAGACCTCGAGACAACCCAGAACGGCATGAATCTGAGCCATTTTTCTCTGCTTGGTTCTTCAAGTTTCAACGTTGCCCACCGTCACATTTACATTGACGAGTAGGCCTAGCCGTCTCCTCTCCATTGCAGTTATGCAGGTAGCTTCAATTTGTCACGGAAATTTATGAACAAAATATTGATTTCTGCATCGCGAAAGAGTATAGCCACATATCTATGGTAACATTCAAACACATTTTTGTAAATGTAATTTTGGGGTATCTTCACTGTTTACGCACAAGAATTTCTGTTCTTAATATTGTTCTATGTATCAGAACCAAATCTGGTATGCATGTACAGTAATCCCTCGTTATAATGAAGTCAACAGGCCGGCAAAAAAATTCTAAATAAGCGATAATTCAATAAAAGCAATAGAGTCAAAAATACAGTGCCAGCAGTCTTGAAGGTGCACGGGAACACTACGAGACACTCCGACCGTATATTTAAACAAACAAACCTTGGTTATGAGCATGTCACGGCAGTTTTACTGAGTAAAAAAATAATTAAGTGAAGTTTGCCGATAATTTCATCTGGGCATCAGATCTTGAACTGCTCCAGGCATCGCATGAACACTATCACCACCGCTGCACTCCACATTGTTTTGAAACCGCCGTAGGACGTTTCAAGTCTCCGCAGTCGTCGGCGTTTCCCGAAGTGTCTCTCCGACGTCCTTTCGCATTCACCCTGGCTGCACGCAAGGTCTATGATTGCAGCATCCATGGCAGGAGCAACAACGGGAATGTCTGGGTCAACAAGTGCGAAAAAAAACAAAGTTATCCTCGGTGGCATTGCCAAAATGTTTTCACACACTTTTGTAGAGATCCTTGCAGCTTTGGAAATCATGCACTGGCTCAGCAAGCATGCTCGCGAGGAAAAATCCAATGTGCACGAAGCAGTTGGCGGTCTGTCGTCTTCAGGTCGCAAGCATGCTCTCTCTTGCATGAGAAACTTCTCGAACCTGTCCAATATGTCTTGCTTGTTCTGCAATATGGTGGACAGTGGACAATGTCAAACAGCCGATGCTGGAATGTTGAATTCTTTGGCGATCTCGGACTTGGGCCGGCCACTTTTCTCTCAACCTCGCAGATCTAAGCGACTTTCGGTAAAACCTCCCATCTCTTATACAACGAACGTGTGTATGTAGTTCGCTGCATGCGCGACCACGCAGGCGCACGCATCGGGGGCTCTTGATAGAGATCCTAGCTCCTGAAGGGATGATCTCCTCCGGGCTCCATCGCTCCCTTGACCCGATTCCGATAGGAATTGGGCAGAATTGGCCATGGGCACCGTGAGTAGCGTCAGAACGTTGACACTGCTCCCGCTGCTCCCTGCCTGCCGGCATCAGCGCACCGGCATCGAAGCGGCATTCTGCCAGCTCTGTGCGCTCTGCCCTCCGTCACCCGTTTACTCTGTTTTTCCAGTTTTTCGTTTGCTTCAGTAGAGGAGGGGGAGAGAACGCAAGGTCTCCGTGCACCCCCGTGCAGGCTTGCGTGCTTTTGGCACTGCGGCCTTCGTAATAAGCGTGGTCGGCCTCCAACACACTTTGAATAAACCAAATGTGTGCATTTCGGTTGGAACCACGTGATGAAAGCGATAACCTTGATGAAAGCGATAATTCGAAAAAAGCGATTTCGTCATGATGAGGAATTACTGTACTTTATTATATGTAGAATGCAAGTATCTAGGTTTGGCTAGAGTGTATTATTTTTATATTTATAAAAAAAAATTAAGAAACGTTTGTTAGCCCCTAGAACCGCATTAATATACATAAGAGTGTATGGTACCGCAAAATATCCTATCGAAATAAGCACTTCATATTTTTTAGTAGGGCGTTGAGTCAATCACATGCAAAGAAGTAGAAAATTTCTGTTCCCCAAGAGGAAAAGGGAGCTCCACTGTCCCAGCACACCCAAAAGCAATGGGAACTGGATCGGTACTCAGGAGTAAAATGCCTGAACAGGCATCAAAAATGTTTCCTTGACTGAAGATAATGTAGTGTCAATGTCGTCATCATTACAGTGACCGATTGAACAAAAGCTAGTCCAATCAACCAGTCAGCTTCCTTGACAGAAGATGATAGTGTCGATGCCATTGTCATTGCCACAACCGACCGACCGAAAGCCAGTTCACTCAATCAATCAGTATTACAGCAAAGCTGTTAAGGGCTAGTTTCCCCAAGATCATGTCCGTTCGCAAAGAAATGTCGACAACACTCTGGTTGCCGCCGTCGTTCATAGATGGCGGTAGCTGTCCAGAGTGTTGCGTTTGCTGGTTGTCTGGCCGCCGCCGTTGCTCGCAGATCCCGGCAACCTTTCCAGCCTTTCCACTCTGGCTTGCCAACTTGTGGCCGGGTATTACTACATTCCCCCCATAGTACAGCTTCGCTGGTCTTCCTTCTTCACCAGAGTGGAAAGGCCGAAAGTTTTTTTTTCTTTGACTGAAGATGCTAGTGTTGATGTCGTCATCGTCGTAACCATCATCGACTAAACGAAGGCCAGCGCAATCAACTAATCAGTTACCTTGACTGATGACAATAGTGTCACTGTTGGTGTCGAGACCATCCTTACTATGACTGGCTTGCCAAAAGCTAGTCCAATCAATCGACCATATTCATCGGCTAACTGAGCTGGCTTTTGTCGAATCAATCCATTTCGTTGACCGATCAAACTGACTCCCGTAGAGCTTCATCACATGCTGCGAAGTCCCCACTCACCCGAGTAGGGAGTGCAGACCGGCCGGGGACGTTGTACGGGGCGGGCCCACCCCCGGCTGCCGGTGGGCACGCTTGCCTCTCGCCCCCCGGTACCTGCGCAAAAACCCACACCCTCAGTGTCCCCTACTGCAACACGTCCCAGATCAATTACCGGCATGGTTAGTGCCTGTCAAAAGGGCACTACGTTCCCAAAAAAAAGATATTTGCATTTTTAAAGCTTTTACAGCAGAGCTGTTAAGCACTAGTTTCCCCAGTTTCGTGTCCAGTACCAAACAAATGTCGACACAAAACAACAAAAAACTCTGGACAGCTAACGCCATCTATGAGCGACGGCCGCAACCAGACAACCGGTCTGGTAGCCGCCGTTGCTCATAGATGGGAGCCACCTTTCCAGCTATAATAGAAGAATGGATAGCTGGGCGAGTTGGTGGGAATTGATCGTAGGAAACAGCGCGCAAAACAGACGAGGACGAAGAAGAAACACACGGGACGAGCGTACAGCTTCGATGATCTTCCTTCTTCACCAGGGTGGAAAGGCTGAACGTTTTTTGTGAGCTGGTTTCTACGACTAGAATGTCACAAAATGTTGTTACGAAAAACGTGACATGGAGGGTAAATAGCCGCAATATGGATCTTGAGGTGACGCGACCAGCTCCATGGGGAAAAAATACCTAGCGT